>NC_141358.1:26334734-27534734 GCF_057382095.1 Aulonocara sp. 'chitande type north' Nkhata Bay
TTTCAAATGCTCTATTGAAAGATAACGTTTTGGTAGAAAGGTGCCCAGTCCTCAGCCTTGTTTCCTGTTAAGTAGGGCAGAGTGTGTAAAAGGACTGATTGGTGATGCAGAGGGCACAGCAGGGACTGAGTCTGACCCAGTTGAGCTGATGTAAGTGAGATGCACACGAAGAGGTATATCAACGCAGGAAAAGAGAGTCAGATCAAAACCAGGAGCCCACTGACTGACAGGCAGACGGACAGACGTGCGCTTCCTGTGACAGCTGAGGTGAAGCTTCTGGGAAACAGCTGTTAGGCCACATCTTCATAATGTGGCTGCAGCTTTAAAAAGCTCGTTTTGCTTCAAACAGGCAGAACGGGAAATGGGACGGTCATGGTCATCACTGTTTTCAAGGCATGCTTTGCTCTGTGTTGAACCTGTGTTTGCTCACCTTTACCAGCCTGTGGATGTACACGATGGCGTGTGTGGCTGAGCTCAAAATGATGGCAGGCGATCCGCCACCATCATCAAACCAGATTTTCCTCTTTTAAATTTGGCTGATTTTTCACCCACCTGTCATCTTTTTGTGAAAGTGAAATACTTCAGCGCTGCTGCTATTTTTATTCTGTCACTCTGAATCTCCCCCGGCGGGTCCAAACACTGACCCTTTTACTAGACTACTAGACCATACCTCCCAGGGACGGTCATTATCGTTCCTTGGGGGTGGCGGCGCTCTTTGTGCTGTTTCTGGTTATTAATTTGCCGAGCGCCGCTTCTGTCCATGGCACGTGAAAAACACTCTGCTGCTGCTCATATTAGACGATTAAATTGACTCACCTCTCCAGTCTGTTTTATTCTTTTTTTTTCTTTGGTTTTTTTTTGCCTCCTTGGTCTCTTTGCTGCGAGCTGCTCTGTGCAGTGCAAACAGCCTAAAAACAAAACCCTGTGAACACTAGATGAATGTTCTACCAGATGATCTCTTGGGGGAATTTGGACTGTGAGACACCAGCTTTGGCCCTGCATGTCCTCTGGATACCCCACAGGACCTAAAATATGGGCTAAGTCTGGTTTCAGCAGACAACCATTAAAGGGTAGTAAGATGTCAGATCCATAGTTTGAGAAAACAAAAAACATTTTTTTAATTGAAAATAGTTACAGAGAGACTTTATTTGGGATAAATAAAGTCTCTCTGATTCTGATTCTGATATTAATTCTGATATTAATCATGCAATATGTTTGTTGTTTTCTCGTGGTTGTTTATCAGCAGGTACAGCTGTGGGTGTGGTCTGCAGTTCAGGTGTGAGTCTGTATTTGGAGCCCAGTTACCTGTCAGTGTTGTGTGTGTCCTCTGGTCAAGTGCTTAATGGATTTTATACTGCTTATGTTGGGAACATGACTGACGGAGCAGATAAGCAGTTTAACTGTATCTGAAAGCAGCAACAGCAGCCTTTTATCACTCAAGTTGATGCGGAGAGATAAACATGACGGACAAGTCCGAGGAGGGTGAAGGTGAATAGCCCAAGCTGCCTGCACTCAGTGTGTGTTTGTGGTGTGAAAGGTGGCCCCGTCAGTGTGGATGTGTGCTGGACCAGTGACCCAGTCAGACCACTGGAGGTCAGCAGCACCATGTGTCTGGGCCTCAGAGGGAGAGAGAGGGAGGGGGCGGGTCGTACACTAACTTTAACAGGGAACGTATGTGTGTTTAAGGGATGGGGAGCAGTGGACTATGAGTGTGTTTCGTCACCATATTAGCAAGAAGATGTTTTTAAGAATAAGATGTGACGTGATGAGTGAAGCAAGGCTTAAAAGAATAGAAATAGGTTAATGCTCATGTATACTGATTATGGGAGCAATAACACTAGAGCTGGAATAACAGATGTCGGCCATGTCTGGAGTTGGGTGCATGTTTTTGGTAGCAGGAAAAAAGGAAATGGCAGAAGGAAGCTTTGAAATATGTAAAAAAACCAAAAAAACAACAACACTTGTCGGCCTTTATAGGGGTCTGCGAGGTCTACAATTAAACTGGTCGACTGCACTGAATCAGATCATTCAGAATCAGTGTACAGTTCCTGCCAGGCATGCTTGCAGGTTTTACCCTGATGTCACTCTTTGATTAGTGACATTATGAAGGCTTTGATACCTTGAGATGAGCATGTTAGCTGTCACTATGCTGGTATTTTGAAATGGATGGATCTGACTGAAACTGTACACCAAAAACCTGTCATGGACAACCATCCTTCTTGATCCTTTTTTTAAAAGTCAGTGTGACCTGAAACTAGCAACTGGGCCAGAAAAGTCATCTGAGTCACAGAGAAATGGACATAGAGACATTTCCACCCAACAAATATGGCTACCAGTTCTAAAGTTTAAAAATGACTCTATTGTATTGGTTATTGGCTTCAGTGATGAGAAACCCATACATGAGAAATGTGAACTGGTTGGAGATGCTTGGTTAAGTGACCTCAACAAAAGTGCGCTGCAAACTCTGCCAAACTGCCAGTAAGAGGAGTGAAAAACAGTTGAATTTAATAAAAGGACTGGCACAAGAGTCTTCCAGGACTCTATTCATTCCTGCAGGAAAACACAGCAACACCAGCCAAGTGGAAAACACTGGAAAAGAGCGAAAAAAAATTCCAGAGATGAGCAGCAGGTGGTGAAAAAGACTAAAGTTGCGACTCGATAACGCAGGATTTCATCACCTTTACTGCGCTGCAGACTGTGAATGAGACTCTCATCTGTTACCGTCAGAATCTGCTGAAGGCAAAACTTTGTGAAGAAACCCACATTTACAGCCCGTTGCTCGTGTTTCAGTCTTCGGCCTGGCTCTTGTTCTTTGGGCCAGCAGCTTGCCCGTTGTCTCTGACTCAGATTTACTGTGAGCTGAACTGATTTTACTCCAACTCCCTCTACAGGTAGGGCTGTTCGATATAACGATATATATCAGATGACGATATAAAAACATCTATCGTTTCATTTTACGCTATCGTTTGTTTCGTGGTGTCACAAAATAAACTGTTTACGGCAATATTTTTTCATCGTTTTGATGGTCACTGTAGTGGCTATATTAATTTTTTAAAGTTCTCTCTTTCTCTTATATTTAATATAACCACACTACAGACAGACAAGCACCTGTTTTTATGCGTTGTGGTTAGCAACAACGATGGTAACACCATCGTGTGTCTGCTTGTTTATGTTCCACATAAACCTTTCACAATAAAGCTCAAGATCCTGTTGAGACTTTTCAAAATAAACTGAATCACGTGTAAAAGCAGATTATTTACGGATGAGAAGTAAAAAAGAGCCGCCAATAAACCTTCGACTCAAACGTTAGAACAGGCTTTTCCCTGCAGCACGCCGTGTAATAAATACTCACAAAGAAAACAGCGGCCGTTACAACTTATGTCTAAAAATGTATCGTTTCATGCATCGGTTAAACACTCGACTCCAGCTACATGGCGCGCAGCTGGAAACGCTTCCCGCAAGACGAGCTGCCCGAGATTCACAGAATTTACAGAAAATGTTACATTTTTGTGATTTATATTGTTATCGGACGATAGAATTCTTATATCGGGATATGAGATTTTGGTCATATCGCACAGCCCTATCTACAGGGAAGATACTGAGGTAGAAATACTGCATTAATATTAACAGGGCAGCTGGTTTGAGACTGACTGTTGGACCAGTTGGTCAGGTGGGGAAAAACAGTGCATCGCACAAACACAGAGCTGATAAAAGACATATGAGGAAAAAATTATTTCATGTACTCTAAAAGGCACTCACATCAAAGTGGTTGCATCCATAATTTTCTGCATTAAAACGGTAACCTGCGTGTATTGTTGTCATGCAGCTGTAAAAACCAAAACCATTTTGTATCAGGCTGAAAACAAAGTTTGGAAATATGAACATGTCTATGGAGACTGCCTCACTTTTGAAGCATCAAGTGGCCATTAGAGGAACTGAAGCTCTTATCTGCCACATTGATGGCTTCAAGTTGCATTTTGGTCCTCGTATCAGTCATTCCTGTTAACAAGTGACAAAATCAGACTTTTAATTAGACTTTTATAAGTGTGCATCCCTGAAGTAAACACAATTTACTCCCCACCTCCGCTCACACTAAGGTGATAATGCTGCTTCTTCTTTTCTCTGACAGGTTCTTTTTCTCAATCACTGAAACAAATTGAAAACTGCTGCTAATTGGCTAACAGATGGTTGCAAATCTGGCATTCCAGGGGAAGGAATAAATGTTACAATAAATTGGAAATCTGACAGTTGTCTCCAACAGAAAGAGAGTGTGTGTGTGTGTGTGTGTGTGTGTGTGTGTGTGTGCGCGTGTCTGTGTTATTCAATTAATTGTACCAAAGTAAAGGTGTGCTTCTTCGAGGTGCTTTGAGGCGTTATGACTGGCAGTGCAGAGTATATTTTCAGCGAGCAAACATCTGAACATGCAGAACTTCACAAATAACTCATCAGGGAAGCCGTCCATCATGTGGGTCTGATGAGGCCAGGGCTCGCAGAGATTTATTTCCATCCTTTTTGTCTGACTGCTAGAGCGTTTACCATCATTCAGCCTAGAGCTGGGCGATAGAACGATAACGATATGTATCGCGATATAACTTTTACTCGATAGAGAAATTAAGCTATCGCGATAGACCTCGCCGCTCTTGTCCTCAAAAAAAAAAAAAAAAAAAAGGTCAGCCAATCCAAATTAAGTAGCGCAGAGCCGAACCAATCACAGCCGCAGCGTCACGTCGCGTGACTTGTTACGTACAGCACAAGTGCCAAGCCGCACGTGTGTTTGTTTGGGAAGCAGCCAGCGGGTAATGGAGCCAGCACGTAATGGAGGAAATGAGTGTGCCGACTAGAAAAATCAACCGAGCGTGACCGAAGAGAAAACAGATGATGGTTCCAATGCCGGAGAGATTGTCAAACGGAAGAGCCATAGAAGTTCCGTAGTGTGAAGGTATTTCGGCTATTTCAAGTCTGACAAAAATAGAGTAGCGTGCACTGTAAATGTGCCGAAAGCAAGTCTGGAAATACAATAAACTGGTGCATGCGTCACACTGTGCGCCACGTTATTGTTTCGGTGAAATGAATTTCTACAATACTGTTAATTCTACTCTCTGCAGTGTTTAAATGCTTACATATACACACAGTTACTGTCCCTCCACACATACGACTCGGTTCTGCTTCTATGCCCCAGCTTTGTTTACTTTTTCCCACCGAGGCTTCTAGACTTCTGATTGGCCAACATTTCTGCACGGTTAGGAATCTAGCGCCACCTGCTGCTTTGGCATGTTCATAGCAGCGTTTTCCTTCATTTCTGCCTTTATGTGTGGACGGGATTATTTTTTAAAACGAAAATGGAAAATCTCCGTTTTCAAAAATACCCGTGTACGTGTGGACGTAGCTTCAGTCTCTGACTGGAAGCGCTAATTCGTCATTCGGCTTTTGTCAGACTAAAGTAACTGTTAAAACTGTTTGAAAAGCTCAGCTATACAACAAGGAGAGATTGAGAATTTCCTTTTAGTTCTCAGTTTATTTGATATTGACAAAAGTTAGTCAGTTTTGTCTGTTCTTCTGTAAAACAAACTAAGATTTATTTTTAGAATTAATATTTTGTTTCTAAGTGGAATTGACAATTTAGTCTGTTTCGTTTGTCCTATTTTGAAACTTAAACGCTTTAGCGGCTGCCTTTTGTGTAGTTTGCAATATTTGCCTTTATTTATCTGAAAAAGTCTCATGTTCCTTAAGTACATCTACCCTGTTGAATTTATTATGGGAAATAAATATTTAAATAAAAACAAGCTGCTGATTATTTCACATTTTACTTGTGAGCAACGGCACATTTAAATCTTACAAATATAGTTATTTGGCTTATATCGTGATAGATATCGTTATCGCCTGAAATGAAAAAAACATATCGTGATATGAAAAAATCTCATATCGCCCAGCTCTAATTCAGCCTCAGCTCCACATCAGCAGGTCGATCTAAATTAGCCAGCTAATGCCAGGCAATATTTCACCTCACCTCCACCCCAGAACAGACCAATCAATGGAGGTTTGAGTCAACGCCATGATTTGTTTAGCTGTAATGAAGCCACATAATTCACCTGCAGCTCCCCCGGCCGACAGCACTTGGCAGCGTTACAAATGCCGTTTCACACTGATTGGACTGTCGACGTTATAAATGAGGAGAGGGTGAACACGGGTACCATCCCTCTGTCTGCGGGAGGGGAACACACTCCTCCTTTTATTTGTATGTAATATCCAAACATGCATGCAGCTTCTTTTTTTTTTTTACTTAAATTTTTTTTAATTCACTGTTTTATTCATTACTGCACTGATTGGCTGTGATTATTTGGCTTCCTCAGAATGATTGGATTCTGATAAACAGGACTTTGCTGAGTAACCTGATGGAAACTGGGACCATTACGTCTCACACTCAATCCTCCATCCTCTCCCCGCCGAGCTTTAAAACATTTAGAAAGAATAAGACCTACCATGTAATTAGTTTGGACTGCCTGGGAAGTGGGCACAGTGGCAGACTGTGCCAGTTCAGCCGTCGCTGCATCCACATGCTGGCTATAATTACACGATTTCAGAGTTTGCAGCTGAACGTGATGATTATCTCTTCAGCATGAAGGGAATGATACTAGTGTGGTGACAGTGGTCTAGATTTTCTTAATGACCCTTACTGTAGTACAAGACATGACCTCACTAGAGATTTATAACTTAGTCTTAGTTTCCAACTAAGTTCAAACAGAACAGTGTGTGACTGGTTCTGGCTCCCACCAGCTTTCCCTAAAGTTTTAACAAATGAAGCCATCTGGCGAAATGGAAAGTTCTGAGGAAAATTACCGTTGACATCCGAGACAGAATTCATTGTGAGGTGTGATTCTCCTGGCTGATGTAACCTGATTCAAGCTTACCTCTGTGAATTACACACTGTCACTATATTGTCCTGAGTGGATAAGGTCAGCTAAATCATTCCAGTGCTGATCTGATAAAGCGATGTGACCGTATTCACATCACTTCGTCAGCTAACGTTACCAAACCATCACCGGATTCATCCACGCAGCCAAGTTAAAGCTAGCTAGCCAACTCTACTGCTTGGTAACATTATTTGTGCATGTAAATGTGGCTTCTTCTCCACACATAGAAGTTAGTCATGGAGTGCTGGGATCAACTGCATTTACATTATACATGCTTCCTTGAGGCAGTATTGTTCAAAAGCTCATTGCTATGCAGATGGTCTATCTGTGAAGCCAGTTAAACTGCAGCCTTGTCTCTAAAGAATAAAATCCTGGATGTTGTAATTTTCTTGTCTCACATTTAGATAAAACTGAGGGTGTTATACAGTAAGTCTTGAGCTACACCCTTCTTTACATTTTGCAGGAAAATGGGTAATGGGTGGCATTTTTCATATGCAGTGATTTACTGCACACTGTGTGGTGTGCCAAGTTTTCAGCTTGTTGGTGCAAAAATTAAATTTTATGCTGTCAAACTATGTTATCTTTGGCATTTTTCATAAGGTTGAATGAAGAAATGGGAACAACAATGGAGGTTACGCCGAGCTGCTTTTAATACCAAAACCAAAGAAATGCTGTGAGAACAGCAGAACAGATATGACAGAGTTTCTTGTTCTTAATGATCTGTTCCCGTCGTGCTCGGTTTCTGTGTTCGCTGTTGCAGTCACGCTTTACAGCATGTTGTGCTGGAATGAACCTCCAGAATCTGTGGCAGTGTGTTCACTCTGTGGGCCTCGATTGTCTTCTGGTCACACTGAACGAACAAACACACACACACACACACACACACACACACACACACACACACACACACACACACACACACACACACACACAGCGACTCAGCTATTCTCCATAATGAAGTCCTTGTCATTCATATGACACAGAGACTGCTCTGGCCCACGTTCACATTGGCACAGAATGTCAAAAATTGCATTGAGGCGGTGGCGGCGTCCTGCCAGCACCATTACGGGAGGGTTAATTATTCACTGCTAAATATATTTTCTTACAACAGTCACTGTCACGCCAAGAGATAAACGAGGAAATTGGGGAAACTGCTGTGTTGACAGAGCAGAGTTTAGTGTCTGTACACGTGAAATCTCTGCTGTAGAAGCCTCTGCAGAAAACTTGGGCAGCACATCACAGGTCTACCTGATGTGGCTCACATCGTACTGACTGGTGTTGACGTGCTCAGTTATGTGCTGTGCAACCCAATGAATGCACTGTCATAACAAATCAGCAGTAAACCATCCCGTCAGGCACCGATGGCCGAGAGGCTCACTGTTCCATCCCGAAGATGCTCTCTGACCACAGTCCCTGCATCCAGCTCACCTCCACACACACAGAGAGGCAAATTAGACCGATATCAGAGTCCTCAGAGACATAGAAGTCAGAAAGCTGCACTGCTGCCAGTCACGAGCTGAACTTTCTGGAAATGCAGCTTCTTGCTTTTTCACTGCATTTGTTCAGTGTTTCGTCTAACACCTTCAGTGCACATCCTTTCTCACAAACTTTTTCCTCTGCGTGAGCTGGCAGCAGCAGCCCTTCCACTGAAGCTTATCACCTCTGAAAAACAAACGCCGGAGCTAAAAGCATTTTTTGGACCCTACTTACTTTTGGGAGTGCCAGCAGAGAGGGAAGCTCGTCAGAGACCCTATAATCGCAGGAAACAAAAGCCTGACAGGTTTTAACACTTGAAGCCATCGTCTCCTCAGAGGATGTGTCCCAGCTGGCGTGCTTTCAGGCTTTTGCAGCTTTTTGCAGACCGGAGGGGCATCGAAGGTTTAACTTGCGATGCCTGGTTTAAAATGTCTGGTAGCTGATGTGGATGATTTATTTCCTGTGAGATGAATGCAGGTCACTGAGATCAGTTAAAGTCCTCCTGTGTGCTGATATCTGTGCAGCTGAAGTCTACACTGCTGGTTTAAAGATGGAATTAAATATAATTTAATGTAATTTATCAAATTCAGATGTTTTGTTTAATTCTGAGTGTTTTTCATTTTAAAACAAACTACTATTTATGTGTTGCAGTGACACTGGTAGCTGCTGTCCTTTACTGGGCTGCAGAGAGCTGTTGATGCTTACATGTAGTTTTCAGGGTGAGAAGAATAAACTGAACAAAATACAAATTAATGAAAAACGATTCCTATGCAGAAACAAACTGCACCTTCACTCACCACAAGGGGGCTCCAGCACTGGTTGTGTGTGTGTGTGTCTGCAGTCTAACTGTGTTGGGTTGTGTTGTACAGCGCGATGACACAAAGCCTTCCTTTGTCAGTCTGCTGGAGGACCCGCTGTCTGTGTGGCTTGCTGCTCTCTTGTTCATGCGTACATGCGTACATGCGTGTCACACTGGTGCCGCTCTTTGGAAACACTGAGTGCTTCTGGCCTTGGCGGCTGGACAGAGGCTCCCCGCCATTCTGCTGCTGTGAAATGGGCCATTGTTCTGCTGATGCTGCGCAGGGCTGTGACTCAAACATGAGGTGGAAACGGATTACTCAAATATATGCAGAGTACAACACGATGTTTATGGTTTCCTGGTAACTCGACAGGCCCGACCGTCCACGCTGGAATACTGCTTAATATTCAGGCTTTCTCTCTCCGCTGCAGCAGACGCTCTGAGCACAGCCTGTGCATGTTTCAGATAACGTACAATAAGTGTAGAGTAATTGTGGGAGCAATATCAATAGGTGGAATTTTATTTAGTTATGTTTTAATGTTTATTAACGTTTCCAGCTCATGTCATGTCGGCCGTGTCTGACCAACAAACTATAACCCGGAGATTTTCAAATTAAAGGCATAAAACAAAACAGACAAGTTGCAACCTTTGAGTTTTGTTCAATTAATGAACTAAATTATAAACATAATTATAATTAGTTACTCAGATTTCTTACCGTGCACCATTCCACATGCTTTCAGCTCTATATTCTTCTACTAGAGTAGCTCTGCATGATTTACAATTTACAGTAATCTTTATTTATGTGATGCTGCATTACTGCAGTCACTCTGAAGCAAGCAGTTTGGGCTCCTCCACCTTTATGCCAGCTGTCTTCTGATTGGCTGCCCCTCACAGACAGAAGGTTTTAACAGCAGGTGGGTGGGGCTGCGATGCCCTACAACCTGAGCACGTGGCTCACAGAGATTACTTATTATTTGAAACGTTGGTGATTTTTAATAAAACCGTCAATTTCTAGAACACGACAAGGTTCCACGTTCCAAAATGAGGTCCACGTTCAAAAGAGAGAATTTCAGCAAAGGGTAAAATCCGCGCTGATCTCATCGCTCTGTGCTGCACGCCGCACTCCGCCTCCACACAAACAGCACAATCTGCTGAGGTAATCCTCGCAGAGAAGGAACTCTGAGGCCACTTCACCCTGCGCTGATAGTGCAGCGCTGAGTCTGCTCACTGTGCCTGTGTACACACACACACACACACACACACACACACACACACACACACACACACACACAGAGCTGTGGATTAGAGATGATTTGAGGAATGTCTGCGTGCCTGTCAGCACAGGTGGAGGTTTTTACTCCAACACACCTGTGATTGTGTGAGAGTGAGCAGAGTGTGAAAAGCCTTTCTGCTGCCGGTTTAGGACGACTGTGAGGTGTTTATCCTGCAGACACAGCGTCTGTATTTCCTGCTGATGGAGGAGGAAGCCGTGTGCGCTTCAAAGTGTCTCTCATTTTAGTTAAAGACAATCATTTTTAACATGGGTCGAGACAGCAGCTGTGTGCACGCACAGCGATCACACACAGTGCACCATCCATCTGGTTAACAAACCCCGGGCTGATTCACACAGAGATGAGTCTGCAGTGCAGTTCAGCCCAGAATCTACAGGAAGGCATCAGCATGGTTCCATAAAACGTTTACACACACAAACTCTCTAACGGGGTGTAAAGTCATGGTTTGTGTAGCCACGAGGCAAACCGAAGCACAGTGACGGACTTCAGGTGTACGAGCCACACCCCTGAACTGAAACCTGGATACCCACACAACAAACAGCTGAATTCTGTCTCTGTGTGTGTGTGTGTGTGTGTGTGTGTGTGTGTGTGTGTGTGTGTGTGTGTGTATTGTTGATGGGGAGCTCTTTTCAGTTTTTGAAAATGTGTTGTGTGACAGCTGTGCACATCATTCTCAGTCTGCTTTCTGAGGTTTGTGTTGTGAGCATAGACTGTGTGAGCAAGTGTCTCTTCATTGTTTGTGAAGTCTTGTTGGGCAATCTTTTAAATACAGTCTGTGGTGTTGAACGTGGAGTTCAGGTTGTATCACTCCTTGTGAATGTTTTGTGTATTTTTCTGGCTCAAATAACATTGGATTTAATGTCCCTATACCAGCAGATACATTCAGTAAATGCATATCTGTCATATTCATAACAGTTTTTGAACACTGAGTAAAGAGCTGCAGGTACATCACAGAAACACGAGCCCTCCCTGACCTCCGTTACAGTAATATGAAAACACTTTATCATACCAGCACCTTTTTTCTGACTAGCTTTATAATTTTTGGAAAATAATTCCAGTCCAAGTTCTCTAAGAGTTTTTCTGGAGATCATCCCTGCAGGCCCGGTGCTGCTGCTCAGGTGTGAGGTTACATCATGTTAGAGAAGAATAGAAATAATTGACAGGTGAGGGATCATGAGTGTGTCCACACAGGCCTGCTTCGTCTCAGGTGGAAATCTTTCCCTCCTCCTCCTGGAAGAGAAGAAAACATCTTCAGCAGCTCTTGTGTGAAACTTTAATGAAGAGGACTCTGTGTCGAGTCTTGTGTGAGCGAAGCTGTGGAAGAACAGACTTGTTTAATTTTTTTATCTCCTCCCCGTGCTCTCCCGCAGGTCGACTCTACGCCATGCAGACGGGCATGAAGCTGGACAGCAAAACACCCGAGTGCCGAAAGTTCCTGGTCAAACTCATGGACCAGCTGGAGACGGTGAGTTGGATTCCCTTTAGTCCTGTTCCTCCTTCAGTGCGGACCCTTTTTCCTGTTTAGTTCTCTCTTGCTGATTGTGTCACGTTGAATAATGAGTAAATGAAGCGCATTAGCTTAATCATCTCAAACCAGGAGCTTCAGTATTTCAGGAGCTTGCTGACTGCATCTAAATGAGAAAGATTAATTTGGGTCTGTTCGCTGGGTCTGATTTTCATTCCTGCTTTTGACTTCAAGTGATTAAGAGAACAAAAACACGCAGATGAGATGGTCATTGCATTTGTTTCATAAACATGCTCTTGATTTTTCTGGACTCCCTCTCCCTCTGTGGAGAGGACACACGGGCTTGGGGGTCCCTGGTTTCTGTGCAGGCCTCGAGGCCATGCAGGCTGCAGCTCATACTTTCATTGGGATTATTTATTTATTTATTTTATACTGAAGTTTAAGCTTTGCATCGAGAAAATCTGCCAGATTAAATCAGCCCGGTTTATTTTTATTTATCTGTAAGAAACCGAGGCTCATAGAGGACGTCTGAGGAGCTTTTGTCTGCCCCTGCTGTACAGCTCAGGTTTAGTAAATTAATAAGAGATATGAATAGAAGTATCTCGAGGGTTGATAAGAATCTTGTTGGATTTCATATACATCAGATTTTATGTGACGTGTTACGTGAAGAACAATGACCTCCTGCTGAGCTGCACGGTCCAGCCGACAGCCTCGTTACTCCTGCTCCGAGCCTGTGACGCTGGCTGCACCGCTGCCTGTACACCGCCTCTACCTCAGCAGCACACGGCTGAATGGCTCTTTTCTTAGAAAACACACACACGTCAGGTATTACTATGTTGTGGGGACATCTAATTGACATAATGCTTTCCCTAGCCCCGTACCCTAACCATGAAAAAAGAATGCCTAAACCTAACCCTCATCCTAAACCTAACATAACCATAACCTAACTCTAACCCTGACACTAAAACCACATTATGAGTCTCAAAAATGCCTTCAAACCAGGATTTTGGTCCCCAGAAGTATAGTAAACTTTAAATCTTTGGTCCCCACAAAGATATGAATACACACACACACACAACGCAGCCCTCTAAAAGGCTTGACATTTACCTGTTGGTTATCAGAGGCTGCACTCACTGCATAAGGTCCTCTCAGAGCTTTGAGGTTTCTCTCCTCGGAGAGGTTAAAATACTGCTGGGGTCCCAGTGACCCCAGCGGGCCCCCTACAGGTCACATGCACTGCTGGGCAGCAAGATATCATAAGTAATGCAGTAAAGCCTTCAAAAGGTCTGTTAGCAGACATACTTTGCAGGCCAGGTAATGTCATAATACTTCCAAGTTTTCCTTCAATTTGTCCATATATGTATGAACTACGAACACTTTCATCAGTACGTTCTGTGCCATGTCACGCAATGAGCCTGAGCCTGTTATTTCTGAGCCTGTATTGTTTTAAAGATGGTTTAAGCCATAGACTGTACATAAAAGATGGCTGCAGATAATGTGATGTCACACACTGGTATCTAAAGTTCTTGAACTTTTCCTTGAACTTGGCATTTTAGCTGTTGTTGTATTTTTCTCAAAAGCAGATGTGGTGAGTGAAGTATGGATCTAAGGAAACCATCCTGAAATATGCACCGCTTTAGCCTTCTTTTTGACTCTGACGGGTACATGGTTTCTAAAATAAATGTCATGTTGTGCACAATAAGACGTAAACCCAGTGATAACCCAGACAATGTTCTCCCCATTTCCTGCCACTGCGCTCTGAACCTGAAGTGTGTACAAGCACAGGAGAATGTCGGATTTAAGCGTCATTTAAGTTACTGACCCTCGTTAGCGACTCGCGGGCCAGAAACATTTCTCTCAGATGGCACAGAGTGCAGAGCGACAGCTGGACAGCTGTGCCACACCTCACTGTCACTCTGGATATGTGGTCAAGTTGCACATATTTACAGATGCCTCACTAAGACAGTCCTGAGCCTCACTGCCGGGGAGTGTAAGCCGACCACAACAAGGTAATCAACAACCTTTGATTTATATTGAGATTTATATTGATAACGAACGATATATAAATCTAACAATAACAAGGTTTTGTTTCACATACCATTCAGCCTGAACCTCTGATCAGAGATTTTACATTCAGTCATTCACATGAGAGCAAAGGCCTGATGATGTAAGTTGTGGGTTATCTTAACCCCCACTCACGCAAGCAGGTCGGTTGCTTGAGACGTCTCCATGCATCACTGCAGGAGCAAGGAGAGTCCGAGAGGGAAAGCTGATGCAACATCTGGTAAAGAAAAGAAAACTTTAATTTCCTTTTTTTCTGAGGAGCAGCAAGAGTTTAGGAGAAGACTGCAGGTGAGGATGGCCACAAATAAGGCTGTGATCAGTAGAGCAGGGCGATATGGCCAAAAATATTTATCACGATATATATTTGAAAATTTGCGATAACGATATAACCGACGATATAATTGATGCGAGACAAAATACAACTCCACAACATTACTAGCGCAAAAAGACAACCTTCCATTTATTTTCACTTAAACAAGAAGCTGGTTTTTATGTACATTAAAGCTTTATAAAAATGTAACAGTGCAAATGCAAATTCCTTGCTGAAAGTTTAACCAAAAGGCATTTCCAGTAGAAATGGGCTGACATATCCTGAGCATAACCATGTATAATATCCACTGAAGTTAAAAAGAGGTGCTTTGCAACATTAAACTGCAGTGTGCAGTACGCATTTTTCGGACCATAAGGTGCACGGGATTATAAGGCACATTAAGCGAAACAAAGCAGTCAGATAAATCAAACTTTATTAAACTCATTCTTCTTGCTTCCTCCACTTCTGTACCATTGATTCATTAATGTTGAATTCTCTGGCAGCTGCTCTATTCCCATGTTGTTGCAGTATATTAATGACTAACCTCGTATTGTGGATGGATTATCTCAGTTGTTCTCCTGACTGAAGTTTGGTCCGTTTACAGCATCCTGCCATGCGATTGCATTTGTTTCTAACCATGAAGAACCTTCACGTTAACTTTTATAAGTGGAAAAGTGTTAGTGTTCGTCCTCCAGCTTCACTGTTTATGTTATGCTAACATAGCTGTGTCGCTAGCGATCACGTAGCACATCATTATATACCAGCTAGCCCAACTTCAGTAACCCTACAAACGTCACTGCTGTTTAGTTTCCTGTCTTCATTTATGTTGGAAGTGATAGCAGAGCTGTACGTTTGATTTTTTTTCAGAAATCTCTCAGTCAGAACATGCAATATCATGCTTAGGTAACTAGCGAAACTAGCGAGCTAACTTCCGCTAGCTTCCTGCTAACTTCTAACTCCGTTAAATGTAATAACTTTTGTTTTCATGGATGCCTGGAAGTTAAACTTTATAGTTACACCTGGTAAAGCAGCAATGCTGATCGTTTTATTAAAGATGAAAGAATTTAGACAGTTTTTAACTCTTAAGTGATGCTGCAGTGTTGTTTGACCTGAAGTATAAGGAGTTTAGGACCCAGATTACTCCCAGATTTAAGAGCATCTTAGTC
This sequence comes from Aulonocara sp. 'chitande type north' Nkhata Bay, assembly GCF_057382095.1. NCBI lineage: Eukaryota > Metazoa > Chordata > Actinopteri > Cichliformes > Cichlidae > Aulonocara > Aulonocara sp. 'chitande type north' Nkhata Bay. Next base: position 26,350,218 of record NC_141358.1, read on the forward strand.
CGACAAATACGACAATAACAACCGCCGCTTGCATGTTCTGCAAAAAAATGTGCTTTGTTGTGTATCTGACGGACAAACACCAAACCAGTTCCACATCACGGAAGTTGCACCATTTTTACAAACCAATTCTGGTTCATCTGTTTCACTCAACAATCGGCCATGTGCGTATGAAAACAAAGGCACTGTGCATGCGCGTTTTACTCCCATTCTATCGCGATATTTCATTTTCCTATCGTTGCCTAACATTATACCGGTATTACCGTGAACGGTATAATATGGCCCAGCCCTAGTGATCAGGGCCTATCCGGTTGTTAAGTCTGACGTCACTAGCCGTGTCTGGGTCTAAACTCCGCTGCAGGTCCATATATCAAACGATCACTATGGCATTAAATAAAATGATCAGCGTTCTGCTCTACCAGGTGTAACAATTGAGTTTAACATCCAGGCATCCATGAAAACGGAATTTATGACATTTAATGGAGTTAGAAGTTAGCAGGGAGTTAGCTCGCTAGCTTCTATCTAAATACAATATAGCATGTCCTGACTGCGGGGTTTTGGAAACAAATTAAAACGTACAGCTTTCTTATCACTTCCAGCATAAATGAAGACAGAAAACTAAACAGCAGTGACGTTTGTAGGATTACTGAAGTTGGGCTAGCTGGTATATAATGATGTGCTACGTGACCGCTAGCGACACAGCTATGTTAGCATAATATAAACAAGCTAACTTTTTTTTCCACTCGATAAAAGTTAACGTGAGTTTTCTCGGTGGTCAGAAACAAATGTAATCGCATGGCAGGATGCTGTAAAAGGACCAAACTTCAGCCAGGAGAACAACTGAGATAATCCATCCACAATACGAGGTTAGTCATTCATATACTGCTGCATGGGCTGGGCTGTAGTTACATCCTAAGGTTTTAAAAACTGAGCTTAAATAAATGATTAGCGGTAATAAAAGCCGAGGGAGGTCAACAGGGATCACTGACTGTTTTAGGAGCTTTTTGAGATCAAATAGAAGAAAATACATAACATTAAACATGTTAACAACACAAAAGCCATATTAAACGCAGACTACTTTAGACCCGGAAGTAGGATTCGTCGCGTCATCACTGAACAACCGGATGCCAGCTTTCAGAGCAGGTTTCAGGTTTTACAGAGAGAACTGGTGTCATGTTGTGAACCTGTTGCAAAACTGTTTCCCAGGCTGATAGCAGGCAGCAGGAGTGGTTCAAACACGGACCTGATTCAGGCTCCGTCTTATTCTGATTTGGTTTTGCTCGGTAAACTTCAGCTGCAGTCAGACTGTGATCACACCAGCACAAACCCAATTAATCATGTGGAAGCGCTGCTATTGTCCAGATGGAGCCCGAACAAGTTCTGTGAAACACGGGGACACCCCGAGGTTTCCACTCCTTAATGAACTGTTGCTTGTTGCTGTGACTCATTCTGCAGCGCTCTGAGTCAGGATTTAAACCCCCCCCCCCCAATCCTCCCCCCCAATTTCCCCACTGACCTGGCTCGTACGTACTAGGCATTAGGCATGCTGGACTTTTATTTTCCACTGTCATTGCCAGCTCAAGCCTTTCACTGGGACGGTGGAAGATCACTTGTTTGAAAATCAGTTTCATGTGATGCAGGATGGGAAACCTCAGAGATGCCAGTCATGGTAGATGCTGCTAAATTTAGATCTTTGTCTCCTGCAGCAGCCACTGAGGATGAGCGCCGTGGTCTCTCACAGCGGGGAGATCAGGGTGGTCAAACAGGTGGTCCTTCTTCTGTGACTTAATCAATCTGTTTTACCTGCAGAGTTTATCAGGTAAAACACACAGCAGTTTAAAATCAGCTCAGCCGCTTTACGAACGGAGTGAGCGAATGAGTAATGCGGCTAATTCTGGCTCTGTAAGTAAAGCAGATTAACAAGCTGCTCGATTTGCTTCTACTTTGCATTTTATTGGCAGAGAACACATTGTTATTGTTGCTCAGTCGTGTTCATTTAAGGGTGAGAAGCCAAAATGATTGAGGTTATAATTCAATCAATTGTGCAGCCTTATCAAACATACTGTACAAAGACTCAGATTTCTTGGAGCCTGTTCGATGAGTCTGTGGTGGTTCTGATCACCTGTGACTGTGGGAATTACGCGCATCTGAACAAAGATGGACTTTATCAGAACCACATCATGGACTGAACTGAAGGTTTTCAGAAATGTAGACCCAAACCCAGATGGATACATGTGTCCAGCTATTTGAATTTCCTCTTGAGCCCTGAGCGGTCGAGGAGTTACGGTAAAATCCCGGTGGAGCTGATTTTTCATGCCACTCTGTGAGTACTTGGTACACCAACTATCACTGCAGAGCACAGGTTCTCTTTTTTCCAAAACCGTTTGATTTTCGTCTCTAACACAAACATTAACAGAGTTACAGTAAAGCGTGCTTTTACACGGACCACCAGGTTCATGGTTCAAAAAGGGTTAAGACCTCACTAACGTCAAGGAAACATGTATTGATCTCAGACACTCAAAGCTTTCTGAGTTTAGAGACACTGACTTGAAGCTCAGACACATGAACACTGCTCAGCGGATGATGGAGGAAAATTCAAATGACTGCAACTAGAATTTAGATTTGAATTGATTTTAATTTAATTTAATTTATGCAGCACCAAATCAAAACAACAGTTGCCTCAAGGTTCTTTATATTGTAAGGTAGACCCTACAATAATAGATGCAGAGAAAAGCCCAACACTCGTACTATGACCCTATGAGCAAGCACTTTGGCGACAGTGGAAAGGAAGAGGTGGGCCGAGGCTGCAGACTTGAGCATAAAGCATCAGCTGCAGTCAGAGGTGTTGGAGCTGGAGTCTCTGTGATTCATTGTCACTCACATATTTATGGTCTTCATTTATTAACAGAGCTCATGAAAGCGTGGCTGGGCGTCCCGTCGCTCATGCACACTGCTGTGCATGTGTGGATTTCTGTGGGAAGCGGTTTGTTGGTTTGGACTTGGTTTGCACCTCCGTGCGTCACACTCGCTGCTCCCAGAGTCAATAAGGCGTCACGGTCTCGTATCAAAGGCTTGCTTCGCTCTAACCTGGTCCAGGTTTACATTTAAAAAGTGGCGCTAATTCTTCTGCTTCACTTTAAGTTTGGTCGCCTGTCAAACGGAAACCTAACCAGAGCGAGCGAGCCTGAGAGTCATGGCTGAGTTTAGCGACTTTCCTTTCATCCCACATTCTTGTATTCCCAGGCCAGTTGTCCTCTGCTGTCCTACGCTCAGCTCAGTGCTTTTACATTCCTCCGCTACGACTCACAGTCAGCGAACAGAGTATCTATTCAGCCCGGCCAGGGTCCACCTGCTGGAAGCAACCTGCGTGTTTGCTTTAGTGCTTTTACAAGAAACCCGAAGCCTGCTGGACGCCGTAATGGACAGAGCTAGGCATTTCATATAGAGGAGCAATTACAGGTGGAGCAAACCTAGTCAAAGCGAAGCAGAGCGAGCGAGACTAATCAAGCATCATGCTAGATGGCACCCGCTGAAGCGAGGACGTGTTTGCCTGAGTTAAAACATTTGAGCTAAGAAGTCAGAAGTGTTTTTCTGTGCACCAAACCAAAAGCGACACATCCAGGGATCAGGGTTAGTTTCTCCGGCCTCCGCTGGATGTTTAAAGGATCATCTGCAGGTCCTACTAAGTTTTAAAAACTGTAAATAAAGCAGATACTGGGATAAGTACATCCAGTAGATGGAATACTCCAGAAAAAGGGTTTAGCTGGTCAAAGAGAGGCCCTGTTTTAATGATGGCTTTGTGTGAATTTGTGGGCACTGGTGTGTAAGTGTTGGTCTTCGTACAGTGAATGCATTGAGTGTGTGTCACCTGATTCAGCAGTTAAAACAGTACCTGGTCTAATAGCTCTGCAGGTCTATCCGTTTGCAAACGTGAGCGTGTGCAGATGTTCTTCTATATTTCTGATCTGTTGATCAGTTTCAGGCTAAAACGTATTACACCTTTCACAACCAAAGTTTGACACTAAAACAGATTTATTGCTTTTCTCTGCAGAGCTTACACGGTTCCGTTCATGTGTCGTTGTTTTTGTTTCTCCTGCAGATGAAGAAGGAGCTGAGTGATAACGAGTCCATCAGTCAGGAGGTGGTTGGGAACGCCCACATCGAAAACTATGCCTTAAAATTATTCCTCTACGCTGACAACGAGGACAGAGCAGGACGATTCCACAAGTGAGAACCGAGCCACTCCTTGAGAGAGAGTGTGTGTGTGTGTGTGTGTGTGTGTGTGTGTGTGTGTGTGTGTGTGTGTGTGTGTGTGTGCACTTACTAGCAGGACTTTGAAGTTGGCTTTGGCCTGTAATCATAACATCCCAGAAGAGTGTAATGGCCCTGCGTAACTGGTTTGTCAGTGTAATGATTTAATCATTGAATGATGCTCTGATTAGTCCAATTAGAAACTTTGAGGTATTTAAACCTTCAGTTCATGATGGAGTCTAAACATTAGATTGCCATTACAAAGGACTTGATATGAGATTTGTATTCACGAGTACAAGTACTTCATGGAAGGAGTCGTCTTGCAGGAAGAAACACAGAGCAGCTCCCAGCCCTCAGAACCACACAGTCCTGCTGTTTCTCTGCTCAAAAAAATATCTCAAACCTCAGTGAATAAGCGGGATGCACAGACTACCTGGTGCACTGGTGTTCTGTGGACCACAACAATACGATCTGTGACTTTGAAAATGTGAGCACAGCTTCTGTCAAAAGAAACTCAGTTTCTCAGATAAAGGTAATATTCAGATTCCAGTTAGACCCGTTACTTATACTGTGGGCTCTATAAGACCAGCTTTGCATGATTCAGTGTTCAAAATAATTCTTCTTATACTCATACTGGGCCACAGTGCAGCTCATCCTTGCTTTGAACCAAAAGGTTTTACTCGCCCATCCAAGAATGAAAGTTTGTAATTATTAATAAATCGATTAGTGACGGTCTGACGTTTTATTCACACATGGTTTAATTATGACCTTCCTCTCTAATCTGATCATTCACGAGGAAGGTCAGTATCTAACCGGGTCACTGGAAGGGTTTGTTGGAGGATTTCACTGGATAATTATATTTTTTCTTTTATTAGTTTCTTTGAGTCTTGATGTTTTTCCTCTGACAGGAGACATGTTGGAAACACCCCAACACTTTATGTCTTTCATACTGCAGCTCCTCAGCCTTTCCTCACTCTGAAACACAATATTAGGTTCCTCCCACACTCGTGCATGAGGGGGCCGTATCAGGGCTATCCCCACTCAGTGATGTCAGCGAGAGCCAAGAGTAGAAAGGCCTGGGTGAAGCAGAGAGTTTAGAGCAGGCTGAATTCCTCACATCTGCACACTGAGCTCATTATTTGAAACTCTGCCCGTGTTTTTAATATGAACTTACACGAATGGAGCAGAATTCATGGCAGAAAATAAGCACAGCTGCCCCCCTTTAGGCGTCACAGTGTCACAGTGGGAAATTTTCCGGAATGTTCAGGAATATTCAGGAATATTCAGGAATGCTGCTCCTTGTAGTGCACGCTCAGTTTCTGCCGTCACCATCAGATGGTCGACGGCCCTGTTGGGGACGGTCTTGGTCTCGGGGGACTTCTGCGTCCGTACATCCAGTTCCAGACCGTTTGGTGGAAAGCCGGTCACATCTCCTTCCATGGAAGCAGTAACTCAGGCATCATGTGGAAAAATGCTGCCTATTTAGGTCAGGAAACCACCTCAGCCTGTTGATCTTCATTCAGCGTTCAGCTGAGAGTGTTTTAGCAGAGATGTTTCTGCTGCTAATCACAGTGTTCACACCCATCACAGCTTTAACCTTTGGAGCTAATTGAACCAATGAAGTCGGATTAAAACCAAAAACGTTAGTTTGTAATCATTACTCTTCTGTTAGTGACTCTGGTTGTGTTAAATCCTCATATTTAACGGGGAAGAATAACATGACACCAGGTTATTGGAACAGTTGATTTGGGGGATTTCTCTGGAAAATGTGTGTTTCTTACTCTTTTCCTTTGTAATTTCTCCTTCCCCCAGTTTATCACCTGGAATGAGACTGCCCGACAGGAAACACCTTGGAAATAATCAGAAGTGTTTATACGTTCTCCACACGATTTCAATGCGTTCTTTGTTTGTCTTATCTGTGTTTCTAATGGTACATTAAGTGAGGCTGGCCAAATATTTCAGTCAGGAATTCAATCTTTTTTTTCTTTGCTTTGTCTTTAAAAAGTTGGACCCTGTGTCTGACTCAGACACACCATTTCCTAGGAATGAGACAAAGAACAACAAAACAGAAGCACCTGCAACTCTGTGCAACTGCTGTAACCTTTCAACTAAACAAAGAAATCCACCATGCCTGCATGACAAAGTGACTTCAGATACCCGCTTATCCTCCCATTACCTGGATTCAGGTACCCAACAGCAGTTATTGGGCTGAGCTGGTTATCTGGTTGTGAGTTCACCTGGAGTTTCCCTTGCACGTTCACATGATAGGTGCGGTGCTGGTCCATCCATGCTTCTGACCAATAGGAAGCATGGATGAACAGGTTGATGAAGTCTCAGCATGAACACAGCTGCTGTAGACAATGCAGCGGTGTGAGCATGTCCGAGGAGAAGCTTTGGTCAGCAGCATTGTTTAAGATCTGCTGTATTAATAAAGTTTTAAAAGAATTTGAAGCCGATAGAAAGATAGTCATCAGTAATACAGTGACATCATCACCACAGCAGAAACCAAAGGAGTTATTATTTCATTAAAGTAATTAAATCTGCTCATCCTTAAGGAAAACACCCGCTCCAACATCCCGCAAGTTTGCAACTTTATCACTCCACACTTTATTACCTCCCCGAGCCCGGTTCTGCCTGAGGTTTCTTCCTGTTAAAAGGGGGTTTCATTCAATTTATTTCAATTTAATTCAATTCAATTCAATAGCATATCAGTAGCATCCAGATCTGCTAAAAAGACAGAAACTTGCATGACGTCTCCTCTGTGAACTCTGGAGACTCTGCACTTTGACCTTTGACATGGGAGAAACGTGCAGAGTCGGTTTCCCTTTCTGTCAGTCATCCTGCAGCAGCTCATGCAGGATGAATGGATGCAGGCGACGTGTCTCTGGATTTGTTTGTGGTGTAAACACAGCCCAAAAGCTGTTTCCAGCAGGTATATGAAGCAGGACTGACTCAAGCTTCTGTTCTGCTGCTGGTCAGCAAACCCGCCTGCGGTTTTACAAGCAGCAGCGGTCTGCTGCCAACACGAGCCTCAGCCGTGTGTTATGTCACTCCTGAACACACACACACACAGTCACACGGATATACACGGATATAACACACGAGCCTCAGCCGTGTGTTATGTCACTCCTGAACACACACACACACAGTCACACGGATATACAGAGGTGTAAATGCGTACATGTTTACATGTCTTCATTTTGAGTCACACAGCTGAATGTTTTTTGAAAACTTCCCACTCTGCACTACAAGGAGCCCATTCTTTGTCCTTACCTGTGTGTGTGTGCGTGTGTGCGTGCGTGTGTGTGTGTGTGTGTGTGTGTGTGTGTGTGTGTGTGTGTGTGTGTGTGTGTGTGTGTGTGTGTGTGTGTGTGTGTGTGATGATGGGTTGCTGTGGTTACCAAACGTATCTACTCTTCAAACCAGAGAGCCCGGCCAGCCTCAACATCTGATCAACATCTTACACAAGCACATGCTGTTTAAAATCTTTTACCAAGAGTCAGATAACAGATAAAGAAGTAAACAAAAAGTAAACAATACTAAGCAAATAATTAACTAGTAATAACGTATACGTTAGCTTAATAAACAACAATAAAAGCTTAGTAAAGGTTTACAGTGACGTTAGAGGTAAAATGAGTAATGCTGTTATACAGAAATAGAAGATCCATCCCCTCCAGTTTAGCACTTAGACCCCCGGCATTTTTAAGCCCCTGCCCCAGCTCATGTGGGTGGGACAGTAATGGAAACAAAAATGCTGATAACTGAAAGATAATCTGCAATCCTCAAAACACAAATGTTTGGCTCTCGACCTGCACCAGCCAAAGTTTTAAAGGTGCTTTCTTTTTTAAAACAATGATCCAAATGTAATAACTCTGAGCCAATATATATTACGCCGTTTTATACGAGCAGTGACATATCTGAGTTCATGTGATTGTAAGACACTTTTAAAACTCGAGTGAGTTTATACAGTGTCCTGGCACTGATGCATGTTTGAATCCAACATGTCTCAGGAGACAGTTTGTGTCGTGTTTGCGTGTTGCGTGCTCTGTGCTCTACAGCACGCTGGAGCGGTCCTGTGGTGCTGAGCCTGCAGCTGCTCCAGTGGTTTGTTCCTTTGTAGCTTGGACCACTTTTAGTTGGTATTGATTAAGGCTGGCCGATATGTGAAATTTTTCCAACCCACATTAATGAGTCCAATAAATGACGATAGGCGATATATTCGTGCAGGTGACTTTTTGATGGGCGGAGCAATGTAATCATGCACAGACTGATTTGCGCGTTTAGAACACAGAAGTCCAAACATGGAGCAACTAGTTGCCCAAAAAAATACAAAGTCACCAATTTGGGATTTCTTTGGCTTCAAACCGAAAGATTCAAAGAGGCAAACCTGAGGATGTAACCAAAGGGGTGTGCCGCTTGTGCAGACGCATAGTGCCAGCAAAGGACTCAAACACGACTAACGTGCATGAGCGTTTACATGTCCACCATCCGGCTGAGTATGCTAGGCTATCACCAGCTTCCTCAGCTCTATCGAAAGTGCTTTTGCTAATATAGCTACTTTTGGATTATTTGTTTATTTTGTTAGATTATAATATTATTTTATGCCATGTTATACCCCTAACTAAAGATTGTGAATTATTATGTAGTTTTAGTTTGCATTATTCTCCTGAATTAGAAGAAGCTGATAACTATTGCATTCGTTAAACTGATTTGCATTACATTAGACTGCTGATTTATTGTGGATGAATGATATTGTTTTATGATGTTATAAGAAATACTGTTTGCAGAAAGTCATCGCCTTATTTGTCTGATTAGAAGAGAACAGAATATACTGGAGTTTTCTGCCCCAACTCAGCAGGAGCAGATAAACGGGGAGCCAAGGTCGTAGCTTAGGCGCCGTGTGAGAGAAAAGCATGTGAATGTTTAGGCTTTTATGATAAGGTGGGAGAACCAGAGGCTATAAGAGTTTGAGCAATGCTCCACCATTTTGAGATCTGAGGCTGTCTGCATACGGTGTCCATCTCCCACGCGGGTGTTCATTAAAATCATTGTTTGACTTAACCCGGCCGGACCAGTGTTGTTATTGTGGTTTTTCTCTTGTCTCCATCCCCAATATTTTGAACCTTAACAATTTATTTATTTGAAATGCACCAAATCACGCTAAAGCTGCTGGCAGACGGTGCCGTTAAAACGGCCCTATTTCTTTTTTTTGTTGTTTTTCCGTTGACTGCTTCTCTTAGCTTCAACCAACATTATTGGCAAAATTGCTCATGGGCAAATAAATAAATCGCTGTTGTAGAAACAAGGCTCTCTCAGTGATGGAGTAAGAGACAGTAAGAGACTAATGGACGTTCTTCCATCTTATTCATTCACTTCTGTTCTGCCCATTTTTTTCAACCCCCTTTTCTTCCAACCTTTCCTCCTTCGTATATCCCATAATTCCTGCCGTCTGTCCCCCTCCTCTGCCTCTTTCCTTCCTCCAGGAACATGATCAAGTCATTCTACACTTCAAGTCTGCTGCTGGATGTCTTGTCTGTTTTTGGGGAGCTGTCAGAGGAGGTAAGATAAAGACCCTGCTGGGAGTCCCAGGTTTGATCTCTGCAGAGTTATAATGATGACCAACCCCAATAGGAAGCTCATTTATCAGTTAACTGGCTGAAGGAGGATGCCGACTTTATTTAATCATTTATAAATGATCCAATAATCCCCAAAGAGACCAAAACCAACAGAACATTCATCCTGCTGCCGAGGCCTGTCTGTGCAGCCAGATCCTGACAGCAGTCATGCATCTGCTTCTTTCGACTCAGACACGAGAAAGTGACACAGTCGTGACATCGATCAGGTCACTGCACTGTGGGAATGTCATTAAAGGAGACTTCAGGTCATTCTCCAATCCCTTCCTTCTGATATTTCATTGTTGTTGTTTTCATAACAGAGCTGCTGTGAGGCCAAGCGTTGACTCAGCTGTTGCGATGTATTCAGGGTGCTGCAGATAAACAGACTTTGTGTAAATTTGTGCTCTTATCCTCCCGCTAATCTGCAGTTATTAGCGAACCTTTACAGACTGGCCGCACAGCCCGACATTGTTAAAACACAGAACTTTATTTTATTTCGCAGCCAAAAATTTTCAAAGATCCCAAATGTGCCATGCTGAATTTTCAGGGAAGAGATGCACAAACACGTTAAATATTTCCATTTGATGAGAAGGTGCAGCCACAACACAACAAACCACAGAGTCTGTGTGAACATCAGAGTCTGAGCAAATTAAAGCTTCATCATTGGAAGCAAAGGTTTAAGTTTAGTGGTTATTAGCAGTGGCTGGGAGTTATTTGTGCCTTAAGGTGTGAAACACAGCGCAGCGTTTCCCACAGATTCAGATTACAGTACGTGTGGTGCAGGAGTCCCACGCTTTCTAAAAAAAGTGATTAAAAATTCTGCTCAAATGTGCCGCTGCTCTGAACATTTTATGTGCAGCGTTTGTGATGAAGACATAACGGAGCTGTAGATGTCTCTGCAGCCATCTGCCCGTTATCTCCACCGTCAGCCTGCAGCTCGTCCCTCTGAGGGGCGCTGAGCTCTGCATAGAGGTGTTATGATCGACTACTGCAGACCATCATGTTGGAGTTCAGCTGTGGGATGAGGTCCTCTTGAGATCAGACACCCAGACAGTGACTGAACTTTCAAAATAAGAGTGGGTAGGCTTATGGCTCAGTGAATTAACAACAGATAATGAGATTCTCCCAGATGGATTGAAAAATGGCCAAAGTATGTCCCCAAATATATTTCACTACCATTAATTATAAAAGTTCACCCTGTCGTTAGGAAACCCTGCAGAGACATTTTCTTTGTATAGCACCAAATCACAACAACAAGGTGCTTAAAGTTGACCGCGTACGAATCTTTACTGTGAAAGTGAGGTATGAACACAGTCCTGCTTAGCTCTGTTCCTGTAAACACCTGGTGTGTATGATTCCCAGATCACCCAGAAACCATTAAAGCATGATGGGGCACTTAGTTCATGTATGGTGAGCTGTCATGTTCCCACACTGAGACCCACTGGTGACTGAGTTTCAGGCAGCAGAAAGAGGTTTTCAGCAGTGTTGCCACCATCTTATGTAACACTGTTACCGTCAGGGACCTTTATACTTCGTGAATGCCTTCAATGTGTTCCCATGTGTGTCAGAATTCATCCCACTGACTTGTTTCTGAGAGAGAAACCGAATCTGTAGCTGCCGTGTAACAGTCTCTGAACCCGACAAGTGAGTCAGTGACTTTGAAAAACACGACTATCCAGTTCAGTATTTTCAGAAGTGCTTTTCAAAAATGACTCTAGCCTTTGTAACTGAGGCTGGCACACATTTAATGTCACACATTTCTTCAAAGCAAGCACTCAGATGTCAGGTGATGTCCTGCCTGTCAGCAGGTACCACCCGTCATTTATTGATGTTTTTGCTTCCAAGGAGCCCGTTTGTCCTGTAAAGTGGTCTTGAGCAGCAGCTCTCCAGGGTTTCTGAACAATAATCAGTTGTTTTATTTATTTATTTATTTTAATTTTATTTTCAAGAATAAAAAGCCAACTCAAGGGATGAACCAGTGCTGTTCACACAAAACAGACAACTCAGGAACCAGTTTGAAATGGAATCTTGTGGCTTTTTGTTATGAGCAGCCTGTGTTTCACAAAAACTCATAATTTGTTCTTATTTTTTTAGGTGAATCTATAAAAATTGCCTAGGATAACAAAGTTAACACCAACAAGGTGATTCCCACAGAGCTATTGACTGAAACCTTGCCATATCTCAGCATGGTGTGTTTTTTAGAACACTAGGTGACTAAAGAAGAAATTAATAACCAAAACAATTGCCTGTAGCAAATAAACAGTATCTGAAAGTTACTGAAAGGACGGCTGTCAGGAAGCAGTTCTTAATGTAGGGAAACGGGGAGAAAAGGCAGAGTTATGAAAACTACATGAACAGGTCTGATGGAGAGATGGATCCACATCATGGTCAGTATGTACGAGGAGGTCAGGAGGAGGTCCAACAGTGAGAGTCTGCAGCCATTTGTGACACAGGGTGGAGATTCTTTCCTGGATATCTGAAATGGAAAAACAGGCAGAAAACCTCTAAACAAGAGCTTCAAATACTCTTCACAAATCCTGGAGATCTTTTCCTGAAGATACTTAAAGAAATGACAGAAAGCTCAGAGAGCTCAGACTGAAGAATTAAGTTTGTCGTACCTAATGCAGATTTTGAAGCTGGTTAGAATTGTATTGTCTATTTGTTAATGTGGCCACAAACTTTAAGTTGAAAAGAGAGATGACACCATTAGAGGAGATCGTTCCCTTTTATCTCTGTTCATTAAGAACACCATTAATCCTCAATCTGGCCCCAGTCCAGCCCTCCAGTACATTTAATTGGATGTGCATCCATATTCAGATGTGAAGACACGGCTGTGTGATTTCATGTTAACTGCATCAAGCTGCCAGATCTTTAACTTTACCATTGTTTTCTCTTTCCTCCTGCAGCTGTTGAGTTTTTATGTTCAGGCCTGATATAACAAATACAATTTTGCTTTTACACGAGGAGTCGCTGTTACGCCTGATCAATTGGAATTATTACCCAGTTGTTTCCTCTTCAGTTAGTTCCTTGTTGCTGTGCCTGGCCGAGAGCGTGCACTGGACATAAAAATCTACACGAGCAGAAAGCTCATATGCGTACTTCTTCTACTCCGGTTGTCACCGCACTACATTGTTACTAACAAAGGCAGCGTGGACCATCTGCCTCTGACTATAATTATGTCTCTCCACCATGAGGCCATGAGCCCACCTGGGGACATTGTCAGCCAATGCATTTTACATTAACAAATTACGGGAATTGAAAGCATTGTGACCCTAATCGTGGTACTTCACAGAAAAGAGTCAGCAGCCGGGGAAACTACATGTTCCTGAGTCACTCTTTGAAAATCGGATCATCACCTAGAATATAAAAGAATCTGGATTTTTTTTTATACAGTCATGAAAAAGTTTTCACAGTTGTGCACAAAACTTTATCACATGACTGCATGAAGATAATGATGTTTCCAACAAATATGTTGAAAGTAATTCAGAACTGAAGCATTCGTGGTTCATCATATCTTGAAACGTTTAAGGTTTTACCAACCAAATGTCCAAATGAAGATTTAAAGTCCAGTGGTTCCCTCTGTGAATTGCTACCTTATTGTGGTGGAGGAGTTTGTGTGTCCCTGGGATCCCAGGGGGTATGTTATCTGAGGCTTTTGCCCTATGGTAGGGTCATCCATGGCGAATTGTCTGGTCCCTCACCCAGGAACAAACTCTGCCCGGGATGGGGTTAACTGGGCCACGCCCTGGAGCCAGGCCCAGGGAGGATGCCCGAGGTCGAGCGCCTGAGGCCAGGCCCAAGTAGTCTATGGGGCCTGGCCAGGCACAGTCCGAAGAGGGAACATAGTTTTTTGTCTTTATGATATTGTTGAGTCTTTTTGCCTTCTACAAAAGTCCTGTTTAGGTGTTAAATGAATGCAAAGACAACAAATTGCCCCATGAGGGAGCATGTGCTTCCCTCTGCTATGAGTTATTGTTTAACCGAGAGTTTTACAATGTGTGACCTTTCTGTTGAAACTTTTATAGCGGTTACATTCCTGTCTTTCCCTTTGCGTGCTTTAATATCTCAAAAGTGTTTTTCCAGGGATTAAAATAACCGGAGCCTCATCCATCTGCGATGGTAATGCTAAGGCTAAACAAATACGCGTCAGCTCTCCGTGTTGTTTCTGAGCTGCTTCTGTGAATTTGGCACTTAACTGGAATAAGCAGGAAATTCTCACAGGTCTTATCAGCGTCACTCCTATTGTAATATTTCAAAGATCCTTCAGCCTTGATTCACTCTAATGTGCCCCCATTAACACTCTACTGCGTCTCCTCACACCTCCATTGTAGTACATCGTGATCATTCACTGCCTGACACCGAGGACCTGGGACACGCAGTTTATGAATTGTAATGTAAATTCTCTGTGGGCGACTCCAAGCAAAGGCAGATGCGCACTGATCATAAATTTTACATCACTCACACCTGAGTGCAAACCAGTGTATAATTGAGGTTTAGTGCCCAACTTAGTACCTGTTAACCCCACTGGTAGAACTTTGTTACTCTGACTCTATAGTCGTATAGGGGACTGAGCCACTGGATAAATACCTCTAACAGCCTTACAGTGTATGTATGTTTTCTTTTCTGGGTTGGATGGATGGAACTTTATTCAGTACCTGAACCTTGAACCTTGGGACTGAAGTATTTTTATTTTCTTTAACTTCAAATTCAAATAGCTTACACCTTTTTATACCCTTCAAAACTACTTACCTGCTTCTTTGTCTTCAGGCCTTCAGCAGTTATACCCTCCCATTTAAAATCCAGGTCCTAAAAGTTGGCTCAAATTAAACCAGTAATGCTTTTTTCGTTTCAGACTCAGTTTTGGTATCTTTTCTCTACTTATCATAGAATAAATTACACCTTCCTTTCTCTGGCCCTGCTTTAAAAGCTAACCTGATTCACATTAGGTCCATGTTCTAGAGTACTGATGGAAATCGGATAGCCAACAGAATGAGACCTGAATGTAACAAACCCACAGCAGACCCCAGTGCATGTTCATGCTTCCTGCCGGCGCCGCAACACTGCCGCCTGCTCCTGCTGTGTAGCCACCATCTCAGCCACCATTTGGGTCAGCTCCTTCCACATTTGGCCTAGTTGCAGGTCTGCTGTGTCCTCATCCTAGGTTTCGGCACCACTGTAACAAACCCACAGCAGACCCGGTGCATTTTCATGCTCTGCGGCATCTCTTTATTAATGGTTGCTTGTTCACACACACTGTTGGCTGCAGCTTTCTCTATCTCACTGCCAACCACACACACACTGACAACAACCACCATCCTGCAGGACCCAGTACCGTATTTAAGTCGGCGGGGCATGATTGCGGATGCCGTGCAGGTGCGTCCGCCTTCCCTGCATGGCACCGCAAGCCACTCCCTGCTACACTGAATAAATATTCCAGCACTTGGTGAGAGGAAGGATCTGTCAGTCTTTTCAGCTCCATTCACCTCACTCATGGACAAGACCTACAGACACTCATCCCTGACCCGGAGTTGGTACTCCATCTTTTCTAGCTGAGGAATCGTGGCTTTGACTGTGTTAATCCCACCTTTAAACCACCCCAGTGCAAGGTAGAGGTCAGCACCCGACAAAAAGAACCATGTCATCAGCAAAAGCAAAGATAAAATCCTGACTCTAACACCCTCCACTCCTCAACTGTGCCTGTCCACGTGTCCAAGTCTGTCCAAGAGTTAGGAACAGAATATTTGATAAAGCAGAGCCCTCACAAGAATGAGTCTTACTTTTTGTTGGCGGTGTAAACCCAGTCCTGTACAGCTGTACTGGGACCAGAAACTAATAAAGCTAAGCAAAGCTCACACTTCATGCAGTTATACAGTTTGCCTCACTCTCAGAGCACGCTGGCATGTGACAGGTGCAGCAAACAATTTCTGCCTTCTTCTCTTTGTTTGGGGACCGAACATAACACGTTTGTCAAGTGCCACTTGGATTAGGACTTCCAATATAGCAGTACTAGCTCTGCTTTTTATATGTCGAGTGCCCAGGTCACAGTCTGGCTGTCTCAGGTAGATCCGGTGACGTCCACAGTGTTCCAGTGACTTCCAGTCTGGAAAGTTCCTCATCCAGATCATGACTGCAGCTGCAAAACGTCTTTAACAAAGAGAGCCCCTATCCTGCATTGCTGGTGTATGACAATGAATTTAGGACCCATGGTAAACATGAGCAGAATAAATGGTTCCACTTGTTAAAATTTGATTGGTGAAACTGGGTGCTTTTGAACGGAGCACCCTGGGACCCACAAACATTTTTATTTTTCAGAAGACCTCATTAAAGGAGAATTGGAAACTAATGATTATGACATCATTAGGAACTAATGATTGACAACCTCAATCAATGAGAGTTCAGTTTGAACTTCCAAGTCCTTTACAGTGACTAAATTCATACCTTTCAGCAGCCTCGACCTTTGACCATATCGCATGTGTTACACTAACCGGCAGTTAGTTTTTGGGGTAAAAGCTGTGGAAAAATATATCTCCCTGTGTCAGTTATAACTTCCTTGATGTGTGTTTATTCTCGCCTTCACCAGAACATCCAGCACAGGAAGTATGCCCGCTGGAAGGCCACCTACATCCACAACTGTCTAAAGAATGGGGAGACGCCTCAGCCCGGGCCCATCGGCATGGGTGAGGACGAGGAAGCAGGTGGGACACACTGATATGGAACACACACACACCCCTCTTTCCCCGTTACCAAACAGTCCTCTCTTGTGTGAGTTCTCTTTAATGAATGCTGAGGCCAAATTCCTTTTGTGTGTGTGCGTGCGTGTGTGTGTGTGTGTGTGTGTGTGTGTGTGTGTGTGTGTGTGTATAAACCTTGGCTCTGCATTGTTTGCCTTATCAGGTCTGGGGCTGTAGCAGGAAAGTCATGCGGTGAAACTGGAGACGTTGTGAGATTAAAGGAGTGAGGAGAGTAGATTAGTCATGTGGTCTGTTCTTACATCCACAGTAAGTTTGTGCTTATGTGTGACGATGATTCAAATTAGCACAGTCTGGCTAAGAAAACTAAGAAAATGTGTGTGAAAATGCACCTGAGTACGCGTGTGCCGCTAGGCTGTGCCGGATCTTTGTGTTCGTGTATACATGAGAATGAGCTGATATTTATTTTATTACTCTCGGTTTCCTCATATTGAACACAGATCCCTGACCTTTGTCACATTGTAACGTTCTGGCTGCTGATGCCAGGCTTGCACCATAAAACGTAACCTTTAATAGAAAGAAAGCATGGGGGAAAACGCCATGAGATCCTGGGGAGATTGACCGAATTAGTCCACCAACAAAATGACCACAGCAGCCTTTAAAGTTCACCCTGTTCTTAAAAGCAGAAATGTAGGGAAGGAAACAAACCCTTTTTCTAATGTTCGCCACTTTAGCTGCTGACATGGGATTTGCAATAGATTACGACCTCCGAATAATAGTTTTTGCTCAAGTGGCTTTTTAAGTGGTCCAATTTGCAGACCATCCTGCAACTTACAGCATTTGTCTTTTGGCAAGTGGTAATTCTCTGCCTCTCTGGGTTAAATCTAAACATCAGAATAGAAATGGTTTGAGCTGTTCCTTTTTTTATTTCCCCTACTCATGTGAACGGACTTCCTCCATGTTTCAGGCAACATGCGCGCATTCGCTGGTACAAAAGTTCGTTTTTCCTTGTATTCCTGTACGTCGTACGTTAAATTAGACATGCTACGGCAGCATTGGTCACTCACAGATCCAGGATACATTTTATGGTAACAGTTTTTGGTGTTCTTGCCTCATGGTTTCTCTCACCTTCAGAAACTTGCTTGATTGTTGCAGACTTGCTCAGTTCTCTGTGAAAGACATTCTTAATTGTAATTAATTAATTAATTTTTATGTGATGTGAGGGGTATACTTTCTCTTTGAAAATGTGCTTGTGATCGATGAGTTCAGGTCCTTCAGAAGGAATCGGACAAGCGAAGTGCGATTGTGTGGCTCGGCGTCTTAACATCTCTTGGGAGCATTATGTGATTATGCTAATAATTCCTAAACTCTGGTGACTTTATCTACAAGTCGATTTTATACCACGCCATCTGGACTCATTTTCAGATTGCACTCAGACTGCGAGAAATTGCATCAAAAGGCCCAGGAGAAAACACGAGTGTGTTTTGACATGAGCACCTCCGGGCCTGCACACGTCTCCCGTCCCTGCAGGGGAAACTCGAAGCGTAGTTTTCATGTCAGTGGAGTGATGTTGACGAATTCCTCGCTACAAAAACGACCATCTGCTCGGCCACGCCCGCTCAGTCCACATACACGCGGGCGTGCTCGACCGTGACATCACCTCAAAGAGCACTTATCTGCACTCGCATGTAACACACACACAGCACATTTACTTTTTCTTGTATTTCCAACCATGTCTGCCACAGATTTTCACGCTTTCCTCCTCTCCCTGCGGCGTTGGGGTCTCTGTGTCAGTGATGACATCATGATAGCGATATCATCCACCCTGCACGTATGGATGGTGTATGTGTGTGTGTTCCAGTGTTACTGTATTTTTTTGTTTTGTTTTGGGGTTTTTTGTTCCATTAGGATTTTATCAAGATTCCAACACCATTACGGTGTGTGTGTGTGTGTGTGTGTGTGTGTGTGTGTGTGTGTGTGTGTGTGTGTGTGTGTGTGTGTGTGTGTGTGTGTGTTTTCTTTCTGTCCTTTCTCACAGACTCACAGACAGCCCAGATGTTTAGTTTAGTTCTGTGTGTGTGTGTGTGTGTGTGTTGGAAAGTGAGCACATCTGTCTCTCCATCAGAAAGCATTCCTTTCTGATAGGATCACTTTTGATTTATTACTATTGTTGATACTCCTGCAAATACAACATGATTTGTGGAGTTTGTTTCTCTGTTTCTCCTGCTGTGACGAACATGTCAGCCATTGCTGGCTCCAAAGAGTGAACTTCAGGGTGCTCGCTCTCTTCACCGTAATGGTTAAAACCTTTGTGACTGTCTGCAGCTTAAAGAATCTATTTTTTTTTCTGTGATTTGTTGGCAGTTGAATTAATCTTTGATGAGAGGTGGGCGGGGTCAGTGGCAGCTTTTGTGCACAAATAAAAAATACTTATGCACACGGTTAATAAAAAACTGATTTAGCTGCTACCTGTTTCTGTTGCTGTGGGGGATTCCCCCAAGAATAAACTATGTCTGTATCGCCACATGTTTCCTTTGCCTTCAGATCACACAGGGTGGTAAACTAAAACAAATGAAGTAGAAATCAAACGTTTGACTTTTAGGAACACTCGGACGTGGATTCTTTGGGTTCGGTGTGCCGAACCGAGTGAATGCCCGCTGTTAATGTCAGCTGTAGTGATTAACAAAGGCCCCATATATTGTCCAGGCGTCGTTTATTTACTGCACTGTTGTCGTGGTAACTTTGTGAGATATTATTTCCACATCTCAATAGTTCAGAAATTTTTCACCCAGGGCAAGGAACAGAGGGGAAACTTCCCATGTGATAAGGTTGTTAGAACAAAGGAACGTGTTTACATTTTTTTTTTTTTATTACGGACTTGACCTTTAAAGATCAGAGCCTTCAATTACAAGCCTCGTCTGGAACAGCTGGTTAAATTTCATGCGATGTTTTTCACAAATCCCTCCATATATTGTGTCATTTCCCAGGATTTCTCAAAAGGTTATGATATCACAGCTGTTATTTACCTTAAAAGAATCACTTCTTGGAGCGAACCTACAAAATAAACCGATAAATGCTCCTCTGTTTTACTCACTGAACAAAAGAATCCATACGATCGTCAAACTCATTTATTAAAGCAGACTCGCCCGCCAGCACAGTCATGGTCTGTTTCACAGCAGTGTTACACAAATCCTGATCACATCGTGCTTCTTAGCCCTTTACCGCTGTCTCTGAGGCGCTAGCAGGAGATGATCCTGGACCTTATTTTATCATTACATGGAGACTCCACCTGTGAGTCTGTGATGTTAGAATTGTGTGTCCCCGTGCTGCTGGACATGCATGACAGCAGGCACCGGACTCTCCACTGATCCACTGTAAGTAGCTTAATTGATCTCTAGAGAGTAGTTGGACACACACACAGCAGAACACCAGTATACAAGCGGTCATTACAGGCAGATCATTGTCTCCCAGCAGCCCTGCGCCGACTTTCTGCTGGCTGGAGGAGGATGTATTTAGCAAGAGGAAAGGAAGGGATGGAGGGAATGAAAGGGTGGAGGTTTTGGGGGGTGGGTGTGGGGCACAGGGAGAAAATGTCCCGTGCCGAGTTGTTAAAAATATAAAGCATGTTTTCTGTGACCTGAAAATATGCTTTATATGGTGAAAGTTATTGAAACATGACTTTCATAAACATTAAAGTCAAATCGAGCAACACAGAAGGTCGGTGTGTGTAAGGGGGGTCCTTAGTGACAGTTGGATAAACAGATTTAAAATTAAGGCCCTGTGAAGCCCACAAATCCATTCTGACAGACCGGCTGGTGTATAATACTAAGGCTACGTTCACACTGCAGGTCTTAATGCTCAATTCCGATTTTTTGATCAAATCCGATTTTTTTTGTCTGCTCGTTCACACTACAGATAAAATGCGACAGCAAACGCGCTCTAGTGTGAACCCACAAAGCGGCCCGCATGCGCAAAAGAAGACGTCACACACAACGCGCTCTGTTTAGACCCAGAGCAAACAGTATTGTTTGACTGATGGCCCTTAATATAGAGACTTCGGACTTTATGTTTCCTAATTTTTGCTTTAAGTTATTTTGTTATTTACATAATAATGTAAATAACCTCATAATTATCCTTATTGCTGTTTTAGAGAGGAGCGGTGCTTCAAAGGATAGTTACAGATTTCTGTCAGAATCTGCAGATTATACAGTACAAATAAAATGTTCACGTTTCTCCAACGTTGTCTTCCCAACAGTTTCACTGACATCTACACTGGATGGCCAGGAAGCATTCACGATGTCTTATCGGGCGCTTCTCCAGAGCTGATAATTGGCGTCTGTCTTGTGTCAGTGACGTAAAAGACGGATTTAATGCGACATGACCATTCAAACAGCAGTCGCTTTCTAAAACATCGGATATGTATCGGATTCAGTACCACATACGAAAGTGACCCAGATCGGATTTGAAAATATCGGATTTGCGCCGTTCACACTGTCATACCATGATCGGATATGGGTCGCATAGGGTCAAAAAAATCGGATTTGATGCGCTTTCGCCTGCAGTGTGAACGTAGCCTTAGTGACACAGTTATTAAAGAGCTTTATAGGTTAGAGGCCATTATCCCTCCTATGAAGGATTCAAGTCAACAGTGGTTCTTTGATGCGTTGCGAGGGTTGGTGAAGTAAATTTAGAGACGGTTAAATCAAAGTGGAGCTGTTGTGCTTTCCCTAAGTTTCCATCTCCAAACACTGTTTCAGGCTCTCAGACCCTAATATGGTCTTCTCAGACAACGTCAGCTACAACCTCCTGCTGTGATCAACAGGCAGCAAATCAGAAGAACCTTGGATGAAAGGGGGAGGGGCCAAAACAGCTTCTGGGTTAACTAATGCTCATCAGAAAATAAATGAGGATTATTTCAATCTGTGAATCGTGTCTAAATAATGTGATCCTCACCTCTTTAACCTTCACAGAAAAGACATTGTCTGTTCTTTGGATCTTTTCTGGAAGTCTAATGCTTGAGAACTTCTTGTGTGTTATTTTTATGTATGTATTATATGGCAAAAGTGAGAGAATGAATAAAACAAGGGAACAACAGGCAAACCCGGGACCTTGGTCCATGCTCCAATCAGCTAAAAGCAAACAACAGTCAGAATAAATGAGAACTGATATCCCACTGATAAAGTCACAAAAGCCATGAAAGGAGCTGGGATGGATGTGGGTTGCTAAGCAGCTTGCAGATGAACAACAGCTGTGGGCAGGCAGAAGCAGCTGAATGGCTCACTGTCGATAAGATTTTCATAGAAAGCGGGTGATAATGAAACTGGTGCTGTTTTGATGATTTTTAAAGGCATGAAAACTATGAAGTGTAATTTCTCTCAACAACTGGTCAGGAGTTTTAAGCAGGACTACAGCAGCTCGTGGCTTTGGCTGGTGTCCACGGTGGAAATGAGTTTGGGGATGTACAGGTCCTTAGAAAGGGGAAAACATATTTCATCCAGTGCAACAGAAAAAGGCAATAAATAAATAAAATGAATGAAAAGAATATCATAAGGGACAAAAGCAGAGAAGGGCTCAAAGTAGTGCCTAAGAGCAGCGACCGGCCTCCCGACGCCAGCTGAGGGTCTGTCTGAAGCTATGCCGAGCTCAGAAACTGCTTTTTAACAAGTGCCCTTTGGCAAGACACTAAGCCAATCTTTATACCACAGAGCTGCACAGCGTCCGGCAGCAGGACAGCCGCTGTGGCATTCACTCACCCACTGCTGTAAACAAGGAAGCAGAGCAGGAAGAACACAATCTCCATTTACTCCCACAGCTCACTCACCAGTTTTGTACCAGCCTGATTAGATCGATAAAAGGGGATGGTGATAATATTGATGATGATGATGATGTGACTTGGTTCAGAGTGTGATTTGGGCAGCAGTAAGAGTTAATAGCGCTCATAGTTTGGCTGCTGTGAGCTCCCTGTCTGCTCTTCGGTTTCAGTTACAGAACACTTTGAATGAGCTACAGGTGTCATGGCTGCCAGGTGTTTATCATTCAGTGGTTTAGGGAGAGCAGAGAAAGGAAGACGGGAGTAAACAGGGGAACTTTGAGTGAAACTTCTGTTGATATAGACAAAAACTCATAACCACATAATGAGCTGCTGCCCAGTGTTAACACGCCTGATACTGTGTTTGTAAATGGAGTCGATACTTTCTCTATGATTGCACATAAATCTGTAATGTCTCCATTCTGACCTTCAGAAAATCTCCTGCTGGCAAAAAAGCTGATGCTGTACTTCACACTATGTTTCATTCATGGCACACAGCTCCACTGAAACCTTACAGTAGTGTGGGGAAAAGTGCCTTTCAGGATCCACTGCCATTCACAGCGAGATGATTATCACTAATTAAGCAGTTATAAAAAGGAGAAAAAGCAGTTCCACCTTAATTAATATGATCTGATGTGACTTTGCAAACTGACACTCTGAGAGCACAGAAAACTTTGAGTCTCGGATTTCATGTTTGACCTTTTCATTGATGTCCAGGGTGAAAATAATAATGTGTACTTTTCAGTTGACCCACAAAATCATATTCTTTGAAACTCACAAAGTGACATGAAAGAATATCAAACAGGAATATTACTTAACTGATGCAATGTAAAATCTATTTGAAGAAAGAGTTATTTGTTATCCCAGTACTGCAGCGAGGGGTGAACAGTAATTAATCTGATAGATGCTATTAGTGCTGTTTAAGCAGTTTTACAAACATCAAACGGCAAAATAAACAAATAACAAACTAAAAAAAGAACTAAGAGTCAGTCTGACAGACTTTTCGAGCTGAAACCCAAAATCATTCCCTGAATAATCATAGCGTGTGTGTGTGTGCGTGTGTGTGTTCTTTAGGTGAGGTGTGGGGCAAACTGTGGTCGAGTTGATGCAGCTGTGGATTCAATTTAATGATTTCCTTAAGGAGGCTCCTGCTTTTGTGTATTCGTGCATGATTTTAAAGGCGTACCAAAACTGCTGCATTTACAGACTCATCAGTCTATAAGAAAATAAAGGAGGGGGGGAAGTGCTGTAATTGCCTTGAAAGGAAACTTTCCTCCAGAGGTCACACTCCCGCTGTCTATGCTGTTGCATAAGGCTCCTATAGATTTCAGTCCTATAATGTCTCCTCTGTAAGTCCAGCATAGCCCTGGTAGCATGCTATTGCTGCTTGAGCGCTGACTGGACCTTTAATGCTGGGGAAATAAAATTTAAAGTACATGAACATTAACAGAGTGTTGAGCTGTTTGGAGCACAGGCATAGGTGCACACACAGTTGTACACGTACAGGTGTACCAACAAAAAACAAATAAGAGATAAAAAACTTACAGACTGTAATATAGTTTATTCATATAGTTTTCAGTCTGATGCACAGATCGTAACAAATATTTGAGCATTGAGAAAGTGTGTGTGTGCGTGCATGCCACAATGAAGGGGTGTGGACGTTCACGGTTTAACAACTTAATGAAAGATGGAGCGGTCCAGCTAAAGTGTCAGATCTCTGCTTCATGCCCGTCTGCCTTTTTGTCTCTGATGCAGTAATGACACAGGCTGGGCTCTAACGTGGTGTCGAATCCAGCCTGTGTCTGCACATCCAGCCCAGTAGCTTAATCTCTGCAAACATCTCTGGCTGTCAAGAAGTGTTTTCTTTGTGTTAGGTGTGGTTGCTGAGTCTGCGGGCTTGCAGTCAGGACGTGAAATCACTGCAGTCTCATGTGTTTCACAAGGCTCTGTCCTTGTTTCAGGATTATTATTACTCTCTGTCGCTGCATGTTCAACTCTGACACCTTTGTTCATGACGTTACCTCCCAGAGTTCCACTCTGAACGTGAGTGTACAGGTGTGACAAACCTCAGTGTACCTGTTGCCACTGAGTGAGGGCTCGAAGGTGGAAGGCCACAATGAAAACAGCATTTACCGAAAAAAAAATAAATGGTGAAGTCACTTAAACTGTCAGTAACTCAATAAAGGAAATGTTCTGCTAACACAGAAACCATCAGCAGATGATCGGGTACAAATGTAACCTCTTCTTCACTAAGCACGCGTCACAGGTCAGGGGCCGGGCGCAGACATCAGAGTCTGTTTTACAAAAGTTACCAAACATGGTAAAAAAAAAAAGCTCAACTCGCTGTTTTTGTGTGACTGATAAGCATTAAGAGGGTTATCATCATTCATAAAAGCCAAGCCTGTTGTTTTGGTGAAGAGGATCTCGGTCCCAGCTATGTCAGTCTTACTAAATTTTAGGATGTTTTTGTAGTAATAAATATTCCATGTTCATGTAGAGCTTCAGTGTATGAAGAAGCAGTAATGTTGTTAACAGTCTGCTGTGTGAGAACAGTGTGTTTAAATATAAATGTGGGTGCTGGGACATTCAGACACATAGTGCCTTGTGTTTGTATCATTTTCCATTTTCTGCAGAACTTCCATTATTGTACTTCTGCTCTTTCATCATCAGATTTGATGGTGTATGATGGTGCATGATGATGTATGTGTTACCTTCAGTTTTCACATATATCTGTTGTGTTAACTCCTTCAGTGCTATGTTACTTAGATCCAGTGATGTGTAATAATTTGTGTCTGTTGTTGTTGTTTTTAACTCTCTTGAAAAATGAAGGGGATTTTTACTTTTGAGCTTTAGGGTGATGCGTAAACACTGTAAACCAGTGGTTCCCAAACTTTTTTTGCTGGGCCCCCCTTTGTTTTACATGATGGCGTGTGCCTTTTTTCACGTCAGGCTGTGCGCCACATTATTGTTTACATGAGATGAATTGCAGAATAGCAGATAGAGACGAAATACTGTTACTGTTAATCTGACTGTCTTCAGGTTTTACACGCAGTTACTGTCCCTCCATTTACAAAGGCAGAGGCCTCACGGTGTGATTATTTTACGTGTAGTTTTCCCCCTGTATAATAATATTCAACATTGCTATCAACAAATTTTTTTTTTAAAAAATGCCTTTCTGTGCAAAATGGGTTTAAAAACATAAACAGCTGTGGGATACTGTTTGTCCGTGATTTGAACCGAGGGAACAAATCGTGGCAGGATCAGCCTGATATTATTTGTATCCCACTGTAACTTTACTGTATAAAGAGCTAACATCTCCAAAATGTCAGGAGTAGTTAGTCATTACAACAAGTGTTTGTGAACTAAAAATCAAGAATGTGGGATACTGTTTGTCCGTGATTTGAAGAGCCCAGCGCTGCTCCTGACGTAGGGAAGACCAATTCTACAGCGGAGACCTACCTTGGCACTTGTGTAGGTGAAACCAAAGGAAAGATATGCTTCACCATATTTTCTAGTCTTTGGCTTAGAATGAAGTTGGTTTGGAAACATATTCAGCCATGCTTCATCTCCTGCTTTGTATTTCTGTGGGCGCCCCGTGCTAGCAGTGTCCAAGCATTTTGGGTTTTTTTTCTTTTCATACCGCGCCCCCCTGCCATGGCCCTGCGCCCCCCCTAGGGGGTGGGCCCCACACTTTGGGAAGGTCTGCTGTAAACTGTGTTTCCATATTGAATAAATGATGCTTAACGGGTCGATAACAGAAAATAAACTGGTGTAATGTAATCAGAGGAGTCAGTGGCTGGTGTAACGTCCCCAGTCCTGTGATGTGTTTAAAAGTGCAACAGAATACCAACAAACAAGGGCGATCAGTCACCTGCAGTCCTGCAGTCGCTCCATCAAATGCTCACACATGCCCCGCTGCACACTCCATCTGAAACCAATTTCTGATGTAATATCTGTGGGATTTACACACCTCCTTTCTGTTCACTTTAATGAGATTCTCATGAATTCTAATCATTTTCCCCAAACTCATTTTTGGATTCCACCTGATGTGCTTTTGATGAAGAACCCTTTTTCACTGTGTGATTGAAACCAAGTGAGGCCAAAAGCTTTAAGCCTCTCTGTTCACCTCCTGCATCCTGATGTGTGGTAAAAAATGTCCTTTTTCACTTTTAGACACAGAAACTTGAACCGAGTCTGAGGGTAAGCAGCATGATGAGCACCAAAGGCACTGGTTGTAAATGATCCAGGCTGATGTGAGCTACAAAGACTTTTCTTATTTCACGATCCGTCACTTACACTTCTATCCCTGTGTTTCCATTTTACCCTGTGTGGACAGATATGTAGTTATTAGAGATTAGGGCGCAGTGACGGGATGGAAAGTGGTGAAATCAGGTGGGTGGATCTGATCCCGGCCACACTGCTCTCACGTTTCTTCGGCTGAGAAACCGCGTGCCAGTGAAAACAGAAATTCCTTCATGATCCACTGAAACTCTGAGATATGGAAGTGATACACAAGTGTGAAAGCAAAATGAGTTTCCATAAACAATGTTCCAGTAGTTTTTATTGGAGCTGCTGTCCATTGAAGAAATCTTCCTGTTTCACAGTTAATGACCCCCCCCCTCTCTCTCTCTCTCCCTCTGGTAGACGAGTTTGGTGCTGAAGGCTTCTCCGGCCTGGGCCTCTCCCACGGGGGTTCTTTTAGAGGCGGTCCTCCTTCACAGGCCTCCGAAGACCAGGACCACAGTTCGGTTCCAGGCCCCGCCCCTGGCATAGGTTTTGCTTCCGGTCCAGGATCAGCCCCATCGGGTCCTCCGACCACAAACTACAACAACATCCACATCCCACCAGGAGCCCACGCTCCGGCCAACACGCCGGCCGAGCTGCCGCCGCCTACAGGTACGACAGAGGTTGGCTGTGTGTACAAACAGCGTGGCCACATGTCAACACGCTGGTCACTCGGTTTAGTCTATAGCAAGCTGAGTGTACGTGCTGAGCTCTCCATGTTTGACACATGTGTCCTTGTCGAGCAAAACATTTCACTTCCCATTGTCCATCAGCCTCAGCTCCACGCAGACAGTTCTGCTGTCTTTCGAAAATCTCACAGTGGTTTTATGTCATTGTCACACGGCAGCATTTAGCTCAGAGGACCAATCAGATCTGTCCGTGTTTGGAAATCTGTGTGCAAACACATGAAAACAGCTTTCAGCTCTGTTTCGAGACTAGGTCACCACCATAGTGAGCCAAACTCCGAGCGTCGATCGCACCTCGTATCAGCCTGCCGCCGTGCCTGCCACACCTCTCTGAGGTCACTACGTTACGATGCAAACAGTTTAAAACGCCAGTATTAAATCCTGCTTCCTCTGAGCACACTGGGCCCGCCGTGCCTCTGAACATCGAGGTTTAACATGAAATAATAGCAGCAATTTAAAATTCTGTAGCTTTAAAACAGAGTAAATAATATTGTGCTGTACAATATTTCTAAGAAAGAGTCATTTACAGCAGCTGACTTTCAGAGTCTGAGAGACTGTAATTTATCGAATATGGGACTTGTGTTGTGCAGCACATGGAGCACTTTATTTAAAGAGACTGTCGCTGCAGCAGACACACACACACACACACACACACACACAGTGCTGTTTAGATGTTAGTGGTCTAGCTTCATCACATGCTCAGTGAGGGTCCAGGTCTGTCCAATCACTGAAACGTGGATGATTAATTATAGACAAAAAACGTTGTGTTATATAAATGAATTACGATAATGATGCCATGATCACCTGACTGCTGTTTCCAGCGTGCTGTTGTTCTGCCATCATTAAAGGTCTAAACTAGAAGAGCTGCCTCTCTTGTCACCCGCCCTGTAATCCTGCTAATTTCCCCTGATAACACCGAGTATGTGACGGTCTCGCAATTTACCGGCGACGCTTTCAGTGACACTCCTCCCCGAGAGACGCATGTACACATGTTTGCTGGCGCAGATGTTTGCAGATGTTCTCTGGAGGATATAAAGAAGATAAAACTTCTCCAAAGTGAGATGTAATTGTTCCCTTATGGAAACAGCGTAAAGGCAAAATGTTGTATAAGAGCACTTGTCTAGGCACTGTTGCCACCTCATAGATCTGCGTGGAGGATTGGGTGTTTAGTTTTTTGCTTCCTGCGCAGAGTGATGGGGCACAATAGAAAAATAAACATTCACGCAGAAACCTCGAGTAATTCAAGGTGATTATAGATTACACAAGCTTCTGCAGAAAGAGCTGCACACACCGTCCAAACACACTTTCCCCAAACACAAACACACACACACAATCGGTCCACCGTCACCGCTGCACAAAGAGGAGCGGCAGAGGTGGACCTGCTCCTGCTGACAGACAAGGAGAGACTGAACCCTGCTGATAACAAAGCTTTTGCTCAGACCCATGTGATAGGCTGTAGCCCGGGTGTGTGGGAAAGAGTTTGGGGCTCTCCTCACATGCTTGGCTGAGTGCAAAGTTTAGTTCTGTCTCACTGATGATGAACGCTCAGGGGGACTTTTCAGAGGACAGCTCTGAAATCTGACAGGTTTACAGAGCAGCTTCGTTCCAAGGTAACCACCTGATCGCAGTGACGCAGCGTGTTGTTGGTGACGTTTCGTTCATTTCCACTAGGAGAGCATCCAAAGTGAAGCATCTGTTGGCAGCTTGGTCGTTTTCAGACGCTTGATTGTGTTGTTTCTTGTCTGGATTTCTGCTAGCTGTCACTAAATATTCATATCTGTGCAGTCAGAGCTGAGATTGAGGCTTCAGAGATGTACAGACTGAAAAATAGGACGGCATCCAATAATCTAATGGGGGTATGTTGGGGCTGAAATACTGTGGGCTGCTGGGTAAAGGTCAGGAAGATGATGGATGTTGACCTGTCCATCTCTGGCACTCTAACGCAGGTGTTAGATATATCCATCCATTCGCTTCCGCTTATCCTTTTCAGGGTCGCGGGGGTCGCTGGAGCCTATCCCAGCTGTCATAGGGCGAAAGGCGGGGTACACCCTGGACAGGTCGCCAGTCTGTCGCAGGGCTAACACATAGGGACAGACAACCATTCACACTCACATTCACTCGCACATTCACACCTAGTGGCAATTTGGATTATCCAATTAACCTATCCCCCCACCGTGCTGCTGATTATTGATAACTGGCATAGTTATTAGAAATATAGTTTTGGCCATTCGTTACTGAGTATTTCCTTGAATATTTACCACAATCATAATTTGAAGTGTTTTTGTTGACCAGCAGAAGCTGTTAAACCTGTGCCTATGCCCCGATCAGTGCCCACTGTTGACCCCACACTGCTCAGCGCCCAGCAGCAGGGTAAGAAAACACACACTTACAGATGACTGCAGACACGATACACAACTGCTTTTCCTTCCAACTCCCTATAAACACAAAGCTCAGACTGCAGGCGGTTCACCTGAGTCAGAGGCTCTCTGGTGTCTGCAGGTAATCCTGCTTTCACATTGAACTGGTTTAAAAACTGCTTCGTAAAAGACGTCTCACTGGTTTAAGGCCAACAACCATTCCTGCTGCTCTCTACGCTCATCTGGATACCGAATGTTCCTATAGTGAAAATGCAAAAATGTGAAGTTGGAATAAATTCCTGAGACTGTTTCCAAACTTTGACTGCCTCTAAATCCAGTTTGAGACCCCGGTGGCCTCCGTTTAGCGCTCTCTACCAGACATATTGTATTAATATAAGGATGAAAAAAAGTTTCTGCATATGGTCTCTGTCTGTCGCTCCACCGCACTCCACTGGAATCATATTTCTGTGCACAGCTGACAAATTAAATAAAAAAAATCAAAGGTAAAGTGTGTTAGTGTGAGCTGAACTCTTCTGGATGAGCACCGTTCACCTGTAACTTTCCTTCATTTGCTGTTTCGATGATGTTGGAGAGTAAGGCCTGACACATCATTCAAAAATGTCCCAAAGAATTTATTCAGAATAGTAAAAGCTTTGTTTTCCTCCTCTGTTCTGTGCACACATACAAAGTATAATTTATACTATTATAGTTATTTAATTTAATACATAGAAATTTAGAACTTCATGTGTTTCATTTTCCTTTGTCCTCGCCGCTGCAAACAGACAGGACGTTTTTGCTGCTGAGTCTTAAACTGAATCTGTTGGATTTTTCTTTGCCTATTAAACTTTTTATAAACACATGTGTAAAACTTGTTGATGGAAAGACGCCTCGAGTATAAACCAAGGAAGATGCGAACATGGCGAGCCAGAGAGTGAGTGGGAAGCTAACGGTATGTGGTTAATGAGTAGCACAAGAGGACTCGCATTAAGGAGCTTAATGGACTTTAATGATAGGAACTGACTTCAGACGCCGTCGACATGAATATGTTACACAGAGCGAATTATAAAGAGCAACATCTAACAAGATTCCCAGAGATTCACTCACAGCCTTGGAGTGTAATGAGTCGGAGCGTTTCATTAACCCCGCCGAGTACTTTGGTGATGAATCAGGACTTTGATGGCAGAGCCATTCATATTTATTTCTCAATTAAAAAGAGGACAGCAGCTAATCTGCCACACTGAGCCTGATGAAATGATGGAAGGATCGTTTTCCAGTTTCCATTACCAGGCTGAGAAACGGCGCTTTCCTCTTTCTCCTCCTGAGCACCAGGAGACATAAGATAACCAGTGAAAGTGGCACTCGAGGAGATGGTGGCCTCTGTCTGATTGGACCTCGCGCCGTTCGTCCGTCTGTCTGCCATCTAACACATCATTACGACCTCAGCACCGCCGCTTCGCCGCTGTCTAGACTGTCATTAGCTGCTGGCGGTCAGCCGCAGAATGAGAGGGAGAGGGGGAGCGTGGTTGGAGGGCAGGGTGAGCATCATTCCCGTAATTCACACTTTGCTGCTGTTTTTAAACGCGTGGTTTCAAATTGTTTTAGAGAAGCTGCTCAGCGGCTGGCAGAGCACAAGCAGGTTGAGCTGAGCAGCTTCAGTGTTTCCATTCACCTGCTATTATGGCACAAACAGAAGAACCACAAAGTTTAAAAAAAACTGCTTCACAAAGGCTCTCAGTAAAGAAAAACCTGTGACAACAACTGAGAACAGCCGAAAAATAGGCTTTACATACGACAATGGCTCACGTGGGACGTGTTTAATGTTTGTATCTAATGTATTTATGCATTCAGAAGGGACACAGCGGCCTTCTGCTTTACTCTGTTCATGATAGTTACAGTGCAAACACAGCGTGATTATAGAAAAGTGTTTAATATATGCTTGTGTAATGTGTAACACATCACTGTGTTTATGAGCTGCAGATTAACCAGCTTTATTGTGACATCAATACATAAAGAAATTTAATTGAGACCATGAAGACCACTGACTCAACATAAACGATGGGCATAGCTACCAGCAAGGATAAATGAAGCAGGTGCACAGGCTTAAACCTGCCCACCTTTATACAGTCAGTGATTACGTGTCATTCATGCAGCAAGCAAAAAGTAAAATGTTTGCAGAGGAATTGTACGCTGCTGCAGTGTGCACAGTGCAGCCATAGAGCATATTATACCATATAACCTTAAAGACTGAGCAGGTTGCTTAGTCAGCCAGTCATGCATAAACTAGCATCACGCAGTTCCTCAGATAAAAATATTCAGTCGGCCGGCTCAGCAGCAACTTTATGACAAATCACTGAATCATTCAAACTTCAGTTTTCTGTCAAGGTGAGTTCAGATGTTCTGAATAAACCGTGTGACTCAGGCAGTTAAACTTTTGTCCAATCGCTGTTATAATTAAAATGAAAAAGCCTTTTTGATGCAGCGCATTAAGCCTCAGTCCAGGCAGATAATGAAGAAAAATGGAGCTCGTAGCGCTCCGTTAAAACTCGTCAAAGACTCTGAAATGAAGATGCGGTGAAGAAGCAGGTGTTTCTTTCCGGCAGCCCTGAGCGTCTCCCCTGCAGCCGGCTCAAACTTTTTAATTCAGTCAGTCTCCTCTTTTTTTTCTTTGAGTTTACGTGTGACGTAACAGAGTACCATTAATCTTGAACCCTTAAACAAACTGTCACTCATTTATTTGACCACTGGCATGATTTTGTACGAGAGTTTTACTGCAGCGTTGAAATGCCATTAAGATATCAGAGCTGTATAGTTATCAGCTAGATTTTTTTATGTTCCACTGACTTACTCTGGGCCTCTGTAAATGCACCAGCGTTAGATTTTACAGCACGCAGTCGTTCCCGATGAGCACAGGGACTAATACATCCATATACATCCCCATTCATGCCAGTTTCCATAGCAGTAATCTCCCGTGTGTGATTTATGGCTCCTGGTTGGTGTCTGTTTGCGTGGCTCTTTGGCTGGGCAGGGCGATTGTGAGAATTTACCATTGTGCACAGGTAGCAGCATGAGAAGCACAAAGAATATCTGCACTGGTTTTCAGTTTTCATTGATTTAACCCTCTGGACGAGACTCTGGGAGAGCAGAGTGCTGCAAATGTAAATAAATAATATGAATTCACAACACCCCAAAGATGTGTCACTGTAACAGAAAACAAAACCAGTGAAGGAACAAAGAAACATAATAAGATCTAGAAACGGCGTCAGTCAGTAACAGGAACGTTTCAGCTGGGGTCCTTCCTGGCTCACCTTCTGAAAACTAATTGATTTCTCATTATGAAAGCTGTCAGCTCGTTTCATTTACTCTTTTTATTTCAAGCAATCCTGCAGTTAATGACTCCTGAGATCATTTCTTATTTCGACCACCTCTCCAAACACCCCTCTTCAAATGTCTCCCTCCACGTTAAGCGCTGTGGTCTCTGGTTTTTCCACGTTTCCCCCTCCTCTGCCTCTCAGGCTCTTCTAGTTGTGGAGTATATGCAGTCAGCATATTTTCCCAGTCTTTTCCCAGCTCAGAGAAATCAGCCAGGGGATTAGAAGCTTATGGTGAAACATTATTCAATCATTTCTTTCCCGTTCTTCTCCAGGACACTTTTAAGAGCAGAGGAGCGTGTTTTACGAGAGCCGCAGAGCCAAGAGAGATATTATCTGTTGATCTGTTCTTTCAGCCTGCCCTGCTTGTCAGAGACTCTCAGAGGTCCTTTATGGAGGCGCCCACCATGTTAATGTTAAAGTAGAAAACTAATTTGGTGTTATTATTGTTTCATATGCTACACATTAACTGTGCAGAAGAAGCATTAGCTGGATGGATCTGTAGATTTATTCCCTCTGTTTAATGGAAGAAAAGTCTTGCTGCGGTCTGTATGCCCAAAAATACACAAGTGACCTCAGCGTTTAACTTTCTCATGTTTAAGGAAACTCTATCTACACGCAGGCATTTTAGGAGGCCACCTTCAGGACAACTGCTGAGGACAGTTTCCATCTTAGTTTTCATCTTTTATGTGACAGGAAGAGGGTGGATGCATTTAATGCAGTTCAGTTCAGTTTTATTTAGATAGGTGCTTGATATTGTAAGGTGAAGACCCTACAATACAATCACATGACCCATACGAGCCAAGTGCTGTGGCAACAGTGGGAAGCTGCAGAGATTTGCATTGTGGGTAGTGGATATTCAAGACTTTGTGTTCAGACAGGCGCTCAATGCAGATGATGTGCATCATTTTCCACTTGTGAAGAAACTCGAAGGGAGTGAACTACAGACAGAAACCGTTTTTATTAAGAGTGGAATTGAGTGGAATCTCCAAGTGAAATCTGCTCATTCACCATGTTTTATGGTTTGTTAAATTGATTTTTTTTTCTTTGTCCATAAGAGACAGTTATCGCCCTTAGACTGTGCAGATGGTTGGATGTTTTATCACTGCTTTTCTGTGAGACTGTTTTATGAGTACAAAGTAGATCCAGTGACAGCTGCTCACTGTCACGTCTGAGGATTGTTCAGAGAAACCTGGTTTCTGGAAACACCCTGTAAATGGAGGTTCACTATGTCCGAACTGTCTAACAGAAATATGTAGCGCATCTTAGATCATCTTTGGATTTGTTACCATGGTATGGTAATGACTTGAGCCTCGTGCCCAACTCGGCAAGTATGGACACGTTCGTGTACATTTGTGGACTGTGATTAATCATTGTGATGTCAACAGTGTCGGTCAGTCACCTGTAGAATCGGTAAACGTGTTTAAAAAGCAAAATCCAGAAAATTCTGCTGAATATTACGTGGCACCAAAAACAACCAAGGTGCTGTGTTCATTTGAAGTAATGTTGATATTTACTTTTCAAACACAAAAGAAAAGAAGAAGAGAATCAGACCAGGTCCCTGGAGTGGAGGTCGTAGTCTTGACTCTCTGTCTGCAGCATTCAGAGCCTGCAGTAACCTGCTCGTGTTGTCAGCAGTGAGACTGAATATTATTCGTCAGAATGCATTAACATGATTCGATTTTGCGCCGTCAGTCATTTCGTGGCTTGGAGACGTGTCCCGTCCAAGACCACGTCTCGTGGTCTGTTTGCAGAGCAAAGCGTAGAGCGAGGAGAGCGCAGCAGAGGCCTGGTTTACATTAAAGAGTGTCCTCTGAGGAGGGAAGGATTGACTGAGGGAGTGAAACATCCTGAACAAGTAGAGTGATGAAAGAGGGAAAAATGGAATGATCGGGTAAAGGCTAGAAGAGAGATGATGGGACTCCAGAGGAGCCAATCGACCACCCGTAGATGCAAAGAGAGGAGGGAACAGTTTCAAACAAGAAAGCAAATCAACAAGGGAGCAAAGACTCTACATAAATGTCAGGGACTCTAGGAATGGATTCTTTCAAGATTTTATTTGTATTATTGTGTTGAAATTTCTTGCTTTTTTAATGTCTACCGATTCTGCAAAAATAAATGAATTGTGACTGGATAGACAGTAAAATCAAGGATAGACAGGTAAGAAGCAAAAGATCACGAACGAGAAGAAAGTTAGAATATAGTTAAAACTGGATGAATCTGATGGCTGGAGGCAGTTTGTACAGTATGTGTTAATTGGACTGGTCACTGATCTGTTATGACCTGTAACCTGTCCTCATAGAGCTGAAATGGTACGTCCAAAGAGTCAAATCTTTATGCCTCTGCAGTTGTTTCCATCTTTCCCTGCTTCGTGCTGACACAGTGACCCCATACTTCATAAAAACAAGTTTGTTTTTTTTAAGTTAATAACTTGAACTCCACCCATCTCACAGCTGGAGCAGCGACTGTGAGCCATTTTCAGTCTGAAACCTCACAGAAACTTTCAGTCTGATATCAGCTGCTCACCCTACATTTGTGTGGTCAGGTTTCTTAACAATACAACATCAACCTAATTTTCCAGAGCAGCAGCACAGCTCCAACAGCAGTGCTAAAGGACCAAAGTTTCTGCTGGTAACCGGTAAGCAGGGACAGACGGTGGAACATATCCGTGTCCATGACCAAGCTCCAAAATCGTCAGAGAGGTAGAAACCAAACAACCGTTACTCCTAGCTGGAACGTTCAAAACATGCGCTTAAACATTGGGGAGGAAGCATCAGAGGGGCAAGTAGAAGAGGGCAATAAAGGTAAGGGAAAGAGAAACATGCTCTGAGCTCATGATCCAGTTTCCTGGAGGCAGGGTCTTTACAAGGTTGGGTTTTTTCTTTTCCCCTATAGAATACTCTGGAGTCCTGTATGTGAAGGAGGGTCTATGTATCCTATAGTGTTACACCCACATTAAGAGCTGTGTTTTCTTCAGGCTGAGCTGTGAGCCCCTAGAGACTCTGATGGGTGGAGGGCCAAGAGTGGAATATGCTGCAAATAAAACCCCAGCTTGCCTTTTTTCACTGTTCTTGTTGGTTAGAGAACATTTTTGAATTTTAGAAGAAAAAACAAACATCTTTTTGTCACTGCAGGCTTGACCTTATAGATTCAGTAACACCTACAAATGAAACCAAAGAATAAGCTGTGAAAATATTTTTAGATCTAAAAAATCATTGTTAGAAAGTCGATCACAACTGTTTACTTAACCCACGACATGTGTGTGTATAGGTTAACAGTTATCTTGGAAGCTCAATCAATCTCTGCTGGGTTCCTCAGGGATCTGTCATCAGGCCACTGCTTTTTATACTGTACATCAATGACATGGCTGCAATGTCAAAGTCATTGAAGGTCATATTGTTTGCCGATGTCACACACCAGTGTGCCAGGGAAATAACGTGGAACAACCTCTGAATGAAGTAGAAAATTATCTGAAGATGTTCTTTGACTGTTTAAAAATTAATTAATTAATTAAAACAAAACACAGAATGTCATAAAATTTCACAATATTTGGAAATCTTAAAAATTCCACCACTGTGAAACGGAGTATAAATATTAAAATTAGTAAAACCCATCTGAAATAAGAATTTACAAATGATCCTGGATACTCAATATTACTCATATCTCAGGAAAAATATAAGAAAGCCAACCTTTATGAAGTTTCAGCTATAAAGACTATAAATAAAACCGTGAACCGTTAAATTTACTTTTTATTAGATTAACTGACTTTGAGAGGAATGCTCGTGTTCAACTTTAATATGGGAAATGTTCATCTCTCCGATCGAGCCGTTTCAGTGTGAGAGTAACTCAGCATGAAATCTTTCTTTAACTTCTTTATTTTTTGACGAAAAGCAGTCGGTCTCGATAAGTTTTGAGCTTCTACCTCCTGCTGTTTGGTAGTTTGTACACAGGGTGTAAAACTTTAGATTAAATGGCTCAGGAGTGTCGGGATCTTCACTTTTACACTTCTTTTGTTCGTGTTTTCTTTAATTGCTACGCAGAATAAAACTAAACTGAGCTGGGTCAAAACCGGTCAACATCACATCATTTTTAATATTTTAGGTAAAACGACAAAGAGGGGAGGACGGGAGAAGATGATAAGAAAAACCTGATTCTTTAATTGTTGAGATTTAAAACAAAAGATCGTGGACAAGTTTAGAGCAAGAGGCTGAGCGACATGATGATCTCACAGGGAGCGGTTTATCTCCGAGGATCATGAACTTGTTACAGCCTCACATCTCTTTATTAAACAACACACAGACGCTGTGTCTCCTCCCTGACGCCTCCCCTCATCGGGCCGATTACTGATGAGTCTTTATTTAAATACATTCTGATCGCAGAGATGAATTACCCACAATCCCCTTGACACTGACAGACAGTGATGGGCTGACGCGGATCACAGCGGGACTTCGAGTGTTTTAAAGGCAATTTAAGTCAGAAATAAACTCCGAGCAGAGCAGAAGACTCATGCTGTGCTTCGTTTCTCCAATGCTCACAATCAAACACACTTTTTTTGTGCAGCAGGTCAGAACAAAACGGACGACAACTGAAACTTACAGGAAATTGGTAAAATGGGATGACAGCGGCTTGATTATAACCCCCAGAAAAAAATTTTTTTTCTTATCATTGAAACTTTATTCAAAGCAGCAGTTGAACAAAACTGAGTGGAGCTGCTGGAAACTTTAGAAAAATTCCAGCTATTCCTGAATTCATCCATTCATCCATCGTAGGCCCAGCTGTAGCTCAGGAGGTGACCCTTCCTGCTGCAGTCTGCATGTTTCTGTGGCTTAGATATTGATCGCTGAGACAGGAAGTGCAGAGACGTGCTCGTATGAGTAAATGAGGCGTTCGGTATAAACAGCTGTGACTGCAGGGGTAGAAGAGAAGAACCGTTCATTTACCATGTTATCCATCCATCCATCCTGTGTCTCACACAGTGGCAGTAACACAAGTATTGTTATATGAGAAGAAATTTGTAAAATGAATCTGTAACCTTTAACTTTCAGGGTTTTTTGTTGTGTAGCATCAGAAGTAATAACCAAATACTTCAAGTCACTGTAACACTTGTGGGACATTTTTTCCATGTTACAGATAAAGTTTCATGTTGGGTGTGATCATAGAGTTGATGTTATCTACATTAAAGGGATCCTTTGCTGTTTTCCTTTCTTTTGTCTCCTTTCCTAAAGCCACCTGTAGCTAAGGAAACTCAACAGTTGCTTGTGCAGATCTGTCTGTCTGCCGTTTGATGGAATGTGCCATGGTTGGCATCAATCCTCCCCTTTGTGTTTCTCAGTAAATCAGTCTTCAAGCGCGATCGGCCCTCAGAGCTGCTCTGATTGCTTTGTAGTTGTTGTACATTATATCTGATCTCACTAGTTTCCTTCTCTCTGCCCCCCTCCATCCTTTATCCTCCTGTCATTCCGCTCTCCCTCCCTCCAGGCGGCATCCAACTCTCCCCGGAAGACTTCACCAAAGCCCAGAAATACTGCAAGTACGCCGGCAGCGCCCTGCAGTACGAGGACGTGGGCACGGCCATCCAGAACCTCCAGAAAGCCCTGAAACTCCTCACCACCGGCAAAGAATGAGGCCCTTGTCCTCCTGCCGGCCCACTCCTCCATCCCTTCTTTTCTCTCCCCCCCCCCCCCTTTCACTCCAGCAGCGCCACTCTATCCGTCACTGATCCGGCCCAACAGCGAGCTGAGGATGCAGCTCACTCTCTCTCTCACACACACACACACACTGAAGAGGGCCGTTGAGCTCGCCATCAGACGAGGACACAATGGAAATCAGCGTTCAACAATAGCTGCCTGTGTGTGGCTGCGAGTCGCACTGATTGACAGGACAACAGTCCGACGGCAGAACACGGCGACTCTGACGACTGACGCACATCACAGCTTCATCATTGGTCTGAGAAGACAGCAGAAGGTCCTCGGGCTGCCATTTAACATCACGGAGCTCGCCGCGTACGCATCGGTAAACCGTTACCATGGAAAGCAAATCTCTGAAACATCACTTTTTACAAAAAGTACAAAATAAGTCTGAAATCATTCTGTTCAAACTTTAAAGAGAAATAAACAAGAAAATGAAAATGTTCTGCTTTCCTGACACTAAACTGTGTCACAGGCAGAACGACGATTTAGGAACTCGCAGATCGACACAACAAAAACAGCGGAAATATTTGGTTTGAGTGCAGCAGGCTCTGTTTGTGTTCTGTGTATATGGTGAGAAAAAAAATGTTCAACTCGAAGCTCGAAGTAACTTTAAGGTCACAACATTCAACCTTTTTTCTGCTGACACAGCATTAATGACAAATAACAACTGTAAGAGTTTCAGGGGCCAAACTAAATTAATTGGCGGCTAGATTTAAGTAATTGGGGGGTTTTTTTGTTGCCATTTTTCCTGCAAAATTACCCAAAATCTTCAGAGATTTCACGAGTGAGTCCATGTCACGTCTTTTCTAACTGCGACGGAGGGCGCTGAGTGATCTCGGACTCGATCAGCTCATCTTCTAAGTGCAGCTTCGAACTTCACACAAGTATATAAAAAAAACAACCTAAATGTCAATCTTCCCATCACACAATAAAACTAATAAGAGTATTCCTCAGAATGCCAAGAGTGTGAGATGACACGCGACAGACGCTGAACGAGCTATGCTCGTTTTCAGACGGCCTTCAGCTCCCTGCTTCAGGTTCTCTTCTTCTACGATATCAGAAAGGAAAAAGTGTCTGTGTCTGAATCACTGCTGTCGGGATGTCTGCGACTGCTCGCTGTGATTGTTTTGGCTGTTGGCGTTTTGCTCTTCTGTAACAGAAAACTGTCTCATTTGTGTCACTGTCAAACGGACGCTGTCCTGATATTCAGTGATGCAGAATAAATGGAGGCGGCGAGGCCTTGGGGCAGCGTGGCTGTCGGCCTTCTGACTCATCGTGTGGCCGAGGAGGCGGAGGATTATCTCCTGAAAGCTTGTTTCATGTTGACATATCACTGTGTGTGTGCTGGTGGAGATGGGGGTGGCAGTTGTTGTTTCAGCTTTAGTTCTTTTCTCTTTATTTAATGTTAATCATTCTTGGTTTGTTTGAAGGTTTTCAGAGTTGCACGAAGCTTCTGTCAGAATCAGTGATTTACAGCAATTTGAATAAAATGTTGGAAATGCGCAGCAGTGTTGATTCTTCCTGTTTGTGTTTTATTCATAACTGATGTCACTGTGTTGGAAATGAAAGCATGTGTAGCTCAAGCCCAACAGACGTGCAGCAGAATGAGCTCCATGTTAATGAAATCTGCATCTTTATAGTAGGACCAGATGGAGCCTGCTATTAGCTCAGCGCTGTAAAGATCCTCCAACACTGAAGGAAAACCCTCGAAGCCTGCAGACGGTGCTCTGTGGTCGTCTCTGAGCCGCCCCTCGGGGAGGACCCATTTCTTCAAAAGGAGGCAGCAGCTCTCGGCTTCTTCTACTATTAGTCTCATTTAGCTAACCATCACAAAGAGCAGCAACACAACTCAACAGCGTAGGTCTTTTAATCTGCTGCCGGTGACTGAATAACGACTCCAAACACCCGCTCCAAAGGGCTGCAGACCAACCACAGGTTCATGTCCGCTCACAGGTTCGAGGACACGTCTAAATATTGACCACAAATCTACAGCGAAGAAAATGAGGAATAATTCACGGCTCGGTAACAGCAGAGTAAAAATAAGACCACAACTTCCTGCAAGTAGGAAGATGATTGCTTTGATTTTTTTCATATTAGTAGCAACACTCTACTCATTTTCAATCCTGTGCTGATCAGACAGGTCTCCTGGTGGGACTGATGATGTCACTCTCAGCTCATTTATAGATGCAGGCAGATAGTAATGAAAATGATTCTGCATCGATGAGTCCAACTCGTCCTCAACACGTCTTCCTACAGGACTGGATTGTCGGAAGCGCTGCAGCTGGTTGGGTTCTGGTGATACTTTCATTTTTCCATTTTGCAGGTAAAAAAACGATGTCACTGTGTAGAGGACCTGTGATGTCTGCTGATTTGTCATGGTTAACTATTATTGTAGGCAGATTTCATAGAATTACCAATACTGACTCCATCTTGTTGCTACAGTGACACACCAAGACGACAAAAACTGAGTGGTTGGAGATCTTTAGCGGCTACAAGACTACGAGTTCGTCCGTGCTCAGGTAAAATGATTCAGGGCCTGTAGCAGTCAGCAGCCACTTTCTCAACTGTGACTGCAGCACTAAGGAAAGTAGCTTCCTGTGATGAAGCAGACACATTCAAGTTTGAGACGTCTGGGTTAAAGCGGTGCCCAACACAATTTAATTTGACATAGAGCATCTGTGGTAAAGCAGATCGTGTTGCAAAGCCACAACTGCTGAGAAGGGTTCGTCCTGAAGACTGAACCAGTGTTTGATTCTGGTCAGTCTCTCCTTTCTGAGAAATCCTCCTGAGGACTCGCTGAGGCTGTTATGGATGGGTTTCCTGTGTCATGTGGCCACACATGGTTTCACTTTGCTTCACAACGATGTTTTCTGCAGAGTCCAAAGGAACCAGCCGGGGACGGTCAGAGGTGAGGCGTCCCAGCTTATCGTCAAAACTTCAGCATGTCTACCTATACTAATCTCTGAGTTATGTCCAGCTTAACCTGTCACAGTTAAATGTTCATGTCTCCACAACCTTTTCTCTGGAAATTAGAAGTGAAAACTTTTAGAGCCACAGAGTTGGCGCAGGGAGGATGCCTTGGTGGACAAATGGGAGAATACATCTTTAAGCCAGGGGTGAGGAACTCAAGGGCTGGTGTCCTTGATCCAACACAGCTGATTTAAATGGCTAAATTACCTCCTCAACGGTTGTCTCCATTCAGGGGTAGCATGCTTCGATGGCCGCATTTGTAGGCATTTACATCACAGCGATGCGACGAAGGCTGTCCAAATTTGAGGAGGCAACAAATGCATCTTTCATTTCCCCAGATGTGAAAGATGGGTCAGGTGTATCCTTTGGGCCAGCCATATCCCAGGATTCATTGCGGGTCATACAGGAGAATTTTTCTCATAACAATTGCTGTCGAAGCGGGAGTTAATGCGGGAGAGGAATGCACTTTTCAATGTAAGTATAAGAAAGTCTGGTGGTACAAAAGTCACATTTTAGTAGCAGTTGTGTTGTTAGGCTTTGGCATTTGCTTATGGTTATTGTGTAATTAAAATAATCTTCGTAAAAATTGCGCGTAAACTAGCTTGTATGGTGGGTCCTGCAGTTTTTCATGTATTGCCACTTACATACAGCTAATTTTTATTTATTTTATTTATTTTATTTTTTCAAATTAACCTTTTGGTGATGAGTTTTAGGGAACAAAGACCAAATGGCTCAGTTTATTAAAATGAGAGGAGAAAATCATCACCTCTTCACTGGGGTGAAGAATTTGGCCACTGTGGCATTGGAGGTACATGAATAAATCAATTTACACATCATATTCATATGAGTACAGTTTTATTAACCCTCATGCTGTACAGAACCTGTGATGTCCAGATTTCACAGCTCTTGTGTTCTGCTGTGAAAACTTTTGGATTTACAGATTAACATAGTTGCCATGGTTTTTTGTCTTCTCTTATTTTTTGAGTGTGATCAGGGCAGTTCTGGAGAAGCTGGACCTGCAGGGGAAAGTCACCCCTTTGCAGGCCAGAAAGAAATGGGAAATCTTAAAGAAAAATACAAAGTATGTATGCGTGTTATCAAGAAGATAATTCTTAAGAACGCACATTAATAAATGTGCAATTACTAAGAGTCGTTGTGTTGTTTTTATTTGTCTACTGTCTTTTTTGATTTCCTCTGCCTTTAGGATTGCAAGTATCCAGGCGCAGGAGAGGGAGTCAGTGGGAAGCTCACTGTTGGTACTTGGCACTGGAGTGTCTTCATGAATGTGATAGGTGATAGGACAAAGGCTTTCCATTAGGCCTCCTGTCCTAATTTCAGCAGTGGGTGACCAAAACGAAAGTGATGAGGAAGTGAGTCAGCCACCCACAACAAGGAGAAAGAGGAAAAGACACAGGGATGATGAGCTGCTAGACCTCATCAGAAAGGACATGAGGCAGCAAAGAGAGGCTGAGGAGAGGAGAGCGCAAGAGAGCAGGGAAAGGATGGACAGACTGTTTTCAATTCTTGAAAGATTCGTTCCAAAATGAGTTATGCATGAAGAAATGTATTTATTTGAATATATTCGTTATGTTGTTATATGTGTTGCATTAGTTTAACTTTTGTGTTATCAATAATTTGATTAAAACAAACAGTAATTGTCACTGAACTCATTTTATTTGCAGGTATTTTTAACATGTATGAACATAACATGAAATTTCAAATGGATATGTATTTAATGAGAATAAAGTAAATAACAATAAAACAAGAACATTTATAATACATCAACAAAAATCAGGCCTGGGATCCTCCCAGTTAAAAAAAAAAAAACAAACAAAAAAAAAACGTCCAGGACTGGGACACTCAGGTTAATCCTGCGGTACAAGGGTCTGGTAGGTAAAGGAAAGGGTGGAGAACAATTTCATTCAGGTGTGTTGACCCAGGGTGATATCTAAAACCTGCAGGACACTGACCCTTGAGGCCTGGAGTTCCCCACCCCTGCTTTAAGCAGACGCTGTTTTGATTTCTGTTTCAAACGGTCTGATTTACCCACAGCTGCTCCAGAACCTGAATCTTCTTTATAACAGGAAGAGTTCCTCTATGTCAACATAAACCTGCCTTAGCCGCTTCCTCTAAGATTTATTAGAGAGGCCTCCTGTATGTTAGATCACTAAAGCTGGAGGACCGATTGTTTTACTTTACTTACTCCACGAATAAAGATTGTCACTGGAAGAGAAGAGTGAGTTTTGTTTTAGACGGGGAGACAGGGTGAGAGATGAAAGTACGCTTTAATCATCAGACATAAATGCACTTCTCTATCAAACTAATCATCATTCTGATAAAACACTGAGTCACTGAGTTTTTTCTTTAATGGTAAAAATTGAAGGTGAAGTTCCTCAAACCTGAAAAGTCTTAAATGCCGAGATCGTTATTGTTTCAGCATGTTGTTGATTATTATGAAGATTCGAAAAGAATCAGACCTGTGATCAGTGCATCCTCCTCATTCCTTGTTCATATGTCTTCATCTGCTTTTTTAAATCTCTCTGTATTGAAGCATTGCTGCTTCTATATTTGGAAGACAAACAGACTGAAGCCTGAAAGACTCGTTTTTAACTTTTCATGCCGATTCCAGTCACTGTACTTCTTGTTCTGTCCTCTGTCATAAAAGTGCTTTTATTCTTCTGGTGGATCTGCCAGGAACAAACTGTTTCCTTTTTATTAATATTATATAAGCCTGCTCCTTTTTCACGGTTTTTTCTCTCTGTCTCTTTGCTCTCAGAAAACTTTCTTACTTCATTAAACGGCAGCATGAGTTTGTGAGCCCGAAGCTGATGTTTTCATAAGAGGGCTCCACTTTGAAAGCTGTGAGTCGCTGTTGTAGATATTTGTCGACGTGAGACCTCCAGGACTGAAACGTAAAGCCAGTAGGGCCAGA
Organism: Aulonocara sp. 'chitande type north' Nkhata Bay; assembly: GCF_057382095.1. NCBI lineage: Eukaryota > Metazoa > Chordata > Actinopteri > Cichliformes > Cichlidae > Aulonocara > Aulonocara sp. 'chitande type north' Nkhata Bay. Next base: position 26,394,866 of record NC_141358.1, read on the forward strand.
TGGGTGTGCTGCAGTTCCTCTAATGTCCACCTGAGGCGCCCTCCAGACTCCCAGCTTCATGGCAGAAATATCTGAGAACATTTTTTTTTTAAACTCACCTGTTTTGATCCTGTTAAAGCTTTAAATTTGGGCCTGACAGGTGTTTGTGCCTTTTACACCTTCAGCTTCCGCCGACCTTTGGAACAAAGTCTAGTACCAACACAGGTAAAGTGTACGCTTGTGCAGCAGGAACTACAGCATGAAAACGTTTTACCAGAGCTAAAGACCACTGAGACTCAAACTGTGTGAAAAATCTGTGGTATGAACTCGAGTTCGGAGCACGTTTAAGAGAACATTTTAGAAAGAGTGGGCAGAGCAGATGGAGTTCTTTGACTCATGTGGGTCCAGTTTGGTTCAGTGAGGATGCAGCTGGGAGCAGGACAGGGCGGTTACCTGCTGCTGCGTCAGGCGTCATCATGTCTGTGCGCCGACTCCATCAGACGCGTTTCCTGGCCCTCAGGGATCTCCTCCCTCAGGAGTTTTTCCAGCAGAATGCAAATCCGTGCAGCTCCCGAACTTCTTATCAGGCAGGAAGTTCGTCTTGATTGACATTTAGAGGCAAATGAGATGCAGCGTGCAGCTCTTTGTTTCCACTCATCTGCACGCGCTCCTTGTCCTCCCTTGACCAAGAACATTCTGACCACTGAAGGGCGAGTAATCACAATGCATGCTGGTAATGAGCAGCATTTATCTGCAAGTCATTAACGAATAAGTGAAAATGCAGAAATGAACGCTGTGTCGTCTGCTTGCTCAGTTCGCCCTCTGTGATCTCATATGGACCCAAGAGCAAAAAAAAAAAAACTATGCGCCTGGCTGTTTGGAGCACAAACTCTAACCTCATCACCGAAACATTGGTTTAAAATGAGCGGTCAGCTCTGAAATTGATGCGTGGCTGGAAATGACATCAAGCAGAATTAAAATACTTTAAAAGTTGTCAGGAACAAAGAAATAGATGGAACTGAGCTAGCCAACACTGAGGGAACATCTACACACACACAGCCCTGAAGCTCACAGGCAGGATGAGGCTCCTGTTACCATGGCACTGATGATCAGCTGAGTCTCAGGGGTCAGAGGTCACCTGTTTGTGTAACAGACAGATTTCTTATTTTTATTTTCTCATGTTGTTGTCATGTGTGAACCACCTGTGGATGACGCGCGCGCGCAGTGTGTTTTTCACAATAAAAGCCTGATGGTCTCCTCTGTACTTTATTTTCCAGGATCTGCTCCAGCAGGTGAGACCTGCGGGTGGGGCCGTGCTCAGTGTGACAGCTGATTGTTCTGTTTGTTCTGTCAGACAGCTTTTATTTTGATGGTTTGTGCGGAAGATTAATCGTATAAATTCCAGCCTGAGCTGAAGTAAAAGCCCGTGCTTGTGTTTTTCCTCAGCTGAAACGTCTTCGCGCTCCTTCGCCGGGCAGTCCGGGTCAGGAAAGCGAGTCACCCCTCGCTCTCCCCGCCTCTCTCTCTGCATCGCCCTCCCTCTCACTCTCTAAACTTTGGAGACTTTTGCGCGTCCTGGGCGCATTCTGGATTTGCTGATTTGGAGTCTGAAAACTTTCAGCGCGAGAAAAAACTGGAAAGCAGAGAAAGAAAAAGGGAAAGAGGAAAAAAGGGAGAAAAGAAAGAGGAGGAAAGAAGACCTTCCCTCGGACACCGGACAGGGAGAATGATCCTGCGGGGGGACCAGCTGCCGCTCCAGTGAAACATGTAAGTCACAAAGTGTGAGGCTGTTTCAGCTGCAGACTCGTGTAGGATGGGTTTGCTGTCTGGTGTTTGCTCTGAAAGCTTCTCAGAGACTCACTTTGAGTGTTTCTGTGTTTTTGCCTCCCGGTTGTGAGACATCCACAGAGTGGATCCACAGCAGCCTCCGTGGAGAGGCTCCTGGTTAGCTGAGTCTTCAGCTCTGATGGACGCGCCGTTAATGAGGAAAATCATGTGTGCTTTTCTTTGAGCTGAGTTCTCCTGTGGAAAATGAGCAGATCTGTTTCCATGATGCTGCTGACTGCAGATGTGTGCACATGTTTATGGTGATAGAGACGGAGTGCGCGCGGGAGCGGGTCAGTGTGTGTAGAAAGCGCACAGACTCCTCTGGGTTCTTTTCTTTTGTCTTTTGTCTGAAACCCTGAGTTCAGACTACACAGGCCTAATATATCAGAGCTCTTCAGGTCTAGCACGTAACTTGAGTCCTGTGAGGAACAAGACGTGATGTTTGAAACATGTAAAAACTGTGCGAGCACAGCTGGGACAGTCCCGGGTTTAAACCTTGGCTTAAACAGTTAAAACACCTCGATTATACTTCAACTAGTTCAATTCTTAGATCGATCATTATAAACTGGACTAAGATCTTGTTTAGGAATCAGAAAATCTCGGACTGTGAACAGAGTCCCATGGAAAAGTGTAGAAACGTGACTGGAACCAAAACGGAAACTTTGTTTTTCTTTAATAAAACTGCTTTTAAATTACCACAGTTTATAAAAGATTAGTCTGTGAAGAGTCTTTGATTACTTTGTGGACTTTTTTGTATTGTGTGGAGTGAAATAAGCACCCGTGCTTCATATGTGCAGGTGTGCGTGTGAGTCTGACAGCGCACACGTTATGAAAGCAAAACGCACCAAAAGACCCTGGAGGCACCGTGTAGAAAGTTTCTGTTTGCCGGTGTTGTGCCAAAAAGTGATTGTCTGCCAAAAAGTGATTTCCAGTGTTTCTGTGTATTTTTTATGTGTAATATCTTTACGTATGTTCGTAAATAGACTTCGGTGAACAGGGGATACAAAGGGGTTACATAAAGAATTAAAAAATTATCTGTTTTTTAAGTATCTTTACAACTTGTACTTACATTATAACCAATCCGGTCCTTTATCCCCACTTAAAATATTTTTACAGAACTATTGTAATATTTGCTGCCATTTCTGCTGTCCTGTTGGGCAACTTACTCTTACAAAATACATTTTTAATGTTAATGAGATTTTTTTTACTGCATAAATAAAGGTTATATAAAAGTCGCTGCCAAAAACTGATTGCGGCTTGTATCTTGCTACACGAATGTTGTTTGTGGCTCAAGATGACTTTATGTCATCCATAAGGGATGCATTTGACATATGTTTAACATATTATAGCCCAACAAGTTACTTATAGCACTTTAAATATGAGCAATCGCTTTTTGGCAAATACCGGGAATCACTTTTTGGCAGACAATCACTTTTTGGCACAACACCGGCTCAGTCAGTGAAGTAGTTTGTTTTTCAGATGATGCTGTCTGTCCATGCAGCTTATCCCAGCTCCCAGTCCACCTGGACAGGTCACCAGTCTGTGGCAGGGCTAACGCAGAGAGACCCGAGGGGCATTTACAGTCAGTGGGTATCCCAACCCCACAGAAAGGCCCCGGGCTGGATTTGAACCCAGAGAGGCGAGCATGGTGACCGCTGCATCAGCATGCTGTTGGTGTGGGTCATGTTTGTGTGTCACAGCATGACAGGAGCTGTGGAGGCTTTGTGCCTTAGTAACGTGTTTCATTGTGAAGATGGGACGGCGGTGACTCCAGAACCAATCAGTGATGTTCGAGGAAATGAAAGATGCATCCTCACAGGTCCTCAGAGCCTCCGCAGTCCCCTGCAGGGAGAGGATTCCTCTTTATCGAGTTCTGACTTTATCAAAGAGCGTCTTGTTTAGGGTCTTGTTTACTGCCAGGTGTTACGCAACCTGCGAAGGCGATACGGCCAAAAACACACCAAGGGTCCCAGAAGGTGAAGCGCCGAACAGGCCGCCTTTAAACGGAGGCGCGAGATGACGTCAAATGACATTCTGATGACGGGAAGTGTGTGTCTGTGTGTGAGGTGAAGTTACCAATCCTCCAGGTGTACTGAGGAGCCCTGATACATGTACATATTAAAATGAAAGTTATGTTCAAACAGAATGAAATCCAGACGGCGGCGATAAGCGAGAACGAGCTCGCGGTCAGGCGTAGCAGAGAGGAATGTGCTTTAATTAAGCTAAAGGGGAAGATCTGATCTCTCCACCTGCACCGTGAGTCTGAGCCTGGTGACATTTGGTAGGATAAGAAAGAGGCGCTCGCCTCGTTTCCCCTTTTCGTCGTGAAACGGGCGCACAAACTTTTACAAACTAAGCATTGTGATTTATATAATAAAAGTGAAAATGAGTGAGTGGAACAGTAAAGTCACAGGGAAGGTGTTTAACGAGGTCCCAGGTGAGACTGGGAGGCTTGTTTTCCGACAGACTTCTTTGTGCAGGAAGAGGTGTCGCCCCCTGCTGGTCATGAGAAAGAATACAGGTTTAAGTCGCTTCCTTTTTTAAACCCTAGAAACTGCTATATGCACACATGCATTAAAAAACAGGAAAAAATAAATCCCTGTGATGAGTACTTGTGTCAGTGGACCGAGTCAAAGACGGATTCGGCACTGAAGGCTAATTTCATTTAAAATGTTATGCTGGTGCCTAATAAATCATAATGAGCTGTTTACACCGAGTTATGAAGATGAGCTCATCATGTGTGAAATTCATTTGGACATCTTAAAACTCTTCCACTTCCAAAAACATGTTTTTATGCCTTCCAGTAATTAACAACAGTCATAATGTCAAAAAAGGGCTCCATGCTGTGAATGAGCAGCGTAGGTTTTTTTTAGCTGTCCACACTAAGTGCTGTGATTGTGCTTAAAATACAACAGCAGAATCAGTCACCAGCATGGAGCCCCCTGAGGATCAGCACCGAGCTGACAGATCTTTGGAACATTTAGTGTGCTTTAGGCCCTATTTTTGGTTTTGCGGCACATTTCCATTGCATCTGTACGTGTTTGCATAAAGCAGAGAGACATCACTGCAGTGCAGCTGATCAAACAGCGCAGCTTCCAGGAGCGAGCAGAGACCAAAGCGGAGCTAAAAGCAAAGGGAATATCAGACACGCCATGTTGTTGTCCGTTTACTAAAAATCTCATGATGATTTTGAATATCAGTGACCTCAAGGTCAGAGGTCAAGTTTTCTGAATATCCTATGAATGCCATTATTAAAGAGTGAAGCATATTGGTTGAATATGATGGAAACTACACAAAGAAAATGAAGCAGTAAATTCTGAGAGTTAAGAGCTACCCATTTTTGTTGTAAATAAAATAAATAAATAAATATGTCATCGCTGGATTAAAAACTGCTAAACATGTCACCCTGGTCACCCCGTGGTTCCTTCACAGGTATCGTCCACCTGTTGTTGTCACACTTGTGTTGCACAGCCTGAATTGTGTGTCCTCTGGTCCGTGCTGCTGTTGGTGCGTTTAGCTTCGCCTCTGCCGTCTTCACAGCAGACAAAGAGCGTCTGTGTCAGAAATAACGGCTCCACATTGGAGGGCATTGTTTCCGGTCAGCGCGTTGCATCTGCGCTTGCGGGCAGCGCTGATGTTTTCGGCAGCTCTTCCTTTTCACAGTCATCTCTGCTGTGGTCATTTCCCTTTTGCTTCAGGCTAAAATTTCAGCCAATTGGAGTTCAAAATATGCAAAGCGTCATCACTCAGAGGCGTCATGCTCTTGTTCTGCTGGAGGACTGCGTTTAAGTGCGTCTCAGTGTGCGTCGTCCTCTCCATGCAGGCTGGTCAGACGGACACAACAATGGGCCATAAATCAAGCGTCAGGCAGCTCTAGCTGATCTTCTGTACACATGTTTGAGGAGGGCAGTTAGAGCAGTTTCTCACAATAAATTAGATTTACAACCGTGTGCGTGACAAGAACTTGGCTGCAGTGTTGAAAGGACAGGTTCCTGTGTGGGCTTCAGACCTCCACCAAGTTTGAAGAATTGTTAATATTGGGATACTGCAGCGAGACGAGTGCTGCTATGGAGATTTAATCCTGAATGACTTTGTTCTCCACCCCCAAAGCCGACAGAATAGAAAACAAGTGCGCCTGTTTAACAGACTGATTACACATGCACGACACAGAAATCTGAGCGCCACGCCAACGCAGAAGAATAAAGAGCACAAATATCTTAGATTAACATCTCTAGAATATAATACACTCATCTACAGAGTCAAACAGTTTGTCCCTGTTTACCTTCTCTTACTTCATAAGAGAATCCATACTTCTTTCTCTGACTTACAGAAAGGTCTTCACACAGATCCAGACTTTGTCTTACATGATGTCTGAAAGGTGTTTGGGTCTCAGAGGAGTGTTTTTAAGGACTGCATACCCCACAACAGCACCCCTGCAGCCCTAAACTGGATAAGAGGTTAATTAAAAGGATGAAGGCTTGCCCACTGGCATGCTTATGTGGCAGTTAGAGATGGATAATTTCATGCTAGTGAAGTTTTTGCACACCTGAGTCACATTCAAGCCTTTTCTATCCTGTTTTCAGGATTTTAGAATCAGAATCAGAATCAGAATGGGTTTATTGCCAGATGTTGAGGTTTACAACATTAGGAAATTGCTGCGGTGTTTCAGTGCAAACAATAAGAATTAAAGTGCTATGTAGAAAGAAAGATATGTGCATGAGATATACATGAGATATATACATGAGAATAAGAATTATGAGTGCTACGTAGAAAGATATATACATGAGTGCAGGTGGTGATCAGTGCCAGACATGAAATGATGCAGTGACACAGCGTAGGGTCATGTGTTAGTGGCGGGGACAGTCATGTGGTTATTGTTCATGTGTCCAACAGCAGAGGGGAAGAAACTGTTCTTGTGGCGAGAGGTTCTGGTGCGAATGGACCGGAGCCTCCTGCCTGAGGGGAGCAGGTCAAACAGACTGTGTCCAGGGTGAGAAGGGTCAGCTGAGATCCGAGCTGCACGCCGCAATGTCCTGGAGGTGTACAGGTCCTGCAAAGATGGGAGTCTGCAGCCAATCACCTTCTCAGCAGAGCGCACAACACGCTGCAGTCTCTGTTTGTCCCTGATAGTGGCTCCAGCGTACCACACGGTGATGGAGGAGGTGAGGATGGACTCGATGATTGCGGTGTAGAATTGCATCATCGTCCGTGTTGGCAGGTTGAATTTCTTCAGCTGCCTCAGGAAGTACATCCTCTGCTGGGCTTTCTTGATGACGGAGGTGATGGTGGGCTCCCACTTCAGGTCCTGGGTGATGGTGGTACCCAGGAAGCGGAATGAGTCCACAGAGGTGATGGGGGTGTCAGTCAGGATGATGGGGGGGAGTGGGGCTGTGTGCTTCCTGAAGTCCACAATAATCTCCACTGTCTTCTGGGCATTCAGCACCAGGTTGTTGTGGCTGCACCAGGACACCAGACGTTCAACCTCCCTCCTGTAGGCAGACTCATCCCCGTCAGAGATGAGCCCAATGACGGTGGTGTCATCTGCGAACTTGATTAGCTTGACAGACTGGTGGGTGGAGGTGCAGCAGTTGGTGTACAGGGAGAAGAGCAGAGGAGAAAGAACACAGCCCTGAGGGGAGCCGGTGCTGATGGTCCGGGAGTCCGAGACATTCTTCCCCAGCCTCACGTGCTGCTTCCTGTCCGTCAGGAAGTCAGTGATCCACCGGCAGATGGGATCAGGCACATTCATCTGGGAAAGCTTGCCTCGGAGATGGTCTGGAAGGATGGTGTTGAAGGCAGAGCTGAAGTCCACAAACAGGATCCTGGCGTAGGTTCCTGGGGAGTCCAGATGCTGCAGGATGAAGTGTAGGGCCATGTTGATGGCGTCGTCTACAGACCTGTTGGCTCTATATGCAAACTGCAGGGGGTCCAGGAGGGGGGCCGTGAGGGTCTTGAGATGGGAGAGAACTTAATCAGAATCAATAATGTCGTCAGTATCGATGACATCCCCATCACTCTCCATCCGGAGGCGCAATTCTATTTTCAACTCACGTGTCCATAATACAGAGTAACTCTCTGCTCAGCTTTAAAAACTGTAAAACACATAGAGGCGGGGCTTCAGCCGTAAGCTTTCAGCAGTGTAGTTTCCTGCTGTTGATCTACGCTGATGATGGTGAAGTATTTTTTCTCAGAGTTCGGTGTTTTCTGTCTTAGCTACTATAACATAAAACTGAACTGCAACCCTACTGAATTAGGTCTGTTAAAGTTGTTGCAGGATGCAGCTTCTGGTGATGGTGTGCAATGCAGTAGTTGACGCAGCAGCAGTGGGGAGACTGGTCTCTTACACATATTTACATTTAAACATCAGCCCTTTCCGGCATGTAACCGAGCAGATTTTGGAAGCTGAGCCTCTCTCTAGGCTTCAGCGACAGCAGGTAAAAGACACAGTTTATTTTGTGTTTTTAGTGACTGCACTGATTTAGTGATGACATAAAGGCAAATTCTTCAGTAATGCATCTGTGGTAGGGTCCAATCAGGAAGCAGTTGACACCGTTGGTTTGTTAATTAGACCAGAAAGAGAAGTTAAACAGCAACAAGATAAGAAATACAAAGAATGAGGTGACGCTGACAGAAAATGTTCAGCGTGATGTCGGAAAGTTTTCTTTGATTCTTGTGTGTCAAACATGAGCAGTTTGAGTAAAATGTAGTTGGTTGTAATTAATAGAAATCAATTTTAATGAAAAACATCTGTCAGGCTTGTTTTCTCACTCATGTCCAGGTTATTAACCTTCAATGTAAATGAACTTGAGGGTGAGTCACAAAGGTGTTCCTGCTTGTGCAGAGGGGTTGGGCAGAGAAGGTTTGTGTTGCCGAGTCATGTCAGAGCTCCTTTTCCTGCAGTGAAAGGTGATTTTCTCAGTTGTTCTGCAGTGAAACCCTCAGAATAACCTCTGGGCCACAGAATGCCTGGCTTGAAACAGGGGTTTGCAGGCTGCCATCCAGCGCTGCAGACACATGAATCGCCGCCTTTATGTGGTCATGTCTACCGCCTTGCTCGCTGACCTCGCTCTTCTTATCATTCACTCCCATTTCCACAGCGGAGATGGAGCTGGGAGGAGGAGGACCGAGAAAACAAGACGCATGACTTGACAAAGAGGCGAGTTTTCTTTAATGTCAGGAGCTGCATGAATTTGCAGCACTGGACACAACAAAGCTGAACAATGAAATTAAAATCGAGCTCTGTTCTCTCTGCTCTAAATATTTATGATGCAGGAACTGTTCCCAGTAGTAGGACGGCCAAGTTTGCATCAAATGATGAAAAAAATTCTAATTAAAAGTTCCCAGAGACCGAAATGTTTCTGCTCGTCTTTTTGCTTTCTCTACCTTGTACAATTTTCATTTCTTCCTAGTGTGTTGAATAATTCACTGGTTTGATCTGCGGAGACAGAGGAAGTGTGCAGCTGCCATGTAAAGTTGTTCAAACACACCGCTGAGGCCATCTGCTGCCTCGCACATAGAGACGTGACTTTGTTTCAGCATGAGGACTTAGCAGTTTAAGCTCAGACAGGGTGACGACGAGAAAACTTTGCTGCGTTAAACCGTTGAATATTCACTGAATGTGTAGCTTCGGCAAAGTCCACAGCTCAGGTCCACATTATTCTGGACCTTTGGAAACATCAACGGCCAAATTTGTCGTGAGAAAAAATTTGTCTTTGGTTGTGCACAGACAGACGAGGAAACTTTGAAGTAGCTGGGATCAACCATGTGATCGAGGCTTTTCACAGCGTACTCTTTCTGGATTCGCACAGGGATGGATATCAATACCAAAGTCCTAATCAGTTCAGTCACAGAGTGAATGAAGTGCCGTGCAGGCTTCATATATTTCTGATCATCAAGCTGTTCTAGAGACCATGCTAGGTTTGCTAGCCACATGTTGGTCTTCGCCAAAATGACCACACAGTACAAAGTGTGTGTGCCATTATCATTAAATATGCTAACCTTCTTCACTTCTACCTCCTGGATCGGTGCAGATGTGGCAGTACTGCCTGAGTGAAGTTCAGGAGGATGCTGGCTACATGTGCCGTCATGGCAAGCATATATAGGAGTGCGGTGGGTGTATCTTGGGCGGCTTTGGCCTCTTCAAGGAATTCACCAATCACTGGCAGATACATGCAGTATCAATAGAAACACAAGGACTCGCTCCCACACAGCTCTGGTCTTAACATCATGGAGTTGGTAGGAAAACACAAGGACCTGGGGGCCATACCTTTCTTAAGTGTTTTTGATAAATATGAGCCACAAAAAGATCCCAGCAGTCCCAGCCGTTAAGTGTCCAATGGGTTAATGAACAGCTGAGAGAACAACCTGAAGGCTGTTGTGGAGATGCCGTGGTTTCTTCTGAAACTTAAAGACATTCGGAATTTTTAAGCTGTGAACAACTTTTCTCGGTCTTCGGGTCATTTTTGCTGTGATTCATAGTTTAGTATTACGTGATCTTATAACTCAGTAACCATGAAAGAGGAGCCGAGTTTATGCTCTTGCTCAGTTTTTAGCACAGCTGTCACTTCTCTGCATTTTACAGTCTCCTGACAACAGAGACAACAAAATACAATCAAATCAACTCAGCCAGAGTCATGAGGGACCGTCCGAGACACCGAAAACAACCTTTAGATTCACTTCACTGCGTTAAGCACATAGTGCACAGATGATGTCACTTCCTTCCTTGAAACTGCTGTAATTTCATGTTTTCTGTCATCTGCCACTTGGCCCTCTGTCTGCTGAGCCCAGGTGCATTAAAAGTTATTCAAGTTATTCAAAAAAACAGCAGTAGGATATTTTGGTAGATCGTAAACAAAAATAAACAAATAAATACATATTAATATACATATTAATAATGAGAGTAGTTAATTATCAGCCTTCTTAATAATTAATAATAATTGATTAAGTGAGGAATTATCCAGAGAAACTTCATTAGCAGTGATTCAAGCAAACCTGGAGTTGGATATGTGGAAGGAGCAGATTATAAGATCCTGCTTTTAATAAGCAGACTGTCTGTGTGATGCTGCGGGTATTTATTACTATTTATAATTTATACACAGGCGACAAACAAAACCTCCACAAACCCACTGTGTGTGTCTGTGGAAAATAACTGGAAAGGACTTTGGTAGAAAACCTTTGTGACTATGGTTTCAGCATCCTGCACTGCTGTGTGTGTATACATGTGTGTGTGTGTACGTGTGTGTGTGTTACCAACAGCGATTATGGGGATCAAAATCCTGGTTTGAAGGCATTTTTGAGACTCAAAATGTGGTTTCAGTGGCAGGGTTACAGTTTGGTTAGGGTTAGGCATTCATTTTTCATGGTTAGGATTAGGGTAAGGGGCTAGGGAAAGCGTTATGTCAATTAGATACCCCCACCCGATGTGTGTGTGTGTGTGTGTGTGTGTGTGTGAGTACTGTAAACATTCGTTTCAACTGCAGGAAGAGACTAAATCAGGAAGAGACGAGCTGGGTCTCCACATCGCTGTTCCTCCCAGAGGCCTTTGAGATTTGGATCACTGGATGGTTAACCCTGATAAAGTATAGATGACAGCCTCGCTCGACCTTTTGGTTTCATCTGTGCTGAGATAAAAGTGTCCCGACCTCACAGCCGTCAGGAAAATAAGAGGTGTCAGATGGCTGACAGTGGATGTGTGTGTTTGTGTGTGTGTGATAGATTGGCAGGATCCAGCTGATGGGTGAATAAAACATGAAACAAAGGTGTGCTGACGCTGTGCCTGGAACATCTTCCTGAATGTGGCTGACTAGTTTGGATCCCTGTGTGGGACTGAAATACTCCCAAACGGACACATTCAGATGTGTTATTGGACTTTTTTTTAATTTGGAGACTTTCCACAGTTTTTCATTAAGTTGCAAATCAAGTGACTCTTTGATTATATTAAATTTGATTTTGAATAATGTTATGCTGCAAAGAATGCCACAGAGAGCAAGCCTAGAGTATGGGTACCTGACTGAAGATATGTAATATAAACAGTTTAACCCACTGATGTCGGCTTTATTTAAACATTTCCTTGAAGGATAGAAGTCAGTCCTGTTGGGATAACTACCTTCAGTCTTCTCATGAACTCTCACTCCTCTATAACACCTCCGACCCGTTGGGGCGTGGACGTCAGCTGATGCTTTTGTTCTGTGTGTTGTCGATGGGGTCTCCATAGGTCGGGCTTGTTCCTGTGCCCTCTGTGACCCTTAATAGGTCCTGAGCCATTGTTGCGGAAAACTTAATGAATGAACTGAGATAAGATTTGAATTTGCTTTAAAGCTGCTTCACTTTGCTGAAGTGAAACTCTTTGATACAACAAGTCCTCTCATTAGCTTCTCTCTGCATTGGAGCAGTTTGATTGGTTCCCCGGGGGTGTGATTGTCTGACACGCAAACACATGTGATCTGCAGTCACTCGTTTATTCACAGGTCTCTCGTCAGTTTCAGGGCTGCAGGACACATTTGAATGTGACTGGTGAGAAGCATTTGAAGCTCCTTTTTTGTCATGAAATTATCCATAGTTATGTTGAATTAGGAATTACTGAGACACAGTAAATCTGCATCAGGTCAAGTTGCACTCCACCCACTCTAGAGCGAAATGGAAGGCTCTTTGTTCCCGCTGATGCTTTTCTGTTGCTCGGACTGAAAAATGACAGCAAATAAGTTGAAAATGGTTCAGAGAGCAAATGAATCATAAAATGTGGAGTTTTCATCCAAGAAAAACAGGATTCATGTTCAGAATATGAAAAAGTCGGAATGCACTATGCTGAAAATTTCCTTCTTCGTCTGCTTTTCCAGGGAGACCTTTAGAGGTGAAGGCGGAGGAGGAAGAGGAGGAAGGTGGAGACTTCGTCACGTTGTCCCGGTGGTTCTGCTGTGGATGACCCTGCACAGACACGGTAGGACTCGATGGTTTTAACTCTGCCTGAATGGGAAAATCCAGGACAAATAGATCTTACTTTTATTTATTCACTGAAGCAGGAAAGCCGTGCTGCCCTCACAGCTGTCACACTGACAGGAAAAAAAAATCACACATATTCTAATAAATAAACCTTCAACCCCTAAACCGCGAGCAGGAATAAAACCGTAATCATCTGAATACTGAAGACACTCCAACTGCAGTGTGTGTTCAGGCAGTAGTTGGAGTTACTGGGTTACTTCCTGATGACATGTTTTTAGTGATGTTTGCTGTGTTATTGGGCAGCGTGGATATTTTGAAGAGTTCACCACTGCAGCCACAGCAGCACCCACATGGAGAACATGACAAATACGTTCACTCGCACTTTAAAACACAAGGAAAACGCCTGCAGGTCACCTCTGCAGGAGAGGCTCAGGAACAGGCATCAGTGTTCTCAGTTACAGAGCGATGCCGTCTGATGACAAAACACGAAACCATCATGAAAATTGAATTTATTTGTTTGTGTATGTGAATGCAAACATCACCTCTTTGAGTTACGGTCAGCTCGACTTTGGAGCTAACATACGAGGAAGTGTAAAAATCATCGGGTCCATCTGAGAGTTGAGCTGCAGTCCTTGGTGCGAGGGGCAAAACGACCCAGAAGGCTGTATTTTTCTTTTTACTATTTGAAAGTAGAAAACCTCACAGCGTGAACACAGATACAATATATAAAACTTCATGCTTGTGTCAACCTGGGAAAAGAAAGAAAAAGGTAGGGGGAAGGATTAGATCCAGGATTTTGATAAACACAGAGCTAGTGCAGGGAGGATGGGCTTCATGTCACGATGTTGGTTTCAGGTACAGAATCAATTAACAGTAAACAAACCTTTATTCAGGTGACCCAATAGTCCAAAGGGGCTGTGGATACACTAGGCATGAACAGGCACACCAGCAACCTGAGGCTTTAAAGCAGGGGTGGGGAACTCCAGGCCTCAAGGGCCAGTGTCCTGCAGGTTTTAGATATTACCCTGGGTCAACACACCTGAAATAAATGATTTGTTCATTACCAGGCCTCATTACTTTGGTTGTGTCCGAATTCAGGGGAAGGATGCTTAAAATGCCATATTTGGAGGCAATGACGTCACAGCAACGCGACGAAGGCTGTCCGAATTCAAAGAGTACTCAAAATGTGGCGACAAATGCGTCTTACTTTTCCACAAATTTTAAGGATGGGTCCGATGTATCCTTCGTGTCCTACCATATCCCAGGATTCATTGCTGGTCATAGAGGAGATTTGTTTCTGATAACGACGGGGGTCGAAGCGGGAGCAGAAAACACTTTCAAATGTAAGTATATGAAAATCTGGTTGTACAAAAGTTAAATTGTTATAGCAGTTGTGTTGTTAAGCTTTGGGCATCTGCATAGACTTTTTTTTTTTTTTTTTTTATTTAAATAACCGTAAACCAGCTTGTATGGTGGGTCCCGCAGTTTTTCATGTATTGCCGCTTACATACAGCTAATTTAGATTTTTTTTAAATTGGTGACATGTTATGGGGAACAAAGACCAAACGACTTAATTTATTAAAATGAGGAGAAAACGATCACCTCTTCACTGGGGTGAAGAATTGGGCCGCTATGGCGTGGAGGTACAAGAATAAATCAATTTACACATCATATTCATATGAATACGGTCCTATTAACCCTCATGCTGTCCTATTACCCCACAGCAGCGGTCCCCAACCTTTTTTGCGCCACAGACTGGTTTATGTCAGACACGGAGCCTTTAAGGTGTCGCGGATAAATACAACCACATAAAATGGTCCAACCAAGACAAAAACTGTGGTATCTTGTAAATATAATAATAAACGTGAATGCACTGTGTAATTGTGTAACTTTATTAGCAGCGTTCTCCTGAAAATGCAGAGGCTGAGGAGAGGAGAGCAGGGAGAGGATGGACAGACTGTTTTCACTTCTAGAAAGATTAGTTCCAAAATGAGTTATGCATTAAGAAATTAATTTATTTGGATATATTTGTTACATTGTTATATGTGTTGCATTAGTGTAGAGGTTTTATGTTATTAATAAATTAATTAATTAAAACAGTAATTGTCACTGAACTCAATTTGATTTACAGGTATTTGTAACATGTATGAACATAATGCTAACTTTGAACAATAGTACTTGGATATTTATTTGATAGCAATAAAGTAAATAACAAAAAGCTTTAAACAAGAATTAAACAACAGTTTTAAAGATGAAAAAACAATATTTTCAGTTGTTCACACAGGATTAATCTGAGTGACCTGTTCCTGGACGGTTTCTTTCACAACTGTAATAGATTACAGGAAGTCTCTGGCAGTGTTGCTGAATCTGCCCGAGCAAGATCAGACATGGATGGGGTGCTGCAACTGAGACCCGCAGTTTGTCTTTTCTGGTCTGCGAGTGGAGAATCACACAGGGTGGTCTGCAAAGAGAGCTTTAGGATGCTTCCTCCTACTGTCCACTGCATTGTCCATCCACAGGGTTTGCAGGCTGGCTCACTCGTGGCTGCCACACCACTAAGATGTTTTCAAAAACATGCAAGCAGGAGATGGTGGATGCTAAATTATTAGTATAATACTTGTAACTCTGTAGCAGACAACAGTTTGATAAAGTGCTATGTAAAAGAAACCAAAGATTAGATTCTATAAGTTTCAAAGACCTTTGGTTTATATATTTTATACAATACAGTACATGTGTATGAATGACTGGTGTTGTGCCAAAAAATGATAGTCTGCCAAAAACTGATTGCTCGTATTTAAACTGCTATGAATAACATGTTGGTCTATAATACGTGAAACACATGTCAAATGTATCCCTCGTGAATGATATCAAGTCACCTTGAGCCACAAACAACATTCCTGTAACAAGGTAGAAGCTGCAATCAGTTGTTGGCAGACTTTTAAATATCCTTTATTTATCCAGTTCAAAAAAAAATGTTGTTGACATTGAAAATTTTTTTTTTATGAGTAATCTGATCAAGTGGACAGCAGACAGCGCAACAAATATATCAACAGCTCTGTAAACATACTTTAAGTGGACAAAAAAGATCAGATTGGTTATAATGTCGGTACAATAACACAGAGTTATAAAGACACTTGAAAAACAGGTCATTTTTAAATTATATAACCGCTTTGTGAACCCTGTTCACCGAAGTCTATTTACCAACATACATAAAGATATTACACACGGAAACATTGGAAATCAGTTTTGGCAGGCACTTTTTGGCACAACACCGGCAATGATTCAATTATCCATGTAATTAGCTGAGTAATTCCTAAATGTGTGTAGATTAAAGGAAATTATTTTACCTGCATATGTTTGTCTCTGTTGAGCCTAAGCTACAAAACGTGCCGGCGACGACGATAAGGTTTTTCTAGCTCCTCGAGAATTACAAATGTACAAAAAAAACGGAGCGACATTTCTGGGTCCATTTTAAAGTTTTCGAGTTGTGGCGCTAGTGACCATAAAAACACGGAAGTAAGGGCAGACTTGAAGGCTAAAAGGCTGTCCACAGCCCATCTGTTATGTTGCATACTCATTGTTTGTTCAATAAAGTTTCTATGGAGAAAAAAGGGGGCTGTCCACAGCTGCTCACTTCCTGACTACCTGTCCATCTAAGGACACTACCTTGTGACGTAGGTAGGTAGTGTCCTTATGAGCATCCTTCCCCTAAATTCGGACACAGCATTCAAGACATGTTGAGGAGTAATTTAGCCATTTAAATCAGCTGTGTTGGATCAAACGCACATCTAAAACCTCCAGGCCCTTGAGGCCTGGAGTTCCCCATCGCTGCTTTAAAGCATACAGGAGGCAATAAGGGAACAGGAAACACAGCTGAAAGTAATCATAGATAATGAAATAAAACTGGTAAATCATAACAAGAAAACAGCAAACACACAGAAAAGGAGAAACTAAAGCTCAAGGAATCAAAATGAAGCTGCACCTACAGATTATTTCAATCTCATTATGTTCATCAGTAGCACGTCGCTGCAACCATAGAGAACCTCCCTGAGACCGAAACCGCTGCTGAAACACGAAAGTGTGGCAGTGAAGACTGTTTGATGTCATTAAGGTGCTCACAGGTGTAGAACACAAACATGGATCTTTGTGTGTGTTTTGACCACCCTTCCTCCAGTTGACACCGGAATCATTCAGTGTTTGTGGAGGACTTCCTGAACGCTCGCAGCTGTGAGGGCAACGCAGCACAAAATTCTTCCTCTGACACAGCAAAACGATAAAAGGCCCTCAGCAGCCGTCAGAGCGACTGCACAATGATTAAATGTCAGAGTTTCAGAGCGGAGTAAAGTCTGCTTTCACTCTCAGTCTCATTTTGTTCACTCGTTGAATCTTTGGAGTGAACATGAATGTGAAGTTTTTCCTTGATTAAAGCTGCTCGCTCTGTGATAATTGCTTTAATTACAATGAATCTGTGCTTCTAATGACATGAAATCATCCATTAAATGTCATTTTCAGATGTTTGTGTGATTATTTTAATTAAACATGGGGCTTGCTTGCATTTCCTTTCCCTGTGAAAATGCCTTTTATTGTGAAAGGCTCGTGGACATGACCGTTTTGTGTTTCTTTGCTTTGTTCATGTTCTCTTTGTGTTCAGCTGCTGTTGGGAAAAGACGCTGCGTTTTTGAGGGAGTGCTCATGCTCTACGTTCCTCTGAATAAAGAAATGAGCCACGTGTAAAAGATTCTTTCGAAGCTTAAACTATGGGAAAACCGGCATTCCCAGGGATGCAGCGTTTTCATCTGACAGCAGTGATCTTTCATTTTGTCTCTTCTTCTCCCCGAGTTTCCATCGTTTGCGTCCCGCTTCATCCCACTTTGTTTTTTCATATTTTCCATGTCTGTGTTGGAGCATGCCTCCTCTTCTTCATGCTTCCATTAACGAGAACCACCCGCCATGTTCCTGAAGCCTGCAGTCAGATATCTTTTCCATCTGGTTTATTTTTTATTCCGTGGAGAGCATGTCAGCAGCGATCATGCTCTGATGCTTTCATTCATTCATTCCCATGAGGTCAGAAATTCATCCTCTCACATCCATGCATGTCTTTCTGTCGCAGGCATTACTCTAACACCTACAGACGTCTTTTTGTTTTTTACTTTAACCTACCCAATGTTTGTGAGTGGTGTGAGGGAGGTTTGGTTCCTGGAATCAGTTTCACGTTCGATTTGGAGCCAAATTAGACAACACTGGGCCAGAAACCTGTTCTGAAGCCTAACAGAGTTTAAAAAGTTTCGTTTTATAGATTAAAGCCGCTGTGTTTAATGATGTGTGTTTAGTGATTAGTTTGGTTATTTTTCCATGGTTTTATGGTTCTGTTTAAAAACAGAGGAGCGCTCTGGAAAGGTTTTTTTTGGTGTTTTGTACTCTGATTCAATCCTCTGTTTGTCAACACTTTCCTGTAATCCAGTTATGTTTTCCTCTGATTGTTCAGCTTTTGGCCAATGAACTAATCAAACATTTGTTGGTTGTTTGCTTCGTTTGTATCTTTCTGGTTACTTCATTTGTTCAGAGGATCAGTTTGATTGAAACTTGGTTTGTTAGTGTATTTTCTTTTTCTCCTCACTGTATGGCTTTTTTCAGAGCTTGTGTCTGAATGAAGGTGTAGTGGGTGGTGCCCACAGACTCATCTGTGCAGGTTTGGGCTCTGTCAGCCCGACTCTGCTGTTTTTATTATTTTTATTTTATTTCCATTGGAAATGTTGACAGAAGGTTACCTCAGCAGAAATGAAAGTTGTTTATGTTCATCAGTGTGGCTTGCATTAGAGCACTGTACCTGGACGTAGTTCTATAACGGCGTGTAAACTGAGTCGAGAGAAAGGATTTTCTTTGTTTTTCTACAGCATTAAATTACATGGATTAATTTTCATTTAAAGAGATATTTCATGTTCACGAGTCAAAATAAGCACAAGTGGCCGCAACCGCTGGGTCTCCTCAGAAACGTGCACCCAGTACAGACTGCATACAGTCATTGCAAGCTTATTATCAAGGGTTTGACAAACATGCACGCTCAAACTACTCTGACAGCGCCGGCTCTGGGTGCCAGTGGCATCGGATGGGACCAAAGTTTGGCCAAATTCTTGCACGGCAGCCGTGGGAAAAGTGGGGCATCCACAGACTTTTGGCCATGTGAGTGTTTTTCTTAGATTTCAGTGTTCAAGGAGAAATGCAGGAGTGGAGGACCGAGAGCAGGGAACTGCTGGCTGTCCATGTTTTCCATGTTTCTGCCAATAACACTCATTAAACTGAAAAATTCAAACTCCAAGTGAGAGAGAGACAGAGGGACGGATGATCGAGAGAGAAAAGCGAGGGGCGAGCAAGAGGAAAGAGGTGAAGGGGGGGGGGGAGAGAGTACGTTTAATGCATTTTCCATACCTCATCAGCAGCTGCAAGCCAAACCGCGAGGTTCACACACACTCGTAAAGTTCCCAGCAGTCCTAAACCACAGCACACACACACACATGTGCACAGGGGTTAGCGGTGGTCGCTGTTCTTCTGGTGACAAACACATAACCGACATGTGTGTGCTGCTGCTGACCGGCTGATAAACTGCAGCTCTGAACCAATCACACAGGAAGCTGTAAATATTAGAGAACGAGCGAGGGGGAGAGAGAGAGAGAGAGAGAGACCTTTGGTCTGACAGCAGCGTGGGGCCTTCTCCTCTCTGACACGTCAGTCCGTTAAGGGTCACATGCCAATCTGTTTAAAGTTGCTGTGCCCTCCAAACACAAGCTAACGCTGTAGCTGTGGGTCTGGTGAGGTTCCAGTAAATGTATTCTGCTGTTTGTTCTGAAGCTCTGAAGTTTCCACACACTCAGCAGAGCGCAAGTCTTCCGAGTGCTGCACCACAGTACAACTATTGTTGCAGAACCAAAGTATTGCACTGACTGAAAATGATGCAACGTATCAGCTTCACGGAGCAACTCCCATCAGGACGTTGCTCTTACCAATTATCTCCCCATTTCTTACTGATAAACACGAAGCCTGAGTGAAATGCACAGGCTGACAGACAGTGCTGAGTTGTTTTTATCTGATGACGTGAACATGGGGCTTTATCGAGATGGAACCAGAAGCTGTAGAAATGTGCTTTCTGTCACTTGCCAGAACTAAAAGCAGCACGCCTTCCTAGCTGCTCAGCTCGGTCACTGACCTGACAGCGGAGCATCTACACTCGACCTTACAAACACAACTCTGACTGTGATTCCAGTTCCCAGATCTCACAGTATGACCACAACGTTTGACAACATAATGCTCAGACTTCCTGAGTTGCTGGTGATTTGTTTCAAACCATCCATTTTCTACTGCCTGTCTGGATTTGAGTTGTGGGGGCAGCCATCTAAGATAAGCACAGACTTCCCTGATCCTGAAATCTTCCTCCAGCTTATCTGGGGGAGCACGGTCATTTCCAGTCTTGCAGAGAGATGGAATCTGTCCAGCGAGTCCCGCGTCTGCTCCCAGCATGACATGCCTGAATCACCTAAACTAATTCCTAAACTATCCATCCATCCATCCATCCATCCATCCATTTATTGTATTTTGCTTATCCAATTCAGGGATGTGGAGGGCTGGAGCCCATACCGTAGGGCGAGAGGCGTACACCCTGGACAGGTCGCCAGGCTGCTGCAAGGCTAACACACAGAGACAGACAACCTTTCATACTCACGAAATAAAATCCAGTTTTTAAAAAAAAAATCTGGTCCTGTTTTAATGATTAGTCAGCAAAATATGTAAAAAACTTGTTCTTTGAAGTGAGGAGTGTGCTCTGATATTGGAGCTTTCATCTTAAAAAAAAGAGTTTCAAGTCTCATGAAGTCCAAAAAGTTTTTCAAAATATGATTAATTAATAGTTCATTTCCCACAAACATGCCTTTTGTTTCTTCTGTTTTCTTTTTCTTAACGTTTCCGTGCGTTCCAGCATCCTGCTGGCATCTGAACAACGTTTAAAATCTTTTCCACCCTGACCAGAATTTCTTTTTCCTTCCTGCCGCTGACTCGCTGTGATTAGTTTTTGTCCTGTCTGGGCTCGGAACGTTATCAGGGATCAGCAGCCGCAAATTGTTAATGTCACCCTCCACCAACACTGCTAATTAATCATAATTATGGTGTACTGAATTTTTTAGACAGTAAGGAAATGATTTCAAGCCTGGGCGCCTAATGGCTGCCTACTGCTTCACAGTGTGAATGGATTAAATGCAGAGAGGAATTTCCCCACGGGGGATCAATTAAGTATACATTATTATTATTAACCCTTGGAGGCTCTTAAGGACATTTATTGTCTTTTGAATTTTTAGTTTTAAACCATTTTCACTGTGTTGAGTGGATTAAAGCCAAATTTGTCAAAGAATTTTTTTTTTACTTTTTTTGTTTAATTGTGGTGTAAATTCATTAAATTAGCCTAAAATGGCTAAGCTACAGCAATGCATCCACCTTTATCCCTTTGGACAAAAATTGTCCCATTGAAACCCATTATAAACGCTATTTTTCACGCCAGAAAAAATACGGTCAAAGGGAAAGTCAGGTCTCCAGCTTAGGTTTTGTTTTGGACTACAGGGCCCTGTTTCAGGAAGCCGGTTTAGAAAACTCAGAGTGAAAAACGATACGCAGGGTTGAGTAACCCCGAACTGTCCAACTCGGAATATTCGGTTTCAGAAAGGCTGATAACAAGTAGTTCAGTCAACGCGGAGTTGCTTTAACCCCAAGTGAAGCGCGCGGACGAGGATACATAAAGCCCTGATCAGTGGAGCACAGATTAAGCGAGTCACCATGGAGACGGAGGGAAAGAAGGCGCGGTCAATGTATTTCACAGCGCTTGAGGCCGAAATTCTGATGGCAGCATATGCCGATAACACGCAAATTCCGCGGAAAAAAGTAACACAGCCACAGCTGCGAAAGAAAGGGAGCATGCATGGCAAAACATAGCCGACAGAGTCAATGCGTGAGTGTTAATATAAACATTGATCTAGGGATTTCCACCCATTTAACACGTTATTTTATCATATGTTATTTTATTTGTTATTTTATACATTTTATTTTGTGATGTGATGTGAGCGCAGGTGCAACCCAACAGGCCCCAAACGTTCCTGGCAGCAAGTAAAAATTAAATATAAAAATATAGTCCAAACAGGTAAGGTGTAATTGTATTATGAGCCATAGTGCTTGGTCTGTTTGTCCGATGTAAATCAATTGCAGTTAGAGGCTACATTAATTTTCTTTCTGTAAGCACTTATTGAAATTATCTGAGCACATTACAAGTACATATTTGCTTACTCTGTATGCTCAAATGTGGCCCGTTATAGCCAACAGAAAAAAAGCGGAGGCCCGAAAAACAGGTGGGGGTCCTCCACCACCACCACTCACAGAGGCTGAGCAGTTGGCCCTCAGCCAAAACAGTGGGCGCCCTGTGGCCGAAGGCATCTCTGCGGGGACATCCTCTGAGTCAATAACCCTGCAAGACACAAGTGCCTACATAGGGGGTAAATTCAAAATAATACATGATGTGCATACATCCTTTCTTCACAGTCACCTTTGCAGTGCGACTCATTCATTTGATAAACTCTTTACCATAATGGATTATTTTGTAGTGAAGTTATTTTCCGACTGATTTTGCCTTCCCTCAGTCTTGGTTGTCTTTGAGAGCATAATGACAATGAAGTGTAAGGTGCTTGGTATGTTTGTTAATTGCCATTTGGTCCCTTGTAAGTTATAAGTGACCTGTATAAACCTCATATTCTATCAGTTGATGGTGGTGGTGTACTGCATCTGGTGCAGCCTCCTGTTGAGCCAGACCAACATGCAGTTGTGAGTAATACTCCACAGATTATGAGTTTACAGTAGAACAGCAATGTTGTTTATTTCTTTACTGCAGGAAAATAATGAAGAAACATTGACAGCTGTTACAGAGGAGGAAGCAACAGAGACACTTTATGAGGTTTACATCTTTTAATACTTTGTGTACAGGAAATACAGGCGACCAATAAAGCCAGTTGAACAAAAAATCTGTTTATTCTTCTTTCAACATGTTGAGGTGATGGGTCAAAAGAAATGATTGTGACATATGGTGTCTCTGACTGCTCTTCCATCTTGTATGTCCGTGGGAGGGTCAGGATGTTCATGGTTTGGATCACTGCTGATGTTTGGTTCAGAAGGACAGTGTTCTCCTCTAATTGTGGCAATGTTGTGAAGAATCACACATGCCACAATAATGTCACATGCCCTTTCTGGGGTGACCCTGAGTCTTTGCAGGCACTGGAACCGGGCCTTAAGCATTCCGATAGTCATTTCAATTCTGGCTCTTGTCCTGCAATTAGCCAGATTATATCGCTGCTGTGGGCCCGGTTCAGGGTCAGGGTAAGGGGTAAGCAAATAGGGTAAACATGGATACCCCCTATCACCAAGCAAGTAGCCAGTGAACTCTCCTAAGACAGAAGGATACACTTCAGTTCAAATGTCCCTGAAGCAATTGGTCTTTATATATTTTAAAGTATTCTCAACTCACCATGTCCAAATTTTGTGCTCAGTGTACATTCACGGAATATTTGTGAGTCATGGACAGAGCCTGGCCACTTGGCTTCCACATTTGTGATAATGTTGGCAGCATCATATATGATCTTCACAGTGCAGAGAACACAAATTAGCATCCATTACTATGATAAAATAATTTGTTAGTTTGAAATGCTACAGGGAACTATGTACCTGTACATTAATGCTGTGGAAAGACTTCCTGTTCACATAGTCTCCTTCATTTACTAAAGGAGCAATGACTGGAATGTGAGTGCCATCTATACACGCCTGGGAATCCTGAAAATAAATGTAAAATTTAAGTAGTAGTCCAAGTATCACCACATCATAAATTAAGTTTTGGTCATCCTGATACCTGCAATTTTGTGGCATCCCTCTTTGATGAATCTTGTGGGTCTGTGACCGGGGAACACCACAGACGAGTACAGGAGACGTTTCAGTGCAACTGTAACATTCCTGACTGCCCGACAGACGGTAGCCTTGGAAACGTGCTCAGCGTCACCAATATTATACAGAAAGCTCCCGTTTGCAAGAAACCGAAGTGCAATACAAATAATATGTACAGAACTGAGAGCATGTCCGCGATGTGTCACATGCGTAATATATGGCCTGAGGATGTTATTCAAATAACTTATAGATTGTGCTGAGAAACGGTAACGTTCGCACAGAAAATCATCAGGAAATGATAAAATGTCCAAACGCGCTCTAATCACTCTCTCCCGGCGGAGAGCTCTGCGGAGAATTTGGGCTTCACGATCTACTGGCTCTTCAAGGAAGTGGCACGCCATGTCTGACACTTCCTACTGTCAGGTTTCCGACAAAGGGGCGGAGACAGTCAGGGTTAGTTGTAGTAAACCTGCTAGGGGGCAGGTTAGCTTCACGGCGTGTGTCGTCATAGTGACTCACTCAGGCTTCAGCTGAACTCGCTTTGTGAAACCGAAAACCCAGAGTTTTCGTTAACTCAGGGTATACTTACTCAGTTTTTCCACTAAACCGGCTTCCTGAAACAGGGCCCAGGCCTTGGAGTTGTAATTTTTTTATTTGTCCACCGGGTGGCGCCCTTGCTTCACATTTGACCTCTGCTGGAAAACAGCGGGCTGCTTGGACAGACCTGCCGGAAATGACGCCTCTTTTCCGGCGTGCAGCAGCGGATTCGCCCGCTGATCGTGCGGACCAGTTTTTGGTCCCTAGGACCATGAGAGGGTGCATTTTTTTTTTTAGTCAACAGGAAATGACGTATTTGTTGTCACGTGGTATCGGACGTGTGGGCTGGAAAAAGCAGTCCCCGGTGATCGTGCCCCGGTGATCGTCGCGACTTACCCCGGCAACATGCACTTATTTCGGCCTAGAGGAGGAGCATTTGCCGCCTGGAGACCATTTTCTGGTCCTGAAAAAAAAAATAAAAGGCGATCGAAATGACTGTTTGTGCCAATCTTTAGTCCATCTAAAGGCCTAATTATAATAACAATCAAATATTACTTCAAATGTTTTTTTGGGAAAATATTTAGTTTTTTAGTTTTTTTTTTAGTTTTTTTGTGATTTAAAGGGTTAAAACAACGAAAATATAATTAAAACTTTATATGAATATTTCAGGGAGAAGTAGTTTTAAAAGACTGACCAATTTAAAGTTAAAAAAAAAAATTAATATTTAATATTTTTATTGCACTTTTTGGGCGTGGTCGATAGTGTGCATTTTATGAAATGCGCTCCTGGAAAAAAAATAAAAGGCGATCGAAATGACTCTTGGTGCCAATCTTTAGTCCATCTAAAGGCCTAATTATAATAACAATCAAATATTACTTCAAATGTTTTTTTTGGAAAATATTTAGTTTTTTTGTTTTTTGGGGCTAAAAAAACAGGGCGCTCATGTAATGAAACTGGGATTTAAAGGGTTAAAACAACGAAAATATTATTAAAACTTTATATGAATATTTCAGGGAGAAGTAGTTTTAAAAGACTGACCAATTTAAAGTGAAAAAAAATATGAATATATAAAGTTTTTATAGCACTTTTTGAGGAATGGACATTTATTGTCCTTAGGCACAAAGGTGGATGCATTTTTAAGGTACCTCCAAGGGTTAAATTTCGGTGTGTGGTTTTAAGGAATCGATGCAACGCAGCCGATGAGACGTGAGAAGGAGCAGCTGAGGTTGTGCACACATCTTGCTGTGTTCTTCATAATACACATAATCACAGAAAAGATTATTAGACATGAAAGACACGAAGTAGCGTTTGTGTTAAAAGAAGATTTTTAACTGCTCAGAAATCGTGTTTAAATAAGATCCTCCGGTCCTCCTCGGTTAAGTCGTTCCTCTGGAGGCAGCGAGAGGCCGGGGAAGGGTCGTTCCTACATATTTCATAATATGATGTGGGTGTGTGGTTGTGGGACGGTCCAGATTTTATCAGCCAGCTTGGCGTCCTCCCCTCATCCCTCAGTTTTTATCTCTACCTTCACTTTTTTTCTGTTTTCTCTTCTGCACATGTAACTAAGTACATTTACTTTACACCTTTTGTGCTGTACATATTTATTTCACGGTTACAGTAACCAGTTAACCAGTGTAAAATATGATGCTTGGTTATACTATAAAATAAGAAATCTGACCAGAAAATGAACAAATGAACGGTGTTTCGCTTCCAGCTTAACTTGACGTGACAAGTTGTTGTTTTTCCTCTTTGATCTGTTTTTAATCGTCAGTTTGAGGCTGTTTATTGGACACTCTTCTCACTCTTTTCCAATAATAATCAGAGGAAATAATGAGCATAATAGTGGGCTGATACATTACTGAGCAAAATTACATCCGCCCCTTCTAATCTTCATTACAGATCTTTAAAGGTTCCAGCAGAATGTGCACCGTTAACATGAAACTACTGAAAATGCATCATTCAAACTCAAAAGGTGCTGATTATGAAATTGACTGAGTACTGCAAAATAAAGATATTTCTAAGTATTTTTATCCAGCAGCACAGACGATGCCACACTTTTTTTTAAAGAGTTACTGTGTTGCTGTGAAGCCTTTCAGTTTGCAGAGAGTCCAGCAAGTTTGTTCCATATAACACGAGCATCGGTAAAAGAAAAGCCAGTTTTATGCCATGAAAATATCTGTTTCACATCCGTTTGTTCATCTTAGAAAACCCAAATGTATTCTGTTGATAGTTTTCAGTTTCAGTCTGATTGGTTGGCATGAGACTCTCTGATTGATGGTTTTTGGTGGGAGTTGAGATGAGGTGTTCAGCAGCTGGCTGTTTCCCCACCTTCACGGGAGCATATCCATATATATCTCCTACTGAGCATGCTTCATATGATTGTTTTGGTTTTCTTTGTGTCACTGTAGGGTCTTTCCCGTATAATATGAAGGGCTTTGATGTGACTGTTGTGATTTGGTGCTAAATAACTAATAGTGAAATGAACTGAATTGTTGCTGTGTGGTGCTATTTACTGTTTCAAACCAGAGACATGTTCCAAATGTCCTGTGCTGTAAACTTTAGCGGTATGTATTTTCTTCAGTCGTGTGAATAAGCTCTTACTTTGTGTTCGTCTCTGCTTTAAAAGCAGCTGGGCAGAGATGAAGGTTTACTTGAGCCCAGTTACAAAACCTGGACGATGATGTCACTTTTGGCCTTCAATTTTCTTGTTGAGCGCAAACAAGGCGATACTCTGTCCTCTCTCCTGTTTTACACATCATCCCTTCTTCAGTCAGCTCTACCTTCCCCCCCAACTCTCGGATGCCAGTCTTGATTATCTCCCAGTGAAAGACAAGAGGATGATGTGAGGGAGGAGCAGGAACACCTGGGAGAGTGATTCAGTATTCACCTGCAGAAAGAGAAAAAGTGGGGGGAAAAAAAAGTAAAATTCCTCTTTCACTATGTAATTATTGCGCTTCGGGCGAGCTTATCTGTGCTCATTTCAGTGCTTCAGGTGTGTGCCGTTCATGTTTGAAGCTGGAAGAGAGCAGCTGTCGATGGATTGAAATCCGGGGTCTGAGCTAGCCACCCTGTTTGCATCTTTTGAAAGACCCTGATAGGTTGTCCAAATTATGGAAAATATTAGGCATCATGTAAGTGCAGTCATTGTGTAACTAGTCCAGCTGAATAATTGACTTCTCTCACAGCAAAGTGGAAACAAAGGGTTTTCTATGGAGCTCATATACCGTGTCAAACTGAAACAGACATACTGTGTTGACTCAATATTGTCTGAAATATCTCTGTATGCAGTGTCAATATTTTCCTCTTTGGAAGAGGCAGCTCCTGGGCGAGGTGTTCTGAGCATGTCCGATCCCAGACACACCGGAGAGATTATGTCTGTCAGCTGGCTGTCAGCTGGTGAAACCAGCATATCTGAGTCTCCTGTAAACAATTTTTCTATGGGGACGAGATCATTAAAGAACTATATTTTATGTGTGTGGAAATGCTCAGAGTCAAATTAGTTAGAGCTGTAAATCATCATTTCTTGGAGGAGAGGCAAGTCTGTTTCTGACCGATGATTGGCCAACAAATGTTTCTTTCTGTAATTGCCATGTTTGTTATTGTGTTTCAACCGCAGGACCTTCCCTCAGATTACAGAAATTCTTATAAGGATCTCAGTTCCTGTGCAAGAATTTAAACTGTAGAATGAGGCAATAAATTCACTTCTGATAAGGTCTGTTTATTCCTGGAAAAATACCTGATTAAGGTGTAAAATTATCAGCAGTTTCAGGAACTCCTGATCAAGGGGAACGTCACGGTTGTGATATATCAGTTCTTGGAAGTAAATCTGTTTGGATGTGGGTCAGTGAGTGAGGATTAGTGTTGGAGGTTGGCTCAAACAAAACATAATAAAACATAATAATTAGTGCTGCACTTCACTAAGTCTGCAGTTAAGGACTGTACACATTTTACTGTAGTAAAATGTGTCTGAACATCAGGACCAGCGCTGTAACTCCATCGTCTGATGTTCTGAATGAAGTCACCAAGAACCTGAGTAACAAATTAATATCTGAATATTACAGGCCAAGAATGGTTTTACTCTCAAAAAGATGGAAACAAGCTCTCTGTTTTTATTCTCTACATCATCACCGCTTATGAAGAAAGACCGCTTCAACATTTCCTGCCAGTAACCCTGTCTCTTTGTCTGTTCGATGACATCTGCCTGTAAGTACGGGTGTCTGGTACAGCTTTGCATTATGAGATGGTCTTGTAATGACTAGTTCCTTTCAAGCGCACCCAAGGCTTGATTGGGTTTCTCTTTTGTAGTCGGATCTTAAAAAGTCTTAGATTGTAATAAAAAAAAACACTTCAAGTTCTAAAACTGAACCAATGCTGGAAAAACCTGTGACCTGTTGAGCATTTATCAAAGTTTTGTCTCTAAAAAGCTACATCTGAAGTGTTCGCTGAGGGAAGCGACTTCAATTTCAAACCTTTTTGAAGTTTTGTCCCGTGTGTAATTTGAAGAACTTCTCACAGATTCTTAAAGTGAGTTTAATTTTCACAAAGCATGATTCAGATTCCTCTATACTGCAGACTGATACTGACCACAAAGGCATTCTTACATTTCATCCAGCATGGTAGGCTGTTGTGCCTTCATTTGGAAGAAGTGTGCACGGTGTTTGGACTGAACTGTGTTCAATTTGTAGGTGGGAAAGGAGGAAAGCAATGGAGCGATAACAGTGAATGCCTGAAGAAGAAGGAAGGAGTAGAGAGGAATGCGAATGAAAGAATGTGAGAGAAATGCTAGAAAGGACAGAGAGGTGAAAAGAGAGAAGGGCAGGTTGATGGAAGCCAAATCATCTATAGGATTATTTTCAGGAGAAAGGCTGAAAGGGGCAGAGGGGGCTTTTATTTTTAGTGTATTTGTGATACCGGAGAATTTAAGATGAAGTTTGGCTAAGCTCCTTGGGTCACAATGAAATACCAGGTGTGCACTGATATCTTGTTGATAACAGAAATGATGCCAGAAAGTTCCTATTTCAAAAATCCTCTCTGACCTTTCCTCATTCTGTCATTTTCTAAGATCTTGGGGGTTAAGGAAAGGTCTCTCATATCTGTTATCAGAGTGGGCAGGTTTTAATACTGAGGACATGGTTAGTTGGCACCACTGGTGCATTAACAAATTTGCAAAATTAGTTTTTAAATAAGCTCTTCTCTTCGACGCAGAGATGCTGTACCAAACTCACTACAGACTCACACCAGCAGCTCTGAGTAAGCCCGATAAGAAAGACTGAAAAGGCTCCTTCAGTTGCTTGTTGTATTTCATCATTGGTCCTGATTGTAAAGGTGCAACAAACAGAAGTTTATCTTTATCTTTCACAACGACAGCAGTTTATCAGCCACGTTAGCCAACATCAGCTATCTCTGGTGGTATCTGCTGTGTCAGCATGCTCATTACGGATTCTGGATTTTAACACCATGTGATCACGCACAGTATTTCAGAGCCCACACAGTGGTGTTTTGGTTATGTTCAAACCCACTGGTCAGCCTTTAAATAGTAAATGTGAGTCTCTGTGCTACTGTATTACTGTGATAGACTGAATAGGATACTAGTGATTGAGCACCGAATCGTTATTGACCTCGTTCACATACTGCAGATGACGACCTAGCATGAGTGGACTGATATCAGGTCAGAGAAGGTGCTGAACATGCAACAAGAGCTAAAGTCTATGATGTAAATTATGATCAGGCTGACTAACCACTGATACTATGAGCACACCAGAAATGTTGTGAATACAGCATCATTAATGAACAGTTATTACAGTTTGATGTGGTTTGTCTTGAATTCTCATTATACTATTATCTCAGAGAGTATTAGGAAGTCCTCGGCTGTGTGCAGCTCTTCTTTAACTTTTTAAGGACAGTTTAACAGTCCTGCTTGTGGAAGATAATGAAAGATTCACTTCACTTAGAACTCACAGTGAATAAGAGTGAAGCAGAGCACACAATGGTTTTATGACCCATCGTTCTGTAACTATTAAATTAGAATTTCATTGACTGGAATAGACTTGAGGTGTTTCTACACACACTTAAGTATTATTATTATTTTTATTATAGTGGACAGAAAAGCCACAGCCAAGTATGAGGAAATATATGAATTTTAGTTGAGCCACCATCTTATAATTCACTTCATGTAATGCAGACTTTGGCAGAGGCTGAAAGCTGCCACTGCTGTGATGTTGTCACGCTGGACGGAGGCCAGCAACTTGAATAGAACCCAAGCGCAAACACACAGGGCGGAGGCAAGAGAGCGTTTTAACACAATTTATTGGTGAATATATAATATATGTGAAAACACAAGGACGTGGCATCTGTGGTGTGGAAATGTAGCCGTGGAACTATTAGCGTGGCATGAACGTGAGGACAACTAGATCTAGGCAGGTAAGTATTGGTCACACTGGGGAGAGAGGAGAGTGGAGTTAGAGCTGGGTTAAAGTGGATTACCAGAGAGGGTAAGTATAACAGTTTTTCCAGCTTACTTGCAGGAGGTGGAGGTGTGGTATTGAGGGAGAGGTGAGGGATTTCCTCGGAGTTTGAAAAAGGTGAAATAGCTGACCTGGGGTTCGTTGGATCCAAAGTGGTGAGTGAGCAGGAGGGCAGGCAGGTGAGGTTTGGAGATATTTCCCAGTGAGGTGGAAAGAAGCTGAGATCCAAGTGGTGAGCAGCAGTCGACACTGGAGAAAAGGTCCTGAAGCACAAGAAACAGCGCGAGTAAATCTACTTGAGAATAGCAGCATGAATGTGAGAGCCGGTTACCAACATCAGGTAACTGACGAACTGGCAGGGAGGAGATGACAGCGCAGGGCTTAAATCCCCTTTGGCCTGATTGCCCCAATTAGCTCCAGATGCGTGAAGCTGAGGAAGTCCTGCCCACGGGCGGAGCCAAGGGTGCTCTGGCACTGATGGAAATTCCCAGCTGCTCACCCAGACCATGACAGATGTAGAGGTCGGCTGGATGTCTTTCTTCAGAAAACTTAAAACTTCAGAAAATATAAATTTCTTTCATTTTATGCCTTTATTTAACAGAGACAGTGACAGAGGGATGATGAATATCAGGAAACCAGGACGTTTGTGCCAGAGCTGTTCCTCTTTTACCCTAAACAAGATTTGGAGTTGCTGTAGGTTTGCAGGCTGTGGATGTTCTTGTTCCTTGTTTTACAAAGTGTCCCCAAATGTTCTCTCCTGGTGTTGCAATAGTCACCACAGTTTAGGAAACAGGCGTTCTCCTGTTGGATATTTGTCTTCTGACATGAGCTTAACTTTATCAGTAGGTGAACCTTTTCTTTCTAAAACCTAACCAAGTGTTTGTGGAGGCAAACAAATACTCCAAGTTTGTGAAGGTGATAACTGGTGAAAGAGGCAATGTAGGATTTTGAAATTTGTACCATTGGTGCAGCTACTAAATATCTTGCACGGCTTTGAATTTCAGTGACCTAGATGTCAAGGTCAAGGTCAGAGGTCAGGTTTTCTGAAAGTCTGGTGAATGCCTACTACTGCCTTCTACTCGGAGGCTGAGGGAAGTCATGGGGAGCCTCCAATATTTTTACATCCTTTCGCAAATAAAGGCCTCGTCTGCCTGTTGGAGCGACTGTGCAGTCATTCTAAAAGGCAGTGATTAAAAGGAGATGTTAAAAAGTGTCAGTATGTGATGAGTTGGGCGTTATACTCAACAAACTGAGCCCTCACAAAAGCCGTCACCAGCGCTTACAAAGTTAATAAGTAACTGCATCCACACACCCCCACCCAACCCCACACCTCACCCCACACCCCTCCGTGCTGCCTCTCCATAATTAAAATGTTGTAAATCTGTCTCGAGTGAGTAAAATGCACTCTTCTACACTTCTTCATTGTTGCATCTTTTTAAAAAATCCACTCTGGCAGAACTGCAGCAAAGCCAGCCTCCCGTCTCCCACACTAGCTCCCAGACAAAGGCCTTTTGTTTTCGGCTCCATCAGATGGGCTAAACGAACAGTGCTCTGGGTTGTAGCTCTGACAGAGAAGCGTACCCACATGTCGGGCTTCCCGTCAGGACTGGTTTCAGTATTCTGTGTGGGAACTGCTGCAGGAAACAACATCTTCTAGATGTCGACTTTGTTTCATCTAAAAATTTCTCCGAGCACAATGTGGCAGGCTTTGGTCAGTAGCTGGAAGACGTCTCTCAACGTAAATGTAGACACACAGCAAAGTAGACACATGTATTGCCAAACATAACACTGTGTAATTCTAATATTCAGTCGACCTAAAAGTATGTAGACAGTAAAAAAATGTATTGTCTTTATTGTCAGGCTTGTTAACCCTCTCTGGACTGCTCTGTTTCAAAGAGGGATGAACTCGTGTGGCCATACCTCAGCTAATCGTGACCCAACAACCCAGGATGTGTGTTGCTTCCCTTTGTCATTTGTAAATCGTACGATCATTTCTTCCTCTTAACCATCAAACAGAAGTATTTAAACACGATGCATGCAAAATGTTCAGGCATGACCTCGTTCAAAAAACGGAATCCTGCATGAACTACAAACTTGGGCATCTCCTCTGCAAATAAATCTAAATAAGCAGGAAGTCTGTGACCTTTCTGATAATCTACCATGAAAGAGAATCTTGGACATTAGCAGCAGTTTGTGAAGACACACCTGTACTGTGGAAGAAGTGAGTAAAAATATTTCTGAGGATTAATTACATAAATGTTCCTCAGTCAGTGATTCCAGTGGAACAGCGTGTTGAGCTGGAATCTGGGCTCAAATTGTGTAAAGTCTGTAGTTATGAAAAATGAAGAGTGTTGGGAAAAGGCAAGCCTCTGACACACACACACACACACACACACACACACACACACACACACACACAGAGCCAGTAATTAGCAGCTCAGCATACACTTGCTGCGGGTCATTAGCCTCGGCCCTGCAGCCTGGTTGCGTGGATGCTGGTAATTAAAGCGACGTGTTGTTTGTATGTTGTTTGTCACATGCTTTTTTTTGGCTGTCAGGAAACTCAGGAGGGTGAATTAGCAGGAGTGAATGAAGGTGTGAAGCACACACACACACACACACACACACACACACACACACACACACACACACACACACACACACACACACACAGAGTGGAAACACTAAAACTGTGTGTGTGTTGCGTCATCTGTA
Source organism: Aulonocara sp. 'chitande type north' Nkhata Bay (assembly GCF_057382095.1). NCBI lineage: Eukaryota > Metazoa > Chordata > Actinopteri > Cichliformes > Cichlidae > Aulonocara > Aulonocara sp. 'chitande type north' Nkhata Bay. Next base: position 26,428,282 of record NC_141358.1, read on the forward strand.
CTCTGTACAAACAGGCTGTTTACAGTCTCACTGAAATAAAGAAATATGTAATACTTGAGTTAACTGAATGCTTTTTAGCCTCGTTTATGTGTGCGTGTGTGTGTGTGTGTCTCTGTGTGTGCTTTGTTCAGTCAGTTGAACTGCTGCTGAAGCTGATGTTTCAGCCTGCCGGTACAGCAGTCCTGCACGTCTATCTCCTCTCTGGAGCAGAGCACAAACACACTGTGCACCGGTTGTTTGTGTCCTGTTCCTGATGCAAATATATTAAGTATTTATTCAATCTAAAGGATGAGAGGTGGAGTTTTAAATTGACTTCTACTTCATCAGCTTTCTGCCTCTAACGAGCTGAATACGAGTCCTCTCTGCCAAACAGGGACAGAAGCCTCCCCAAAGACATGAGAAGGTTCATTATGACCTTTTATCTTTAACAGGAAACACAACGACACACACACACACATGTTTCCTGTCTATTCTCTGCAGTTCTCCTTTACCCACCAGTCCCTTTTCATTCTTGCCCTCTTTTTTTAATTACTTCCTTTCCTGTCACTTCTCTTCTATTTGTTGCCCTTTTGTCACGTTTTTTTTTTTTTTGGCATATTTTCAATCTCCCCACCTTTCTTTCCTTCACATGCTGTCCCTGCTGTCCTTTCCTTTGATTATTTTTAATATTTTTTGTCTCCATTTATTTACGTACACCCCTGAGACATTCCTTCGTCCTTTCCTTTCCTTATTTTCTCTTATCTACTTTCTCCAAACGATTTCCTTTATCCAACGTCTCTGACCATCCGTCATTTCCTCTATATCCTTTTTTCTGTCCTCTGTGCTTCCCCTTCTCTGTTCTTTCATTTTTCCTCCTCTCTCCTCTTCCTGTTCTTGTCTTCGTCCTGATCAGAAGATGCTTCCTTTTTGCTTCCTTCTGTTTTTCTTATTTCCTCTCATCTCCTTGGGATGACCCAGAACATGGCTCACTGTCAGCTCTCGGCTTATAGGTAAAAATGAATAAACTATTTTATTCAGTCCCAATTTTTATTCTGTCAGCAGAATCTGCTGATAATTTGTGTCTCCGTCACATTTCCTGTAAATAAATCCCGTTTTCATTCTGTTTGGCTTGGCTTTGATTCTCTTGCTTTAATCCAATTGATACACACAGGGTGAAATTTATAGCAGTCCACAGAGAAACACTCAATGCTGCCAGGATCATAAAATATTAACCTTTCAAATTAATTCTGTAGTGGTGAAATCATCCACCTCTCAATGTGTGACAAGCTGCTGCCAAAACCAACCACCCATCTAAATGTAAATGCGTACAGCTGTGCCACTGCTAATCCTCCGCTCATTACACACGTTCCTAATGATTCCTCCGTTAACTGCGACAGAAATTTAAGGAGACATTAGCAGGAAATAGACTGCTCCTGTCCACTCTCTCTCCCTGACTCACATCATTAGTTAACAGTCGAGCTGCAGAGCGTCCTCTTCATCATGAACGAGGGGGAGGCTGTAAAGTTTTCCTCCTGCTCTGATTATCAGCAGTGAAGGTGACTTGGAGCCAGCAAGGAGGCATTAATGTGCTACCGCTGAAATAACAGTCAGCAGATCACACCTCTAACGGAGAGACCCGAAGATCGTTTGTTTTATTACATCGCTAAACACAAGCAGAAGGAGACAAGGGGGCAAGAAGTGGACTGACCAGATTAAAGCAAGGAGACAGGAGATGATTCGATGAACAGAGGGGAAGAAACTGGAGGGAGCAAGGAAAGGAAAAGGGACAGTAAAGAAGAGAAAAAGGGGAAAGGAAACAAGAAATAAAGAAAGGATGAAACAAGAGGAAAGATGTCATAGAAAGCAGAGGAAGAGAAATAAGGTAAAATGAGAAAAATAGAGGAAAGCATACAAGAAGAGGTGAAAAAGGAGTCAGAAGGAAACAGGGGAAACTGATGGAAAGGATGGAAGAAGAGAAGAAGTGAAGAAACAAGAAGGAAAACAAGTGAAAGTTGAATAAGAAACAATAACGAGAGAGGAAGCATGGTAAAGTCAAGAAGAGGAAACCGAAGAAGAGAAAGGGAAACAAGAAAAGTAAAAAGATGAAAAGGAAAAGGGAAGATGGATGGACTGGAGAAAAAAGGAAAGAGTAGAAGGGAGAATAAGACAGAGGGGGGTGAAAAGAAATTAGGAAACAAGAGGAGAAGAAAAGAGGAAAAAGAGAAGTAAGAACAGCAAAGACGAACAGGAAGAAGAACGCTGCGCAGTGAAGTGTGTCACTTCTCGGCCCCTCCCACCCTGAAGTCATTGTATCACTCTAGCAGATTATTGTGAAACAAATCTCTCCTCATTTCCCACATTTGCTTATCAGCACAGTCATATTTGCATGGGTGGACTTCCTGTCTGCTGTTCTGCTTTTTTTCCTGTTTGGCAAATACACCCACACCCACCACTAAACACACACACGCACACACACACACGTCAGGGTTTATCAGCTGCATGGAGCTGCCAGAGAAATGTCATCACATTAATAAGAGGCAAGCAGAGAAAAGAGAAAGAGTTTAGGTTTGATTGATCCAGCTGGTGAGAAGTTCGGCCATCCGGGAGGGGCTCAGAGTAGAGCAGCTGCTGCTCCACATCGAAAGGAGCCAGCTGAGGTGGTTCGGGCATCTGACAAGGATGCCCCCTGGGCGCCTCCTGGGTGAGGTGTTCCAGGCATGTCCCACCGGGAGGAGGCCCCGGGGCAGACCCAGGACACGCTGGAGAGATTATATCTCTCGGCTGGCCTGGGAACGCCTTGGTATTCCCCCGGATAAGCTGGAGGAGGTGGCTGGGGAGAGGGAGGTCTGGGCCTCTTTGCTTAGGCTGCTGCCCCCGCGACCCGGCCCCGGACAAAGCGGATGAAAATGGATGGATGGATGGATGATCCAGCTGCTGAGGTTGTCCCAGGGTGTCTGATTCAGAGCCGTGTGAATCTGTTTACCTACAAAGGTGTGACTGTGTACGTACACACCGGCTGACACTGAGGCCTATTGTCCCACCTCAGCCAACAGAAATGTTCCAAATACAGTTTTTGAATATTAAGGCTGTACCTGTAAAGTCATTTCACACTTACAACACAACTTCTTGACGGAAGTGCCAGACGCAAACGGCCGACACAGTAAAAGGATGAAAAAAACACCATGTCATTAGATTATGCAGCACAATTAAAAAAATAAAACAGTTTAAAAGAAGATCTGTGTCTAGAGTACATTTTATATTAACATAATGGAGAAAAATACAATTAGCACATTTCCTCAAATAAAAACCACCGGGCCTCGGATAATGGAGGGGTGTGTGGTCGACACAGCAACACAGCTTTTTACAGGCACTTTTAAAAGTAACCCCAACGCCTGCAAATATTTCACAATAAAAGCCCAACATGAAAACAATCCAGTCTTTAAGTGATGACGTGATGAATCCTGCTTCTGGGCCCGAAGTACTCTGAATTTAATAAGGCTGATGTGTTTTTTACATGTTTTAACCTCCTAGGACAGGGGTGTCTAACTCAAATACACAGTGGGCCAAAATTCAAAATGGAACATTAATATTTGTTGAAAAAAAAAATCTTCCTCCAGATATAGGAATGAATCTTTTCTTATGGACTCAAACAAGTTTAGCTGAAAAACTGAATATGGAACAAGCAAAGCTTAATACTAAACAATATATATATTAGCTGTATAATACCAGTAGGCCAGCTCTAATAGTAATTTGGTATGGCTTCGGGCCAGAGTTTGACACCTATGTCCTAGGACCTGGCGTCCACATATGTGGACATCACATTTTGGGTTATTTAGACCAAAATACTCAATTTTGCTTTACAAGGGCCTGATATCCACTTATGAGGACATTATACTGCTACTGTTCTATCAAAATTTTAAACAAATATCCTCATCCTCTTGTTTTTCTTAAAAACAAAAATAAGGTAAAACAAATAAATAAATCTGGTAATTCTTTGTTTTTATGTTCTTGGGCCCCAGTATGCCCAAATATCAAAGAGAAATTAAAAATGCATGCTGTGGAAAGGTTTGGGTCTTAGGAGGTTAATGCTTTGTATCTTGTTCTATTTTATCTCAACAAGGCAATGATCACTGTAGGCTTCTCTCAGTTTTTATTACCGCTAATCATTTTAAAGCTCAGTTTTTAAACCCGTACAATGTAACTACAGCCCAGCCCATGCAGCAGTATATTAATGACTAACCTCGTATTGTGGATGGATTATCTCAGTTGTTCTCCTGACTGAAGTTTGGTTTGTTTACAGCATCCTGCCATGCGATTGCATTTGTCACTAACCATCGGGAACCCTCACGTTAACTTTTATCGAGTGGAAAAAAGCCCTCCGTTCGATAGCGTTCGTCGTCCAAGTTCACTATTTATATTGTGCTACAAAGCTGTGATCACATGGCACATCATTATATACCAGCTAGCCCAACTTCAGTAACCCTACAAACATCAATGCTGTTTACTTTCCCATCTTCATTTATGTTGGAAGTGATAACAGAGCTGTACATTTTAATTTGTTTCATAAATCCCTCAGTCAGAACATGGTATATTATATTTAGATGGAAGCTAGCAAGCTGACTCCCTGCTAACTTCTAACTCAGTTAAACTTCATAAATTCTGTTTTCATGGATGCCTGGATGTTAAACTTAATTGTTACTCCTGGTAAAGCAGCCACACTGATCATTTTATTACAGATGAAAGAATTTAGATAGTTTTTCAACTCAGTAATGCTGCAGTGTTCGTTTAATTTAGGGACCTGCAGCGGAGTTTGGGCCCAGACATGGCTAATGACGTCAGACTTAAAGACCGGATAAGAATGGTTTCTTTTTTCTTTTAATTTCATGGATGTGGTGAAGGAGGACATGCAGAGGATTGGGATGTGTTGGGATCCCTTCACCCCAACCGGTCACAGCAGATTCCGGCATTCCGGTTCTGGCAGAACCTGAGTCTGGGTTCTGCCAGAGTTTACTTCCTGTTAAAAGGGAGTTTTTCCTTCCCACTGCTGCCAAGTGCTTGCCCTAAGGGGTCATTTGATTGTTGGGTTTTTTCTGTGTTGTTGTAGGGTCTTAACCTTACATTATAAAGTGCCTTGAGGAGACTGCTGTTGTAATTTGGTGTTCAAAGCTCATTTGCTGGTGTTGTGTTTTATTCATGTTCATGTTAGCTAAGCACAGACCTTCTCAAAGTGTGGGGCCCGCCCCCTAGGGGAGGCGCAGAGCCATGGCAGGGGGGGCGCAGTATGAAAAGAGGGGAAAAAAAACAAAACGCTTGGACACTGCTACCATGGGGCGCCCACGGACACGCAAAGCAGGAGATGAAGCATGGCTGAATATGTTTCCAAACCAACTTCATTCTAAGCCAAAGACTAGAAAATATGGTGAAGCATATTTTCCCTTTGGCTTCACCTGCACAAGTGCCAAGGTAGGTCTCCCCTGCAGAATTGGTTTTACCTTGTTGGGAGCACGCACTGGGCTCTTCAAATCACGGACAAACGGTATCCCACATTCTTGATTGAAAGGAGTTTTAAAAAATTATCAGTTTTCGGTGATTCGAAACGCCGTTTACGTGTGGAAGAAACAGCTGCGTTTTCAAAAATACCCGTGTAGGTGTGGACGTAGCGTAAAAGAGTTAGTGGTTTATTTTATTATTTATTTACTACCTGCAGATTACTTGTATTTGCTTAACTGTTTACTAAATGTTTGAGGTGTGAAATAAACCGCAATGGAGCAAAATGGGGGGGCGAACATTATTCTTGTAAAACAAAGGGGGGGGCTAGCAAAAAAAAGTTTGGGAACCACTGGCTTAGCAGAGCAGTGACACCATGAGTGCAGCAGGCAGCTGTGTTAATTAATTGAGGCCCCTCCTCTGTGTTAAAATAATGACCCATCTGGGGAATTTCAGGCCACCTTGCCCATCTTCTTCCACACACCACAGAACTAACAGCCTGATGATATAAATTTAACGAGACAATCAGGACAAGGTCGGATTTAATAATTCTTTTGAATTTGATTGGCCCACTGTGCCTAGACCAGGCAATAGACACATGACAGTCAACTTTGAACTAGCCAATAGGTGGAGGCTTGACACCTGAAAGGTAAAAAGAACACAAAAGCAAAGCCACATCTCTTGGCACGTAACAGTGGACTACTGAATTTCCTCTTAAATACCAGAGTATCTGTATTTAAGATGTTGCCCATGTGTTCAGCTGCTAGTGGAGGGAGGGGCTGTGTGTCAGATGGAGGAGACAAAGATGGCTATGTTGTTGAAAATGAATGAAATGAAAAGCATCTAATTTGATAGTAATCTTTATTGGTACCCAAATATCACTCTCTTTTAACAAAACCCTATCTGGCATAAACCAAAGTACTGTCATGTTTTCAGAAATTTAGTACTGAAAGGTAATGTAAATATTGGTTTTGGTGACATCCCTGATTATACTCGTGCTATAGTTTTTTTTTTTTTTTTTTTTAGTAATACTATTTAGTAAAGTGAAAACATGGTGTAACATCTTGAGATATCAGCTAGTTTTGTGGCTTTCTGCTGCCTCCTAACTCTGCTCAAGCCCTGTTTCACGGACGCCTGGATGTTAAAGAGACCAGCCTCACTGACTGTTTTATTGGAGCTGAAAGACATTTTGACTGTCACTGATGTTGCCGTCTTTGATCTGGGAAACTGAAGGAACATTTGGACAGGAAATGACTAATTATGCCAGACTAAGTGAATTACACCCAGCACCTTTAAATCCATTGAATAAACAATGTCCAGGGCATCCTGCTATATTCAGCCAGCACATTGTGCAGGCATTGTGCCGAAGAGACATGAAAGAGAAGCGTCAGAGTCTGTGAGCCTTGTAGTTTGATATTCAGGCTGAAAACATGAAACCTTTTTTTTTTCCTGCCTTCGCTGCTCTGATCTTGAAGATATCGACACTCAGACCAGCTGCAGTCAAACAGAAGCACGCAGGACTGGTCAGACCAATGGTATTTGGACACTTAGAGTGCACTCAGGGAGAGCGTCAGCATCTTGTACTAACAAGATGCTGACGCTCTCTAGTTGGTGAGATTTTCAGTTAGTGAATATTATTAAAAATATTATGGCTGAATATTAAAATGTTGGCTGATGAGGGTCCAGCCATTAGAATCAATCAGAAGGGTCGGCTGGAGACGAGAGAATCCAGAGAAATGTGAAGTTGTACTGCCAGAAACTTGAGAGGCAGCTTTTAGGCTTTTGAGGGATGAACTGTGCGACTTACAAATGCCCCCCCTTCCACAGACACAAAGCCTACCCTGAATGAATGAAATCAGGGAATCAGGAGACATGGGGAAACACTCATTTTGTGTGTGTGAGTGAGAGAGAGGAAGAGAGAGAAGCAGAGCAGAGCTGGGAAAGAGAGAGAGAGTGAAGCTGTTTTCTGAATCGTGTGGCAGCGTCTAGCTTTTCCATTAGTGGAAGGGAGGAAAAAAAGCTTGGTGCTTTTTGATGTTACATCCAAATGTTCCTAAAATTTCACGCTGAACAACTTTAATGGGAGCAAAAGGTTTAGCTGAGACACACTCACACACACACACACGCACACTTAGGAGGATTGGAATTTTTGTGCATAAATTTGCCATGTGTGCTGTGAATGTGTTTGCGTGCACCTGTGCAGTCAGAGTCTGCATGTGTATTTCTGTCAGCATAGAAATCCTACATCACCCTCTGTTGATCCGACATGTTCAGCATGCTTTCAGTAAATTGCTTGTAGAACATAAATGACTCAAGGAAAGAGGGGTGGAATAAATGGGAGGATATAACCTCACGCTCCACGGTTTGAACTTTTCAATTCAGCCAATGCCATTTCAAAGCCAGGTGCATTAAAAGGCAGAAGCACAGCAGGAGTATGGCTTACAGCGGCAGAAAGCATTTAAAACCTTTTTGGGACACAGTCAGCAAGAGTTTGTCACCACCCGTGAGTGGTGATTGTGTATGTGCAGGTTTTTGTGTTCCGTGTCCTCTGAAATCACCAATCACCAGATAGGCAAATAGCCTCGTCACAGTGTAAACAAACCCTGAATCAAAAAAAACATGAAGCACGAAGGTGATCACGGTTTCTTAGGCAGAGGTCTCTAAAGGACACAGCTGGGAGATTCCTAAATACTCCTCAGCCATTGCTGTGGATGGTAGGCGTGTCCGAGGATATGCCTGAGCTAGGCTCGTGCATTTGATTGACCAATTGGATGTGAAGGCTGGGGAACACCTACTCTGATTGAGTAACAGTAACACAGCACTGCAAAGACTCCTTATGTGTGTTTTTGGGAATCTGTGAAGAAGCATCATGTCGAGGATGTTCCATTAGCAGAGAAACACTGACCCCTTCCTCAGGTCACTCATACGTACAAATATTTGTGAAAGGAGGTAAATGTGTGGCTTATTTGCTTATTTAAATGCATTTAAATGACTCCTTTTTCATGTTATGACTCGTCCTGGTGGCTCAAAGGATTAACGGCCATGATTTAGCTGTTTGAGCAGCTGTCTCCTTATTTTTGATTTAAGCAGCGCTATAGAAGCCTGAAAGCGTTTCAGGATCTGGCAACATGCCACGATTGTTTTAGCCGCTCGTAATTTGAAGTCTGCTGCACTTGGTTAATAACATTTACCAGAACGATGCGTGAGCTTCACCTCATCTGCTTCTGTTCCCATGAGCGAGGCGCGGAGCTGTCAGTTTCTGCAGTAAAACATATGAATATGAAATAAGACGACTGTGAGAAATGTTACACCGCCAAGCTTTTCTTATTGGAACGAGGGCTCTGAGACGCGTGCACGTGCATGCTGGCGTTTCTGACGTTGGCTGTGGTTTTGGCTGCCGCAAAGGCCGAGCCTGAGATCAACGGAGGCCATTGTTGCCCCGAGCGAGAGAAGCAAACCATTCTTTCCACTTTCCATTTCAGCTCTTGTCTGTTATTTTTTTTTTTCCTCAGGAAACGTTTTTGTTTCCAGCTGTTGTTAAGGGCGATGAAGGCCAACATGTTTCATGTGTAGAAAATTTTATATCAAGCTTCATTAACAGCCAACATTTTACGGTTGGAGGTGGATAGGGCTATACGTGGCCCCGTTACCGGGATGTGAAAATGTGAAATATGACTTTATATTAACTTAAATATGGAATCTCAGCCGGCCGAAGTGCAGCATGTATCGGTACCTTTAAATGAAAGTGGTTTTCTTTGGATCTCAGAGAACTGAACACAGCTGCTCTTGTTTTTTTATTTTCTGCCAAGATTTTCACATTTTTGTTTAAAACTTAAGAATTTGACTGCTTCTTGAAACAAGGGTGACTCACTCACTTTGCATGTGCATGCTTGTGTGTTTTCAATGTAAACTTGCAAGAGACTGGTTGTGGTGTCAGTCTGCTAGTTTGATTACACTCTGGATTAACTGCACGAGTTGTTCTGGCTCATAACTGAAGTGCAATTGCTCCAAGATTACTCCTGAACTACTCTTCTTGCATCTTATCTTATTGTCCTGTAAACAGCAATAAAACATACTGGGTTTGTCTTCTGAGTCCTTCTTGAAAACCTTTCTTGATCCCTGACTGGCTGACTGGGCTGCGTTTGTCCGTGAGAACTACTTTGCCTATTGACTTCTAAAGATTGTATGAAATATGTCTGTTCCCTGTCTGTTTCACATCTTATGGCCCTGTAGTCCTGTACTCTTTGTCTCATTCTTATCCCCATGTCCTTGTTTACTAAGCGTCCTGTCTCCGTTATGTTGCTGCCTCATTGAAGGTTGTCACAGTGTGAACACTCATGAATTTATCACCCCCAGTACTGGGCTGCGCCTCCACAAACTGTAACCTGGTGCTAACGGAGGCCCAGGGAGAAATCACATCACCGTGCTATCCCCAGAGATACCCCAATTCGTACAACTGTAGGTGGATCATGCAGGCCCCCACCGGCTTCATTATCCAGCTGTCCTTCCTGGACTTTGAACTGGAGGAGGCGCCGGGATGCATCTATGACTGGGTGAAGGTGAATACAGGCAGCGCTGAAGTTGTGTTCTGTGGTCTGACGGCCAACGGGCTGACGCTAAACTCAACGGGGAACCAGATGATGCTGTCTTTTACCTCCGACTTCAGTGTGCAGAAGAAAGGCTTCAGAGTTAGCTTCCAACATGGTAGGTGAAAGCCGCCAACAGGGTCCTGATCTTCAGCTGTGTCTTAAGTCAGGCATTAAACAATAAGAGTTTGAGGATGGGTTTGGTGACAAGGACGGCTCATTTGGTTACATCAAAGGGCCGATGTTACAGCATGAGGATTACAAATGCTCTGCTCACTAAACTCTGACCAAAAGCACCATTGTCACATGTAACACACAGTGTTTAATCAAGGAGAATTTGGTCCAGGAGGTTTTTCTCACGCAGGTGTGAACCCACTTTGGTTTGCTGACATGTGAGATCTTTGCAGCCGACCATTAGCAGTCCAACAACCAGCCAGTGTTTATGTACTCACAGATGGAGGGTGTATGTGTGCAGCATACTGCAAAGTTTCAAACTGGTAAAAACCAGCAGGGGTGTCAAATGTACGGCCCGCTGGCCACATCCGCCATACAATTATATCCAGCCCATGAGATAATTTCATATGTCAGTTATTGATAGCCCTGCTGAGAATCCATGCGGACGGGGGCGGGACTTTAATTTGATAGGAATGATACATAAAAAAAAAACTCCCTTATGGCTGTTCGTACTGCACAAAGTAATTTACAGTACGATAAACAATTAACCTGCTGAACCCCAATGCCCCGTTACCGGAGACGAGAGGGAGAACATCTGGTTTAATGTGATGTACAGAGATCTGTTATTTAAACATAGACGTGTGTGGTATCCACGGGAATGTCAGAATCTCAGCTGAAAGCTCAAAAAACCATTTTAACGACCACCAAACAGCTGAAACAGCAAACGATGAAAGAACAGGTAAACAGACTCTGCAAAAAGATGTAAACACAAAGTATGGCGCGTTCACCTGATGGCGTATACGTGGACACACCATCAGTGCTGACGTCTCACAGATTCTGATGTTGCAACCTCATTTCTGCTGTTCAATTCCGAAGAAATTTCAACTTTCACAAATTCTGCCAAATAACAAAACACGTAGCTTTGTCTCTAATAAAACCTCAGTGAAAAACAAAGGTTTCTGCTTTTCACTTTCTACCATAAAAATCTATTTTTTAAGACTTAAGTTAAAATCTAATGGACAGTATCGAAAATGGGCTAGCAGAACTTTTTCTGCAATTTTACATATTTATTATCCTAGCTCCAGCTTAACACCATGACAACAAAGCTGTTCCTAAATCAGAAACATTTATCATCTATCATCTAAAAACAGAGGGAAGTGTTTCCACACCAGTTGTTTCATCAGTGATAAAAAGTATAATCAGTCAATCAATTTCCTGGTTTGTATGAGAGGCTGAATTGGACTTGGAAACTACATTGTCTCCTCGCTGGAGGCCAGCCTCTTGACTTTAGCTGTATGAGTTCATGCACAGTCTGACTGAAGGTGCATGTTTTTAGGTTATCGTGCAGTCAAGAGACCGACGCGTCTCAGACGTCACAGACAGTCCGATGTGTCACCGACTGACCCAACGCTGTTGCAGTGTGTTGATGCACCGTGTGTACCTGCCTTCCTGCATGTTTGCTGTGTATATTTGAGCGCTTTTCCAGTGAGCAGTGAGAGATGACAGCTCCAGCCAGAGCCACTCTCCTGCTGAGAAACGTCGTTTGACGTGACGCTTGAGAAAGGCTGAGGTCCTGGTTAGGAGCTGCTTGTGGATAAAACGTCTGTTTTCTGAGAGTCGAACTCAGACTCATCATCACCGCTTTGCTTTTTTCAGTCAAACTTTCATTTAAAAAGTTCGGCACATGAAGCAAATATTATCACCAAATCACATCTGAACAATAATAATTAGCTTTGTTGGGTGAAATCGAGTTTTGATTTGACCTGTTTAAACTGAAAAACCAATCAAAGACTCGGTAATTTTCCCTTCTGTGATTCTGAGTTTTCACTCCCGTTTTTGTCCTTTTTTTTTTTTTTTTTTTTTAACATTTCTTTCTTTCCTTGATTGAATTTCTGGATTTCTTTTTTTTTTTTTTTTATCTCTTTACATTTTTTGCTTCTCCTACTTTCTATTTTTGTTATTTTTACTCTCTTTCATTCTTTGGTGCTTTTGTTCTGGAATTTTGTCTTTTATTTCATTTCTGTCTTTTTTCCTTTTTTATCCTGAATCTTGAATTTTTCCTGAATTTTCTTTTATTCTTTTTGCTCTTTCACCTTGTTTCCTTTTGCTGTTGCTTGCTTTTTTCCTGTTTCTTTCCTCCTTTTTACTTTTCTCGTCTTTTGTCTTTACTTCTCGTCCTTCCTTCTTCTCGATGTCCTTCTCTGCGTTTTAGTTGCTGTGGCCCTGAGGAACCAGAAGATCAAGATGAGCAGCGGTGTCGGGCAGATCACCAAGGTCGCCAATTCTGTTTCCATCCCTGCGCTGAGTCAGCTGACCATATGCTTCGAGGTGGAGCGCACCAGCCTGAAACAGGTCTGGATAAACGTCACTTTTTGATTTGACTAAACTCCATCTGGTCATTTATTTCTTTATTTCATTAACTTTTTTTTACAGCTTCAGTCTTAAGTAAGTCAAATCATAAGAAAATAGACCCATTTAGGGGCTTTAAATTATTTAATTTATACGCACATGTGTGTTATTCATCCCACCAGAGCAAGTTTGTGTTAGCTATTGTTCTTGTTCCCTGAACAGAAAGAATGGATCTTCACTTACTCCAAAGACAGCAGCGCCATGTTGCTGAGTCTTGGTTCCGATGGAACGGGGATGAAGATGGTGGTTGATGGAGTGGTCTGTCCAATAGACAACATCATCTTACCATCTGACTTCACTAACGCCATGAAGTCCTTCTGTGTCCTCTGGACATCATCAAATGGACGTGTGGCTGTTTACTTCAATGGGAACTACTTGGCCAAGACCTGCTCCAGCTCCACCGGACACTCCGTGCAGGCTGGGGGAGAATTCCGGATAGGAAGTAAGCTCCAATACGAGTTGTATGTTTTTGATGCATTTTGTTAGACGTGCACGTAAAGTGTCAAACCACTTTAAAGACATTCTGCAGAGAAACTTCACCACCCGGTAATCACAGGTTTGGGGATCTGCGGGATTATGAGATGTGAAACTGTGTGCATTAAAGGATAAAATGGATGAAAGACACTCGTAGACAGAATATTAAAGCAAAAAAAAAAAAAAAACCTGGAATGCTGATTCTCTGCGTGACATTTCATGGCGCCCTGTGCTGTCACATACAGTAACCTTGGTTTGATAAGTGATGCAGTCACTTCTGTTAGTAAGCGGGAAAGTCTCAAGCCCTGCTCTATGGTGCTGAGCTCATTACTAACCCACTTCTACCTAAGCAGACATTGATGTAACTGCATACTTTGAGGATGTAGAATTATTATTGTGCTCTTAGAGGAAAATAAATTAATACATTTCTGCAATGCTCAGTGCTGTTTTTCTGGGATTTGTTCAGGTCAGCAGCAGAGCTTCGATGGGAACATCTACAACCTGCGGCTGTGGAATTACGCCATGTCCATTCAGGAGCTCGTCGCATTAAAGTGTGACCACGTGGGGAATGTCATCGACTGGGACAACAGCTACTGGACCATCCCGGCCTCTCTGGCCCAGACGAACACCTCGCTCAGCTGCAGTGAGTACAGGAAAGAAATCAAAATGTGATTAAACAAGCACGATGGCGGGAACAGGAGGGTGTGCTGCATGGGCTGTGATAGAGCCACGTGTGTTGCAGGTCAGGGGTGTCACACTGACCTGCCAGGAGGCCTGAACTGGGTCACTGGATGGAAATGTGCAAAAAGGAGAGAACTTTTTTATTCGACTTTTTTACTGCATGAGCACCGATCAGAAAGTTTGTTTCTCTGCACATCCAGCTGCTAATCTTAGATCACTCCCTGGTAGTCCAGTCTGACACTTCGCCATCTAAACAGACCTCGAACACGATCAAAATTTTTAATGACGGATCAATGCCAGGATCGGAACATTCTGAGCCCCACAGCAATGAGTGAGAGCAGGAGCACGATCGCCATGTTTTTAAATCATTTATTGGCTGTTCTGCGATGAATGAGACCCCTGAGGTATCTGCGCACACAGCACTCTTACTGTGAAGGAGATTTTTGGCTGCACCGACACATCGCCATCTTCAGTCACGATCTAAACCGCTTGGCAGATTCCCTGCATCGTTGCCCACTTCCCGAAAAATAAAACCGAAGTTGAATGATGACCAGTTTGACACTTTTAGAGAGATCCCGCAGCCATCACAGAGGGACTCTAAGAATAGCAGCGGCGCTAAAAGCAGGCACATTTAAATGAGGCTTTTCATTTGCATCGAGCGTTCCCGTAAGCTTCTGCTCACACCTCGTGTTTCACACTAGGAAGCATTGTGTTTCAAGTCAACCGGGCTGCGTCACCGCGGTGGCGTCCGACCCAGAGGTCTGAATCATTGTCAGCATTACATTACCCACAGCCTGCCACAACACACAGAAAAAAGGCGGTTAAATCGAGAAGCCACGCTGACACGTTTCTTTGATTTACAACATTAGACTGAGCAAATGTGGAAAAGCTGAAACACGAAGAAGAAACTAAAAAACTCAAACTCTGTTCTTTAGCTGGAACCAGCGGTCCACACAGAGGAGTCAGGAAGAGCCGAGAGACGTTCTAACACATCATATTTGCTGAGTGTGCACACTAAACGTTGCCATGAAAACATTTTTCTTCCCATTTACTGTGGCACCAAGAAGTCGCATGTCTCTCCCACACACACACACCTCCAGGTACTCTTCAGTCAGCACTTCAGTCTGTTTGCTATCAGCGTGGAAAATTAGAACCAGACTTCAGCCAAATTCTGGTAGATTTTAGCTGCGCCTGGTGACTTAATCAGCTCCAGCAACCTGTTTGGCTGCTGATCAGAAATCGCTGTGATTCCTGCTCTGGTCCACAAACCCACTTGGCTGGTGAAACACACAGACACAGATGTGTGCTACTGTACCGCTCCGAATGGAGGCATGTACATTTAAATGACTCAGTTATTAAAGATTTCTCACTGTTTTTATTAACATGTTTTGCACACATACACACACCCACTGGTACAAACCTGCGTGTACATTTGTGTTTGTGTGTGTGCGCGCGTGTGCGCGCACCGACAGTGCAGTACCTCCTAGTTAAAGCTTTGTAAACGAGCGTATAGCCACAGGAGGTTAGCCACAGCGGTTTTAGTGAAATTCCAGCCAACACTGTACCCACTGAAGAAAGAGCCTTCTGTGTGTGTGTGTGTGTGTGTGTGTGTGTGTGTGTGTGTGTGTGTGTGTGTGTGTGTGTGTGTGTGTGTGCATGCCTGTTTACCTCTGAGACTTGTGGTGGTTTTTCAGAAATGCATGATTCTGCACTAACCTTCCATATTGTCCTGCGCTTACAGTAAGAAGCTGACATTATCTTTTCCGGGGGGTGGGGGCATTCACTTTAGCTGTACCTGAAACTTTATCTGTGAGATCCACACATACAGAGACTTTATAGACCGAGACATGAGTGAGGTTTTTCATGTTACAGCTTTGACATGGTGCAGCACACAGTGCACAACAAGCTTCAGAGCGACATCAACAACAAGTGTTTAAGACTGCAGGCATTTCCATTTCGGGTAACCTCCACACATCTGCAGACACGCACTTTTGATTTTGAGGGATCTGCCTAATTCCTGGAGCTTCAGACCACCTACGCTGGTTTGACTGATGTGCTGAAGATTAAACGCTGCCTGAGTGACTGATGACTTACTTTCTGTCTTTTGTTTATTAAGTGTGTCAACCTCACATTTGCATTTACAGATCTCTCCAATGATTCTTGCCTGTATTGTTTTGGAACTCATGCCCACTAACCTGTCCCTCTCTTCACAGTTTGCTACCCTCATTGTATTCACTTAACAACTACTGCGCCAGCTAGTGGTGAGTGCTGCTAACACCTTGTGTGCACCTGGGTGAGTGTGAGTTTATGTGTGTGTTGGCTTGTGCTAATGCATGAACTGGGATATGTAACGGTCTCCTTTTATCATTCTAATACGGTAGCCTTTGGATTCATGTTTCTTTAATGTAGAAAAATCAGCAAAACATAATCACAAAACAAAAGATCTTCCCCAGCAGCAGTTATTTAAAGGTTCTGTATATATTATTCTCAGATTATTATAGGTTCAGATTATCAGCTGTGTATGAAAGCTGTAGATTATGCTCTGTGGCATCTTCCATCAATTTCCGGATGCACTTTGAAGCCTTGACTTTACCAGGATGTTTTTTTGGCCTGTATTAAAGCAATCCGCATCCATATACTGTACAGATGCAACACGCATCTCTTCTCTGTACATTAAATACTGTCATAACCCTGCAGCCGAATCATCCAGCGATACAGAAATGCATTGTTAGATAAACTAAACACTTTTTTTCATTTCATCATCAGTATCCACAGGTTCCCAGGATTAAAACACCATTAAAGTCTCTTCTTTCACATATTATAAATTAAACATCAGTAATCGTATCATATCAACTCATAATGAAAGTAACTTTTGCTCGTATCCCTAGATGATCACATTTGCTGCAGCTGGCCTTCCGCATTTTGCTCAGCAGCAATCGCAGCAGAATTATTAATAAATAAACATGACATGAACTTAATTGGTCCCTGCAGGGAAACTGGATAATTGCAGCAGGAGGAAACACAAACAGAGGATTAGTCTGGAGAATAAAATATGTTGGGAGTCATTCGCAGATGTCTGCTGCTCGGAGATTAGAAATGATTTGATGTCACACTCATTCACAGGTTTGTGTAGCAGAGGTTCAAATGCAGGTCACAGCTTGTGCGAATGGATTCAGATACACATAAATGCCATTTACACAGAAGCAGTAACAGCAGTGGGAAGGTTTGGAAAAGTCTGAAAAAGCCCTGGAATCTTTTTAATTTCATTCGCTGTCATTCATTGAAGAAAAATGTGATGCGTCTTTAGATTTTTGGACAAAACAAGCAAATATTTTAAATTTTTGCTTAAAAACTGAATAATTATTGAGCTCCAGATTTTAAATCATCTGTCCTTATTTGGTGGTGATCCAGCTGTTTGCAGTGACCTCTCTGTTAATGTCTTTACTATTATTAAGTTTAATTAATGTTCAGGAATTTCAGTTATGTGATCTTTAATTGTCATTGAATTAGACATTTTTGAGGCGAGTCAGGAATAATTGATTGTTCTGTATTGATAAAGCTTATTGATAATTAATAAATAATAATTAGATGTATACACTAAAAACTGTTTGTGAACTCCCAGAGAGACACAGTTCCACACAAAGCTGTGTTTTATTATTTAAATAAATAATCATTTAAAATGAGTTCTTAGAAGTGAAAGTGGCCCTGGCCGCCCGTTGACCCCCCGCCTCCGTGTTCTTCATTTAATTTATTATATAGTTAAAAAGCGCTTTGTATGTGCTTGGAAAGAAAAAGTTCATTCCATGAAGTGGAATGAAGCAGTTAGATTTACATCATACTCTCATACTTGGTCCAGTATGTTGGGGAAATGAAATTAGTCCTTCAAACAGGTCTCAAAACGTCTTTGTGTAACAGAGGACAGCGTGCAGTAATGCTGG
This sequence comes from Aulonocara sp. 'chitande type north' Nkhata Bay, assembly GCF_057382095.1. Lineage (NCBI taxonomy): Eukaryota > Metazoa > Chordata > Actinopteri > Cichliformes > Cichlidae > Aulonocara > Aulonocara sp. 'chitande type north' Nkhata Bay. Next base: position 26,446,010 of record NC_141358.1, read on the forward strand.
CCGTGCACACTGTCCAGAGAGGGAACACTGAGAGTCACTGAGCATTGGAGTGTTAGTGTTTCTGATCAGCAGCCACAGTTTAAGGATTAACTGAGCGAACTGTTGTGTTTTAGTCTGAGCCCGATGGAGATGCACAGGAAAGGATCAGAGCAGACATGTGAGGTCCCATCTGAAGGTCGCAGAGCTCTTAAACACGCAGGCTTCATGCTAATATTTGCATGTTTGGCTAACGAGCTAAAGGTATTAAGAAAAAAAAGTCTCAACCATCTTTGCTGAGCTGTAAGCAAACGAACAGTTTTTTAGACACGCTGCTAAAACTAAACGGTCCTCTGTAATGATGTTTTCACTGACTGTGTGCTCACTTCTGAGGGTACAGTTTGTTGGTGCCCATCCTATTCAGATGAACAGTTCACCCTGAATTATATTTTTGTGTTGTAGCATGTTTTCTTCCACTTTAGGAGGAGGGTTCATATAGCCTTTAGTATGTGGCCAGTGCTGGTGGACACAGAGTGCTGGATTTACCTGCCAGAGCTTCAGTGGACTTTGATTTTGTGTGGTTTTCATCACCATTTGATGATGTCATCTTTGGCTTTGCCTTTTTTTTACCTGCGTTTTTCCCGTGTTTCTTTTCTTTTCTACTTTTTAGCTGTACTGTCAGTGACAATAGCAATGAAGAAATACACTCAAAGGCCATCACCATCTCTACTTCATACCTTAAGCGACTTCTACAAGATATCTCTGTCATGTGTAGAAATGGATAAGGTGGACCCAGAATGCAGACTTGGAGGATGCAGTGGAAATACCAAAGCTAACCTTTAAATCCAGGCTGCAATCCTAGAAATCCAAGAAATCCTAGTAACAAGTGACAGAAAAAAAACAAAGTCTGTGTATCAAGTGGGAGAAATGTATGTCTGATATCTATCTACCTATCTACCTACCTATCTACCTATCTATCTACCTATCTATCCATCCATCCATCTATCTAAAAACTTTATAATGAAACAAAAACTGGATGATCTGTCCTTTGAAGCATAAAAATGGTGACTGTTAAACTAAAACTAAATATTTTGTATTAATGATGTCTGCGGGGACGCTTTTGTTCCAAGTACACTTCACACTCGTTTATGTCTCCCCGGAGAAAAGTGCTGTTGATTTTGTTTACCTGAAAAGGCTCTTTCCTTTTTTATGAGCCTAGCAGAGAGCCGCTGGCCAAACCAGGTTTATGTGGCTCTCTGGTCTGTTAATGAGGCCAGTGGTGATGGAGGCTATGTGCTCATACAGTTTATATTGTACATGCATGTGCATGTGTGTGTGTTTGCACGTCAGCTTGCCTTTCATCTCCTATTGATGCCGGGGGGGGGGCAGACACCTACAAGCTGCTAATCGTGTTGCTACAAGGACTTATTCACGGAGTGGTTTTCTTTTAATTTGACACAGTGGACCGTATGTTTTATGGCCTGAAAATAATGCACATTAATTTAGAAGTGCAGTGTGGATGGTTCCTGTGAACAGGCAAAAGCAAAGCTATGTGTATTCATTGGGGAAATATTCAGAAACAAAACACGGCTTCATATGAGAGCTGTTCTACAGGATGCCTTGAAGTCATCTGCCATCCTGCCAGACCGCAGAGAGAGAATTTAAATCTCGGTTCATCTTTGCCAGCTCAGAGAGGAACATGGGTTTTTTTTCCCAAGTAAAATCCAGCCAGGCACTCACATGGAAAAGCTTCAACGAGCTGAATATTGGTTAACATGCCACAGTGTTATTACAAGTGTCAACTGCTGGTTTATATGAAAATGCTGCACAATATTACTTTAACCGCATCTGGCGCCCATAAATATGGACAAACAGCTCTCGAGTATAAACATGTTTTCCACTTATCACGGTGAGTTATGGTGCGCTGTCCTGTGCCGAGTCATCATATTAATTACAGTTCATGAGCTACTGTCAGCACGGCGACGCCCTGATGAAGCCATACGGGGCGAACATAAGCGCCTTTGCTGACAACGAAAGGAAATTTGCATTTTGAGCTGCTATGAGAACAGATCGCTTGTGTTTTTGTTTGTCTCAAATTCAGATATGCTTCATGTGGACAATTGATTAAGCGTCGCTGAAAAAATAACTGTGAATCTCTTCGTGCTTTTTCCTGTCATATATTTTGACAATAATGGCAAAGCAATTTAGTTGTCTAGCAAGTTAAATTAAAGCTCATTACCAGTGACAACTTTCTTCATCTGCCTCCACTCTTTCTGGCCCAACACTTTGTGCTGTTAACGGGCTCGGCATACCTGCTTATCAGCACGATGCTTCTTTTAATCTCCAATCACAACATCCTGCACAGAGACAAGAGGAGAATCAGAAAACAGAACAAGAGGCAAAAGTCAAAATAAAATATAGGACATGGACACGATCACTGTCAGCACAGTTAGTGCTGAAGAACATTTGCACACCTCAGAGGAGCCAGGATTTTATCTTCTCTCTTAGATTCACGTGATGGAAAAAGAAAGTTGTTGGACTTTTGTGAAGATGTTCCACCTTTGATCCATGACGCTTAAGTTCTAAACAGAACGCATGTGGTGGTTGGCACACTATTATCAAATAACGAACCGAGGTGTGATAAAAGGCGTGGGTCATTGCCATCACTAGGGTTTTACGGGTGAAGCTGTCATGATCCTGGGTCCTTTTGACCCAGCATTTTGTGTTTTCTCTTCGATTTTGGTTCTGTTCTTCCTTTGTTTAGTGTTTACTCTGTTCTGCCCGTGTGTTCCTGTTTTATTGTGAAGGTCTGCGTCTTATGTGAGTGTTTTCAGTTTGCCTCCCTAGTCTCGTTATGTTAATCACTCCCAGCTGTGTTTCCCACCTGTGTGTAATCTCCCTGTGTTCTCTGAGTGTATTTAAGTTGTATTTTCTGTCTTAGTAATTGCTGGTTCGTCTGTGTTGTTTCCCCTTGGTCTCCCTGCGTCTTCCCATTTGTATTTCTCCGGACCTCCCTGCATCCTCGTTCTGGTTTGTCTTATTAGTTTACCCAGTTTCGGTTTCCAGTTTCATGTTTTGTCGCCACCGCTGTTTGTACTTACCCACCCCTGTTAATAAACACTCACCTGCACCAGAGCTGCTGCCTTTTGGGTCCTTCCTACATTCCACACGGCTTGCCCCGGCAATCCGTGACAGAAGCCACTGTGAGACCTTGCCCCATCCTATCATGTCAGGATGGGGCAAGGTGTGGCTGCATGATTTGCCACCCATATGGGCGTCATGGGAGTTTGCTGTTCTGATTCCTTGTTGTGGTCCAACACCGTGAAGAAAGAAGTTAAAATCTTAATAAAAAAGAATGAACAAAAATTTGCAGTCCAAACAGATGGCGGGTGGCATGAGCAGAGTTTGACATCCACAGTTCAGTTGTTGGTAGTCAGACACTGGAGACAGCACAGCCACATAACACATAAGAACAACTGCAAAATGAGACGGAGTACAATACGACGCAAAGCTGGAAAACGGAGACGGCTAAAGTACAGCTCATGAACGAAAGTTGTCTGATACTCGCATACTTGAAATAGGCAGTGGACATGTGAACATGAAGCCTGACTGGAGAGGGTCATGAGCTTAAGGTTTTCAGGGTTTTTGCTGTCTGTGGGAGATTTGGTTCTGTTAGGGTCATCAGGCTGGTCTTGGAGACAGGGTGAGGAGCTCAAACTAGAACTGCTCATTTTCATTTTACTGTAAGGGGATTTAGGCATCTGATCAGGATCTACTGATATGTGTGACATCCTCCCAAAGGAGGTTGATGTTTTTGGATGCATGGGCACCTAGACTAACTTGTTTAGTCTGCTGACTCCCAAACCTGAGCTTTGATGAGGTCTAGGACTGAAGTCAGGCTTTAAGTTCTGGCTCACGGTCCGGTTTCTGCCAAAGGTGTTGAAAAGGGGTGAGGTAACAGACTTGGTTCAGACAAACACCAAACTGGCAAAACTGCTGGTTTAGAGGAATACTGCTGTGAAGTAAAGTTTCCTTTCATTGGAGCTAACTTGTCCAAACCAACAAAAGTAGTCCAGACCAATAAGTGGGCTGTGGTATCCTGTTCCTAAAGAGCCCAATCTCCATCTCCCCCCATTTTCTTCCTCTCACTTCTGTACTGTGAAAAAGAGACCGTGGATTATCTGTCTGCTACAGTACACTGAGGAAAATAGAAAAGAGGTAATAGAAGCACACGGAGTAGAAAATGGGAGATTCGTTGTGCTGAGGTTGTGAAAAGAACAGGAAGGGGAGAAAATGTAAAAGCGAGGGCAGCACTGAAAAACCGAAGCAACATAAGAGAAGGTGACAGTCAGTCAGAGTGTTAGGTTAAAAAAGAGGACGAAGGGAGAGAGCTGGAGGTAGATTATGACTGGGCACAATCCTCAGCCCTCCTCACCTCTTTTGATCCACATGCTATCCACGATTACTGAATTCCTGCTTTTTCACTCGGCTGAATGCTGCGATGATTTGCTGACAACTCTCGAACACATTCCTCTCAAACAAAGTCTCAGCTTTCTCCGTCTGCCCGTCCACCCACTCTGCTGAATGGTCTGTGAATATGCAGCATGTGTGGGCTGCAGCCAGGCTCGGGGTTACATTTCAAATGGCCAAAGTACTTAAGGAGCGCTTGATTTTTGGCTGCAGTAAGCACACAGTTGGTTAGACAGACTGTCCCTGAAATATAACTTTGAGGGCTCGATCTGTGCAAGCAACCAATCTGCACCCACCACAGACCTCAAAGTCCGATTGATTAGAAATCTGCACGCCATTAAAATGGTGTGGGAAACTTTCTTAAACAAGCAGCAAACACTTTGAGAAATAGAAGATTGTGTTACTCGTCTGGCACTCTGTTCAGTGTGTCCATGTCTTCATGTCCAATGCATGCTGGGATAGGCTTCAGCTCATTACAAGCCAGAAATGGATAAGCACTTCAGGCACTTGGGTTGAACCTTGATCACATAACTGTTAGTATAAAAACCCAAAACTGAGCCGGACGGATGCAGCCAGGTCTGCTGCGTCAGACTGGTATCAGGCATAAACACAGTAAGCCAGAGTTACTCCAACCCTGAGAGTACATTTTACATCTGCGGTATGGAGCTGAAGTACCAACCAGGCAAAGTAGCTTAGTGCTGGAGGATCTCACATTTACCGTCTCGGACTCCAGACTTATTTGTACCTGTTAAACAGGACACCATCTTCAGAGAGCTTTTTTCCTGCTTTTTGTGGATTTCTACCCTTTCACACACACACACACACACACACACACACACACACACACACACACACACACACACACACAGGAGGTGTTGGCGATATAAGTCACGCAGAAACATGCTAACATCAGACTGTGATCAGTGTAACGGTGTAAAGATTGACATGTGAGCTTAAAATATGACATCATTATATGAATAATATATATTCTTTCATTTCTTTTACTTTATTTTGAAAAAATTTTTTATACTTTGCGATTATTTTTTCTAAAATAAAAAAATCTTTAAGCATTAACCAGTGTAAAGATTTCATTGTGTTTATCAGACTAAAAATCTTTCCTCCTCTCCTCCCAGGCGTCTTCCCAGTGAGCAACGCAACCCTCAATAATAACTGTGACCCATCTGCGCTGGGCTGCCCAGGTACGAAACGATCACACTCTTTGACACAATTGCTGAAAAGACCGCTTTCCCCCCGTGAACGTCCTCTGTTGTTGTTTGTTGTGTGTGATGTTCACGGCCAGACTTGCACTGAGCATTTGAGCATTTTTATTGTAAAGAAAAAAGTGTTGCCAGGAATCTTTAATAAGTAAATTCAATTAGTTTGTTAAATCGAAGTTTATCAAACGATAATGTATTACTGTCTGTGGTCATGCATACTCTTCTTCTTGGACCAAAGAACCAGAAACAAAAAGACAAATACCCTGTTCTTCTAACAGAAATTTTGAACTGATGGAGTTACAGATAACATCAGTATGTTGGGTAACGCCAACTACTGGAGATTATGTATCGGAATTTCAGGAGCAGGACCACGCTTCCAAACACGCTCCTTCCGGTTGTCATCTACTGTATATAGGTTCCCCCAGTTCTGCAAGCTGTTCATTCTTGTTTACGTGCCCCACCCTCCCTCCCTGTTCTCAATTCTTTAACTTCTTCATTTCTATTTAGTGTATGGGGATCTGCCAGGCCCGGGAGCCATTGCCAGTCCCCTTCGAGGCCTTCCCCAAACCGCAGCTCAATTCATGTCAAAGCATTCACTTTTACCTACCAAAACACTGTCAAACCTAAAATGAGGACGTGGGCCCAGCTAGTGAAATCATATGTAAAACACAAATGACAACAAACATTTTTGATCAGTTCTTCCTTTAAATGAAAACATCTTTTCACAAAATTGCTTCAGAGTCTGCATAATTTCATACATTTTTATTATGAAGTAAAAATGGTAAAAGACTATTGCAGGTAGGTCTCCGTAGGTCTCACAACAAAATCAGCTGTAAGATTTTGTCTTAATGAGTCACTGACTTTACCTTTTCTGTTACATCTGGTTGCTTAATCCAGATCACAGTGACAGACACACTCACACCAGTCAAAGTTCATTAGAGCTTAGACAGAAGTGAAGAACACAAAAGTGAATCTAGCACAACATTAACCTTTTCAGATAAATATTTGCTCAGAACAGCTGATTGGCAGATACCAAGAATAAATTATGGGGTTCTTTAAACATGGGGTTTGTGCCATTGCATCGCATCTCCTTGGTTGCATTGATGTCTTTTCCCTCTGACATTAGTGCTGTCAAAACTGTCAAATATCTATTAGTCTCTGTTCTTAGTCAGCTCTTCACACTGTGTTACAGTTTGGTGAAAAATGCAAGGGCTGTAAGGACCTCAGAGGAAGTAAGAAGGGAAAAGAGTTTTGACCATGAAAAAGTGACAGTTTGAGTGTTTGAAGGCGAATGGAATATATACAAGAGCTATAGTGCTGGGGCTGAACCTGGCAGTGTATACACTTTGAACTGTTCAAGTACAGAAGGCATTGTACAGCCTTGACATCTATATAAAAGTTTTCCTCAGTGACCACATGAACTTTTTATAAAGGTAAACCAAGTGCATCGGTGCCTACACTTCTTATTCAGCTTCACACTATGATGGTTTTTTCTGTCAAGCTTTGCTTTCCACCTTGTGAAGAAGTGTCTAAGGGTCAGGTTTTTTGGGAATGTGCTCATAAGAGAAAGACGCTTAATTGAATTTTGAACATCCTGTTAAGAAAAACTTTCTAAATGAAAGCAGGCTCAGGTTTGGATCGAGATCCTTGGCTTTCCCCAAAGCCCTGAACATATTCTAGCCTTTAAGCATTCCCAGTGCTGTCAAACTGCTCTGAACAGTGAAGAGATGCTAGTTTGTTCAAGGATGAATCTGGCAAGAGGTGAGAAGATCAATATAATTGTGATCAACAACTTTGTTTGTGGTGTTTCTAGAGAACCGCATTTAATGATACTGCAGGCCGGTCACATTCTGGTGATGTCAGAGTTTTGGAATTTGGAAGCCAACGCTGCATAATTTGAAGAGCACAGCTTGTCCTTACCTAAACCTGCAATAAACCTTATGAACTTCTTCACGCTGTCATTGACTTTGACAGTTTTTGCGATACAAACCTCGTTCTCCCGGGTCAAACGCCTGTGCTTGACTCCTTTGTCCAGGGTTTATTGTACTTCCTAAAGCTTTTCTGCCAGAAAACCCTCAGTGACCTCCTGATCATCACATCTGTGTTTGCTGTTAGGTCCTTCTGTTACTGACTGGTGCATAACTGTTAGTTGGGACATGAAGAAAACAGTTACAAATTAAAATTTCCAACATTTACACTGAAGATTTGGTGAATACACAAAAAGAAGATGAATTTTGGGTCAGTTTTCTTATTTAAAGCAAACATATGAGAAAAGAGAAAGTCGTGCAGATTGCAAAACCCTTTGATTTATGGTTTTAGGCTTCATATGTGACATTAATGAGCCTGGACAAGAAAAGAAAGCAAAAGGGAATGGAATCTCAGTCAGATTCATTCAAATGAGGACATTCTTGAAATGGAGACAGATGCTTCACTCTGCTTTATTCATTTAATCAGCCTTCATAAGTTCAAGTGGCTGATAAAGGAGGAAAGAATAAAAATGGGCATTTGGCCCATGTCACCTACTCTCACCAGTCTACGTGGATCTGCCAAGAATCTATCCAGGAATGCTCGGTTAATTACATTTTCTAATTCCAAAGTAGATCATACCCGAAGAAACAAAATAACGTTTTTAAAGCTATATCCCCCAGGGTGCCGTTCAGCTGCTGCCATAGCCATTAAAACTGGAATGCTGTCCCTGCACAGATTGTGGCCCTCGAGGAAAATGGACCTCCACCAGTTTCTTTTGCTCAAAGAGGTCACATGATCCAAGACTTACCAGTGAGCTCTGGTCAGAACAGTAGCTGTGGGCCAACTAGTAATGTGACCCAATTGACCCAATGTGAAATGTCAGTTCTCACACTGTCCAGAACTATGGAAGCCTCAGAGGGACATACTGTATTTCTAAAGGTCAGTTTTTGTGCGATTGCGCCATGAGAGCATGGAAGTGAAGCCAATTAAACTACAGTTTGTGTTGCAGGATAGAAATTAAGAGCACAGACAGCTCAACAAGCCATTAGAAAGGGTGATAATATAATAACTCGTAAGCTCGATGGAACAAAGAATAAATGGTCAGCTGAAGAGTAGAGCTGTTAGAAAGTTAGGGTGGTGGTCTGAGGAGTGAAGAAGGCCTGAGTGGGTGTGCTTCAGTGGGTGAAGCTAATTCAGGTGTAGCTGTCCTGAAAAACATAACTCTGACTTCTGTTCGGGAGATGTAGGTGGAAGAAGTTAAATGGAACCACAAGTGAGTGAGCAGCATTGTCTTTTTTTTCCCAAACACATTTGACTTCACTTTAACTCTGAAGCACAAACTTCTTTTCATGAGTAGACTTTATCACCTCTTGTTTCAGTCCACCTCTGAAATCCCTTTGATGGTACAGAATTCATTGTTTCAAAACCTCATCTGTGACCATGCTTAGACTCAAGCCTTTCCACATGACATAATCAAACTTAATCTGTGTAAACCGTCTCATGGCTTTAAACCCTTTGGTCAACAAGAGCTTGGAGAAACTCTGGAGACTGAGCTGTGTATGTCAGCTTGACGATGGCAGGAGAGGAAGCTCGGGACAAAATAAAAATAAAAAACCGGACTGTGTGGTAAGTTTTGACAGCAGCCACAGTCTCAGCTGTTAAATCACTTATTGGTTGGTTGCTGCTGGTTAGTGTGATTATGTTGTAAGCGGTACACAGACCCACACAGTCAGCTTTGATTAAAAAAAGAGAGCTTTTATCATTATGACTACATAACTGTTGAATAATTTGCATTCTTTATTAACGATGCTGAGAACACTTGAGAAGCCCAGATCCAATACCCCTACTGTGTACATTTAAGATGTTCATTCCTCATCACATCCATTTATCATCCTTTGCATCTGTTTCTCTCTCATCCCATCACATTGTCACTACCACCAGCTGTTTCCTCTCCTGCCACCTCATCCACTGACTCCACTAACACCATCTACACTACTAATGCCAACACCCACGGTAAGCAACCCTCCTCTTCATGCAGCCTCTGTCCTTCCTTTCCATCTTCACCTTCTCCACTTCTCTGTGCCATTTTTGTTCCCCTCAGTGCTTTTGCTTTATCATCACCTCGCGGTTCCTCCCCCTACTTTCCCTTCTTCCTTCCATCTTTTTTTAAAATGATTATTAAACATTTTTGGTTGGTTTTAAGCTTCTGGATTTTTCAGTCAAATACCTTTTCTGTAGAGGCTTCCCCTTTTTTCTTCTGTTTCATCTAACTCTAATTTAGGATAAACTTTTTAGGGTTCATCCAACATCCACAAAGAAAGACCTTTTTTATGGAACTCAGTTATAGTTCATCACCACAAAGCCGTTATTCTTAATGGTTTTCAGAGAGATTTCCCTCATAAAAATCTCAAACCTTTTTAGCTCTGCCATATTTGACCTTCCAGGAAGCCATGAAAAGTAGCTTGAAGCTATTTTGCCCCTCTAAGATCAGTTTGGTCATTCTCTTATTCATTAACTACCTGTGAGAATACTCAACTAATTCAGCTCTGATGAACCCGTCCGCTTGACAGACGAGTAAATTATCTAATGCTGCGTTTGAAGACGGAGTTCATCAAACTTTTCATTAGTCAATTAACCTTTCTGTCGTCCTTTTTCCAACTGAAAAGTTGTAGCTCTAAATGAACTTTCCCAGGAATTTATGAAAAATCAGCTCTCTGTGTTTGATTAGGATAATAAGAACTTTTCATTCTTAATGGAATTTTAATGAAGCACCGATATGTGCTGCTTACATTATATATATCTGTTTGTAATATGTGCATGTGAGAGTTTTAGACCTTCTGGAACATTTGCACTCAAACTGGGCTTTGGGAAAAAGCACACGCTCACGCTAGCATTAAAACCACTTTGTTTTTGCATGTGTCATCCTCTCGTCCTGCCTTATCCTTTGATTTGTCATCATCAGTCCTCTCTACCATCACTCCATCTCCCAGCATTCTCTCCACTCGCATGCCTCTAACCTCTATCATCAGTACCACCGCCTCCGCTGCAACCAGCCCCTCCTCTTCTGGTAAGGCTTCATCTGCTTTCATGTTTGATTCCTGTGCAAAACCTAACAAAGATAATAATAAATGAATGTGTCCCCTAAACTATTGAGTTTACGATTAAACAGGCTGAACAGGAAGCCTCAAAAATGGCCGTTACCTCTAAACGCTAATCCATAAGACTAATCAATGGGTTCCAAGAGAACACATATACACAGTGTGTACATAGAGAAATTGTTACTTGAAAGTTACATGAGGACTTTTATCTCCCAAATGTCATCAGGCTAAATAATTTTTGCCACCTTTTCAGGTGGACCCCTCCCAGTCTAGTCATGAAAATTAAATACCAGTAAAATTACACATCTAAGTTTCATCATAGGCTTCCTTCAGGTTGGCGCATAGCTTATTGTATCTGCAGACAGTCACATGAAGAAGAAAATCTTCACAGGATTTATGCAGCCTTACCAGCAGGACAACAACAGTTTAGTCTTTACCTGCTAACCATGCAGGTGAATTCTACGACTCAATTCCTTGTCATTCCTAACATTAAAAGTTTACCTCTCCTGTGACTACATAACATTTAATCTTTAATCAGTGGTATTTGTGGTGTTAGATAAACAGCATAGATAGAATATTTCTGTACCAGTTATTGTTCTGGCAGTCGACCTTTGACCTCAACAGTGAGTGGTAACAGTTGTTTGTGTTAGAATAACCTGTTCAGTGAGCAAGTTTCACATTTCTCATAATGCATCATTAATGTGTCGTTGAATCCAAGATACTTTTGTGTTACTGACATAATCCAATCTGATCTAATCAGTTTTGCCTAATACTACCATCACCACCACCACCAGAGCTCCTACCTCTGCATCTACCGATACTAATGTTTCTGCATCCAGCAGCACAGCACATGGTAAGGTAGCTAACACTATCTTCATATACAGTGTTGTCAGTAGCTGCCATTCTTTATGACTCTGTTAACAGCTGTTTTTGTTGTAATTAATCATTTTTTTAAAGAAAGATTAAAAAGCTGCTGCTAAAACCCAAATCCAAGTGGACACGATGGTAAATGGTCACAGGATTTTGTAACCATCACACGAAACACTACTTTTTTTCCCAAATGATGTGACTTCAAAGTTCAAAATATTGTAGTTTTTATAAACTAAAATAATTATGTAGTCATATTTTACAATCCAGTAATGGATTTGATTCAAATTAGTCTTAGAATAAGGAGAGAAAACTTACACATGTGGAAAAACTCGTATAAATTGTCACTGAGTGAGGTTTTTATGTTTTCATGAATGTGCTGTAATGACGGGTAGTTAGAAGAAGAAGTGGCTTTTAAGGCCTTTCACTGCCTTGAAGTGAGTGGGTCCTTTCACAGATACAAAGCGAGAAGTTGCTTTCGCATGATTTACTGAATTATTAACTAATCAAAAAAAAAAACCAAAACTTAAATTCAACTTAAAGCACAATAAAGCATACAGCATCGTATTGACGTCTCCACAGTTTAGGTTTGTTTTACCTGCTGTTGTTCTCATATTGATGCATTTTGAACGCATTAATATAGGATGTAGTCCACTGTGAGCATTTTGAATCAGTTGTTATTCTGTCAGTGTCACTGTGTTTTTTTGTTTTCCCTCCAAAAAGCAGCTCTTTTTCACAAACATCCCGACGACATCTAATACAGACGTTCATATGTTGCTAGCTCCATTCAATAGCTGCCTTTTAATCCTTACAATAAAAGCCATGCCTCAAAACACAGCTTTACTTTACGTTTATATTTACACTTTATTTTACTGTTGTTGGATATTTTGTGACCTGCTCGTTTGTGACTACAGTTGAGGGTGCACAGGTACGTTCACACCAACTTTTCTGGGTGCGTTCAGTCCACTGTGAGGCCCTGTGCTTGTCTGACCTTTGATGGTTGCAGGTTGCAGGGCCACTCACCTGTTACTGTACAAGGACGGCCCAATGGAGCACAAAGGAAGTTTGTTCCACATGTGGTGGAGTTTGGTGTTCATGCTCATTAACGTGTTATGTTCAGCTCAAAGAATTTAGTTTGATTTATGTAATGTGGTCACAACATGCAGCGGCTGGCATCATAACATATATCATGCGCGCTTTTTTTGGCGACAGCAGGAAGGATGTACCAACAGACGTATTCATATTAATCACTGTCTTTGTTTCTAGTTTATTTGTGACACTGATCACTGATACCACATTACATCAGAAATATGGCATTTCTATATGAAGCTCTATGAGGCTGCGATGTAGCGACAGCATGTGTCAGTTCAGATGACTGATAATCTGTGATTGTTTACTTCCTGTAGCCCAACAGCCAACCAGCAGCACGGCAGCTGTTTCATCTTTTACCACTAACCATCCAGATACTAACCCCACCCTGCATGGTAAGAGGAACAGTAATACCATTGCCAAAACTGGCATGAATAATATTGTCACTGTCTAACTGCATGGATTTTTAACAGTAGTATTTATGCAGCAGATACAGAAACTGTATATGATTGGATGTTGTTGTGCCACAGCCTCAGCTCTTATAAACATAAACGTGTCCCCAAAAAGTTGATTCTGGTTATCTGGACTTGGCCTTTATTTCCTGTGTCTTAAGATCTTGATTGTCATATACTGTTGAGGATAGTTTTAGGCCTCGGGCTTCGTCTTTTAATAATACATTGATTTGTTCTTACTCTTCTCCAGCATATTTAATTCTTTTAGTCCCTACTCTCATTTCTTCTTCTACACACTGTTCCAGAAACATCTGGCCAGCTGCAGTTCATGACTACTAACCAACCAGAGACTAACATAGCTGTTCCTGCTGCTTCTTCCTGGGGTAACATTCACACTTCCATGTCTAGCTCTTAAACCAAGATCAGTGTTAGCCAATCCTCATCATTCCTGTGGAATATGTGAGGCTTTTCTGCTAATAGCTGTGTGTTTGCACTGCAGGATCTAAGGCCCATGAAACTTTATTTTTGGGGGTCTTTTTTGTTTCCTTCTCCTTTTTTAGCTCTTTAACTGCTTAATCAGCCTAACCTAGTTATAGTCATGTCATATCTTTTGCTTTGGTTTCTTCTCGTATGGTTCATGCACTCCTTTGTTTCATATCGCTGTTACAGACATAGTAATCACTGTACAATCCTACAATACTGTCTGTGACTGAAGGATGTTGAGATGGCTTATGTAAAAATATCGTGTCCTATATTAGTGGTTTATTTTTGAAATGCATTTTTTTACCTTTATTTATTGTATGTAACTTGCTTTTTCACTATAATTACATCTGCTTCGATCGGCCATATCCCGGTGACAGTGGAGGAGACTCAAATTATGCTTCAGCAACCTGAGCCAATGGCCTTGAAGTCCAGGTCCCTGACTGTTTGGCCAGCTGGTTACCTCAGAAGACAGACTTCTGGATTTACTGTTGCTGCACTCTCTTTTTCCCAAACCCCTAGACATCCAGTTCCTTTAGTCCACAAAATCAGGCAAACCAGGTCTGCGTTTTTTCGCAATCCTCCTGGAGGAGCTTCTCTTCATAGATCTCTTACGTCCAGTCCTTTGAATCCCCCCGCTCAAACCCCCAGTCCCCATCATTCAGCTCATCAATCCAGATTCTTAGCTTCAGTCCCTGGTTCCTCTGGTCCATCTGAAGCTACCCGCCCCAGACCCCCTGCTCCCTTCCAAAGACCTCCACGGTATCGAAGATCCAAGATTTCCCTGGGGTACATTTCAACCCCTTTGAGGAAGAGGCCAAACCGAGGAAGACATCAAGCTACCACTAAAGCACCACCTAGGGTGGAGATTCACATCACAAAACCTGCTGTTCCATTAGCTGATCTCAAATCCACAGCCAGGCTTAAATTCACACCAACGACTGGATTCAAAGACACAGATGGGTTGAAAGACTCGACGCCTGCAACCATTCATCTAAATATTTCTTCTGTTACGTCCCAACCAAAAACTTTTCACCAGTCAACCTCCAAAACGGAGGTCTCTACCACCACTCAGGACTTAAAGTTCCTTCCTGAATCTCATACTTCAAGTTCACCTCAGGGGTCACCTCTGCAGCAGAATAAAAGTGAGGCATTAGCTGCGGCTGGGCTAGCACCACTGTCATCATCGTCGTCATTGTTTTTGTCATCATTATCAGCACTTGGCATTAGGAAGAACAAACCTGTTGCTTCATCATGGTCACTCCTGAACATGAGTGGTGGTGAAATCCAAACATCTGCTGCGGGTAACCTGACAGATCAGGAGATACCGGATAATGAATATTCATCAGGCTCTGGGCCATTCATGTATGACATGACTGAACTTGTGGGGGAAAGGAGTCCTTATAGATTATATCAATTTGATGCCTTATCCAAAGAACCCAATACTGGACCTGATGCCAGAAACTCAGACCCGCAAAGTGCTTCCCACCTTTTCATCCAACCCTCAACTCCTTCTGAAAGAGGAAGTGAACATTTTTTCACCCAAACACATTTCCATAATGGCTCAGAAAGCCTGCTCAGCATCCTAGCAGCAGGCATCAAGCCTTTTAAAGATCACTCACCAGACCTACTGGTACCAGAAACATCCATCAGCACTCTTAATCAGACTTTGACAACAGCTCAAACCCACCACGAGCTTCCAAAGAGCAGCGGTCCAAGTGGACAGAAACAAGAGGAAAGTTCCTATGCACAACTGGAAAGACTGAGTTTGCAAGCAATGCCGTCTTCCCTTCCTCCCTCCTCTTCATCCCACCTCTTCATGCAGCCAACACCTTCTTTGCCGATGGCACATCTAAGCTCCCCTTCTTTCCTCGCCGAGGTGGTTTTCCCCAAACAAATCTTTTCCTCTTTTGTGCCACAGAAGGAAGACAAGGCCCAGATATCCTCACTTTCTTTAAACCCTCTGGGCAGTAAAGCTGGACTAGCTGTAGCCAGCAGTAGTCTGGTTAACAATTTATATACAGACGCACATGCACACATACAGTCTTCTGTGCACGTCATTCCCCATCGATCATCCATTCTCTCCCCTCCATCTCCTCCCTTTCACGAGCCATTCCAGAGCCCTCACTACTCCTCATCCAGTATCCTACCTCCTACTTCTCCCTTTTCTCTCTTTCAGTTAGAATTTACAGCCACCTCCGCCCATGCCTCCCCCATTCAAACCGTCATACCCCAGTACTCCCCACTCAGCCCCACCCTTCCCTTGGCCTCTGATCCCCTTTGGCCCACCCTGGTTCCTTTTCCACCTTCTGCTGCTCCTCGGTACCCCTCCCTCCTCCTGCCATCATCTTCCCAGCCTGCAGAGCGAAGGCTTTCAGAAACTGCTCACATGCCAGTGTCTGTGTTGTCATTTCTGTCCTCGAATCTTCAAAAGAACTTTGAGGACTCAACGGTTGACACAGCATCTTTGTTGTCATTTCCTCTCTTTTCTAAAGCCCCAGCTGAATCTCAGTCTCCTTTTGTTGATAGTGCACTGCACCCTGAATACCACTCTGCAGAAAAGTCCTCTAGTGGTTTATCTAAAGCTAACAGAAATGAAGTGCCCTCCACTGTGCACAACCTGTCCCCTGATACTCGATCACATACATTAACCCATGCAGAAGATTTTTCAGATAACTCCTTTAGTCACACTAACCCAACTCCCTCAAGATTATCTGTGGAGGCTCTGGTATCCAGTCCTGCAGCGCTTGTGCCGGACTTTGGTCCAGCCCTGTCACAATTAGAGTTTCCTGTATCAGAGCTAAATTTGTCAGTGGTTTTGTGGCCATCCTCAGATGCAGCTAGCCTGTCAGTCAGACCTTTTTTAGTTCATTCTCATCAGAAAGATTTGAGCGAGATAGAAACTCGTTCAGTGCTTCACACTGACACTGGCTTGACCTCGCTGCCAACAGCTGGTATTTGGGGCCATGATCACACTCTGGCTCTGCTCAGGGCAAATATTGAAGGAAAGCAAGAACCGCCCTCTTCCTCTGCCTCTTCTACATCATCTTCCAATGTCTTCCTTTTAACTCAAAGCTCTCACATCCCTTCATTTACCGACTCCATCAGGGAGACAGAGGGGATGATGGGAGAGGAAACCGTTCTGACTCAGAAATCTTTGTCTGGGTCACAAGAGAGAGATTCTTCCAGCCCGACTGTTAACAGAGATCCTTGGAGGCTGCATCATGCAGTCTCACATTTACACAACCAGGGAGAAGTGAATGGAGCTGCTGGCACTCGGACCAACTCGCAGGCCCCTGCTGGCTATGACAGTGGATTTAGTCTCTCCACTCCGCCTTTGTTGAATCCGTCCCAGATGCTGGCACACCGCGACAGCTCAAGTGCACAGCTTGGTGTGACAGCCCCCCGGCACGCTCTGGGGATGGCTCTAGCACACGTCTCAGGCCTGACACGAGCTAATACTGTACAACCTGGCCGTCTGATCCAGACACACATTTCAGCACACACACAGCTGCCCACACACTCTAACAGTCAGGCACACACTCAGAACTTTAGGAGTGATGGGCTCAATTTGAGCGAGGGGGCTAACACCAGGGGGCCACGGCAGCAATCTCCAATCTTGAGTTTCTTCACACCCTCGCTTCCTGTCCTTTTGCCCTCCATGTCATCTTCTGTTTCTCTCGTAGAAAGTGTTTCACTTCTTCTTCCATCTCAGCACCTGTCTTACACCTATCCTCCTGTCTCACCCTCTGTCTCCACCCTTTCATCCTCCTTTCTCCTCCCCAGCCGGGCGACATGGCCAGCAGCACCTGCTAGCATGATGAACACAGAAATTGGGTCCTTGTCACCCACTCGTCCTACTGTTAGATTCCTGCAGCCCACAGCAGCACAGTCCTTACAAAGACCCACCATACAGCCAGTTGAAGAGTTTATCTCAAACACTCAATCTCTTTCTTTTGGTCAAGTTTCCATGGAGTCCATCCAGTCACGCCTGCTTATTTCTCCTAACCAGGATGAGGTTTTATCACAGTTTACAAACCACTCTCAGCCACAAAATGAGTCTACGTTAGTCGGCGTTTTGATATCTGAGGCCTCAAATAAGCAAACTGCTGGTGGGAGATTATCACATCTCTCTGCTCCATTTAACCCTGCAGATGTTGTTCCAAAGATACACTTTGCTAATGAGCATGTCTCACCTGTGAGCAACAAAGCTCCTGTAATCTTAAGCGCTGTAACAGGCCATCACCCTAATGAGCATGTAACTCCACAATCTGCCCTGAATTCTCTCTCATCTCCTGTTGATATGCAGAATACTCCCTGTCCTATTTCTGAATCCTGTTATCAGCCTGGTTCTGCTACATCATCACAACCGAATGTTGCTCTGGTTCTTCCAACCCCCCTGCAGTCTTCTGACCTTAATACCCCCTCTTCCACCTCCAGATCCCCCACTGGCTTCTCTATCGAGATCACAAATCATGGCTTCATTTCTGGGCTTGATGAGCTCTCACCTCCTGGGAGAGACAACCACACCACAAACACAGCAGGCTTTAAATATATACCTGAGTCTAATTCAACCACTGCTGTGGCACTCCGAGACTCTCCTGTGGCGCCGGCTGCGATGACCAACATCACAGCAGCTAAAGATGCTAGTGCACTCGTAGAAAAAGGAAGTCTGGATGTGTCGGAGGGCAGTATGACAGGCAGCAGGCCAGTGCCGGTGCTCGTGAATGCAGCAGCAGCAGCAAAGTCAAATTTAACCGCCTCAGAGCCAGGTTTGAACTCAAGTCCAAATGTGTCGAATCACAGCAGGAACCAGAGCTCAGGAGGTTTAATGAAGGGGGACGTGAACCAAGACCACGGCACTGGCAAGATCAAAGACAACAATCTCAACTTTTCCCCAACGCCTCCAGCAGCTGCCAGTGGTTGGCATCTCATAACCCCAAAGATCTCCTCTCCTACACCTCCATTCAGAGCTCTCAGTCCATCAGCTAACGCCGGCAGCAGCAGCGGCCTCAAAAAAGCCACGTTGCACCCCAGTCTGGGATCCCCAACAGCAAATCCATCCATCAGGCCCACACTGCCCTGCCGGTGTAAACAACGCTTTCTTTTTACATGTCAGTGTGGACTGCCATCGGGGAATAGTATGTTATGCAGCAACAACTTTGTTGTCATAGAAAATAAAAATAAATAATCAGTAATATTACAAAATTGCAGAAATACAGTATTTAGTCTTCAAGTCTTTTAAAGGATCTGAATCAGAACGTTTTGATTTGAGCAGCATTACAAATGCATACGGACACCTGTGTCCGTATTATTAAGTGTTTTTGTGGTGTTTCTACCTCACAGTGTTCCCATAACCAACTCCATTCAACCAGCCCTCTTTGGTTCTGAAGAACATTACTGGTCCCCATTCAACTTCCTCCCTAATCTGAGGTGACAGTGATTCAGACCTTACCGGCTGATATCATTGTTGGCCCAAAGAAACCAAGCTCTGGCTGCCAGTAACGGATAATCTTATAATAGAATAATCAGAATAATCTCAGAATGACATGTTCAGCTGTTGTACAGTCAGTTATGGGTCAGTCTTTGGTTGAGTTGTAATATCAATGCATTGGTTTAAAAACACAAAGACTTTAAGACTGAATACTCACTTCAGGTGGTTGGGTTTCAGAGCAGGTCAGTAGTTCGAATCATAGATGTCAGTACAAATGCTGTGATTGGGCGGGATTCCCATCAAAGTTGAGACTCGTGATTGGTTTAAAGTGATTCTGGCTCATTGTAGTTCATTAACCATGAGTTTAGCTGACCAATCAGATGTTGGTATTTAGCCTGGTACTTGTAGTGAAAAAAGGGATTGTAGTCTACTTTCTGCCTGTTTTCCTTTCCTCTCTGATAACTGCCAACACCTTTTCTTATTACATAGTTTTTCTGCTTTTCTTATATTCATTTTTCAGTCCGTGCAGCTTCTTGGTGGAGGCATCCTGCTTTGGTGCTTCGCATCGTCCGCATGCTACTTTCTGCTATCAAATCAAATATTCAAAATCAATCAGCGGCACTCTGAAACTCTGAAAAGTATATTTATAACCAAAGATAAGCAGCCTGCAGGATTTCCCTCCAGACCTGATGGAGTGGAGGTCTCATTTCCAGTCAGTAGCATTTACTAACAATTAGAGATATTAGAGAGACATCTCGTGGCCGGTGTCAAGCATAGCAGGAGCATGGAGGGCCCTACAAGGAAGAGCTTAGATGTGCCTCCTCTGAAACCGAAAGTATGCGTTAAAAAGTTTTTTTCTTTTTTCCCTTTTTTTATAAGCTTTAATCAGTTTTGATTCCATTAGTCGTTACTTTCTACACGTATCTGTTTTTAAGGAAATCAATACACACACAAAAACTCAGTTAAATGAGTCTGTGTAACAAGAAATTAATTTTACAGGAAGTTTCAGACCCCAAAACTCTTTAACATTTACATTTCTCCACAGATCTTTAACGTACCTGCTTCATAATTGTGCTCTTTATTCCTTTTTAAGGTGGATTTGTGAGAACGCAGATCAAAGGGTCAAACAATCCTGAGAAAGACTCAAATTGCACAAATCCTGCTTCAACTCCTTGATTTGTGCAGTTTGAAAAAAGAAAGGGGAATGACTGTTCTCCCCTCAGCGCCGACGTTATTGTCCGTCAGGCGGTGTGTTCCCATTTTTCATCATTTTACTTCAAAATGAGATTTTTACATAACTCGATCAGCTCAAACCGCTCGGGCCGTCTCCTGCTATGTGCCACAGGCTCGGTATGAATTAGCTGTTGCACATCGAATCTGAAGTGCTCTTCTTTCTTTCTCCTGTGCTCTCACCTTGGTCTGCAGATGAGCAGTTTTACCGATTCGAGTTTGTGGTGGATGACAGCAGATCGCAGACGACACGGGAGACGCTTAAATCAGCCGTGGCTCTTTGGGTGAGTTTTTACTCCACTTATTCATCCATGTCCAGACCTCAGTGAGCGTAACCGTGGCAGCAGCGACAGACCTCATTAGATTTTCTTTCATAATTTTAATTAGTTGAAGCTCTGAGCAGCTTAACTTTATCAAACGTAGAAATATACTAAAATATGATTTTCAATACAAAGTCAAAAAAACTGTGTAAAATGTATTTTATTCAAAACATAACACAGAAAAAACCTAAAATTTCAGAACCGCTTCCAGTTATTATCTTCTTAAATGAAACAAAAGGAAGTCTCAGTACAACATAGTTTAATGTCTGTGGCAGCAGCCCTGCACTGGCAGTGATGGTTTTACTGGTTACTCTGGTTGACTGGCATAGTGGTGGTGTAGCTACAGCAGCTAGCAGAAAGTGTATGATGCTGCAGATAAAAATGAAACAACAAAAAGTGTCAGAATATCTAAAAAACAAAAAGATCAAGTGTGCAATTACTCTCACTGCCAGGAGAGGGAGACAAAACAGCCACACTACATGAGTTCAGTAAAACACTGGCACAGAATTATTGAACAGAACTCAAACTTCATCTCCAGGTCTATGATAAACAAGATTAAAGTCATATTTTATTTAATTAAGACTGAATTAAGATAACATGGGAGTGAAAAAAATTTCTGAGCTGCTGAACTTAAAGAAATGAAGATTAGGAGAATACAGAGGTCGGGAGCAAGACTCACCTTTACCTGAACAAGCGATGACTTAGATTTGTTGGAACAGTTTTTACTCATGAAGCAGGTACATAAAGTTTCTTCTTCACACCAATGCGGCAGTTTAATATTCAGTGCTGAGCAGACTTCAAACCCGATCTGTTATTTTTACAGCTCAATCAGACCTTTCAGGACTGGATCCACAAAGTCTACGTGGGCAGCATCAGGTAATCCTGCAAACAGCTATCACACAAAGTGCACACGACCTAGGGCAAAGGTGCTTTTGTATGGGTGATGCTGTTTGGGTCTGTGCTCGTTTTCAGCCATTTCACAATAGCTAAAAAGATGAGCTACACCAAGGAGAGAAAAAAGAAATGGTTAGAAACAGTTAGACCTGTGAGAGCGACAGGTCACGCCAGGATGAAGTTTACTGTCCTGCTCCTGTGAGCACGAGTGCAGATGTGTGAGGTGTTTGAAGCTGAGCAGTAAGGCTCTGCGCTCCTGGGTCATATTTTGAGGTGAACAGTAAAAGTCTGACTTATGTGCTTCCTCCTGGCTGCAGGTACTTTACTGTGTTCATGCATCATTTATCATTTGTAGTCTTTCATCTCTGCTGCTTCTCTTCTTTTCCCTCTCCAGTGTTCAGCTGAGTCCACAGACTGCAGGAAACCTGAGCAGGTAGCATGACTCTGTTTAACTCTGCAGGTTCCTGTCATTATGTGCTCACCACCTCATAGAAGTCAGGTGTTTAGGATGGTAGGTCATTCTGGCATGTCTCTTTTTGCTGCAGCTATGAGTGCCGTGGTCTGCTGGTTTATACCGAGATCATCAACAAGAACCTGAGCCTCATCGATGATGCGTCTGCCCGGCTCAGACAGGGGAGCGTGTCAGAGGGTGTGGAGATCCAGAGCGCCTCTGTGGAAGTCAAACAGATTGGTGAGAAGGTTACACTGAACGCTAAACACAGAAAAATAAGAACCGGAGATAATAAAGAAGTATGGTTTCTGCACATCACTCACACAACTCTCTGGATTTGATTTGTTGTGGATTTTATTGTCTAAAGTCTGTCTGTTCGCCTTCTCTGATCACTCTGTGCCCTGGATGTTTTTCCTGTTTCATTATATGAATGTATGTCTGCTTCAAAACTGTGAAATCACTCCTGTTTTTTTCTGCTTAAAGAAAATTGCCCGTACGACCCGCCTTGGCCTGAAACCAGACCGACCATTACTGAGTACCAGCCCTGCTTCCCCAACAAGAAATGGAGGACCTGGTAACACGAACACACACAAAACATGAGCTGAATGCAGCCAAACACGAATATTTGATTGCAATATTTCCAGCTCCATATTCTTATTTTCCACTTGACAATAATCCTTCATCATCCTTGCAACTAGCACGTTTGCACAAGTTCAAGGCAAATATTAGGATTTGCACTTATATTCACGAACTGTTATTTATTTCATATCCATCTTTTGTAGGCACTTTGTTCTCATGATCATTGTGAGGTTTTCGTGTTTCTGGGGAGAGTCATTAATCAAGACTGCATGATATATCCCAAAATGTATTTTAAGAACCCCCACTGTGATAAAATCAGCAGTAAAAGCAGCTCATATCTTTTCTTTGTTAGAGTCTGTGGTTTTAATCAGATCTTTCTGAGACACTGTGGTGTTCAGTGAAACAGCATTTGATGTTGATTTATTGACTTAATTCATCTTCCTGTAATGTTATACACCTCATGGTGATCTATGATTTATTAGTATGACAAGCAGGACATCTTCCGACGCCCACGAGTGCCTCAGCATAAATTCTCAGAGGGAAGTGGTCCTTAGTGGGGTTAACTGTGGAGTCAGTGGGGCTAAAGTTCTGGTTATTCTTCTCCTTTTATCACACGTTTCCACAGCAGCATTTCTGTTGAGCAGACTCAATGATAAAGTCTGAACGAAGCAGTCGGACCTTTGAAGAGCGCTGCTGCACACGTACTCCGGACCGCAAACACCAGGGCTAAAATCCCATTTGAACCCTTTAAATGTTACTTCACCATCTTAAAACAGGAAGTAGGCGATGTTATTGTCATAGAGTTAGTGTAGGGAGGAGGTCGGGGCGGATGGGTGGGCTGATAAAGTCAGAGAGTGCTATAACTACCTTTACTGCATGTTGAACTGTGTGTTTGGAGCGACCAGGATTGGGTTTGTTAAGCTGTTGAATATTTAAGCACTTCCTCCACATTCCTCCACAAAACCTGCCTGCAGCAGTGCCGGCTATCTTACTTAGGACTACTTCTTTAAGCTGAGTAATTATATGTCTTATCGATAACCTCTTCTTTTCCCAGTTTAATCAGTTCGATGAACTACTCATCGTACTGGTCAGATCCAGACAGCAGCAACTGCACTGATATCGACTCCATCCAAGTGTCAGCAGGTACGCTCAGACACAAAGTCAATCTGACAGCGGACTGTAGACGTGGCGTGCCGACACCGTTGATTCTAACAATGCATCATTTGCTTTGTGTGTAAAAAAACATAGACAGCTGAATATCTGAGTTGTTTTATTTTTGCATGAATAAAAAAGCAAATACATGATTTTAAATTATTTTATTCCAACTGCCGCAGTTCAGAATAAAAGTATTAACAACAAAGTTAAAGAGTCTGAGACCACAGCGTAGTACAGATTTAAAAATGTTATTTTCCAGTGTGGGAACATTTTATTCACTCTTTGTGCGTTTCAGATAATAAGCTGGGTCACATTTTTACAATATTTTCTGCTCGTCCGTTTCTGATTTGCCCCAAAATGGTATGGTTTGAAATATGTAACATATATGATTTCTGCAAATAATTCGCTTCATATATCAAATACTTATTTACCTATTCTTTTTGACATACGGTCTCTGAGCATAATTGAGCATGTTTTTTCACACCTGTTTGAATATAAATATCTCACAATGAACTATGAAAGATAAAAGCTTTTCTTCCAATAACATTTAATCAGGATCCATAATCCTGCAAAATCAAACATGCAGAATTAATTTAACATAAATTCACAAATATAAAGAAATATTCATTCACTTTTAAAGCTGCTGTGAGTAAATCTGACATTTGTAAAAGAAAAACAAAAATATTAAGATGACCTGTATGAAACTCTAATTTTCACTTATTTTTGACAAATAGATATAGATTTTTGTTCAGTTTCAAGACTTTATACATTAAACTATTTTAAACCTGAATTATAAGTCAATAGACTAGAAATGACACAGAACTGGAAAATGAACCTGAATTTGTGTTTTAATCTGTGATATATCACAAAGTTGTGATAGAAAGTGACAAAATGGAACCATTTGTGTGTTGCTTGAGCAGAAAATGCATCTGATGTAGCGGAGCAGCTCAAAGCGTTCACCAACAACAAGCTGAATGAGAAAGAGGTGAGTGTTTACACTGGCATCTGTTCGCTCAAGCCTCCTGTGACCAGGAGAGTGACTCCGTGTCCTCCTGTCCTCCTTGTCCTCCGTGTCCAGGTGTCTAAAGTGGTGTCAAAGGTGGAACAACTAGTGAACGTATCCAAGATCAACTTCACGTTAGCCTCCAGCATCGTCACCATCATCTCCAACGTCATGAGTGGCTCAGCTACAGTCCCGGCAGCCTCAGACAAGTACAGACTTCTTACTCTGCCCACCTGATATTAAAGTCCTGTTTGTGGCACATTAGTATATGTGAGGGGGGCAAACTCCTCAAGATGGGTGGTGACCATGGTGGCCATTTAGAAGTCGGCCATCTTGGATACAACTTTTGTTTTTAAAGTAGGAAGAGGGCCATGTGACACATCAAACTTATTGGTAATGTCACAATTTAGACCAACTCAGACTGGTTGTTATGTGATGGTTGATCTGCTAAAATCTTAATTTTGTAACCAAAACATCTGAAAAATGTAAAGTTATCACTCACACACCACCAGGAAGTACGGTGACTGGAGAAATTCTGCAAATGTCACCAGGTCTGTGAAAATTAGCAGTTAGCAAAGAAACTTTGAAGCATCAGGATGACGATAAACTGAGAATAAGGTGGAGAGTCTGCTATCAGTTTGGATCGTCAGTTTCTGATAATTTGATGATTAACTGGAATAAATCGGTGAAAACTGCAAATCATTTGCTGTCTCCATACAAAGTTTTTCACTTTAAACTGAAATTTACATTAAGCATTTAAATTCAGAGTCCAGTAGCTTCTGAAAGTAGGAGATTTAACTGCTCTGTGACAGCA
Organism: Aulonocara sp. 'chitande type north' Nkhata Bay; assembly: GCF_057382095.1. Lineage (NCBI taxonomy): Eukaryota > Metazoa > Chordata > Actinopteri > Cichliformes > Cichlidae > Aulonocara > Aulonocara sp. 'chitande type north' Nkhata Bay. The sequence goes on from NC_141358.1 coordinate 26,471,507, forward strand.
GCGGATGAGTACCTAACATTTGCATAGGAATAAAACTTGAGTTTAGCCTCCTATTGCAGCGAGTTTCACCATAGACAGGTTGTACTGGTTGTGCAGACCGACTCAGACTGGTTGTTATGTGATGGTTTTGTGTGTATTTATTAATCACATGAACATTATTTGCAAAGCTTCACCAACCTATCTGAGAGACCGCAGCAGTTTGGACATAGGCCGCCTTCCACCAAAAGTTCACTCGGAGATTGCAGAGTGCTCCATGCTCAACCTCTGGGCAACCAGCTGATGCTACAACTACTTACAGTTGACCTCCAACAGCAAAACAGTTCAGCATGATCACCGGAACCGACAGGTTGCCCTCAGTTGCGCGGAGGCTGTGTCCCATTTCTACGATAGCAATCAGCTAGCATGTAGTCAGAGTGTTGAAACTTTCTGCCGCTTAATGAACTCTCAGCCACAAAGTTTGCTGGCAGGACGGAAAGTTCAGTATTAAACTGAAACTTAAACGAGACTCACATGTTTGAGTCTGTTTCACATGAATCACCTTCAAACATGATCATTTTCAGCTGCGTTTCAGTCAGCCGTGTTAAACGCCACCTCTGTGTTTCTCACCAATATCTGTCTGGTTTTGCTTCCCTTTGAAATCATCGTAGAAATACTTTGCTTCTCTCTCCTCCTCCGCAGAGCTCTGAAGACCGTGGACAAGCTGGTGCAGAAGATCCAGTTTGATGGTCCGTCCATCCAGATCAATTCCAAGAATCTGGCTGTGGGAATTCTGGCCCTCAACACGACGATGTTCAACAAAACAACCCTCAGCGCCTTCATGTCTCCAAATAAGTCAGACCCACAGGTAACGGCTGGGAAAGTCAAAACTTTCTCCTGTAGAAGGTGGATTTGTGTTTTTTGATTTAGCTTTGACTGTTTCCTGTCCCCTCTCAGATTGATTTTAAGTCTAAGCGGCCGAATCCTTTAGCTCAGGTCACACTTCCCGCCTCTCTGCTGTCCAGAGTCTCTCATGCCGAAGCCGACACACCGTCCAGGATCAGCTTCATGTTCTTCAACAGCCCCAGTTTTTTCCAGGTCAGAGGTCACGGTGTGACGTTCACACAAAGGCTGATGTTTTAGGGTGTCTTAACATGACGTGTTTTTCAGAAAAAGGCAGAAAATGAATTGATCAGCTACGTGGTGGCGAGCAGCGTGGTGAACGTCCCCATCCACAACCTGAGAGACCCAGTGAGGATCGAGATCGCTCATCGCTCTGACCCGGTGAGCGTTCACGTTTTTTCCTTTCTTCTCTGTTCCATTTTTGGACTTTATACACATTATTTATATATTTGCGTCACTCTTTTCACTTCCTTTCTTTGACCTGTGCTTCATTGTGTTGTCTGTTTCATATAAATGACCTTTATGTTTCTCATGTTCCCCTTTTTCTGAGGTTAATTAATACATTTATTAACATTAATAATCCATATTATTGAAACTGTCAGTAAGAATGTAGTTCCTGGAGATGTGCTGAAGGATTTGAAATGACAGTGTCAGAAGATCATGCAGAAATGAGCCAGGTGTGATGGTCACGAGTGGCTCTGATTGTCTGCTTACTTGAACTTGCTGCTGAGTCATTGCTCTTCTGTCCTCTCAGGCTCGTGGGACTCTGGACTGCGTTTTCTGGAACTTCACCAAGAACGGTAAGTCTGTCCGTCGCCTCATCACTCACCTCAAGTTCATCACTGGTCCTCAGATCTGCAGAGAAGGGAGTCGGCAGCTGTTACAGCTCGTCACACCTCCGTCCTGCTGCACTTTTACTTTGACGTTCTGGTCTGGTTGCTCTTTCAGCAGAAAATTCTGGTAAATTTAGCAGCTTTTCAGGCCGTATTACCAACAGATTCAAGTACTGCAGTAATTACTGAAGAGGACGTTTGTGCGCAGTCTTATCTCAATACAGATATTTGGCTTCGGAGCAGCCGCCCTCAAACTTTGCAGAAATATTTCGAGCTCCTGAATCCCGAGCAGTGCTTTATTTATTATAAAAAAAACACATTTATTATATTATATTTTATTATTAGAAAGAAATCAATCTTTTCATCTGTTTAATTACACATTTTCATTTTGTGTTGAGGTGACTTTGCTGTAATGCCTCTGTGTCACCACTAGATGGAACTGGAGATTGGAGCAAAGAAGGCTGCAAAAAAAACTCCACCGAATCCACCGCCAACAAAACCGTCTGCCTGTGCGACCACCTCACACACTTCGGTGTCCTCCTGGTAAGACCGCCGTGTTCCTGTGAGTGTGTGTGTCCGAGCTGTCCTCACACACCTGTCACACTGACGTCCTGGCACGGGCGCCGCATACATGTCACGTTGTGTGGATCCTTTCATGTTTTTGTTGTGGTCATGATGGTCTCCATAGTTGCCCTCTGGCCTTCTTTGTTGTTCATGTGCGTTTCCTTCATTCATGTAGTCGTTGCCGTCTCTCTCTTAAGGACATCTCTCAGACTTCGCCCTCCATCGATGAAAAGAACAACAATATCCTGACCTTCATCAGCTACATTGGCTGCGGGATCTCCGCCATCTTCTCTGCTGCCACGCTGCTCACGTACATCGCCTTCGAGTGAGTCCACCGTTCGGCTGCAGTATGAACCCTCCAGCTTCCAGTGCCTGGCTATCGTCTCTCCTCATCCGTGTTTTCCATCAATGATGTCATTGTTTTTTGGTGACAAAAGCGAGTCAGTCTGTTAAAGCAGAACTACACAAAGTGTTGGAAGACAGTCTAGATTTCCATCATCTGTAGTTTCCTTGAGTTGTTCCTCCCAGAGTGTGAAACACCGCTGCTCTGTCGGAGCTGATGGTGTCTCACAGATGTGCACGACATGTCCTTTGGCTCCAGTGCTGTGACCTCTGGGTTTGCAGTAAAAGCAGCATGGATCGCTCTCTTTCAGCTCTTAAAAAGCTGCATTAAGCTTGTAAAAGCACTTTGCAGAGACAGAGGGACTAAAACAGTGTGATATAAATGCCACTCCTTTGTTTCTCTTGGCTTCGCATTTAAATCCCAGAGCCAAGCATCACTGTTCAAAGTGCAGGCTGTTTATACAGAATCTGTTTAAACCCAAACCGTCATCTTTCCCAGGTTTACATGAGTGCAAACGACACTAATCAGCAGAGCCTGTTGTCCCAGGTGTGAACACCTGTACTCCGAAAAGGAGGCATGGGATGGTGTGGAGGACAGAGGGTTGCGTGCATCACTGTTATCACTTTTATCAGTGATGTCAGTGATGCATGAATAAAGACATTTAGTGTGTTTTTAGCTCTGTGTTGGGTAAATGGAGCGCACATGGGTCACACTCACGGTGCTCTGAAGGCTTTCAGCTCGAATGTTGTGAATCACCAATAAATTTCAAAGTCACAGAAAAATTTGGAGCAGGAAACCAGAGAGAAACTTGAGAAACTCTCAGCTACTGCATGCGGCTTTGACTTGAATGAGAATATTCGGAAAAAACTGCAGCAAATATATTTCTCGACAATATCAGAATGTAACCACGCAGAAATTTGTGCTTTCCTCCTCTTGTCCTTACAGGAAACTGCGACGTGACTACCCGTCAAAGATCCTGATGAACCTCAGCACATCCCTGCTGTTTCTCAACATGGTGTTCCTGCTGGACAGCTGGCTGAGCACCATGAAAAACGATGGGCTGTGTAAGGCTGTGGCCATTTTTCTCCACTACTTTCTGCTGACCTCCTTCACCTGGATGGGGCTAGAATCGGTCCATATGTACATCGCTCTGGTCAAAGTCTTTAACACCTACATCCGCCGGTACATCCTGAAGTTCTGCATCGTGGGGTGGGGTGAGTCGCCCACTGATGATCCACACAGACCCACAAAGACAACAAAAGATCATGAATAAAGTAAAAGTGTCCAACATGATTTAGCATTTCTCTGCATCAAGAATAATTTATGATTAATAATTACTGAAGCTCCTACTGTTGTGCACAAGTCAAGTCTTCGTTTGGAGGTGGATTTGGTCGGGAACTCTGTGAAGCTGCGGGTGTCTCAGGGCAAAAACACACAGCACAGCTTCAGCTTCATATCATTCCTGTTGAATATGATTAATAATCTCTTACAGACAGGTCTAAGTGCATGTAAACCTTTTACTATCCTGAACAGATGTGCACCAGCGTACCAAACATTCCTCCGAGAAAATATCTTCTGAGATTTATATCATCCTCCTGAGACTGGAGATGCAATTTTAATTTCTATGAGCTGTTTGGGATTAAATGGCGCTGATATGCACAAAAAAATTAACTAAAAAAAGGAGGCCGTTACCTCGTTAGATAATTGTTGAATACTTTTCTGTCTTGATATGAGGACGTGGGTTTAATTTACAAGATAAAACAGTTTGATGCCATTTCAGTCTGTGATTGTGATGCAAGTATAAGAGACCCGGGAGACTGACGTTAACGTGCGGACGGCGTGCTTTGTGTTTTCCAGGTCTTCCTGCTGTGCTGGTTGTGATTGTCGCTGCGGTGGAAAAAGACGCATACAAAGCAGTAGAATACAAAGGAGGGTCAAAGTTGTAAGTGTGCCCAGAATCTCAATAACAGGTCTACAAACCACGTCACTAAATATGGACGTGATGATTTCTTGTCAGAAAAATCAGGATTTGATTAAGTCACTGAATAACTCATTTATCAGAGTGTTGCTTAATCAGTCAGTTAGCTAACAAAAGAAAAGCCTTGTTACATGCAGGCGTCATCGTTAGCACAACTGCTCCACGGTGCCAAGTTTATGATGAAAGGACAACGAGTTGTTCAGGATTCGAGTTAAAAACTGCTGTGTGCATGGCGCTGACGTGCTTGAGCTCCTGCAGCTGATTCTGTCTGTTATCCTGCAAAACTCGCAAAAACGATCAAACTGAACAGCTGCACAAAATCTCACCTTAAGCAACCCTCAGTCCTCAGGGTTTGCTATAACGGGATGACCAGTGCACTTTCACTTCGTTTTAGTTTACTGCATCTCAAATTGATTAAGGCTGGATTTAGTTTCATTATAATAAAGTGGCTGATGTGTGAAAAAACCTTAAATCCCTCTTTAATAGTTTGAACGGGCATGTGTGTGTTTCCTTGTCAGCTGCTGGATTACCAATGAAGCCGTCTTCTACACCACCTGCGTCGGTTACTTCTGCCTGGTGTTTCTGCTCAACATGGCCATGTTTGTCGTGGTGATGCTGCAGATCTGCGGACGCAACGGCAAACGCAGCAACCACACGCTGCGGAAAGAGGTCTGTACTCATGCCCAGTGATCTGGACTAAGACTGTTTCATGATTTAAAAAAACTTTCTGTCGGTTGTAATGACTCTCTGAATTAAAAGTTAACCCTGACATTCCTGCAATATAATAACAACCATATCATAACAGGTGTCAGCAGCCTTAAGGCTCTGTCAGTTTCTCATGTCTGCTTCTGGAAAAGGAAGTAAACTAAGGAGACAAGGAAAGGAGGGAACGTTTAACGCTTTAAAATTCTCTCCTGCTATGATCCAGGTTCTCCGAAACCTACGGAGCGCCATCAGCCTCACCTTCCTGCTGGGAATGACCTGGGGGTTTGCTTTCTTTGCCTGGGGACCGGTCAAGCTGACGTTCATGTACCTCTTCTCCATCTTCAACTCACTGCAAGGTGAAGTGACCGCATAGCGTGATAGTGTGAACATGTTTAATCCGTGTGCTGAGTTGTGTTATGTGTAAAGATAAAAGGTTATAGAGCAGGTTTGTGCAGAGGCGATAACTGTAAAGTGACCCAAGCAGTTATTTTTACCTGTCAGCAGGTCTGCTGTGGTAGAATAACTCATTCTGTTTCTATCTGTCTGTTTTCAGGCCTCTTCATATTTATTTTCCACTGCGCCCTGAAAGAAAATGTGCAGAAGCAGTGGAAGAGATACCTCTGCTGTGGCCGATTCAAGCTGTCAGACAACTCAGGTATCCCATCTGTCTGTCTGCCTTTTTCAGGTCAAGGCCAGTTCACGTCTCCCCTCTCAGGTCTGTCTGCCGGACCCCAGAGAGGTTCCCACGGCAGCATAAAAAAAGAAATAAAAGGACGTTTTATTAAAAATATAAAAGCTAAGTCGCCACGGCTTCATAGGTAATAAAAAAGATAAACCCAGGAACTCCTCCAGGTGCGCTCAGTCTCAGGATGTGCTGTCCGGGTGCCATTTCATTTAAGAGAAATCACTGAGTTTCACTTGATGCCAAAAAATTACTGTGCAAAAGTCTCCAACCACAGATAAAGTTTTGCTTGGAAAATAGAAAATAGATGCATAAATACACAGAAATACAACCTGGAGAGCTGGATGTTTGCCTGTTTCGGACATCAGAGGCAGATACTATTCATCTTCTTTTAAAACAGGTTCTTTCCTCAGATGTCTGTCATGTGTAGACATGACACTGATTCATGACTTTAAGCAGGCGAAAGATCCAGTATTTGCTGACTGTTATCAGTCGTGTCCTGAAAAGTCCTCTTTACGTGATTGAACTCACAAATCCAAAGAGCTCCACTTTAGTGCCAGCAGTGCTTTTATGAAAGGAGAGAGAGGATGGATGCTCCAGCCCTTGCTTCGCTTTAACATGTGAAGGTTTTCAGTGAGTGAACACGTCTTTCACGTGGACATGTGTGAGATCCGTTTATTCACTTATACAGAAACATCTCTGAATGTTTCAGCCAAAACATGTTTGGAAAGAAACAACTCAAAACGAAGCTTTATTTAATTTATTTTTCATTTGATAAAAATCCAGATTATGATGACTTTTTAAACTTGTTGGAATGAGTTCATGATACATGTTTGTGTTAAAGCCAAAATCTCTCAGTTCAGGTTCCCTAAAAACATCCTGAGAAGCTGTGAAAGTAAAAGTTAGACCTGCTTTTTTATGTTCTGCTGGCAACTCTTCAGTCTGATGGGACAGGATTTTCCTTTTCTCTGTTTTGGCAACAGTTGGATGGGTTATCAAAACCACAGATTATGTTTCTCCCTCATTGGAGAATTATTTAACTGGAAAAAGAAGGAATCATTTGTAATGGTTTCATCCACCTGTCCACATTCTTTCCAGGCCAGCTGAATTTAAACAGGTGTTGTTGGGAATTGTTCTAAACAGCTGGAAACGGAATGTTTAAAGGTTAAATATGCATAATGACAAGATGTGTGTTATTCAAACATCCTGAACATTTTTAATCTCAGCAAATTAAACTTCAGTTGCAAAAATCCTGAAAATGGAAATAGTGCAGATATAGTTCATGTTGACTGTGAATTGTTTAGTCAAAATCTAAAGTTGTACATGTTCCTCTAGAAGAAAAATGTGGAGAATTATTAGAGAGGTCCAGTAATTGTGTCTGACACTGAACTTCAGTAAAAGTGAGGAACATTAACATTGAAGAAAAAACCCTACAACACATTGTGTCCCACTGATATCGTCTCTAAAAATCTGGAGATAATTGATTGTTTCTCGCGTGCAGACTGGAGTAAGACAGCTACCAACAACACCAAGAAGGTGAGCTCAGACAACCTGGGCAAGTCTCTGTCCTCCAGCTCCTTTGGCTCCACCACCGCCAACTGGACCTCCAAAGCTAAAGCGACGCTCAACCCGTTCAAACGACATAGTAACACAGGTGAGACCCGCTCAGAAAGGCCCTCGCAGCACAAACGCTCTCATACAGTAATTACTTAGAGGAGACTGTGAGACCGAGAGGACATGGAAGCAAAGAGAGGAGAAACATCCAGCGTGAGTTAGTCTGAAAAGAAAACCACCACCCTGTTTAGACAGCTTGTCTGAAGTCCATTGCTCTTTGTGAAAACACCGCTGCACATACTATGCCTCAGAGCTTTACTGCTTTAATAACACTTGTATATGTTAGCATGTAGCCTATGGCAGGCATGAGTGCGTGGACCAAATGTTCCCCTTATGCTGCGCAGCACTACTATGTAGTAAACAAGTTTGCATGCAGACTCCAGTGTTTTCTGTCCTGAATATGAAGATGAAAGGAACTTGAATCACCCCCTACTGTGGAAGTTAGTGTAGCTTATCACAACCCCGAAGCAAAAAGGCCTGTTTGATTCCATCATAGTTATATATTATAACGTCCTGCTCAGTAACAATCTCTGTTATTAATCCACCTTTCTCCTTGAATAAATTAGAACATCCTTAAATCACTTTCACTATTTAATGAACGGGATGATCCATAATAGTTGTTCAGTGACTCGGTTTGAAGGAAAGACTTTAAGTGCCAGTTAAACCCATCTGCATGCAAACTTGACTCCACTTGAAGATCAGTTCCTTTTTTCCGTGATTGTTGCAGGTTTGTCACTGTTACCATGAAAGCCTGTGTAATATCTCCTGGTACGTGATGTTGATGTGTGTGCCTCTGTGTTTGCTGTGTAGACAGCTATTCCAGCCAGTAACAAGAATGGAGGACCAGTGGAGGTAAAGCCTAAGCCGATTAGAGGGTTGTGCTCCTGCTTCCAGCATCATGTGATCTGATCTGGGTTTCCCAAAATGCTTCTGCTCTAAAATTAATCTGGAAATCCAAATTCTAGATGATGTTTAATTTGGTGTCTTTAATCCAAAAGAGGAAAACGTTCAAAGGTTTCACTAGCAGACATTTTGGGAAAGCAGCCACTGTGATTGTGCTGTGATTGTTTGGTTGCCATGATGTCATACACGTCCCTTGTTCCCCACCCCTGAGATACTCTGTTATAAGTGAGAGCTCAAACTCAATCCACTCATTCATATTTTGGCCTCAGGGTGCCTCGGGGTGCAGAAACAAGCGCGCCGTGTCGGGCTGCTTCCGAGCCGACATCTGCAATGTGTTTAATGATTTTGGATTTGTGCGAATTTGTAATAAGAGCACAGTAACACCAGGCTAACTCTGTGGTTCACATTAGAGTGAGTAACTGATGTGATTTCTTGTGTTTGCTCATTAAATTAACACCAAATGTTGAGGATGTCAAACACTCTGTTTGAGTCCCAACATTACACGATGCGACTGACTCCCAAAGAGACTGAACCTCTCTCTCTCTCTCTCTCTCTCTTACTGATTGTGATCACATTAAACATCTGCTCTCAAAATCAGAGAGGTGCAACACTTCCTACAGTTTAGTTTAATTACTTTAGGCACAATTGTATAATATCCCCAAACCATTTGTGGAAGGCTCTGACACTCATCCATGGAGTAGAATAAACACGTTCCAGCAGGCAGAACTCGAATGTGTTTTCTAAGGATATTAAAGCTATTACTTCTTTATATATTTAAGCTGTGACAGAGACTGTGAACAACCACAGTTGAGTATAACCCACAGATTAGCACAAATTAACACAAAATTAACCCAAAGAACAAGCTCGATATTTGAAATTGCAGTAATATAATTACAAGAGGAGTCACAGAAACTACAGTCACCAGTTTTTTTTACTCTTAAAAGTGGAAAATCTAATGTTTGTTTTTTAACTAATTATCCTAGATGGTTAACATGGGCTTCGGTGCAGTGAATGATGTATTGATTCCAGGTTAACTCCAGGTTAGTTTGAGTAGATGGACGGGGTCTGGTTATACTGGTTATACTGGTTGTGTCTAAAAAAAAAATCGGTGTGTGCAAGATGGTGCAATATGGAAACACTTGGCCGTCTTTGTTAAATCCAAGAGAAGCGTAACGTTTTGGCTGCCCGACTCTGATGACTTAACTCATGTGAGCGTACAATAACGTTAAACAGCGAGGTTCATCAAGTTCATCAAGTTATTTCTAATGTTATTGTTTGACTGTGGTTTACAGTTCTAGGCTAACCCCTGTCAGCTTGCCACATATCAGCTATAATAGCTATATTGGCCATTTGGAGTAACTTTATATTGCGTTTGCTACTGGCATTGCATTTAAGATTATTTGAGGCTAAAGGTGACATGAATAAACTTTTTATGTTGGCCACTTCAGATAGATCCATAAGCCTTGATGTTATTGATGTCGTCAAAAACTCAGTTCATTCCACGACACGCGAGCCACGCCTGTTTCTGAATTTCCAGAATGAAAATAACTGCAAGTCCATCGCAGATACTAAGATTAAGTAAGGATTAAGTAAAGGACTCTAACCTATGAGAGTGGGGGAGGAGGAGCTTTGGACAGTGAGGGGAAAGAGAGGAGATTTGCAGGAGGAAGCTTTCAGTTTCCAATTTCTTGGTTCACCTTTTTCTAATGTTACACAATTGCAGCTTTAAATGCTAACGTGCATGCTCAACAGGTTTGATTTTATGCTCCCTCTGTGCCCCCCCTCCCTCTGCCAGTCAGAAGATTAGGAAACTTTTCAGTTGGACATGTCCTTTCACTTTTCACTCTCACATGATCTGCGACAGCCAAAAGGAATGACTAATGTAATTCCAGCTGTAGTTTAACTCTGTGTACATGATGTGTTTAGTGTTATGGACTGAATCCATCTTTAAGTAATTTACTGTGTTTCCATGTGAAACAAAAAGACCCAAAGCAATCTTAAAACCACAGGAGAAGTAATTTGTCTGTAACAAATTTCACAACATGTTGTTTTGTTCCCACTAACATTAAAAAAAATCTGGTTCGTTTTGACCGCTTTATAGATGTCACTGTTCTCTGGGCTGATTTGGCAGTCCTGAAATCTGGACTTCCCCTTCTCTCGAGCACAGCGTACTCCCTGTGCGGCCATTGTGTCAGTCAGAGTCAGCCCGAATGGCAAGGGTAAAGTTGAACAGGTAAAGTGTCTCAGCCGCTCCATTATATCTCCAGGTGAGCTGAGAGAACAGGTGAGGAGAGATCTTTAGTCTCTTTGGGAGTTTGGAGGTTTTCGCCAAAGCTGTGATGTCAGAGTTTCTCCTTCAAACTGGCCACATTCACTCTGAGCTCAATTAGTACTCTTACTTTCATTCCCAGCGTTCCCAGCCTCCTCTCCACAGACAGCTGGGACTGTGTGGAACTGAAGAACACGCAGAGCCTTAATGGAAAGAATGAAAAGAAGTTTTTCCCTTTAATGCCAGCAACATGTTTTAAAAAGCTGAGGCTCTGAGACTTTTTCTTACTAAAACGAGCAGGAGAACAACGTTGTCTGCATGGAGTTCACTGCTGACTCGTGCGGTGAACTCAGAACCGTCCGTGCTGAATCTGTGTGCAGAACAGAGCTGATGATTTAAACCCCAGTAGTCAGGAGCTGAAGAGTGAATGGAGCCACTTTAAAGGTTACTGTTGTTCAGGGAAAAGTGCTTTCTGGAACATCTTTCAGACAGTCAACAAATATCTTTCATGGAAGACGCTTTGGGGAATCCACTCATGAATGATGCTGAATGATGCTGAATGTTGCCTTAGCTGTTGCCTCATGGTTCCTGTTCAGGTTGTGTGCTTTACTTTGGGGACCTGACACGTACTTTGGGGATCATGCTGCTCCATTTGTGTCAGCGTAGTGATCTGTCTTGGTGTGTTTGACCCACAGGAACTGATGCACATGGAAGCTCCAAACAGGATATTTCTCTCACTCTGTGATGGTCACACACACACGTGTGGTTGAAATCTCATATACACATTCCCTTACACACTTCACCACATTATTGCATAAATGCTTTGCAAGCTACAGACCTATGAGTCAAACGCCAAGTCCAACCTTCCATCCAGCACGCTGCCAATCCTTTTATTTATGACCTTCATCGATATGTCTCATTGCGTCCCTGCACGATTAGATCATCCCTTAAACCGCTTGGAAAATATTGGAAAATACTGTCATCGTGCACAGTAGTCTACACTGGTGAAAAATTTGGACCCTGTTCTGGATTCAAACCAAGCCCAGGACAAATAAATCAATTATTTCAAAATAGAATAATAAGCAAAACTGAACATGTGGGACTAAAGCAGACCCAAAACGAGCATGGTGTTCCACCAAGATAATCGGTTCATGACTCCCACACCCATCTTATCTTGATGCTTGACTATATAATCACAGCTGACAGTGTAATGAGATGTAGTGGCCCCATCACACTCCATCATGCTGTGCTGCAGTCAGTATTTTATTATCTTCCAGTAAGAGAAAAAACGGTTATTAGACATTTGTCACGACAGAGGATGAAATCATTTGGAGTGGCAGTGTTTCAAAGTTTAAAGCCATCAAACCTGCGGGTGTGTGGACCCCCTGATATATATTTCACTGTCTCTCCTTTACAGTACTGGAAAAACACAGTGAACCATGTCCTTGAACAGCTCGGCTGAGCACCAGCTAACGGGAGTTTCATTACTATGACCATAATTATTATGCTAGCCCATAATTATTCATACCCCTGGCATATTTTGACCTAAAGTTATTTTTATTCAACCAGCAAGGGTTTTTTGACCAGAAATGACAAAGGTGTTTCCCAAAAGATAATAAGACGATGTACAAGAGGAATCATTGTGGAAAAAAAATTTGAGCAAAAGGTTTCATGTCCAGAATTATTCATACCCTTCTCAGTAATCAATACATAAGCCTTTATTGGCTAGCAATCAAACGCTAATTGCAGACCAGCTTTTTTGCACGTCTACACAGGCATTTTTGCCCACTCGTCTTTAGCAGTGAGCTCCAAATCCTTCAGGCTGGAGGGTCTTCTTGCCATCACCCTGATCTTTAGCTCCCTCCACAGATTCTCAGCTGGATTCAAGTCAGGACTCTGGCTCTGTTGAGAATCTTCATGTATTGCTTTTTTTTTCATGGTGCCATTTACTTTGATTAGGTTCCCTGGTCCACTGGCTGAAAAACATCCCCAAAGCATTAGGTTCCCACCACCATGTTTGAAATTGGGGATGGTGTTCTTTGGGTTAAAGGCTTCTCGTTTTTTTACGCCAAATGAAGGAAACATCATTGTGACAAAACAATTCCATTTTTGTTTCATCTGACCATAACACAGAAGACTAGAAGTCTTCTTCTTTGTCCAGATGAGCATTTCCAAAGGCCAAGCGAGCTTTTGTGTGCCTTTTCTGGAGAAGTGGCGTCCTCCTTGGTCTGCATCCGTGGAACCCAGCAGTGTGCAGTATCCGTTGGACTGTCTGCCTTGAGACATTGCCACCAGCAGAGCCCAGATTTACCAGGATGGCCTTGGTGATGATCCTTGGATTCTTTTTCACCTCTCTCACTATCCTCCTGGCCAACACAGGTGTCACTTTTGGCTTCTGACCACGTCCTTTGAGATTTTCCACAGTGCAAAACATGTTGTGTTTTTTAATAATACTTCGCACTGTAGCCACTGGAACTTGAAAACATTTAGATATGGTCTTGTAGCCCTTTCCTGACTTGTGAGCAGCTACAATGTGTAGCTGCAGGTCCTCACTGAGCTCCTCTGTCTTAGCCATGACTGTCCACAAACCAACTGCAGAGAGCTGCTGTTTTTTACCTGTTGAGTTGATTAAAACAGCTGTTCCCAATTAATTAGGGTAATTAGGATGCTTTAGACCAGCTTCGACTATTCGGAATGGTATAGAACTTTTGATTTTCCCAGAGACTATGACAGTTTGTGAAGGGTATGAATAATTCTGGACATGGCACTTTTTGCTGAAATGTAAATAAAAGCTGAGAAATTTTTTTTTTCACACAATGATGCCTCTTGTACATCGTCTTATTATCTTTTGGGAGACTCCTGTGTCATTTCCTGTCAAAAAACACTTGCTGTTTGCATAAAAGTACCTTTAAGTTAAAATTTGCCAGGGGTATGAATAATTGTGGGCTTGACTGTATATATTCACTACAATTCTCTTCTTGTGACTCACTTGATGAAATTAAAACCAACCAACAGCAAGATGTCAGTCCCAAATCTACAAACAAACCCTCAAAGCCTGTGAGGAACCAATACCATCCCAACAAAAGCTTGTGTTTTCTCTAAAAACACAAGCTTTTGTTGGGATGGTAAGCATGCACTAGCTAGCATAACTCCAGGAGTTATGCTAGCTAGTGCATGCTTACTTTAGCCAAAAGTAATGAGCATCTATGCTGAAGGAAGATGTCTTTTGTCATGCAGTGAGAGTGCTGGCAGTGGGATTTAGAGAATCATTGAAGTGACTTTGGTCCTCATTGATGACTGCTGCAGTGAGTGGCATGTTACTGATAAGCTGCATAAAGTGTAAAGGATGCAAATGGGAACATGTTCAGTGTGTTCCACAGCTGTGCCATCGCTGTGCTCGTCCAGACGTTTGCATCCAAATGGGGACAAAACACTGTAATATGTTTAAGTCTCAGACATCTTTATAATGCTGGCTTTGACTCTTTTATATGCACAAAGTTTAGTTTTAAGAAGGAAAGAAAAACCACTCTGTGTCAGATATCCTTGTCTTTTGAGGGTCCAAATGACCTTTTTTGCTTTTCTGTTCCCATTTTTAAAAACCTTTATAAAAGTATTTATCTGCAGACATCTGAACAGCTCTCGGTTGATTTTGGGTTCCCCTCAGATTGGTGTTTGAGACTAATTTTACTGGAATGTTGATTAAGGGTTTTTGTTTTAGCTCTTTTGTCAGATTTAATGTGGGTTGATGTGTAACCTTATGTCACCCTGTATCTGAAATCTATTGTCAAGTTGGAACTAAGATTAGAGCTCAGACACGTCATCTTTTGCCTGCTGCACTAAAGCCCAGTATTTACTTTGAAGGCTGCTTTTCCTTTTTCCAGGTAGGCAGCCTGGTATCTTGCGAAGGCCAAATTGAAACCCCACGTCCTTCCTCATAGCCTCACTGATATCGCTGTGTAGCTCAGCCAGACCTAACATATGGAACTACTGAATGATACATACATCCTCCATTAACCGAGGTGCTTGTGAAGCATCTGTTACTGTTTCCAGTCAGATTTGACTGATAGGAAACCTCCACTGTGTCCTGCCTGCACCATGTGAGTCCACAAAGTTGGGATACGGTGAGACGTGGTGCAGAGATTAAAACTCAGATGAGCACGTCAGGCGAATCATGGACAGCTTTGGATGCAACACTTGGTTCGCCTCCAAGCAAAACAGAAAATACTTTCCAACCACCGTCTTTTTCATTTTATTGGCAGTGTTGTGTACAGAAATTGTCAGAATGTCTCAGCCAGGTCCAAGCCACTGAAGAACTGCAGATCTCGCATAGTTCGAGGACTTTTCACTGATTGTCTATTTTTAAAATGTTTATGTGTGTATCAGCTTCTTTGACCCGTCGCCCTTCCCGAGGTTCTCTCCAGGGGTACCTTTTCAGGTGAAACTGGATTACACCTTTGTTATCAAGCACAAACATGCTGACAGAGTAAGGGGATACAGTTTGAGTCGGTTCTTAGTCAACAATCACTTCTTTAACAGTATTTGCAGTAAAGAACAAAAAGTTCTAAAGTGAGGAAGGAAAATGGAGGCCAACAAAAAGATAATGGAGTGCAGATGAAAACATAAAATGTGTTGGACACCACAATAAAATAAATATTTTAGTCAAAAGCTTATCCAAAAATAATTTTTACTCTTTGATTTAAAGAAGTTGCTGATTGTGCCAGTTTCAGATTGTCAGACAGGGCGGTGATATTGACTGGTTTTGTGTCAGCGTTTGGCCAAACTAATAGTGCAAGAAAACACACAAATCCTGGCCGGACACCACAAAACTGTCCACATGGTCATGCCCAGCTTGCTCATTTTTACTTTGTACTGTCTCGTGTGTTGCCTGAGCCACATCGTGAGGTCTAATCAGCAAAGACAGTATGGGATGTCTGAGTTCTACTGACACTCGAATACACATGAAGTCATTTGCCATTTGCCTTCAGATCAGAGCTTTGTTGCTGCTTGTTGTCATCTCTCTAGATGAGGCCTGATTTGCTGCACAGTGTTGGCTGTGCATGTCATTCCAGTATCTCGCTCTGTCTTTTACTTCTAAGCACCAATAGAGCTCAGGACAGAGTCTAAGTAGAAGGAGAATCATTGCCAAGTGATCTGGTTGTTGTCTGGTTAATTTCTTCAAGCTTTGTCCAAAAAGTGAAACCCTGAAATATTCTGTCTTGTTAGGAGCCATTTTTATTTGCAAGTGTGTCATTTGGACACCAGGGTTGATGGATGAGGTAAAAACACAGTTAAGGAAATCAGGCAGATGATGAACAGAATTCAAAGAAGAAAGAGATTCAGTGACTGATCTTCTCAGTAAAGTTAATCTGGAGTCTCATAGTATAGTCCTCACAGCAAGAGGTCAGACACCTTCTGTCTTTAGTCGGAGTCCCAGGCCAACCATCACACGTGCTCAAGAATATTAGTCAAAGAAAATTAATTAAAACTGTTCAACTCTCCTGGTTTGAGTCAAAGCTTGCATACATACATTCTCCCTGTGGATTATTTAAAAGTCTTTAAAGACAAAAAGCTGCGTCCACAGTGCTACATGATGAGCTGCATTAGCTTTTTTATTTGTTTGCGTTGCCACTTGGAGGCAGCAGAAGCAGGGGGTGAACTGTGCTACAACAGCCACACACAGGACTTTTGCCTTTACACGTGACCTGGAGCAACATTTAAACTTAACAGCCTGCTGCGACCTCGTGCTGCGGGAAAGATCGGACGATAAAATCTGTGTGGGTTCGACTGCATAAGTGTAAACTTTAACATGTGATACTATCAGATCATCTGTGTTTCACATAACATTCATCAGCGCAGCTTTATTGTGTGGAATGCTTTAGGCCTGCGCAAACAGACTTGTTTGTCTAATTGCTTTACTCTAACATAAAAGCATGTACTGAAGAAAATGCATTTTTATTTGTACCTTAGAGGAGGGTGGTAAGCATTCTCATTCAGATCGTGGCCTGCGGTGGAAATGGACAGCGTGTTATTAAGTCATCTGCGCTGAAGGAGGAATTCTCTCTTTGTGTTTCCTACGAGGTTGCTTCACAGTTCCTCAGCGTCTTCACAGTGTCAATCTATCCTTGTATCATTTCCAGATGTTTGAGGTCGGAGCATCTCTCCATCACAGAGCAGGCAGATCATGACCAGGGACCGACCTGCTATTCCCAAACGCCTTTTCTATGACACCAGCTCAGCTCTAACACCCCTCACAGTTTCTGTCTCTGTCTCAAAGTGTACTCTGGTGTACAATTGAGGGATTAAAAAAAAATAAAACAGTATTCCCCGTAAAAATGTTGTCCATGTGTCAGAGGAGATGCAGAAAGAAAACAAAACATCTCAGTGTGACATCATGGGGCATTTTAAAAGTCAAAATGAATGAATAGGACCAGCTGCAACATGACCGCGTGAGGCCAGCGGCATAATCAGCGCTGTCATAATGCACAGTGAAAGGAAGTCGTGACTGCAGTCCACGCCAGCAGGAAATCATTGCTTGACCTTGAAGCTTTTTGTGTTGCAAAGGGACAACAGTTGGAAGAGATGTTGGGAATAATCGCTGAATGTGTAGTAAGACAACACAATCAATCAATCCATGCTTTGTTTAATCAGGCAGCGATAGAGAAGGAGCTTCTTTGTTTGAACAGCGTGATTTAGATGCAATCTCAAATATTCCCTGCTTTACAATATCAGACCAGGAGGTCAGCGCACAGACATATGCATGTGTTTGATTTGGCTCAAAGAGCATACATTTAAGTCGATTGCTTTGGCCCATTGTCCACAAGAATGTTCCATAAAATGTGAAACTGTGAAGACTGCTGGTATATCTATACCATAAATCCAGAATTCAGGATGACATTTTTAACAAGTAGACAAAATTATTGTCTCAAACTGCCACACCTGTAAAGAGCCCCAGAGCATCGTTAACTTCTAAGAAGTCTTCCTGGACTGAATGAGGAACAAAAGGAAACCCCTGAAGGTTTGATGAAGACACTTTTTGTAACTGAATGAACATTTTCCAGACATTCTCACATTAAGAGCATTGACACTAGTGTTTGGACTTCTATTCTTCTCGGTCTAATTTTGATGTATAACTTGCTCCCCGGTTAGCCCTAATTCTAACCTAAAACAAACATGCAGTTCACAAAATCCCATCAACATTTGGGACTTGTGAACTTTCTGGAGCTTGCATTGTTGCTGGTAGCTGTATGTTAGGTTATAAGAGGGTTGGTTCTTAAATTCAGGGTCACGGACAAAGCATATTAACACTTTCATATTTCATTTTTCCTCTTGTGCCCATTTTCTTTGATCGTTCATCATGTTCGGAGTCAGTAGATTATCTGGTAGCAGACTTAGAAGTACATTCCAGTCGTTGTTGTCCCCAGCATTGTTTCCTCCAATTTTCCCCCTGGAGGATCTTGAGACAGTCTCAGGTCAGACAAGATTTGAAATCCCTCCAGTGAGGGTCAACCCCAACGACTCTTCTCAGCTTGTTATGTTTGGGAAACCTTTGATTCAGTTTTATTTATATTGCTCTAGTTTCAAAGTGCTTTATATTATGGAAGTAAAGACCCTACAATGTTAGCAAAAGAACCATAACAATCAGACGATCTCCTGTGAGCAAGGACATAGTGGTGGGGAGGAATAACCCCCATTAAACTGGAAAAGGCCTCTGGCAGAACCAGAATTGGGCAACCATCTGCTGCGACTGATCTGGAGCCTGAAGAGAAAGATAAGGGAGAAAACCGGAGCACAGAGAGGCCACAAATTATATCCAAGCACATATCCAAATTATGCAGTTTTGATGACCTTGTATAAGCAACCACTTGGGAATAGTGGTAAGGAAGAACTCCCTTTTAACAGGAATAAAACCTCTAGCAGAGCCAAGTTATCCGCCACGATTGGTGGCAGGTGAGGAAGACAGAGACACCCTGTGGAAGATGAATAAGATGAATAATAACTAATAATTAAACAACATATGTTGTGTAAACACATAAAGCAGTGAGTGAAAAAAGGTGAAGACGACGTGTGTAATGTACAGCACATCTTTTTATATGAGTCCCATCACCTATGATTTAAACACATCTTCAGCTAAAACCATGATAACAGCGGTTAGGTCAAAATTATATACCGCATACTGTCACCGTTCCCTTTCTACACATTTTGAGTTACGATCTCAGCATCGAGTGCAACATGAAATTTCGACCCCATGTGATACGACCCAGAGTATCCCGGTTATATTTTCTGCTGGCTCATAAAATCCTTGAAAAAGCAGGTTTTTGAGCAAATAAGAAAAGAAAGATGGAGAAAAACAAAACAAAAAACCAGACGACATTTGGCAAGACAGGTAAATAATCTGCTCTAAGTCGAGTTCATCATAGCACCGTGAGATGATCAGAACTTATTGACTGTGTTTTCCCATCCAGACTTGTGATAAACTCTGCTGAGAGAAGCACAGAAAAGATTGTTAATCTTGAGAATTTCACTCATGGTTAAATAAAGCAGCAAAGATCTCAGGTTATGTAGTGGTTGGCACTACCTATGTGTTCTACGAGGGAGCTGTACTCTGGCATTTCTTTCAGTTCCTGTTGAATAAACAGAGTTGGTCCTGGCTTAAGTCTGGCCAGTGTTCATATCACCATCTTTGTACCGTAGACCTATTATGCCTCACTCTTGCAGTCCTCCTTGTCACTCTGTGTAGGACAACCTTCAGCTGTTCTGAGCAGTGTTTAAATTAGACCATGAACAACTTTCATGTAACTGTCACGTCTGAGCAAGAACATGTTTGACTTAACATATTTTATGTCATTTTATGAGTTCCAAAACAGTCTAAAGACAAATAAGAGATATTGTTTTCACAAATATCATGCTGAATGTAGATACTTTTGGCTCAGGGCAATCATGAGTGTGGTACATGGATCGTTTTCACAGGTAGGGTCAGATATTATTGCACATGACTGTAGAAAAATATGTTGTGTTTCTCCTGGACATTTTGACCTCACTCCCACTGCTGTGTTTTATTTTCTTGGTAAGTTGATTTAAAATATGCTGTACTTATGTAAATCCTTAATTTTTTCTTGGACTAAGGAATTCTGCTTGTATATTTTAAGGTTTTAACAACTGCCAAGTTTCTACATTTCTTCAAGCTTTCCAAGTTTTTGCAGATCGCATTTTGATATTGCATCGTATGAGTGCTGCAAGAAGTACAGTATTAAATGTCTGTGGGCTGAGTACTTGGTACTGCAAAAGGCTGAAGGCAGAAGATGAAATGAAAAGTGGTACAATGTAAACGTAACTACAAAATCAAAGTTAGCACCAGGTCTTTGTGCAGCCCAGAGAGATCTAAGTGGACTCTCTGCATGTGCTCACCGTGTTGCCCTGGATGATGTGGTGCGGGCTGAAACAGCGGACACAGTAAAGTCTTGAAGGTCTTGAATAACTTTTGGTATTTATGTATTTTAGCACAATGTTTTAAACTCTCATGTCAGCAGTGATTTGCTGTTGCACTTGGGCGTTTCCTGATTTTTCAACCTATTCAACAAATTTTATAGCATTCTACGGCACTGTTGGCTCCTGTCAGCATGACTACGCACCAGCTCCATTTTCTAGCTCCATCTTAATTTCCTCAACCCTTGGCCAAGGTGTGGCCACTTCTTTCATAATCTCATTCTTTTGGTTACTATAAAGTTCACTAGGCCCTTGAATAACAAAGTCTGCATAAGAAGAGAGCAGTGGTTTTTAAAAGTCAAAATACTGCCAACCAGGAGAGTGCAGCATGCTGGAGGGTTCAGTTTTTGCACTCTGCTTGTCTGTGGTTTCAGTTTGTTTTCATTTGCTCTTTGCTATGATTTAGGCTTAAAAGTACTTGGTGAGGTGTACGTCAGGTTCTGGGTTTAGGCAATGCCAAATAACAACACTATCTCTGTGCTGATTATGGTGATCGCAGTGAGACTGATTGTACTCTTTATAATTTCATTCCCCAGAAAGTAGTCTGTCCACATCTATTTGAATTTAATTAACAGATTATCATTCTTGGTCTTTGTCTTCTCTTCCTTTTCTTTCTACCTTGTGTTCAGAGCATTCTTCGTCCTCTGCCTTTAGTCTATATAGTTTTTATATTTTACAGGGTTCACCATGATACCAGTGCAGTCCGAATGGTTGGTTTCACCATATGTTTAGAAACAAGTGATGAGCAATCACATGAGTCAAATGATCCACCCGATCATAATACATACCTTATTAATGTATCCTGTTTGTAAAGCTTTTAACTAGAAGTAATACTAATACATGAAGGCTAAATAACAAGTGCTAACATGTTTAATTTGATTGACATTTTCAGCGTGAATGACAGTATCAATGTAATCAGATTTCCTTCTAATAACTGGAACGAATCCATAATTAGGTCATAACACCCTGGTTTCCCTCTGTGTTTTTCATCCCTGTAGCTAAATACTACTCCAAACAAACCAATCCAAAGTGCATCTCCTCATCCTGTTCCTCCTCAGAAGTGGAGCCCAACTCCTCTTCCTCCTCGTCCTCCATCCTTCCTGTCAGCCAGATGATTGACAAGGTGAAAGGTTACTGTTCCACACACTCTGACAACTTCTGCAAGAACATCATCATGCCTGACACCTGCACCCACTGCACCAGGTTTTAGATTGCCCTCAGCACTTCTGCTGCCCCCCATTAGAATATGTTCTAGACCTGCTCACATTGTTCTAGAAACTTCTTAACATCCTGTTCACAGCTTCACTGAAAGGCTTCTGTTAAAGGTTCATACATGAAGCGCAGCACTGGAACATGAGTCATTATTCTGTACATGCCGCTGAACATTATTGAACCTTTTGTGTTCTGGAAGTACGTCTAACATTTCTGGATTTCAGCATTCAACTGTTCAGTCTGTTGGATATCTTCCTAATGTTCCCGAACTTTGTGAGAGCAAAATTTGATGTTTTGAAACGTATCCAAGTATTCTAAAGTTGTGTGACAGCCTCATTCCAAGAGAAAGGTTGTAGCAAGTACCGGCTGACTGAGAATTACAGAACATGATTATAAACTCAATGAAGGCCGAGTCAGTGCCCTGAGACTTTTGCACGTTCCAGAAATCTCCAACATTCGACAGTCCCTGTGTTTCGAAAACTCTCAGAGCCTCAACGGTTTGAGAAGCTTTGAATTGTAGAGCTCATCCAAGCAGTGCAGAGCTCTAAAAGCCTTAGTCAGAGAGTGTGTTTTTTAATTCTTCTGATATTCATTGAGATAGCCCCCTAACACTGTACAAGCCCAACACCCACACAAACTGTTTAGAAGCGTTCTGATTCTGTCTCAGCCTCAGAGATGTCCCTGAAAACTTTGTTAAATCGTGTGTCATCATGTGAATTGTTTGTTTTGCTGTAGGAGCACATAGTTTTTTGTACAATTAATTCAACAATCTGCAAAAATTATTGATATGTGTTCTCATTTATGTTAAATTTACAAGGAGCAGGCCGGTTTGTCAGACTGTACTCTAATTTGATTGGATATTTTTCCTCAGTACAGAGTATGCAATAACGTGATTAAATTCCTTTGTACAAAAGTCCCAAAAGGCTTTTCAAGAAATATGCTTTTTTTATGAAATATGCTTAAACGGCAGCCTGTGAACTCATCAGAATTAAGTCAGTCAACAAAATTATTCTGATTAAGAATGATAAGAGAAGCTACAGGGTGGTCAGTGACGCTGATGTGATTCTACTGTATCATATCAAATTACCAAAATTGGCCGACTTGGCTGCCAGAATGTAAGATGAAACTAGGAGCAAGGGGGAGTGATCAGAGGGGTGAGGAAAGACAAAAAAATGAAAAAAAAAAAAAAAAAGGATGTTATCAAAGAAAAAACTAGACTCTTAGGTTTGGCATCTTTTTAATACTGTGATGTTTATTAAAACTGTCCATTTGTGCACGTGTGTGTGGAGCCATACCCTCTGTAAATATAGATCTATGTATTCTATGTGCCTTATTTTTATTGTGAAAATCTGTCTGGATGGTTGATTTTATTCATGCCTTTGTAAGGTCCTCAAAGGGTCACTGCAACTGTACATACTTTATGCTTTATATACATGCTTTAAGTTGTGATGACCAAAGGGGCAGAAATAGGATGGACACACACAAAAAGAGAATTGAACAGAATATAATCTCCACCGGGAAAGGCCGATTGATCAAGGTGTTTTCAAATACTCATTTAACATATTTACATTTATTAAAAATATTATTATCATGAACAAAACTTGGTATGTCTATTGATGGAATGCTTGAGTTTATCAACACATATTTTGATTTTCAGACTCCATTTTTGAAAATGTTGTGCTCATATATAATTACTGTAATATTTCCCACATGTTTGGTGGTTTATTGGATAAAAGATGTTGAAGCTTTCTTGTGCATGTCAGCCAGAGTTTAGCAATCATAGTGGTAAATTCTTTACTGTTCACATTTGGAGGTTTGTTTTCTTACTCTTGTTCTAATATCTGCTCTTATTCAGAATTTTGTGATAGTTTTTTTTAAGGTAATACAACTGCTAGAATGACAATATTATAGCCTAAAGGACTTATGGATAAGTTTACCCAGATCCCAGCAAAAATGCTAAGTCTGCCGATGTTGTGGTTTAGACAATACAACTCAGCATCAGTGTGTCTTTTTATATCCGATATTCAAATTACTACAAGTATTTTGCAGACCTCCTTTTAGAAGGAACATATTTTTAAGAGAAACCTGATGACAGCCAAGTCTGTAGATTACCCAGCGGTCCTGGAAGTGCAAGAGGAATTCCATCCTAGTCCTTTCATGTGGTGGCAAATATCTAAAGCAGAGGAGATTTAAATATATCAGCATGAAAAACGAGAGGGAACAGGAGCAGTGACAGAGGATATTTTTGTTCTCGTAATTCAGCTGAACTGATCCATGAATTTAATCATCAGTATCATTTTTTCTTTTTAAGAGAATCAACCGAGTTAGCAAAATAATCTACACTTATTTCTCAAAATGTAAAAAAGTCAATATCAGTTTCATATTAATGTTGTTTCATCACCTTCTACACAGGTAAAGCAGCATTTTTACATATGGTTTAATTTGTAAAGCCATGAAAGTCAGCACTTCCTTCCCTTCCTTAGACTTTAAATCTTTGATAAGAATTCCTTTGTATAATAAAGAGATATAAAAAGAAACTCCATGGCACACATGCAGCCACCATGCAGTGATCAAGTGTGATATTCATTGTTTGACTGTGTTTGTATCATGGACAACATCGTCAGTCTAGGTATGCCACACTGCATTGACATTTTTAACTGGCTGCAGTTTATACAATATTTTATTAAATTAAAAATGTTGAAAATGTAATTCCTCATTGCTGTTAGACCAAAACTGCGCTTTCAAATCCGCTGGATAAACTCACTTTTAATTACTACCAAATTAAAAATAACTAATTCCCATGTTTTAAGGCCCCTGAGACCTAAACCATCACAGGTGGTCATCCTAACCCTGTTCCTTTATTCCGATTTTCTGGAAGCAGTGTAAATAGCTTTTGATATCAGTTGGAATCATTATTGTCTGGGAAGACAATTTAAGAAGAACAGAAATAAAATATTCCGATTGGCGACTGGGTTGTGGCTGATGAGAGGGTTAACGACTTGCACATGAAATGTTATCCAATTTGCCACCAAACAATCAAACGTAATCTTTTTTCTTTATTTTATCAATCAAATTTAATAGAAACATACACTCTGCACATTAGACCACGTGTTAAATATATATATAAAGTAGTAACATTGTATCAGTATTTAAAGCTGTAAGAGGCTCAGTTAGTAGTTAATTTGTAATGAAATTTGAAAAGTTCACTGTTACATTTAGAAAAATATAACTTGTGTGTGAGTGACATCGTAGTAGTAGACCTTTCTTTGCCCGGCAGCACTTTAACTCCCATTTACACAATTAGCACTGGAGCATTCTTGGTGTTGCATTAATAAAAGACAATCAGTCAAACAGTTTTATGATGGTCTTTTGTCACCACCATAAAATTTCATGAATTCTGTCAAAGTGGGGAAAAAGCACCATTCTGTTCCAATAGAAGCCTTTTTTGAAAAAAAAAAACAAAAAACAAATATGTGTGCTATTCTGTTCCATTGCTTTGAGCATCTTTTGAGCAGTGTTTATTGTGTTGTATGCTATTTATTTTGTAAATGTTTTCCTGTGTCCGGTTAACCACAAATTAAACTTACTGGAAGGGAAAACCATAGAAGATGAACATGGGGACCTATCTGAGGTCTTTTTTGGTATTCAGACTCATTGGACCTCCACTCATCAGCTGTTGGCTAACTGGACTTCCACTGCCTACATGGAGCCAACAGCATTCAACACTGCAGAATGTATTGTAGTAGTCACACATTGTACCCCTTAACCCCTGTTTCTTTTTTCTTTTGCCCAGAGTGGCAGAAGAATGCACTCTTCAGCACTCAGAAACAATTCCCTTGAGACTGTGAAAGAAGAGCCGAGGCCTTTTTGGCAGCTCCGTGCGGGGGCATAGCTCAGTTATCCTGTCAGTCACTGGACTGGCTTCAGAAATGCCTTAAAATGTTCATATCAAGCACGACTGCCCAAAGAGGACAACACACAAACACACGTCAGGTTTTCAAATCTGTGGGGACATCTAATTAACGTAATGCTTTCCTTAGCCCCTTACCCTAACCATAACCCAATTGTAACCCTGGCACTAAAACCACATTTTAAGTCTCAAAAATGCCTTCAAACTTGTGGGGTCCAGGATTTTGGTCCCCACAAGTATAGTAAACTTCCCATTTTTGGTCTCCACAAAGATGTGAATATATGCTCACACACACACGCACACACACACACACTCACACACACACACAAACGTGGATTACCAGGTGTGCACACAAACTGAATTTTCCTGACTGGAACAAGGCTGAATGTTTGTGTGGTAACAAAATGAAAAAGTACACACAGAGTGTAAGGAGACTGCTCAATCCAGACAGGCTGAAAACAAAAGTCATGTGACAAAATCAGATGAACCCAAACTCTGCCCAACGCCAAGAAAAGGCCAATAAAGAGCCTTAAAGTTAAACTCACTCGCACTGCTTGGCTGAAGAGGCCAGAATTCATTTTATGTTTCTAATCAAGCAGAAATTAATTATTTTAATGAACTGCCGATGCCCACCTTAACTTTTTGAAGCCGTTTGTAGACGAGTTCTTTAATCTGTCTGCTCTTGTGCAGAATTCTTGTTCCCTAACGGCTCTCTGGCAGCTCAGCATGCAGTAGCATTATAGTCACTGTTCAATCAGATATCCAAACTCAGTAAACGTTACGAGTCCCGTTTCGTTTCCTCTGGGCTGGCTCGTCCACTCACAGGTTAAGTCCTCCCACATCTCTATTTTCCTCTAACATGACGTGTGTACAGTTGCATTTAATGTAAATACTTCATGTCACCTGCACTATGTTTAGTTGACGGATATTGTATCACATGCAGATGTTTCACAGAGGATTGTAACTCATCTTGGCTTTTGCTGTGTTTTAGCGTTTGTACTATTTTTTCTATGATTCTGTGAACGCTTGTCCTCCCTTCACGGCTGCGTTATTGCCTGGTTTTTCTGTGAGGTTATTTTGTGAAAGCACGCTTTAGTTTCAGCATTAAAGGGAATAAAGGTTTGACATGATTACAGAGCCGGAGTCAAACTTTTGTGTTGCTTCTTTATTTATTTTTTTGTGACATATGACTTTGAGTGTGATCCATTTCAGTTAAGAACACAGAGGAAGTTCCCTGCTATAGTATAGTGAAAAGATTTCTATCAAGCCAAATCATGAATTGTTGTTTCTTTCATAATCAAATGATGGTGAAAATAAAGAAGGAAAGAGGCTCTGCTGCAACAGTGCAGATAAGAGCCAACAAGGTCTGATTTAAAAAGAGAAGGAAGCAAAAAAAAAAGAGGACAAACACTACCTGATCAGCCGATGGCATGGATTACCAAGTGATGGCATCCCGCAAGGATTAAAGGACATCAGTTTTACATTCACCCTTAAAAATCACTTTCAGTGCCATCATTTGTGCAGAAACAAGGTCTGAGGCAGAAGAAAGAAACTCAAGTAAGAAAACATCTGGAAGTCCCTCAGAGTTGCTGCTGTGCCCTAGAAACGAGCCAACCGAGGCAGTTCAGGCTTCTAATAAGGATGCCTCCTGGGTGCCCCCTGGAACCCATGGAAGATTTCTTAGGCCGCCTTGGAGTTGTTAACTCACCTCATTCGAGCACATCTTGAGATCTCCTGCAACGATCGGGAAGATGCTGCTGGGAAGCGCGTTTGAAGTAGCTCGCTTAGTACAGTGCCACCATGACCAGACTTGGATGAGAAAGTGGATGGACAGACAGGTGTTTATATTTCAGTACACGAGGCCCGTGGGTTTTCCCATCCACTTCTACTTCTACTCAGCCTTATACAAGTTTTATACAATTTTAAGGTGCAAAAATTGAACATATATAATGAATGCTGTCCATATTTTTTGAAAAATGGTCCATCAACCTGCTTTCAGGTCTTTTTTTATTGTTCAGCAGGAATAACTAAAAGACTATGAAAAGATAAGAGGCTGAAATTTTCTCTGACCTTTCATGCCATCAAACTGAATCAGGATTTGTAATTTGGCAAAGATACACCAGAAAATGTCCAAGTATTGGCTGGTTAAGTTAAGATAAAAGGTCACACACTAGTAAAGTCTCAAATTTTATTGAATTAATTTAAAAAAATGTCTGAGGACTGTTCCACATCACTAAAGCATGCTATAAGGTTACTTGGTAGATATCTGAGTTCATCAACTTAGCCACAAGTCAAATGGGAGAAAACACAAGACGTCCTAGGTCATTTCTCATAGTGTGCATGGAGATGAGGTGGTTAACACATTCTTACACAAACAGTCTAAACAGTGTTCACTCAGAATTCACTGGTTTCGCTCTCTTGACTCCTGAAATTGATTTTAATGCCACAGCGTCTGGATAAAGTATGTGGTTTGGAAGCTGCTCTGAGTAGATGCTTTTCTGAGGTTAGAGAGGTTCCTGCTGCTGCACGGTGGAGGAGATATCCTGAGGTCCTGGACTGGCGCACAGCCCTGTAAGGGAAAAAAGACCAACTCAAGTGCACATTAGTTCAGTGGCCACACTTTACTCTGAAATCTAATCTGAAATCTGAAATGTATAGAATTTAGAGGTGAAACTGACCATATGGAGACAGAAAGTAACTAAATATGAAGTATATAGTGTACGTGCTCTTATCTTTGTGGATCTGGCAGCTGTAGCGATTATATTTTCAGTCTGCCTGGCTGATCTGGATGTTCTGATAGACTGAGCTTCATGATTTGCAGCTACAAGGTATGAGCATGCATATTTCTATAAACCGTATATATAGTGGTAGATCTAAACAAATATGGACCATACAGTATGTAATATAACAAACATACAGTACTGCGCTATGATCAGGGCTGCATTTTTTCTCCAAGCAGCAGATCACTGAATCACTTTCCTTTATGATAAAGCATGTAACTACATGCTTTATCATAAAGGAAAGTGATTCAGGGCTGGATCAAGTGACCCTGAATCCTCCCTTAGTTATGCTGCAATCCGGTTGTTCAGTCTGACGTCACTAGCCGTGTCTGGGTCTAAACTCCGCTGCAGGTCCATATATCAAACAATCACTATGGCTTTACTGAGAGTTGAAAAACTGTCTAAATTCTTTCATCTTTAATAAAATGATCAGCGTTCTGCTCTACCAGGTGTAACAATTGAGTTTAACATCCAGGCATCCATGAAAACGGAATTTATGACATTTAACGGAGTTAGAAGTTAGCAGGGAGTTAGCTCGCTAGCTTCTATCTAAATACAATATAGCATGTCCTGACTGCGGGGTTTTGGAAACAAATTAAAACGTACAGCTCTGTTATCACTTCCAACATAAATGAAGACAGAAAGCTAAACAGCAGTGACGTTTGTAGGGTTACTGAAGTTTGGCTAGCTGGTATATAATGATGTGCTACGTGACCGCTAGCGACACAGCTATGTTAGCATAATATAAACAAGCTAACTTTTTTTCCACTTGATAAAAGTTACCGTGAGTGTTCTCGGTGGTCAGGAACAAATGTAATCGCATGGCAGGATGCTGTAAACGGACCAAACTTCAGCCAGGAGAACAACTGAGATAATCCATCCACAATACGAGGTTAGTCATTCATATACTGCTGCATGGGCTGGGCTGTAGTTACATCCTAAGGTTTTAAAAACTGAGCTTAAATAAATGATTAGCGGTAATAAAAGCCGAGGGAGGTCAACAGTGATCGCTGACTGTTTTAGGAGCTTTTTGAGATCAAATAGAAGAAAATACATAACATTAAACATGTTAACAACACAAATGCCATATTAAACGCAGACTACTTTAGACCCGGAAGTAGGATTCATCACGTCATCACTGAACAAGCGGTAGGCGTAGGCTGCTGGGGGATTCCCATGATGCACTGTGCGTTTCTTTTCACTCACTATGTGTTAATAGACCTCTCTGCACTGAATCATACTTGTTATTACTCTGGCTCTCTTCCACAGCATGTCTTTTATCCTGTCTTCCTTTTCTCATGGCAACCCTCGTCACCCCTCCCTGAGCCTGGTTCTGCTGGAGGTTTCTTCCTGCTAAAAGGGAGTTTTTCCTTCCCACTGTCACCAAATTGCTTGATCATCTGGGATCGTATGATTGTTGTGTTTTTCTCTGTATTTATTATTGTAGGGCCTACCTTACAATATAAAGCACATTGAGGTGACTGTTGTAGTGATTTGGAGCTGTATAAATAAAACTGAATTGAACTTAATTGAACTGAAGGCCGAATAGTCAGTTTTGTTGCCCAAGTGGACATGAATACCATGTTGAAATGCATCATAACTTATATATGAGCATTTATGTAGCCCTGCACCGTACTGAAAAATGTCTGTGTTGGAATAATGACCATGAAGAAAGGGAAGCTGCATGCTTTGTATTCCATACAGAGCAGCTTTCCAGGATTCACAGTTAAAAATAAGCTTTTTTTAATGACACGCTTGTGCAGTGCCTCAGTGCACAGCCGAGGCGATCAGGTGTGTGAAGGTGTTCAGAGCAGTTTGAGCAGCTGGCTCACAGACTGACTTACACTGACTGCTCCTTACTTTTGCACTGAATAGAATAAATGTATTAGACCGTCTGTTATGAAAACAGGAAAACACAAATATTTTCGAAATCTGTTGTGAACTTCAAAAGTAAAAGTAACCGTTTTGAGCCTGTAAACTGGAGTTCTCTGAAAAGCAATGAAGCATAACATTCATCCACCAAGGATCATTTCTGTTCAGGAATTCAAATAAATGAAGGAACTTACTGGATAAATATTCATATCAAGCATTTATTTTTCTTTAATTTACAAATATTATTATTATTTCTTTTTTAGCTGATAAGATGCATTATGAGGAGACTAGAACAGTCCTTTTACTGTGATTATGCATGGCAGCTGCTTTAGTGTAAAAATAAGGTTCATAAACAAAGGAAGGCTTTTTCTTTTTTTCTTTTTTTTTTGCTAAACCAGCCTCTCTGTCTCTGTGTATTTATTTCATTCAGCCTGACAGACCTGACTGCTGCATTGTTGCAGGGGTTACATCAGACTGCGGTCTGGCAACACAACCGCTCTGAATTTTCCTCATTTATCATCTCATCAAAACAGAAAATGAACAGAAACCAATTAATGTGACTGAATAACCCTTCATACCACTACACTGCTCCTGAAAGTTTGCTCATACACACGTGAAGACCAAACTAATGAAAGCCAAAGAGGCAGATAGAAGACACGGCTGGAAGGCTGAGCACAGCCGCAACATGAAAACCACTGACAAAGGAAGTGAAATGATCTGCTGGGAACTCTGTGGTCCTGGCTCACCAGGAAATCACCAGAACACCACCAGAGACCTGCGCTATGAAACAAGCTGAACACAGCCCAATATCTCCTTATCGTGTGTTATGTGAGTGATAAGGGACCGAGCCAAAACCTGCTTTAAATTCCAGGCCTCAGATGAACAGGTATAACTTGCACAAACTAACCAGACAGTCCCGTTAAACAGGGTGCTGATGCGTCGACAGTAAACACAAGCAGGTAACCTGTAGGATTACAGAAACCTCAGAGAACTTTAGCAAGAGAAAGATCACCAACAGAGCTAACACCTGACGTTTAAAAAGTGAGGCAGCATAGTTTTATGATTTATCCTGTAGTTTTTTCATCTTCCATTCAGTTATGAAATATGCAGGATTTGGAGGAGAGGACGGGAAGCTTTAGTTGTACTTTGACTGATCACATTCAAGCAGATCTTCACTGGTTTACTCAACAAGTAAACAGTTTATTTGCCGAAATTAAATGTCAGAAACATCTGCAATGCTCTAATTTCAGGTTAGCTTTTAAAATGTAAAATCTATGGCAGTAAATGATGATGAATGGAAGGCCCTCAGAGGGCATGTCAGCAGGGGGTTTTCCAGACCGAGCACTGTCTGGACCGAGCTAAAATTCAAACTGATGTTTTCTGGCTGGAACAAAAAAGATTTTTTTTTGGGCACCTTGTGGGATCTTTACTGGTTTCAAGTGTCGATTGTTGTAATGAGACGCAGAAGCAGTTCAGGATTTGCAGCCCTCTCCAGTTGTCTGGATCAGATTTCACGACTTACTTTTTTCGTTTGGAGGTGAATTTCCCAGATAAGCAGAGTATGATGCATCGCTGTTTACTGCCCATCTCTTGACTGCTCTCCCTCCGCTCCTCTAGTTTTAACATCTCCTTTGACATTTCCTTTTCCTGCTCGTGAAGTGATGAGCGCTCATGATAAATATCTGGAATATGAACATACACCCTGTTTTCCTGTTGCACTGTGAAACGTGAACAGACCATGAATATTAATCAAATTCTTTTTCACTTTGCCAAGGGAAAAGGAGAACTTCCCTTCAGTAAGACTCAGCAGCAAATGTAAATCTTCAGTGCCTTGCTCAAGGACATGTGTGCAGGCTATTAGTAAAGGAAAAAAAAGAACAGTTAGCCTCAAATAAATCTTAAATATAGCAAATGGTGCTGATTCCACAGCGGTAACAATCCTCTATTTGTCAGTTCACTTCTGTTTGCATTAAAAAAAAAACTGATTCTCTGTTTTTATAAACATGAAGCAATAATTTTGTGCAAAATGCAACAGAAATATATAATATTAACAGTTTTTATCAAGGAAAATATAGTTGGTATATACAGAATTTACAACAGTCAAGTCCATTTTATTTGTTTTTCCTGAATCATGTGTGAAAAATCATGTCTGATTTTAACGATCATGATGTGCAGTATTTGTTTACAAGCAGATATTTCTCGAGTTTTTTTCAATGTTTTAATGAAAGCATTACATAATGTGGATGATGGAATCCAAATCTACAGTTACACTTTCCTATTAAACATTCTGGTCACTCTGAACTTCTGATATAAATTTATTGATGCATTTTTTTAATACAAGCCATCATGAGGACGTGTGCAGAAATGTTTAAAAAGTGTGAGGCTGAATACATCATGTAACCCAGTGAGTTTACACGACTCAGTAATGCACTACAACATGTTATTGTTAATTGGGATTTATCATTACTCTGTTAATCACTGAGTTGATCAAAAATAAATCAATAATAAAAGATAAATACTATAAATATAAGAATAAAACCCAAAGAGTATATTTAACACCCCTACTGGTTAGGAAGGAACAAGCCCCGCCTTCCCCTGCTCTGTACCGTCACGTGCTCAGACACAGAGCGAGACGGAGGTGCAGGAGACCATCGCTGATTTTCACCGCCAAGCTTTTTGCTGGAAAATAACTATTAACTTGATAAATTGAGCAAATATCCATACCGGAGATCTGCATGGACCTTGGAGAAACGGACCTGATTTATTGTGAACATTTCGGACCTTGAAACCATCGCGGTGAGTCAGAAGCTGTTAAGGTAACCTTGAAGCTAAAAAGCTAACAAGAAGTTAACAGGGAATATAATGGCCCAATTTCAATGTTGTAGATCTGCGCGGGAGCGGATGAAGTGGACAAGATCCTCTCTGAGAGTTGAACAAGATCCTCTCTGAGAGTTGAACAAGATCCTCTCTGAGAGTTGAACAAGATCCTCTCTGAGAGTTGAACAAGATCCTCTCTGAGAGTTGAACATTAGAAGTGTGCTGGTGAGTTAAACTGGGACTGGGCGAATCAGGCTAATTGAAAGCTAACTAGCCTAATGCTCATAGCTGCAGCTGTAGCTGACCACGTTTTCACTGTGGGAGAACACACGGGGTTTCTCATGGAGTTCAGCCATTTTGAGCACTCAGCTTGTGTGCTGATGATATTCTAGTATTACTTGTTGAATATTAAATGCACTAAAATTAGATGATGGAATAAGTTAATGTTGATCTTAAAGGTCATGAATCTACTTTATTTTGTTACATTTGATGCTCGAGCGGCACTGGATAGATGTCCGTGTGTATTCTTACTGTGCTGATACGTTACCACATACTGTAAAACTACAGCCTGTGGGTTTTTGTATATTCTTTTCATAATTTTATTTTGTACATTGAGTGTAAATAATATATTGCTTCATTGCTATGCAGTGTATAGCAATGCTCCTGTAATTCAGTTAAAGGGCAATACTGTAAAAAACCAATCTACCATAGTTTATGGTTTATTTCTGATTTCTGATAGAAATGTGCACCTTGATGATAGAATAAGCTGATTGTGATTTAAAGATTGCATTCATGATTAAGATGCACTGTATAGACTATAGTTAGAAATTAGAATTAATGTTTTGTGCTTGTTTTGTTATAGCACTTACATTATTTACATATGGCCATGTATATCTTTAGAGTGTGAACTGAATTAGTAATAGTCCTGTTGTTTACAGGCTAGGTTTTTTTTATGGGATCGTGAGACCTGGATCTCTTCCTGACGAGGAAGATGGCGAGCCTTTCCCTTTGAACCGAACCACAGCCATTCCGAGTTGGCCCAGAAGGGCAGGTTGCTCTTCTCTCACGAACAATCGCAACAGTGCGGTAGGACGAAATCTCACCAATCACAAACTTTTGACCTGTTGGATTTGACTTGACTGAACACTGACTATTAAGCCGGCAAGACTGACATATCTGAGCTCAGATAGGATTCTGATTGTTATTATTATTGCTGTCACTGTATTTTATTTTATGTTTTCATTCCTGTTCATGAAATGCTGTTAAATTGTTGCTAAATAGTTTAATACAATTCATAGCAACTTTACCTGTGGCTCCAGTCATTCTTCTCCACGCAACTCACTATCCCTCCTACGAATCTAGCTATTGGCCCATTCTCTCCATCTTACTTTAATTTCCCCTACCCTATCCTGTACTGGGCTACAATCACATTTCACCTGTTTTTCTCGTTTCATGCTCATTTGCTGTTTTGTTAGTTTGAGTTTGGTTTATGAAAAATTGCATTCGGATTCAAATGTGCCTCATTGTGATTTACATTGTATCCAACAGTGAAAATGAACGGTGAAACTAAAACATGCTTATCTTAAATGACACCTTCAGAATGACACCGTCCTCTCGAATGAGTCATTATGAAATCATAACTGTGGATTTATGTTTTATAAATCACAATATACAAAATCAATATGTGCCACTGTTAGTTATAAAACAATATACATCCTTAAACATTACTTATAACAACAAGTATTTACTGTTAGTATTCTCAGTTCAACACAGGTTTCCAGTGATTTGGAAATTGTAATTTTTCTTCTTTCTTTCTTTTTTTTTACATTTTACGATGTCCAAACTCTTTTAAGAAATTGGGCTGTGATTCGTTTTTTCCTGTCTTAATCCACTTTTCAGCTTCCACATAACATTTGAAACGGATAAATGAAGACTATTTCATTTTGACGTGCACGCCTGACTTCTCCAGCAGATGAACCTTATGCATATATATGTTTTAGAAATGGGGCCAGATTACATACAGTCTGTAATAAATCCCAGGCTCCCCTGAAGCTCGAACACAATAAATCACATGCTGTTTCTTTTCCCTTCCCCATGTTTCTTCTTTACTGCATTCCCTTTCAATCACCTTTCTTCTTATCTCTCCAATCCTTTCCTCTCATCTCCTTTTCTTGTTTCATTAGGTTCATTGAAAATAAAAGTGAGCTGCTGATAAAAAACAGGCTGGGTCGGTCATCAGTCGTTCAGTACGACAGACCAACATTTGATTTTCTGCTTTGAAATAAGAGCTTGAAACAGTAAACCGAGGTGCCTTCTCACTTCCCATAAAACATGGTTTAGGGGAAGGAGGAGGGATGAGGTCGGCCAAACATCAGACCTCATAAACCCGTACGTACCATATATATAAAGTGTGGTCGGAAGGAAGGGGAGCTGGAGGGGGGCAGCAAGGTTACACTTAGAAGTCATTTAGGTAAACCGAGTCCATTCCTGAGCTCAACTGCTGTATGGATGTGGTAGGTCAGGCAACATTTGCATACCGCCTTTTTTTAACAAAAGCAAGGAAAGTGTCATTTATCCCCATAGCAACCTTTACAATAATTAACCCTTTGAAATGGTAAACAAGCCTCACTTTAAACTGAGCAACACAACAAAGTGCTCAACTTGGAGTTCCGTGTTTGGCATGAGGACGGTTCAGTATGTGCAGGAGTCAGGGATAAAGCTACCAAACATTTGGAGGTAATCTAACAGTGTTTACTTAATAGGTCTCTCCCAACAAAAAGGTAACACAATGGTGACTGAGCATGACTGAGGTGACTCGTATTTATTAAGACTTTTGTGAACTGGATGTCTGTGATTGCTACTAGAATCAATACACGTTCCTGCTCATGCAAAGCCAACATTTCCTACAGCTGCTATTTCAAATAAACAATATTTAGCTAGCGAAATACACCAGATGACTGGTTGCCTACTGTTTGTTAGTGCTATGGTAACACTATGCTAAGTGTACTGTGTTAATCATCAAAACTCTGTTTACGGAACAAGACATGGTTCGTTGATGACGGGATGCAGGGGGCACTGTGAGCAGTTAGATGACAACCTGCACACCTGCACTGTCTCAGAGACTCCCTCTGTGAGTGTAATTTATGGTCCTGCAAACGTGGCCATCTGTGTAGTGCAGGTAAGGGTGTCAAAGATAAGGCCCGGGGGACAGAATTGGCCCGGCGAAGACTTAATAAATGGATGTGGATGACCCATGTGTCAACACGAAAGGAGGAATAGCAGAGTTCACCAGGAAAAGGAGACTTCCTCTCTCTCTCCTCGGCCGGCTGACGACCAGCAGTAGCACAAATAAGAGTTGCATCTGTCTGCCTCCAGCCAACAACAAACCGCTTTCACGCTTAGGCATAAAACAAGCATGATGCTGCTTCCAGCTTTTGGCAGAGCCGTGCAGTCTGCAGCGTGAAATCAGATCACTCAGCTGATAGAAGGAGATAAAAACATTTGCTGTTACCGCCAGTCACAGCGCTCGGAGAAGGTTTTGTGAGGTTTGTGCAGGAGGCTTGCCACTTTGATGCCAAGCACGTTCAGGTAGAGTCCTGTTATAGGTAAAGTACAATAGCATGTTGTCAGGCCAGCATCCTGCCCCATCTCGTCACTACTCTAATCTTTGACTATATAACAGTAATTAGTTATTCAATGCTAATAGAAACTAAAACCACATAAACAATGTAATAAATAATGTTCAGTTTATCTGTTCAGCTGTATCCTCATTATAAAGGTTTTGAAGTAAAGTATGAGAGTAGTAAAACATATCAACATACCTATAATATTTGACGTGCGGTTACAAACATCTGTGGAGAGAACTGCAGTTCGATTTTTTTGTTGTACATCAGGCTTTTGTAACAAATTACTTCATCAGTAAACACACCTGCAGGCCATCAGGTAACAATTTTGTGGGTTATAAAAACCTTTGAACTCGGAGAGAACACTGCATAAACAACCTACCACACAAGATTATAGAGGACATTTAATTGAATGAATTGAGCTTTTTAAACTCATTAATCTTTGTTTTCTTCAAGTGTGCATTACAGTGAAAAGCTGGAGGACAAAATCAGTGTGTGGTTGCCATAAATTCACATTAAAACTAATAAAGGAAATGTAATTAGGATATCACATGTCAGTTGGCTCGCTCCAAGTAACGATTTACCAAGGCTGTCACTTTTATGACAGGTTCATCATTTTCTGTCTGTTCACATGAAGGCATCTGGTTTGATGCTTTCTTTTCCTTTGTCATAAAAAAAACAAACAAACTGGAAGCAAACTGCATCATATTTCCTCTCCAGTGACGTGTTAAGTTCCCCGTGAGCTCTTGTTGAGGCTCACATTTACAGCTTTTCCAAATCATTACAAATTGAAAACCCATTTAAGTCAAGCACCAGTCATAATAAATCAAATCTCCACCGCAGTTGGTTTTCTGCTTTTCTGTTTATTTGCTCTGATATTGCATCTGAACATAACTTTTTCCAGTGAAGAGCTATCTTTTAGCAATGTTATGATCATTCATTTCCCCCTCGAGCTCCAAACAGTTTCACTGCTAATGGGTCTAGAGCTTTTTGAAAAATACAAATAGGAACAAACTAATAAGAAACAGCTCTTGATGATTTCTTGGCATATGGAGCTTGTGGGACCTGAGGCTGCGTTCAAAAAACCCTCTTGCCACACTTGGCAGATCCTGATCCCACAACATGCTCGTTTCTTATATGAAGAATTAAAATTGATTAAGGCTGATGGAGTAAAAACATGATTGCTGTAAAAACATGCATCTATAACCCAACAAAGAAATGTAAAAATTCACCTAGTTTAAAGCTTATAAATGCTCTTGTTTGCTTTGCAGCCTTTATACGTTTTTGCTGTTTGATGAGGTTTGGTTTCCAAAATAGTCATGATGTCAGATATTAGGTGAGTTCAAAGAAACTTGCAATGAACCCAGAGAGTGTGTTCTGGTGTCAAACAGCATCATTCAGCAGAATGTGCAGAAGAAACAACAGTTACAGACGTCTCCCCTGTGCGACTTAAAGCCACGGCGAGCCGTCTCCATTGTTCTGTGAACAACCACATGTTGCGTTCCCCAAGTTCCTTTTGCCGGCTCATCTGTCAGAGCTCTGTTTTGATCTTTGAGGACCAAGCCTTTTCCAGAATTAATCACACAATGCCTCAATCCGTTACCAATCAGTGGTGGTCGCCTGCCAGAATTCTTATTAGAGTGTCTTGCTGAGCCTCAGTTTTTTAAAAAAAATTCCCCGTCTGGCCTCACCCCAGTCATCTTTTGGAACAAATCTGATCTGCTGTGGTTCCACCTCATAGGGACTCAAATGGTCTGGTGCTAGCATCTTGGTGCCAAATAATACAGGACACCTTCAGAGGTCTGTTGGAGTTTAGGACTTTGTAGGTCAGAACTGTGTAGTCGGAGGTAGGGGTAAAGAAAATTTCCTTTTCTGTTCCTACAGGTACAGTCTACACAAAGGTAAGTGCAGGAGAGAAGTATCTCACATTTTCTATATGTACTTTTCAAATTAGGAATCACAATGTCCACATTCTGCAGTGGCTTCTGTTTTCTTTTGGCTTTTGGCTTTTATAAATTTCCATTTGGAGGATGATGGAGAATGATCTCAAAATAAATAGTGACGCTGCAAAAACCTCAGTCTTTGCAAAATCAGAGTCCACGATTAAAACTCTGATGTACCTTTAGAATTGGTGGGGTGCCACTGTTGGACCTAAAGGTGTAGTAGGATTCTTTATTTTGTGATGCAGAGACTCTGGCTCCTTTCAGAGGGCCTTGATATAGTTGGGGGCATTTTGGGAAGTTCGGAGGTGGTGTTGTGGGTTGTGGGTTTAGCTGGTTGGTTGGTATTCAGAGGGCAGGAGATGTGTAGGTGGAGTGGCTTCAGACCAGAAGTGTCTGCTTCCAGACTCAGACTGTATGATGTGGTGTTTTCTCCAGCACAAATCCACCGGCTCACGGCTGTCACAGCAACAACAAAGTGAGAAAATGCTTCCTGAATCAAAGCAAACCGACTCAAGTGCTGAGGTGTAATTATACAAGCGCAGATGGAGCCGTCGACCTGGCCAGACGACCACAGACCCTTTTTTTAAACACTGTTGTACACATTTGTGTGCAAGTCTGCGTACATCTGTGCTTTCAATTATTCAAACTGAGAGATGAACAGGTTGTTTTTCTCCACTAAAGCCCATCTGTTTGGGCCTCTAAGGAGGGGTCGATCATGCAGGCAGAACACCATTGAAGAAGAATTAGCAGTAATTTATCCTTCTAATACAGCTCACTGATCTTCACCGTGTGTTAAAGTCTTTACTGGTGAGGAAAAATGAGAGAATGTGAGGAAATGGTTATCAGACTGTGAGGGGAGAAAATGAGATCCACATGAAAAACAGGCACAGACAACTGAGACAAATCGAACCAAACATCACATCGATAATGAAGTCTTTGACAGTGTAAAACATCCTTCACTTATTTAACAGCAGTGCAGATGAATTTAAAATACGAGCTCATATTTAAATCATAACCCAAATTAACAGGCGACACAGTGCAGTGGTCGGTACTGTCCCCTCACAGGAAGAAGGTCTCGCTGTGCCTGTCAAGGACGTTAATTTTAGTCCTTCAGAGACTTTCAGCCCCATGTGCATCAGGTTAACTGGTGATTCAATAACTCTGAATTGGACACAAAAATGAAATGGAAACCAAAATTAAGCTGTTAATTTTAATAGACTTACACCAAATCACCAAACACATCTCCGCATGCTCACTGACTGGCAAGACTGAGATCTGTATTTATAATAGTCAAAGATCACACTGACTCAGTTTTATTAACGCTGTTCTAACAACCATCAACTACTACACGATTGATCTGACTGAGTGTAAGGACAAATACTCTGGGACATTCAGAACATGTCTCTGTCTGGGAGGTCTCTGATGCAGAAAAGTTCATTCAGATTCTGTTCAGCAGAACAACAACACAAAAAGGCTTTCGAAAGCTGAAGAGAACCAGTCAATATAAGGGATTTTGTTTGGTGACCCTCAGGTGCAAAACACTTCAAAACACCAAAACCCAACATTTCATAAAACATAAGAATGGAAAAAATAAACACAACAACCTCAAGACCGCTAATTTCCATCTCTACAAAGATTACAGTTAGAGTGACCCACAGAGAGAGAACCGACACCAGAATGAAAAAACCCAGACTGAAAGAGAGTGGAAGGATCTTCTAATGTTTCACAAACAGTGAAAAATGTAACATCCTTTAATGTTCAAAGAAGACTCCTTTAGTGAAATCTGTGACCCGTAAGCTATTACTTAAGATTACACTCAACTGTCACTGTGTTAGTAACACCTGGGTTTCATGGCTTTGACATCTTTTTGCCTCCAGAACTGAGAAATGTGCCATGTCAACCCATCAAAAATCGATATGGCAACATGACATTTGTTGTTTGCAAAACTTGTGCATATGATGATGCCATTTATATTTGCATTTAAAGTTATGAAATATGATTCATTAAACATGTTTGTGGTTGTTACAGTAAAAATAACTTTTTCTACTCGAATTTTATGGGTTTTTTTTCTGATTTTAGATCAATTGTGTTAATACAGTATGCCAAAATGAAAACATAACTGTAAATTCAGACATGTGAGGTTGTGCTGAAAAGGATGATACCAAATTTTTCGGTAAGTGAATGTGTTTAATTGTAGGCAGGGACATTACTGGATATTCTTTTGTTATTGCTACAGAATAATTTATGTTATACTTTGTTATTGCTACAGAAGAATATTGATTTTATTGTTTTACATTTACAATTTTTTTTCCTGGGGACCCTGTGACACCCCATCGAAGAGCCGTAGTCTGTGGATCTCTTAAGATCTCGCTGTGGGGTTTGTAAGGCCATGTTACTCCTCAATTTCTATCTTGTTCAAAGAGAAGATATAAAACAAAGATCTAAGCTAATCGACCTTAGTGTTCTACTTTTTAAAAATAAGAATCGATAAGAGAATCGATAAAGAATCGAATCATTAAACATAATCGAAGATGGAATCGGAATCGTGAAAATCTTATTAATTCCCATCCCTATCTGACACACAACACAAAACTAGAAATCTAGCAATCTAAACAACATAGAGTCAGGAACACCAATGTGTAAGTATCACATACCTGTGGATCCTTTGTGCCTGTCAGAGTGAAATTCAGCTCAAAGCTTTGCTCTGTGACCTTGGATTTTCAGCTGGAGCTGGATGCCAGCCTCACCTTTTCTCGCAGCTCAACAAAGATTTTTTCATTTCCAAAGCTCAAGTTGGCTTGTTTTCAACAGCGCAAGAACATTTCAATTCAATTTTATTTTATTGATAAAATTGAATTGAAATAAAAAGTATGTGTGAAACACTGAGTTCATATTTCTGTTTCATTAAAGATCCAACCCTGTATCCTTCACATGCCCTGCTTGTCTCTCAGGAATGTTGATCCGGTCTTTGACTGGTGGACAGAAAATATGGGGTGGATTTGTGGGCAGAATTAGGTGGTTTTTATACTAAAGCTGATCAGGACATTCTGTTCATGGGAGCTCATAAAATCTGCCTGTGTGTATTTTTTCTTTGTGTCCAGTTGAAGCAGACAGCATGCTTTTATTGCTCCTGTATGTCCATCATTTTTTCCAAGATGAGTTTGATGTGCATTCTCATCATCGGGGAATTTCAAACCAAAATGTATTTGATGTATTTAAAGTAATGGAGAAAATAAATATACATGGAGAATACTAAATCCAAATTTTAGACACCTCAATGTTACATCAGATGTAAGCTGGCAAAAATGTGAAGCTGACTGAAAAAAGCTTTGTGCCAAACTTTGTTAAACATGTAATAAAATCGTATGTTTTATTTCACTTCATTCAGCGTGCTGCGTTCCAAAAGAACCTCCTCAGGAATAAAATCTGTTTGTTGTTCTACAATGAACAAGTGTGCATTATATACATAATAAAGGCCATAATAGGAACACTGGGATTCCAAAATCCATCATTTTTAATTTGTTTCAATTCAGCTTTATTTATACAG
Organism: Aulonocara sp. 'chitande type north' Nkhata Bay; assembly: GCF_057382095.1. Taxonomy (NCBI): domain Eukaryota; kingdom Metazoa; phylum Chordata; class Actinopteri; order Cichliformes; family Cichlidae; genus Aulonocara; species Aulonocara sp. 'chitande type north' Nkhata Bay. The sequence continues at coordinate 26,513,464 of NC_141358.1, forward strand.
TGCAAAACCAGAACAACAGTCGCCTCAAGGTGCTTTATATTGTAAGGTAAAAGAAGAGAAAAAAAGAAAACTGTGGGCGTGAGATGAACAGGTGCAGTACTTAACCGAATTTCCCAGAGGAACCCGCCCGAGGGATTAATAAAGTTCTATCTTATCTTATCTTACTTCTTTTGTTGCTTTTTGTTTGAAAAAGGTGGGTTTGATTCTTGAGGAGTTGCTGTCATGACTCATCCAGTGATTTCACTCCCTGGTCAGTCAGTGGCATGCAGTCTGTTGAAACTGTTTTTCAGCTCCACTCAGTTTGTTTGGAATTCTGGTAGTTAAGTAGGTACTAAGAAGTACCTGTGATCAGGTACTGCTACCTAATGGTAAACACCTAATGGAAATGAGGCATATGTATTGCAATTGTATTGTAACTTATCTCCCTGGATACCAGATTTAGGGGTGTGGCCACATTGATTAACAGATATCCTGACACAGAACAATGGAGCCAATCAGTGTCTGCTTAGCCTCACTTCTGCTATTCCTGATTAATTTCTGTTATTCAGCTGTGGTCAATGAAATTCTCTTATGTATTTATATTTAGTTTGTTAGCACTAACTGACAAATTTGTGTCTCTGCATTGCACCTGTACTGTTTATGAATGTAGCTTGCTAGCCAGGTTTGCTAATGTTAGATGATAACTTAGCATTCCTCTTTTCATACATATGAGGTAACGTCTGGCATCATAAAAAACAAAACACAAAAACTGGATTAAAGCAGAATCAGAAACTAATGTGTGACGTCATGATGACTACAAACCGTCGTTTAGTTTGTTTGTGACTAAATTAAAGAGACAGAGTTGCAGTTCCTCTAATGCCTGCTTGGATTTGACTTCAAAAACAGGTCAGAATCTCAAAAAGTTTGTTCCTCATTTTGATCTGGTTGAGTCTGTAAATGTCACAGTCCCCGGCGTCTCAGACTGTTAAAGACAGACATTTAAATTCCACATCATTTCCCAGCAGTTTGTGCACATTTTGGTCCTCCCTACAAATTCCAACATTTTTTTACCTGCAGCTCCACAGCTACTTTAGTGTGCTGTTATATATTATGCACAAATGCAAAGAAGAGATTGCCCTGTTTATGAACAAAAATAAATTTAAAAAGCCAAGAGTGCACCTGGGAAGCAGATTTGTGTGGATATTTGTGCCATGTAAGTTGACAGAGGGTGGATTAATGAAAAAGCTGTACGGTATAGTCTGCCATGTCCCTGCACTTAATAAGACACTGGATGGGATAATACACAGTGGAAGAGAGGAGGGGTCGTGAACACATGCATTATTCAGGATTGCATTAGTTCCTCAAGCTGTTGTTACCAGGTGTAACTTTAGATGGTTGACATTTTCTAGCCAAAGTACTTTCAATCATTCTATTAGTAATTTTGGGTTATTCATTTCACCACAAACACATGACCATCAGAAAAAAGGCCAGAGTAGAAGTGGAAAGCTGTTGCTCTATCAGAACAATTAAGCCTGTGTAATAGAAGAATATAATGATGAAGGACTAAGATTTGGTCTAAGGTTTCTCACCTTGACTCATCCTCACACACTCCAGGGAACAGGGAGGGAGCTAATCAATCAGACATTCCTCCAAGTCCACAATATCATACCACCATACTGTGGACAGATGGGAATGTTGAATCAGAAACAGCAGGGAGGGCCTCTCTGGAGTTAGATAACTTGACTTGAAGATGAGAGAAAAATGGAGAACAACAGTTACAACTGATATGAAAAACTCCTGTGGTTAAACTGCAAAAACTCGGACTGTAATGAGATGAGCTAATCTTTTTCAGATGTCATTAACATTAATGATGGATTGCATTTTTCCTGAATTCTCCTTTTTGTCTTTGTTAAACCACCCAGTAAGCGGTAAACTTGATATCAAATTCATTTGCTTCCGTGTACCCTACCAGAGCTGGGTTGGACCAGCATACTTTCTGGCTAATCACTTGTTTTTCTAAAAATAATTTTAATGACAGTGTTTAAAAATTCAGACAGATTTAAAGGGACACCTCACCACCAAATCAAACATTTTTTTTTCCTTTGGCCCATAGCGCCATTTATCCTTCTAGATTGTTTTAGCATGTGATGAATAATTTTGGAGATATTGGCTGCAGAGATGTCTGGCTTCTCTTAGATTTAATGGAACCAGATGGCACTTGCATTTTGGTGCTCAAAGTATATTTTAAAAAATCAGCAACAGTGTCTTTTTCCAGAAATTATGACCTGGTTACTCATAAAGGAATAAGACCAATCTTTTTGCGAGCATATTCACATGTGATTTTCCTGTTTCTCCTGAAGCAGCATAACCTTTTCCCAACCATTGCTTTCTGCCATCCTTTTCCATTCCTCTCTGTTGATGATCTCTATAATCCAGTCTTCTAGTCTTCCAACATGTGCTATCCCATTTTGTTAATGCACACAATACATCTATCTTCAGGTCTCAGTTTAGTTCAGTGAATGAGCAAACTACCATTTGTCTCATGGCTAGACTGCAGTGGCCCAGCTTTGAGCAAACCGGAGGGCCTTTGCAGCACATATCTGCTACACTAGCGAAAAAAATGCCCCCCAAAAATCATCTTAAGAGATAAAGACAGTTGTCTGCATATGAAAAATGTTAAAGGCTGATTTACAAGATTGTTCAATGGTGAACTTGGGTGGGGGTAACAAGGCTTTGAGTAGCTTTGAGTGAAGGAGAATGAATCCTAATCCTATTAGAGCACTTCGCTCTCGCACTGCAGGCCTACTTGTTGTTCCTAGAGAATTTAAAAGTAGAATGGGAGGGGAGAGTCCTTCAGTTTTCAGGTCCCTCTTCCGTGGAACCAGCTTCCCATTTGGATTCGGGAGACAGACATTATCTCTACTTTTAAGATTAGGCTTATAACTTTCCTTTTTGCCAAAGCGTATAGTTAGAGCTGGACCAGGTGACCCTGAATCCTCCCTTAGTTATGCTGTAATAGGCATAGGCTGCCAGGGGATGTATTGAGTTTTTCCTTTCCAGTCACCTTTCTCACTCACTATGTGTTAATAGACCTCTCTGCATTGACTCATACCTGTTATTAACCTCTGTCTCTCTTCCACAGCATGTCTTTATCCTGTCTTCCTTCTCTCACCCCAACTGGTCGCAGCAGATGGCCCCGCCCCTCCCTGAGCCTGGTTCTGCCGGTTTCTTCCTGTTAAAAGGGAGTTTTTCCTTCCCACTGTCAGCAAAGTGCTTGCTCACAGGGGGTCATATGATTGTTGGGTTTTTCTCTGTATTTATTATTGTAGAATCTTCTGTACAATATAAAGCGCCTTGAGGGGACTGTTGTTGTGATTTGGCGCTATATAAATAAAATTGAATTGAATTGAATTGAATTGAATTGAATTGAATAGGCGGGTTTATCCAGAATGAGACAAGATGCACAAGAAGTGATATGAAGCACAAAAAACAAAAAATGACAGGAAGTCACAAGAAAAACACGACCAGACTTGAACACTGTTACCAGAAAGCTGCCAAACAATCTGGCAGTGGTGTTTAAATGGAGAAGGTGATTATAAACAGGAACCAATGAAGACTAGAAGGAGCCAAGTTAGAAAAAGTTGGAAAATAGGCAACCAGCACTGAGATGGAGAGAGAAAGATGTTAAAGAGGCAGATTAACACTAGAAGGAAATGGTAGATCATAACAAGGACAAGATATTTGGTACTGGAAGCAGTGTGATTTCTGGTTGTAGTAAGTGTGTAGTATGAGTTCACAGCTGGCTTTGGTTTCATTCAGCCCAAGAGAATCCAGTTATATAATCTTTCCTAATATATATGTGTTCATTAACATTGACATACAGAACCAACAGGAAGTACAAGCCTGGATATTCTGGCTACCTGGATCTAAATCTGGTAGCTATAGTACATTACCCACAATGCACCTTTACCACTTATTGGCTAGTAAGTAGTCAGATGGTGTTACTCATGGCACATGGCAGCAGCTACAAAGCTCAGGTAAAGTCACTTTCGCTGTCTTTAAAATCACAAGAATTTGTGTCATACATTTCATAAAAGCAAATCTGCAGCCACACAGTTCAATGGCTTCCTTCCATTGTCCTAAAGCCTTTGATGCAGTCAGGTACACAGTAGTAATAAGGCTAGCAGAGATGTGCAGGAAACCTGTTCCTCACAACTTCTAAAAAGAACAAACGTATAAGAAGAAGACATGTCCAGGAGCATTGTGCTAACATTTCTGTCTATCTGTATTCATGTATTAGCATACTTTGAGATTCATCCTCTTGGAATACAACAATACAGTCATAATGATTATTCAAATATTTCCATGTTAAGAATATCATGAAATGAGATTTTAACAGCATCTCTCTTCACTTTACTCTTAAACCTTACAGTTCAGACAGTGTGAGGCCTCGTTCAGCTCTTTCCACGGTGTCATCACTGGAAGAGTGAACACCTTTGTCCTTTACATGCCGATTAGTCCACATTGTTGAGCATTAACACACTCTTCCTCTTTTTGTCACCTGAAGCTGCAGACAGTGTTCTATTCAGAAAACACTCATTGCTGTGGTCTGCTTACCAAACTAAATGGTGGTCCTGAACAGGACAAAACTCCAGAGCAGCTGCTGGTGTTTGTTCAGAGGTCATCTGGAATTATAACTCTGTTATTCTCAGAAATTTAAATGTCTGGAAGAACCGGCTGCTGGTGGTCAAAATGCTTTTATTTATGATAATGTCACTGCCAGTTCAGCTGCCAGCACACAAAACAGATAATGACTCGAGTTTTTTTTTTTGTTTTATTTTGTTTTTTTGTTTTTGTTTTGTTTTTGTTTTTTTTGTTTTTGGGGGGGGGGGGGGGGGGATCTCACATATAGCAGACTATCCAGATATGGATTAAGGCTAACCCCAAGTTAAAAGAACTGAAGATTTCCATTGAATTAATAAATAGACATTGCTTCATATGTATAACTGGGTGTTTTTACTTTTACCTTAATATTTCCACATACACGTTCAACCATAGCTGGACTGGCCATCGGGCATACCGGGCGGGCCGGTGGGCCGCTGGCGATTTTTTGGTTTTATGGGCCGATCGATTTTTTTTTTTTTTTGGAAGGGTATAAATAATGAAAGGTGTTGGACTGGCCAATTGGTCATGATCAACTCTGGGCTGGACCAATTACAGCCGAGGAGGTCGGATACACCCTCCCCCTTGTTTAGCAATCTTATAGACGAACTAAAGAAAATGGAGAACAAAAAAAAGGAAAGGAGGTGCAGAAAAAATTAGGGCCAAAAAGAAACAAGCCCTTCAGGCAGACGCTGCCAAACGTGTTAAAATAACTGAATTGTTTGGCGGTAGCTATGGCATAGCTTCCACAGATTTAGCAACATCAGCAAGTGGTGGAGGCCAGCAGGTGGATAAGGGAAAGGGGAGGCAAGAGGAGGAGTTATGACCTGCTGTCTATCTGTGTCAGATATAAACCAAGTTTAGTTGTAGTTTGTTTTCGTTGTGTTGACTTCTTACAGTCGCTTAGAATAACTGGTACTGCGTACTAGCTAGCATGACGGAGTTTATATACTGCTGGGCGGGTGCTATGAAGTTACTGATAGTAAATTTTATTTTATGCTTAAGGTTAGTTTGTCAAACTCCTCAAAATCTTAACAAATTGTGCCAATCCTTACATGTTGCACCAGGCTGATTTATCATCAAAAGTGGAGAAGTCCGTGACAGAGGAGACAGAAGAGCAGGAGAGAGAGATGGAGATGGAGAGATGACTTTATGTCATCCATGAGAGATGCATTTGACATATGTTTCACATATTATAGCCCAACAAGTTACTTATAGCAATTTAAATACGAGCAATCAGTTTTTGGCAAATACCAGAAATCAGTTTTTGGCAGACAATCACTTTTTGGCACAACACCGGCTATTGCAGTTAATAATACAACAGCTTCTTGCCATTTTTTGTGTTTCTTTTTATCGCTGTGTAACTGAGTTCAATTGAAAGCCTGCATGCGCTAGTACCTTTTGCCACAAGTTCCCAGAATCCTTTGCGGTTTTACCCCTGAATGACATCACATTTTTGGTGGGCCGGTCTCTAGTCAAAATGCCCGGGCCGATTTTTTGTCCCAGTCCAGCCCTGCGTTCAACGAATCATTTTTATAGAATAGAATAGAATTAGAATAGAATAGAATTCAACTTTATTGTCATTGCACATGCACAGGTACAGGGCAACGAAATGCAGTTTGCATCCATCCAGAAGTGCTTTAGTGATATAGATATATTACAATATATATTAGCAATAATATAGATATTTGAGTATATTACAGAAATGGGTCTATTATGGTATGTTATAATGTACACGGTATGAAGTATGTTGTGAATATTCTATAACTATAAGTATGTACAGGCTGTAGTGAGTACAAGCTATGTACAGGATATGAACAGGATATAAATATGAAAAACTATACAGAATATGAAATAAATAACTTTACAGAATCTGAGATATACAGCTATACAGAAATGGGAACTATGCAAGTTGTAAACAGTTGTAGGATTAAAAATTATCGAATGTACAGAATGATTATTTACACAGAGCTATACAGTAGTGCAGTTAAGATAAGTGAAGGTGTAGATAGTTTCTACAGAGGTATATAAAGTGCTAGTGGTTGTGAGTGGTGGTTCAGTCCATGTTATTATTGTGTGTTTGAGGGTACAGTTGTCCATTGTGGGTGTGTGTATGTTCAGTCCATGAGTTAACGTGGGTCAGATGTCAGGAGGCAGAGTTCAGGAGTCTGACGGCTGTGTGGAAGAAGCTGTTCCGGTACCTGGTGGTCTTAGTCCGGAGGCTCCTGTAGCGCCTCCCAGAGGCCAGGAGGGTGAAGAGTCCATGTGATGGGTGACCGGGGTCTTTGATGATTTTCCCAGCCCTTTTCAGACACCGCTTCCTGTAGATGTCTTTTATGGCAGGAAGTGGTGCTCCGGCGATGCGCTGGGCAGTTTTCACGACCCTCTGCAACGCCTTCCGGTCCGAGGTAGAGCAGTTCCCGTACCAGACTGTTATATAGTTGGTCAGGATGCTCTCGATGGTGCAACGATAGAAGTTCACCAGGATGTCTGAGGACAGGTGGTTCTTCCTCAGAGTCCTCAAGAAGAAGAGGCGCTGGTGAGCCTTCTTGACCAGCTTGGAGCAGTTGGTCGTCCAGGTGAGATCCTCGGAGATGTGGACTCCCAGGAACTTGAAGCTGCTCACACGGTCCACAGCCGTCCCCTTAATGTGGATGGGTGGATGTGGGTCAGCATTCCTCCTGTAGTCCACGATGAGCTCCTTGGTCTTCTCGGTGTTAAGCAGCAGGTTGTTTCTGTCGCACCACTCAGCCAGACGATCCACCTCCTCCCTGTAGGCGGCCTCATCGTTGTCACTGATGAGGCCAATCACCGTGGTGTCATCTGCAAACTTAATGATGGTGTTGGAACCATCAGCAGGTCTGCAGTCATGGGTGAAGAGGGAGTAGAGGAAAGGGCTCATCACACAGCCTTGTGGTACACCGGTGTTCATTGTGATGGTAGATGAACAGTGGTTATCCAGCCGGATATGTTGGGGGCGGTTGGTCAGGAAGTCCAGTAACCATTTGCAAATGAGGGAACTGATGCCCAGGTCTGTCAGTTTCCTGATGAGTTGTGAGGGGTGGATTGTATTGAATGCTGAACTGAAGTCTATAAACAGCATTCTGGCATAGGTGTTGTTGTTGTCCACGTGTGAGAGGACAGAGTGCAGTGCGATGGAGACTGCATCCTCTGTGCTCCTGTTCTGGCGGTATGCGAATTGGTGGGGGTCCAGGGTGGGGGGGAGACAGGATTTGAAGTGTGCTAGGACCAGCTGCTCTAAGCACTTAGTGATGATGGGGGTGAGTGCTACTGGGCGGTAGTCATTGAGGCAAGATGGGTTGGACTTTGCTTAGGCCGCTGCCCCCGCGACCCGGCCTCGGATAAAGCGGATGAAGATGGATGGATGGATGGGGTTGGAGTTGTTGGGTATCGGGACGATGGAGGTGGATTTGAAGCAGGCCGGTACTACAGCGTGGGCCAAGGACAGGTTGAATATGTCTGTCAGCACTCCTGCAAGCTCCCCAGAACACGCTCTGAGAACACGCCCAGGGATGCCATCAGGACCTGCAGCCTTGTGGACACTGATCCTGCTCAGCACCGCTCCTACATCGGTGGGGGAGAGAGTCAGAGGTTGGTGGTCTGCTTCGGTTGTGGTTGTGGGGTTATGCTCAAAACGAGCATAAAAGTTGTTGAGCTCATTGAGGAAGGAGACATCAGCGGATGCGGGGGAGGGTTTGGTGGTTGTAGTCTGTAATGGTCTGGAGTCCTTGCCACATGCGTCGGGGGTTGGAGTTGGAGAAGTGTTCTTCTACCTTCTTTTTGTAATGGTGTTTGGCTTTTTTGATGCCCTTCTTTAGATTAGCCCTGGCTGTACTGTAGGCATGTACATCTCCTGACCTAAAGGCAGTGTTGCGGGCCTTCAGGAGGAGACGAACATCCCGGTTCATCCAAGGCTTCTGGTTGGGGTACATGGTGATCCGTTTCTGGGTGGTGACACTGTCTGTGGTTTCGGAGATGTAATCCAGTACAGATGAGGCGTACTGGTCCAGGTCTGTGTGGGTGAACATATTCCAGTCTGTGTTTTTAAATCTGTCCTGGAGCACTGCGTCTGTCCCCTCTGGACACACTTTAATTGTCCTCACAGCAGGTTTCTCACGTTGGATGAGTGGTGAATACCTAGGTGTGAGGAACAGGGAGAGATGGTTCGATTGTCCAATGTGGGGGAGGGATGTGGCTTTGTAGGCTCCAGCCAGGTTGGAATACACATGGTCTAAAGTCTTGTCTCCTCTGGTGTGGCAGGACACATGTTGGTGGAATCTGGGGAGGACTGTCTTTAAGTTGGTGTGGTTCAAGTCGCCAGCAACAATAAAAGCAGCCTCAGGGTGTTTATTCTGGTGTTTGTTAATGGCTGCAGAAAGTTCTTTCATGGCCAACCTAGCATTAGCGTCGGGGGGTATATACACGGCAGTGAGTATGATCGAAGTGAGTTCTCTGGGGAGGTAATAAGGTCTGCATTTGACCATTAAAAACTCCGCATTAGGTGAGCAGTGACTCTCAGTAGTAGTGGAGTTCATGCACCAAGCATTGTTAATATAAATGCACAAACCTCCACCTCTGGTCTTGCCAGAGTCATCTGCTAGCCCGTTGGCTCGGTGTGTGTGGCGTCCTGCTAACTCGATAGCAGCTGTTGTTCAACCATGTTTCGGTGAAAAACATGACATTTGAGTTCATAATCCGTCTGTTGTTAGTGATGGAGAGCCGTATCGCATCCATTTTGTTTGCCAGAGAACGGACATTATAACTTGAAATGTAAGCTTTTCATTTTCCAGCAGGAACCTCAGAAAGTTTAAGCTAACCAGTCCAGCGACGGGAGACTGTGTAGAAAACAGAGAAGATATTGATCACAAAACAAAGAGATTTTTTCCAACTTTCAGTCTATGATATTGATGCACTGCAATAGCAGGTGAATGCAAAAGAAACATCTTAAAAACACAAACAAATAAGAGAACAATAATATCAAGCCCACACAGAACACTGGTTCTTTGCTTCATAGCACGCTTCACGGGTTTTTATTTCTGGTGCCCAGAAGTCTCCCATTCTCATATCTTCCTCTGCATATGACGTGCAGAAAAAAACAGTCAGTAATTTCTTGCACGCTTTAAAATTTAGGTGCTTATGATATGTTTTCATAGCTCTTTGATTCCCGGCACGTCACGTCAAACATGCCAACATGGTTTTGTTGACCCTGCAGGCTAAACCACTGCTGCAGAGGTTTGAGCATCAACTCCATCAAACAGCAGGCAAAAGGGTTTCGCCTGCTGCTTTTGATTGCACATATCTCACACTTGACCTTGACAAACCACTGTTATGCAAACCATACATACTTCGGACTGTTTTGAATGTGGGCTGTGCTGCGCTCAAATGCACTTTCAAAACACATCTTAAGTTCACAGTTGTCTTTCACACAGCATGTATTCTCCAGACCACTCGTATCTTTTCATTAACACTGTTATTTTCTCAGATATACTCAAGCCAGTATTTTGCCTCTGTTGTTTCCCTTTCTCTCTCTCTGTTTCTGTCTTCCTCTTTTACTACCTCTCTTTCTCCTTTCCTCCCCTCTCTGTTCTTTCTTGTCCACTTCTTCCACATTATCTCACCTCTATAATTGCAGTTTCTTGTGGCCATGGGAGCATCTGGCTGTTGTTTCCAGTTTGTGCTCTCTAATTATCTCCCCAGAAAACAAGAAATCAGCCACCTAAATGACGAGCATTTGCAGAAACAAACAGAGCAACAGCTGAAAACTGTTTGCAAAAGTGTGCCTTGTACATTCTTAACATTCTCATACTGAAAATCAAAAGTTCACAAAGTTTTGTGAATAAGGTTCTCAGTGTGGCTGGGTGGGCACACTACCTAATCAAACACTGTGTTATTTCAGGGAGGACACGGACCTCAAGCTCAGCTGAAATCCCAGCAGATCAGCTGATGCCAGTGCACATCAACTGATGGCTCTGCAGAGGCGTTTTCGTGCATCTAATTGGCAAACCTCATATACAGCCCACGGCTTAAGCTGCTGTCCCCTGTGTACATGCTGCATGCTACAAGCCGCCCTGAAACCACTTTCCGATCCTTGTTCAGTTCCATATCTACCAGCTCTCTACTGGGGTGTGCCGATGCTCTCGCTGCCCTACACTCCTTGCAGTATCTGCACAAAGAAGACTGATGCCAAATCTAAATAAGTGTAAATGGAGATTTACAATCTTCTCTCAACTATAGGGGTCCTGACTGTAATCTAAAAAAACAAATCTCACAACAGCAAGAAAAAAACCATGATATCGAAAACTTCAGAATCAATCTGCCCGGCACCCTGACAAACAGTTCGTGTCATGAAACATGTAAATGTCAGTTTGTGGTTTTAGGAGTTGTTATAATTGGAACTATTGGTGAACGGCCAGTAGCAGCAATAGTTTTGTTAAAGCCCAAGATGAATGGATTTATAGTTTATCTGGTCTTGGTGCTGGATAAACTGGGTTTTTCCTATAATAATAAAACTTTTCAATCACAATAATCATCTCATTTTGACCCATATCTAAACAGATATCTGCGTATGAATGTGTCGACCCCACAGGGCGTCTTGCTGTTTCCCAACGTTTACGACTTCATCCTTCACTCTGTGTCTGACCAGCTCTGCCAGTTATAGCTCAGATGAAGCCACATGATCCATGTCTCTAAAACATGATGATGAACTAAGACCAGATTGGCTAACAAGCAGTTCAATAAGCAGAGATCACTTGAACGTGATTTATTCAAACAGAGAAATTAATGTACTTGGCAAACAGACTCTGATGACCCGTCATGGTCGAACAGAATCCTGGTGGCAGGATTTAGGACAGGACCTCCTGGAGTCTGGACGCTGGTGGTGGTGAAGATGAAGATTGAGGCTTGGATGGAGATCTAACTGACGTGTCTGTTAGTTCGAGATCGGGACAACGTGGGCTGCATGAATTACCGAGAGCACAGAGTCAAACCACACGAAGCCGAGGCTGATTGGCTCAAAGAAGACAGGCAGGAAGATGATTGGACTACAGCAATGATATCATCATTGAGACAGTGTGGGGAAGTCATAGTGACATAGACAACAGAAAAGCAGACTAACACCAGGGAGATGAGTGATTACAGATCAACAGATCAACATTACTGAACTTACACTTCATTACTTGATGGCCATCAAGCAGCTGCTTTACTGAATAAAAGCTCCAAAGCAGGCAAGTCAAGGTTATTGACTTCTCACAACATGAAGTGCTAGAACCATTTCCCCTCTCCTACTGACACTCATCGGAGCGTTTTACACAGAGACAGTTGAATAATGTCAATAAAAAACAAGGATGTCACCATTTGTTCCTGGCACGGTACAAATGTGGCTTAGAGTGGATACTGTAGTTCTGCCCACTGCAAAACAAAAGGCTGCATATATTTGCACAGTGATACACAATCACAATCTTTGCTTTGCTAAAGTCTGCAAACTTAGTTTTTCAACTTTAGACTCTTATTAAAGGTTTCAGATGTACAGTAATGTTTCATAATTGCCAGAAAAGCTGATGCAAGCATGGAAACGAGTGCTAAAGCACAGAGTCATTCACAGCCAAAAGAACAAACTGGATCTCAGTGGACTGTTGGACTCTTTAGTAGTAAACAACCAAAGCTTCTATTTTCTAGAAGAATCAGGTTTTGTTTGGGGTTTATATGACAAGACCACGATTTTATTGTAAATTACTGTAATATCCTAGTACAAACACTGTAATGAAAATTTTGGAGAAATCCAGTTAATGTACATCCCAAGATCTTTGAGGTGCATGAATAATAATAATAATAATAATAATAATAATAATAATAATAATAATAATAATAATAATAATAATAATAATGTATAAGCTGGGAAAAATACATGGATGTGGTTCTGCTACGCTAACATCATTAAAATCCATCATGTGTGTTCACTGTTAACTTATCATTTCATATCACTGTGTAGTTTATAGAGGGAAGCCCACAAATTTGTGCTCAGAGATGTAATGAAGCACATTGTTACAGTGGGGCAAAAAAGTATTTAGTCAGCCACCGATTGTGCAAGTTCCCCCACTTAAAATGATGACAGAGGTCAGTAATTTGCACCAGAGGTACACTTCAACTGTGAGAGACAGAATGTGAAAAAAAAATCCATGAATTCACATGGTAGGATTTGTAAAGAATTTATTCGTAAATCAGGGTGGAAAATAAGTATTTGGTCAATAACAAAAATAACTCTCAATACTTTGTAACATAACCTTTGTTGGCAATAACAGAGGTCAAACGTTTACTATAGGTCTTTACCAGGTTTGCACACACAGTAGCTGGTATTTTGGCCCATTCCTCCATGCAGATCTTCTCGAGAGCAGTGATGTTTTGGGGCTGTCGCCGAGCAACACGGACTTTCAACTCCCGCCACAGATTTTCTATGGGGTTGAGGTCTGGAGACTGGCTAGGCCACACCAGGACTTTCAAATGCTTCTTACGGAGCCACTCCTTTGTTGCCCGGGCGGTGTGTTTTGGATCATTGTCATGTTGGAAGACCCAGCCTCGTTTCATCTTCAAAGTTCTCACTGATGGAAGGAGGTTTTCGCTCAAAATCTCACGATACATGGCCCCATTCATTCTGTCCTTAACACGAATCAGTCATCCTGTCCCCTTGGCAGAAAAACAGCCCCATAGCATGATGTTTCCACCCCCATGCTTCACAGTAGGTATGGTGTTCTTGGGATGCAACTCAGTATTCTTCGTCCTCCAAACACGACGAGTTGAGTTTATACCAAAAAGTTCTACTTTGGTTTCATCTGACCACATGACATTCTCCCAATCCTCTGCTGTATCATCCATGTGCTCTCTGGCAAACTTCAGACGGGCCTGGACATGCACTGGCTTCAGCAGCGGAACACGTCTGGCACTGCGGGATTTGATTCCCTGCCGTTGTAGTGTGTTACTGATGGTGACCTTTGTTACTTTGGTCCCAGCTCTCTGCAGGTCATTCACCAGGTCCCCCCGTGTGGTTCTGGGATCTTTGCTCACCGTTCTCATGATCATTTTGACCCCACGGGATGAGATCTTGCGTGGAGCCCCAGATCGTGGGAGATTATCAGTGGTCTTGTATGTCTTCCATTTTCTGATGATTGCTCCCACAGTTGATTTTTTCACACCAAGCTGCATGCCTATTGTAGATTCACTCTTCCCAGTCTGGTGCAGGTCTACAATACTTTTCCTGGTGTCCTTCGAAAGCTCTTTGGTCTTGGCCATGGCGGAGTTTGGAGTCTGACTGTTTGAGGCTGTGGACAGGTGTCTTTTATACAGATGATGAGTTCAAACAGGTGCCATTCATACAGGTAACGAGTGGGGGACAGAAAAGCGTCTTACAGAAGACGTTACAGGTCTGTGAGAGCCAGAGATTTTCCATGTTTGAGGTGACCAAATACTTATTTTCCACCCTGATTTACGAATAAATTCTTTACAAATCCTACCATGTGAATTCATGGATTTTTTTTTCACATTCTGTCTCTCACAGTTGAAGTGTACCTCTGGTGCAAATTACTGACCTCTGTCATCATTTTAAGTGGGGGAACTGACTAAATACTTTTTTGCCCCACTGTATGTTTGTTGTAAACCCAACACATACTGACTAACAGACTCTGGATGTTCTCTTATGATCATACTAGTCTGTGACTGTGAGCTTGCATGTGCTTTCAGTTTCTATCTGCTCTGCAGTTCTGTGTGGAGTACAGATGTACTGGGACTGTTTGTCTGTGTTCAACTACCATCAGTAGACTGCAAATAGAGTACAAATAAATTCTAAAGAGGCTTCAGTGCCATCTTGTCTTTTGCTTAAAGATTTTAGTTTAATTACATGTTTGAAGACACTGTGGCCGTGCAGGCTACAAGCTGAATGTTCCCGCTTCCCACAGTGCTCATTATGTGAAACGCTGCCCGTATCCGTTCTTTCTTCCATGGTGGTGAAGTGTTCACTTCCTCTGCACAGAGCTTGCGATTTGCTTGCTCCTTTTATCAGCAGTTTTGGGGAAACCCGACCAAAAGCATCTTTGTGGCACACAGTAAATGATCTGGCTCGCAGATGTTCGGATTGTCCTCGTTAATCTCCTTATGAAGATGCTTTACTGCTTTTTGGTTAAACTCACAGAAAGACAGCGAGACAGCTTCCTCCATACCCGACCCAAGAGAGGATAGATATGAAGACAGAGAAAAACTGGGGCCCACCTTTTGTAGCTCTGTTGTTTTCCTGTTCAGTTTTCACTGATTTGATCCAAGTGACCTCAGAATCGACTGCAGGCAACTCCCCAGCAATTCATTCCAAAGCAAATACGCAGAAAATATTATCTGCCAGTAGTAGGGAAGCTGAAAACAGTGCTCATTTGGGATTAAAGTAATAGATGGAGGACAGAAATATTATACACATTTTCTTTATCTCAGTGTCCTCTTTCAGGATCTCCTGCTACAGTTTAATACACCATTGCAGGACTCCCACATTTGCACCTGGATGCTGGTGAGCACAGCCACAGCCTCCCAGTGTTGGGGATCATGATGTATGAATCTGCACATAAGATGGCCAAAGTTTGAAGTCTTCTTCATGCAAGAAGCCTCTCCACAAATTTCGGTATTTCCAGTGTTTTTAGCTGTCCTTTGGAAAAAGATGAATGTGTCCATGGGCTTTGAAAGCAAAGCAGCGATCTGGGATTTGAATAAAGTTGAAAAATTCATTTCTTGTGAGCGAAGAAGACCTTCAGGGAAAAGTGTTTATCAAAACCACAAAAGACAGACATGTGGAACATTATTGCATTGTTTGTGTCTCATTTATCTGGACATATGGAGGAAGACGGTCACATGACATGCTGCTGAGTTACATATATTTTTACCATTTTTAGTCACTTATGTTTTTAATTTCAACATGAATTTGGAGCATTTCTTATATTTGAAGCAGTTTGGCCTGATCTCCCGTGAATTGTTTCCATACAGCTAAACCTGATTCTGAATTATGTTTCACAAAAACGTAGCTAGCAGTTAAAAAGACGGATGATGTCTGCTTAGGTGGTGAAGGATATCACAAGCTTCTCACAGAGGACGCTAAGGTTCAGTTCTGGTGCAAAATCACAATTTCTTCCAAGCCAAGATCTTTTTTTTGGGTCTCCTGCTCGACGAGTGTTACCCCAAATAAAATGTACATAATTATGTTTTTAAAAGAACGATCGGTATGAAAGATATTACAAGCCATTTTTATAAAATCACAGCAAAGCATGTAATAGAAACACCAGTCCATGGTGTCAGTTTCACACTTTGCCTCTCCAAAGCTTCAAATAGACATGTTTCAGTTGTGGTACCAGCAGGGGGAGATAATATATTCAAAGCAGTCACCGAGGAAGACGTGATGTATAGTGATGTACCAAGTACCACTGATTTCCTTTCCAATCTGATACCAAGTAAAATTCAGGGTGGTATCAACAATACTGCTCCAATACCGATACTTTGTACAAAACCTTAATGTGTTATTGTATTTCAAATTACAGCTTCAGGATGATTACAGGACATCAGACTACTTGTTCGTACTGTTTAATATTGAAGAATTATCATATAGAAATAAAAAACCTGAATTGTTAATTGACGCTGTTTGAACACGTATATCTTGTCATTTAACATGCATATATTTGCCTGGACATTTCAACAAAAACATTCAACATTCACACTTACCCTCATTCACAGTAGTGCTGTGCCACACTACAAATTTTAGTATTGATCCAATACCAAGTAAATACAGGGCCACTATTGCTGATATCAGTACCAATAATTTTAAGTTATTCAGGCAGCTAATTGGGGGAGAGTAGCGTGCCATAACTTATCAATTTACAAATTCTGAACACATTTCAGGGGAATAATGGAGTTTGATATAATCTTTATTTCACCAGGAAGTGAAACACCTGAGAATTAAACATTTTTAGCACTACTATGGAGTGGCTCATACTGATAGTGGTTTACATGTGAGAGACAGACAGCCTTGTCAGTATTGGGTGGTGGTCTTAATTAAAGGGTCCTCCCGTGTAATGAAGGGAAGACTTCACCTGCTGGGCAGCCTGTATAGGCAGGTTTTCTCTCACGATGTCTCAGGCACCCAGCTTTGTTTTATTCCTACTTTGGTTTGATTGTGTTATAGTCATCTGTAACTGAAGTCACATCCTGATAGCATGTAGTTTTTATTTCCTAGTAAATTTGCTGACAAACTGTTGTTGTGTGGCTCTCCCTTCTTTGGCCCTGAATGAGCCCGCCATAACATGAAACTGGAGGAGACACAAGTCCCTTGTTGTTTTAGGAAGATCATACACCATAATAATCTGCTCACACAGATATGCAGAGCCGCTTGGTACCCCTGCTATGCCCCCTATGAATAATGGAGCTCGAGTATCCTAGTAGCACAAAGCAGGACCCTGCCCGGGTCTGGATCAGAACATGCTTGTCTGGTTGCTGCTTAGCAGACTCTGCAGTAAGATTTTTAATCCTGCTTCTTTCATCACACGTGTCCTTCTGGGGAAATTAAGCTAATGTGCAAGTACCGTAAGCTTTGTTTCTGAGGGCCTACAGTGGGTGAGGTGTGAGAAAATGGCCTTACTGCTCAGTAGATCTAAGAACTCAATAAACATTTTCCTGATAAGTTTAAAGTTGCTAGTTTGAATCTATCCATCCATTCTCTTCTGCTAATCCTTATCAGGGTAAAAAAAACAGACAGACAGCTGGTCACACTCACATTCACACCTATGGACAATTTTGAATCATTGGTTGACCTTACCCCACTGATTGTCTCTGGACTGTGTGAGGAATAAAAAACGAGTTTAAAGTTCCCATGCTAATTAAAATGAGGGGAAAGCAGGACGCTCTCTGGGTCAGGCTTGCCCGTCTGATTGATGAGTAACAACATAGAGTGTGACATGTTGTTTCTCAGTCATGTTCGGCATCTGGTTTAAAAAAAGTTCAGGGGGTGGAAGCCAGAGTTGAGAATTCACCCCACTACTCGCTTAATTTATGACCTCAGTGAACAGTTTCCTTTTGTGTTCCTGGTTTCAAATGATCGCTGCAGGTCACCGTGGCTACATCTGTCTTTTTTATAGTCTGTGACTTTGTGCATCATTAGCTGAGTGGGCACTGACTAACAGGCTGTCATCGTGTCTGCAGCCTAAAACTTTTAAATGCTTCTGTGTGACAGATGCCTCAGAAACTGGCAAATATGTTAACTCTTCACTACATAGAGAACAGAGGACAGCTACAGCAAACAAGGAAATGAACCCCTGTGTCTGTAATATTTTATTGCCATCAGATGAACTGTCATTGTGGCAGATTAGCTCTTTTTCAACCAAGACTTAAACACTTAAAAGTTCAGGTCTACAGTTTTCACTCAGTGTCTCCAGGCAGGTTTTACTCCAGCTGCTGGTGGGATAATAATTCAGTGAGGGTGAAGGAATATTGCAAAAGGGGCAGGATGACAACTATACATGTATGCATGTGTTGCCCCACACAGATAAAGACGTGTGTGCCTAAAATAGCAAGCTGGGCTGTTCCACACATGTAGAGCACTCTGTGAGGAGATCCCAGGGAGGCGAGCGTCACAATTCAGCTTACACAAAGAAAAAAAGAGGCGAGAAGATGAAAGAGACTAGTGAGGGACGCGGCAAGCATGAGAGCATGACATGGCTGAACCACAGGAGGAGGAGGCTGTGATTAATGACATTCAAGCTGTGAAGGTGTCTCAGTGCAGAGCCAGCCTCCCCGTTGTATCCTCCTCCTCCTCTCGCAGTCACTTCTCTCCATCTGTTTTGATGCAGCTCATAACAGATCGTCACATTATCCTCCCTCCGTCTGGAAACCGCAGCAGCCTTGGGATTAAACCCAGCACCACACTCCTCTCAGTGCTGCACCTGGGAGGCAGCTGTACACAGCGCGTTACCTGACTGGACATTTGAAACAAACCCTCGGAGCCCATTCTTCGTCTTCTTAGGTGCTCACTGGAAACACTTAGGTTAGGTTTTGATTCAGCAGGAGCCTCTGCTCTGCTGCTTCAGCTCCTCCAGCTGCTGCGAGGAACTTTACGAGGAGCCAAGGTGCTTTTGCTCCTTTGATTTCTCACCTGGATGCTGAGGAGATCAACAGGATGGACCTCACCTACATTTGTCTCCTCTTCACGGCTCTAATGTTGATCCAGCACAGCGAAGGTAAACCCGTTTTTATATCTGTCCAATTAGATGTTTGTTACTAGATGGGTGGGATGTAAGGACTCTGTTTACATGGTATAATTTACATGATCCTCTTAAAAGACAATGCATCACTAAGCAAATTAAGGAATATGTTATTCTTTGAGATCTAAGTATTTCTCCAGACGCTGATAAATTTTTATTCCCCTTTCAGGACTCAGTTTGATTTTATTAGCCAGTGAGTTAATAAACAGGTTTGTGGACTACCATGGCAACTTGTTAATTTTGGAGCCCTGAAATTAATAAAAGGTAGAAAAGAGTTATCAAGCTTACAAAAATAATAAACAAAAGTGGTTAAATAAAAAATAATGACCTTTTTCTGTATCTCTTACATAAATACTGCTCATTTTTAATACCGTCACAGCTTCTGCAAATCAAGTATCAAAAATCGATTAGGAATATTTAAACAGTGTTTGAGATGTCAATAAATTATGAATTTATTCATTTTCATGAAGGAAAAATCCACAGCACTACACGCTATTTTTCATGACATGAAAGCACTGCAACCTCAATATTTTAATGTTCACATTATTCATATTTTAATTGAAAGCAGAAACAACATCAGGACTGTGAGGCTGTATAATGAGATCTGCAGCTAGGCGCTCTGCTCTCTGGTTTCCACAGTCGAGCTCATCGTGACATTTTATTATTCAAAAAGCAATCAGAGGTCACGTAGCGTGTAAGGACTCCCTCTGTTGTCGCTTTCTAGCTCTTGGATGATGAAGTTTTACAGTGTCAGTGTCACGGCACCCTGTGACCTGTATATAATCATACCCTTGCTCTTTCAGCAAATTCCTGTGTTGAAGGTCCTACGAACAGATAGCTGTGGAAGGCCGCCTCACACTTCAAACATGATAGAGGTCAAATTTAAAAAGAATATGTCTAATTCAGGCTAAAAATGTCAAAAGTGCATTTATACTTCTCTCACTCTTCAATGTTGATGAAACTGGAACTAAAAGTAACTTTCCAACGTCACCATCTTCCAACACAGGATTGCTTTGTGTTTTAAAACGGCTGGTCTGGTTATAGTAAAACACCGCCAAATGTGATCTTTTCTGGGACCAAAACACCAATGAGAATAATACTGGAATAAACTGTAGGTTCAAAATACGAAACCCCAGTGAGCAGCATCACGATGGTTTCACCTTTCTTTGCATATTGTCGACTTGCTTCAGGTCTTTGAAGTTGCCGGGCTTTCATTCATGCACAGCACTCTTAAGGACCCACCACAGCATTAGAGTCAGGTTGCGGTCTGGACTTTGGATCATTGCAGACCTTGGGTCATTGCATTACCTCAGTACTTTTCTTTTTCAGACATTCTGTTGGAGATTTGCTGCTGTGCTTGGGATCACTGTCTGTTTTAGGCCAAGCTTTAGTCCAAACTTTAGGCCTCACACTGACTCTAGAATACATTGCTATGTAGGTAAGTTCACAGTGGATTCAATGACTGCAAAGTGCCTGTTGCTGCAAATCAAGATCAAACTGTCACCCTTCTACCACCATGCTTCACAGTTAGTGCTCTCCAAGCAAAGTACTTTCTTTTACAGAAGAGCCTTTCTCCTGGGAACCCTTATAAATAAGCCATACCTGTTCACTCTTTCTCAGTTCAGAGAGCTGTTCACTTGGAGGTGGCTGTAGCTCAGATCACCCTCTAATTGGAAGGTTAGTGGTTCGATCCCTGTCTGCTCGAGTCTGCATGCCAAATATCTTTGGGTAATGACTAGGGATGGGTATCGTTTAGGTTTTATCCGATACCGGTGCCAAATCGGTACTTTTGAAACGGTGCCGGTGCTCAAACGGTGCTCAAACCGGTGCTTAAAGAATGGAGAACACAAACTTTGTCCAAAAACCTCACATGTTCAGCTGGTTTTTGTAAAAATATAACAATGTTAGCCTTTTCTGCAGCTATGGGGCATATATGGTATCACTCTTGGATGGAAGCAGTGCTTAAACAATGGAAAAAACACAAACTTTGTCCTAAACCTCTCATGTTTAACTGTTTTCCACTTTTTCTTTGGTCATTTTAGCCTTTTTAGCCAGGGTGAAGGGAGTATCTGCCATCAAACAAGAGGACAGCCGCATGTAGCTATGATGATGTTTGCTAGTTCACCTTACATGCATTAATGTAATAACGTGGTTAGCCTACTCAACGTAAATTAGCTACTCACGCAGAGAAGAACGGCTGCTGCCACCATCATCCGTCATCATTTCTGCTACACTGGCAGGGCTAGGGGCCAGGACTCTCCTCTTCGTGTTTTTGGGGGATGTTGCATAACAGGCAACCCACCCGCAGTAGATGTGCTCGTGTGAGGTCTCGCAGCAAGCTATCAAATACGGCGCATTTCTGGGCTTTTAAAAAAAACGCTATGCGTCGCCAGGTGTTTCATCGGATTTGAGGTGTTACCTCCTTTGACAGTATCACAGTATCAACTTAAAGCACTTGTTGCTGCTGAGTTTGCATATTTTGCTGTGAAGTACAGCCAGACTTTTGACCGCTTCGCCTTGGACATTTTTAATCTGTAGCTCTGCTCTAACAGAACGTACGTACCTGGCCCCGCCTACTATCCTCGGAAACGTAAAATGATTGGCTAGAATCTAAAGTGTATCACAGCTCAGGAAAAAAAAGCACCGAAATAAAGCACCGAAATGTGCGCTGCTTTTCGGTCTGGTTACTACCGTTTATGTCAGAACCGGTGCCATCATGGCACCGGACACCGGTACCCATCCCTAGTAATAACCCCAGGTTTCCTGCACTGGAGTTTGAATGATAGATAGGTAGACAGACAGATAGATAGCACGTAGTTAGGGAATACATAGAAGATGTTTTCGTGTGAATGAGGCAAGCCATATAAAGTGCTCTGAGTAGAGGAGTGCTGTATAAGACACCAATATTAAATAAATTCTAACAGCTGATCAAGCTTAAATGTGCTGCTGTTGTTTAACGCGACATCCGCTGGTTTCCTCTTTCTGGCGCAAAGTGGGCAATAAACAAACGAGAGAGAAAAGCCGATCAGCTGATCATTGATCAGTTTCATGATCATGTTCATTGAAGTAGAAACAGGAGAGGGAGGGCAAAGAATGAGCGAAGAAGAGGCAGCTGTGCAGCGTAAAGACAGAATAACTCCAGCTTTGTGTCTTTTTCCATCCTAGCTGAAGTCCGGGACAAACTGTGTTCCTTTTCAGCTCAATACAAAATGCGTAATATTTTCTCTGAATACCGGACGATTCCAGTTTTTACAGGACGGTTGGCAACTCTAATAACTAACCTTATGAATAAAATAAAGTTCACTATCAGTAACATCATAGCACCCACCCAGCTGTATAGAAACTCCGTCATGCTAGCTAGTACGCAGTAAGAGTTATTGTAACTGACTGTAAAAAGTCAGCACAACGAAAATAAACTCCACCTAAACTTGGTTTATATCTGACCCAGATAGACTGCAGGTCATTACTTCTTACCTGAAGTTCAGTTCACCTGACACTCGGACCGGCGGCCGCCTCGGGTCTCTCCTCCTCCTGCCTCCCCTTTCTCTCATCCTCCTGCTGTCCTCCACCACTTGCTAATGTTACTGAATCTGTGGAAGCTCCGCGATAGCCACCACCAAACAACTGAGTTATTTTTACACACCGGCCAGCATCTGGCCAATCCACCACCTTTCATTGTTTATACCGTTACCAAAAAAAATAAAAAAATCATTGGCCCATAAAAATGAAAAATCACCATAGACGGGTAAGATGGGACGATTTAGTCTGTGAAGCTGAGTTTGAGCCACACAGAAATCCAACCATGAACACAAAACGACCTCTTGTAGCCTCCAGCTAACATACCTGAGGGCTGCTGAGGAAATAAGTCTTACAGCTGTACATGTTAAGGACTGTGCGGTAAAACCCTTTTCATTGAAAATTAATTCTTTTTCAAATGACTGATGAGTCAAGTAAAACTGTGGATTTAATGAAAGCTGGTATAATCTGGTCTTTAGCTGAGTTTGGGTAACAATGCCTGGTTTAGGTGTTCTTCAGACTGTTAGCACATTCAATCCCCAGATATCTTTGTGAAGCAGCTAATAAAATGTTTTCAGAAACCTTGATGGTAAGGCCCTCACAGAAGGAAGAAGTAATTTTAAAAAATACAAAAGGACATTATTTCACATTAGCCCGAGGTATAGTTTGAGCCTGCCAGGAACTTTAAAAATCGAAGCAGGCTGGGATATTTAACTTTTTGAATAGGTCTACCTGCAGAACTGGATTGTGGATCTTTCATTTCTAAAACCAGGGCTGTGTTGTGTTTTCATACTCCTAAATTTCCTGCACAAGTCTAAACCAGGCTTTCTATTATAGAAGAGTCATTTACAAAGAAAGCTTTGTAGGCTTGATAAAGGTGCCTACAAAGTGAATAAAAATTCATTAATTATTTTAATATACAAATATTGAATTGAAACACTGGCAAAAAAATCATGGTTTGTCAAACAGACTCATTTCATGGTGCAGGCGATGAAGGACAAACACATTATCGGGTGTTTTAAAGAGTTATTTGTGATTTGAACTCATTTAAACTTTTGAAACACCACAGACATAAAGTGGAATAACCAGTCTAGGTAGCAGCAGACCAGTGACCCCTCTGTTCTCAAAGATAACATTCCTGGTTTGGTCTTTAGGTTTGTTGGCTTGAACCACACGCAGTGCTTACAATGGCTTACAGAGCCGATCTTCTCAAAAGAATTTACAAGCATAACAAATTTAAATCATACTTTATGCTCATTCTTGCATGATGAATTTATATTTGTGATAATAAAAATGTTGTCACATGTACAGTACGTGTCAAAGAAGCCTGACACCAAGTCTAATTTAGCATGCCACAGGCCAGCCAGCTGAAGTACAGCTGGGCACATTTATGTGTAATCCTGGTAAGAACAGGATTTGGTGCAGCATTACAGTATGACCCTCTTGGTGTTGCTGAATGAAAACCCACATCCTCAGGTAGATCTTAAAGGTTAAGGGACGGGGTGGCTACTTGCAGTTGCAAGTTTTCTTTTACATTTACACACCACAAGCTAGAGCTAACCGTTGTAATCATTTCGAGCAGTGTGCAGTTAAAAGGAAAATATAAATGGAAGTTGGCTGAACATCTTCTCTATGAAACAAGAATTACTGAGGTTTGTCATAAAGTGTGAGCACATTCTGAGAAACACCAGCGTTCTTCCTGTTTCTACATCAGTTGAAATCGTCATTATGAAATAGTACTTGTGGTTTCGGGTGTCCTGACCAACACTCAATCTACTCATTTCCTCTTGTTCAGCAGTGTGCATGCTCATTACTGTCACAGGGTACTACTTATGACTGAGGTGAGGCGAGGAGCTGCCTTTTCCATGAAATATTTAGCATACTGAATTACTGGGTACATGCTACCTCCATCATCTTAAACAAATATAGTTTGGGTAGAGTCTTTGTTAGCGTGAGGACCTCCACCTTCCCGTTGGTCTTAATCTGTGCTGCGTGTTTTGTATTTGTCTATCACAGCCAGACATCTGAGCCTTATTAGGGATTGCTGGAGAAAGCAGCACTTTGAAATCACAAGACAACACCACAGCCTGTCACGGCTGGCGGAGGGAGCCGTGTGGTGTGGAGGAAAAGGAGGACCCAAGATGCAGCAAACTGATGATACGAGTGATGTTTTATTTACAAAGGTGGTGGTGACAAAAACAGGCAACGTTTGTAAAACGAGTACTTTACAAACGGAAACCTAAACTGGGAGAAACTAAATAGCAAACCTGAGACCGTACAAAGGGGGTGCGGGGCAGAGGGACGCAGAGACAGGACACCATGGACCGCAGATGAATGCAGAGATACGCAGAAATACACGGATGAGTGCAGACGAGCCGACAACGAACACAGACCGACACCCACTAAATATACACACACAAGGTAATCAGGTAATCACACACAGGAGGGAAGAACAGCTGAACCTAATACACCTGGGGACCGGAGGAGACAAGCTGAACACAATAACAGACACAGACCTTCAGAACAGAACAGGAAATCCAGAACACGAGCCTTCAAAATAAAACAGGAAACAGACTGATGTACAACACAACACGGGGACATGAACAGAGCACCAAGGACAGACACAGGTAGGGCTGACAATACACCAAACTTCAGGTTAACCCTAACTAATACAGATCAGAAAAAACGCAAAACGCTGGGTCAACGACCCAGGACCATGACACAGCCTTTGTCTTCGAGCACTGAGGACACTAAATAAAACCTAACAGCCTGTATAACAACAGAAACAGCCTGAGCTGGTTGAAAATGTGCAGATGGGTGGTAATTTGAAAGAAAAACTACAACCCTGACCCTTACAGTTTGAGCCCTACTTTTCTGTTCCTGTCCATTTTTCCTTATAGTGAGACTGGTCACTGCAAATCAATGCAAAGTAATAACTCATATCACCTTTCTCTCCTGGGATAATGATGCCCCAGTCCACTAAATGATTAGATTAGGAAGAAATGTTTGGACTTGTACCCTGGGCACTCACCGGATTTCAGGCCAGCTGACTTTAGAATGAAACAAATGAAGTAAAAGAATTTGGAAGAATGGTGTTGGTGTCTCCAACAGAGATCAGCAGATTTGGACAGTCAGTAGCTAAGAGCAGATCAACTGTTCTGGTAGCAAGGGCACAACACTTTACTAAAATATTTGGGAATTTTTAAAAAATTTATTTTTTCATTTATTTTATTCATTTTACTAATCCTTGAACACAATCTTCATGCCACTATGTAACCCTCGTTTACATTTCCTATCCCAAATATTTTGGAATGAAACAAGCCATCAGCTGTCAAACAGCTGTTTGGTAAAAAGCTTAAAAATCTACAAAGACAATCTTCAAAAAGTCACAAATCTCTAATGTTTTGGCAAATAACATGAAAGGGTTAATTTCTCCGTCAAACTGCAACCTGTGCGTCAACACAAGGATAAAGTCAGGCTACCTTCTGGAGCTCAGGTGTCATCATAATCACTAACTTGACGCTCGCCGTTCTTCGCTCTGTGCTCACCTGTGCTCAGTCGGGAGGTCAGAAGGTCTCTGACAAAGCAACATGTCCAGGGTGGACGTCAGAGTTTCATCAGGGATGGTTGATGGAAAGTGTATTTTGTTTTTAAACTCTCAAGTGTAATTTTATTCTGCCTTTCGTGACATAAAACTGGAGACACTGGGGCTTCAACGGCCCCAAATTAGGCTGGGAGTTTACTCTGGCTTTAATGTTGGCCTCAGTACATTTTTATAATCTCCGAACGTTGTGCCCGCCAAGGGTAGAATGTTCAGAGACAATGCCCAAGAGTGCGCTCAAACTAAATACAGTGTTTTACTTCTTACACAAAACCACTGCATACCTTCTGTTTCTTTTCAAGTGTTTATGAATGCTGAAGAATTCAAAGGACTGAATGTTACAGTCTTTTCCTGGCTGAGAGGTTTGTACCTGTGCACTGACTTCTGCCAGTCCAAACAACCAGCTCGTGGATTAGCAGCTGATCCATGTGTATATTGTCAAATATTGTCAAACCCCGCGGAGCCTACCAGACCCTCTCATAACAGGGGCAAGAAATTAAACTTTGGCTCAGCAGTCCGCACACGATGCAGGACCCTGAACAGGGGGTTTGCCTCTTGGTATTTCCCATGATTTTATTTTTGTTCTTAAGCCAAAGATGCAAAATAGCACACGAGCTTGCATGAATACTTGCACATGTATGTAAAGTATGCAGGTTCATATGCACAGGCATGTGGATACCTGTGCTAAAGGATCACAAAATACTAAATGCAAATTATGGGAAAGGAAATGTGCATCACACTGAGAGCTGCTTAAAGGACTGAAAGGGTGCCAAATACAGAGACGAAATCATAAGGTCCAGGAAAAGTTTAAATGTTTACATCCATAAAGTGTAATTCACTGCCTGTGGCAAGGAAACAATAAAGAACCAACTTTCAGCTTGAAGTCTGATATCACTCATGCTCCTATAGAGAACAAGACTGGCAAATATCCAAGTAAGATTTCAGGGACAGTGCTTCCCCCATAGTGTGTGTAAAATTTATTATGCCGAGCTCAAGATCAGTCTGATATGTTGTTGTTCTTCTTCTTATTATTAGTATTATTATCATTATTATTATAACTAGTAGTAGTAGTATTGTTCTGGCATTCATTAAGAGCATCACGTTCATGGTCTCTTTTGTATTGTATTTGTGTTACTTTTATCTGTCACAGCTGCTTTGAAATGTTCCCTGATATGCAAACGACTGATGGATCTGAATTATCGATTCAAATGTTTGCTAAGACTGATATTAAGATTCTCAAAGCTCACATTATGATGTTTTAGTGGCAGAAAGCATCAGTTTGCAACTCAGGTTCTGGAAATGACACTAACCAGACAAGAACCGAACCCAAGGTGCTGACTGAACATTTTGGCACCTTGTTCCACACAGTGAGCTCTGCAGGAAGAATAAACTCAAAGTGGTGTTGCGTGACTTTTGTGATACATGATGTGACTTCTTACCCAGCTCGTGAATTAAATTGTCTTTTCATTTTACTTTTGTTCTCTATGACACGTTCCTCTTAGATATTTTCTGCTTGTGACTGAATTAACACGAGAAGCTCTGATGCCCACCCAGTTTTTGTTCGTTTATTTCTGGCACAGTTAGATGCTTAGCTCTCATTGGCTTCTGCCCAAGACAAACAAAACCTGAAACTTGAAGGCTTGAAAAACATCTGGAATCAACTAAAGATGCTCAGCCTAAGCAGACTTAGCAGTCCCTGTATTTCCTCTGTCTCTGCAGGTTTGTGAGCATTGTAATTAACACAAACGTCTTTGGGACTGTGCACCAACCCAGTGTGAGTGTGAGTGATCCATTGAGTGTCTACCATCAGTCAATATCAGACCCCTAACTATAACCCTTAGGTGGCCTAAAATTGCCCCAGGAGGTTGTCCTTACCTCATTCAGCAGAGGTCATTTTGTCTTTATGATATAGTCATAAAATCTTGGCCTTTGTCATACAAAAAGGAGTATTTAATTAAATAAGGTGATAAGTTCAAAGAAGGCTGCGATGATAAAATAAAAATGATAAATGATATTTCAATTTTCTTCTTGACAGATCTCAGCCCTGAAATCAAAACGTTAGTGAGGATGAAGCGAAAGGCACCGACAGGTGGTGGCACTGAAAAGTTCACTTTTTTTTCCCCCGACAAACTTGAGGATTCGCGATACGCTCAGTGCTGCAAACATCTGCACGCTGCACTCTGTCATTATTAGTATTATTCTATCCTTTCTGCAGACCGCTCAATCAGTGCCCATGTCTCCGATTTTGCAGTAATTACAACAAGCTGCTTCTTTTGTCTTCAGTCAGATGTCTTAACTTAATCAGAGGTTTACAGGACAAATGAGCGATGGAGACATCTCCCTGTTCAAAAGATGCAAACCAGCGAGGCTGGTTGCATCTGTACATCAATCTTTGATGCTGTACATACACATAAAACATGTGTATTATATATTCTGTTAAAGAATATAAAAGCAATGATGGAGAAACTCGAGCCACCGCACAGCTGGGTGCCACGTGTTCAAACTGAGAGAGGCAAGGTCGACGTTGATGCCAGTTTGTTTTTTTTCTGGCATATTTCTGGCCTTTGGACTCGACATCAGTGCTCCAAAGTGACATTTTGGAAGCAACACTCACTCAGTCATCCTCTGGCACAGCCTCGGAAAAGATGAATAATAATGACTAAATAGGAATATGATAATTCAATATCACAAAATGTGAAACTGGTTAGTGTCATATTGTCTTTTTAGCTTTCGATGCAAATGAGTGGCCTTTCAAGCAGTTGAAAGTCTTTATTGAGGAATTTAGTTTTGATGACAGAGATTTAACCTGACAAATCTCTGAAGTCATCTGAGAGACAGCATTATTTGACTGTTTCCTCATGCAGGCCAGGATTGAAACCTCTAAGCTGCTTGTCTAACCTCGTCTATGTACAGTACGTAAAGGTCACACTCAAGCATGTGTGTTTTTAGGAGGAAATGTGAGGACCATGGATAAAAAGTGTGAAATCTCCATGCCAAATGGATTCAAGCCTCAGTATCGAGAAAGTCCCTCAGTTCAGGTGAGTTGGACTTGGCTGCCCGAGAAGTAACTGTGCAAACCAGTTTGGAAAATGTGTTTGTTTAATGTGCCTTCCTGCTGCAAAACTCCAGATGCAGAAACACTGAGACGTGAAGTTTCCCAAAAACTTTTAACCGAAGCAGAACTGATTTTTTATTTTACCTTGACTAATAACTAATAATAAATATAATTCCTGGTGTACTTGCACCAGCTTCAGTTACATAAAGAGGAAGGACACTTTACAGGTCATTTTTCTTCTGTCAGATTAACAGTTGTTTTTATCTTTAAACAAAGATTCAGTTTTTTATTTGACATTCTTGCTTTGACTGAAACTCCGCTGATCACGCCTCAGCTCAGTTTCTACCAACCAGTAAGGTGATGTGAAACATCTGTGGTGTCGACCCCACTGTGAGGTCAGGAAGTCTGGATCAAGCCTGAAGTGCTATTAGGAAGTTGAAGCTAAGCTGGGATTAAAATCATTTTACATTTTGTAGAGTTTTCTTGTCAAGGCATTTTATTCACATTCAGTGTTTCAATCAGTCCGAAGGTTTCCTCTTAAAGAAAGTTATCACAGATCCTTTTCAGAATATACTTTGGCATTACCACAAAGACCGTGGGTTAAAAATAAGATCCGAGCACTGTGAAGTAAAGCAGAACAGGAGATCCATTATCCTCTTCATCGTGTTGTGTCTGATATCGTAATGATGTCTGGCAGAAAGCTGCTGTGCTGACAGATGTGTCTGTCTGGCACTGAAGCATTCAGGTGTGCAAAAACACACACATAACTTCGACATGACGTTGCAAACAGCAGCAGGTAGCTTTGTGTGGTTCCCGGTCTGTACTTGCCTAAATAAAACCTCCTCACTCCTCCATGACAGCACCCTGCTGCCCAGAATATACAAAATGCTCTGTATCAGTGCAAAGTGCATGCATATGTGTTAAAAATGTGACGCAAAATTAGATTTGAGCGTAGGCGGGCTAGGCTCAGTCTCAGATACAGAGCAAGAAGTTTTGGCATCTGGAATCTGCCACTTAAAAAGAGCCATTTAATGTTGCCTTTTATTGGAGGTTTTCCGTGCTGGTTTACCTCCGGGTAGTCCCAGAAAATCCTGGAGAGATTATAAATCTCAGCATCCCCCAAAAGTATTTTGAAAATGTTGCTTGAGAAGTGTTTTACTGGGATGCTTATTGTAGTAAAAGGGCCTCCACTGACTGGTGTGTCTGAGAATGCTCATCCTGCTGATGACGGCTGGGGTTAGTTGAAATTAGAGATGGACCAATCCGATGTTACGTATCGGTATCGGTCCGATACTGACCTAAATTACTGGATCGGATATCGGAGAAAAATAAAAAATGTAATCCGATCCATTAAATATCACGAAAGCACCTCACAAAACTTGCAACACGCCGTAACTCACCTCAGAACGTTAGCACGTCGGAGCAGTATGCATCACGTGATAGAGCGGCTGTGGCATGCGGGACCTGTCGGTGGTCTGGATAGCATGTGGAGCTTCGCTAGCAACCCGGCATTTCATCTCCGACAAAGTTATCCCCGAGAGAAGTAAAGCAAGTGTGTAAGTCCATCTCTGAATGTAAAGCATTCCTGCCTAAAGCTTAACAAGCGACTGCCTCTCCTGCTGCTACTTCAATCATGAAACTGCTTAATGATCAGCTGATCGGCTTTTCTGTTGCGAGTCCGTCTCTCTTGTTTGTTTTTGGCCCACTTTGCACCAGAAAGAGGAAACCAGCGGCTGAACAACAGCAGCACGTTTAAGCTTGATAAGCTGTTGTTAGAATTTATTTAATATTAATTTTTACACCAGGATCTTTTTCTACGTAGCTGACGCTGGTAACTGTGCAGGGGCGGATCTAGCAAAGTTTAGCCAGGGGGGCCGATAGGGCATTAACAGGAAAAAGGGGGCACAAAGACATACTTTTCTTTCTTATTTTCATTTAAAATGTCGAGCTTTTAATAAATAATTATCTGACACCCAAAGTTTTAATTTGATGTAAAAGGAATAGAAGTCCATTACTGTATATAGTATTTTAGTGAGGACTCGAGCAGCAGAGTTCTGAATGAGCTGTAGTTGTCTGACTGATTTTTTAGGTAGACCTGTAAAGATGCTGTTACAGTAATCAAGCCTACTAAAGATGAATGCATGGACTAGTTTTTCCAGGTCCTGTTGAGACATCAGATCTTTTATCCTTGATATATTCTTGAGGTGATAGTAAGCTGACT
Source organism: Aulonocara sp. 'chitande type north' Nkhata Bay (assembly GCF_057382095.1). Taxonomy (NCBI): domain Eukaryota; kingdom Metazoa; phylum Chordata; class Actinopteri; order Cichliformes; family Cichlidae; genus Aulonocara; species Aulonocara sp. 'chitande type north' Nkhata Bay. The sequence goes on from NC_141358.1 coordinate 26,544,789, forward strand.
TTGTTATTGTCTTAATGTGTTTTTCTAAGTTTAGGTCTGCATCCATCACTACACCCAAATTTCTCGCCTGGTTTGTGGTTTTTAGATGTATAGATTGAAGTTCTCTGGTGACCTGTAATCGTTTTTCTTTGGTGCCAAAGACTATTACCTCAGTTTTGTTTTTGTTTAGCTGGAGAAAATTGTGGCACAACCAGTCATTGATTTCCTCAATGCATTTACCAAGAGCCTGTACAGGGCCTCGGTCTCCTGGTGACATTGTGATATATATTTGTGTGTCATCTGCATAGCTGTGATAGTTTATTTTGTTGTTGTTTATAATCTGTGCCAGTGGGAGCATGTAGATGTTAAACAGAAGGGGTCCCAAGATGGAACCTTGGGGAACTCCACATGTGATACTTGTCTGCTCAGATGTGAAGTTACCTATTGATACAAAGTATTTCCTGTTTTCTACGTATGTTTTGAACCAGTTTAGTACAGTTCCTGAAAGACCTGTCCAGTTCCCCAGTCGTTTGAGTAATATGTTGTGGTCAACTGTATCAAATGCTGCACTGAGATCCAGTAAAACTAGGACTGACATTTTTCCACTGTCTGTATTCAGACATATGTCATTAAACACTTTGGTCAGAGCGGTTTCAGTGCTGTGGTTCTGTCTAAAACCTGACTGGAAGGCATCGTAGCAATTATTCTGTTTTAAGAAGTAACTGAGCTGTTGAGAAACTGCTTTTTCAATGATCTTACGGGAGATTTGAGATTGGCCTGTAGTTGTTCATTTGTGTCTTGTCAAGATTGTCCTTTTTCAGTATAGGTTTGATTACAGCAGTTTTTAGTGATTCTGGAAACACACCTGATAATAAAGAAAAGTTGACGATCTGTAACAGGTCTGACTCTAAAGTCTTTGAGACCTTTTTGAAAAAACTTGTTGGCAGGACATCTAAACAGCAGGAGGAGGAGTTCAGTTGACCTAAGATGTCCTCCAGGTCTTTGCTGTTAATAGGTTGAAACTGTTTCATGGTGTTTAAACAGTTTTTTGGTGGACACAGTACATATCCTGGATCTGCTGTTGATGTACCAATTGCTTGTCTAATTTTTTGGATTTTTTCAGTGAAGAATTTGGCAAAGTCATTGCAGGCCATGGTCGAATGAAGTTCAGCTGCCACTGACACAGGGGGGTTTGTTAGCCTGTCAACTGTAGAAAATAAGACCCGAGCATTATGGCTGTTTTTAGTGATGATGTCAGAGAAGTAGGACCTCCTTGCATTCCTCAGTTGTAAATTATAATTGTGAAGTTTCTCTTTATAAATGTCATAATGAACCTGGAGGTTTGTTTTTCTCCATCTGCGCTCAGCTTTCCTACACTCTCTTTTTTCATTTTTCACCAGTGTGGAGTTTCTCCATGGAGACTTTTTCCTTCCAGAGATAACCTTCACCTTAATGGGAGCAATAGTGTCCATTACATTTAACATGTTAGCATTGAAGCTATTGACGAGCTCATTGACTGACCCTCTGGACAGGTCAGGTGTTAATGGGAAGACCTGGTTAAAAATTGCACTACTGTCTTCAGTTATACACCGTTTTGTGATCACTGTTGTTGATATATTTGTGTGGGCTGAGATTTTGCTTTCAAAGAAAACACAGTAATGATCAGACAGACCCACATCAGACACAGTAACCTTTGAAATGCTCAGGCCTTTGGAGATCAGTAGGTCAAGAGTGTGTCCTCTATTATGTGTGGCCTCTGTTACATGCTGAGTCAGCCCAAAGTTGCCCAGAGTGTTACTCAGGTCTTTAGTCCCTTTGTCCTGAGGGTTGTCCACATGAATGTTAAAATCCCCAGCAATAATTACACAGTCAAAATCAACACAGATCACAGACAGCAGTTCACTGAGGTCATTAAAAAAGTCTGTGCAGTATTTGGGAGGCCTGTAAACATTAAGAAACACAACTTTGGATGGGGCCTTCAGCTGTAAAGCCACATATTCAAAAGACTGAAAACTTCCAGGAGATAGCTGCTTACATTGAAATGATTCAGGACCAAAATACATCAATGACCTCCTGACCCAGTATGAACCATCCAGATCCCTCAGGTCATCTGGATCCGGTCTTTTATCAGTTCCCAGAGTCAGAACTAGACACGGAGAAGCTGCATTCAGCTTTTATGCTCCTTATATCTGGAACAAACTCCCAGAAAGCCTCAGATCAGCTGAAACACTCAGTTTATTTAAATCCAGGTTGAAGACTCACCTGTTCTCAGCTGCATTTGAATAAAGCACCAAATCCACACTTTAAGCTTAAATTTCAAAACTTACATTTAACTACTGATTTTATCTACTGTTCTGATTTTATCTGTTTTGATTTTATATACTGTTGTTTGTTTGTTTGTTTGTTTGTTTGTTTGTTAATTAGTTAGTTAGTTTATTTGCTTGTTTTAATCAATTTTAAATCATGCTTTTTATTTGTTCTTGTTTCTAATGTCTCTGTAAAGCACTTTGAATCACCTTGTTGTTGAATTGTGCTATACAAATAAACTTGCCTTGCCTTGCCTTGCCTATATAGTAACTATTAAGTCTAATATACCCTAGTAAGCTATAGTACTTTTTCCTTTGGGAAGGTACCATCTGTGCAGTCTGCAATTTTGTTGAAGAAAGATGTTGAATCTATTTAATATTTCTTGAGAAATAATTGATTTCTGTGCATTTTTTTTCACACTGCATCAAATTAAGGTTGATTACGTCGATTAAGCATCATGAGGTGGAGGGTGGTTCCCTATTTTTTATTTATTTATTTTTGTTGTTGCTGGGAGTTGGAACCCTATTAGTTAGGTTGCTTAATATTTGTGATTCTCTGGGACACAGCCGGGTGAAGAACAGAGCAACACCTAAGTTTATTGTGAGAAAAGGTGTTATTTTGCTCCCACATGTAAATCGTGTAAATCCCTCTTGGACGCCTAAACGTTCTCCCATGCGCATCGAGAACAAGATCAAAGGCCGTCTGTGGGTTCTGCCTGCTTTATGGGCTCTCTGTGTGTACGTGTGCTTTTAAACATGTGTCTTTGTGTTTGTAAGTCTATGTTCAGGTACAATATTACATGTCATTCATGCTAAGGGAGTTGTGTTAAGTTAAGTGGGAAGGAACAGGGAGTTGTTCCGACGCTCCGGTGACAAAAACAAAGGCAATGACGGCTCTGGCTCTCTTATCGGAAACACACCAGGCCCGTTGGAGGGCATGGTGTCATGTGACTGTAGCTGTGAATGTGCTTTTCTGGGGTGTTGATGAAGACCTTGAGACTATAAAATTGAATAAAGTAATTTCCGACTTTAACAAAGTAAAAGCTGCACACAGACTTTCCTTTGTTGTGCACCCAAGGAAAACCTGTGAGTGAATGAACTAGTTAGGTTAAGAGTAGCTATTTCTACAGGTACTGGATTGATTGCCATGAAATTTCTAAAAGGCATTCATGGCCCCAACAGGCTGGATCTCTTTGTTGATGCATTAACTTATAATCCTGCAGTCGGCTCTACTGCCATGCAAGCCGCTCTTGAAGCTGCTCATGGTGGGTATCTGAACTTTCTTAATGTTTACCGTCTTCACCATCCATCGTTTGTATCCTGTTGATTTATGTTGACATTTCTTATTAGCAGCAAATGAAAATAAAATGAATAATAAACCACCATACAAATTTAAACATTAATATCTGTACCCAGTCTAGATCTTAAAACCAATATTTTCAGTCTCATGTTTTACCAGTTTTCCAATCTGCCCCAGGGCTGGTGATGTGAGCAAACCCTGGCGTTATAGTTTCTGGATATAATAACTGGAAGTATATAGGAATGAAAGTTGGATGCAATGTCCATTTTTTCTTTAGGTCTATGAGAAACTGACCCTACTGCTCAGTTGATACACGGCCCCAGTAAACACTTTCCTGACGTGTCCCAGTGGCCATGCTTATTTAATACATGCTCGTATTTCAGACTAGGGGGCGTATGCTTTTTTGCACTGGACCTGCCCAATGGGTCCTGTTAAAATGACTACAGATTTTATATACAGTCTATTGTTTTTAGGCATTTGCAAATTATCAGTGGCAATTGCACATGCAAGCTCACAGTGTAAGGATCCCACAGTATTCCCACTCTTCCTGTTGATGCTTCACGTCTCTTTGCATTTGAAACACGTACATACCTGTAGGAATTCACGTGCTGTGTAGGCAGTTTTTAATGTATGTTTCCACCTCGAGGTACAACAGATCATCATCAGCAAAAATGTAAAGAAAAGAGACAAAGAGACTGACATGTGGATAAAATATGATTGCTTCTCTCCTCAACACCAGCTTTAGATGAGAACTGCTTCACACGGCTTCTTCATTAATATTGATCTAAACAGAATTGGCAGTAAAAATTTGAATTCTGAACTCAAATCTCAAGTTAATGCAAACATCTCTCATTCATCCACTCATGACAAAGCAGCAGAATCGCTGCATACTTGAGTAGATGATCATTAATAGCCGATAACCCTGCCCTGCCTGTGTGTTCCAGCCCTCTCTGTTTCGAGCTCTGTGCTGGAGGATGGCCCCCCAGTGCAGCTCCCCCATATGGCTCACCGGCGAGAGAAACGCTGCTCCTGCGAGAACCAGAAAGACAAAGAGTGCATTTTTTTCTGTCACATTGGCATCGTCTGGATCAACACCCCGAGGTGAGTCTGCGAGAGAACAAAATTAACCCTTGTGTGGTGTTCGTATTTTTGTTACACAGCCAGTGTTCATGGGTCTGGTGGACCCGCTAGAGTTTTGGCTTTCCAAATTAACACTATCAAACAATTTTATGTTAAATTACTCAACAGATGTTTACTTCATCCCAATTACAAGACATATGAACAGCAAACATGGTTAATTTTTTCCCTTTACCTTTGTTAGATCACATTTATGAATTAATGTGCTTCTCGTTTTTCTTTTATATAAAATGTTATAAATAAATCAGTTATAATCAAGTGGAGTGAGTGGAAAGACACAACACATTTACACGTGAAAAAATAATTAATTGTTTAATTTTTCTTTTGAAAAAAACTGAACACGGGTCTCACAGACCCGAACACCATACAAGGGTTAAACATTTTATGGCTTTGTTTCCTCTGTAATGAAAAATTGGAGTGTTGCGATAAAGTTTACTGCCGTAAATGTGATGACAAAACAAAACCGAGAAAAGAAGTTGTCTATAATCTGTCCAAAGGATAAACAAAGCTCTGTGCGTGCAGCTTTAGCAGGGCCGTGGGTGGGAGGCTTCTGCAGCAGCTTCAGTCCATGAATAAGATTAACTTTCACTGTTTTGTCAAGGCAGTGATTTTCTGAATTTTCAGTGATTTTCCCCTTATTCTGCCTCAGACCAAAGACATGCACAGTAGCACATTAGCTTCACTGCTGAGTCTGAAGCAGATAAAGTGGTGACATGGAGCAACCATTCACCAACCATTCAGAGACTTGAATGGTTGGTGAGGCTAGAAATTTTCTCTACATTTCTCATTTCATTTCCATATTTCTCCTTAAGAGAGTCAGACTCTGCAGCACCCGTCCTACTGAGCATACATGTGTACACTCAACCACTTATCCACATCAGGGTCATGTGAGGTGGTCAGAGCAAAAGGCAGAGTTCCCCCAGAACAGCTCCTCAGCCTTAGTCACATCCACTGCAACAAGTCTTTAATTAATGCCTGGTTCACCTTTCAATTCAATTCAATTCAATTCAATTCAATTCAGTTTTATTTATACAGCGCCAAAATCACAACAACACACAAGACACTTTATATTGTAAGGTAGACCCTACAAAAATACGTACAGAGAAAAACTCAACAATCATATGACCCCCTATGAGCAAGCACTTTGGCAACAGTGGTAAGGAAAAACTCCCTTTAAACAGGAAGAAAATTCCAGCAGAACCAGGCTCTGGGAGCGGCAGCCATCTGCCGCGACCAGTTGCTGTGAGAGAAGGAAGACAGAATAAAAGACATACTGTGGAAGAGAGCTAGAGATTAATAACAGTATGATTCAGTGCATAGACGTCTATTAACACATAGTGAGAGAAGAAAAAACACACAGTGTATCATTGGAATCCCCCGGCAGCCTACACGTATTGCAGCATAACTAAGGGAGGATTCAGGGTCACCTGGTCCAGCCCTAATGATTCAGCAAAAAGGAAAGTTTGAAGCCTAATCTTGAAAGTAGAGATAGTGTCTGTGTCCTGAATACAAACTGGAAGCTGGTTCCACAGAAGAGGGGCCTGAAAACTGAAGGCTCTCCCTCCCATTCTACTTTTAAATTCTCTAGAAACAACAAGTGTGATGGTACTACAAGGTCATTAAGATAAAATGGGGCCTGATTATTTGAGCTTTAATACTAATACTACATTTCTTTAACTCTGTGAAGAGACAAGTGAGTAACAAAGGTTCCCTGAAACAGCCATGTCGGGTTGACTTGAATGTCTTTTCTAGTCCAGTTGTTCATATTTTTTAAAATGGCTGGCCTCAAATAAGAAGTAGGCGTGCAGCTCCCTTCACAATTGGTAGCAATTAACTTCATTTTAGTTCAGTATGCACAAGTAACGAGTAACCGCTTAGATGTGGTGGAGCTAATGAGAAAGCACACCTTTCCTAAAGAAGGGTTGTTTCTGCTCAGTTTCCTCTCCGTGTTTCAAAAGAGCTTTTTTTAACCCTTTAACACCAACTCAACAGAGAGTCTGAAATCATGGTCGGACCTTTATCTGCCCACAGCTGCTTAACTCCTCACAGCCTGCTCCCGTTTGTGTGTTGACATTTCATCCTCAACTGTTTCTAGAAATGAGACGCAGTTATAATAATAATAACTCAATTTACCCCTGTTCAAAATAATGAGATGAAAAGATTTAAAGGTAAAAATGTGGAAGATAGTGTAGAAATCTTAGAATAAAATAATAATAAAATGGAAAAAGTAGTCTGGTTTGAGCTTTACTATATGTATTTACAGCATCATCCCTTTTGATAAAGTGCAATTATGCTGTTCAGTGTTTCCCTGAATTGGTTACTGCACTGTAAGCTGTTTCATGTCATGCCAGTAAGTCACACTCCAAATTAATTGGTGTAGAAAAAGACAAGTCACCAAAATAGCTTCCAGAGGTTAGCCAAAAACGGCTCCAGTGGTGGTGGGACCGTCTCAGACTGTTAGCTCACTCTAAATATAGCCATGTGGTAAAATGCAATCTTCCTGCTTTCACTATAAAGACGCTTTAAAGAGCACTGCCAGCACCCGCTGTCACTAATGATGCCACTAAAGAGCGTTGGGGAGTCCCGAGTGCATTTCCTTTTTCTTCACACACAGCGTCATTTAAAATATGTAACCTTGCTAACATGTACGCGACAGAGTGAACAACATGTTTTATTCTTGCAAATAACCACATCTGTAGACCTAAACAAAATTATCCATTTGAGAACAGCGCTTGAAGGTTCACACTGTCGGTAGGAGAGCAACAGACAGAAGATCAGAACAAGCTGAAATAATGTTGGGTTTTTTTCTACTCGTGTTGTATTGTTTAAAGAGAAAATATCGAGTAACACCAGTGTAACCTTTAAAGGACATCCTTTGGCTCCCTGCTATTTTACACCAGAAGAAAACAGAAATCTCGGAGTACTTGAAGCACAAAGGCTGTTTTTAAAGTCAGATTTTCACCTTCGCAAGTGTTCAAACAAACAGTGAAGTCAGTGAGGAGTTTCCCTCTCAGTTACAGATGGATGTGTCTGATCATCCAAAAAGGCAGTGATCCAAACTAAAGAGAGAGACGCCAGGATCAGAACCACCTTCAGTGAACTCAAACAAACGCAATTTATTTAACATCTGCTCATTTTTGGACTCATTTATTTGACAGCAAGACAACAGAAAACATATTATTATTTTGGCACTGTCACTGACAATATGAGCCAATAATTAACTGTCAAACTCAGTGCCTGCCGGCATGACATGCTGTCAGGGATGGCGTGGTCATATTTTAATGGGAGGACACAGTGTGAGATATGAGTTGTGCTGCTGAATAGACTTTATTCAAAAGTTTTAAAAAAGTCCAAATGTAACGTGTTATCAGCCGCCCCTCCACACGCGTGACCTGTAGGCATATACCGCGGAGAAAACAGAAAATTGTGCTATGGGAATGATTTGGTTTGATGTAGACACCAAATGAGTAAAACATAATCGTTTGGTGAAAGTTTCAGGGATTGATGTTTGTGTCACATCTGGCGAGGCAGACGGTGAGGCGTGGGGAGACTGGGGACCCAAATGCAGGCAAATGGAAATAAGGGTGGAATGATAACAAAAAATGAGCCTTTATTGTCAGCTGTACAAATCCTAAAGAACTGAGGGAGCTATAAATACTGAAACAGAAACCAACAAACTAGCAGTGATAAATCATGATGAAATCAAAGATTAACAATAACACAAAACACTGGGTCACCGACCCAGGACCGTGACAGTTTGAAGCCCAAAGTTTTGTCCACACCAGCCTCCTATCCACTCGAACATCACATTATATCCTTCTTTGCTTCTGTCGTGATCTCGGCACAACACAACAGGCCAGATGCACAACATCTGAATGAGAGGATATTTGTTTTTATATTTCTTCCTGTTAAATCACTCTCAGTACCTCCAGTATCATAAAGGATTTATCTTCCTCCAGGTCTAATGCTGCAAGAACTCTGGTCGTGTAGCTTCGTGTAGACAAGAAGAAAGTAAAGGTTCACTCTCAGTCATTTCCAGTGTTGGGACTAACGCGTTATTAAGTAACGCGTTACAGTAACTACGTTATTATTGTGGTAACGAGCACGGTAACTAGTTATTATGCCAAAACCGGGAACGCGTTACTCGTTACTGGGATTTAGATAGGCTCGTTATCTGTTACTTCGTGTGGTGGCTATCGCAGAGCTTCCACAGATTCAATAACATTAACAAGTGGTGGAGGCCAGCAGGTGGATGAAGGAAAAGGGAGGCAAGAGGAGAGACCCGAAGCGGCCGCTGGGCCGAGTGTCAGGTGAACTGAACACAAGAAGTTATAACCTGCAGTCCATCTGGGTCAGATATGAACCAAGTTTAGGTGGAGTTTATTTTCGTTATGCTGACTTTTTCGTACTGGGTGCTAGCTAGCATGACGGAGTTTCTATACAGCTGGGTGGGTGCTATGTTACTGATGTTGAACTTTATTTTGTTCATAAGGTTAATTATTAGAGTTGCCAACCATTCCGTAAAAAACAGAATCGTCTCGTATTCAGAGAAAATATTACGCGTTTCTTATTGAGGTGAAAAGGAACAGTTTGTCCCGGACACAAAGCTGAAGTTATTCTGTGTCTCTGCTGCACAGCTGCCTCTTCTCCTCTCATCCTCTCACCCTCCCTCTCCTGTTTCTACTTCAATCATGAAACTGATCAATGATCAGCTGATTGGCTTTTCTCTCTTGTTTATTTATCACCCACTTTGCGCCAGAAAGAGGAAACCAGCCGATGTCGCGGTAAACAATGGCAGCACTTTTAAGCTTGATCAGCTGTTGTTAGAATTTATTTAATATTAATTTCTAGTATCAGCTGATGTTGGCTGGAGCCACAGCTGTAAAGCTGCTGGTCATGATATCAGTTTGGTTATCTGGTGAGAAGGAAACATGAAGATGAAAGCAGGAGATGTCCTTACTGAATCACCAGAGCTGTGATGGAGAAACATGTTTACCTTTTAGTTAACATGAATGAGTTGAAGGGAAGTTATGAACTGTTTCTGAGAGAGAAATAACACCAGGATCCTTTTCTAAGTAGCTGACAGCTGGTAACTGTGCAGGGGCGGGTCTAGCAAAGTGTTGCCAGGGGTCCATGTAGGGCATTAAAAGGGAAAGGGGGGCACAAGGAAATACTTTCTTATTCTCATTTAAAATGTCTCACTTTTTAAAAAATAATTATCTTACAACAAACAATTGATAGATTAATGCATATATACCATCAGAACAGTGTACATCACTGTCACAACAGTGTTTATTTTCATTCAAAGGCTTTATGATTTTTCCTATAATGGTGGGCCAGTCTCTAGTCAAAATGCCCGGGACGATTTTTTTGTCCCAGTCCAGCCCTGTATGCAGCTCATCTGCAGTCTGGTGTTACCTACATCTTCCTATTCAGAAGGCAGAATTTCCGAGTTCTGAGTACAATCGAAAGCACCACGACTGCAGTTTGTGTTGGATGTAAAAAGCAGGCTAGGATAGAATCAGGCGTGGGATTTCTCTCGTGGAAATGTGCACATTATCTTTTCCTTTAATTGGTAGGTGGCACAGTGCACTGTGGCAAGTAAGCAAGCTAGAAGACTAGCAATCTTGCTGGGTATCTAGTTACGGAAGCAACACATTAAGAGAATTCTGAGTAAAACCAAAGTTACTTTCCCTAGTAACTAGTTACTCTGAAAGTAACGAGTAACTTGAAGTAACTGAGTTACTTTTGATAGAAGTAACTAGTAATGTAACTAAGTTACTAATTTAAGGTAACTTACCCAACACTGGTCATTTCCTAGCTTCACATTTGGCTGTAGAAAACGTGCTCGTCATGAATCTGATCGTTCTTCAGATGCATCTATGAGACTGAACTTGGAAACAGTTTGGCAAAAGGCCAGGACAGTCTTGGCCCATCTTAATGCCTGGACCCAAACGCAGACTGAGGACCAGTGTTGGTCAAGTTACTTGAAAAAGGTAATCAGTAACTAATTACTTGCCCCAAAAAGTAATCCCATTACTTTACTGATTACTTATTTTCAAAAGTAATTAATCACTTAGTTACTTAAAAAAAAAAAGAAAAAAAAAAAAAAAAAAAAAAAAAAAAAAACACGATTTACAACCTGAATAGGTGATAAAGCGAAACAAAAACACCGAAGCACAAGAAAGCCCCAAAACAAAACACGAGTCCAAAAAAGAACAGTTCAGGGGGCCGACAGCACAGGAGGCCAAACAGTTCAGGGGGCCGGCCGCGCGGAAGGCAGCGGCGGCGACGAAGGAGACGACGGAGCAGTTCAGGGGGCCGGCCAAGCGGAAGGCAGCGGCGGCGCTCCAGTGTCAAGCGTACTGGCTGAGGCCCGGTGGGCACAGGACCAGACGGGGCCGGACCAGGCGATGGCGGGGCCGGACCAGGCGATGGCGGGGCTGAAGACACGGAGGCTGGGCCAGGCGAGGCTGAAGACACGGAGGCTGGGCCAGGCGAGGATGATGATGGAGCTGCAGCAGGCGAGGATGATGATGGAGCTGCAGCAGGCGGCTGGACGGGCTCCTCGGGCCCCCCAGCCGACGAGGCAGGAAACAAAGGCCGGAGCGGCCCCTCGGACCCTCCAGCGGAGACACGAGGCGAAGGCCGGAGCGGCCCCTCGGACCCTCCAGCGGAGACAGGAGACGAAGGCCAGACGGGCCCCCCGGACCCTCCAGCGGAAACAGAAGACGAAGGCCGGAGCGGTCCCTCGGACCCTCCAGCGGAAACAGAAGACGAAGGCCGGAGCGGTCCCTCGGACCCTCCAGCGGAGACACGAGATGAAGGCTGGACGGGCCCCTTGGACCCTCCAGCAGAAGCCATCACAAAGCCAGCAGGCATGGAGTCCTCTGGCAGACACGAAGGCAATGGGTGCTGTGCTGAGCACTGGCCCTGCTCAGACAGCACTGACACGGAGTTGTTCTCTGAGGGCTGCTCAATCTTCAGGGGTCCAGAATCAGCTGGGGACCGAGACCTAGCCTCTGGGGAAGCCCTGGAGTGCAGAACAGTGCCTGAAGCAGCTAAAGCGCGAGAAACTCCCTGACTGGACCTTAAATTTTCTCCCTGCAAAAAGTGAATGTGTGAGACCGCTATTACTGGAGCCAGAGCTACGGGTAGCGGGGGCACTGGAGCTACTGGGGCCTGCGCTACAGGCGGCACTGGAGCTACTGGAGACACAGGTGACACTGGTGTACTGGGGAGGATGCAGCGAGGATGCAGTTTCTCTCTTAAGGGAGGATCGAATGATTTAGTGATCAATCTTGATGGGAAAGGATGCTGATGCTGAGAATACCAGGCAGCGAGGGCTTCCAGGAGGGCAGCTGACCCTTCCTTGCCTGGACCGCCCATGCCAAACAGTTCGAAGCAAATCCTAGCCCTAAGAGCTGTTATTAGTTGTTTTAATCTGTTAATGTCCAAAAAACCAGCTGTGCAGAGGGTGGACGACAAAAAGTTGTCAAAAAAAGACCACCTGAATGAGTCTCTTGGGGGTGTCCTCAGCGTGGATTACGCCCCGGCAGTAATTCCACAACTGCGCGAGATACTGAGACCGTGAGTCCGCAGGATCCATTTGATGGTTGCGTCGTTCTGTCATGGTTGGCTGTGTGGCAGGCGGGCAAGCAGGAGTGGTGGATCCAAAATGCAGGACTCAGACACAGAAGTTCAACTTAAAGCACAGCTTTATTGCTGGGAAAACCTCTTACTAAACTAAACTCACCAAAAGACAAACAAAAACGCTGGTGGACTAAAACACTGAAGCAGAAATACTGAACTGGAGCTAGAGCTGGAAACAAAACACTGGTAACACAGAGGCAAAACACACACAGCTTGTTGAGGGTACGACGCAACACTGACTCAGAGAAACACAGGGTCTAAATACACTGGGAAGTAACGAGGAGAATGAGACACAGAAGGAGAGCACAGCTGGGGGAAATTAGAACTGACGAGACAAGCAAAGCAGGACACATTCACATAAGACACGGACCTTCAAAGTAAAACAGGAAGGATCACACAGAGACGCGAACTTGACACAGTGGAGACAGCAACTAAGAAACACAGAGACATAAACCATAAGGCAGAGGACTCTAAGAACCGAGAGACACAGAGGGGAACTCAAACATGCAGACACAGACTTACAGAACAGAGGGGACACAGAGAAACGAGAAGGGCAAGGGATCGAAACTAGAAACCATAGAATAACTCACACCAAGTACAATAATACAAAAATCACAAAGAACTAAAACGCTGGGTCAGGAGACCCAGGACCCTGACAGATAGATCTTTCAGCCCAATTCTACTTTTTCTACATAATCCATCATACAAAATGTAATCAAATGGAAAAGTCTCTTTTTAAAACTTGTTTTATTAGTTTTAATCTTTTAACTTTATGCATCAAGCAAAAATTTAATTATATGCAACATTCTCTAACTGGAAGAAATTTGTTTAATATTTAAACCTATTTTCTGCACATTCCAGCACATAAAATATTTTTTTTGTGTGTGTTTACACTCACTCTTTCAAATAGATGCAAGTAAAACACAGCAGAAAATAAATAAAGTCAAAGACTAGCTGATAGGTTTGTAGCTTGAACCTATTCGCTGGAACGTTGAAGACAATTTAATTACACAGCAATCAAGACACGAAGTAGGCAAAGTTCTTCATGTTTCTCGTGCACGGGAGAGAACCGGACAAAAGCCGTTCCTTCGCTTGACCCCAGGTTACATGAATATGCATAGGTTCATTAACATATGACGTCTACATACAAACAAAGAGTACCTTGCCTGTGTGTGTGTGTGTGTGTGGGGGGGGGGGGTGTCAGAGCGTGGCCCCATAGACAACTTCCCTTAACCTGCTGGTCTGGAAAATCCAACAGTTCATCTATATGTAAAAAAGCACTTAGTCTAAAACTGACATAGCTACGTTAATCCTACCGTAAACCAATAAAACAAGGTACGACCTCTTCCCATGCTCCCAGGATGTAGGTGTGCATTCCTGGAATGCACACCAAGCCTTTGCAGATCACACATCCTATCACTACACAATTGATTATACACCTCTAAGCATATATGGTTAAATATTTCTAAGCATAAATGACAATCAACAATACAAAACCTAACACTAGCGGTCCTTTTGCTCTATTTTCACCTGTAAAGAAGGAGTAGGGTAAGCGGAGGTTTACCCTGGTGCAGGTGTGCCGCGGCGGTCAGTGGAAGAATCCGCGAGTTTCTCTGTGAATTTCCCATTACGTCGTAGCGCACTCGGTGCTTGCTTGGAAGTTTAGGGGGTTTTTTTCACTGTAAAAAGAAGTTTTCTTCCCACGCACAACGGACACTAATGTTTTTGTCACTTTTTATGGAATCAAACTTAAAGTAAGGTCAGTACTTCCACGCTTTAAACGCTGCACGCTCATACTCTCTTCCGCACTCGATATATGATCCATTGTTGATCTGCACGCAGCTGTTGTCACGAACGTCACACTCGCTTACGTCACTGTCATGAGACATTCTAGCAAAAAAATCACGGTTTTAGTAATGCAGTAATGCAGCGTTCCTACGGGAAAGTAACGGTAATCTAATTACCGTTTTTGCAATAGTAATCCCTTACTTTACTTGTTACTTGAAAAAGTAATCAGATTACAGTAACGCGTTACAAGTAACGCGTTACTGCCCATCTCTGCTGAGGACACAGTAATTTTTTTTTTTCAAACAAGGAAAATCTTTATTGAGACATAGCACCAGTCCAAGAAGACAGCAGAAAGCAAAGTTCATAAATATAAATAAGTAACACGGGATGAAAACAGGAAGACGGATAACAGACGTCACAGCAAAGATGAAGAGCAAATCAACACAAGTGTAGACGAAGCAGTGAGGCAGGGGACCAATAAAGACTGAACGCAATATACACAAGACAGAACTGTACCAAAATAAAACAGGAAGTGGAACAGGAACACATTAAACACACCAGACTGAAACACTATTGGAATACAGAAAGGTGAAAATCAGAAGATATTTAATAATGAAGAGAAGACCAAAACACACCAAACACTTTCATTGCAGATGGGCCATGAAACGCTGATGCTGTGTGTCTCAACAGATTTCAGCCAATCTGCATTTTACTTCCTACGCCTGAAGACAAACATCTCTTTCCACTCCTCATATTTTAGGGCTGACTTGTTATTTCAGTTCCACACATGTGAGTGATTGGAACTAAAACAGAGGGAAACATAACAAAGACAGTCTCTCTGGTTCATCCATCATTGCTGCTTATTCTTATTGCACACGATGAATTGAACAGGGTAAAAACAAATACCTTCCCTTATAGATCTATGCTTCACTTACAGATGTCTTGATGCATGCTTGATCATCCAGGTAAGTAAATCTCCAAAAGTTGATTCTGTCCATCTGGACGTAACGTTTACTCCCAGTAGTTGGAGAACAAAAAGATTGTAGATAATTGGGACTCACGGACTTCTGGAGAGTCAGAGGCTTTCTAAACCTCATTAAGTATTACAAGAAAGTAAAATCTGGTTTTCTTAACAATAAAAGACTCCAGACAGATTAATTCATGTACCAAAACACTGAGCCCATGTGTTCAATGTACAAAAAAATGCACTAATTTGTAAATTATTTAAAACCTGTGTTTAATAAGAACAGTAAAAAAAAATAATGTTTTTTTTAAATCAAACGTTGAAACTGAGAAAATTAACTTTTTTGATCATCTTTTTGTGATGAGATCTGGAAATACAAACTTCATATGTAAGCACATGTTGTTCCGCCAACTCTAAATGTCCTCCAGATTTATAATGCAGGAAGAATTAGTTATCAGACAAGAAGCTGTTTGGTGTCTGTTCAAGAAAAAGTATCTTCTGTAACAAATGACAGCCACAGAAGCAGAGCCTGCGATATGCAAATAAATAAAAGTGCAATGAAACTTTCTATTGTTTTAATCTTGATTCTTTTCCCTCCATACGTTTGTACTAAACTAAGTAAGTTAAACAGTTATCATTGATGTTTTTTAAACACCTGAAAGTCTAACAATTTCATTAAATCAGTTTTAAGCACAGGTTAACTGAAATTGTTCAGAGATTGAGTAATAAAGTATTTGGTGGTTAGACTCCAAGCTGAAGTGATGTAGGGCAGAGACAGCTGGTGATGATGCAGAAGATGGAAGATGGAAACGTGGCTGAGACTGTCTGAAAGTCAGGAGTAAGGTGAAGATGCTGTGCATGAGGGAAAGTCTGAAAGAGAAATAAAGAAAGTCACAATAACAAAGTAGGAGTGAGAGGATTAGAGGTTGGGTATGGAGACTGGGTGCTTGTTTTAGAGACATGATGACAGAAATTACAGTTAAATCGCTTAATTCACTTTTCAATTCGATTTATTCATATAGCATCATATCACAGCCTCAAGGGGCTTTATATTGAAAGGTAAAGAGCCTACAATGCCACACACAAAACCCCAATAATCACATGACTCCCTATGAGCAAGAACTTTGGCGACAGTAGGAAAGGAAAACTCCCTTCTAACAGGAAGAAACCTCCAGCAGAACCAGACTCAGGGAGGGGTGGCCATCTGCCATGACTGGTTACGTGTGAGGGGAGAAAGACAAGACAAAGACATGCTGTGGGAAATGGAGCAGCAGAAATAAGCCAAACACTCAGGAATGCTCTGTGAGCAAACACTGCAATCAAGAGTGAAGTGTTGCGTTATTGCAGGTTTTTCAGTGTTTGGACCCTACTACTAATATCAAAAAATACATATACTATTATATAAGAGTTATATAAGAAAACCTTCGACCTGCACTACATTATCTGCCAATAGGGAATCTATATGATCGATAGCCAGGAATAAATACAGCCTTAAGTAGAAAAGAAGAGTTCAGCAGGTATGCAGAACAGTGGAGCCATAACTCATATCGCAGCAGTTCAACAGTTCAGGTCACTCAGATTTATTCATCCTTGTAACTTAAGAAAGGAGCTCAGTAACCCTTTGACACATAAGGAAAGAAAAAAATGAGCAAATGCAGCCAACGGACTCATAAAAACAACATGAAGGTCAATAAGCAGTAAAGAGGAAAGTCAATGATATTTTAGAAATGAGTAGACAGGAGTGCTCATGGAGGAGGCGAGAAGCAGTGGAAAGCTGGGAGATGAAAGGGTAACATAGAGCAACGAGAGCCAGATGTGTCGCCATTTAATTAAGGAAAAGGAAAAAGGGGAAGCCATTCAGGTCTCCAGTCAGGATAATTCAGACTGAAATGTAAATCCAAATCTTTGTAATATTAAGACACAGAGAATGTTTTTTACCATCAGTGAAGGTTTATTTTCGGATGCGCCCGCTTGTTTTGAGATAAGTGTTTTGCTGGTGAGCCACCGGCATCTGCTTGCTGTTCCTCCAGTGGTCTAGTTAATTCTGCCACTAATCCAGCAGCAGAGCCTCCTCAAACCTGCTGCCTAGCCGAAGTCCGTCTTGGCGGTCTCGCTGGCACCAGACGGATGAGCAGCGGGCTGAATCACTGCAGGAAAACTAACTCCTGCGGCTGTTTGCAGAGACGCTACTTAAATAGCGAGATGCGTGGAACATAATAAGGGGCACTAACATGGACATAATTGGAAAATAAACGCCCTCAGTCATTCGAAGTCATGTTTGTGGTCTGGCTGTAATACAGGTCTGAAAGTCAGTTAAATGAAACTCTGGTTGAGAGTACATTTTTGGAAGTAACTGATGGATTGCTGGGAAATATGTTCCAAACGTTTAACATGCCCAGGGAATACTAACGAATAGCAAACTAGCAGCAGAGACGAGGATTTTGATTGCGGGTCTGAAGCAGGGACTCACTTCTGACCGCAGAGCATCAATGTGCATGCTGTAGCCCAGACCTTCCCAAAGTGCGGGGCCCGTCCCCTAGGGAGGGCGCAGAGCCATGGCAGGGGGGGCGCAGTATGAAAAGGAAAAAAACAAAACGCTTGGACGCTACACGGGCGCCCACAGAAACGCAAAGCAGGAGATGAAGCATAGCTGAATATGTTTCCAAACCAACTTCATTCTAAGCCAAAGACTAGAAAATATGGTGAAGCATATCTGCCCTTTGGTTTCACCTGCACAAGTGCCGAGGTAGGTCTCCCCTGCAGAATTGGTTTTCCCTTCTTGAGAGCAGCGCTGGGCTCTTCAAATCACGGACAAACAGGATCCCACATTCTTGATTTTTAGTTCACAAACACTTGTTGTAATGACTAACTACTCCTGACATTTTGGAGACGTTAGCTCTTTATACAGTAAAGTTACAGCGAGATAAAAATAATATCAGGCTGATCCTGCCACAATTTGTTCCCTGTTCAAATCATGGACAAACAGTATCCCACAGCTGTTTAAACCCATTTTGCACAGAGAGGCATTTTTTTGAAAAATGTATTGATAGCAATGTTGAAAATTATTACACAGAAGAAAAAAAAAACAACTACATGTAAAATAAGAAGCTTCTGCCTTTGTAAATGGAGGGACAGTAACTGCTTGTAAAACCTGAAGACAGTCAGATTAACAGAATTCCATCTGCCATTCTGCAATTCATCTCATGTAAACAATAACATGGCGCACAGCCTGACGTGAAAAGAGGCACATACCTTTGACGTTGCCAGACAAACCCTGTATTCCTCATCCGCAAAAAAGGAGTTTTAAAAATCCTCCATTTTCGGTGATTCGAAACGCCGTTTACGTGTGGATGAAACGGCTGCGTTTTCAAAAATACCCGTGTAGGTGCGGACAGCGTAAAAGAGTTAGTAGTTTATTTTATTACTACCTGTCATTTATTGCAGTTTACCAGTTTACTTGTATTTACTTAATTGTTTACTAAATGTTTGAGGTGTGAAATAAACCGCAATGGAGCAAAATATGGGTGTGTGTGGTTGGAGGATGTGTTAATGCGCAAACGTTTTTTGTGTAAAACGAAGGGGGGCCCAGCAAAAAAAGTTTGGGAACCACTGCTGTAGCCGAATGCTCCCTGGTTTATCTGTTTGAATTATTTATCAGTGGTTACTGATCTCTACAGGTTGCTTACATGAAGCTCTGGCTGATGGTCTGTGAACGTTGCCTGATAGCTTAACCTCAAAAAGGATTGAACTGTTAAAGATTAAGATAGCTATTCATACTCTTGGCTGAACTAGAAGGGGGGTTTGTCATCTTTCCGACGTCTGTGGGTTGTTGTTAGTTCCACAAAGGAGATATATCTCTCTTAACTCCGTGTGCCATTTTATTTTGATCCAGAAAGTTAAAAATATACACTGTTTCGCAAAAAGTCTGGCCCAAATCTAAACACCAAACATAAATTTCTTCAGCGAAATTGTGTTTCTTCATTCTTCATTTTTCTAGCAGACATATTTCTGGCATCTCTCGACAGACAAAATCCTCAGTAGTGTTTCAGCAAATTGTAAATGAAGCAGTCTCAGAGGGGACTACACTCTCGCTCCCCCTCCCAGCCCTGATTTTAGACCAGCAGGGGGAGCACCCTGTGATGTGAGATTCTGGCCAATCACAGGTCGTTTCAGACCAGGCCAGGTGGGCATTAGAAAATCTGACAAAAGGAAAGCAGGGCTAGGTTGGGCTTGCCCACTTGTACGTGGTTTAGTTTTATAATGTTGTATTGAGTTTCAGATATAAACTCAGTGTGCTGTGTTGAGAATCATTACCATTGTGCTCTGCAGCCTCTGTATGTGATGATCTCACCTGTGTGCCTTATTAGTGTAGCATAGGTCATCTTCTTCTTTGTCTGAGCTGCAGAATAAAACTCCACACAAGCAAACACATATCTGAGCGCAGTGGCCGTCCTAGCCTGTTTGGCGCCCTGGCCGAACACTTCCTCTGGCTATGCCTTTACCCCTAGTCTTAAGTGTATATTATTTTCTTACTCTTCTTATATACATTGTTTGTTTACTTGCACTGCTGTAACTGGAGCCTCGTCGTCTCGTCTCTCTGTATGTAGCGGAGATGACAATAAAGTTTACTTTGATTTCAGCAGCGAGCAGGCGCACCGAGGGCTCTAGCGCTCACTATATAGAATTTCGAAAAACCATCGGTGCAAATTATATGTCTGTATCATAATGTCTGGTGTTTTCGTGTTTGTTGTTTTTTTGTTTGTTTGTTTTATTTTGCGGGTTGGTTATTAGATGCTGCTCCAGCCAGCCAGAGAATCCCCCGCCGCCCCGCCCTCTCCTCCCTGTGCCGCAAGCAGCAGGCGCACCTCGCAAACGGAGGGCGCCCTTACTCACAGCAAATGGGCGATAGAAAACCGATCGGTGTCTATGCCATTCCCAATATGCGCTGGCATGACGTCGGAGCGGCATGAGTACGAGTAATTTTTCTTTTTTTTTTTTCCCGTGATGCCGCCCCCCACCATGCTGCCGCCCCGGGCAACCGCCGTGTCCGCTACTGTCTGAGTGACTGACACTTGAATATGTTATTACATTTGATCAAATTGCTCACCTTTAAAATATTAGCACACGAGTTAATGGTACATCTGTATAAAAACTGCTGACTTATTTATTTAACTGTTTGTGGTTTTTGCTTAATTCCTTTATTGTACACGAGTTAGCAGTTGCACAGTAAAAACAATGGCTGAAACAAGTTTTTAAGGAAGTTACATGCGCACATATTTGATCGGATTTCAGGGTTGTGGAGAGATATATCAGTTTCAATGTGTATTTAAAAAAAAGCAGCATTGTTGTGTCTTTGGCCATAAATGTGGTGCAGATGCTTGATGTTTGTTTCAGTGATAGATAATTATGAACAGCTGAACTCTGGAGCAGTGTACCAACAGCTGTCTGCATGTGTTCCACAGAGGGAGTGAGAGTCATTTTTTCAGGGCCTGAGTAAGGTAACAAGTGCAAAAAAAATTAAGCCGAGCCACACAGCCAGCTTTCACCTGGAAGAGTGAGGTCTTAATCCACGAAACTATAAAATTGAGCTACTTTTAGCACAAGGTCAGAACACCCACAGCATCACATCATGTCTGCCTTCCACGACTTCATTTATCACATTACCTTGCAGATTTATCCTCCGACCGCTTGGAAGGGCATCATCAGAAGTTTTGAAACTACTGTGAAATGCCAACAGTATTGACAGAGAGCGTGTCATAGCATAATGTTCATTATAAAAGTGATATAAAAGGTGCGACTTCCAGAGATTTTGTACAATTATGTCTAATGTTCATGTTTATTGAAAGAAAAAACTGACAGAGGTGTGCTCACTGTCATGTATGCACAGAGTTCACACTCACATGCCACATGCCAGTAAGAGCAAAGGTTTGAGACGAACAGTAAATAATCTGAAGACACATCAGTGCAAACAAACAGAACTAAAGGGCAGCATCCTTTAAGCCAAAGTGTGAAAGCACTATGGCTCTTATATATCAGCACCATGCTCACAGATAAATATAGCTGCAATCAGAAAAGTGCCCAAAAATGACAATGATAACAATAATAACCTTTCTTAAATAACAGAGAGTAAATAATACACTGAGAAAGCTGGAGTCACCGACTGAGATCGCTCACCAAAGACGACGGATGACCTCTTTCTTACTCTTCTCACCTGTGACCTTGCTCAACGACCGCACAGGATGATCTGCTCCCAACACATCTGGAAATGTCAGCCACCATCATCACCGTCCTCAGTCATCATGTTAGTTTAGTGGTGAACTAAGTGAATATCATAATTTGTTGAGCTTGATACCTGTCACTAGTGTGGACAAACTCTCTAACTCAGTTTAGCTTCACCTGCAACAGCTGCAACAGTAAAAATACTCTTACACACTTCAAATCAAAACAAACTGACGCTAAGTATCGGTAAGATTTGGAAACACAGTCTTACTTTGGTTGTGATGCTAAAGCTTAACAACTGCCATCTCTTCAAGAGGCCATACCAGGATGGATTTGTTATAATGGCTGTGATATTCTCTACAAACATACCAGCAGTCCAAAACGCAAAGCAGAATCCATGTGACTATACAGACTTGGAGCTTTCAGTGTCCAGTCTATACTATATGTGTTCTTCAGTGTGACATTTATTTGGATTTGATTCGGCTCAAAATCAAAATGCTGATAAGTTCCATGAAAGTCTGACTGAACATTGTCGCCTGTGGATTTCTGCCGTGCTGCCTGGAGAGCAGTGTAAACGGCATGTTTATTACTGCGGTCATCCAAAGGCTCTGATTAGCTTTAACTACTCTGCCTACAGACTGGGATTTATTACAAGCACCAGTGCATGAAACCCTGTTCAACCTCTCTTCTAAAAATTCCCTTAAATCTAAACAAGGAAATCTGTAAGCAGGTCCTTCCTGCAGGACAGCAGAACTTGCCTCCTGTGTCAGACCTATCTGTTGCACATTTGAAGGTGCAGATGTATATGGAACCAGAACTTTTATTAGGAGTTTGTTTACTCAGTCTTATGGGAAGATTGTGGGCACATCATCAGTTCCTCCCTCTGAACAGAAAACACCAAAATATGTCAGAAATGCCATCAGGCAGTGATTTAACTTGAAGCCAGTGTGGCTGCTGGCGTGATCATGCTCCGCTGCGAGTGTGTTTAATGCATGTTTGCAGTGCCTCCATCATATCTGACAGTGAATATCTGACTCTGACTCTTCCAGCCAGCTGGTGCCTTACGGGTTCGGATCGGTGCGAGTGAGGAGGGAGTTGAGCCGCTGCCGCTGCACGGATTCAGAGGATGCTGAGTGCATGAAGTTCTGCAGCGTCCAGGAGAAACCAAAGTAAGCACATGTGACACACACACTATTGAAGACACATTGTGGACTGAGAACACTCAGAGACGTGTCCTCTCTTTGTCCTCAGAGCTGAGAACGCTCCTGTGAAGAGGAAGAAGGACAAACAGCTGAGAGGATACAAGACTGCATTCTGGGAAAAGAGGAGCAGACCTGCACTCAGACAGACCTGAGGAAGAGGAGGCCAACCAGTGACACCAGCCCCTCTGGATGAAAGTCCTTGATTTATGAATGAGAACAAATGGACTCGGCATGGACATGTACAGTGTGTGTTTGTGTAAATGTAACAACAGTGAAGCGTTAGGACAGGAGCGCTGATCACTTACAAGCTCATCTTTCTAACATTTAGCTGGCATCCTGCCCTGCTCAGATTCTTTAGAGCTGAGGGAGTTGACTTTTCTGTTACCTGATGATTACAGCTTATTTATAGCACAGAAAGATGGAGCACATCTCCATCCAGGCTGGACCAGAAACCGCTCCAGACCGGCCAGTGTGTGTAAACCTCACATCTCTGAAATCGTCCAAAGTTTAGAGTTTTTCCAAATGAGTTTCAAATATGTCGTCCACAGAAGCTACATAGGGTTGCTACCTCTGTGAAGGAGGTTATGGGTCATCTAAAGTAGATTCATTTGGTTGGTTTTTTTAACAGTCAAATACGATCATAAAGCAAAACCCCGAGGCCAGTAGAAGAGATAACTTCAATTTCAGGTCAATTTTAACACAATGAAATCACGTCAGAACAAAGTCGTCATTTCATTCGATCAAACTGAACTAAGTGGTGAATTTTTATTATTTAGAGAAAGACTTGATGAGCACAACAAATCTGATCAACCGTGAGTGTGTCGACCTCAGCAATCCACGACGCAAAAAATGAGTTCATGAGCTTGTTTCCATGGATACAATGGTGATAAATTCTAAACTACTTGCAGTTACTCGTACAACCACAAGACGTCTGTGTTAGCAGTTCCTGTTTTTGCAGCTTTCAGCTTGAACAATAGCTGTGGATTAAAAGCTTTCGGACAAAAACACCATATTCACAGTGTTATGACTCTGAGTTACAGCTTCAGTGGTTTAATCAAAAAGTCAAATGTTTTAATCTGTATAAACTTTATTTAATCTACAAATTTTTAATCTAAAAATATAAAGACTCAGATATAAAATTACAATTTTATTCTTGAAATATGTCAGAACTTCAGCAAAACAGTAAAATGCTTTGACTCTTCTTGTAAAAATGCTAACTTATTCTTAAATATGTCACAACTTAGCATCACTTTATAATATTCAGACTTTTATCTTAAAACAAAGCAGCATATTTTAGCTTTAATCCTGAGCTCCTGGATTTGTCGGAGTCTTCCTCGTGGCCTCGTGTTGTTCTCAGAGTTTCTCTCTGATTACGAATGAGCTGTTATGAACATCATGAAGTGTAAAATGTGAAGTGTTTTCATGTATTATTATAATTTTAGTTCAGCACACAGAGTGGCCAGTTTGTTCTAACAGGAAACGATGTGTCTGACTTTGAAGCTTTGAACTTCAGCTATAGAGTCTGCTTTCTAATCAGTTAAATATGCGAACAGCTCTGTTTTTCTTTTTGTGTAATGTGGTTATAAAGTATAAAATGAACAGTTTTTCTTTAATATTTTGGAGTTGTGAGATTTTGGTATAGAGTGAGGTCACTGCCGTGCTCTATCAGGTAATAAAAGTGAAGCTGAGCAGGTGCGAAAACAATGATAGACTGTTCAGATTACAAACATTATTATTATATATTTATTATTAACATTCTGTACATTCACCTTTAAAATAAAGGTGAATGTACAGAATGAGAAACATCATATGATTATTTCCCCGTTTGCAGCGAGGCCAACTGTGAAAGCAAAGAAATAAATAAATAAATGAAATCTGTGTACGTGGAGGATGTGGGACAGATTCAGTCCTCTAAATGGAAGTCACCACCATTTCCATTCAACTGAGTGTCTGTGTTCTTGTGTTACTCTATTTTTTCTTAAAATAGAGCAAAGGTCATCATACTTGCCCAGGTCTAACAAACTAACGTTGGGAGTTTGACTCATTGACTTGCACCGTTGTTCTTCACTGTGGGGATTCAGGCTGGGCAGGTGTTCTGGTCGACCCACAGAGATTCAAATATGAATATAATCTGCCAACATCTTTTACTTCACTCCCGTTTTTGTGGTTGGTCGTGGCAGCGGCACCCCAAATGAAATCACCACAGCCTGTTTGGGTGAGGGAATGATGCAGCCTGGTTCTCCCAGAGGTCACTTCCTGTTTAAGGAAGTTTCTTCTCTCCACTCTCAGAAAGTGCTGCTCACTGTTGGCTCTCTCTGAGGCTGTAATGCCTGTGATTTTAAAATACAAAAACAGTAGATACTTCATGGTACCTACACCTATCAAGTATTTGAAAATTCATGGCAGTAAATACTCAGTACATAGAAACATGCATATTGTAACATATTGTAGTGATATTGCACAGTGGTGGACTCACTCGAGTTGAAATGTTAGAGTTTTCGATATGAATGCCTGAATGTGAATAATAACCTATATCTTTATACTTTTGTAGACTCTCTTTGTCCTTTATTTCATGTGATTGCATGAAACCACACTGCAGTACTTATTCCTCCATCATGTTAAAGAAAACCTGAGAAGTGATGCAAACACATTTGGCTGTAAAAGAGAAATGTTTACCCTTTATGATGCTCTTCTATACACATGAAGAACAATGAATAATCATTTAAACACACATGTCTCTGTAAGCTGCAGCTGTGTATGACAGGCAGTGACCTGTCATACACCTGAGGACCTGTGAGTTCAGCTAATGGTCAGGTTTGTCAGGCGTTGTGTGGAGGCGAGGAAGAAGGAACCCAAACGCAGGACTCGCAGGTAGGTGAAGACTGGTGAAGGTTTATTATAAGGAGTGGGTGAACAGAACAGAGGTAGAAAATGGCTGGCTGGCTGGACGACTGACTGAAAGACTGAATGGCTGGCTGGCTGAACGCAGGGGGAAACGACAACATAACATCAATGACACGACAAGGGCTGAAGGGAAGAGAGGGCTTAAATGTCAAAGGAGCTTGCAAAGAAAAGCGTCTGGACTTCTTTAAGTTGCTTGAAGACGTTTCACCTCTCATCCAAGAAGCTTCTTCAGTTCTAAGGTCAAATGGCGGAGAGTCCCAGATATAAACCTAGTGGGAGTGACCCCCCACAGAGGGACAAAAGGACCCCCTGATGATCCTCTAATCGCCTGAGCCAAGGTGTGAAACTGGGTGTGGGTCCCAATCAGCCAGAGTTTCGGGTGTGTTCATTGTGAAACCTGGCCCCACCTTATCATGCGAATTCCTGAGGTCAGATGGCCCAGGATGTGAGTGGGCGTTAAGGCGTCTGGGAAGGGATCTCAAAACTGGATTATAGATGGCAGAGAGTTGGTGTCGTAAAACCACCGCCTCTGTTCAAAGATGGTCGCTCACAGTGGACATAGATGGCTTCTTTCACTCCTCTTTCAAACCATCTGTCCTCTCTGTCCAAAATGTGAACATTGGCATCCTCGAAAGAGTGTCCTTTATCCTTAAGAAAGACGCAGATGGACAGCTGAGTCTTGTCCTGTGGAGGTGGCTCTTCTGTGTTGTGCCATGCGCTTGTGAAGTGGCTGTTTGGTCTCTCCAATGTAGAGGTCTGAGCATTCCTCGCTGCACTGTACAGCATACACCACATTGTTAAGTTTGTGTTTTGGCGTTTTGTCTTTCGGGTGAACCAGTTTTTGTCTGAGCGTGTTGCTGGGTCTGAAATGCACCGGGATGTCATGCTTGGAGAAAACTCTCCTGAGTTTCTCTGATACACCGGCTACATAGGGGATGACAATGTTGTTGCGTCTGTCCTTCTTATCCTCCCTCGCTGGTGTCTGGTCTTCTTTTCTGTGCCTCTTTGCTGACTTTAAGAACGCCCATTTAGGATAGCCGCACGTTTTGAATGCTTCTTTACATGTGTGTGTTCCTTCTTTTTTCCTTCAGGCTTAGAGGGAACATGTTCTGCCCGGTGGTGTAGGGTCCTAATTACTCCAAGTTTGTGTTCCAGAGGGTGATGGGAGTCAAAGAGGAGGTACTGGTCCGTGTGTGTGGGCTTCCGGTAAACTTCGATGTTGAGGTTGCCGTTCTCTTCAATGTGCACAGCGCAGTCCAGGAAAGGCAAACAGTTGTCCTTTGTGTCTTCCTTGGTGAACTTGATGTTTTTATCCACCGCGTTAATGTGCGCAGTGAAGGATTCCACTTCTTGTGTCTTGATTTTGACCCAGGTGTCGTCCACATATCTGTACCAGTGGCTGGGTACTCTTCCTTTGAAAGAGCCAAGAGCCTTCCTTTCCACTTCCTCCATGTAAAGGTTGGCTACAATAGGTGACACGGGGGAGCCCATGGCACAGCCATGTTTTTGTCTGTAAAAGCCTTCGTTGTACTTGAAATATTA
Source organism: Aulonocara sp. 'chitande type north' Nkhata Bay (assembly GCF_057382095.1). Taxonomy (NCBI): domain Eukaryota; kingdom Metazoa; phylum Chordata; class Actinopteri; order Cichliformes; family Cichlidae; genus Aulonocara; species Aulonocara sp. 'chitande type north' Nkhata Bay. The sequence continues at coordinate 26,571,783 of NC_141358.1, forward strand.
GAGGATCATCAGGGGGTCCTTTTGTCCCTCTGTGGGGGGTCACTCCCACTAGGTTTATATCTGGGACTCTCCACCATTTGACCTTAGAACTGAAGAAGCTTCTCGGATGAGAGGTGAAACGTCTTCAAGCAACTTAAAGAAGTCCAGACGCTTTTCTTTGCAAGCTCCTTTGACTATGATGACCTGGATGACTGAGAACCTTCACAGACAGAGGGCTTAAATACACGACTAACAATGCAACGATTGGAGACAGGTGAGTGAACAGCTGAACCTAATGAACTAATGATAAATGGGAAGAGGACTGAACATAATGCACACAGGCCAAGGCTAACACAATAAAACAGGAAGTGGAACAGGCAGTAGATAAACAGTGAACGTGAACTGAAAATACTGGGTCAACGACCCAGAAACCCTGACAGTACCCCCCCCCCCTTCAAAGGCCGGCACCCGACGGCCAAAAGAAAAGAAAAACCAGAACAGGGCGGGCGGAGGGGGCCCAGGATGGAGGGACGGAGTCCAAAACAAAGACTGGTCTGGCGGGCGGCCCTGTGGCCGGTGGCCGAGATGGGACAGGTCCGGCGGGCGGCCGCGAGGAGGACGGCGGCGGCCACTGAGCCGGTCCGGTGGTCGACCACGCTGGCGACGAGGAGAAGGTGGCTGAGGAGCAGCTGCAGGAGGCGGCGTGAGAGCCAGCGGTGGCTGAGGAGCAGCTGCAGGAGGCGGCATGGGAGGCGGCATGGGAGGCGGCATGGGAGCCGGCGGTGGCTGAGGAGCAGCTGCAGGAGGCGGCGTGGGCGCCGGCGGTGGCTGAGGAGCAGCTGCAGGACCAGGCGAAGCAGAAGCTGAGGCTGAAGCTGGACCAGGCGACGGCACGGGAGCGGGGGGTGACGGAGCCACAGCTGTAGGGCCAGCGGGTGCGGAAACCCCTGGCTGCTCATTTGAGTGAGTATATTGCACAGTGATTATTGCACAGTCAAATACAAGAAAAAAGACAAAACAAAAAACAAATATTGCAAATATTGCACAGTGAAGAAAAGCACCTACAGCTCAGTTGTTCCTGCCGTCCCTTGTCCCCCTGTTTCTCCTCCTTCTCCCCTCCAGTGAGGATGCCTGGCATTGTTCATAATGTCCATCAGTTTCTTTAAGGTCCTCTTCTCTGCCACTGTCACCAGAGTGTCCAGCTTCATGCCGACCACAGAGCCAGCCTTCCTGATCAGTTTCTCCAGTCTGGATGAGTCCCTCTTTGCTGTGCTGCTCCCCCAGCACACCACGCCATAGAAAAGGACTCCTGCGACCACTGACTGGTAAAACATCCTCAGGAGCTTCCTGCAGATGTTGAAAGACCTCAGCCTCCTGAGGAAGTACAGTCGGCTTTGGCCTTTTTTATACAGGTTCTGCGTGTTGCATGACCAGTCCAGTTTGTTGTCCACCAACAGCCCGAGGTACTTGTATGTGTTGACCACCTCCACCTCCTCTCCCTCTATCTGAACTGGCAGTGGACCTGGTCTGGACCTCCCGAAATCCACAACCAGTTCCTTGGTCTTTGAAGTGTTGAGTTGCAGGTGGTTTGTGTGACTCCATGTGACAAAGTTCCTCACCATATAAAACAAAAACAAGCAAGATTATTTAGCAATTCATTTCAGTTTTATTTATATAGTGCCAAATCACAACAACAGTCGCTTCAAGGGGACTGTATATATCATTATAGAACCTACAATAATATATACGGTACAGAGAAAAATCCAACAATCATATGACCCCCATAAGCAAGCACTTTGGCAACAGTGGGAAGGAAAAACTCCCTTTTAACAGGAAGAAACCTCCAGCAGAACCAGGCTCAGGGAGGGGCGGGGCCATCCACCGCGACTGGTTGGGGTGAGACAGAAACATAGAGTCATAATTTTGTTTTGTTTTCAGTTTACTAAACTTTACGGTTCACTGCTGAGACAAAGTGAGTGGTTTTAAATAGTGTTATGAAATTAGAGAAAAATCTTTCATGTCAGAACTATAGGACATTATGATAATTCTGCTCTCCTGCTCTTTCTTCGCTCACTGTGTGATAATACACTTCTCTGCATTTAAATCATTAGTCATCTGTGGCTCTCTTCCATAGCGTGTCTTTGTCCCGTCTTCCTCCCCTCACCCCTAAAAACCCAGAGGTTTTTTCCTGTTAAAAGGGAGTTTTTCCTTCCCACTGTTGCAAAACACTTTCTCATGGAGGGCGGGTAATATGATTGAAGGGTCTTTAGCTTACAACATAAAGTTCTTTGATTTGATTTGACACCATATAAATAAAATCATATTGAATCTGCTGTTAATACAATAAAAATACAACAATCATTTTATATTAAAAGTTAAATCCAGGAATTTTATGTTGACAGGCAACAATGAGAAGTTTACTAAGGTACTTTTTATCAGTTTATTAGGTATGAAACAGTTTGTTATTCGTGCGTTTCTGACAAATTTCCTCTCAGGAGCAATAAAGCAGGTCTTGTTGTATCTTATCTTACAGGAGTTATTAGTCTGTCTCTTTACTGTCAGTGCAGCAGGAAGTGAACCTTGTAGTATGAGTCCAGGGGAATGTGAATGTGTGGAGGCTGAGGTGATGGATGTGGGTGTAGGCCATGTATACATCTTCCCCTTCACTCATCTTTCATTACCTGCAATCCTTCTCTAACCTCTGACTTTAAGCGGGAGAAGCAGCCAGGTGGAGAATATAAAAAATGTTGGTGTTGGACATAAAAATGTGGCTGATTAACAACATTTTTCATCTACAGCACATTGTGTTAAACCTTTTCCAACCACATGTATACTTTCAGAATCAGAATCAGAATCAGAAAGGGTTTTATTACCAAATGTTGAGCGGGTTTACAACATTAGGAAATTGCTGCGGTGCTTCAGTGCAAACATACTGTTATAAATACTGTTATAAATTAAGCTTAAATGGACATGAAAATAAAAATGAGAATAAGAATTAAAAGTGCTAAGTAGATAGATAGATATATACATGATATATACATGAGTGCAGGTGGTGATCAGTGCCAAACATGGAATGATGCAGTGAACACAGCGTAGGGTCATGTGTTAGTGGTGGGAACAGTCATACGGTTATTGTTCATGTGTCCAACAGAAGAGGGGAAGAAACTGTTCTTATGGCGAGAGGTTCTGGTGCGAATGGACCGGAGCCTCCTGCCTGAGGGGAGCAGGTCAAACAGACTGTGTCCAGGGTGAGAAGGGTCAGCTGAGATCTGAGCTGCACGCCCCAGTGTCCTGGAGGTGTACAGGTCCTGCAGAGATGGGAGTCTGCAGCCAATCACCTTCTCAGCAGAGCGCACAACACGCTGCAGTCTCTGTTTGTCCCTGATAGTGGCTCCAGCGTACCACACGGTGATGGAGGAGGTGAGGATGGACTCGATGATTGCAGTGTAGAACTGCATCATCGTCCGTGTTGGCAGGTTGAATTTCTTCAGCTGCCTCAGGAAGTACATCCTCTGCTGGGCTTTCTTTATGACGGAGGTGATGGTGGGCTCCCACTTCAGGTCCTGGGTGATGGTGGTACCCAGGAAGCAGAATGAGTCCACAGAGGTGATGGGGGTGTCAGTCAGGATGATGGGGGGGAGTGGAGCTGTGTGCTTCCTGAAGTCCACAATAATCTCCACTGTCTTCTGGGCATTCAGCACCAGGTTGTTGTGGCTGCACCAGGACACCAGACGTTCAACCTCCCTCCTGTAGGCAGACTCATCCCCGTCCGAGATGAGTCCAATAACGGTGGTGTCATCTGCAAACTTGATTAGCTTGACAGACTGGTGGGTGGAGGTGCAGCAGTTAGTATACAGGGAGACGAGCAGGGGAGAAAGAACACAGCCCTGAGGGGAGCCGGTGCTGATGGTCCGGGAGTCCGAGACATTCTTTCCCAGCCTCACATGCTGCTTCACTACAGTTTATGATTATGTTCATGTGTTTAATGTCCCAGGCAACATGTGGAGGAGGTTTTAATGGAGAACCAGAACTTCTTGTTTAAATTGGGGCTATTAAAGCATAAAGACTTTTGCAGAGTCTGTGTACAGAGTATGCTAATTAACCAGTGATCATTAAAGGGGCGGTAAGTAAAGCCAAAAGTTAGAATCCAATCACATAATCGTGTAATTAATAAGCAGCTCTAGGAGCCGCTGTTTCTCTGGCTTTTCTGTTAATGTTTGACCAACACGACTTTTCAAAGAGTATTCAATTGAATTTCTTGTGGAATTAAAATCTATTTTTAAGTGTTCATTTTAAGAGCTAACTTACTCCTTCATAACAACCTTAAGTTAGCATTCAGGGTGTGGGTGCTTTGACTGACAGGTAGGAGATACTAGAATGTCATGATGGTTGACCAATCACAGGGAGGTTTTAATCACCTGTCTGAAGCCTTGGTTATTTAAAGGCCATTAACTCTCTGATGATGATTGATGTTTGAGCTTTTTTCCTGCTATACTCTCTCAACACTGTAAAAATGAAAGCCTGCTCTTCTTAAGCTCAAACTGTTGAATGATGCGGAGAGGCGGATGCTGTCCAAGATAAAGACAATGTTGGATAACACCTCCCACCCACTCCATGACATGCTGGTCAGTCACAGGAGCTCGTTCAGTGAGAGACTGAGATTACCGAAAAGCACCACTGAACGACACAGGAAATCATTCCTGCCTGTGGCCATCTCCCTGTACAACGCATCCACTTAACACACTGTTTGCTGCTACAGCTACACATGTTTCTTTTCCAACTATTTATTTATAAGTGACTTATGTATGTATGTATGTATATATATGTATATATTGTACTATTCTTAGTTAGCGTATTGTCTGTCTTGTCTTAATGTTGGTTTAAAATGGAGCACTGTAACAAAAAATAATTTCCCCCAGGGATCAATAAAGTATTCTGATTCTGATTCTGATTCTGAAACAGTTTCAGGTGTTTTTCTCCCGAATGAGGCAGTAAAACATCTTTGATTACTCACACAGGACCTTCTTACACCTGCTGAGATAAACAGAGATGGATCTCACGTAATTAAGAACACATTACGCTGCTCTTATCATACAAAAATGCAGCAGGTATTTTCTCTCAGTCTTGGCAGACACAAGACAACATATAAAATTTAATCCTGTTATTAATGTTTCTGTAACATGAAGCTTGGAACAGAACCGTCTGTGAAATAATGTTTTTATGATGTCATGAATGCCAAACATTCATAATGTAAAGCATCAAATAAGGACATTTACTTTGTAGATATGTTTAACTACTTCAACAATTAAAAGCAACCTGTGAACACCACCGCTGACTTTTTAAGTACTGATTACTGAACACTTGTTTCACATTTTCATGAAGTTAAATATAAAAGAACTACGAGACTATGAAAGGTCTTCATAGTCCCCCATAACTAAAGCGTTTCTGCCATTTTCACTTGGGACATGACAGCCTGAGACTGATAAGCGTATTCTTCTCTGCTGCCTTGGCAATACCTCAATGCTTCAGGGAGATGTGGGAGTCTTTGCACCTCTGTGCAGACTGCTGCATCCATGACTTCAAATAACAAATCAATGGATCAGTCTATGGATGGATAATGCGTGGTAGAACGGATGGATGGATGGATGATAGATGATAGGTATATGGATGGATGGATGGATGGGTGGATATGAGCTGGTTTGTAGCCAGTTTGTGTTTCCAGTCTCATAAAGAAATTTTTCCAGTTTCACTGCTTTTATTTGAGTTTAGTCCTGCAGTGCTGCCTGTAGGTAATGGTGTAGAGGTTGTGTAGCAGTGCCATCTACTGACTGCAGCCAGAACTACACTGAGACCACAGAGACTCATGACGTATTGTAATTTTGTTCATGCTCAACACATAACAAGTGAAGGTATTGCAGAAGTGGCTTGAGCCTGACATCGTTCTAATGGCTGGTTTTTCTAGTGGGTTTATGGACTCATCATGATGTGATGGTTAGTGAATGTTTTCAGTATATGCTGCGTTGTTTTCAGACTGAGGTGTGTGTGTGTGTGTGTGTGTGTGTTGCTTAATAAAAGCCTTCTTTGCTCTTTTTTTTTGTGTTATCAGAACTTTATGATGCAGCTGATAAGGACTCGTGCTGTGTGTACTTGTGTGACTTCTGCTCTTTATTCCAAGGGTCATGGTGCAGTTTTCAGGTTTCCTTAAGGAAGACTTCAGTTTGTAGATAAATCCAGAGAGCTGAGACTGTGTGTGAATCTCCTGCTCTCTGCATGTTTCCCGTTGAAGCTGTGGATTCACTTAAGCTTCATGCAGATTATTTTCTCCATCAGAAGGTAACGTACTTTAACTCTGAACACAAAACCTAACAAAATCAACCTGCAGACTTATTTTGTTCGGTGTTCATTATGATCATTTGATCAGTTCAAACATTTTTAGTATTTTAACACCAAACTGAGCAAAGTTACACAAAGTGAGATGTTTATTGTTAACGATTGGGAGACTTTAACTTTGACCTGGCAGGTGGTGTTACTGAGAAACAGCAAGGTTCAAAGTTCTTTACATGGAGCTACAAAAATATTGTTAACATTTATCACTGATTAACAAATCATGACTCACCTGCAGCCAGGAGAAAAGAATCAAACAGGACCATTGAATATAAAATGATTAATCTCAGCAGGAAGGATTTTAATGTTTAATCAAATGTGTTCATGTTCAGGTTCATAAAGTTTTTATGCAGATATCTGAAGTGTTTTATAAAACTCTGAACATTTCCATGGACTTGTTGCCATGTGAGAAATGCTTCATGTTTCATGTTGATGATAAATTTGAATCAACGCTTTTTATAAAGTTATCTTTTTAGCATTTTTATTAAATCATAAATACCATAAAGAGAGAAAATTCATTAGTTTTCACCATGTCTTCTATAAACCAGGCTGAATGATACATGAAGACTGCGCTCTAAAAATCTTCAGCAAACTTAATTGTTTTAGAAAATCCTCATCATAAACAAACTGTAGCAACAAAATCATCTACAAATGTTATTTGGATGTTTTCATTTCCTGACAGAAGTTATGAAGAACACAACCTCATAATTCAAAATGCACTGATGGAAAAACAAAAAAACATGTTTCTTTTAGTATTACTGCACCTTAAACCATGATGACATCACTGTTTGAACAAATTAAGCTCCTACTGAAGCAGCTGGGCTCTGCTCTTTGTAGTATGAAGGTTTCACTGACCTGCAGTCTGACCGGCTCTGATGGTGATTATGAGAATGTAACAGAGCCCTTGGGTTAAAGCAGCTTCTCTCTGTGTTTCCTCTAAAGGTGAAGATAGAACAACTCTGTAATGGACGTGGACCTGAATCTGGGTGGTGAGGATTTTCTTTATTCTGTCGTGCAGCTGACTTGTCTGCTGCTCCACACGAGAGCAGACACCATTCTTAAGAAAGAAATGATATATCATATGACTTCCATTTTCTGCAGCTAGTCTTGGTATACACAGCAACACAGTCTGAAGTATAAATGTTGTTGTGCTGACTGAGCGTGTTGTTGTGTCTGTGTGAAGGTGTGTTCTCTTCTGTGGATCAGTGTGAGCACAGAAAGGAGGGAGTCCCTAACTCTGCATCCACTCTGTGTGGGGAACATGAGAGCCAGATCAAACCTCAGAGGTGAGAGGACCGTCTCTAACTGTCAGGACTCTTCTCCAGGTCACAGCTCAGCTCTCCCATCACAAAATCAATATTGAATCAGTGTGTAACTTTCCCAGAACAATGTCGGACTCTGTAGTTTTCTCTGGTCCCCTGTGACATATGAAGCTGCATGTTCTCCTTAAATTGCTGGCTGTCTAGATAGTTGGGAAACTTTCTGAAGGAAACCTGGTCTTATTAGGAGAGACGGCATCCATCCCACTTTGGATGGAGCAGCTCTCATTTCTAGAAATCTGGTCAAATTTATCAAACCCCCCAAACTGCTTCCTAATTGAGACCAGGAAGCAGAGCTGCAGCTTCTTAATGAACCAGCTTGGATTCACTGTCAATAAGTGCTGGAGTTTGTTTAAAATATTCCAGCATCTTTCCTGTACAACATTAAGCACTTTGAAGTAACTGTTGGAACTGAATCTTCATCGTCACGATTCGTGCTCTGAGCACTATATGTGTTGAGTTTTTCCTTCCCACTGTTGCAAAACACTTCTTGTTTAAATTGGGGCTATTAAAGCATAAAGACTTTTGCAGAGTCTGTGTACAGAGTATGCTAATTAACCAGTGATCATTAAAGGGGCGGTAAGTAAAGCCAAAAGTTAGAATCCAATCACATAATCGTGTAATTAATAAGCAGCTCTAGGAGCCGCTGTTTCTCTGGCTTTTCTGTTAATGTTTGACCAACACGACTTTTCAAAGAGTATTCAATTGAATTTCTTGTGGAATTAAAATCTATTTTTAAGTGTTCATTTTAAGAGCTAACTTACTCCTTCATAACAACCTTAAGTTAGCATTCAGGGTGTGGGTGCTTTGACTGACAGGTAGGAGATACTAGAATGTCATGATGGTTGACCAATCACAGGGAGGTTTTAATCACCTGTCTGAAGCCTTGGTTATTTAAAGGCCATTAACTCTCTGATGATGATTGATGTTTGAGCTTTTTTCCTGCTATACTCTCTCAACACTGTAAAAATGAAAGCCTGCTCTTCTTAAGCTCAAACTGTTGAATGATGCGGAGAGGCGGATGCTGTCCAAGATAAAGACAATGTTGGATAACACCTCCCACCCACTCCATGACATGTTGGTCAGTCACAGGAGCTCGTTCAGTGAGAGACTGAGATTACCGAAAAGCACCACTGAACGACACAGGAAATCATTCCTGCCTGTGGCCATCTCCCTGTACAACGCATCCACTTAACACACTGTTTGCTGCTACAGCTACACATGTTTCTTTTCCAACTATTTATTTATAAGTGACTTATGTATGTATGTATGTATGTATATATATGTATATATTGTACTATTCTTAGTTAGCGTATTGTCTGTCTTGTCTTAATGTTGGTTTAAAATGGAGCACTGTAACAAAAAATAATTTCCCCCAGGGATCAATAAAGTATTCTGATTCTGATTCTGATTCTGATTCTGAAACAGTTTCAGGTGTTTTTCTCCCGAATGAGGCAGTAAAACATCTTTGATTACTCACACAGGACCTTCTTACACCTGCTGAGATAAACAGAGATGGATCTCACGTAATTAAGAACACATTACGCTGCTGTTATCATACAAAAATGCAGCAGGTATTTTCTCTCAGTCTTGGCAGACACAAGACAACATATAAAATTTAATCCTGTTATTAATGTTTCTGTAACATGAAGCTTGGAACAGAACCGTCTGTGAAATAATGTTTTTATGATGTCATGAATGCCAAACATTCATAATGTAAAGCATCAAATAAGGACATTTACTTTGTAGATATGTTTAACTACTTCAACAATTAAAAGCAACCTGTGAACACCACCGCTGACTTTTTAAGTACTGATTACTGAACACTTGTTTCACATTTTCATGAAGTTAAATATAAAAGAACTACGAGACTATGAAAGGTCTTCATAGTCCCCCATAACTAAAGCGTTTCTGCCATTTTCACTTGGGACATGACAGCCTGAGACTGATAAGCGTATTCTTCTCTGCTGCCTTGGCAATACCTCAATGCTTCAGGGAGATGTGGGAGTCTTTGCACCTCTGTGCAGACTGCTGCATCCATGACTTCAAATAACAAATCAATGGATCAGTCTATGGATGGATAATGCGTGGTAGAACGGATGGATGGATGGATGATAGATGATAGGTATATGGATGGATGGATGGATGGGTGGATATGAGCTGGTTTGTAGCCAGTTTGTGTTTCCAGTCTCATAAAGAAATTTTTCCAGTTTCACTGCTTTTATTTGAGTTTAGTCCTGCAGTGCTGCCTGTAGGTAATGGTGTAGAGGTTGTGTAGCAGTGCCATCTACTGACTGCAGCCAGAACTACACTGAGACCACAGAGACTCATGACGTATTGTAATTTTGTTCATGCTCAACACATAACAAGTGAAGGTATTGTAGAAGTGGCTTGAGCCTGACATCGTTCTAATGGCTGGTTTTTCTAGTGGGTTTATGGACTCATCATGATGTGATGGTTAGTGAATGTTTTCAGTATATGCTGCGTTGTTTTCAGACTGAGGTGTGTGTGTGTGTGTTGCTTAATAAAAGCCTTCTTTGCTCTTTTTTTTTGTGTTATCAGAACTTTATGATGCAGCTGATAAGGACTCGTGCTGTGTGTACTTGTGTGACTTCTGCTCTTTATTCCAAGGGTCATGGTGCAGTTTTCAGGTTTCCTTAAGGAAGACTTCAGTTTGTAGATAAATCCAGAGAGCTGAGACTGTGTGTGAATCTCCTGCTCTCTGCATGTTTCCCGTTGAAGCTGTGGATTCACTTAAGCTTCATGCAGATTATTTTCTCCATCAGAAGGTAACGTACTTTAACTCTGAACACAAAACCTAACAAAATCAACCTGCAGACTTATTTTGTTCGGTGTTCATTATGATCATTTGATCAGTTCAAACATTTTTAGTATTTTAACACCAAACTGAGCAAAGTTACACAAAGTGAGATGTTTATTGTTAACGATTGGGAGACTTTAACTTTGACCTGGCAGGTGGTGTTACTGAGAAACAGCAAGGTTCAAAGTTCTTTACATGGAGCTACAAAAATATTGTTAACATTTATCACTGATTAACAAATCATGACTCACCTGCAGCCAGGAGAAAAGAATCAAACAGGACCATTGAATATAAAATGATTAATCTCAGCAGGAAGGATTTTAATGTTTAATCAAATGTGTTCATGTTCAGGTTCATAAAGTTTTTATGCAGATATCTGAAGTGTTTTATAAAACTCTGAACATTTCCATGGACTTGTTGCCATGTGAGAAATGCTTCATGTTTCATGTTGATGATAAATTTGAATCAACGCTTTTTATAAAGTTATCTTTTTAGCATTTTTATTAAATCATAAATACCATAAAGAGAGAAAATTCATTAGTTTTCACCATGTCTTCTATAAACCAGGCTGAATGATACATGAAGACTGCGCTCTAAAAATCTTCAGCAAACTTAATTGTTTTAGAAAATCCTCATCATAAACAAACTGTAGCAACAAAATCATCTACAAATGTTATTTGGATGTTTTCTTTTCCTGACAGAAGTTATGAAGAACACAACCTCATAATTCAAAATGCACTGATGGAAAAACAAAAAAACATGTTTCTTTTAGTATTACTGCACCTTAAACCATGATGACATCACTGTTTGAACAAATTAAGCTCCTACTGAAGCAGCTGGGCTCTGCTCTTTGTAGTATGAAGGTTTCACTGACCTGCAGTCTGACCGGCTCTGATGGTGATTATGAGAATGTAACAGAGCCCTTGGGTTAAAGCAGCTTCTCTCTGTGTTTCCTCTAAAGGTGAAGATAGAACAACTCTGTAATGGACGTGGACCTGAATCTGGGTGGTGAGGATTTTCTTTATTCTGTCGTGCAGCTGACTTGTCTGCTGCTCCACACGAGAGCAGACACCATTCTTAAGAAAGAAATGATATATCATATGACTTCCATTTTCTGCAGCTAGTCTTGGTATACACAGCAACACAGTCTGAAGTATAAATGTTGTTGTGCTGACTGAGCGTGTTGTTGTGTCTGTGTGAAGGTGTGTTCTCTTCTGTGGATCAGTGTGAGCACAGAAAGGAGGGAGTCCCTAACTCTGCATCCACTCTGTGTGGGGAACATGAGAGCCAGATCAAACCTCAGAGGTGAGAGGACCGTCTCTAACTGTCAGGACTCTTCTCCAGGTCACAGCTCAGCTCTCCCATCACAAAATCAATATTGAATCAGTGTGTAACTTTCCCAGAACAATGTCGGACTCTGTAGTTTTCTCTGGTCCCCTGTGACATATGAAGCTGCATGTTCTCCTTAAATTGCTGGCTGTCTAGATAGTTGGGAAACTTTCTGAAGGAAACCTGGTCTTATTAGGAGAGACGGCATCCATCCCACTTTGGATGGAGCAGCTCTCATTTCTAGAAATCTGGTCAAATTTATCAAACCCCCCAAACTGCTTCCTAATTGAGACCAGGAAGCAGAGCTGCAGCTTCTTAATGAACCAGCTTGGATTCACTGTCAATAAGTGCTGGAGTTTGTTTAAAATATTCCAGCATCTTTCCTGTACAACATTAAGCACTTTGAAGTAACTGTTGGAACTGAATCTTCATCGTCACGATTCGTGCTCTGAGCACTATATGTGTTGAGTTTTTCCTTCCCACTGTTGCAAAACACTTCTTGTTTAAATTGGGGCTATTAAAGCATAAAGACTTTTGCAGAGTCTGTGTACAGAGTATGCTAATTAACCAGTGATCATTAAAGGGGCTGTAAGTAAAGCCAAAAGTTAGAATCCAATCACATAATCGTGTAATTAATAAGCAGCTCTAGGAGCCGCTGTTTCTCTGGCTTTTCTGTTAATGTTTGACCAACACGACTTTTCAAAGAGTATTCAATTGAATTTCTTGTGGAATTAAAATCTATTTTTAAGTGTTCATTTTAAGAGCTAACTTACTCCTTCATAACAACCTTAAGTTAGCATTCAGGGTGTGGGTGCTTTGACTGACAGGTAGGAGATACTAGAATGTCATGATGGTTGACCAATCACAGGGAGGTTTTAATCACCTGTCTGAAGCCTTGGTTATTTAAAGGCCATTAACTCTCTGATGATGATTGATGTTTGAGCTTTTTTCCTGCTATACTCTCTCAACACTGTAAAAATGAAAGCCTGCTCTTCTTAAGCTCAAACTGTTGAATGATGCGGAGAGGCGGATGCTGTCCAAGATAAAGACAATGTTGGATAACACCTCCCACCCACTCCATGACATGTTGGTCAGTCACAGGAGCTCGTTCAGTGAGAGACTGAGATTACCGAAAAGCACCACTGAACGACACAGGAAATCATTCCTGCCTGTGGCCATCTCCCTGTACAACGCATCCACTTAACACACTGTTTGCTGCTACAGCTACACATGTTTCTTTTCCAACTATTTATTTATAAGTGACTTATGTATGTATGTATGTATATATATGTATATATTGTACTATTCTTAGTTAGCGTATTGTCTGTCTTGTCTTAATGTTGGTTTAAAATGGAGCACTGTAACAAAAAATAATTTCCCCCAGGGATCAATAAAGTATTCTGATTCTGATTCTGATTCTGAAACAGTTTCAGGTGTTTTTCTCCCCAATGAGGCAGTAAAACATCTTTGATTACTCACACAGGACCTTCTTACACCTGCTGAGATAAACAGAGATGGATCTCACGTAATTAAGAACACATTACGCTGCTCTTATCATACAAAAATGCAGCAGGTATTTTCTCTCAGTCTTGGCAGACACAAGACAACATATAAAATTTAATCCTGTTATTAATGTTTCTGTAACATGAAGCTTGGAACAGAACCGTCTGTGAAATAATGTTTTTATGATGTCATGAATGCCAAACATTCATAATGTAAAGCATCAAATAAGGACATTTACTTTGTAGATATGTTTAACTACTTCAACAATTAAAAGCAACCTGTGAACACCACCGCTGACTTTTTAAGTACTGATTACTGAACACTTGTTTCACATTTTCATGAAGTTAAATATAAAAGAACTACGAGACTATGAAAGGTCTTCATAGTCCCCCATAACTAAAGCGTTTCTGCCATTTTCACTTGGGACATGACAGCCTGAGACTGATAAGCGTATTCTTCTCTGCTGCCTTGGCAATACCTCAATGCTTCAGGGAGATGTGGGAGTCTTTGCACCTCTGTGCAGACTGCTGCATCCATGACTTCAAATAACAAATCAATGGATCAGTCTATGGATGGATAATGCGTGGTAGAACGGATGGATGGATGGATGATAGATGATAGGTATATGGATGGATGGATGGATGGGTGGATATGAGCTGGTTTGTAGCCAGTTTGTGTTTCCAGTCTCATAAAGAAATTTTTCCAGTTTCACTGCTTTTATTTGAGTTTAGTCCTGCAGTGCTGCCTGTAGGTAATGGTGTAGAGGTTGTGTAGCAGTGCCATCTACTGACTGCAGCCAGAACTACACTGAGACCACAGAGACTCATGACGTATTGTAATTTTGTTCATGCTCAACACATAACAAGTGAAGGTATTGCAGAAGTGGCTTGAGCCTGACATCGTTCTAATGGCTGGTTTTTCTAGTGGGTTTATGGACTCATCATGATGTGATGGTTAGTGAATGTTTTCAGTATATGCTGCGTTGTTTTCAGACTGAGGTGTGTGTGTGTGTGTGTGTGTGTGTGTGTGTGTGTGTGTGTGTGTGTGTGTGTGTGTGTGTGTGTGTGTGTGTGTGTGTGTTGCTTAATAAAAGCCTTCTTTGCTCTTTTTTTTTGTGTTATCAGAACTTTATGATGCAGCTGATAAGGACTCGTGCTGTGTGTACTTGTGTGACTTCTGCTCTTTATTCCAAGGGTCATGGTGCAGTTTTCAGGTTTCCTTAAGGAAGACTTCAGTTTGTAGATAAATCCAGAGAGCTGAGACTGTGTGTGAATCTCCTGCTCTCTGCATGTTTCCCGTTGAAGCTGTGGATTCACTTAAGCTTCATGCAGATTATTTTCTCCATCAGAAGGTAACGTACTTTAACTCTGAACACAAAACCTAACAAAATCAACCTGCAGACTTATTTTGTTCGGTGTTCATTATGATCATTTGATCAGTTCAAACATTTTTAGTATTTTAACACCAAACTGAGCAAAGTTACACAAAGTGAGATGTTTATTGTTAACGATTGGGAGACTTTAACTTTGACCTGGCAGGTGGTGTTACTGAGAAACAGCAAGGTTCAAAGTTCTTTACATGGAGCTACAAAAATATTGTTAACATTTATCACTGATTAACAAATCATGACTCACCTGCAGCCAGGAGAAAAGAATCAAACAGGACCATTGAATATAAAATGATTAATCTCAGCAGGAAGGATTTTAATGTTTAATCAAATGTGTTCATGTTCAGGTTCATAAAGTTTTTATGCAGATATCTGAAGTGTTTTATAAAACTCTGAACATTTCCATGGACTTGTTGCCATGTGAGAAATGCTTCATGTTTCATGTTGATGATAAATTTGAATCAACGCTTTTTATAAAGTTATCTTTTTAGCATTTTTATTAAATCATAAATACCATAAAGAGAGAAAATTCATTAGTTTTCACCATGTCTTCTATAAACCAGGCTGAATGATACATGAAGACTGCGCTCTAAAAATCTTCAGCAAACTTAATTGTTTTAGAAAATCCTCATCATAAACAAACTGTAGCAACAAAATCATCTACAAATGTTATTTGGATGTTTTCTTTTCCTGACAGAAGTTATGAAGAACACAACCTCATAATTCAAAATGCACTGATGGAAAAACAAAAAAACATGTTTCTTTTAGTATTACTGCACCTTAAACCATGATGACATCACTGTTTGAACAAATTAAGCTCCTACTGAAGCAGCTGGGCTCTGCTCTTTGTAGTATGAAGGTTTCACTGACCTGCAGTCTGACCGGCTCTGATGGTGATTATGAGAATGTAACAGAGCCCTTGGGTTAAAGCAGCTTCTCTCTGTGTTTCCTCTAAAGGTGAAGATAGAACAACTCTGTAATGGACGTGGACCTGAATCTGGGTGGTGAGGATTTTCTTTATTCTGTCGTGCAGCTGACTTGTCTGCTGCTCCACACGAGAGCAGACACCATTCTTAAGAAAGAAATGATATATCATATGACTTCCATTTTCTGCAGCTAGTCTTGGTATACACAGCAACACAGTCTGAAGTATAAATGTTGTTGTGCTGACTGAGCGTGTTGTTGTGTCTGTGTGAAGGTGTGTTCTCTTCTGTGGATCAGTGTGAGCACAGAAAGGAGGGAGTCCCTAACTCTGCATCCACTCTGTGTGGGGAACATGAGAGCCAGATCAAACCTCAGAGGTGAGAGGACCGTCTCTAACTGTCAGGACTCTTCTCCAGGTCACAGCTCAGCTCTCCCATCACAAAATCAATATTGAATCAGTGTGTAACTTTCCCAGAACAATGTCGGACTCTGTAGTTTTCTCTGGTCCCCTGTGACATATGAAGCTGCATGTTCTCCTTAAATTGCTGGCTGTCTAGATAGTTGGGAAACTTTCTGAAGGAAACCTGGTCTTATTAGGAGAGACGGCATCCATCCCACTTTGGATGGAGCAGCTCTCATTTCTAGAAATCTGGTCAAATTTATCAAACCCCCCAAACTGCTTCCTAATTGAGACCAGGAAGCAGAGCTGCAGCTTCTTAATGAACCAGCTTGGATTCACTGTCAATAAGTGCTGGAGTTTGTTTAAAATATTCCAGCATCTTTCCTGTACAACATTAAGCACTTTGAAGTAACTGTTGGAACTGAATCTTCATCGTCACAATTCGTGCTCTGAGCACTATATGTGTTGAGTTTTTCCTTCCCACTGTTGCAAAACACTTCTTGTTTAAATTGGGGCTATTAAAGCATAAAGACTTTTGCAGAGTCTGTGTACAGAGTATGCTAATTAACCAGTGATCATTAAAGGGGCTGTAAGTAAAGCCAAAAGTTAGAATCCAATCACATAATCGTGTAATTAATAAGCAGCTCTAGGAGCCGCTGTTTCTCTGGCTTTTCTGTTAATGTTTGACCAACACGACTTTTCAAAGAGTATTCAATTGAATTTCTTGTGGAATTAAAATCTATTTTTAAGTGTTCATTTTAAGAGCTAACTTACTCCTTCATAACAACCTTAAGTTAGCATTCAGGGTGTGGGTGCTTTGACTGACAGGTAGGAGATACTAGAATGTCATGATGGTTGACCAATCACAGGGAGGTTTTAATCACCTGTCTGAAGCCTTGGTTATTTAAAGGCCATTAACTCTCTGATGATGATTGATGTTTGAGCTTTTTTCCTGCTATACTCTCTCAACACTGTAAAAATGAAAGCCTGCTCTTCTTAAGCTCAAACTGTTGAATGATGCGGAGAGGCGGATGCTGTCCAAGATAAAGACAATGTTGGATAACACCTCCCACCCACTCCATGACATGCTGGTCAGTCACAGGAGCTCGTTCAGTGAGAGACTGAGATTACCGAAAAGCACCACTGAACGACACAGGAAATCATTCCTGCCTGTGGCCATCTCCCTGTACAACGCATCCACTTAACACACTGTTTGCTGCTACAGCTACGCATGTTTCTTTTCCAACTATTTATTTATAAGTGACTTATGTATGTATGTATGTATATATATGTATATATTGTACTATTCTTAGTTAGCGTATTGTCTGTCTTGTCTTAATGTTGGTTTAAAATGGAGCACTGTAACAAAAAATAATTTCCCCCAGGGATCAATAAAGTATTCTGATTCTGATTCTGATTCTGAAACAGTTTCAGGTGTTTTTCTCCCCAATGAGGCAGTAAAACATCTTTGATTACTCACACAGGACCTTCTTACACCTGCTGAGACAAACAGAGATGGATCTCACGTAATTAAGAACACATTACGCTGCTCTTATCATACAAAAATGCAGCAGGTATTTTCTCTCAGTCTTGGCAGACACAAGACAACATATAAAATTTAATCCTGTTATTAATGTTTCTGTAACATGAAGCTTGGAACAGAACCGTCTGTGAAATAATGTTTTTATGATGTCATGAATGCCAAACATTCATAATGTAAAGCATCAAATAAGGACATTTACTTTGTAGATATGTTTAACTACTTCAACAATTAAAAGCAACCTGTGAACACCACCGCTGACTTTTTAAGTACTGATTACTGAACACTTGTTTCACATTTTCATGAAGTTAAATATAAAAGAACTACGAGACTATGAAAGGTCTTCATAGTCCCCCATAACTAAAGCGTTTCTGCCATTTTCACTTGGGACATGACAGCCTGAGACTGATAAGCGTATTCTTCTCTGCTGCCTTGGCAATACCTCAATGCTTCAGGGAGATGTGGGAGTCTTTGCACCTCTGTGCAGACTGCTGCATCCATGACTTCAAATAACAAATCAATGGATCAGTCTATGGATGGATAATGCGTGGTAGAACGGATGGATGGATGGATGATAGATGATAGGTATATGGATGGATGGATGGATGGGTGGATATGAGCTGGTTTGTAGCCAGTTTGTGTTTCCAGTCTCATAAAGAAATTTTTCCAGTTTCACTGCTTTTATTTGAGTTTAGTCCTGCAGTGCTGCCTGTAGGTAATGGTGTAGAGGTTGTGTAGCAGTGCCATCTACTGACTGCAGCCAGAACTACACTGAGACCACAGAGACTCATGACGTATTGTAATTTTGTTCATGCTCAACACATAACAAGTGAAGGTATTGCAGAAGTGGCTTGAGCCTGACATCGTTCTAATGGCTGGTTTTTCTAGTGGGTTTATGGACTCATCATGATGTGATGGTTAGTGAATGTTTTCAGTATATGCTGCGTTGTTTTCAGACTGAGGTGTGTGTGTGTGTGTGTGTGTGTGTGTGTGTGTGTGTGTGTGTGTGTGTGTGTGTGTGTGTGTGTGTGTGTGTGTGTGTGTGTTGCTTAATAAAAGCCTTCTTTGCTCTTTTTTTTTGTGTTATCA
This sequence comes from Aulonocara sp. 'chitande type north' Nkhata Bay, assembly GCF_057382095.1. Lineage (NCBI taxonomy): Eukaryota > Metazoa > Chordata > Actinopteri > Cichliformes > Cichlidae > Aulonocara > Aulonocara sp. 'chitande type north' Nkhata Bay. The sequence goes on from NC_141358.1 coordinate 26,590,458, forward strand.
GAACTTTATGATGCAGCTGATAAGGACTCGTGCTGTGTGTACTTGTGTGACTTCTGCTCTTTATTCCAAGGGTCATGGTGCAGTTTTCAGGTTTCCTTAAGGAAGACTTCAGTTTGTAGATAAATCCAGAGAGCTGAGACTGTGTGTGAATCTCCTGCTCTCTGCATGTTTCCCGTTGAAGCTGTGGATTCACTTAAGCTTCATGCAGATTATTTTCTCCATCAGAAGGTAACGTACTTTAACTCTGAACACAAAACCTAACAAAATCAACCTGCAGACTTATTTTGTTCGGTGTTCATTATGATCATTTGATCAGTTCAAACATTTTTAGTATTTTAACACCAAACTGAGCAAAGTTACACAAAGTGAGATGTTTATTGTTAACGATTGGGAGACTTTAACTTTGACCTGGCAGGTGGTGTTACTGAGAAACAGCAAGGTTCAAAGTTCTTTACATGGAGCTACAAAAATATTGTTAACATTTATCACTGATTAACAAATCATGACTCACCTGCAGCCAGGAGAAAAGAATCAAACAGGACCATTGAATATAAAATGATTAATCTCAGCAGGAAGGATTTTAATGTTTAATCAAATGTGTTCATGTTCAGGTTCATAAAGTTTTTATGCAGATATCTGAAGTGTTTTATAAAACTCTGAACATTTCCATGGACTTGTTGCCATGTGAGAAATGCTTCATGTTTCATGTTGATGATAAATTTGAATCAACGCTTTTTATAAAGTTATCTTTTTAGCATTTTTATTAAATCATAAATACCATAAAGAGAGAAAATTCATTAGTTTTCACCATGTCTTCTATAAACCAGGCTGAATGATACATGAAGACTGCGCTCTAAAAATCTTCAGCAAACTTAATTGTTTTAGAAAATCCTCATCATAAACAAACTGTAGCAACAAAATCATCTACAAATGTTATTTGGATGTTTTCTTTTCCTGACAGAAGTTATGAAGAACACAACCTCATAATTCAAAATGCACTGATGGAAAAACAAAAAAACATGTTTCTTTTAGTATTACTGCACCTTAAACCATGATGACATCACTGTTTGAACAAATTAAGCTCCTACTGAAGCAGCTGGGCTCTGCTCTTTGTAGTATGAAGGTTTCACTGACCTGCAGTCTGACCGGCTCTGATGGTGATTATGAGAATGTAACAGAGCCCTTGGGTTAAAGCAGCTTCTCTCTGTGTTTCCTCTAAAGGTGAAGATAGAACAACTCTGTAATGGACGTGGACCTGAATCTGGGTGGTGAGGATTTTCTTTATTCTGTCGTGCAGCTGACTTGTCTGCTGCTCCACACGAGAGCAGACACCATTCTTAAGAAAGAAATGATATATCATATGACTTCCATTTTCTGCAGCTAGTCTTGGTATACACAGCAACACAGTCTGAAGTATAAATGTTGTTGTGCTGACTGAGCGTGTTGTTGTGTCTGTGTGAAGGTGTGTTCTCTTCTGTGGATCAGTGTGAGCACAGAAAGGAGGGAGTCCCTAACTCTGCATCCACTCTGTGTGGGGAACATGAGAGCCAGATCAAACCTCAGAGGTGAGAGGACCGTCTCTAACTGTCAGGACTCTTCTCCAGGTCACAGCTCAGCTCTCCCATCACAAAATCAATATTGAATCAGTGTGTAACTTTCCCAGAACAATGTCGGACTCTGTAGTTTTCTCTGGTCCCCTGTGACATATGAAGCTGCATGTTCTCCTTAAATTGCTGGCTGTCTAGATAGTTGGGAAACTTTCTGAAGGAAACCTGGTCTTATTAGGAGAGACGGCATCCATCCCACTTTGGATGGAGCAGCTCTCATTTCTAGAAATCTGGTCAAATTTATCAAACCCCCCAAACTGCTTCCTAATTGAGACCAGGAAGCAGAGCTGCAGCTTCTTAATGAACCAGCTTGGATTCACTGTCAATAAGTGCTGGAGTTTGTTTAAAATATTCCAGCATCTTTCCTGTACAACATTAAGCACTTTGAAGTAACTGTTGGAACTGAATCTTCATCGTCACGATTCGTGCTCTGAGCACTATATGTGTTGAGTTTTTCCTTCCCACTGTTGCAAAACACTTCTTGTTTAAATTGGGGCTATTAAAGCATAAAGACTTTTGCAGAGTCTGTGTACAGAGTATGCTAATTAACCAGTGATCATTAAAGGGGCTGTAAGTAAAGCCAAAAGTTAGAATCCAATCACATAATCGTGTAATTAATAAGCAGCTCTAGGAGCCGCTGTTTCTCTGGCTTTTCTGTTAATGTTTGACCAACACGACTTTTCAAAGAGTATTCAATTGAATTTCTTGTGGAATTAAAATCTATTTTTAAGTGTTCATTTTAAGAGCTAACTTACTCCTTCATAACAACCTTAAGTTAGCATTCAGGGTGTGGGTGCTTTGACTGACAGGTAGGAGATACTAGAATGTCATGATGGTTGACCAATCACAGGGAGGTTTTAATCACCTGTCTGAAGCCTTGGTTATTTAAAGGCCATTAACTCTCTGATGATGATTGATGTTTGAGCTTTTTTCCTGCTATACTCTCTCAACACTGTAAAAATGAAAGCCTGCTCTTCTTAAGCTCAAACTGTTGAATGATGCGGAGAGGCGGATGCTGTCCAAGATAAAGACAATGTTGGATAACACCTCCCACCCACTCCATGACATGTTGGTCAGTCACAGGAGCTCGTTCAGTGAGAGACTGAGATTACCGAAAAGCACCACTGAACGACACAGGAAATCATTCCTGCCTGTGGCCATCTCCCTGTACAACGCATCCACTTAACACACTGTTTGCTGCTACAGCTACACATGTTTCTTTTCCAACTATTTATTTATAAGTGACTTATGTATGTATGTATGTATATATATGTATATATTGTACTATTCTTAGTTAGCGTATTGTCTGTCTTGTCTTAATGTTGGTTTAAAATGGAGCACTGTAACAAAAAATAATTTCCCCCAGGGATCAATAAAGTATTCTGATTCTGATTCTGATTCTGAAACAGTTTCAGGTGTTTTTCTCCCCAATGAGGCAGTAAAACATCTTTGATTACTCACACAGGACCTTCTTACACCTGCTGAGATAAACAGAGATGGATCTCACGTAATTAAGAACACATTACGCTGCTCTTATCATACAAAAATGCAGCAGGTATTTTCTCTCAGTCTTGGCAGACACAAGACAACATATAAAATTTAATCCTGTTATTAATGTTTCTGTAACATGAAGCTTGGAACAGAACCGTCTGTGAAATAATGTTTTTATGATGTCATGAATGCCAAACATTCATAATGTAAAGCATCAAATAAGGACATTTACTTTGTAGATATGTTTAACTACTTCAACAATTAAAAGCAACCTGTGAACACCACCGCTGACTTTTTAAGTACTGATTACTGAACACTTGTTTCACATTTTCATGAAGTTAAATATAAAAGAACTACGAGACTATGAAAGGTCTTCATAGTCCCCCATAACTAAAGCGTTTCTGCCATTTTCACTTGGGACATGACAGCCTGAGACTGATAAGCGTATTCTTCTCTGCTGCCTTGGCAATACCTCAATGCTTCAGGGAGATGTGGGAGTCTTTGCACCTCTGTGCAGACTGCTGCATCCATGACTTCAAATAACAAATCAATGGATCAGTCTATGGATGGATAATGCGTGGTAGAACGGATGGATGGATGGATGATAGATGATAGGTATATGGATGGATGGATGGATGGGTGGATATGAGCTGGTTTGTAGCCAGTTTGTGTTTCCAGTCTCATAAAGAAATTTTTCCAGTTTCACTGCTTTTATTTGAGTTTAGTCCTGCAGTGCTGCCTGTAGGTAATGGTGTAGAGGTTGTGTAGCAGTGCCATCTACTGACTGCAGCCAGAACTACACTGAGACCACAGAGACTCATGACGTATTGTAATTTTGTTCATGCTCAACACATAACAAGTGAAGGTATTGCAGAAGTGGCTTGAGCCTGACATCGTTCTAATGGCTGGTTTTTCTAGTGGGTTTATGGACTCATCATGATGTGATGGTTAGTGAATGTTTTCAGTATATGCTGCGTTGTTTTCAGACTGAGGTGTGTGTGTGTGTGTGTGTGTGTGTGTGTGTGTGTGTGTGTGTGTGTGTGTGTGTGTGTGTGTGTGTGTGTGTGTGTGTGTTGCTTAATAAAAGCCTTCTTTGCTCTTTTTTTTTGTGTTATCAGAACTTTATGATGCAGCTGATAAGGACTCGTGCTGTGTGTACTTGTGTGACTTCTGCTCTTTATTCCAAGGGTCATGGTGCAGTTTTCAGGTTTCCTTAAGGAAGACTTCAGTTTGTAGATAAATCCAGAGAGCTGAGACTGTGTGTGAATCTCCTGCTCTCTGCATGTTTCCCGTTGAAGCTGTGGATTCACTTAAGCTTCATGCAGATTATTTTCTCCATCAGAAGGTAACGTACTTTAACTCTGAACACAAAACCTAACAAAATCAACCTGCAGACTTATTTTGTTCGGTGTTCATTATGATCATTTGATCAGTTCAAACATTTTTAGTATTTTAACACCAAACTGAGCAAAGTTACACAAAGTGAGATGTTTATTGTTAACGATTGGGAGACTTTAACTTTGACCTGGCAGGTGGTGTTACTGAGAAACAGCAAGGTTCAAAGTTCTTTACATGGAGCTACAAAAATATTGTTAACATTTATCACTGATTAACAAATCATGACTCACCTGCAGCCAGGAGAAAAGAATCAAACAGGACCATTGAATATAAAATGATTAATCTCAGCAGGAAGGATTTTAATGTTTAATCAAATGTGTTCATGTTCAGGTTCATAAAGTTTTTATGCAGATATCTGAAGTGTTTTATAAAACTCTGAACATTTCCATGGACTTGTTGCCATGTGAGAAATGCTTCATGTTTCATGTTGATGATAAATTTGAATCAACGCTTTTTATAAAGTTATCTTTTTAGCATTTTTATTAAATCATAAATACCATAAAGAGAGAAAATTCATTAGTTTTCACCATGTCTTCTATAAACCAGGCTGAATGATACATGAAGACTGCGCTCTAAAAATCTTCAGCAAACTTAATTGTTTTAGAAAATCCTCATCATAAACAAACTGTAGCAACAAAATCATCTACAAATGTTATTTGGATGTTTTCTTTTCCTGACAGAAGTTATGAAGAACACAACCTCATAATTCAAAATGCACTGATGGAAAAACAAAAAAACATGTTTCTTTTAGTATTACTGCACCTTAAACCATGATGACATCACTGTTTGAACAAATTAAGCTCCTACTGAAGCAGCTGGGCTCTGCTCTTTGTAGTATGAAGGTTTCACTGACCTGCAGTCTGACCGGCTCTGATGGTGATTATGAGAATGTAACAGAGCCCTTGGGTTAAAGCAGCTTCTCTCTGTGTTTCCTCTAAAGGTGAAGATAGAACAACTCTGTAATGGACGTGGACCTGAATCTGGGTGGTGAGGATTTTCTTTATTCTGTCGTGCAGCTGACTTGTCTGCTGCTCCACACGAGAGCAGACACCATTCTTAAGAAAGAAATGATATATCATATGACTTCCATTTTCTGCAGCTAGTCTTGGTATACACAGCAACACAGTCTGAAGTATAAATGTTGTTGTGCTGACTGAGCGTGTTGTTGTGTCTGTGTGAAGGTGTGTTCTCTTCTGTGGATCAGTGTGAGCACAGAAAGGAGGGAGTCCCTAACTCTGCATCCACTCTGTGTGGGGAACATGAGAGCCAGATCAAACCTCAGAGGTGAGAGGACCGTCTCTAACTGTCAGGACTCTTCTCCAGGTCACAGCTCAGCTCTCCCATCACAAAATCAATATTGAATCAGTGTGTAACTTTCCCAGAACAATGTCGGACTCTGTAGTTTTCTCTGGTCCCCTGTGACATATGAAGCTGCATGTTCTCCTTAAATTGCTGGCTGTCTAGATAGTTGGGAAACTTTCTGAAGGAAACCTGGTCTTATTAGGAGAGACGGCATCCATCCCACTTTGGATGGAGCAGCTCTCATTTCTAGAAATCTGGTCAAATTTATCAAACCCCCCAAACTGCTTCCTAATTGAGACCAGGAAGCAGAGCTGCAGCTTCTTAATGAACCAGCTTGGATTCACTGTCAATAAGTGCTGGAGTTTGTTTAAAATATTCCAGCATCTTTCCTGTACAACATTAAGCACTTTGAAGTAACTGTTGGAACTGAATCTTCATCGTCACAATTCGTGCTCTGAGCACTATATGTGTTGAGTTTTTCCTTCCCACTGTTGCAAAACACTTCTTGTTTAAATTGGGGCTATTAAAGCATAAAGACTTTTGCAGAGTCTGTGTACAGAGTATGCTAATTAACCAGTGATCATTAAAGGGGCTGTAAGTAAAGCCAAAAGTTAGAATCCAATCACATAATCGTGTAATTAATAAGCAGCTCTAGGAGCCGCTGTTTCTCTGGCTTTTCTGTTAATGTTTGACCAACACGACTTTTCAAAGAGTATTCAATTGAATTTCTTGTGGAATTAAAATCTATTTTTAAGTGTTCATTTTAAGAGCTAACTTACTCCTTCATAACAACCTTAAGTTAGCATTCAGGGTGTGGGTGCTTTGACTGACAGGTAGGAGATACTAGAATGTCATGATGGTTGACCAATCACAGGGAGGTTTTAATCACCTGTCTGAAGCCTTGGTTATTTAAAGGCCATTAACTCTCTGATGATGATTGATGTTTGAGCTTTTTTCCTGCTATACTCTCTCAACACTGTAAAAATGAAAGCCTGCTCTTCTTAAGCTCAAACTGTTGAATGATGCGGAGAGGCGGATGCTGTCCAAGATAAAGACAATGTTGGATAACACCTCCCACCCACTCCATGACATGCTGGTCAGTCACAGGAGCTCGTTCAGTGAGAGACTGAGATTACCGAAAAGCACCACTGAACGACACAGGAAATCATTCCTGCCTGTGGCCATCTCCCTGTACAACGCATCCACTTAACACACTGTTTGCTGCTACAGCTACGCATGTTTCTTTTCCAACTATTTATTTATAAGTGACTTATGTATGTATGTATGTATATATATGTATATATTGTACTATTCTTAGTTAGCGTATTGTCTGTCTTGTCTTAATGTTGGTTTAAAATGGAGCACTGTAACAAAAAATAATTTCCCCCAGGGATCAATAAAGTATTCTGATTCTGATTCTGATTCTGAAACAGTTTCAGGTGTTTTTCTCCCCAATGAGGCAGTAAAACATCTTTGATTACTCACACAGGACCTTCTTACACCTGCTGAGACAAACAGAGATGGATCTCACGTAATTAAGAACACATTACGCTGCTCTTATCATACAAAAATGCAGCAGGTATTTTCTCTCAGTCTTGGCAGACACAAGACAACATATAAAATTTAATCCTGTTATTAATGTTTCTGTAACATGAAGCTTGGAACAGAACCGTCTGTGAAATAATGTTTTTATGATGTCATGAATGCCAAACATTCATAATGTAAAGCATCAAATAAGGACATTTACTTTGTAGATATGTTTAACTACTTCAACAATTAAAAGCAACCTGTGAACACCACCGCTGACTTTTTAAGTACTGATTACTGAACACTTGTTTCACATTTTCATGAAGTTAAATATAAAAGAACTACGAGACTATGAAAGGTCTTCATAGTCCCCCATAACTAAAGCGTTTCTGCCATTTTCACTTGGGACATGACAGCCTGAGACTGATAAGCGTATTCTTCTCTGCTGCCTTGGCAATACCTCAATGCTTCAGGGAGATGTGGGAGTCTTTGCACCTCTGTGCAGACTGCTGCATCCATGACTTCAAATAACAAATCAATGGATCAGTCTATGGATGGATAATGCGTGGTAGAACGGATGGATGGATGGATGATAGATGATAGGTATATGGATGGATGGATGGATGGGTGGATATGAGCTGGTTTGTAGCCAGTTTGTGTTTCCAGTCTCATAAAGAAATTTTTCCAGTTTCACTGCTTTTATTTGAGTTTAGTCCTGCAGTGCTGCCTGTAGGTAATGGTGTAGAGGTTGTGTAGCAGTGCCATCTACTGACTGCAGCCAGAACTACACTGAGACCACAGAGACTCATGACGTATTGTAATTTTGTTCATGCTCAACACATAACAAGTGAAGGTATTGCAGAAGTGGCTTGAGCCTGACATCGTTCTAATGGCTGGTTTTTCTAGTGGGTTTATGGACTCATCATGATGTGATGGTTAGTGAATGTTTTCAGTATATGCTGCGTTGTTTTCAGACTGAGGTGTGTGTGTGTGTGTGTGTGTGTGTGTGTGTGTGTGTGTGTGTGTGTGTGTGTGTGTGTGTGTGTGTGTGTGTGTGTGTGTGTTGCTTAATAAAAGCCTTCTTTGCTCTTTTTTTTTGTGTTATCAGAACTTTATGATGCAGCTGATAAGGACTCGTGCTGTGTGTACTTGTGTGACTTCTGCTCTTTATTCCAAGGGTCATGGTGCAGTTTTCAGGTTTCCTTAAGGAAGACTTCAGTTTGTAGATAAATCCAGAGAGCTGAGACTGTGTGTGAATCTCCTGCTCTCTGCATGTTTCCCGTTGAAGCTGTGGATTCACTTAAGCTTCATGCAGATTATTTTCTCCATCAGAAGGTAACGTACTTTAACTCTGAACACAAAACCTAACAAAATCAACCTGCAGACTTATTTTGTTCGGTGTTCATTATGATCATTTGATCAGTTCAAACATTTTTAGTATTTTAACACCAAACTGAGCAAAGTTACACAAAGTGAGATGTTTATTGTTAACGATTGGGAGACTTTAACTTTGACCTGGCAGGTGGTGTTACTGAGAAACAGCAAGGTTCAAAGTTCTTTACATGGAGCTACAAAAATATTGTTAACATTTATCACTGATTAACAAATCATGACTCACCTGCAGCCAGGAGAAAAGAATCAAACAGGACCATTGAATATAAAATGATTAATCTCAGCAGGAAGGATTTTAATGTTTAATCAAATGTGTTCATGTTCAGGTTCATAAAGTTTTTATGCAGATATCTGAAGTGTTTTATAAAACTCTGAACATTTCCATGGACTTGTTGCCATGTGAGAAATGCTTCATGTTTCATGTTGATGATAAATTTGAATCAACGCTTTTTATAAAGTTATCTTTTTAGCATTTTTATTAAATCATAAATACCATAAAGAGAGAAAATTCATTAGTTTTCACCATGTCTTCTATAAACCAGGCTGAATGATACATGAAGACTGCGCTCTAAAAATCTTCAGCAAACTTAATTGTTTTAGAAAATCCTCATCATAAACAAACTGTAGCAACAAAATCATCTACAAATGTTATTTGGATGTTTTCTTTTCCTGACAGAAGTTATGAAGAACACAACCTCATAATTCAAAATGCACTGATGGAAAAACAAAAAAACATGTTTCTTTTAGTATTACTGCACCTTAAACCATGATGACATCACTGTTTGAACAAATTAAGCTCCTACTGAAGCAGCTGGGCTCTGCTCTTTGTAGTATGAAGGTTTCACTGACCTGCAGTCTGACCGGCTCTGATGGTGATTATGAGAATGTAACAGAGCCCTTGGGTTAAAGCAGCTTCTCTCTGTGTTTCCTCTAAAGGTGAAGATAGAACAACTCTGTAATGGACGTGGACCTGAATCTGGGTGGTGAGGATTTTCTTTATTCTGTCGTGCAGCTGACTTGTCTGCTGCTCCACACGAGAGCAGACACCATTCTTAAGAAAGAAATGATATATCATATGACTTCCATTTTCTGCAGCTAGTCTTGGTATACACAGCAACACAGTCTGAAGTATAAATGTTGTTGTGCTGACTGAGCGTGTTGTTGTGTCTGTGTGAAGGTGTGTTCTCTTCTGTGGATCAGTGTGAGCACAGAAAGGAGGGAGTCCCTAACTCTGCATCCACTCTGTGTGGGGAACATGAGAGCCAGATCAAACCTCAGAGGTGAGAGGACCGTCTCTAACTGTCAGGACTCTTCTCCAGGTCACAGCTCAGCTCTCCCATCACAAAATCAATATTGAATCAGTGTGTAACTTTCCCAGAACAATGTCGGACTCTGTAGTTTTCTCTGGTCCCCTGTGACATATGAAGCTGCATGTTCTCCTTAAATTGCTGGCTGTCTAGATAGTTGGGAAACTTTCTGAAGGAAACCTGGTCTTATTAGGAGAGACGGCATCCATCCCACTTTGGATGGAGCAGCTCTCATTTCTAGAAATCTGGTCAAATTTATCAAACCCCCCAAACTGCTTCCTAATTGAGACCAGGAAGCAGAGCTGCAGCTTCTTAATGAACCAGCTTGGATTCACTGTCAATAAGTGCTGGAGTTTGTTTAAAATATTCCAGCATCTTTCCTGTACAACATTAAGCACTTTGAAGTAACTGTTGGAACTGAATCTTCATCGTCACGATTCGTGCTCTGAGCACTATATGTGTTGAGTTTTTCCTTCCCACTGTTGCAAAACACTTCTTGTTTAAATTGGGGCTATTAAAGCATAAAGACTTTTGCAGAGTCTGTGTACAGAGTATGCTAATTAACCAGTGATCATTAAAGGGGCTGTAAGTAAAGCCAAAAGTTAGAATCCAATCACATAATCGTGTAATTAATAAGCAGCTCTAGGAGCCGCTGTTTCTCTGGCTTTTCTGTTAATGTTTGACCAACACGACTTTTCAAAGAGTATTCAATTGAATTTCTTGTGGAATTAAAATCTATTTTTAAGTGTTCATTTTAAGAGCTAACTTACTCCTTCATAACAACCTTAAGTTAGCATTCAGGGTGTGGGTGCTTTGACTGACAGGTAGGAGATACTAGAATGTCATGATGGTTGACCAATCACAGGGAGGTTTTAATCACCTGTCTGAAGCCTTGGTTATTTAAAGGCCATTAACTCTCTGATGATGATTGATGTTTGAGCTTTTTTCCTGCTATACTCTCTCAACACTGTAAAAATGAAAGCCTGCTCTTCTTAAGCTCAAACTGTTGAATGATGCGGAGAGGCGGATGCTGTCCAAGATAAAGACAATGTTGGATAACACCTCCCACCCACTCCATGACATGTTGGTCAGTCACAGGAGCTCGTTCAGTGAGAGACTGAGATTACCGAAAAGCACCACTGAACGACACAGGAAATCATTCCTGCCTGTGGCCATCTCCCTGTACAACGCATCCACTTAACACACTGTTTGCTGCTACAGCTACACATGTTTCTTTTCCAACTATTTATTTATAAGTGACTTATGTATGTATGTATGTATATATATGTATATATTGTACTATTCTTAGTTAGCGTATTGTCTGTCTTGTCTTAATGTTGGTTTAAAATGGAGCACTGTAACAAAAAATAATTTCCCCCAGGGATCAATAAAGTATTCTGATTCTGATTCTGATTCTGAAACAGTTTCAGGTGTTTTTCTCCCCAATGAGGCAGTAAAACATCTTTGATTACTCACACAGGACCTTCTTACACCTGCTGAGATAAACAGAGATGGATCTCACGTAATTAAGAACACATTACGCTGCTCTTATCATACAAAAATGCAGCAGGTATTTTCTCTCAGTCTTGGCAGACACAAGACAACATATAAAATTTAATCCTGTTATTAATGTTTCTGTAACATGAAGCTTGGAACAGAACCGTCTGTGAAATAATGTTTTTATGATGTCATGAATGCCAAACATTCATAATGTAAAGCATCAAATAAGGACATTTACTTTGTAGATATGTTTAACTACTTCAACAATTAAAAGCAACCTGTGAACACCACCGCTGACTTTTTAAGTACTGATTACTGAACACTTGTTTCACATTTTCATGAAGTTAAATATAAAAGAACTACGAGACTATGAAAGGTCTTCATAGTCCCCCATAACTAAAGCGTTTCTGCCATTTTCACTTGGGACATGACAGCCTGAGACTGATAAGCGTATTCTTCTCTGCTGCCTTGGCAATACCTCAATGCTTCAGGGAGATGTGGGAGTCTTTGCACCTCTGTGCAGACTGCTGCATCCATGACTTCAAATAACAAATCAATGGATCAGTCTATGGATGGATAATGCGTGGTAGAACGGATGGATGGATGGATGATAGATGATAGGTATATGGATGGATGGATGGATGGGTGGATATGAGCTGGTTTGTAGCCAGTTTGTGTTTCCAGTCTCATAAAGAAATTTTTCCAGTTTCACTGCTTTTATTTGAGTTTAGTCCTGCAGTGCTGCCTGTAGGTAATGGTGTAGAGGTTGTGTAGCAGTGCCATCTACTGACTGCAGCCAGAACTACACTGAGACCACAGAGACTCATGACGTATTGTAATTTTGTTCATGCTCAACACATAACAAGTGAAGGTACTGCAGAAGTGGCTTGAGCCTGACATCGTTCTAATGGCTGGTTTTTCTAGTGGGTTTATGGACTCATCATGATGTGATGGTTAGTGAATGTTTTCAGTATATGCTGCGTTGTTTTCAGACTGAGGTGTGTGTGTGTGTGTGTGTGTGTGTGTGTGTGTGTGTGTGTGTGTGTGTGTGTGTGTGTGTGTGTGTGTGTGTGTGTGTGTGTGTGTGTTGCTTAATAAAAGCCTTCTTTGCTCTTTTTTTTTGTGTTATCAGAACTTTATGATGCAGCTGATAAGGACTCGTGCTGTGTGTACTTGTGTGACTTCTGCTCTTTATTCCAAGGGTCATGGTGCAGTTTTCAGGTTTCCTTAAGGAAGACTTCAGTTTGTAGATAAATCCAGAGAGCTGAGACTGTGTGTGAATCTCCTGCTCTCTGCATGTTTCCCGTTGAAGCTGTGGATTCACTTAAGCTTCATGCAGATTATTTTCTCCATCAGAAGGTAACGTACTTTAACTCTGAACACAAAACCTAACAAAATCAACCTGCAGACTTATTTTGTTCGGTGTTCATTATGATCATTTGATCAGTTCAAACATTTTTAGTATTTTAACACCAAACTGAGCAAAGTTACACAAAGTGAGATGTTTATTGTTAACGATTGGGAGACTTTAACTTTGACCTGGCAGGTGGTGTTACTGAGAAACAGCAAGGTTCAAAGTTCTTTACATGGAGCTACAAAAATATTGTTAACATTTATCACTGATTAACAAATCATGACTCACCTGCAGCCAGGAGAAAAGAATCAAACAGGACCATTGAATATAAAATGATTAATCTCAGCAGGAAGGATTTTAATGTTTAATCAAATGTGTTCATGTTCAGGTTCATAAAGTTTTTATGCAGATATCTGAAGTGTTTTATAAAACTCTGAACATTTCCATGGACTTGTTGCCATGTGAGAAATGCTTCATGTTTCATGTTGATGATAAATTTGAATCAACGCTTTTTATAAAGTTATCTTTTTAGCATTTTTATTAAATCATAAATACCATAAAGAGAGAAAATTCATTAGTTTTCACCATGTCTTCTATAAACCAGGCTGAATGATACATGAAGACTGCGCTCTAAAAATCTTCAGCAAACTTAATTGTTTTAGAAAATCCTCATCATAAACAAACTGTAGCAACAAAATCATCTACAAATGTTATTTGGATGTTTTCTTTTCCTGACAGAAGTTATGAAGAACACAACCTCATAATTCAAAATGCACTGATGGAAAAACAAAAAAACATGTTTCTTTTAGTATTACTGCACCTTAAACCATGATGACATCACTGTTTGAACAAATTAAGCTCCTACTGAAGCAGCTGGGCTCTGCTCTTTGTAGTATGAAGGTTTCACTGACCTGCAGTCTGACCGGCTCTGATGGTGATTATGAGAATGTAACAGAGCCCTTGGGTTAAAGCAGCTTCTCTCTGTGTTTCCTCTAAAGGTGAAGATAGAACAACTCTGTAATGGACGTGGACCTGAATCTGGGTGGTGAGGATTTTCTTTATTCTGTCGTGCAGCTGACTTGTCTGCTGCTCCACACGAGAGCAGACACCATTCTTAAGAAAGAAATGATATATCATATGACTTCCATTTTCTGCAGCTAGTCTTGGTATACACAGCAACACAGTCTGAAGTATAAATGTTGTTGTGCTGACTGAGCGTGTTGTTGTGTCTGTGTGAAGGTGTGTTCTCTTCTGTGGATCAGTGTGAGCACAGAAAGGAGGGAGTCCCTAACTCTGCATCCACTCTGTGTGGGGAACATGAGAGCCAGATCAAACCTCAGAGGTGAGAGGACCGTCTCTAACTGTCAGGACTCTTCTCCAGGTCACAGCTCAGCTCTCCCATCACAAAATCAATATTGAATCAGTGTGTAACTTTCCCAGAACAATGTCGGACTCTGTAGTTTTCTCTGGTCCCCTGTGACATATGAAGCTGCATGTTCTCCTTAAATTGCTGGCTGTCTAGATAGTTGGGAAACTTTCTGAAGGAAACCTGGTCTTATTAGGAGAGACGGCATCCATCCCACTTTGGATGGAGCAGCTCTCATTTCTAGAAATCTGGTCAAATTTATCAAACCCCCCAAACTGCTTCCTAATTGAGACCAGGAAGCAGAGCTGCAGCTTCTTAATGAACCAGCTTGGATTCACTGTCAATAAGTGCTGGAGTTTGTTTAAAATATTCCAGCATCTTTCCTGTACAACATTAAGCACTTTGAAGTAACTGTTGGAACTGAATCTTCATCGTCACGATTCGTGCTCTGAGCACTATATGTGTTGCATTTAAGGGTAAAGCAGCAGGTTGGACCAGACTCTGCCGGACCTGGAGCTGATCCTGAACCGGGTTGGGTGTCTGAATCCCTGAATAGAGAACGGGTCATGAACATTTACACTCCCATCTCTCAGATGCCATTCTCTGACAAAACGTGAGCTTTGACTGAAAACTACATTTCTTTCTGTCGTTTCTAGAAGCTTCTATAAACCTCTGCTTATAATGTGTCTATTTTATGTTTCAAGACCAAATAAAAAGCAGACATTTGATCCTTGTGTAACCACATGTCTGACTGTGACATCCAGTGGCTCCATCAACCGTGAAATTAAATTTAAAGGCTCAACGTAAGGATGAAAATTTGATTATCATTTGATATTTTTAGAAGATACGGTGTATGAAATGTATCCTGTTTTTTCTGACATTTCCACAGAGACGAGCAGCAGCAGAATTTAAAGGTTCCCCATCACCAGCCTGATAGTGGGCACCAAACAGCTCTGCAGGACATATTTATGGTATGTAAGCACAGAAAACACATATCACCATGGAGAAATACTGCAGTGTTTCTGCTTAATACTACTATCAATCAATCTACCTACAATCTTTTTCATCACAGCTCCTGCTGTTTGGGAACAACACTGCTCTCTGCTCTCTTAAATTTAGTTTAGTCCAAAGTTCATGTTTCTGTTTTCATCAGAGCCAGCTGGGGCTTGAAATGTTGTACTCTTTCCAGGTTTGTCATTACTTATATGGTACAAGTAATGACAAAAATATCTCAAAGACAGTGACCGTGACTGAGTTGGTGCTTTTTCTGCACTGAGCACTTCACAGACAGTTAGATATACTAAATGTGGTGTTGTGTTTAACAGAAGCTAACATTTCTTTCTAGCAACTTGAGGAGAACATTATGAGATTTGTGAAGACCGAGCTGAAGAGGTTCCAGGAGGTCCTAAATCCAGATTACAGAGACGGTGGACTTGATCAGAGTGAAGATGAGGGCCTGGGTGGTACAGCTGAAGAGCAGAAGAGCAGCAGAGAGTCATTTCTAAAGATCACACAACACTTCCTGAGGAGAATGAAGCAGGAGGAGCTGGCCGACTGTCTACAAACCAGTAAGATAATTTAAAATAAGATAAGAAATACACCACCCATAAAAGTTTGTTCGGTGACCTCCAGCTCTGGTGGAGAGGAGGTCCAGTTTGCAACCTATTATAGAGCCAGCCTTCATGGTCAGTTTATTTAATCTGCTGGTGTCACCAGCTTCCACTGGTGATAGTGTGATTTTCTTTGCTAAAGGAACTAAGCGTGTTGTTTTCACTAACACTGGAGTCTCACTATGCTTTTGACAAGCATAGTGAGACTTTTACTGGACTGGAGTCAATCCAGCTGTAAATGTGACAGCTGGGCAGCACAAGTCCTCAGGACCTTAAAACTGACATCACAGTCCAGCAGGGGATGTTTCTCAGTGTGACAAAGGGATAAGCAGTTGTAATGCTCTCCACTTGTCCCAGATGTGTTGACTTTTTTTTTTTTTTTGTTTTCAGTCTTTATGTAGGTCAGGTGTGTGGAAAGGCCCCCCTAGCATTTCCTGATTTTAAAGTGCTGATAATGTCAGACATGACATCAACAGGTGGAAACGGGGGGGGGGGGGATCCTTCTACCATAGAAATGCTTCCTTTTGCTTCTTTCTAGGTCTGCAGGGGTTTTTTGAATTTGTTTTTTTGTTTTGTTTTTTGTAAATAGAGCCGTTTAGTTGTGTAAATGTGCTAATCAGAAGTGTGAGGAGCTTCAGATGAGGGAGGAGAGGTGAGCTGTGTTATTGCACTCATGTACTTTTGAGTTTTGGTAATTAAGTTAATTAAGTTTCACGTATGATGGAGTTCACTGTAAATTCTCTAAATGTCTGCTGAGTCTGCTTCCTTACCACCTTCCTTGACGTTCGAGTCTGACTACATCACACTCAGATGTCAGGATTCCCTTGATGACAGAAGACTAGTAGTGCGAATGTGTGAAAGGTGTTGTGTGGTGGAGAAGACTTCAGAAATAAAAGTCGAGAAATAAACCTGTTGAAATTATTTATCTTTTTGTTGTCTACAGGCTGCCCACTCATTGTCTGTCACCTTAATCCTAGTGATTTTTTTTGTTCCGCTCCACTCGTTCCTTACATTTTTCGGATCATGTTTTGCTTCCGTAGAACTGCCTGGACAGTAATCATAGTTTTTGTATGTTTCTTTAGGAACCCATGCTGCAGAGTGCCAACGTAAACTGAAAGTTTATCTACAGAAAAACATCCAGTGCATGTTTGAAGGGATCACTAAAGCAGGAAACCCAAATTTTTGTAATCAGATCTACACAGAGCTCTACATCACAGAGGGAGGGACTTCAGAGGTCAATGATGAACATGAGGCCAGACAGATTGAAACAGCATCCAGGAAACCAGACAGACCAGAAGCAACAATCAGACAAGAAGACATCTTTAAAGCCTCACCTGTTAAAGACAAGCCAATCAGAACAGTGCTGACAAAGGGAGTGGCTGGCATTGGGAAAACAGTCCTAACACAGAAGTTCACTCTGGACTGGGCTGAAGACAAAGCCAACCAGGACATCCAGTTCATGTTTCCATTCACTTTCAGAGAGCTGAATGTGCTGAAAGAGAAAAAGTTCAGCTTGGTGGAACTTGTTCATCACTTCTTTACTGAAACCAAAGAAGCAGGAATCTGGAGCTTTGAAGACTTCCAGGTTGTGTTCATCTTTGATGGTCTGGATGAGTGTCGACTTCCTCTGGACTTCCACAACACTACAATTTTGACTGATGTTACAGAGTCCACCTCAGTGGATGTGCTGCTGATAAACCTCATCAGGGGGAAACTGCTTCCTTCTGCTTGCCTCTGGATAACCACACGACCTGTAGCAGCCAATCAGATCCCTTCTGACTGTGTTGACATGGTAACAGAGGTCAGAGGATTCACTGACCCACAGAAGGAGGAGTACTTTAGGAAGAGATTCAGAGATGAAGAAAAATCCAGCATGATCATCTCCCACATAAAGACATCACGAAGCCTCCACATCATGTGCCACATCCCAGTCTTCTGCTGGATCACTGCTACAGTTCTTGAGGATGTGCTGAAAACCAGTGAGGAAGGTGAGTTGCCCAAGACCCTGACTGAGATGTACATCCACTTCCTGGTGGTTCAGTCCAAAGTGAAGAAGGTCAAGTATGATGGAGGAGCTAAGACAAATCAATCCTGGAGTCTAGAGAGCAGGAAGCTGATCAAGTCTCTGGGAAAACTGGCTTTTGATCAGCTGCAGAAAGGAAACCTGATCTTCTATGAATCAGACCTGAAAGAGTGTGGCATCAATATCACAGCAGCCTCAGTGTACTCAGGAGTGTTCACACAGATCTTTAAAGAGGAGAGAGGACTGTACCAGGACAAGGTGTTCTGCTTCATCCATCTGAATGTTCAGGAGTTTCTGGCTGCTCTTCATGTCCATCTGACCTTCATCAACTCTGGAGTTGATCTGTTAGAAGAAGAACAAACATCATCTCTGTTGTCTAAAGTAAGACCCAAATCTAAACTCAAACATCTCCATGAGAGTGCTGTGGACAAAGCCCTAAAGAGTCCAAATGGACACCTGGACTTGTTCCTGCGGTTTCTCCTGGGTCTTTCCCTGCAGACCAATCAGAGTCTCTTACAAGGCCTGCTGACACAGACAGGAAGTAGCTCAGAGACCAATCAGGAAACAGTCCAGTACATCAAGAAGAAACTCCGCAAGAAACTGTCTGCAGGGAAATGTATTAATCTGTTCCACTGTCTCAACGAGCTGAATGATCGTTCTCTGGTGGAGGAGATCCAACAGTCCCTGATTTCAGGAAGTCTCTCCAAAGATGAGCTGTCTCCCTCTCAGTGGTCAGCTCTGGTCTTCATCTTACTGTCATCAGAAGAAGATCAGGATGTGTTTGACTCAAAGAAATACTCAGTTACTGAGGAGGCTCTTCTGAGGCTGCTGCCAGTGGTGAAAACTAATAAATCTCAGCACGTTGATAGACGTATGGAGTATCCGAAACAACTAAAGAGGTAGAAAATGGAAATATAAATTAACATTTTTAAATTATACTCTAAACCAATTGCTGTTTTCATTAATGATACAGTATAGTAGCATACTATGCTAATTCTTTTTGTTAGCAAGTGACTCATAAAAACATTGAACTCGAACGCATTTTCAAAGGTTATTTTTTGGCTTTCACATTTTATAGGATGAAACTATTGAGACCAACATTTTTATGCACTTTTGTTTGTTTTTTTTAAATCAAAGTCAGATTCTTTTGCACTTCTTAGATTCTTAAAACACTTTTGTGGTTTACAATTTGACATCACCAACAAAAGTAACTTGTTCGCCCCCATCAGTAAAATAGCAATTTGATCTAAAACAGTGTCTCATATCAGGAAATTTGAATTCTTTGCATTCATGACTAATGTATTGTGCTTGATAATTTGTATGTCGCTGTCACTATACTTATCTACAGAGTGGACCACAGCACAGAGCAGGTGTTAAGGTTTGCACTGCAAAAATGTAAGTTTGCACTTTTTATTCATCTCTTATTAAATTCAAATTCCTAAATCACTTAAGATGCAAGTGAGAAGCTGATTAGATAATTCAGCTTACTCTCAAAGGTTTTCATTCTGCTGGCACTCTGAAGGGGCACCGATTGTGGAACTGATCTTCTATTCGTGCTTGACTGTGCAAGAATTAAGATCTATAAACTACTATTGTAATGTCTTTGCTTTTACATTGTACTTTCTCTGTTAGACTTCTGCGAACTTGAACTGGACCCAAATACAGCGCACAGAAACCTCAAACTGTCTGACAACAACAGGAGGGTGACACATGTGAGAGCGGTGCAGCCATATCCTGATCATCCAGGCAGATTTGACTACTGGAATCAGCTTCTCTGCAAAAATGAGCTTACAGGTCGCTGTTACTGGGAGATCGAGTGTAGAGGAGTGATTGACGTCGCAGTGACTTACGGACAAATTCAAAGGAGAGGAGACAGCGATGACTGCAAGCTTGGCTCCAACGATCAGTCTTGGAGTCTGAACTGTTGTGAAGATGGTTACCGTGCTTGTCACAACAACTTTAGGAAGGACGTAGATTTGGCCCTACCCTCCTCCGTCTCTAACAGAGTAGCAGTGTATGTGGACTGTCCTGCTGGCACTCTGTCCTTCTACAGAGTCTCCTCTGACAAACTCGTCCACCTCCACACCTTCAACACCACATTCACCGAACCTCTTTATCCTGGTTTTGAAGTGTGGTATGGGTCTTCAGTGTCTCTGTGTTCTGTGTAGGAGGGAGCGTTTCCGCATGAGTGGAAAAATGTTCCCACTGCTGACTGACTGCAGCTGCTTAGACCAGCTAAGAGAATCATGTAGAGATATTTGACTGTTCAAATTTTATTTTAAAGGGCAGAAATGTTTTTAATGTACGAAATTATCAACATAGAAAATCAGTGAATGGAACAGCATTGAAATTTGATGATGTCATGTCAATGCGTGTGTGTGTGTGTGTGTGTGTGTGTGTATGTTGATAATAATGAATAATGCATATGTTCATAAATGATAACGTGTCATCACGTGGCCCAGGCATTAAGGACGGTCAAACTGTATTTTTTTCTGTTGGCAGAATAACCAGTCATAGTAACCGAAGTCAAGTGTCATACATGCCTTAAAGTCTCTTATCATATCAAATAATGGTACTGCAGTATCGGCAGCACATTGTTTTTCATAGTATTCTCCTCCCACAGAGATTTTGGTGTAACTATAACATGTTGTAACAGGTTCTTCCAGAAATGTTTTTATAGGGTTTCTGATAATCTGAGATCAAAGGATGACTGGATGTCTGAGCATTCCCTTTTTTCTTTTCCATTAAATTTTATATTAAATGTTTATTGTGATTACTATCCTTTTTGTGTGTCTGTCCTGTCTTTTGTACTGTCTGTCATACAGAGTTATTGGTAAAGCCACTGTGCACAGTATGTATATGCAAATTTACTTCAGTTTTACTAAATGCTGAGATGCGTTCAAATACTGAGTGTCTTTGAGATTTTATTTGTGTTTTGAAATGATTTAGGATTCAGTACAGTCATGTCAGCGGTCAGGTTTTGTGAAAATCTTGTGAGCGTGACAACTCACAAACAGTGTTGGGAAGGTCACTTTTAAAATGTATTCCACTACAGATTAGAGATGGACCGATCCAATATTGCGTATCGGTATCGGTCCGATACTGACCTAAATTACTGGATCGGATATCGGAGAAAAAAAAAAAAGTAATCCGATCCATTAAATATCACAAAAGCACCTCACAAAACTTGCAACACGCCGTAACTCACCTCAGAACGTTAGCACGTCGGAGCAGTATGCATCACGTGATAGAGCGGCTGTGGCATGCGGGACCTGTCGGTGGTCTGGATAGCATTTGGAGCTTCGCTAGCAACCCGGCATTTCATCTCCGACAGAGTTATCCCAGAGAGAAGTAAAGCAAGTGTGTAAGTCCATCTCTGAATGTTTGTAAAGCATTCCTGCGTTAAGCTTAACAAGCGACTGCCTCTTCTTGCTGCTACTTCAATCATGAAACTGCTTAATGATCAGCTGATCGGCTTTTCTGTCGCGAGTCCGTCTCTCTTGTTTGTTTTTGGCCCACTTTGCACCAGAAAGAGGAAACCAGTGGCTGAACAACAGCAGCACGTTTAAGCTTGATAAGCTGTTGTTAGAATTTATTTAATATTACTTTTTACACCAGGATCTTTTTCTACGTAGCTGACGCTGGTAACTGTGCAGGGGCGGATCTAGCAAAGTTTAGCCAGGGGGGCCGATAGGGCATTAACAGGGAAAAGGGGGCACAAAGACATACTTTTCTTTCTTATTCTCATTTAAAATGTCTAGCTTTTAATAAATAATTATCTGACACCCAAAGTTTTAATTTGATGTAAAATGAATAGAAGTCAATTACTGTATATAGTAACTATTAAGTCTAATATATATACCCTAGTAAGCTATAGTACTTTTTCCTTTGGGAAGGTACCATCTGTGCAGTCTGCAATTTTGTTGAAGAAAGATGTTGAATCTATTTAATATTTCTTGAAAAATAATTGATTTCTGTGCATTTTTTTTTCCACACTGCATCAAATTAAGGTTGATTACGTCGATTAAGCATCATGAGGTGGAGCGTGAGGGGTGGTTCCCTATTTTTTTATTTAGTCATTTTTGTTGTTGCTGGGATTTGGAACCCTATTAATTAGGTTGCTTAATATTTATGCTAAGTACTCTTTAAAATACCAGAATAGGGAGGATGGTGTAGGTTTAAGTTTATTAGATTGATCAGTGTTGCTGAACTATGAAATTTTTTTTTTCTTTTTTTTGGCATACGGGTATAACAGAATAGCTTTAGTGTAGTTGTTGTTTTAAACTTGAGTATGAACTTACCGTATTTTCACGACCATAAGACGCACTGTGCTAAAAGGCGCAGTCTCAGTTATGTGTGCCATTACTGTATTTAACACACACATAAGGCGCACTGGATCATAGGGCTCATACAAGTACTGTATGCGTATTTAAAAATAAAGCGGGAGCAAACCTGAGTTCGGTACCTTACTCACATTTTTATTACCAGTAATCGTCATCATCAACAACACACAAGCATACAAGTGTGCGTATTTAAAAATAAAGCAGTAGCAAAACAAAGTTTGGTACTCACATTTTTATCATCAATCAAACCCATCGAAGTCCTCATCCTCTGTGTCTGAATTGAACAGCTGCGCTAAATCTCCATCGAACATGCCAGGGCCCTATTTCAGGAAGCCGGTTTAGAGCAAACTCTGAGTAAGTATACCCTGAGTTAACGAAAACTCTGGGTTTTCGGTTTCACAAAGCGAGTTTAGATTAATTCTGAGTGAGTTACTATGACAACACACTCCGTGAAGCTAACCTGCCCCCTAGCAGGTTTACTTCAACTAACCCTGACTTTCTCCGCCTCTTTGTCGGAAACCTGACTGTAGGAAGTGTCAGACATGGCGTGCTCCTTCCTTGAAGAGCCAGTAGATGTTGAAGCCCAAATTCTCTGCAGAGCTCTCCGCCGGGAGAGAGTGATTAGAGCGCGTTCGGACATTTTATCATTTCCTGATGATTTCCTGTGTGTGCTGAAAAACGGTAACGTTCAATCTATAATTTATTTGAATAACATCCTCAGGACTAATATTGCTCATGTGACACATCGCGGACATCTTCTCAGTTCTGTAAATATTATTTGTATTGCACTTCGGTTTTTTGCAAACGGGAGCTTTCTGTATAATATTGGTGACGCTGAGCACGTTTCCAAGGCTACCGTCTGTCGGGCAGTCAGGAATGTTACAGTTGCACTGAAACGTCTCCTGTACTCGTTTGTGGTGTTCCCCGGTCATAGACCCACAAGATTTATCAAAGAGGGATTCCACAAAATTGCAGGTATCAGGATGACCAAAACTTAATTCATGATGTGGTGATACTTGAACTACTACTTAAATTTTACATTTATTCTCACGGTTCCCAGGCGTGATTGGCTGTATAGATGGCACTCACATTCCAATCATTGCTCCTTCAGTAAATGAAGGAGACTATGTGAACAGGACGTCTTTCCACAGCATTAATGTACAGGTACATAGTTCCCCGTAGCATTTCAAACTAACAAATTATTTCATTATAGTAATGGATGCTAATTTGTGTTCTTTTGCAGCTGAGGCTGTGTTACTTTTTTTCCGCAAAATTTGCATGTTATCGCCCACCCCCGTGACATCACACTCCAAAGCCCTATACTGCCATCAGAATTTCGGCCTCAAGCGCTGTAAAATACATTGACCGCGCCTTCTTTCCCTCCGTCTCCATGGTGACTCGCTTAATCTGTGCTCCACTAATCAGGGCTTTATGTATCCTCGTGCGCGCGCTTAACTTGGGGTTAAAGCAACTCCGCGTTGATTGAACTAATTGTTATCAGCCTTTCTGAAACCGAATATTCCGAGTTGGACAGTTCGGGGTTACTCAACCCTGAGTATCGTTTTTCACTCTGAGTTTTCTAAACCGGCTTCCTGAAATAGGGCCCAGGTTCACTTTCTTCACTGTCAGAGTCACTTTCCGTGCCGTGCGGTTCCTCGGAAATGATGCCGGCTTTTGCGAAAGCTCGAACAACAGTGCCAGCAGACATGTTAGCCCAAGCATCTACAATCCATTGGCAAATTGTGGCGTAACTCGCCGGGCGCTGCCTTCCACTCTTGGTGAAACTGTGGTCTCCATCGGTCATCCATCGCTGGATGTGTTTGTCGCCGATGTGTTTGCTGCAGTAGGAGCGGAAGATGGCCGGCTTTTCCTTATAATCCGCTGGAAGTTGCTGCGCTACC
Organism: Aulonocara sp. 'chitande type north' Nkhata Bay; assembly: GCF_057382095.1. Classification (NCBI taxonomy): domain Eukaryota; kingdom Metazoa; phylum Chordata; class Actinopteri; order Cichliformes; family Cichlidae; genus Aulonocara; species Aulonocara sp. 'chitande type north' Nkhata Bay. Next base: position 26,614,579 of record NC_141358.1, read on the forward strand.
GTAGTCCTGGTCCGGATGGAAAAATGGCACCGTTTCATAAAAAGTGAAACTGCTTTTAGCCGAATGGTGACCGTCGAAACGCTTCTCCCGCTTGTTCTTTGCTCGATGATCCACCGCTCGAGTCTTTCCTCCAACTCGGGCCACCTCGCCTTATGTCCGCGGAAACTCAGCTGCGTTTTCTTGACCTGCCGGAGCTTGTTTTCTAGCTTCCTCCATTTGCGAACCATCGATTCGTTAATCTTAAATTCTCTCACCGCTGCTCGATTTCCATGTTCCTCCGCGTAGCTGATGGCCTTCAGTTTAAACTGTGCTTTGTAAGCGTGTCTCTTTGCCATTTTCAGGGTTGTTAAAACAACGATGTCCTGCATAACGCACACACCTGTTCTTTTATACAGGTATGTGCGATAAAGTCAACGCACACACTTCACCCTTTAGCGTTCTCATGGTGTTCTCTACTACGTCCTCATTACAACACACAGGGCGCACTGCGCTATAGGGCGCGCCGTACTTTTTGAAGAAAATCTAAGACTTTTAAGTGCGCCTTATGGTTGTGAAAATACGGTATACAAAATGCAGCAAGATATTTAAAAAAAAAACAAAAAAACAGTTTTGTTGATTAAAAAACACTATATCGGATTCATATTGGTATCGGCAGATATCCAAATTTATGATATCGGTATCAGACATAAAAAAAAAGTGGTATCGTGCCATCTCTAATAATAACAACTGCAGCCAAGAAGAGTGCCTGACGAGCCCAGTTGTAAGTAAGCTATTAAGACTCGACTGTACATTGTGTTTGTGTTTTCCTCCAAAACTATAAGTTCCATTGGAGCAGCCTTTCAATGCCTCTCTGTCTCTCGCAAGCAAAGTTGACCCAGACAACAAAGTAAAGCTATTTTTTGGCTATGACCCCGACACGGAACCCGACGTATTAGCCAGAGGTCCCTTTACTATGGTTTGGAGCCGCGGACCTTCAGTAATAGTAATAAATCACACAGCAATAGTACATTCATGTAGTTGTAAAAAGCATGATAATATATTAAGTAATCCAAAGTATTCAGAATATGTTACTCTCATTGAGTAACGTAATGGAATACGTTACAAAATACATTTTGGGGCATGTATTCTGTAATTTGTAGTGGAATACATTTTAAAAGTAACCTTCCCAACACTGGTTACTCCCCAACACTGCTCACAAAGTCACCTTCCTTCTTGAGGGGTGGCTGTAGCCTAGTAGGTAGAGCAGGTCATGTAGTAATCAGCTGTTTGGTTGTTGGCTGCAAATATCCTTGGGCAACATACTAACCCCGAGTTGCTCTCGGAGTGAAAGAATGAGATTGCGAATATAGGCAGCGTTCTCCGAAGAGTGGCTAGCCCTTAGAGTTGAGGTTCAATCGGGGTACAGCTGCTACTCCTCCACCCTGAAAGGAGTCAGGTGAGTTAATTTACACATCTGACCAGATCCCTCCTGGTTCATATTGCTTCTTCACTGGACTATATGTGGTGTCGCGATTGAGGAATAACCGGGGACGGTAACTAAGATATTGACAACGCCACCTGGGGGAGGGCGTTACACCCCAGGAAAGATTTCTCTAGCCAATGTACGTGTTGCACTGGCTACCAAAGCCCACAGACTCGTTATTAACGGCAGAGGTGAGACAAAGGAAGTTACCAAATCAAAATTTATTAAGAGGAACTACTAAAAACATATAACTACAGGGAGTGCAGAATTATTAGGCAAATGAGTATTTTGTCCACATCATCCTCTTCATGCATGTTGTCTTACTCCAAGCTGTATAGGCTCGAAAGCCTACTACCAATTAAGCATATTAGGTGATGTGCATCTCTGTAATGAGAAGAGGTGTGGTCTAATGACATCAACACCCTATATCAGGTGTGCATAATTATTAGGCAACGTCCTTTCCTTTGGCAAAATGGGTCAAAAGAAGGACTTGACAGGCTCAGAAAAGTCAAAAATAGTGAGATATCTTGCAGAGGGATGCAGCAGTCTCAAAATTTCAAAGCTTCTGAAGCGTGATCATCGAACAATCAAGCGTTTCATTCAAAATAGTCAACAGGGTCGCAAGAAGCGTGTGGAAAAACCAAGGCGCCACATAACTGCCCATGAACTGAGAAAAGTCAAGCGTGCAGCTGCCAAGATGCCACTTGCCACCAGTTTGGCCATATTTCAGAGCTGCAACATCACTGGAGTGCCCAAAAGCACAAGGTGTGCAATACTCAGAGACATGGCCAAGGTAAGAAAGGCTGAAAGACGACCACCACTGAACAAGACACACAAGCTGAAATGTCAAGACTGATTTTTCTAAGGTTTTATGGACTGATGAAATGAGAGTGAGTCTTGATGGGCCAGATGGATGGGCCCGTGGCTGGATTGGTAAAGGGCAGAGAGCTCCAGTCCGACTCAGACGCCAGCAAGGTGGAGGTGGAGTACTGGTTTGGGCTGGTATCATCAACGATGAGCTTGTGGGGCCTTTTCGGGTTGAGGTTGGAGTCAAGCTCAACTCCCAGTCCTACTGCCAGTTTCTGGAAGACACCTTCTTCAAGCAGTGGTACAGGAAGAAGTCTGCATCCTTCAAGAAAAACATGATTTTCATGCAGGACAATGCTCCATCACACGCGTCCAAGTACTCCACAGCGTGGCTGGCAAGAAAGGGTATAAAAGAAGTAAAACTAATGACATGGCCTACTTGTTCACCTGATCTGAACCCCATTGAGAACCTGTGGTCCATCATCAAATGTGAGATTTACAAGGAGGGAAAACAGTACACCTCTCTGAACAGTGTCTGGGAGGCTGTGGTTGCTGCTGCACGCAATGTTGATGGTGAACAGATCAAAACACTGACAGAATCCATGGATGGCAGGCTTTTGAGTGTCCTTGCAAAGAAAGGTGGCTATATTGGTCGCTGATTTGTTTTTGTTTTGTTTTTGAATGTCAGAAATGTATATTTGTGAATGTGGAGATGTTATATTGGTTTCACTGGTAAAAAATAAATTATTTAAATGGGTATATTTGTTTTTTGTTAAGTTGCCTAATAATTATGCACAGTAATAGTCACCTGCACACACAGATATCCCCCTAAAATAGCTAAAACTAAAAACAAACTAAAAACTACTTCCAAAAACATTCAGCTTTGATATTAAAGAGTTTTTTGGGTTCATTGAGAACATGGTTGTTCAATAATAAAATTATTCCTCAAAAATACAACTTGCCTAATAATTCTGCACTCCTTGTATAAAAACAGGAAGGCACCTAGGGTAGCAGGGTTGGGGACGGCAAAATAGTTAATAAAAACACTTTATTAACAAACGATGATTAAAATGACCAGACTCCCTCTCACAATGCTACCCTAAAACAATCACAGCATGATAAAAGAATAACTAAACAAAATAGCGGAGACCGGCCACTTGAGGAGGCAACCGACAGGGAGGAGTGCCCAAGGGTGCCACCAATTACTCACCGTTGTAACTTCACTGCAGACCTCACTGTCACTCACACTAAACTCTAAATGGTGCAATCTACCTATGCCCGGTGTGTACACTCGCATGCATCGGGAAGGGGATTCCACCTCACGTGCCTAGCCACTCAGCAAGCGGCCGCACCTCCACTAAAGCAATAAAACATTACACACATTAATAAAAGATCTACATGAAACAAATACACCCCAAAGTACTGTTCGTTATAAAAGCATCACATAACAAACAAAACAGCATATGACAAGACAGCAGCAGTATAGTGCAAACCTGCAACAAAAGAGGGAAACAGTTGTTAAAGTCCACCCTACTGTATGCCACGTTATGATGAACACAAGAGTCCCACTCACCACTCTCTAAAGGGCAATACTAAACTGAGTAGCTTTCCTTGAGAGATCTGCAGCACTTAACTGCCTAATGCTCTCAGCCACCTTCGTTCTTTCTTTCTTTCTTACAGTTATATTGGCGGTTGGCAAACAAGTGAAAGGTGCATTACCGCCACCAACTGGTATGGAGTACGGTCTGGAACGACGCCCAAAAAAAAAAAAAAAATTTCTCAAATCCTGCTAAACAGGTTCCCCTCTCAGCCACCTTGGATGAACAAGACTGCCAAATGCCTCCTTCTGGTAGTGAAGCGCAGCTGTTTCTTATAAGCCTGCTAATTATCGGCTGGGAATGTGTGGATGTCAGTGGTGCATTTGTGGACATCATATAAAATCCTACCCCAGAATCTACTTCACTACATGTAGTAACTCACCGTTATGAGAAAGTTCTCAAATTTAATTTAAAAAAAAAAAACTCCAGTTGATCCAAAATGCTTGATCTAGATAGAGAGGACATATTTCTCGTCATCCTGCTCCTCACATCTAAGGTTATACATTATTACCTTGACAGAGCACTTTGCTCCGCTGCTTCCTTGTTGTGACTAAGGTCTTATTGTTTTGAATCACCGACTGTACAGTTTCTGGAAGCTGTGAACAGTTTCTCTCCGAGTTAAAGAATGGTGTTTCGTGTTTATGAGTTACAGACACTAACTTCTTTTTAAAAATCTGGCATCTTGTCCTTGTGTGACTTTTATGTATTTCCTGTTCCTTTAAGTTCTTCAAAGTGATTGATACTAAAGTGAACAGTAGGTTGGCTGTAATGTGATCTGGAGTCAGCAGTGAAAAGTGAAGAGACTGTGTACTGGTAAAACAGCCTGGATCAGCTCGACTGACACTTTGGATTAAACGCAGCAGTGACGCCAGAACTGATGCTGAACTCATCTGAGTCTTATTGGTAACAGAAGCAAGAGCGTGATGAAGGAATGTATGTTGTCAGGTGTATTCTGGCTCATACGAACACTGTATATGTTTTTGCTTCAGCTCCCGGTACTTTAGAGGGAAATGTCTGTTACAATCATAAAAATAAAAAAAAACGTCCACATTACATTTGTAACAGGAATAACTCTTAAACAGGTTTTCCATCCTGAATGACTGGATTCCTTTAAAGGACCTTTACGTGGTGGAAAGCGTGCATCTACGAATGAAGTGTGAGAGGAGGAGGAAACTAAGCACATGAAGCTCAGACTGATCAGACTGAGAAAGCAGTGAAGCACTCAAACTCTCAGCAACCTCCTCATGTTGAACATCTTTTCAATAATAATAATAAGATGCTATTTTTACTGCTTTTAGTGAGAAACTAATACCTTTTAGGGTTTTAAAATTCTTGTTCTGTAAAATCTTCAGTCCTGCTTCAAACACACAACTTTAAAAACTGGAAAGTTACCTTGTAAAATAAAAATGGTGGGCGTGCCTTGTTTATGGGATCGTGATGACTTTGGGATCTAATCTTTTCAAAATATGTTAAAAATAACCATTAACACTTTATTGCCCACGTCCTACACACCACTCTCAGCCATGTGGACAAGAAACAGGGTAACTATGTGCGAATGCTGTTTGTTGATTACAGTTCAGCGTTTAACACAATAGTGCCCTGCAGACTGTTCACAAAGCTGAGGGATCTGGGACTTAACAGCCGTCTGTGTGCATGGGTGTTGGACTTCCTCACTGGCAGAACTCAGGTGGTGAGGGTGGGCAGGTGCTTCTCCAACAGCATCACCATCAACACAGGAGCACCTCAGGGATGTGTCCTCTCGCCACTGCTCTACTCCCTCTACACTTCAGACTGTGTGGCCACCCATGGCTCCAACACCATTGTGAAGTTTGCTGACGACACAGTGGTGTTGGGTGCCATCTCCAACAACGATGAGACGGCCTACATGGATGAAGTGACGAATCTGGCATCATGGTGCCAGGACAACCACCTCCAGCTGAACGTCAGCAAGACCAAGGAGCTGGTGGTGGACTTCAGAAGGAGTCAGCACAGAGACTACACGCCCATTATCATCAATGGAGCTCCAGTGGAGAGGGTGCAGTCCTTCAAGTATCTTGGTCCAGACCAAAAAGGCTAGGCAGCACCTGTATCACCTACGACAACTGAGGAAGTTCAGGGTCTCCCCAAAGATCCTCAGGATTTTCTATACAGGCGCTGTGGAGAGCATCCTCACACAGAACATGACATCGTGGTTTGGGAACAGCTGTGTGAAGGACCAAAAAGCTCTCCAGAGAGTGATCCGTACAGCAGAACGCTGCTGCAGGATTGCTTTCCCCCCGCTTCAGGACACCTACACCAGGAGATGCCGGACTAGAGCAGCGCAGATACTGAAGGACCCGTCCCATCCTGGCAACAAACTGTTCCAACTTCTGCAATCTGGTAGAAGGTTCCGCATCATCCGGGCAAGGACAGAGAGACTCAAGAGGAGCTTCTATCCCCAAGCCATCCGTGCCCTAAACACACACACCCGCCCTCTCACATCATCTATAATTGACTGAGACAGGACTCTTCCAGACACTAAACCAAGGCACAATGTACATTTCAATTCCTTTAATTTTAAATATGTTTATATTGTCTATCCTGTAAAATACTCAGATGTCTATTCATATTAATGTACAGAATTCACCTGCTTGCTGCTACTACTGCACAATCACCCAATGTATATACTATATATATATAATGTTCTTCCTCTCAACCCCCCCCCCCCCCAATTTTTTTGCACATGTCGAGGAGCGTGTCAGGCTACATTTCACTGTGTGTTATACTTGTATAACTATGCAAGTGACAAATAAACCTTGAACCTTTATTGATCATTTTACAAGTGCTCTTTAAACAACTGTAACTTCGTCATTGTTCACGCTAGAGCAAAAATGCGAATGGTTTCAGAAAGAAGTGAAGCTGCGCTTTACAGCGATATTTGGTGTATTATGGTAGCTCAAAACATTCACAACCTACTGCTATCTGAACATAGAAGGAAAACTCAATTCCGCCTAGATTTTACCATGTGCGCCTTGCACTAATGTAACTTCTCGAGCATTTGGTCAAGAGAGATATTTCAAACGGTTATTGAAAGATGAGAAGGCGAGCTTTACCAAACTTTAGGGTCCATCATTAGAAAGCATGAGCAGTAATGGTCCAATGTAAGAATTGATGACGCACAGAGAAGGAAGGTGGGTGTGGAGAAGTGGCAATGCCCCAAAAAAGAGAGAGAGAGATTTTTTTTAAATGAGTAGCTTAGGCACAAAAACTATATTGAACATATTTAGTTTATATTTAAAGTTGATGTTGTATTACATTTTGTTCCTCTTGAATATCAGTTTCCACTTAACTGTAAATCTGAAAAAACAGTTGCATCCACTCTGTGTGGGGAACATGAGAGTCAGAGGTGAGAGGAACATCTCTGTCTATGACACCAGTCTCTATAAAGACTGAGTGTTATCAGCCTGTAACTAAAGATAAGAACTCTGTTACAAACTCATCATTATACTTTTAAAGTTAAATGTTGCAAAGGTTAAACACAAGATTATGATTCAGATGTGACTTTTCTGATAGTTAATTATGTTTAATACTGATCAGAACATCATAAGTTAAATATAATTATGTTTATGTTGGCAAACATAATAATGATTCTAGAGACATGTCATGGTCCCTGTGTCTTCCCGGCCAGCCCAGTGATGCTACATTTGTTTATTGTAATACTGCTCTCTCTCATCACTCTGCCTGGGCGGAGCTCACTGCGGGCTTCTGCCTTTGTCCCACGCACCTGTCTCCAGTCACTCAGCTATTGTGTTCCTGTGCCATTTAAAGCCGGGGCTCAGATTCTCTCATTGCTGGATGATTGTGCTTGACACGTTAGTGTTGGATTCTCTCTTGGTGAAAAGATCTAAGATTTACCTTCAGGAGGTGTTTCCTAGTTTTGACTTCCCTTATCCTGAGAACAGTTTCCCCTGACTGAACAACCCTGCCTCTCAGGAGTTACTGTTGTGGCTAAGTGATGATTCCCTTTTGTGTGGAACTGTGTTGTGGAGCACTAGAGTAAGCGACCTCCCCTCTCTGGATCATCCCTTTGGACCCCTGGGACCCCGGATTTCTCCTCACCTGTACATATCTAGCACCTGGTGTTTTCTATAAATAAAGAACTGTTTGAACTGTCATTTTCAGTCTGCGCTTGAGGTCCCATCCGGTCACTGTGACAAGACAGGTCTAACTCTGGTCTAACTGAAAGCCTGGGTAGAAACGGCCTTGACAGATATGAGAGTGAATGAGAGCACACACACGACACTTTGACTTTTAAAGTGATTTAGTAAAAAGTGGATTGTACGGAAAAGTTGGAGGAAACTTTAATCTGTGGGTTAGGGTTGGGATTGACAAGTATTCCTGTGACTGCTTTAAAAGTGATTATGATTAAACTAAATGTTCTTGTGAGGATTTGTTACAGACAAATCTAACTGAAGTCAAAAAGCATAAAATGAAGACATGAAAAGACATGAAATAGCCTTTGCCCGTCACCCCTACACGAAACACACTTCCTGTAAAGGGGTCGTGGGATTACTTTAATGTGCTTTTTGCACTGTTTATAAAAATGTTTATACAAATATAAAACCTATCATTTGTGTGCTGCACTACAAGGTGGATATTTGCAAAATCATGACTACCTCATGACATTTTGTCTCAAAAATTAACCCTATGAATATGTCAGTACCATTAGGATGAAATTATTGTGTCACCAACATTTTAATGTTAGACATATAATTTTAACAACCTCCGTAAACTAATATCCTGGCTTGCTCAAAGCTGCTGTTTTCTCTGAAAGTTTCAATCAAAATTAGAAATGCTACTGTGGGAGACTGAGATAACTAATAGTGCTGCATGTTGTGCAGTTCGTTTCCAAAACACGTTATTCATACTTACATACAATTTTAGACTGATGTGGGCCAAAGCCTAGCATAGCCTGTAACGTTATTATGACGGACACATTTTATGAGTTAATTTGGCTTTAAGTAACTTGCAGGTTTCTTTGAAAAATACTTATATCCAGGTTCTTCCTTTTTGCTGCTGTCCTCCTCTCCTCCTCGCAGCGCAGGTTTGCCGCTGCTAAAACTAAACAGCAGTGATGGGTCGTTCGCGAACGAAATAGCTCTTAGAGCCGGCTCTTTGACGTGAACGACGCGAGCCGGCTCCTTATCGCAAGCCATCACGTGGGTTTTTTTTTTTTCTTTCTCTCAGCCTCTCTCTCGCACTTTTTTTCTGCTTCACTCAGCCTTGTGCTTTACGCTGGGCAGAGGGGGGAGGGGCGGTAGTTACACTCAGTAGCACAGGAACAGAGCCAGAGGGAGAGAAAGAGAGCCAGGGACAACAACGTCACATTAGAAAGGTATAGTAATCATCCACAACTATTTTCAGTTGCAGATGATAAAGGATTCAGAAAGTTTATTCATGCAGGTCCATATGACAGAGAATGTGCATGTTCTTTTTGTTTTCATATTTTAATTTATATTTAATTGTGTTGTGGTTTGCAGTGTTTTGTGTTGTTTCACTTTAAATTTGTAAAAGGAAAAAGCTGACTCAGAACTCAGAAGCACATAAAAACTCAAAACACATACAAAAGACAACAGAAGTGCTCCAGGATGCTAGGGTTGAGCTTTTGTTACCTAGTGGCTGTAGCCACTAGGTAAGCCAGCAAGTACCAACGACTGGATTTGGTGTGTGGTAATAACAGGTAAATGAACATTTTTTTTTAAATTATTTGAATATATATGAGTGCCTGTGTATAAATACACAAACAATACACACATGCTTTCAATTGTGTAATTTAAGTGATCTAGTAGCTCTGCTTTGGAATTTCAGTTCATGCTAGAAATGTGTTTTGGAGTTTGTACGTGTTTTGTCTCTAGGGGCCACCACATATATTTATATATAAACATATATAAATAAAACCACTTTTTTTGTGCATAATTTTATATTATTGTTAATATAAATTAATTATAGCAACAAAACAACCTGAAGAGCTCTGTGAAAGGCACAGCCATTCACATTGGCCATATTTGTCACATGAGGTAGGACTCCAGTAGGACTCACCGCTGGGTAAATGAGACGTTGACAGATCGTTTTTTGTTTTTTTTTTCTTTCTATCGGGTTTGATTTTCTTTACTCGAATAGATCAAATTATTGGTGGGGACAACTCAATAATCGCTGAATATTGGTGGGGACATGTCCCTTCCGTCCATGCCAAATCTACGCCCTTGCTTTATATATATTTTCTTTGGATCAGTTCCCTTTGCTCATTCTCAATGTAGGGATACCTTCAAATGCAGTAACCATCTCAAATGCATCACAAAAGTAATTGAAACAATCAAAACAGATGTAAGACAAGAAAGAAAAAACAATATTTCAACACCCCAAAGAAAAGGAAAAAGAATGGAAAATGTGGTACCACTGGACTTTTACTGGTTGTCAACAGTCAGTTTTTATGATGTCAGTTTCATTTAGTTACCAGTTTATTTGGGTTTGAGAACAAAAAACAACCTGAGTCCCAGGCGAAGAAAAAAGTAGCAAAAGAAAATGATAAGGTATCTCTCAGGTGGACTTCCTTTTGTTTTTTCTCCTACCGCCCTCCTGGTACGGTAGGCATCAATGTGTCGGCGTCCTGACACACAGAAGCTCTCCACAGCAGCAACAGTGTCCTAGATCCACAATACCAGCTCTTCACTCGGCACACATGGAACTGTCCCTCAAAAAAAAAAAACATTCAGAATGGTTCAAAAGGTTCAAAGAAACACTCCGACTCCTTTGAGGTAGGTACCCGTCTGTGGTTCACCGCTAACGGAAACTCTCTCACAAATGTTAATGGAACCTCTTTTTCCCTTTTAACTGGAGTTTTTCCTTGCCGTCCTTTTTCCTCTGCACCACACCTTCACGCGCACCAAGCTGCAGGTAATGCCTTCAGGGCAAGATCAGAAATTAAACTATCAGACAAGAGCTACAATATGGGAAACTATGATGCATTTAAAGAACCCTGTACTTCTGATTGCTGTGAATCTTACCAGGGTTACACTTAGCTGCTCAGTTTCTACAGGTTAAACTGGTTTTGACGTCACTCTAAAGTTAACTTACGATAACACGTCAGTGTCATCAGATCAGACGCTCACAGACACCAGGACTAACAAACGGGCTGAATGAGCAGCTACTTCTCTCCAGATGGTTCCTCCACGCAGAAAGCTGGGAAGTGTCTGGAAGATGATGTGAAGTGAAATCAGCGGGTAAGAATCCCACCTGAGAAATCTGTAAATGTGCGAACAGGATCAGTCTGATCACAGTGAGCTGGATCACCGGCTGTACAGGAGAGATGTCTCTTCATGCTGATTGGCTGTTTGCTGCTTTAGGGTATAAATGTTGTAAAGGTCTTCTCTCTGAGGTAAAGAACAATGACTTTCCAGTGATTTTCATGTGTTCTTGTTGTGATTAGCAGGTAATGTGAATTACAGTTTGATTGTAATCTGAACCTAAGTCTGCAGGGAAAAATGTAGAGAATGTGTGAAGTGGTTGAACGGCCCACATAAGCTTGGCTGAGGTTCAATTTTAATTCACAAGGTGTGGATTAAATAGTCTACGGTCTAAGCTCAGCATAAAGAGACATTTTTAAATCAGTCACCCTGGGTGGACGCCTGAAGCTCTGGGACACCAAAGTGAAATAATATACTAGTTACATCATAGTAAAAATATAATAAAAAGTTATTATTAATATTATTATTACATAATGATTCACTAGCTGTATGCATTTGATCCATAACATCCTATTAGGTGTCACACATACTGAGTGGATTTTGCCACAGTTTATACAGGTTATGAAGTTTTTGGACTTTGAAGTTCCAACATATAGATTTTCAACAACAGTCTCAGTTTCTATTAGAGAGAAAACAGTAATCTAAGACGCTTTCTCCAGTTACACAGTAAAAATGCCTATTGCAGCATAACTAAGGGAAGATTCAGCCCTAACTATATGCTTTAGCAAAAAAAGAAAGTTTAAAGCCTAATCTTAAGAGTAGCGATAGTGCCTGTCTCCCGGATCCAAACTGGAAGCTGGTTCCACAGAAGAGGGGCCTGAAAACTGAAGGCTCTGCCTCCCATTCTACTTTTAAATACTCTAGGAACAACAGGTAAGCCTGCAGTGTGAAAGTGAAGTGCTCTAATGGGGTGATATGGTACTACAAGGTCATTAGATACCATATTTCAAAGATTTTCAGGGCACAGTACAATAACCTCTGTTTTATCTGAAGTAAGAAGCAGAAAGTTAGTGGCCATCCAGGTCTTTATGTCTTTAAGACATTCCTTCAGTTTGACTAATTGGTGTGTTATCTGGCTTCATGGACAAATAGAGCTGGGTGTCATCTGCATAGCAGTGTAAATGTATGCTATGTCTTCTGATGATACTGCCTAAGGGAAGCACATATAATGTAAACAGAATTGGTCCTAGCACTGAACCCTGTGGAACTCCATAATTAATCTCAGCATGTGAAGAGGACTCTCCATTTACATGCACAAATTGGAGTCTATTAGATAGATATGACACAAACCACTGCAGTACAGTACCTGTAATACCTACAGCATGTTCTAATCGCTCTAATAGGATATTATGGTCGACAGTATCGAATGCTGCACTAAGGTCTAGCAGGACAAGCACAGAGATGAGTCCACTGTCAGAGGCCATAAGAAGATCATTTGTAACCTTCACTAAAGCTGTTTCTCTGCTGTGATGAGCTCTGAAACCTGACTGAAACTCTTCAAATAAACCAAATGGGTGTCCATTCCTCATCATGCTTGGACATTGCTTGTGGTGTTCCACAAGGCTCTGTACTGGGTCCAAAATTATTTATTATTTATATAAATGATATTTGTAAGGCATCTGATATATTAAAATTAGTATTATTTGCAGATGACACAAATATTTTTTGTTCTGGGGGGAATCTAAAGGAGCTGCTGGATACAATTACTTCAGAAATGTGCAAAATTAAAAAATGGTTTAACAGGAACAAACTATCGCTAAATCTAAGTAAAACTAAAATTATCTTATTTGGGAATTCCCTTAGAAATGCACAAGTGCAGATTCATGTAGATGGTGTGGAAATTGAAAGAGTACTTGAACATAAGTTTCTTGGTGTGATTATAGATGATAAATTAAACTGGAAGTCTCATATAAATCATATACATAACAAAATTTCAAGAAGTGTCTCAATCTTGAGTAAAGTAAAACACATTCTGGACCACAAATCACTCCACATTCTCTATTGTTCCCTGATTGCACTGTATTTGAATTACTGTGCAGAGGTTTGGGGCAATACTTACAAATGTTCGCTATCATCAATCTTTATATTGCAAAAAAGGGCCATAAGGATAATCCATAAAACTGGTTACAGAGATCATACAAATCCACTATTCTTAAAATCAAAAATTCTAAAATTCACAGATCTGGTTCATTTTCTCACAGCACAAATTATATATAAAGCAATAAATAACCTGCTTCCTGACAATATTCTAAAAATGTTTTCTAAAAGGGAACGGGGATACAATTTGAGGGGGGAATTAAATTTAAAACATCCTCGTATCCGTACAACATTAAAAAGTTTTTGCATCTCTGTGTGTGGAGTGAAGCTGTGGAACAGACTAAGTAAAGATATGAAGCAATGTCCAAGCATGGCGCAGTTTAAAAAGTGGTTTAAGGATATGGTTTTTACAGGGTACAGGGAAAAGGTAGAGATTTGATAGGGTGTTCTTGTCTAATATTTTCATGTGTGTGCGCATGCACGGGTTTGTTGGTATGGGTATAATATATATATAATTGTAGGTTGTGTATCCTTGAGGTGTTAATGGGGTTATTGAAAATGTGTATATGTGCGTATGTGTGTATATACGTATGTATGGATAGATAGAAACATATATGTGTATATTTTTTTTTTTAAAAATTACACATAACATATAATGTAATTGCAAGGAGGTATTTCTGTAGTCTATTGATACTAGATAGTGGAAAAGGGGTGGGATTAAATAAGCTTATGCTTCTTCCTGCTCCTTTTTGAACATGGACGTTATTTGGAGTTGTGTTTGCTCGTTTTCCTTTTGTTTGCTTTGTTCATTTGTCTCTTTTAATTCTATTTTTTTTTATACTTTTTCAACATGTTCAAAATAAAGATTCAATCAATCAATCAATCAATCCCTCTGCAGATGATCTGTTAGCTGTTTGACAACTACTCTTTCAAGGATTTTTGATATGAAAGGAAGGTTGGAGATTGGCCTATAATTAGCTAAGACTGCTGGGTCTAGAGATGGCTTTTTGAGTAAAGGTTTAACTACAGCCAGCTTGAAGGCCTGTGGTACATAGCCGATTATTAGAGATAGGTTGATCATATTTAAGATCGAAGAATTAATTAATGGCAGGACTTCTTTGAGCAGTTTTGTAGGAATGGGATCTAAAAGACACGTTGATGGTTTGGAGGAAGTAATTATTGAAGTTAACTCAGAAAGATCAGTTGGACAAAAAGAGCCTAAATGAATATCAATGGTACTAAAAGTAGCTGTAGATAATATTACATCTGTGAGATGATTATAGGTAATTTTTTCTCTAATGATTAAAATTTTATTTGTGAAAAAGTTCAAGAATTACTAGTTAATGTTAAAGGAAAAGGAATAGGCTCAACAGTGCTCTGACTTTTTTGTCAGCCTGGCTACAGTGCTGAAGAGAAACCTGGGGTTGTTCTTATTTTCTTCAATCAGTGACGAATAGTAAGCTTTACGGAGGGCTTTCTTATAAAGCAGCAAACTATTTCTCCAGGATAAATGATGCTCTTCTAAATGTGTGACACGCCATTTCCTCTCCAGCTTACGAGTTATCTGCTTTAGGTTACGTGTTTAAGAATTATACCAGAATGTCACAGTCAGCGGGGGCAGACCATGTGGAGGGTGTTTGGAGGACCCAGGTGCGGACACAGACGAAGGAGGCAAAACTTTTACTAAACTCAAAGCCAGCCTTTATTAGGGCCGGTAAACATTAAAGCAAAAATAGCCAAAAATAAACTAAGGCAATGACCTAAACAAAGAGCCTAAACTGGGAAACAACTAAAGACTAAGACAAACTAAGACTCTGACTTGAACTGTAACTATGAGCTATGAACACAACATGAAAAAGCTAAGAACAGAATTCTGGATTGGTACATGAAAGACTATGAAAACATGACAGGAGCAGATTACTATGAACATGACTAGTAACAGAGTTCGAAAAACTATGACTCATGACGTGTAGCTAGAGTGACAGGAATGATAACAGACAATGCAACACAGACTGAATGAAACACAGAGACTAAATACCCACAGGGATGATCAGGGGAAGTGGAAACACACGAGGAAGAACAGCTGACACACATGAACCTAATGACAGGATAGGGGAAGTGAAAACTAAATACAATGAACAAAGAACACCAGACTCTTTCAAAATAAAACAGGAAACATTGAGACATAGACATGACACAAACTTCAAAACAAGGACCACACAGACATGAAACATGACAGGTAGACGCATGGCCCAGGAGACAGTAGAGGGGGAGATGACAGAAACAACTAAGAAACAAAGGACTAAACTGTAACCTAGAAATTAACTAGATGAGCTAAACTAGAACACAAATGAATACAAAAGGTAAGATACATAAAAACTCAAACACTGGGTCACACGACCCAGTACCTTGAAACAGGGAGTCAAGCACATCTGATTTGAGGCCTTATCCAGTGTCATACATGGCGAGGTAAAGCACAGGCCGCCCCCTCGAGGTTTCTGGTAGTTAGAATGACTCTGGGGTGTTGATTCATTTAAACTAACATAATCATCCTGCTGCAACCAGGTTTCTGTAAGGTAAAGTAAATTGATTGTCTCAAACAAGGATGCTGTGGACTCAAGAGCAGACTCAATTGCTCGAACTATGTACAATTTATTTGTAGGAAAAAAGTACTTAAACAAGGCTGATTCTAACAGAAACTATACGCAGGAACTGAGGGAGACCAGAGGATGGAGAAACGGACGTGGAACACAAGGAGAACACGAGGTTTTACTGATCTGGAAAACAATTAGAGTGGTACTAGTGGAGAGTCTTGTGCTTACTTGAAAACACCGGCTATTAGGCAGAGGAGGGGTTGCCGTGGGAGCGTCCCAGGGATGGCTGAGAATGCGGGGAAGCTGGTCCAGGTTCCAGGGTGTCCAGGGGAGAGGAATTCACCGTTGAAGTACGGGCTGGAGGGCAGGCCGAGGAGATGGTGAGTCCTAGGGTTCTAGGCAGACTGGAGAACGGAGTGGAAACAGAACCAGCGCTGCTGATGAGCACGACGGGTGATGCATCTGGAGAACACAGGATCAACCCACGATCCAGGCAAACGGAGTCCAAACACAGCGGAGGCCAAGTTTACCACTAGTGGTAGCAGGATGAATTGGCAAGGAGTGGCAGGAAACGCTGGCTTAAAAACCCTCCAGATGGAGGCCCGGAAATTGGAAGCAGGTGATGAGCTGGCCAACTCCACCGCAGGAACCTGGACCACATCCGACCAGACACTCCCATGGCATATGACATCGATTTATTGATCAATTATTAAGACATGTACCAACAGAGACTTGGAAGAGAGAGACCTAATGTTTAATAATCCACATTTCACTGTTTTACTCTTTAGTTCAGATGTGGATGCTGTATTGTTCTTTCTTTGTGTTTTTTATGTTTGTTTTTTGTCTGTTTGGGAGCTGACACAGTCTCTATGGAGATGGGTTTTGGGGAGGGTAACAGGAGGAGAGAAGCTGCAGAGAGGCGTGTAAGACTGCAACTCTACTTCCTGGTCCCAACGCTGGCTAGCCCTATTTTGGAGGGTTTAATACATTTGTCCATAATTGTCCAGCCTGTCTCAGCTTGTCTCACCAATGTTTCTTTCACTGTTAACTATTAGTTTGCTGTTTCCGTGTGAAGGTGTGGGCTTTGCTATGGATCAGTGTGAGCAAAGAGAGGAGGGAGTCCCTCCCTCTGCAGCCACTCTGTGTGGGGAACATGAGAGCCAGACCAAAGCTCAGAGGTGAGAGGACCGTCTCTGACTATCAGGACTCTTCTCCATGTCACAGCTCAGCACTCACATCACTGCTCCATCATTATTCACATTCAAAGCTCTGTTTGTGTTTGTGTTAGACCAAAGCTGTGGTTCAAATCACACTCTGCTGGACCTGAACATGAACCCAGCTCTGTGTCTGTAAAGAGTGACAGGTCCCTCAACGAGCCGATTGATTATAAAGAACAATGGTCTTCAAAAAGTTCTAAAAGGTACTGTAAGTTTTTGTTTTCATGTATATGTTTCAGAGGACAGTGACTCAGGGCACTACACCAACATGAGGTTGGATTAAACAGAGAGATACAAATTTTACACTGACAGAGTGAAACTTCAGTGTTCTGAATAAAGATATTACAGCAGTCACCTCAGGCCCTTAATACTGTAATCTAGACCCAACAATCATAATCTCCTATGAGAAAGTAGAGATAGTGTCTGTCTCCTGAATCCAAACTGGAAGCTGGTTCCACAGAAGAGGAGCCTGAAAGCAACATGAACACAGAAATTACATCCTGATTGTTTCCCAGTAAACCTTCTCACTGGTTTCCTGTTTTTCACTACTGCTCAATGGCTGTATCCCAATTCAGGGTCTGCAGCCTTAAAGTACACAGCCTCAACGATCCTCAAGGGCCGCGTACTTAAAGACCGCTAAGGCCAGAAGTGCGAGGCTTGTGAAATGGGACAGTCTAGCCTCCGTTGCGCTGCCCAGGTTGCCTAGCAACCATGATAGTAACAGCTGGAAACGTTTCATACAGCTTTGTTTGACAGAAATGAAAGAGAAAATCTTTTGTTCACTTGTTTGTTTGTTTCTACATGAGCTTTGATCATTCTCTGTAAGATTAAGGTCAGCTATTGAATGGCGTATATTTTAAAGTAAAGGCTTTAAAACCAAGTTAGTACAAACGTCACTAATGTCACATAACTTTGCCGACATGTGGCCAACAGTAATGTTTAATGTTCTTTGTTATTAAACATTTGCACATAAATAAGTGACATAATATTCAGTACTTACTTAAAGTTTACTCTTCGGCCGCCCCTCATCCGCGTTTTTTTTTCGGCAAAATTATCCACACCCACCGCCGCGCTATGCATTCTGGGATATGTTGGGCCAAGAAGTCTACACCGCCACGTCCTTAAAATTCAGGGAAATGAAGGACGCATTTTAGGGCCGCATTTTGAGCAGCCTTCGAATTGGGACAGCCTTCGTCACGTCGCTGTGACGTAATCGGCCTTAAAATGCGGCCTTTCAGGCTGCAGACCCTGAATTGGGATACAGCCTTTGTCTCCACATTACACTGCTGTAACCTCTGTGAGTCCAAACTGATCAGAGATGCTCATGTCTGACCGATGAGGCAGTGATGTCATCACTCAAATCTGTGTGTGTGTTTTATGTAGAAGAAAAAAGCTGTGGTACAAATCATACTCTGCTGGATCTGAACCTGAACCCATGTCAGCGAGCAGCAAACATCATATCAGACTGAAAAAGAAGCCCTTATTTAAAAAACAGTAAGTCTGTTTATTATACAGAAATAATTAATCAGTTATTATTCAGAAGTTAGCATGTTATGACCAGAGCGATGTGTGTAAAATGATAACATGTCCCATATAAACCCAATGAGTTAAATAAAGCACAGCTCCACTCTTTGCACTGCTAACCACTTTGCTTTAAAGTTACTGAGTCTGAGTTAAATTGCTGCTGCAAATCTTAGAGCTAAACATGTCAAAATTACATGTCTCAGTTCCCTGTGAACCAATTACTCTTCTACTCCTGCGGCCTTAACCCTTGTTATGGGTTAAAAAAAAAATAACTCTTTGAAAAGTACATGTTTAAAAAAAAAAGAAGTTCAAAAATCTTCATGTTTAAAGATGGATGAAAATACTTAAGAAAAAAATCCTGGTTGAGGTTGTCATAATTCATGCAAGAAAGGGTTAAAGTTCACTTCATACAAATCAAGGTTAATCTCGGCGCACTTTACAAAAACAACAAGGTCAGTGTTGAGGGGGCCTAGGGGCGGATGTTTGGGGGTGGACCCAAATGCAGACTCAAGAGGACACAGTGATGAGATTTAATAATCAGAATCAGAATACTTTATTGATCCCTAGGGGAAATTATTTTTTATTACAGTGCTCCATTATAAACAAACATTAACAAAGACAGACAATACTCTAACTAAGAATAGCACAATATATACAGGTATATATATATACATAAAAGTCACTTATTAATAAATAGCTGAAAAAGAACATGTGCAAGAAGGGTGTAGCTGTTAAGATAAGATAAGATAAGATAGAACTTTATTAATCCCTCGGGTGGGTTCCTCTGGGAAATTCGATAATGCCTGTTGCAGTAAACAGTGTGTTAAGTGGATGTGTTGTACAGGGAGATGGCCAAAGGCAGCAATGATTTCCTGTGTCATTCAGTGGTGCTTTTCGGTAATCTCAGTCTCTCACTGAACGTGCTCCTGTGACTGACCAGCATGTCATGGAGTGGGTAGGAGGTGTTATCCAACATTGTCTTTATCTCCGACACCACCTTGAGGGAGTCCAGCTCCATCCCCACATCATTACTGGCCTTACGAATCAGTTTATCGAGTCTGTTGGCATCTGCGACCCTCAGCCTGCTCCCCCAGCATGCAACAGCATAGAGGATCGCACTGGCCACAACAGACTCGTAGAAAATCCTGAGCATTTTCTGGCAGATGTTGAAGGACCTCAGTCACCTCAAGAAATAGAGACGACTCTGGCCCTTTCTGTAAAGTGCTGTGGTGTTTGTAGCCCAGTCCAGTTTATTGTCGATATGTACTTCAAGGTATTTATAGTCCTCCACAATGTCAACTCTGACCCCCTGGATTGAAACAGGGGTCAAGTATTTCCTGGTCTTCCTAAAGTCCACGATCAATTCCTTGGTCTTTGCCACGTTGAGCTGCAGATGATTCTGCTCACACCACGTGACAAAGGAGTCGACCACAGCCCGGTACTCTGTCTCATCATCCCTGCTGATGCATCCAACCACCGCAGAGTCATCAGAAAACTTCTGAAGATGGCAGGTCTCTGTGCAGTGGCTGAAGTCTGTGGTGTAGAGGGTGCAGAGGAAGGGGTGCCCCTATGTTGCTGATTACCTTGTCAGACGCACACTGTGGGAGACGTACATATTGTGGTCTTCCTGTCAGGTAATCAACAATCCAGGACACTAGAGAAGCATCCACCTGCATAAACTTCAATAAAGCAGGAATGTAGTGGACATCTCTGAGGTGATGTAGAACAAACTACAGAAGTGATAATTTGTAAAGTTAATAACAATCAGTGTGGGGTCAGTGGGGTGGATCAGAGAGCGTGGAGTGGTGGAGGTGTGCTCCAGAGAGAAAAGGAATGTCAGTAGATATGGAACTCTCTGTGCCAGGAACTCTCTGCAGGAGGGGGAGATACAAGGGTACCTAGACCCGGTTCGTAGAGTACGCTTGGGGAGTGTGATCGTGTGTACAGCGTCTCTTTATGTCTGTCTCCACGTTGGTTGAGTGTGGAGTAAGTGCATATGAGAGCATGAGGGTGGGAATGGATGTTTGTGTCTGTGTGTGGCTGTATGTCTGTGTCTATATGTCAGGTTGGGTATCAGACGCCACCTCTCTGGGGACATCTCAGGCCCTCCAAGGTTTGGAGGCCTATCTCCACCCACCACCACTTCCCCTGCCAGTGGCGGACTCCCTCAGGTGTCGGTGCGTTGGTGGTTCTTTGTGTCTGGGGGTGGGCGTCCGGGTACACACCAGCTCACTCCTTGGCGGCCGCTTATCGGGGCCTGGAGCCTGGGGCTCGCTCGGGCCACTTCAGAGGTGGGGTGCCCCCGGCCTCTCGGCCTGGGGCTCGGTCACTCAGGCACAGCTGGCTGCCGGCGGAGCTCACGGGCGCGTCACTGCAACTCCCCCTGGCTTCTGCTCCGCGGCTGCTGAGTGAGCCCTCATCTGGGACTCTCCTCAGCTCTTACTGGGACAGTGGCGCAGCTGCCCCTCTGTTGGTCTTCCTTGGTCTCTTGTGTTCTGGGGGCCTCTGGATGTCTGGAGTTTTGATCTCCTCCATACCTGCTTCATACCCTGGAGGACGGGGCTGTGGCTCCCCACACTCCCTAGCAGATCATTACATGGAGAAACCTTTGGAATGCAAGCATGCTGATCCACACAGGTATGCACACAGGTGTACACACGGGTATTCACAGACGCGGACTACAGCTTTCTTGGCTGCTGCCTCAAAGCACATTGTGCGCTGTCTATCTTGCGTGCTGCACAATATCGTTTATTATTTAGTATCTACTGATATCTACTGCTAGCTAGTTTATTGTGATGGTGCTGTTTTTTTATTATGTTGCTCTTTGCTGTTTGCTTTCTCTTCTGTTTTTTTTCTCCATACAGGTGACCCAGGTGTTTTGTTTTTTTGTTTGTTTGTTTTTTTCTCTTTCTTCCCCCCCTTCTCACCGTCTCTTCTCCCCTTTGGTTTTCTTTCTCTCCCTCTCTTTCTTTCATTCTTTCTTTTCATTCTTTCTCCCTGTCCTATCCCCCAGTCATGTCTTTATTTTATTTTCAGTTTGTAGCAACTGAAAATAAAATAAATTCATAATTATAATAAAGGTCAATCAAATGGACCAATATGGCAAGGCCATGATGATCCACTTGGTAAAATAAATCCGCTTGGCATCTTTCTTGGCCTTAAGACAACAATTCTGATGGCTAAAGATCCAAACGGGACACACAAAAAAAAAAAAAATAGATATGGAGACAGAAACTATTATAAAGAAGGGACAAGTCCGAGTTCAGATTTTCAGAAAGATTAGAGATGAGTAAAGACAGTTTGGACATGTGCAGAGCAGAGACAGAGGATGTGAATATGTAGCTGCCAGGCAAGAGGAGAAGAGGAGCTCATCATCACTTAAAAACATAACACGTCTTCCACCTGTGCTCTTAAAGCACTTTAACTCGGTGGTTTATAGCATCAGTTAACAAGCGGAAGCTGGAATGTAGCTCTATGTCATCAACTTCTTCTCTCACAGCCTGTTAAATTTCAAGTTCTTTTACTGATTAGTAGTGATTTGCATGTTGTGCACAGCCAATGCAGCACAATAGCCCCAAGCTTTAGGTGATGAGATGGGAACAAAGTAAATGTGGGGCAGAGATTACAATGGTGAAGTTAACAATGTTACTAATTCTCCTCCTTCAAAAAATAACTCAACAATCCTAAAGTTTGATACAGTTTGTTTTGTGCTGAGTCTTCTTGTTCTTCTGTATTCACTTGTGTGTGTGTGTCTGTGTGTCTGTGTGTGTGTGTTGTGTTTAAGCAAAAAGACACAGAGCAGCTTGGACTCTGCTGTAACAGAAACTGGACCTGAATCAAGTTGCGAGTCCGCGAAGAGCGAACAGACGAAAGACAGACGCAGCAAATTTCAGAGCTGGCAGTTGTCTAAAAACTAGTAAGCTTCACTGTGTGTGTGTGTGTGTGTGTGTGTGTGTGTGTGTGTGTGTGTGTGTGTGTGTGTGTGTGTGTGTGTGTGTGTGTGTGTGTACGTGCGTGCATTTGCATATGTGTGTTTGATATAGTTTCTTGCGCCCACTGGTTTTGTTTCGTTATGATGTTGCAAAAAAAAAAAATTTGTATTCACACATTTTGAGAGCAATGGCCTCATAAGGAGAGTTCATGATGGTCAGATAATCCTGAAAAAGGTAATATCTGTCTGGAAACCCTCTTCTTGGCTACACCAAGAAATTTTGTCCATAAAACCAGAAGTTTTTTACACACTGAAAAAAGCAGCTCCAAGAACACTAAGTACAATTATCTGTGTGACTGCAGATTACAAGAAAGAGCTGGAACAAATATAGTGACATGCAATAGCGTCATATAAAAGTATAGAGAGTAAAGGAGAAGATTGAGTGCTCAGTGCATCATTGGAGATCCTTCCTAAGGACTCCTTCAGTATGCCTCCTTGTACTGAAATCATTTGATCCATGTGGTACCAGTTTTTTTTGGTTTGATTGCATGTTTTTACTTTTTGCCTCCACACCAAGTTTTTACCTTACATGCCCTACTTTTTTTTTCAGTAGATGTTTTATGCTGAATTTTTCAGTGGAGTGTGTTAAATCTGTGTACTTCTAACAGTGTCCTTCAGGAAAGTCCAGACGCACAGCTTGCACCCAGCTGTGGGTCTATAGAATGGAAGATATTTTTACAAGATGGACCCCAGTCTGTTGATAACAGGTAAGAATATAAGAATTTCATTTTGCGTCCTCCTTGAATACATCATATCCAACATTTAGATAAGTAAGTCCCCAAAAGTTGATTTTGATTATCTGGATGTAGCGTTTTCAGTGGGATTGGGGAAACCTGCAGTCAGCTGAGACTGAAGAAGTCACTTGGATGAGTGATGAAACATTTCTCCCACTGAAAACACAACATCCAGATGAACAGAATCAAGCTTTTGGGATCACATACAAGTATTTACTTTGTTTCCATCAGAATTTATTATAGAAAGGAACCCCTTAAACAAACTGTACTTATACTAAAGTTAAATGTGTTCTGCAGTGTTGACCAGCAGGTCCTGCACCATCAAACACATCTGGACTACGTATTTATGGTGAGTGGAAGTCTAGATTGTTTTCTAGAAGTAAAGTAATTAAACTTTATTTTATTATGTTCCAAAACCCCAGTTCCAAACCGTGACTTCCCTCCATGACAATAGACGCACTCCGCTCCCAACTCGTGGTGGCACACAAAAAAACACAGCTCAGCAGAATAATCCACTATAGCGAGGTCTTTAACACACATTAGTCAACGGCTGTACTTAAAGTGTTTGACGCCGGCAGGAGCTCAGCCACCCTCTTAAAGCCAGTGCTCCTGACAACGGTAATCAGCTGGCCACGGATATCGAACGGCAGGTGTGGCTGCCTCCAGCTCAGGAATAATTCCTCCAGCAAACCAAAACGTGTGTATGTTATTTACGCGGATGTAAATAACACACACACAAACACACACAGAGAGACTGAGTAACAGGAGAGAGATAGCAGAACACAATAAACACATGAGCCTTGGACCCCTAGACCCATGCCGTGACAACTGGGTACATTGTTTAGTTATGCCTGTATATAAATATAAATAATTTATTTGATTTTATTTTTATTATAACTTCAGCAGTTCAGTGTGGTGGTAGCACTGTTCCACCATCTGGCCAGCGGCTTTCTGTGTAAAGTTTTCCCTGTGTTTGTCTCTAGGTGCTCTGGCTTTCTCCCACAGTTCAAAGACATGCAGTTGTTGGGGTTAGGTTAATTTGATTCTAAATTGCCAATAGGTGTGAATGTTATCTGTCTCTCTGAGTTAGCCCTGGATCAAGGCGCACACTGCCTCTCACCTCATGGAATCAGCTCCAGCTCCTCTGTGACTCAAATAAGCGGAAGAGGGAGGATGAATGGAAGCAATGAATAAATTCTGGCACATTAACTGTAGTGTATTATTACAAAGGCGTACATTTCTCGTCAGTCTCAACTGAAGTTAAACAACCTTTTTCTGGGTTCCAGATGTTGGAGGAAAACATTTTCAGTTTTGTGAAGAATGAGCTGAAAAAGATCCAGAACATTCTGAGTCCAGGTTACCCCAAAAATGCAGAGAATCTGAAGGAAAATGAGGAGGTGTTGGAATCTGACGAGGAGGAGAGGAAGAGTACCAGCGAGTCATTTCTGAGAATTACAGTGGATTTCCTGAAGCGAATGAAGCAGCAAGAGTTGGCTGACCGTCTGCAGTGCAGTAAGAGAATTTTAACACAATGGAAAGCAGAAAAAGAAGCAACAGAAAAAGTTGACATTTCAAACTCTGTTTGTATAGATTCTACGCATCTCCATCACATCTATGAAGTTTTCTGGCAGAATAGATTTAATGGAGTGTGTTTAAAAAAAAAGAAGTTGACCTTTTATTAAGCTTTATTAACTTGTCATTGTTTTTATTTTGTAGGAATTCAGACTGCAAAGTGCCAGCGTCAAGTCAAGGCTAACCTAAAGAACAGGTTCCAGTGTGTTTTTGAGGGAATTGCTAAAGCAGGAAATGCAACTCTTCTGAATCAGATCTACACAGAGCTCTACATCACAGAGGGAGGGACTGCACAGGTTAATAATGAACATGAGGTCAGACAGATCGAAACAGCATCCAGGAAATCAGACAGACCAGAAACAACAATCAGACAAGAAGACATCTTTAAAATCTCACCTGTTAAAGATAAGCCAATCAGAACAGTGCTGACAAGTGGAGTGGCTGGAATTGGGAAAACAGTCCTAACACAGAAGTTCACTTTGGACTGGGCTGAAGACAAATCCAACCAGGACATCCAGTTCATGTTTCCATTCACTTTCAGAGAGCTGAATGTGCTGAAAGAGAAAAAGTTCAGCTTGGTGGAACTTGTTCATCACTTCTTTCCTGAATCCAAAGAAGAAGATAGCGGCAGCTTTGAAGACTTCCAGGTTTTGTTCATCTTTGATGGTCTGGATGAGTGTCGACTTCCTCTGGACTTCCACAAAACTGAGACCCTGACTGATGTTACAGAGTCCACCTCAGTGGATGTGCTGCTGATAAACCTCATCAGGAGGAACCTGCTTCCTTCTGCACGCATCTGGATAACCACAAGACCAGCAGCAGCCAGTCAGATCCCTCCTGACTGTGTTGACATGGTGACAGAGGTCAGAGGATTCACTGACCCACAGAAGGAGGAGTACTTTAGGAAGAGATTCAGAGATGAAGAAAAATCAAACAGGATCATCTCCCACATCAAGACATCACGAAGCCTGCATATCATGTGCCACATCCCAGTCTTCTGCTGGATCACTGCTACAGTTCTTGAGGATGTGCTAAAAACCAGAGAGGGAGGACAGCTACCCAAGACCCTGACTGAGATGTACATCCACTTCCTGGTGGTTCAGGCCAAAGTGAATAATGTGAAGTATGAAGAAGGAGCTGAAACAGATCCACACTGGAATAAAAAGAGTCGGAAGATGATCAAGTCTCTAGGGAAAATGGCTTTTGATCAGCTGCAGAAAGGAAACCTGATCTTCTATGAATCAGACCTGATAGAGTGTGGCATCAATATCACGGCAGCCTCAGTGTACTCAGGAGTGTTCACACAGATCTTTAAAGAGGCGAGAGGACTGTACCAGGACAAGGTGTTCTGCTTCATCCATCTGAGTGTTCAGGAGTTTCTGGCTGCTCTTCATGTCCATCTGACCTTCATCAACTCTGGAGTCAACCTGCTGAGAGAACAACAAACAACATCTCTGCTGTCTAAAGTAAGACCCAAATCTAAACTCAAACATCTCCATGAGAGTGCTGTGGACAAAGCCCTAAAGAGTCCAAAAGGTCACCTGGACTTGCTCCTGCGCTTCCTCCTGGGTCTTTCCCTGCAAACAAATCAGACTCTTTTACAGGGTCTACTGAGACAGACAGGAAGTAGCTCACAAACCAATCAGGAAACAGCCCAATACATCAAGAAGATCAGTGAGAATCTGTCTGCAGAGAAAAGCATCAATCTGTTCCACTGTCTCAATGAGCTGAATGATCATTCTCTAGTGGAGGAGATCCAAAAGTCCCTGAGTTCAGGACGTCTCCCCACAGAAAAATTGTCTCCTTCTCAGTGGTCAGCTCTGGTCTTCATCTTATTGTCTTCTGAAAAAGAACTTGAAGTGTTTGATCTGAAGAAATACTCTGCTTCAGATGAGGCTCTTGTAAATCTCCTGCCAGTCATCAAAGCTTCCAACAGAGCTCTGTAGGTGGATCTGTGAATAGGTCAAGGAAATTGGATATTTTTTATTTTGTATGACTTAAATAAATCACTTTGTCTTCATTGGCAATTGTTCCCCAGGCTCAACAGATGCAACCTTTCAGAGAGAAGCTGTGAAACTCTATCTTCAGTTTTTAGCTCTCAGCCTTCTGGTCTCAGAGAGTTGGACCTAAGTAACAACAACCTGAAGGATTCCGGATTGAAGCCGCTATCTGATGGACTGCAGAGTCTTCACTGCAAACTAGAAACACTCCGGTAAGGATACAATTAATTAATGTTTAGATTTTGACTTATTTTAAAGGTTTTTCTTTAATGTTGTGTGATTTAATCATGATTCAATCTCAGTCTGTCAGGTTGTCTGGTAACAGAAAAAGGTTGCGCTCCTTTGGCCTCAGCTCTTCGTTCCAACTCATCCCATTTGAGAAAGCTTGAGCTAAGCAACAACAATCTCAAAGATTTTGGAGTACAGCAGCTTTCGATGGCACTTGAGAGTCCTCACTGTAAAATTGAATCTCTGAGGTCAGAATATAGCCAACTAATGCTCGTGTGAAAATGTCCAAATGTTGAAATGGGTGGCCAACATCTGTTTTTTGTTGTTTTTGTTGGGTTGTTTTTTTTTTTGTTTTGTTTTATTCTTTGTTTTTAACTTCATGACCTCTATTTATCCAGTTTGTCAGGTTGTCAGGTCACAAATGAAGGCTGTGGTTGTTTAGCTTCAGCTATTAGCTCCAATCATTCTCATCTACGAAATCTGGACCTGAGCAACAACAATCTGCTGGATTTAGGAGTCAAGCTGCTTTCCGCTGGACTAAAAAGTCCACACTGTAAAATGGAAACTCTGAGGTCAGAATACAACTGTCTTAAATCTATCTTAATGTTCATCCAATGGTGCAGATGGTCAATACGTGTAGGTTTTTCTTTACTTTCTGCTTGAATTTTGTTTTTACTAACTCTAGTCTATCAGGTTGTCTGGTAACAGACGAAGGGTTTGCTTCTCTGGCCTCAGCTCTTAGTTCTAACCCGTCTCACCTGAGAGAGCTGGATCTGAGTTACAATCATCCAGGACACTTAGGAGTGGAACAGCTATGGGCTGGAGTAAAGGATTCACACTGGAGACTTGATGTTCTCAGGTACAGGAATATGACAAGATCTTAAAATTTCTTTTCACAGATGAACCACAGAGGTTTCCGAAGAATGAATCTACATCACATAAGAAGTTTATACTTTTCACATTTTTTGTGTAATATATTTCTTCTGAATAGATTGGTTAATGGTCATAATTATGTGCAACATGCATCTATAATGCAGAGTATTCTTTTGTGAACTTTGTCAATAATCCAGTGAAATACACTGGATTATTATCATGATACGGTTATAAGCAACACAAGCAGGTTTCAAAAAAATGTAAAATGTAAACTGAGGTCAGGGTACAGATGTCTGTTAAATCACTCTTTATGTTCATGATGGTGCTGATGGTCATCCCAACTCTTCTTTCATCCAGGGTGGAGCATGGTGGAGCACACAGGTTGAAACCTGATGTTAGGAAGTGTAAGTTTGACTGCTGAAAAAAAGCCACCTGTCAGTTTGTCTTTAAACCCTATCTTTAAATGATATTTTTGTTAGTTATTATTATGTCTCCTCTCTTCTTCCATCAGATTTCTTTGAACTTGAACTGGACACAAACTCAGTAAACAGGAAGCTCAAACTTGCTAACAACAACAGGAAGGTGATAGTGGGAGCGGAACAGTCGTATCCTGATCATCCAGACAGATTTGATACCTGCTCTCAGCTGCTGTGTAGAAATGCTCTAACTGGTCGCTGTTACTGGGAGGTCGAGTGGAGTGGGGGGGTCTTTATAGCAGTAAGTTACAGAGGAATCAGTAGAAAAGCAGATAGGACCGACTGCAGGTTTGGCTGGAATGATCAGTCCTGGAGTCTGAGCTGCTCTGATGGTGGTTACTCTGTGTGGCACAATAACCGGGAAACATCCATCTCCTCCTCCCTCATCAAGAGCAGAGTAGGGGTGTATGTGGACTGTCCTGCTGGCACTCTGTCTTTCTATACAGTCTCCTCTGACACTCTGATTCACCTCCACACCTTCAGCACCACATTCACTGAAAGTCTGTACGCTGGGTTTAGACTTAGGTCATATGACTCCTCAGTGTCTCTGTGTTCTGTGTAAGAGTCTGTGGGAAATGACCGCAGCTTCAGATAATGTTGATGATGCATGATGGTTCACTTGGGTTTCCACTTGCGCTCTGTCATCTTCCGTATCGACGCTGGAAGACCAGCTCAACACTAACTGCATATCTTAGATAAGAGGAAATTACTAGAAGTAGTCTTACCATTACTAACATCTAGCAATCAAAAAGAAGATGGTCATTGTAAAAGTATTAATCTTCAGGAACTAATAGTCAAAACACAAATTTTAAAATAAAACAATAATAAAAGGCAGGCAATAGATAATAATAGATGACAACATACCATGACCTTACATACGACGTACCAAAAAAGCTGAATGAATCTTGAACTACAACAAATTCTTCACCTAAACAGACACATCAATGACATCAGTGATATGTCTGTTTAAGTGTCTGTTTGGTTTGGTGAGGGTTAAGCATCAGAGTTACCTTTGACTGAAAAAGTTTAAAAATCAAAAATCAATGATTCATCACTGACAGACATAATTATTCAATACTGCTAGCTCACATGAAATAATTCATGTGTGCACTACTACAGACTTCACAACTGACTCTAACGTGGCTCTGACATTGTAACATTAAAACAGTGTTAGGAGATCTATTTCTGTGAGACCAGGTTTTTTTGTGCATCAGCACAGATGCTTATTAGAGGTACCTGCTTCCGTTAGAGAAATGTGAGCCTTTTTTAAAGTCTGCCATTGTTTCTACACTACCCGTTGTTGTGAGAGCCTTCAGCTGCCACACAGTCCACACAGCATTGCAATAATGGCAACCATCACACAGAGGGAGGATGTATCCAATTTATCATGTTTATATTATTCACTCTCATTTTTTTTCTCTTTGCTGCAGAGATGTAACAGTGTGACATCTGTCGCTATCCAGCTTTTCTATTACTGAAGTTGAATTCATTCGTTAAAATCCAAATAAGCACTTAACACTTTGAATTGTGGGATTTGTTTTCTTTTCCAAAAGGTATATTAGTGTATCCTCTTGTAAAGGAAGCATCAAAGTGCAGATACCTTTGTGTTGGTCCACTCCCACTCTGTGAGTTGTCTTTACTTAGAGACCTGCAGCAATAAATGCACTTCTATGTGATTTATGACTGATTTTGAAAAGTGCTTTATTGTTTTTTTATGTTAATTTTACTGTTATAGACACTGTCCCTGTGTCCTCCAGTCTGTGAATCGTAAAATGTTTCAGGACGACAGAGGACACTTGTAGGAGGAGCTATAATCAAGGACACGTACACTTTGCATAATTGTTTTTAACCTTGAACACATAAAAGAAGCAGCCAAACCCCGGCCATGATGAGAGTGTCCCTTATTTTTTATACATTATTCTCTCTCCTCACCCCCAACTGGCTGCAGCAGATGGCCGCCCCTCTGCGAGCCTGTTTCTTCCTGTTAAAAGCAAGCATTTCCTTCCCACTGCCGCCAAAGTGCTTGCTCGTAAATTGTTGGCATTTTATCTGCATTGTTGTAGGGTCTTTGCCTTACATTATCAAGCACCTTGGGGCAGCTGTTGCTGTGATTCGGTGCTATATAAATAAAAGTGAACTGAATTAAATTGAATTTTTATTTTTGTCATTTTACGTGATCTGCCCTTCATTCTTTCTCACTGTGAAATTTTAAAAATGCACAGCCTGTTGTTTTAATTTAAAGTAGTTCCATTAAAAAATATTGGACACTTTTATGCCTGTGAGACATTAATAAAGCATTACTGGGATGGACTCTGGCTTTTCTTTTTCCCTACTCTGTACCTTGACTTCTCCCCCGTCTCCTGCCTGTGGCCCAGGAATCAACCATAGGTCTCCATGCTGAAGATGTCTCATTTTCTAAAATGGATCTGTCAGAGGGACAATAGCTGATGCTGACAGGTGTGTATAGATGTATTTTTAAAGTATAAACAAATAGAGCAATAAAATCAAACTCAATTATGAGCTGTCCCTCGGAGAAGGGCTCATCTCAGACTCATGTAAAACTAAAGAAACTAACCTTGAAGGCTTTCCTATGATTCCTGTCATGTGAAACTTTATTTTTTTAGGAGATAAAACTGTTCAGATTTAGGTCACATAACTTCCAGACTATTTTCACGGCCAGAAGCCGTCACTGTGGAATGCACTGAATATTGATCCAAAATCACAGGAAGATTCGGCTGATCCAGAGTTTCAGTCTCACTGTCACAGAAAACACGGAGGATCATCCAAATCTTAGCACTTGGTTCCTCCTATGCCGGGCGGCGCATCGGGCAGCTAGTGATCTCCATAACTCTGCCATTGCCGGTCCCAAGCCCGGATGATAAAGGAGGAGGGTTGGGCGTGGGGCTAGCAACCCCACCCTGTAAAAACTCCAAACATCCAAATCTAACCTCAGTATTTAGGCTTCTGAAGTTCAGGCTCATTAACTTTAAGAAGGAAACATACTTTGTTCTTGCGATCTGGACCTACTTGTCCCACTGATCCAGCACTGAAGCCATGTACACTGTGCTCGGAGACCTCTGGGGAGTTTGTCTCCGTCGGTCTTAAACTCTAAATCTCTGCTTTATAATCTGCGCAGGAAGAGGGGGCGTGTCTCTTTACTTTACCTTCTTCCGCATTTATACATCCGGGTCATGCACGTGTTTTTCCGGTGACACGAGACATAAACAAACGGCACGCGGCGGGTGTACGTGGGTTAAGTCCGGATTGTGAGTCTTACCGGTAACAAACAGATCCCGGATGCAGTTGGAGAGGCGGTTAGCATGGTGAAGTGTGTGGTTTCTGGGTGTCCGAACCGCGTAGCTCACTACACCCGGGGGGCCTTCCAGCCACCCCCCAAGAGGTTCTTCAGCTTCCCCAAAGACCCGACTCGGGTCCAGGTACGAGCTCCGCTGTGTGTCCGCTGGCTTTGTATGAAGGAGGTTTACTTTGAAAAAAGTATTTTATTATCCTGAAAAAATTTCCAAAACATTCAAAGACTTTTCCAAACCTTTCCTTCTAAACCATGAAAATGTTTTAATGGATTGCATGTATATAGCGCTTTTCGAGAACCTCAAAGCGCTGTACAATTCCACTATTCATTCACTCTCACATTCACACACTGGTGGACGCAAGCTACAGCTGTGGCCACAGCTGCCCTGGGGCAGACTGACTGACTGAGTTTTCAAACTCAGTTTGCAAACATTCCCAGGCTCACGTTATTACGTCTTTGTTTTTAGTTTTAAAGTAAAGAAATGGTTTGGAAACTTTTTTTAAAAACACATGAAAACCAAACTGAGTGACGTCAGCAAGTAAAAGTAAGTAAGTGAGTACAATTTTATTTAAATAGCACCTTTCAAGATAAAAATCACAAAGTGCTTCACATAAGCTAAAACATAAAAAAATCAACCAAAAAGCAACCGTTGCTGTTTGCTCTCATGAAACACTGATTAAAAATTCAAATTCAAATTTTATTTGTCACGTACACAATCATACACAGTACGATATGTAGTGAAATGCTTGGACAACTGCTCGTGACCTAAAGAAAACAAAAAAGGAAAAGGCAAAATCATAAGATAGGAAATTAATATGAAGAATTAAAAAGGGTAAATTTAACTAGGAAGGAATAAAATATAAATTAAGGTTAAAAATGAAATAACTGTACAACACAAATTAGAATGAAGGGTAAATTTAACTGGGAAAGAATAAGATAAAATATATAAATTAAAGTTGAAAATAAAATAACTGTACAACAAAATACACAATATAGAACTATATAAGAATGTATGAAGAAATATAAATAAATATATACACAATAACAGCAGCTGTACAAGTATTAACTGGAAATGAAGAATATAATGTCCAGTGTTGTGCAATCCACATTATGTCTTGTACAGTGCAGATATGCTTAAAGTGATTTAAGTGATGAAGTGAAAACAATGTCCAGAATGTCCAGTGTGTGTGTAAGAACTGTATGTGTGGGTCAGTACTGTGTGGTGGTGTGATTGAGAAACCGTATCGCCTGCGGGAAGAAGCTCCTCCTCAGTCTCTCTGTGTTGGTCTTCAGGGAGCGGAATCGCTTTCCTGACCTCAACAGAGAGAACAGTCTGTTGTTGGGATGGCTGAGGTCCTTCACGATCTTCCTGGCCTTGGTCCAGCACCGCCTGCTGTAGATTGAGTGCAAGTCAGGGAGCTCGGAGCGGATGGTGCGCTCAGCTGATCGCACAACCCTCTGTAGAGCTCGTCTGTCCTGCATGGTGCTGTTCCCGAACCAGGTTAAGATGTTTCCCGTCAGGATGCTCTCTATGGTGCAGGAGTAAAAGTTCCTGAGCACCTTGGAGGGCAGTTGGAAGTCTCTCAAGCGTCTGAGGTGGTAGAGACGCTGACGGGCCTTTTTCACCACGGTGTTGATGTGACAGGACCATGACAGGTCCTGCGTGATGTGAACTCCGAGGTATTTGAAGCTGTCCACTCTCTCCACTGGGCACTCGTTGATGACGGGGGTCTGGTAGTTCCTCTCCTGCTTAGTGCTGAAGTCCACTATCAGCTCCTTTGTCTTACTGACGTTTAGAAGGAGGTTGTTCCTCTGGCACCAGTTCTCCAGATTCCTAATCTCCTTCAGGTAGGCCGTCTCGTTGTTATCAGAGATCAGGCCCACCACGACGGTGTCATCAGCAAACTTGATGATGGTGGAGCTGGTAGTGGCCACACAGTCATATGTGTACAAAGAGTACAGCAGGGGGCTCAGGACACACCCCTGGGGGGCTCCAGTGCTGAGAGTGGTGGAGGCTGAGACATGTCCGCCATCCTTACTGCCTGTGGTCTGCCAGTTAGGAAGTTGGAGATCCACTGACACATAGATGAGCTGAGTCCCAGATGCTCCAGCTTGGTGGTGAGTGTGGAGGGAATTATGGTGTTAAATGCAGAGCTGTAGTCTATGAAGAGCATTTTAACATAATTCCCCCTTCTAGTGTCCAAGTGAGTGAGTGAGTGATGTGTGGAGGAGATGAGAGATGGCATCGTCTGTGGAACTGTAGTGGGTCCAGTGTGTCTGGTAGTGAAGAAATGATGAAGTCTCTGACCAGGCGTTCAAAGCACTTCATCACTACTGAGGTGAGGGCTACAGGGCGATAGTCATTGAGAGAAGCAGGGTGGGGTTTCTTCGGCACAGGAACAATGATGGAGTCTTTGAAGCATGTGGGGATCACCGACTGAGATAAAGAGATGTTGAATATCTCAGTGAACACAGGAGCTAGCTGGTATGCGCAGTCTCTTAGGATACGACCTAGGATGCCGTCTGGTCCTGCTGCTTTCCTGGTGTTCACTCTTTTGAAGGCTCTCCTTACTTCATGCTCGGAGATGACGAGCACGTTTCCGGTGCTGGCAGTATCTTCCTGTCTGCAGCCGTTAGCGCTGCTAGCACTAGCATTGTTGGAGTCCTTAGCTGCAGCCTCGAAGCGAGCATAGAAAGTGTTCAGCTCATCTGCCAGAGTCACGGCCGCGTTCGTCATACCGGTTGTTGGTGCTTTATAGTCCGTTATTGTCCTTAGTCCCTGCCACAGGCTCCTAGAGTCACTCTGTTGCAGTTGTGACTCTAGTTTCCTCCCGTAGCGCTGCTTCGCCTCTTTCACCGCCCTCCGCACGTTATATGACGCAGCTTTGTACGGGTCCATGTCCCCCGTCGTGAGTCCCGTGTTGTAGGCAGCGGTGCGGGATCTCAGAGCGTCGCGGATGGTTTTATCCACCCACGGCTTCTGGTTGGGAAACGTTGTGACAGTCTTTGTCTCCACGGTATCATCCGCTAGTTTCCCGATGAATCCCACAACCGCTTCCGTAAACACGTTGACATCATTATCGGAGCTGTTTCTGAACATGCCCCAGTGTGCGTCATCGAGTGCGTCCTGTAAAGCGGCCACCGATCGATCCGTCCAGCGCGCGACCTTCCTCTGAACCGGAACTTCCTGTTTCAGCCTTTGTTTGTATTTTGGCACGAGGAAGATGGCGGCGTGATCAAATTTGCCAAATTTGCCAAATTAGTTCATGGACCAAACCATGAACTAATAATGCTGGTTTTTAATTTCATTAGAGATGAGTTATTGTGATTCTGAGGGCGTGCGGCAGCAGGCAGATGGAATAAAAGATGAAATAGGCGTTAGAACTTTGGTGTAGGTCATGAAATCACTGTGTTGAGGTGTGGTGCAGTTTCCCCTGCAGTGCCTCATGTGGGGTGATCAGGTCCAACTGACCTGCAGTAACTCTGGCGGCTATGCTCAGGTTTGGCTGGCCGCCCTGAGGGAGACGCACAGGCAGGACACTGGAGAGGACCTTTTAATCTGTGAAGACCACTTCCTGCCGGAGGATATCTGCAGAAAGGGAGTCACCAGTGATGCCATTCCGCTCATGCCCCCTTGCCTGGATGGGCAGCTGGGTCTGCTCAGTGCCTGGGAGGTCGATTCCTCTGAGGAAGACGAGCAGTGGCACGCCGGAGGCTGCAGTAACGACAGAGAGGAAGATGAATTTAGAGAGGAACGTCCAACTGCACCGAATCCACAGCAACAGGTGGGAGTCTGTTCTGATTTGGTTAGTTGTGATTTTTCAGAAACTGCTGAGGTTGAACTGAAGGTCTCTGTGGATAGCTGCGTGCTTTGGACAAACTGCACACACGCAGCACATGTGCAGAAAAATGACAGCAGCTTCACTGTTAGTTGGACATGAAGAGGAATGAGCAGCGTGTTGACGTGTGCTGAAACATTTCTCTGATAATAATTAGCTAATATTTTAAGAAAATGAATCATCTTTAAAGCTGTGAAATAAAAAGTATGTCGGAAAGTCTCTAATGAGATTTACTGCTGTTCTTTCATAAATCTGGTTCAACTCAATCACCAAATTAGAAAGGTCAATTAACTAAAAGAAAAACTAAAGTAAATACAGCAAAAACAGAAGTGGCCCTAAAATTGAGCCCTGTGGGACGCCTAATGACAGAGAAGCAGAAGACAATTCAGAACCGAGAAGGATGGTGGAGAAAGTTCTGTTTGCTAAGTGTGACCTAAACGAATTAAGTGCAGTGCCACCAATGCCCACTAGATCATTTAATCTAGATAGTAGACTATTGTAGTCTACTGTGTCAAAGGCAGCTGTTAGGTGAAGCAAGACCAGAACAATGTGGTTACCAGAATCACATGCCAGAAGCATGCAGTTAAAGAGCATTAGTGCACGGGCACCAAGCAGGCATCAACAGGATCCAGGGGTCGCTCAGACAGACACAAAATTCTTAGGAACAATCCGTGCGCTGTTCGGAAAACAGGAGAAAAATTCCTTGGTGAAACTTCAGCTTCACTGACCATTTCATTTACAGTGGCAGCAATGACACAGAGACTTGGTTTCATGAATGACATGGGTCACAAAAGCAGAGCCACACATGAGCAGCCCTGTCACACTGGTGCCATTATTCCAGCCAAATTCAAAGTCATCAACATGAGTCAAGCATTAAAAGCCGAGGCTCATTCATCAATCATCTGGTTTCCATTTTTTTCTTGCTCAGCCATCATCTTTTACACATAAATAAACTGCCCCTCAGTAGGCTTCCAGAGGATGGCTAATCAATGAAAAGTAGTACAGTAGTGCAGCTTTAAAGCGATAGGAGCTAAAAAAAAAAAAAAAAAAAAGCTGCTGCAGAGGATGAACATGTCAGTCATGCAAAGCTGCCCTAGTGAGAAACATTGGCCCTGATCTTGACTCTAATGTGATTCGATTGATTCATTTTATAGTTTCTGTTTTCCAGGGTCCGGGCTGGGATTGGGACGACAATATCAGGTAACTTACGTCTCTGTGTTTTGTGTTGTCTGTTAATTAAAAAGTTCTAACTGCCTCTCGCAGCTTGTTAGTTCAGCACAGTCTCAAATGCAGTCTTCTTTTCTTCTGCAGTGCTTCCCTCCAGCAGAGCATCAAGCGCGGTGAGTCTTAGTATTCTACTCATTTCTAATCCTGGACTCTACTGCAGTACCTTTGAATGATTGTTACTGAATCAGACACAGTTTTGGTGAAAGCTCGGCACTGTGAAGCAAACGGCTCCGTTGTGTTCAGGCAAACCTCTGGGCTCGTTGACTCGCGGTTTCCTGGAGCTGCTGCTGGCAGCTCCTGACGGCTCCCTGGACATCAGGCAGGTGGCAGCGAACCTGCAGACCTCCGTGCAGCAAGTGCACGCCATCGCCAGGGTCCTGGACGGCATCAGCCTCATCCAGAGAGAGTCGGCCCACAAGATCAAGTGGATGTGAGTCCTGAACGAGAGCATGATGGATGTGTTAGGATCTGCCTCACTATCTTTTTCCATAAATTAAGTTTTTATGTGATTCTAATTTTCCTCCAGTCAAATTTGTGCAGGTTTGTTCTGCAGTGCAGTTTTTGTTTGAGTGCCTCTCACTGATAAACAGCAGGTTTGGAGGGAAGTTAATCATCTTCAGGTTAAATTGCAGGTTAAACGCAGTGTGCAAGGAGACTGTGAGAGCAGCTGAAGATGTTTTTTCCAGTTCGGGTTAGGAGTTGGTAGTTCCTCTTTTAGCATGAACCTTCTCTGTGTGCAGAGGTTGGAGCTCCATCTCCAGCTTCCTGTGGAGGAACCAGCAGAAGTTCCATAGAGAGATTCAGAAGCTGAAGCTGGTGGAGGAAGCGCTGGACGGCTTCATCAGAAGCTGTGCCCAGCAGCTTTTCAGCCTTACGGACAACGTGGAAAACTCTTCATATCCTTCCATGTGGGACTGAGGTCAGAGGTCACCCCTCTCAGAGGCCGTCAGCCTTTCGACAGGCCACCGTCCTCCAGCTCCTCATGCGAGCTCCAAACATGTGCCGAGTCCGGCCCAGGGTCTCCTGTTGAGCCCATTTTCCTGGATTATTATGGTATTTTAAGAAAGTAGTAGGATTAGCATTCTCGATTTCTTTCTTGTTAGCTGAAAGAGTCATCTCCAGAAATATGAAAATAATAATGCAGAGATCCTGGGTTCAGTGAAACTGCAGGAAAAATCTATAATAAGTCTGAGAATCAGTCACATTGCTCAGCATCAGGTATATAAAAGTGCCTTAAGTCTACAGATTTTTGCTCTTTTCTTTAAAGTGAGAAGTTTTCTTTAACCCTTTTTTACGCTTGCCTATGTGACGTTCGAGGACATCAGTCGACTTGGAGTGTACCGGGATCAGACGGCCATCATTGTCAAAGCTCCCGAGGACACTAAGCTGGACGTTCCTGCTCCTACAGAGGTGATGCAGAGTTCAGACGGCCACGTCTCTGCTGCCTCAGTCATTTATAAGTGTGTCTGTGTTTCTTTAGGAGAGCGTTCAACTCTGGCTGAAGGCAGTGAAAGGTCCCATCTTGGTGATGACCTGTGAGGTTGGCTCTGACAATGCTGTGACCTCTGACCCCATGCAGAGGATTACCTCATTTTTAACTCTGAACGAGAGCCGCATCAGGACGACGGAGCTGCACGAAAGTATGAAAAGAAACCCTTGCTTTTTCTTTTGGCTCCGATGTTGAAAAAGAATCTGTCAAAAAATTCCAGATCACCTCTAAAGGTTAATGACTAAACCCCAGCCACCTCTGGTTAAAGTTTCCATGCACATCTGTCCAGAACTTTTTTTTTTGTCTGCCGTGCGAACAAACAGCAATCGGCCATTTGGCATTAGAGATGGACCGATCCGATATTACGTATCGGTATCGGTCCGATACTGACCTAAATTACTGGATCGGATATCGGAGAAAAATAAAAAATGTAATCCGATCCATTAAATATCACGAAAGCACCTCACAAAACTTGCAACACGCCGTAACTCACCTCAGAACGTTAGCACGTCGGAGCAGTATGCATCACGTGATAGAGCGGCTGTGGCATGCAGGACCTGTCGGTGGTCTGGATAGCATTTGGAGCTTCGCTAGCAACCCGGCATTTCATCTCCGACAAAGTTATCCCGAGAGAAGTAAAGCAAGTGTGTAAGTCCATCTCTGAATGTTTGTAAAGCATTCCTGCGTTAAGCTTAACAAGCGACTGCCTCTCCTGCTGCTACTTCAATCATGAAACTGCTTAACGATCAGCTGATCGGCTTTTCTGTCGCGAGTCCGTGTCTCTAGTTTGCTTTTGGCCCATTTTGCACCAGAAAGAGGAAACCAGCGGCTGAACAACAGCAGCACGTTTAAGCTTGATCAGCTGTTGTTAGAATGTATTTAATATTACTTTCTACTCCAGGATCTTTTTCTACGTAGCTGACGCTGGTAACTGTGCAGGGGCGGATCTAGCAAAGTTTAGCCAGGGGGGCCGATAGGGCATTAACAGGGAAAAGGGGGCACAAAGACATACTTTTCTTTCTTATTCTCATTTAAAATGTCTAGCTTTTAATAAATAATTATCTGACACCCAAAGTTTTAATTTGATGTAAAATGAATAGAAGTCAATTACTGTATATAGTGACTATTAAGTCTAATATATATACCCTAGTAAGCTATAGTACTTTTTCCTTTGGGAAGGTACCATCTGTGCAGTCTGCAATTTTGTTGAAGAAAGATGTTGAATCTATTTAATATTTCTTGAAAAATAATTGATTTCTGTGCATTTTTTTTCACACTGCATCAAATTAAGGTTGATTACGTCGATTAAGCATCATGAGGTGGAGCGTGAGGGGTGGTTCCCTATTTTTTATTTATTTATTTTTGTTGTTGCTGGGAGTTGGAACCCTATTAGTTAGGTTGCTTAATATTTATGCTAAGTACTCTTTAAAATACCAGAATAGTGAGGATGGTGTAGGTTTAAGTTTATTAGATTGATCAGTATTGCTGAACTATGAAATATTTTTTTTTGCATACAGGTATAACAGAATAGCTTTAGTGTAGTTGTTGTTTTAAACTTGAGTATGAACTTATACAAAATGCAGCAAGATATTTAAAAAACTGTTTTGTTGATTAAAAAACACTATATCGGATTCATATCGGTATCGGCAGATATCCAAATTTATGATATCGGTATCGGTATCGGACATAAAAAAGTGGTATCGTGCCATCTTTATTTGGCATCAGTGCCAACCGCGAGCACGTGAGGTTGCTGTGAATCCTGCCTTCTTTTCCTGGTGTGTTTGTTATGGAGATACTAACATCTTCACTTCAGTGTCCCTCAAAATGAAGACGTCACACAGCTATCAGCCAGTTACTTTGAAGCTGCAGTGAAAATGACTCTGCAATCCTGTTGATTGGCTCATTTGGGACGGGGGGGTGTGTCACCTGGCAGCTTGTCTCTGGTCTCATTTCTGAAGTTATTCTGTGTTTGCTGTTTTCAGGGTCACTCACTGACCTGGAGAGCCCATGAACACCAGCTGACCTCCAGGGGTGCCGGCGTGTTGCTGCATGTGTCTGATAAATGCACACAGGGAGAACATGAGGAAGTACCTGCTGACGGTGGCTCACTTTAACTCATGCTTGATGCTGTGACGACATGACAGCAGCAAGCTCCTCCTACCAGAGGAAACAGTCTGAGCACAGAAAAGGGAAAAAAACAGTTTTCATCTGGACCAATGAAACGGCTTTAACCTGCTGAGCTCAGTCTGATGCACAGTGCCTGTATTTCACTGTTTGTCTTTCTGTCCTTTGCTTTGTGTTTTTAATGTATAAATGTTTACTTCTTCATCTCACAAATACCTCAAATATACTTGGACCAATAAAGTTTTACTTTAAAGTTGTGAATCACTTCCTGTTTTCATTCATGAGGAAAAAAAAAAGCTCCAACAAAAGTGTTGAGCAGCAGAAAGTCCCAATACTCTGTTCCTCCCTTTAAAATTTCCTGAAGTGCACAGCTGAAAATCAGAAGTAATAATAAAGGAGTTTTTAGTGGCATCAACTAGAATCTAGAACATACCATAAGCATTTCCAATAAAAATAAATACTTAACAAATGGTCATAATATTAATGGTTCAAAAAGAAAAACTTCATAATAAAAATAAATGTGAATTTATGTTCTGTGCTTCGGCTTTTTTATTTTACCACACATTTTGTTTTTGTCTGGAGTCTCAGGTCAGCATGAGCCACTAGCTCCTGCTGCTTTCTGCTTGTAGTAATACACAGGTACAGCAGGCAGGGGGCAGTATACTACACCTAATGTGTATTCACTTCATCTCGTGTTTCGAGCTGATTACATTTAATAATGAACTGGTTCTGATCGCATTGATCGAGTTTATAAAAAAGTTCAATCAGCTGTAAATAAATAAATACGTCATCAGTAAGAAATCCATGTTCCTCTCTCTCAGCTTTGTTTTTGCAGCTTTAGAATGTTTTAAATGACTCTCACGTGTTGCATTCATATTTGTGATCGTGTGAGTTATGAAGCTCCGAGTGTCCCAAAGGCTCGTCAGACTTGTTGCAGTTTAATTTCTTCTGTCTTAAAGACAACATTCGGGGAACAGCCTTCACCCCGCTGTGTGGACGGTGAGAGGACACAGAGCTCACCGTGGAACTGACTTTAAGAAATCTACTTGAGTCTGAGAGGGGTGGCCTGGTTACAGCACATCATCTTCCTCCTCTTCGTGTGGCTGGTCGTGGTCCAGCTGCAGGACCCCGCCCTCCTGCTGTCAGGACGGAAACACAACATGTGAGCAGAGCGGAGGAAAAGTCCAGGATCGTTCCTCGGACATAATTCTTTTTATTCCAGGACTTTACTTTGGGTGAGTTTTTGTCTTTTCTCTACTGATGTTTGTGTGGGAGTGTTCTCCCACAGCAGTGAGTCTGTAGGAGTGAGTGTTTTGTGGTGTTTTTGAGCAGAAGCTGCAGGTTTTGTGTGCTGTTCTCTCGGACAGTCCTTAAAGAAGATGACTTGTGCTTGTGTAATGTGAGCAGAGTGCTAACAGTGCGCAGCAGGTCCTGGAGGTTGGTGTGTGTGTCTGCAGACTGAAACTGGTTACATAACGTGAGTAGACATGGCATGTCCTCCTCCAGCAGCAGCTGTAAGCAGATGTTTCCTCTTTGGACTGAAACTTTACAGACATGTGACCATCAGCTCTGAGGTATACTGATGGCAGGAAAATGCATCATCAGAGCATTCTTCTCTGCTTGTGGTTTGGGATCTTTGAAATATTAAATGACTTATAATTAGTGATCATTATTCTCCAGTGAGCCTGTGGAGTAAAATGTGTTTGGGGCCTCTGCTAACCTCCTCTGTCCTCCACAGCATGCTCACTATTACTACAGTCTGTATATAAAAGATGGAGATCTGACTAAAGCAGCTGTGACACTGTATGTAGATTTCTGATTGGTTGAAAATTTGGCTTTAACTGGGTGATGAGTGACAGCAGAGATCCTCACAATGAGGAAAAAGCACAAAACTAAACTACAAATCAAAAAGCAGCATTAGCCACTCAGACAGGGCCTCCGGTGGACAATGCCCCCTGGTGGCAGTTCACAGATACCATGTGTATCACAATCATATTTACACAAACAAGGAATGTGTCATGGTGCAATCAACAATGAAAAAAATCAACATCATCTTGTACTGTTTGAAGTTTGAAACTAGCGACTAATTAGGAAAGTGTTTGCAAATACTAACTACCAGCTGAACAGCAGTGAAACTTATAAAACTATAACACAGACTGGACATAAAGAAACTTCGCCTTCAAAGTAAAAGACGTGCCTCAGTTTCAAAAGGTGCAACTTCTACTTTAAAGAAACTATGGTTTGCGTTGTTTTCAGTTTATCTACAGATTGAAGAGCAGCTGGTTGGTATTTGAAGTTCATTTGTTAGCAGTCACATGAGGTTGTGGTGGTTTTTAGCTACCGGTGGTGCCAGAGAGTCACTGACCAAGGTGTTGGCCTGTGTGACTAACCTTTGTTATCCCATCAACCATCATCAGTTATCAACCTCCAGGAACTACTTAGTTTCATATACTAATAATTAGGGATGGGTACCGGTATTGGTTCTGACATAAACGGTAGTAACCAGACCGTAAAGCAGTGCACATTTCGGTGCTTTATTTCGGTGCTTTTTTTTCCTGAGCTGTGATACACTTTAGATTCTAGCCAATCGTTTTACGTTTCCAAGGATAGTAGGCGGGCCCAGGTACATACGTTCTTTTAGAACAGAGCTACAGATTAAAAATGCCCAAGGCGAAGCGGTCAAAAGTCTGGCTGTACTTCACAGCAAAATATGCAAACTCAGCAGCAACAAGTGCTTTAAGCTGATACTGTGATACTGTGCAAAGGAGGTAAC
Source organism: Aulonocara sp. 'chitande type north' Nkhata Bay (assembly GCF_057382095.1). NCBI lineage: Eukaryota > Metazoa > Chordata > Actinopteri > Cichliformes > Cichlidae > Aulonocara > Aulonocara sp. 'chitande type north' Nkhata Bay. Next base: position 26,657,737 of record NC_141358.1, read on the forward strand.
ACCTCGAATCTGATGAAACACCTGGCGATGCATAACGGTTTTTTAAAAGCCGAGAAATGCACCGCATTTGATAGCTTGCTGCAAGACCTCACACCGAGCACATCTACTGCGGGTGTGGTGCCTGTTATCGGACCCTGAGTTAGCAACATCCCCCAAGAACCCGAAGAGTAGAGTCCTGGCCCCTAGCCCTGCCAGTGTAGCAGAGATGATGACGGATGATGATGGCAGCAGCAGCCGTTCTTCTCTGCTTGAGTAGCTTAATGTTGTTTGTGTGTAATTTACGTTGAGGAGGCTAACCACGTTATTAAATTAATGCATGTAAGGTGAACTAGCAAACACCGTCGTAGTTACATGCATCTGTCTTCTTGTTTGATGGCAGATACTCCCTTCACCCTGGCAAAAAAGGCTAAAATGACCAAAGAAAAAGTGGGAAACAGCTAAACATGAGAGGTTTAGGACAAAGTTTGTGTTTTTTCCATTGTTTAAGCACTGCTTCCAGCCAAGAGTGATGCCATATATGCCCTATAGCTGCAGAAAAGTCTACCATTGATATCTTTTTACAAAAAAAACAGCTGAACATGAGAGGTTTTTGGACCAATTTTGTGTTCTCCATTCTTTAAGCACCGGTTCGAGCACCGTTTGAGCACCGGCACCGTTTCAAAAGTACCGGTTTGGTACTGGTATCGGATAAAACCTAAACGATACCCATCCCTACTAATAACATAATATTATTATAATAATTTACCGGTCGATCTACATCCCTACCCTCACCTATGCTCACGAGCTGTGGATAGTGACAGAAAGAACGAGATCGCAGATACAAGCAGTGGAAATGAGCTTCCTCCAAAGGGTGTCTGGCTTCTCCCTTGGAGATAGGGTGAGGAGTTCAGCCATCAGAGCAGAGCCGCTGCTCCTCCATATCGAAAGGAGCCAGTTGAGGTGTTGTGGCATCTGACAAAGATGCCTCCTGGGTGAGGTGTTTTAGGCATGCCTCACTGGAAGGAGGTCACGCTGGAGGGATTATATCTCTCGGCTGGCCTGGGAATGCCTTGGTGTTCCCCCGACAAGCTGAATGAGGTGGCAGGGGAGAGGGAGGTCTGGGCTTCTCTCCTTAGGCTGCTGCCCCCGCGACTTGGCTCCAGATAGACGTAAGAAGATGGATGGATGGATGGATGGATGGATATATTTTATAGGAAATACTAATTTTTCCCTGGTGACTGGGTTGTTGGCAGCTGGTTGCAGATCAGTCTTTAGGCTCATATGACTGGAGCCTTTTTCACTTGATCCTAGATTGCCACATGTCAAAAATATCAAACAACATAACATGTGGTTAGTGATCGCTTCATGTGCAAAAACTCAGTATAGTCTGAATAGTTTTTATAACCAGGGAAGTTGCCCCCTGTAGGCCATTAAAAACAATGCAGGCAGATGGTCTTTACTTTTCAGATACAGAAGCACAGAATGCCACATATTTGCATTCTTCACATCGTTGGACTGATGTATCACTGCGGTTTGTGTCCATGTCAGGGCCGTAATTAACATCAAAGCCGCTGTGGCGCATTAAGAAAGACTTATTACACTTATTTTATATGTCATAAAATTACCATCTTCTTCATGTGGCCTAAAACATATTGCACAAACTCTTCTTCATTAAATTCCTGATGATCCACAGCCTTTCTTCACTTGTTGTTTCCCCGAATTTCACAGCAGGAAACTGAGCGTGAAATCCAACAGCTGTCTATCTATCTATTAGGGGAAACCCTGTTAAATAAACCCCAGCAGGCCCCTGTGGTGGCTTTGTTGTGTGTGTGTGTGTGTGTGTGTGTGTGTGTGTGTGTGTGTGTGTGTGTGTGCGTGCGTGCGTGCGTGCGTGCGTGCGTGCGTGCGTACTATCCTGGTGGGGACCAAAATCTGACATTTACTATACTGGTGGGGACTTTCAGTGGGGACCACAATCCAGGTCCCCTCGGGGTTGAAAGCAATTTTCACACTCAAAATGTGGTTTTAGTGTCAGGCTTACAATTAGGTTATGGTTAGGTTTAGTAAGGGTTAAGGGCTAGGGAAAGCATTATGACAATGGGATGTCCCCACGAGGATAGCAAACCAGATGCGTGTGTGTGTGTGTGAGGCACAAACTAAAGAGCAGGCTCATTAAAGGGTAAGTGGCGTCCTGTAGTGCCCCCAAAACCTCCAGAGAGGAGAGTTCAGGACCTGAAAACGCGCGCGCGTGCGCGCGCACACACACACACACACACACACACACACACACGCATATTCATGCTTTTGTCTTTTTGAGGCCCCTCATCAGTATAATGGATTTCTGGGGCCCATCCTGCTTGTAAACCTAAACTCTGAATCCAAAAGCTGCTTGGATCGCTCGCACATCATGCGTTTACGGCTGCAGACGGACATGCTGGGTCTCCATTGTGATCTCTCTTTCTGAAACAGCAGCAGACTATCAGCAGCATATTAAACAGAGCATCTCTCAAAAACATTTGAATAAAATCTCTGTAGAAAACTTTATTTACAACATACTTTGGCTGAACTGCATCTTCTTAAACTAAAAGGCACATTTACCTGTGCTGTTATTCACTGATCTTCAATATAGTCATTGTTAAACAATGAAATTGTGATGTCTTTTGTTTTTTTAAAAGCAGCAGCATCAACATAAGACCTCAGGTGCACACATTTCAGCAAGCTCAGGTATTCGCAGTAGAGTCTTGCATGTGGTCCTGCACAGGTGAGCACCTGTGTGTTTGTGAGGAGTTCAAAGCTCAGCAGGTGTTCTTGTCAGGAAACTAAATTGGTATTTTTATTCTGAAGCAGGTACGCATGAAGGCTTTGGTTTGTGGGTGTAGTGTTGTAAAGTTTCTGAACACATGTTGGTGTATAACATGAATGTCACAGCTGTGATCATAAATGATGGGTCTTCCCCATCAGCAGCACCAAAGCTTCGACTCAGTTAAACTTCGACTCAGACATGGTGTTAGCTCAGATTCATCCTCAGTCACAGTTACACACACACACACTTGGGTTTAGTGATGACATCCAGTGGCCACAGGTATGCAGACATGTATATTATCACAAGTTCTAGCATTAAGATGAGCCCAAACTTTAAAATGGAGTGTTGAGAAGTTTTTGGCATGATGCACCCCGCACGTCTGCAGTCGGTCAAGCCAGACGTGATTAGTTTCACACATCAGTGAGTTTACACACTTCTTGTAGGAGTGTGAAGCAGATGAAGCTGTAAACAAACCCTGGCGCTGCGTGCTTCTCTGCCCTCCTGACGGAATGGCTGCTGGTGAGTTTCCTGCGCTGTCGCTGACCTGGTTTGTGGTTGTTTGTGTTGTAAGACGAGCGGCTCAGGTGGCAGCGCGGTGGCGGGGAAACGCCCCAGCGGGTCGAACACTGCAGCGCTCTGTCCAGAAAACCACTGTGGAAGCTGCAGGCCCAAAGTCATGCCAAAATGAACATGCTGTATACACACACCAATATTTTCACAGCGTTTTGGGCCAGAACCAAAATATATTTGGAGGAAACCAAAGCTCACGTTTTTATTGCTACGAATGTGGTGCCATCACGCCAGGAACGTTCCCTCCCTACCCTGCAAATAACGTTTCTAAAAGTCTCTACAAACCGATGGATGACTTGAATAGTAGACAGATTTCAGGATTTCTTTGCAAACAGATTCTACCAGTAAAATAAAAACAGCTTCTGTGAGTGAGGAAAGAAGGAGGTCAGTCCAAAGCTAGAAGGAGGATGTTTTGTTCAGCATGAGTAAGAATAAAAGCCACACTGATCCCCTATGGAGGCCTCAGAGATCAATAACTGAAACACCTCAGTGATCAGCGTGACATGTGGGAGGCCAGAGATCAGCCTAGGTCTCTGACCAACAATAGAACCTGATTTTACTGAGCTCGATGCTCTGTCAGTCGAGTGTTTGGTCTTGGCTGTCCGTATGTCACATGACATCTAAACAGCATGTTAATGAATACAGAGTAGCATCATTAGGCTCTGCTGTGTGCTAATGAGAGTCAGTGTATAGTCAGTGAAAGATGGCAAGATTCTCGGTGTGATAATGATTTAGGTCCGTTGATGGAGAGAGTCAGTGTCCCAGAATTATGTGGATCAGAATTATGTCTTTGTCAACTTCAGTCATGAAAGAAAAAACTTCACATCACACTTCACAGATGCACCTTTGGAGTTTGTTTTTATACGTATTTGTTCCTGTTTGCATTCTAAACACAGATACGGACGCCTGCTCCTCGAAACCTGGAGAAAACTGTAAAAACCTGAGAGATTCAAGATTTCTTTGTGTTTTTATGCCTGTTTTTTTTTTTGTTTGTTTGTTTTGATGATTCAGTTTCAGCTGCTTCATTGTCCATTAATACGTCTCTGCGTTGCTTTTTGTCAGGCTAATTTGTGTCTGTTGGGAGATGAGTTGCACAAAACAGCATGTATCAGAGTGCATGAATCATTTCAGATGTTGGAGACTGAACAAACACATCAGGTTTTTGGGTGGGTGCTCCACACAAACACCTCCACTCAGTGTTTGTGTAATATTCAAAGATCGACATGTTAACTGCAGAGGTCGTATCAGACTACACATCCCGGACAAGAGCAAACTTTTTTTTCTGGCCTTCACTGATGGGCCTTTCCTGGCTGACTATGGGGACGTACATCACCATTACAGTGACAGACATGTTAATCAGAGCTGCAGTTTTAGTTCCAGATCTGTGAGGACTCTTCCATCAGCAGGTCCAATTCTGAGCAGCACAGTAGCAGGATGTCCTGCTGTCTTTCTGCCTCCAACTCCACAAACTTCTCATCTGTGAACTCCACGTCCAGTAGATACACCCGGCCATCAAACTGAGATGACCTGCAGCCTCCACTACAATGGTCCATGGGGAAATCCTCCAGTAAATATAGCTGCTCAGTTTATAGGCAGTTCATTTGTTTTTCTTCCAGTCTGACTTAAAACAGACGTTCCATGTAAACAACGATCGATGGAATTTAATTTTGGGGGACAGATGGAGGATGTTGCAGGGATTTCCTGCTCTTTTCCTCAATATACATCCGAAGTGTGTATCTCCATGTTTTTCTATATCTCAAAAACTGAAGTGGGAACCAGAGCAGACAAAAATAATCCACATTTATCACTTAAGTCATGATTTTAGTCATATATGTGCAACATCAGAGCAACACACAATAACTCCTGCTTTTGTTAAAGTTGAAAACACCTGGTAGAACTTTAAAGCTGCTTCTCTCTGCAGTTTTTAAGCAGGCTGTGGCTCAGGTCACGAGCTGCTGTGATCACTGCTGCTGCACCAAGCATGATTCAAAGAAAAAAGGTGTCTGTGTTCGGCTGGAATGTGCAGTGGATTTTCCACCTAATTAACCTCCACGTTGTCGTGCAAGACCACCACTTTCTGCTCGATGGAAACAGGCGATAGGCTCAGCCGCTCTGTTGTTCTTTCTTTAAGCTGTTTAGTTTTCAGTGTCCAGCAACTGAGAGGTTTTGTTCATACACGAGGCACAAGACCAAGCTGATAAGATCCGCCTCAGCCAAGCAGAACTCCGTTAGACCACAGAGTGAAGCCGCTCCAGGATAATAAATCTAATTGGATCACATATTCACCATGATTGTCGTCCTGGTACGGGCAGGAGGTTCAGCTGGATGTTTGAGATTCTTTACACCGAGAGCACAAGACTGCAATCAACACTGGATAAAAATATAAAAATGAGTAGCCTTTTAAGAAGGTCAGAGCTGAGAGCTTACAGAAAATCCAGAATAAAATACTGAAAGGCCAAAAGACCAAAGTGCAGCTCCAACTACCCAAAAACATCTTAAATGAGTAGATCCTGATAGTTTATAATTTTTTAAGAACATTATTGCTTTATTGTTGCTTCAGTTGCTTTGTTTGTGAAGCTGTGGTGTTAAATGACTCTATGAGGCAATGGTTAAGAATCCTAACATGATGTTGATCACTTTCCAGTTAGAGCAGGGCCCATCCAAATTTCTCTGTGGGTTTATGTCTGCCCGTTTTCTCACTGACGTTGGAGTGCAGAGACACAGCGGCTGCAGTCGAGATGCTTCTTTTTTTAATGAAACATATATATCTGAATCTTTCTTTCATTTTCAGTTATGTTTGTCTTCATTTTCTAAAGTTTTAGAACAGTCTTACCAACTCGAGCACCTCCTGCTGGCTCCAAGTCTGAGGAGAGCAAAGAAGTAGGAACGTCATAAAGGCTCACGTGCTGTTGAATTAAATCTGTTCGAGCTCTGTGGCCTTCAGCGTCAACACAGAAAGTGGACGGAGCTGTCAGCCAGCATACCTCAACCTGAATTTAACAAGGCCGGGGCTGTTCTTGGCAGAAACCGCTGCTGCTTCTTTTTTTCCCACTTTGTGGCTTTGGTTGCGGTGCTGTGGACTCAGCTGAGTGTGGGGCAGTGCTCACGAAAAGACCCATTCAGAGTGGACTGCAAACAGCTCAGACTCCAGTTTACTGGAGCAAAGAGACGATTTAAAGTGTCTCTGAACAAAAGACAAAGGAGACGCAGTTTGGAGAAAATTTTTGAATTGAGAATCAAACAAGCATCTGAATCACAGAGCATCACTCTCCAAACACAATAAACACAAACATCAGGGGCCGCTGAACACACGCACACAGACACACACACACACTCATCATGCTTTGATTACTTGGAGGATGGAGGAAACTGTAATAGTACAGCTCGTGATAATGAGGTTTGTTGGGTGCCTGCAGCTGTAATTTCAGGAGTCGTCTGTCTGAAAGGCTTTGGTCGGCCTGCTGAGGGTGAAGACGGCAGTGGAAAATCTCAACATGACCGTGAAATGGGAACCGCTGTGGTGGGCTTGATGACGAGGAGCAGAATCCTGTAATATGAATGAAATTCCAAATATGGCTGCAAAGATACCCATGAAAGTCAAAAGGCTTCAGCTTCTTCTAATAATGTATATAACAATAATAATAATATAAACATATAAGAGGTGTTAGCTTTGTTTCTGCGTCCAGGCCAACTAAAATTTATCTGAGAACTCATCCTCCATTTCTAAACAGGTAAACTTCACAGTTATTGGATTTTTCAATTCAGTGTTATTTTCATACAGCTCCAAATCACAACAACAGTCACCTCAAGGTGCTTTATACTGTAAGGAAGATCCTGCAATAATACACACCGAGAAAAAACGTACCATTATATGACCCCCTATGACAGGGGTGGGCAACTCCAGGCCTCAAGGGCCGGTGTCCTGCAGGTTTTAGATGTGTCCTTGATCCAACACAGATGATTCAAATGGCTAAATGACCTCCTCAACATGCCTTGTAGTTCTCCAGAAGCCTGGTAATGAACTAATCATTTGATTCAGGTGTGTTGACCCAGGGTGATATCTAAAACTTGCAGGACACTGGACCTCGAGGCCTGGAGTTGCCCACCCCTGCCCTATGAGCAGGAAGGAAAACTCCCTTTTAACAGGAAGAAACCTCCAGCAGAACCAGGCTCAGGAAGACCTCTCTGCACTAAATCATACTTGTTATTAATCTCCAGGCCTCGAGGGCCGGTGTCCTGCAGGTTTTAGATCTCACCCTGGGTCTACACACCTGAATCACATGATTACTTTTTTAGCAGGCCTCTGAAGAACTTCAAGACATGTTGAGGAGGTCATTTAGCCAATTAAATCAGCTGTAATGGATCAAGGACTCATCGAAAACCTGCAGGATACTGGCCCTCAAGGCCTGGGTTTGGATACCACTATGCTGGAGGTTTCTTCCTGTTAAAAGGGGGTTTTTCCTTCCCACTGTCGCCAAAGTGCTTGCTTGGTATCAGATTTTAAAAAGCTCCTGTATAAAAGCCCCATAACCTCTTTGTGTTAGCATTGTGTGGCTGTCACTGTGTTACATCACCCTGCTGCTGCTGTTCTCAGAACAGCTTCCAACCAAACAGCGTTTCCCTCCACAGCTGCTTCCAATTACTCACATAATACTCTCTCTCTCCCTTCCTCTGTGTGTGTTTTCCCACATCATGATAAACTGCCCTTGCTGGCCCTCCCCGTCCACAGTCATACAAGTGGACTTGGCGTGAAGTCAGTAACGTCTGTGTGAAAGTAAAAACGCTCGCAGTCACATTTAGCTGTGACAGGACAGAAACTCAGTGTTCAGATACTTGTGGCTTTACCCTAAATTACATGGTGATGGCACCCATGAAGTTTTACTCCAGAGTATTTTGTTTTTGTTTTCAGTTGTTTTATGATGAACTTTTTTTTGTTTTCTTTTGTACCTCGTTACTTTCTAAGGAAGTGTGACTGTTGTTGGGAAGACCCATCAGGTGAACTCTAGTTTTTCATTTCTTTGTGCACCAGGTCACCAGGTGCACAAGGTCCCAGGTCCCTTTTTTTCCTCTCTTACATTTTTATAAAAAGACTCATGCAGAGCCCCGGCCCTTCTTTAAACTCCTCTGTCTTCATATAGGATTTGTACGGATTGGAAAAGCATATATCCAGTTATCCTCTTTCCTATATCCTGGACACATCTTTCCATCCGTCCTTCCAGCTTCGGTTCTTCAGGAAAACGAGTCCTGATGTGTTGTGGCTTTTGTTTCCACTGCTTTCGAGCATTGTGTCGTTGTCTTGCTGGCTCTGTTCAGGCTGTTTTCCGTTGTTGCTCAGCAGGTTCTGAATTCACTTTGGTTAGTGACGGTATACTGACTGACTGGTGAAGCTCCCAGATGTATCCGGGTCTTGATCACCACCCAGCTGTGAAAAACAAAAGCTGCTGAAAAGAAGCTGCACACAGCAAAGCTCCACAGTTAGTAGCTTCATTCTTCAGCCTCCAAAGTTGGACTAAATATTAAAATATGTAAGGATAGAAGCTCCTGTTTGTTTTAATGAGAGCTGTAAAAGTTTATTTTCTATTTTCAGTGAATCCAGTTCAGACACAAGGCTGATCTTTCACTCTGATGCAGAAGTTCATGCACTGCGAAGCAGCTTGAGGAAGTTTACTGTGAAGGAACAGGAAGGTTTTTTTTGTCAAACACTTTCACTGGGCCTGGTGTGGAAACAGAAATCAAACCACTGAAGCAGATTTTCCTGGTAGTTACTTTGTGGTGAGACGCCACTTTTTCAGCCTGCAGCCATAAATAAATAATAAGTTAAATAGGTTAGCTAAATAATAAGTGATTTCCTTCAAAATAAAAGCTTTAATGCAGGGTGGATTCATGGGAAGGTTTCACATCATTAGGGCTGGAGGCTTTATCGACCACTGAACCATGAAACCGTGTAAATTTTTAAAGCCTGTGATTTCATTTATGTAATATTCCCGTTATATTTTCACTGTTGCTCGGTTTATTCCATCTTTTCTCCTCCTCCAGTTTCTCTCCATGTTTCATTGTTTTCCAGCTCCGGCTCCTCCAACTGTTGTGTAACAAGCAAAGCGAGTCGGCACTCGGCTGCCTGTGGTTTCTGGTGACTCTCGCCCTTTTGGTATTCTCTGGCTCGGGGCAGCTCTTATGTAAGACAACAGGTTCTGCTCAGGATTTAACATGTTTGGTGTGTTTTTAATTATGGTGGCTGTTAAATAAGTTCCAGTAAGCAAAGAGTACAACAACCATCATATAAGTATGTCTTGATGCATTCTCAATCATCCAGGAAAATAAATCTCCAAAAGTTGATTCTGTTCATCTGGACGTAGCGTTTTGTGGGAGAAACGTTTCGTCACTCATCCAAGTGACTTCTTCAGTCTCAGCTGACTGCAGGTTTCCCCAAATCTTATAAACAGTGCATTTGCATAATGACTGAAATCAGCCCACATGGGCTGGGAGCCCATTGTTCCTTCAGTGGGCGCTACTTCCAGATGAACAGAATCACCTTTTGGACACCATTTAAGTAAATAACACAAAGTCTCAGAGTCACACCTTTTTGTTCCTCCAACAGTGTTTGGACAGGGTGGCTCCCAACTTTAAGCCAACCATGTCTACCTGCTGAGGGACGTTTATGTTCTCCCAGCATTCAGCCTGGAGGCTCCTGGCTGAAAACATGTACACCATGTATCCAAAAAGATTCAAAGATTCAAAGATTTGATGATGTTTGATAAAAATTGACTTTAGGATGACAGACAGAGACTGAACAGACCCCAGAGTCATGCTCAGCTGAGCTCAGTGCAAGCCCACGTGATTGGCTGACTCTCTTTCATGAGCCAGATGAACTAAACTTGTGAATAGTGCTTGTAGGCGTAGTTAGTTTTACAGGTGATTTAAAACAGTCAGTCCATTTCAATATCAAGCACAGTAAAAGACCTTTTTCTGTGTTAAATATCTGAGTGATTAGTGTTAAACTGTGTGTCATAAAGGTTTGTAAATCAGCTCTCATTCCCACCACTTATCACATTGTTCTCTTTGAAAATACTGACGGTTCCTTTTTTGATTTTATGCCAAAGTCCAGTTTGTGCTGCTTTAGTAAATCTGGCCCTGTGTGTCCTGTTGGCAGATCTTCTACAGGCTGCAATAATAGAGCTGCTTTTGAGTGCCTGTGGTTGCTGCATATCTGCAAGCCATTTTGGAAACCAGGCTTAAAACTGATCAGCATTTAGGAATAATCCTTGGAAAATTATCAGCAGGAACGGAGACTGTGACTTCACAAATATAATGGTCCAGGCGAGTCTTTGTTCCAGCAGTGTATTTTTCTCTTTCACCAAGGTTGCCATGTCCGTATGGTGACATCAGGACAGGAAGCATGTGATGGGATGTTTGACCCTTCAGAGGTGCTCGAATCAAGTGCAGCTCAGAGGAAATCAGCATGTCCTGTGTTGTGCGTGTCTGAGTGCATTTCTGATGTCACAATGTTTACAGGCAGGGTAGGAAATTCCTGCAGCTGCAGCCAGATGTTGCTGCAGTTTGTCTTCAGGTCTGTTTAGCAGGAAGCTGGCAATCCTGAGCCGACCTGAACATCCACTCATCCGGATTGAAAAGCTACTGTCCTGTTTCTCAGGCTTGGCTGTGAAATGTTGTCTAACGAGTTCGACTGTCTTGAACTCCTCAGCGTTAGTGTTCACAGTGCAGTGATTCAGTTACTGAAGATTACATGATAGTAACAGGTTTCTGGTTCCTGTGTGGTGTTTCTGAAGGTTTTAAAAGGGTTTGTGTGATGTTGTTGTGACTGAGTGTAGGTGACCCGATCTGTTGATGTATGTGTCGGGAAACTGTTGTCCTTCGCCACCTTCCCTCATCGCTGTGCTGTTATTGTCTTTCTGCTGCTTCACGTCCCCGAAGCTGTAGCTGTGCAGGTAGCGTTTCTACGACAGAGACACAAGACCTGTGTGTGCAAATAAAAAACAGATAATTCAAAAAACTGAACAGGTGGTTCCGCCTGATTGAATCTGTTTCTGTGTGCCAGTTTGGTTCAGACAGGTGAGAAAGTGTCAGCCTCTGATAAGACAGCTGAGCAGGTCCTCCTTGAAGTTACCGTCTGACTGCGAGGACTGTACCCAAATTAAAGTTTTGTCAGTCAAATTAGACTCTGCCCTTGAATTTATTTGAATATCTGGTCCTTTTATTTTCCTCTGGGCTGCCATATGACTGTTTCTGGACAATTAGTTAAAGCAAGTGCACAAATTTCTTTAGCCTTTAAGAAATGAAACCATTTAAAATGCATTCATGCTGCTGCCTGCAGAGAAATAGCTTACATTTCATTAGTCAACCATTTCCACTAGTTTGCTGTGTTGTTGTTTTATGTCATTTGAACTCGTAACTAGGGATGGGTACCGGTTCTGACATAAACGGTAGTAACCAGACCGAAAAGCAGCGCACATTTTGGTGCTTTATTTCGGTGCTTTTTTTTCCTGAGCTGTGATACACTTCTAGCCAATCATTTTACGTTTCCGAGGATAGTAGGCGGGTCCAGGTACGTACGTTCTTTTAGAGCAGAGCTACAGATTAAAAATGCCCAAGGCGAAGCGGTCAAAAGTCTGGCTGTACTTCACAGCAAAATATGCAAACTCAGCAGCCTGCAACAAGTGCTTTAAGCTGATACTGTGATACTGTCAAAGGAGGTAACACTTCAAATCCGAACGAAACACCTGGCGACTCATAGCGTTTTTTTTTTTAAAAGCTGAGAAATGCGCCGTATTTGATAGCTTGCTGCGAGACCTCACACCGAGCACATCTACTGCGGGTGGGTTGCCTGTTATCGGACCCGGAGTTAGCAACATCCCCCAAAAACACGAAGAGGAGAGTCCTGGCCCCTAGCCCTGCCAGTGTAGCAGAAATGATGACGGATGATGATGGCAGCAGCAGCCGTTCTTCTCTGCGTGAGTAGCGTAATGTTGTTCGTGTGTAATTTACGTTGAGTAGGCTAACCACTTATTAAATTAATGCATGTAAGGTGAACTAGCAAACATCATCATAGCTACATGCGGCTGTCTTCTTGTTTGATGGCAGATTCTCCCTTCACCCTGGACAAAAAGGCTAAAATGACCAAAGAAAAAGTGGAAAACAGTTAAACATGAGAGGTCTTTGGACAAAGTTTGTGTTTTTTCAATTGTATAAGCACTGCTTCCAGCCAAGAGTGATGCCATAAATCCCATATAGCTGCAGAAAAGGCTAACATTGTTATCTTTTTACAAAAAAACAGCTGAACATGAGAGGTTTTTGGACCAATTTTGTGTTCTCCATTCTTTAAGCACCGGTTTGAGCACCGGTTCGAGCACCGTTTAAGCACTGGCACCGTTTCAAAAGTACCGGTTTGGCACCGGTATCGGATAAAACCTAAACGATACCCATCCCTACTCGTAACAGGATTGGCTTCTGGATGGTGCAAACTAATTGTGTAGATGACGTAGATGACATTCTGACAGTATTCTTTGTTCCCATTGGTAGTTGTTGCAGTGATGAGCCACAGAAAGCGACGCAGTGCTAATGTTTCACAAAGTCAACCATGTGGAGAGCTGTCAGCCTGAAGTCTGGATCTAGCGTCGCTAAGTTCTTGACCTCTAATGCTCTGCTTCTAAATTCAGATAAAACTGAGAGAGAATCCTCCCTTAGTTATGCTGCAATAGGTGTAGGCTGCTGGGGGAATCCCATGATGCACTGGGTGTTTCTTCTTCACTCACTGTGTGTTAAGAGACCTCTCTGCACTGAATCATACTTGTTATTAATCTCTGTCTCTGTTCTACAGCATTTCTTTTATCCTGTCTTCCTTCTCTCTCCCCAACCGGTCACAACAGATGGCCCCGCCCCTCCCTGAGTCTGGTTCTGCTGGAGGTTTCTTCCTGTTAAAAGGGAGTTTTTCCTTCCCACTGTCGCCAAAGTGCTTGCTCATAGGAGGGTCAAATGATTGTTGGGTTTTTCTCTGTATGTATTATTGAAGGCTCTACCTTACAATGTAAAGCATCTTGAGGTGACTTTTGTTATAATTTGGCACTGTATAAAAATCAGCGAGTCAGCACAAAAAACTGAATTGAATTGAGGCTTCCGCACAGACTGACTTGGAGGGCTACACCATGAACGTCATAAGTGTTTCAAGAAACATCAGCTGGATGGTCCACGCTTCGTGATGAACCCCTTCCGTGATGCTTTGATGGTTTTGGGTCAGACCTCAGAGCATCGTTACAAACTGTCAGCTCAGCAGATTCCCTCGGTCCTCTTTGTGTCGGCTCGTCTTTGGTCTGCATCGGTGTCAGAGGTGTTTTCTCAGCTTCGGTCTGGCTGCTCAGTCACATCAGGATCATTTCCATGACTCTGCCCACAAAACAGGCCCGAAAACACAACGCACAGCAGTCGCAGCTGCAGCGTTTGTCTTTGCTCACCTCAGTGAGTTTACTGTACAAGCTTTCACATTCCTCTGATGCTCAGAGGCTCCGACCTCCAAGAACCAAACCCGGCTGAAACAAACCACAGAGAGCCGTAAATCACAGCCTTACCTGCTCTTACACAAACACTCCTTTCTCTGGTTTTCCTCTTAGATGCACTTAAAGGACGCTGTGCTTGTTTACAACTGTACACAAGCTCTTCAATCACAGACAACAAGGAGAACATTGTCCTTCTACGGCCTCCACCAAACATCTAAATGTCACAAACATTGTGGAGAGCAGGCTGAGGGCGGAGGTGTCAGCCAGAGATTTGAAAAATAATTTTTTTTTCCTTTGTAGTCTTAATTGTGTTCTGGCAGTTGTTCCTATCAGATATGATGTTTGACGTAATCGCACCAATGAAACAATGTCATGGTCGGTTTGGGTGTGGACCGCATTTAGAGAGAAACAGATGATAAATGCAAGTCCACCTTCATCAGTGCCGCCTAAGCAGATGAAATCAGAAGCTAAACGAAAATAATTAAGAAAAATTAAAGCTGAAAAATGAGGAAAACTGTCTATATAAGCAAAACCCTGAGGAGAGCTCACAGAAGGAGCACTCACATTCATACTCAAATGATTGAGCTCAGGTTAAACATCTCAGTGTGCACAGAAGTCCCTCATTCACAGGACGGCCATCAGAATAAAGTTTGCATGAACATCGTCACACGTGCAGCGATTATTAACATCTATATGTTTGTAAAAAGATTTATAAAGTCCTAATTCTTTTCATATATATTATGAACATTTCATCATCTCCCTGTGAATGCAATGTAAAATTCTCTGTTTTTGTTTGTTTTGCGTTCAGCATCTCTTTACGTAACTTAACAGACACCAAAATTTGTATCTGCAATTTTGTTACAACTATATACAGAATGAATAATTAGGAGTAAAATCCTTATTTATAACAGATGAATGAAGCTGAAGATGTCCTGATTGTGTGAACTGCTATGTTTATGTGAAACTAATCATTCCTGTGTTACACACAGAGAGATATTCATTTAACATATACACGAATTACTGAGAAGGCAGCTATTGGAGGGTAATTGATGAGCCTGTGGGTAAATTTGGATCAACAGCCAAGATAAGATCCCAGTGGATGACAAATGGATTCTGAAGTTATTCCCCAAAGAAACTAGTACATGTCCTATGCCCCCTGAAACAGCAGCCGTATGCCGGGTTTTTCCCGGTGGATATAAAGAGGTCTTGTTTACCACAGAGCCTGCAGAGCATCACCACATGAACCATCAGCCTTCAGCAGGTCTGGATTAAACAGCCTAAATCGCTTCCACCAGGGAGGATCAGGTTTCTGTCGTGGTCAGATTTCAGTGAGATTTGCTGGAAAACATCCTCTGAGCCAGAGAAGAAGTGATTAGTTTCTGATGTGAATCCAGGAATTTTCCTGCGTTTGGATTTTTGGAATGTTTTTGGAATGTTTTCACTTTTCCTAATGACGTGCCTTTACTTAAATGGAATAAAAACTGGCACCTGCCCCTCATGGTTGTATATTTAGATGCAGATCGAGATGTAGATTTGAAGCTTAACAGATGCCGTCTGTTTTGCTCCTTCAGCCTCTGTTTACTCTGTGGTCGGGCTCTGTTGACACGAACTTTGGTCTAACCGCTGAATCCTGTTAATTTCTGTTTGTCGATGTGTGTGGGGGTGTAATTTTGCTCCTGGCCAGGTGTCCTGCCGTTGCACAAACTTGTCTGCAGGTTGATGTGAACCTGAAGAATCTGCAGTCTGACTCAGACCAATTAAAGGTGAACGATGCAGCCGATAAACGGGACCATCATCAGAACTCTGATTTGTTGCTCTTAGGCGACAGTCTGTTTCCATCACATCTCCGCCTCTTGGCAAACTCTTGGCTCAGAGTACCGCTGCCAACATATGGCTCCTTTTACCCAGCGAGGGTTTTGTGACCAACGTAATCATTCAGTGTCATTTCGTCTCCTTTGAGTCTACTGCTTCCTTTCAGTCGGAGTTAATTGCAGTTTTATCTCCGAGGGAAACAGCACGTGTTGTTTAAATGAAGGCTTTTTGTCCAAATCGCCCGTACGGGACCGTGACTGTGTGTAACGCTTCTGATGGTTTTACATTCAGAGTCCCCGGAGAGAAGTAAACTCCTTTCTGCTCTGGACTCATTTAGCTGCAGAACAACAAAAGAAGTTGCATACACTGCAATTTAAAATGGAGGACAAATCATTTAAATTGGCTCGATCAAATGTCCATGTACATGAACAGATGTGATAAAACTCTATTAAAGTCCTCGTGCTCTCTGAGTAACTCTCAGAAAATGGCATCTAAAAATATCGCTTCAGTCTGAATGTGCGAAACACACTACGGCATGAGTGTCTCATTGAGTACTTCTAAGCTGGATCCATGGAGGCCACCCCACAGCCTACGGGACCACAAGGATCCTTCTCCCATAAGCACACCTGACTGTTTGGAGATGGTTTTAGCTGCCTATCGTGGGTGTGCACATTATCAGACCATCTGATTTCATCCTGCGGCTGATTGGTTTATTTAACCACGCAGAGGTTTTGTAGGTTGTGCTGCATGAGGATGTTTTTTGTATCATCTTTCAGGTACGATCCATCCAGGCAGTGGCTGCTGCTGCACGTAGAGTAATCTGACACATTTAATCTGCAGGAAAATAGAATTGAAGGATAAGAAAGCTGAGCATCAACTCAACTTTTTAAAATAGAAAATCCAGCAGCAGCTTTTCTGACTTGCTGAGCACCACAGCACTGAGCTGAACTCTGTGTTTTTACTCTTTACTTCAATTTGTCTGAAGCTGAATGATTAGAATGAGCCTCCTGGACACTGTGTGCAGCTACGCTAATCGCTGATAAGTCCTATAAGGTTTAACGTAGTCGCTCTGTACTCTCATCTCTGTTTTTCTGTGTTTTGATGGATGTTTTGTGGAAAAAGGCCTTCACAGCAGCAGCAGCATCTGGCGGCTGAAAGGACGAGCTGTGGACACTCGTCTCCGTTCCATCCCCCCTTTGCCTCTGAGTTCACCCGCTGAAGGACAAAGTAGGAGGAAGAAAGGTTTAAAAGGCCCGCACACACATCTTCTGTTCACCCATCACACACTTGAGTACACGGTCATGGAGAGGCCGTCAGCTGTCAGCTTCCAGTCAACTGATGTTTGGATTATTTCGATCATTTAAGTGAACCGGGGGCCTCTGCAAGTCCCCAGGGGGCCACGGGAGTCACCCTGATATATGATTTGAAAGCCCTGAGTTGCCAAAACATTGTTGAATTCAGCAGCAGTAATGTTGAAATATGAAAGAAGAAAATTTATGTCATTAGTTACAGTCAGAAGTATCAATCTTCCAGAAACCCAGAGCTTCAGCCGGTCAGCCTGAGACCAACCTAGCGCATCATCGTGTTTGAGCCAAGACGACGACGGTCCTGAGCAATGAAAAGTCCACTTCCTGTTCCTGTGTTTGGCTTTTTTATGACATGTCCACGACTCAGTTACAATTAATTACTGAACCGGAGGAAGAGACATAATCTTATACCATGAATTACTAATAAGAAATCACATCTGCCCCTCGGCACGCTTCCTTAACTCATCCAACCAGATGAACGTATACATCTTTTCTCCCTCTGTGTTTATTATTTCCTGTTTTATTGTAGATGTCATTTGTTTGAGGAAGTTTGCAAGTCAGACTCTCGACTTTCATCTTTTTATGTTTGATCAGCACTTTTTTTTTTTTAAGAAAAAAATGAGAGGATAAAATGTTGGTCCCAAAAAGCAAAGTTTTATTTTATCACTGTGGGATTTAAGATAAGATAAACCTTTGTTAGTCCCACATGTGGGAATTTTTTTCTTCTTCCTGCTGTTCAGGTATCAATAAAATTATGTTGACAGTCCAAAGCAGAAACAGCTTACTGATAGAAAATAAAATGATCACTGTCCAGATAATCTGTCAGTCTTGGATGCTCGAGCAGCCACATACTGAACAAAGAGTGATTACAGTCTGATGAATGAGTTACAGATATTGTTCTGTAACTCATTCATTGTTAGCATGCAGTGTGCTACTAAGCTTCATGTTTTTAAGGAGAAGTATTCGATAAACACTGGCTGAATTCTGTGAGGAGGAAAGACTATGGGGGTGTGAGGCCTGACATGCTAACTCTGATTTATCGGCCGTTTACTCAGGACCTGCGGATAACCTCCTGCCGGCTGAACTGAAACCGCATTTGATCTGGACTCAAACCTGATTACTGTCTGTTTAGCTCTACAGCATGGCCCGAGTATTGTGAGCTGCCCCGACACCAACAAATGCTTCATCCAGTTAACCGACCATTAGCCAGACGATCAATCCATCACAGCAGCTGCAGGCATGATGGTAATGTGGGTGGTGGGAAGTGGGGGTGGACAGAGCGTGTGTGTGTGTTGTTGTTTGTTGATTGCACCGATCATACTGCGTTGGCTGTTTGTTTGTTGATGAATGAAGTGATGGGGTCTGTCGGTGTGCTGTGACTGCTGCAGCTCTTCGTCGATGCGATCGTACCACCAGCTCCTCACTGGTTTCAGAGCATGAAGCTGAATCATGGAGCAGACTTCAGGCTGTGACAGGCATGTGGGATCCATCAGACCTGCATCTGCAGAGCTCTGCTGGAGGTTTGAGGATCTCCAGAGGAGGAAGCAGCTGCAGCGACCACACCAAACCCAACACTCAACCCCACCTGAGTCCAGGGCCACCGCCCGTCTGCCCACAGAGCCAACACAAGGACCCCAGTCAGCCAGGGCAGGAAACAGACCGCCCTCCCAAAAACCCACCCCTCCCTTCCAGGCACACTTCCCCTGATGCACAGAAAGCGGCTGCAGCCCAACCCCCTCCTCCTCCTTATCGAACTCTCACTCTGTGCTTTCCCATGGGGAGGGGGGAGCACTCATTTTGCTCCTTGGCATCTTCCTCCACAAACACCCCCCAACCCCCCATTTGTGCTGAACAATTAATCCCAAAAAAGTGCAAGAAAAAGAAGAATTGTGAGTCTGCAGCTCAGGGAAAGCAGTTTAACTTCCATTGTGGAGTAAATCCCGAGGCCGATGTGGAGGCACTGATGTTCCCGCATATCCAAACTGCATCCTCTTTGTTATCTTTGAGGTATTTCTCCTGTAACGCGTTACAAAAATGAATTATTATTAATATTATTATATCTTATCAATCAATAAATCACTCAGCTGAGCCTAAGTTACATCCCAGTCGCAAGGCTGGTCTGTGGTGCTACGTTTGTGTCCAGTTGTGTAGATGTTTGCCTGCAACCAACACAAAAGTCTGTGAACTGGAGAACCAACGGCACAGCTCGCGTGAACAGGAGAAGCACAGGCGGTGACTGCCGTGACTCTTCTCATTGTTTTTAACACTTTGCTCTTCTGAAAGTAAGAGTAGCACACAGATCGCTTGTTTCCGGCACTGCTCCCTGGTGACAGTGCACAGCTACAGCATGCAGACGATGTCCCGCTAACCGCCTGTAGCCTTTGTTTGACCACAACACTGTCACAAACCCACCCAAGCATGGTTACCTTTGGTGTATTAAACTAAACTGGTCCTGATCCAGATGAGTAGTTTCAGTGTCTCCGTCATCCTCCTGTCCACGTCACAGTAAATGTGTTTCTCTGAAAACATAACTGGGAATGAAGTTTGGTTGTATGGTGAGCAGTGTGGAACTGAGTCTGTTAAAAGCTTCACCTCCTGTTTTACTGAAACAATCAGCAGTGACAATTCAGCAGCTGCCACAAATCTGTAGTTTTCTGTGAACTCAGCTCTTTCTCTGGTGCTGTTCAGACACTGTTGGGTCTTTGAGGGTTGAGTAATAAATCAAGAACAGATAATCTGCCTGGAAGCCCGTTTGCTGGAGTCATGTTTGCCATTTCTGGTTCCAGGACCATCAGTAACGTGTTAAAACAAGTCTGATCTAACTTCATCTCCTGAGGATGAATTCTTTAGATGTGAATGATGTCAGGACGTTTCCTCTGTAGCACCACACTCATTTATATTTAGGTTCTTCTTGAAATGCAAACAAATTTTTAAATTTTCAGTTTTAATATTTAAAAAGTCTCCGGCTTCATTTAATCAATGCTCCATGTTTGGTTGCGTGCACCCACTGACCTCAGGGTCTTATGCGGCTTCGGTCCAATGCTGTGGACACGCCATCAGGGCGGCTTTACACCACCATTAACAGCATTTTTCTCCCAGTACATAGTCTGGGCCCATCAGCAAGGAGTCTGGACGTGGAGAAGCAAGCTGGCAGGCAACAGCGGCAGAACGCACAACGTCTTCTTGGATGTTGTGCCTGCTCAGAGGCACTGCAGCACCGAGGGACCTCAAACAACCTGTCAGAGAGAAGAGCAGTTTTTTTTATCTTGAAAGTATTTTCACTTTGTTGCATTTCCACCTCTTCTTGTGTTAAACTGAAACTTTAGATTCATATTGGAGCAGTCACAGAGCGGAGCCTCGTCATTTTCCTGGCAAGAAAAAGTGTGTTTTGCCAGTTGCGGCACATTTTTAAGGCCTTTGCTGAGACCACTGGACTGAAAAGTACATGGAAAATAAACATGTGTAAAATGACACTAAAATATGAGCGCAGTTTTTCATTCAAGTTTGAATTACACCATTGAGTTTTCACTTCACGGGATGCGCGCTGGAACAGCGGCCTGATGGATGGTGCTCGTTTTCCCATCCGTCGGTTCATAAACACGATGGCCTCGCCGAGTGTCTGAAAGAAGAAAAACTGACTGCTACAGATAATCAGTTGATTAATCATTTCCTTTCTTTAATCTTTCCCACACAAAGGCTCATCTATCGGCTCTCATCAAGTCCATACTATACTTCATTAAAGATTAATAAAAGCAAAGATCAGCATATCAAGTACAAAAGCTGAGTGTTTGCAGCGTGTTTGTGTATCCACTGCTGCAGGAGCCGTCTCAGTTTCCTGCTATTTACGGCTGATCTGGACTTCCTGTTTCCTGCGTCCCCTTAGCCTCAACACAAAAGCTTCTCTGCACTGAGGAGGGGAAAAGAAAACGCCTAACATGTGATGTTAAACGCAGGAACGCTCGCTCTGAGTCATTCTCCTTCATAGGATCTCTTTTTGCACTGGCAGGACATTTTGTTTGTTTCACTCACTTATGTCTGACTCATGTTAAAATCACCAGAAACCCAAAGTGATCTGAACATATGAAGAACTGGAAACCAGCAGCTGGCAGTGGGGGAGCTCCGAATCTGAGGTCGGTCATGGTCTGTCCTGTTTCTGATCGTAGATTGTAATGCAGACATGAGTTTTTTTGGGGGGGGGGGTTTCTGCACGTGCAGCAAAGCAGCATCAACTTTACGTAAAGATGGGCGTAGCCAATCGATGCTGCATTCTGTGTAAAGTTCAGCAGGGGACTCCTCTCACAAGTCTATGAGAAGATGAGCCTCCTGCTTATCTGATCTTTGAGCTCAAAAACACTTTGGTCAATCAATAATTTCAGGGTGGTGATGGGGCGGAGCCTATTGCAAATGTCACAGTGGGAGAGACAAAGTAGACTCTGTCCATCACATTCACACCTGCAGCCAATTTACAATCATCAGCGAGGCAAACAGAGAAACAGACAGCTGGTCAGTGAGTTCAAGCCTTCTTCCTGCCAGCTGTGGATTCAGTGAAGTTAATTTTGGAAGTGAAAGTCACATTAGACTCAAACACCAAGGGAGGATTTAGGCCTTGAGACTGACAGGTTGTAACCGTATGCAGTGTCAGATCCACAGTGGCTAAAACACCCAGCATGAAGCTTCACAAGCGAACTTCATGAACCAACAGGAGGCTTCATAGCAGCCATGTACAGTTTTTGGTTGCAGCTTATCCTCAGCTGATGGTGAAGCAGAACTTTTTTTTACTACCTACAAACCCGCACAGGTCTCACTCTCTTTCTACTCCAACGAAGTCAGGAGACATTTTCCCTGAATTTCTTTGTGTCTTTGTGGCCGTTGGAAAGTGTGTACAGTGCATTTTGGCTTCCATCACAGTGAACGCTGAACATAAAGTAAAATTACATTTGTAAAACGTAAAAACAAAAGTCGAAAAGCTCAGCTGTAAACATGGGGGTGGGGTCTGCGTGTCTCGTCACGAGTACCAGATAAAGAAACTGTTGGACCTGCGTTTGGTGAACAGGTGGCATTCCTCCAAACGGACTCAGAGGAGATTCAATCTGCACTTTAATCAGATTCTTTTCAATGCACATCTGATGAATTCCTCCAATATGGCAGCCGTGCGCCTGCCTGAGGAGGGGTGAGGGTGTGTGTGGGGGGTGGGGTGTCAGAGGGATCTTTGTTTTGGAAGAATGTGAGAGGTTGCCCGTGGCGGGGCGTCCTGTGAGCCGGCAGATGGCCGATGGGACAAGCAGACAAAAGTCTCCGGCAGACTTTTCTCCTTTCAGAGCTTCTCGTCTGAAGAGCAAGACACAAAACAGCACCAGCTGGAGGGGGAGGTGGGAGGAGGGAGTGATGGGTGAAGGCCCACCATCATCATACGTGGGTGTCATGAAGTCATTCCTCTGAAATATTCCGTGTCCTAAACTCTGTCAGTGTCCTCAACCAGAAAACATCTTCAGTCCTTTTTTATATGCCTTAAAATGAGCCATGAAAGATCTTTCGGAGTCTGGGATGCTGGATGTCTCTGAGAAGACTTTATAGTCGCTCCTCCTCTGCGTTGGAGGGTGTTTTATGCTTTAACCCACCTGGATGGCTGAAGGCTCACTTTAGCTTCACATAAACATGAAATTATTGTGATTTTTAAATGAAATGTCCATAACTTAGATCCTAAACAGTGACCTTATCATTCTCTTGTTTCCTCATAGCGTGCCATTGGGTTTAAGGTTAGCAAAGATGCTCAGACCTCAGTGTGTGGATGGATTAGCTAAAGTTTCCCTTAATGAATTGTTTCAGATTAAAACAAACATTTTAAAGGACAGAAGCCATGATGAGCACAAACATTAGTCCTTTGAAGATTCATGTGCTGTGAGATGTAGTACCTTTAAGAATTGGCGGTTGAAGGCCGGATTGATCCGATTTTTCTGATCTGATCGGGTCTTGACCTCCTCAGACTCAACCCAGGGAGCACTGACGGACGGAGTGTTTGCTCATGAAGCTCCAGGACACTGACACCTGGTGGGAGGTTCCTTAAATCCTTTCTTCTCTCTCTAATTAAACTTCTCTCGCCCCTCTTCATCTGTCAGCTGTCGAGGTTTCTCTTCACCACTTTCCGTCTCGGTTCAGTGGATAAAGGTCAAAGGTCAGTGATGCGTTTGGGAGCCAGCAATGCGTTGTGTTGTCATCTTCTCTCCTCTCTCGTCCCCCGTCCTTCCTCCTGACCTGTGGGACAGGATGGGTGTCGTCCTGCCCGAGCTAGCTGTCTGTACACACTGAAAATCAAGTCCACCATGACCTTTGACCCTTCCCGTGCTCACTCAGGAAATAAGTCCAGGGAACTCTTTATCGCACTGCAGAAGACTAAAACCTTTTCTGGGGGGTTTTAGACACTGCTGACGAGTGCAGCTGCAGTGGAAATCAGAGCAAACACGACAGGAAAAACGAATCTTGGAATAATAATTAATAATAATCTCAAACAGAAAAAGCTTTCCTCTGCTCACAGATGTTAGTAGCTCGTTGCTGCCTCACTGCACACAGGCCGGCTGTTAGATCCCAAACTGTTGGCTCGTTTCATTCACACAGTGTTTTTGTCATGCAGACTGAAGCGATGCATCTCTGGGCAGTTTGGGGATCATGCTCACGTGATGAGTCTGTTGAGTGGGCAGAGGCATACTCTCCTGTGGAAAACAGTCTTTTTCACATGTTTGGAAATATAAACATCACACTTTGATTCTCTGGTTGGTTTTTGTACAACAGGCTTTGATCTACTTTTGCTGTGAGTTAACACAAAGATCTCAGCAGCTCTCCAATCAAACATGACTTGTGTAATGATTTTTCTATGTGCTGCGTCTGTGGGTCTGAGTATCGTTGGAGCTGAGGGGGAAGGTGATGGTCATATTAATCAGTAAGGACTGTAATTGTCACTGGCATCCCTTCGGTTTGTTGTCCCGCTGTGGGAATGTGCGGCCAGATCTCTGGGATTACGCTGAGGGTCTTAAAATTGCTCCTCTGTGATGACCTCAGCCTGCTGCTCGGTTACAAAAAAATGTCACAGAGAAAACAGAGAGAAAACGTGGAGAAAATTGGTCAGCATTCCTGAAAACCAAAATAAACAGAGGACGGAGCGGGGTCTGGTTTTCAGGAAGAAAAAAAACTCAAGCGGAGACGTCATGGAAGGGGAGGAAGGGGAGGGGTGGGGTGGGGGAGTCGTACAAAAGGAAAGTCTGTGTGCTGACCGGGCCCCTCCCTCTCTCTGTTCTCCTCCAACAGATGAGCCAGCGCGAAGAAAGAGGGCGATCCACATAGACTAACACAGAGGGGGAGGGAGAGCGCGAGAGCAGCCGGAGCAGAGAGCTTCATTAGAGACGAGAGAGAGGAGGCAGCAGGACGGAGGATGAAGACGCTGCCGAGGGTCTGAAACACAAACAGGTAAAAAAACTTTATTCATTTATAAAAAAAACTTTGTTTCAGAAATCTGTCCTCGTTAGATTAGTTCCTAAAGGTTTACAAGAAATGTCACATTTAGATCTCTCCTCTTCACTTTCAGTGAAAATTGATTTTTCTGATTGTCCGACAGTCAAAGCTCTGCTGAGCAGTTTCATTAGTCTTCTGAGTCTCAAATTAAAACTCCAAATAGTCCTGCTGTTTTCTGCATTTTTAGTTTGAGCAGCAGAGCAGTGTGAGCAAAGCTGTTTGCAAGAAAATTTCAGAAAATTAAAGTTTTAAAAGTTGTGAATGAATGTGTGAAAATGAATAGTGGGTTGCACAGAATAAAGAAGAAAACATATGTGAAGCACATCAGCAGTCATGGTGTCAGAGCAGCAGGTGGTACTGTGAGCTGTGCAGACTCGGTTCAGGGTCAAGGGTCATGCTGCAGGCTCAGGTCACTTCACTCAGAGAACGTGTAAAAATGGTTTGACACACAGCAAATATAAGCATGTTGGTCCAAACTTAGTTTCCTTGGTTCACCTGAAGGCAGCTATTAGGTTAGCTGTGTGCTTAATGTCCGTGATGAAGCTCCATCGTATGTTTGGTGTTCAGTCAGATCACAGTTTTAAAGGTCTTTGAGGGTGATAAAGGAACCGGTCATGTGACTTAACATCAGCAAACAGCAGTGTGTATACATCCAGCTGGTGCACTGAAGGTCTTCAGGATGTCGCATTGATAGAAACGGTGCAGTGATCATTTCTGTGTGTGTGTTTGAGCAATCGTCGTCTTTTGATGGTTTGAAATTTGCATTTTAAAGCCTCAACACTTGTCTGTAGAGCTGGTTTGACCGTTTAGATGACCTCCGTTATCGGCTCATGCTAATACAGCGAGCTGTCCACAGGCTTTTAGCATGGGAGGCACTGACTCATGGCTGAAGCCGGCCTCAAGTGGCCACCAGAGGAACTGCAGCTGGACGGCTGTCTTACAAATATCATCTGCAAATCTACCAGAAAATAAACATGTGACATCTGGGTAATATTGCTGTGATAAGGAAGAAGGAAGTTTAGATGCTTCAATTATTTTGTGCATTTGAGAATGGACTGCAGTAAATGAGTGAATGTTTAATGTGTGTTCACAAATGTGGGGTCACTGAGTCTTTAACTCATCTTTGGCTTCCAGTGGGACTGATTATAATACTGCCCATAGTATTTGATGTAGTATTTTAGTACTGACTGTAATATTTAATGTAGTATTGTGTGTAGAAATCTCTGTTGCTTTAATACATGCTGTGTGTGTGTGTGTGTGTGTGTGTGTGTGTGTGTGTGTGTGTGTGTGTTTGTTTCCTGGCTGTTGTGTCGCTCGTTTTTGTGCCTCACATCTGATGATGTCATCCTCCTCCATCCTCTTCCAGGTCATCATGGGAAACGCAGACAGCCACAGCAGCTTCGTCTCCCCTGCCAAGCCCTCCTGCTCCTTCAGGTTTTCCTCCAGGAGGGAGGAGGTGACATCGGCTCGCAGCTGGTGGAGGAGCAGCCAGGGAGGCTGCAGGAGCCGAGGGAAAAGCTACCTGAACCACCCAATGGCCAGCTCACCCTACACCTCATGGCGTTACGAACCAGCCCCTAAAGCGGCCCGAGGAGGCGCCAAGCTGAGAGGGGGGTCTCCTCAGAGGCTCTGCAGGGGGGAGTTTGGGGGGGGTGAGCGGGCGTCTCTGGAAAGCAGCGGCAGCCCAAAGGTGCTGCTCAGCAAAGATGGCAGCATGAGGGTGGAGTTCACCAAAGCTCGGGTGGAGCCAGAGAGTCTGAGTGGGCTCCCCGCCATCACTGCCGCAGCGACCACCACCACGAGCGCAGAGGTGTCACTGCGCACCAGCAACGGCAGCTCGCTCAGCTCCGATGGCTCTTGGTACGACTCGCCATGGGGGAACAGCGAGCTGACGGATAACGTGTTTGTGTGCAGGCAGAACGCGGACAACAGCAGCGGCTACACCACTGCCACCAGCAGCAGCGGCTACAACACCTTCTTCTCCGCTCAGGGTGAGGACATCTCACCTGGATTTAGCTCCAGCCTCCTCTTCCCCACCACAGAGACTAATGTATTCACCGCCGCAACTGCAGGTTACAACACCTGCTCCTCTGGCCGGACGGAGGATAGCGGCATTGGAGACTCGGAGCTCCTGCAGCCGGACCTCACGGATTTCAGCCTGATTTCAGCTCCTGGGGTTTACAGCAGTCACAACACGCTACCCGCCTTCCCCACCGACGCTGGGACCCCCGCCGGGGAGGCAGCGCTGCTGGATGATGTCACACAGAAAGAGGAGGGATCAGCCGGTGATATGGAGGAGCATTACTCCTCCTGCACGCTGCCCTGCCGAAATGTGGAGTCTGCGAGCGCCGCCTCTGCCAGGAATAACCGAAAAGACTTCCTGAAGAGCCGAATCAGACGTCTGAGCGACTGGACAGGAAGTCTGAGCAGGAAGAAGAGGAGGATCCAGGTGAGAAACAATAAGATGATGAAGTCATGCTGTGGGCGGAGCTCAGTGGTTTGCCACCTGCTGATGATGGACAAAATGACATCATTTTTTGTTTTCTGACTTTTTACATTTAAGAATGTTGATTTTCAACATGAACTGACATCCCTGATAAAAGTGCACAAAATCATAATATTTTTTTAAATCTTTGAATTCTAGTGTTTGACAAAGTAGAGGTATATGTTTTTATCACTTGAACATAATCACAGCCTGTAAACAAGAAGAAAGAAAGAAAGAAAGAAAGAAAGAAAGAAAGAAAGAAAGAACAAGGTCAATAAAGATCATCAGAATATCTTAAAATGTCTTCAAAGTAAACTCAGTCTAAAACAAAACCTTTAAAAGTTTTTATAAACTCATTAGTAGATCATTTTTTTAATATATTCTGAGAAACTTAAAACTGGTTTTAAAATTAATATCTTCCTTAATCCTCAGACTTAAACAAGTCGTCGAACTAGATTAAAGTCTCATCATGACTAACAACATTACACATGGAGTTAAGTACGAACGCCATTTTCAAACATCATCACACATCAGTAATCTGATGGTAAGCTTTCTCTGTGAGAGCTGGTCCAAAAAAGCCCGGCTTCCTGTTTACAGCCAGCAGAATGAGGTCACATCCTGTCTGCAGTGAGGGAGCTGGAGTAGTGAAGCTTGTTGTTCGTGCTTTTTAACTCAGTGCTGATGATGACGGGGATAATGAAATCAGACGCTGATGTAGTTTCCTCACACTGGAAACCCCAAACACCCCACCCCCCACAACCTGGGTAACCCCCTTACATCAGCGTGACCTCATGAGGACTCGTTTTCCCACACTTGAGTTCCTCCAGATGCACGTCAAACATCAAAGGACTGACGAATAAACTTTTATTATCTGCTCTCTTGATTGTCTTTGTTTCGTCTGCAAGGTTTTTAAGATGTTTAACCCAAAAAGCTTTCTTTGCACTGCGTCAATGTTTCACTGGAGTGCCGCAGTCTGTGTGCCGGATTATTAATTACAATCAGAGAACTTTATTAATCCCAGAGGAACAAAACAGAAACCCTTTGAAAGCATCAGTCTAGCTTAAATCCTCTGCAGCTTTGTGTCACAGTCACAGGAGAATCCATCTTTGCTCTCTGAGATTGATGTCCTAGTGATACATCACAGTGGACTTTTTATTGTTCAGTCTTTCCGGGGCTTTGATCCCGCTCATCAAAAACAAATCACAGTGCTGGAGGAACTTTGATCTCTTGGAAAATTCCTGGAGCTTTTCATGGGAAAGCACCAAAACAAAAACATCACATAGTGACACTGGAGAAAGAAATGTTTGGGAACCTGGAACCAGACCGATCTGAGGGCTTACGTTTCATTTACCCCTTGTTTAGATTTCCGTGAGGGCTTGGCTCTGCTCGGCCAATCACAGCACTGTGTTTGATACGGGGGAGTTTGATACAGTGATTGCATGGACAAGCACTTCAGTAAACATCCAGGATCCTTTAAGTCCACTATTATCTCAGGAATAAAAGACCTGCGTGGTAGATTTTCTCTAAAGAACAAACAGCTTAACGCCCTGACTGATAAGAACTGTGCGTTTCTGTACCAACTCACTCTGCCTGTCTATAAACAGCAAGTCTCCACATGTCGTCACTGTCACTTCACAATGACGGTTAAATGTGGAAAACTGCTCAAAAGTGTTGCACAAACCTGGACGAGTCACTCAGTTGGAGGTTTAAAGTAAAGTCAGAGCGGGCATCAAACCCGCGCCCTCTAAAACCAGCAGGTTGTCTTATTGGCTCAAGAGCAGTGATGGATTGTTTGTTTAACGCTGACACTGCAGCGTGAAGCATATTCACACCCCGTTAATGCTAACAGAGGGGAAAATTGTGGTTTGGAATAATACTGCCTGGTGCTGGGCGCTGTGTTTGAGGGCTGCCTCTAGTGGCCGCAGACGGAATCACAGCAGTCAAATAAAGTCCTCTCTGATTTCTCTGCAGGAGCCGTTTGCCACCGACACAGCCGATGTCTTCATCAATGGACTGAATGCTGGGGCTGTTAGCTGCAGCACGCTGTGTTCCTCCGACCCTCTCCACTCCCTGAACCACAACCAGTTCCCAACGCTCCACTGCGGCTCCTCCAGGAGTCTGAACCAGAACAGTGATGCTAAGCGGCAGAACATCTATGAGAACTTCATGCAGGAGCTGGAGATGGGTTGCAGCAGTACGGCTGACAGGACGGAGCCATCAGAGGGGGACGGAGACGAGGGTGAGGAGGACGAGGAAGAGATAGATGGGGATGTGGAGGTGGGAGAAGGGGAGCAGCTGGATGTCCTGTTTGAGAAGGAGCAGGGTGTGGTGCGGCGGGCCGGATGGCTCTCTTTCAAACCTCTCATCACTGTTAACAAGGACAGAAAGCTGGAGCTGGTCGCCCGCCGCAAGTGGAGGCACTACTGGGTCACACTGAAAGGTACGGCCGCCTGCAAGGACCAGAAAACAGAAAGTTGAGTTCAAGTTTCAGGATTAGATCTGATCTTATTTTCAGTGAAGGGCAGAAAACTTGCGTAGGAGAAGTCTGGTGATGCCTTTAGTGCCACTGCTAGAGCTGAAACCAGGCTTATGCTGCATACAAGGCAGCAAAAGAGTCTTTGTGCACCTGAGGCACAGTGTGAGTTTCCAGGTTCCTCAGTGTCACTTTCGGGTTACATTAACCAGGATGTTTCCAGTTAGGCAGTGGGAAGGTCTATAATCAGCCAGCTGATTATAGATTCAGCATGTTTCAGGAAATACTGACGAGTAGTTTTTGAGTTGACTGTTAACCGACCAACAACTATTTATCACTTCTGCTCTCAGCACAGAGAAGGTTAGGACTTCTTCTTAAACCAGAGGAGTCGCCCCCTGCTGGGCATCAGAGAGAATGTAGTTTAGGCACTTCTAAATGAAACTTGATTTTAAAAAAAAGTGTTCTGTTTCATGTTAAACATTTTACTGAAGTCTTTACCATCTGTGGCATCAACAGCTAAAATTTATAAATCTCTGTGAAATAAACTATTTAACGTAGAATTAACGATGGATTTTGTCTGTTCAGGTTGCACTCTGCTGTTTTACGAGACATATGGGAGGAGCAGCGGCAGCGCCGACCAGGAGCTTTCTCCTCGCTACGCTCTCCTGGCTGATGACAGCATCGTCCAGGCCGTCCCTGAGCACCCAAGGAAGGAGCATGTCTTCTGTCTGAGCAACTCGTATGGAGACGTGTACCTGTTCCAGGTGAGGGAACCGCCAGCACACTGAGAAACATGATTTTACTGGAGTATCCTTGAATGCAGCACCAGCATAAGCAGCTGTGGTGTTGGGACATTTCTGAGGTTTTCTCTTCATTCTTTCACTCTGTGATCGCTTTCCTCCAACTGCTGCCTCCATCTTTTTTCCCATCGCTGTGGCTCATTTGTGAGCAGCGTGAATGAACGGGGTGTGGCGTCACACCAGCATTTGGTTTTCTCACCACAAACATCCACACTGTGGGACTTTCTCTGCGTGTCTTTCTGTTGGTAATGACTGTGAGCATTTCCCCCTCTGCTGCCAGCTCCACACCACCCACACCGAGGAGCAAGCAGACAAACAAAGAGTAGATTTTACTTTTACTCCGACAAAGAAGAGGAGGCACAGATGTGTCGAGGCCCCGGATGAACTCGTGGCGTTCCTTCTAGTCGATCTTGAATGACATGAGCGGCAAAAGTCTGGATGTCAGAGGTCAGCGGGGATAAAAAGAGAGGCCGATTATTACCTGTACTCTCGTTGGTAAAGGTGATGTCATCATGTAATTTAATAATTTATTTCTGTGATCACCTCCTCAAACTTTTAGGAGCTCCTCTTGATTCCCAGAGTCACTCTGACTAATGCAGCAGAGTCTGCAGACACACAAATCACCTTCCTCCCAGAGGAGGAGGTGGAGGCTTTGTCAAGGGCTGAAAGCAGCTGAAGATGACGAGCGGAGAAGGCTGAAAGCCTGCTAATGGGAATCACGACACCCAGCTAATTACTGCAACAAATGTTCCTCTTTACGATGATGACTTGATGAAGAGCGAGTTTTAAACCCTGCCACACGTCCCCTCGTAAACAAAAACAGCTGTTAACATCAGGACATTAAGTCTGCTGCTTAAACGCAGAAACCAGACCATCAGAGGATGACTGAGCCTTGCTTCCTGCTTTCAGCAGCAAATTTACATTTAAAAGTTTCTGTATTTAAGGTTTTTGTTGTTAAAACAAAGCGCAATCAGCAGCTGAATATTCAGAGTTAATAAAGCAGGAGGCTCAAAGTTTAATACTGTTCTGTTGCTTAAAATCTGTCTGACTACATCTTGTCTCGCCCTCCAGGCCACCAGCCAGACTGACCTGGAGAACTGGGTGACGGCAATCCACTCGGCGAGTGCCTCTCTGCTGGTGAAGCGTCAGAAGAAGGAGGACACACTGCGCCTCCTGCGCTCTCAGAGCCGCTCGCTGCTCCACAAGATTGACATGGATGGGAAGATGAAGAAGATGGCCGAGCTGCAGCTGTCCATCATCAAGGAGCCCAAGAGCAGGAAGGCGGTGGAGAGCCAGGTGAGTGCGGGGAGAAGTGGTCCGGTCAGGGCGGACAGCACGTTGGTATTATCACCTACACCGGTCCTGAATATGGGCAATGCTTTAGAATGACCCTCACAGCCATCTTTGAGTGAAGCACACATGAACATCAGACCCGACTCTCGCCTTGTTGTCTTTGAGCTTCACGATACCTTCAGTGTCTGAAGTTTGCTGCTGTCTCTGTGTTTGTTGCAGAGAAATTAGACGATCCTGAAACTGTGCAGCAGACTGTGTTTCAGTTTAAGGGTTTCTTTTCTGCTCAGCATCAGTGTGAGTCAGTTAGGTTTCATCAGCATTGCTTCAACGGACATCAGGTAACAGCTGTAAGAGGAGAACTGTCAGTAAATCTTGATGAACGTGCAGTTTCTGAGTCTGTGGATGGACTTTGTTGTGCCACAGATTAGCTTCAGGCTGTTTTGCGGGTTTCTTTGTTCTTGTTGTTAATTTCCAGTGACAGCAATGTGCAGACAGAGAACGTATCATTTAGCAGCCTGCTAATCTTTCCTCTGAACTGTGAAACTGATCCCAGCGCTGCAGTTTGAACTCTGAGATTAGAGGCTAATCTTCCTGCTCAACATTCAATTACACATTTACTGAGAGGGAGGGGAGGGCAAACAGAGGAGGAGAAGGAGAGCCTCGATTTATTGGAGAGAGTCCAGCAAGAGAAGAGGAAGGAGGGGAGGAGAGGAGAGGAGATGAAAGGGAGGACAGGATGGAGGGATGAGGGATAATGGGTGATAATCACACAGTAAGGGACAAAATAACTTCATCACAACAGAGACTGAAGCAGGAATTGACAGCAGCAGCAGTCTGCCCCACCCAGGAAATACACTTTACCTGATGAGTGAATGGAGAAAAGATGGCTTCTCTCAGCGCCTTGCCATGACTCACTGACCATGTTTCATGGTTTTCATGGCCGTCTGATGAGTTATTATCATTGTTTTATACAGAAGCTGTGTTTATGTGTGACCCTGTGTGTGCTCAGATCCAGCAGTGGGAGCAGAATCTGGAGAAACTGAACCTGGATCTGTTCAGGCTCAGGTGCTACCTGTCCAGCCTGCAGGGCAGCGAGCTCCCAAACCCAAAGAGCCTCCTCGCTGTGGCCAGCAGGCCCTCCAAGAGCATGCTGGGACGCCTGGGAGTCTTCTCCGTGTCCTCCTTCCATGCTCTGGTAAGTAGAGGCTCGACGCTTCCCTTTTTTTTAAAAAAAGAAAGGAAGAAGGAAATTAACCAAATCTGCCTCTCTGGACTCTCACAGGTGTGCAGCCGAGAAGAGGCCACACTGAGGCGGCGCTGCCGGTCTCTTTCGGGAGGAAACCGGAGGAGGGGTCTGCCGTCCTCCCTGAAGGTCCTGGATGATCTCAACAGGCGCGGCAGGGGTGGCAAACACTCAGCTCACCAGGTATTACACTGCACCCTTTTCTTGTCCAGTTCAGTGCTGTAGTATGGTGAGAGGCAGCGTGCACCCTTCTGAAAATAGTTTGAAAGGTGAAATATTCACATGGAGTCAGAGACAGGTTTAAGAAACGTTCTACTCTGAAGTCTTTTCACATGGACGACTAAAACCAGCTCATCTGATTCAGGCTGAACTCATCGTTCCTCTCTGCTCTCTAAAAACAGCCCAGAAGAAGCGTGCTGTCATCTGTCGTTACGAGGCTAAGTTTAGCCTCTCCTCAGTGCATCATCCAGCTGCAGTTACCATCATGCCTGGCTCCTGACGGTCCCCTCGTGATAAACAGTGGGTTATTTTTGGCCTCTGAGGGTCCGGAGGATAAATCTGTCAGCGCCACTTTGCTTTGTCGTGGATTCTCGCAATTCAACTGAGCCAATACACGCTCAGTGGAAAAACTGCCTCATAGTTTCATAGCTGCAGCGTCTACAGGATCGCAGCACGTTACCTGCTCCCTCCTGCCCTTGAGCAAGGAACTGCGCAGGATGCTTCCAAGCAGTAACTCCCGCTCTGAGCCAAACATCTGTGGATACCTTGGTGAGGGGAATTCTAGCCACATTCTGCCTTTGTTCGACTGAGAGTCCTGCTTCGAGCTGAACGCCTAATCAGTCAGCTGTTTATTTCATCTTACACAAAACCGACCAATCAGAGAGCTCAGAGGGCTTTTTGTATGCTGTCCTGCTCTTGAAAGTCAGAATGATTTATTTCCAGCAACTTTTTATTACCATAATTCATTTTTCTTCGAAATGTAATGAATGTAGGGCGTAATAAAGCCTTCTGAGCTGCTGCACCTCTACTTGTTGTGTGTTGAAGCCCAGCAGACGGTAACACAGAAAGGTCTTTCTGTGGACAGAGACGTCTTCAGGCTTGATGGAGGTGTTCGTAGTCAAGCCTGCGGCAGCTTGTTCTTTGTGCTGAGCACTTGTGGTCAGACAGACCTGCAGCATGTTTGTGTGCAGCTGGATCTCCATTCCGGTTCTGCTTTCAGATCAGATCTGATGCTGCAGGCTGTGGTTTCCGGGTGGAGCAGCTCCACTAGAGGACATGTGGAGCTGATTGCTGCTCGCTGTGTCAACTCTGCAGGAGATATACACTTACCGGAACTCGCCGCCTCCATTTCACTGCCATGTCGGGGGGTGGGGGTCATTACTGTAAAATCCTTGAATCCTTCCAGAAAACAGAAGTTTTCGTACTGACGAGTGTTTCCTGCTTAATGTTGGTCTCCAGTCATCATGTGACTCACTGTGTCCAACCGTCCACTCAGACCACAGTTACGACTGTTGTGGATGTTTTAAGGTGGTGTCGAGGAAAGGCATGCGAGTCCACGATGATGATGATGCCGATGTGTTCAGTGTCAGTCGGTGGTCCCAGACTCCAGGCAGGCTGATGGCGGCTTCACAAACCTGTAATTTCAGTGCAGCTCAACCTGCTCATTTTTTCCCATGATTCCCTGGGGCTAATTTAGGTTTTGATGCAGGACAGAATTAAACATCCCAAGTCTTTTATCATTTTTAATTACGTTTAAATATAGGAGGGAGTATTTTTAGTTTGTCTTTAGTCATGACTGTGTTTGTGTGTTTGTGTTTGACTACAGCAGTACATTATGTGGACTTTGTAGAAAGCAGCTCACTGGTTAAAGATCATGACGCTTACAGAAGTCGCGTCGCTCCTTTGAAGCACCGTCAGGAAACACTCGGGTGGATGTGAGCGACTCTGAAGCAGGAGTCACTGATCTTTTGCTGATTAAGCAAATATGAAACAGGTTATCGCTCAGAGAAAAGACGACTCAAGCTGGAAGATGATGTGACACTGATACTTGTGTTCAAAATTGTCACCCATCAAACTCACCAAGGAGGAAAAGGAGGAGGAGGTGGGAGAAAGAGGAGGAGGACAGTTTGTTTAACTGCACAGCTTTTTGAGGACAACCTTCTGAAGAGGAGGAGGTGGGAGGAGGAGAAGGAAGGGGAGGAGGTGATTGAGAATTAAAAGCTTCCAGGCTGTTTTATTCTGCCAGGATTTCTTTGTTCCTGAGAGTTAATCCTTCACAGGAGGCAGGAGATGACTCCAACACCTCCTCTCCACATGACCTCCCCACCAAACCCCACCTCCTGTTGTCACATGACCTCCACCTTCTTTCTTCTGCTCCCCTTTTAACCTCCTTCCTCCCCCTGTGTCTCCTCTGTATCCCACTGTTCCTCTTTACCCTTTTGTCTCCATATTTCATCTCCTGTGATCTTTTCAGCCAATCAGAGCTCCGGATTCTTCACAGGCTTTTCTTATTTTCCAGTCCACCTCGTCGCTTTAAGTCCTGTGGAGAAAGTCTGAATTTTAAGAATCACCTGCCTATTAGTTTAATGATTTTATAGTTTTCTGCCTTTAAAGCTTCAGTTTATCTATGTTTTTATCAAATGCATTGATGATTTTACTGATCAGAGCTTATAGAAGCTAATCGGTTATAATAACTGAAGGTAAACCTCGTAGGTCGCTCAGTCCTTTAAAACCTGTGCTGATGAGTTAAAAGTTTAATTGAAAGTAAAATTCTTCCTCTGTGCTTCTTCTGCAGAATCTGGACTGCGCTCCCAAACAGATGGAGGCAGCGCCCCCTGCCGGTCATAGTGCAGATCTGCCGGTGTGTTCACTGACTTACCTACAACTTCTCTTTAATTTTTTTCTGCGGGCAGAATGATGATAATTACTGGATTTGTATTCACATGATTCCTGCGAGGTCATTCTCCCGGTTCACTCTTCTGTGTGTGTTTTCAGTTGCGTGATGAACAGCAGCTTCCAGCTGTTGGTGTTTTTACTCTGAACATCTGTCGACCTGACGGCCACAAAGACTTCGGTGAGAAAGAAAAACTCATCACTGAATAAATAAAATTCGTATAAAAACATGACTGGTTTGTCTTCTGAGAGGATAAATAATAAGCATATTTACCTGTGTGTGATGTGCTTCTTCTTCTGTGAATCTGCAGGTTTTGCAGTGACGGGTCACGTGGACGGAGCGGGAAAAAGTCATGTTTTTGTCAGCGAGGTGGACCCGCTGGGACTTTCATCCAGAGACGGTAAAACAGAGAATGGTTTCAGGTTTTATTTTGAGGGAGACCCTGCATTTCTGACAGTTTGAGGTTTTGAAGGTGTCCAGCGGGGGGCGCTCGAGGCTCTGCTATCAGGCTGTCACCTGTGCAGCGCTACACCTCCAGAATGGGAAAAACCCTGTCTGTGTTTAGGATTTTAAAAAATGTAGAAACTTTAAAAAACTTTAAAAGATGCAGTTTAATTTTTCTGTTTCCAATCAGGCCTCAGGGCCGGAGACGAGGTCCTGGCTGTTAACGGCGCTCCTGTGTCTGGACTGGACCTGGACCTCCTGCAGAGTCTCTTCAGACATCAGAAGCTGCAGCTGCTGCTGAGGAGGGATGAGTCACCTGAGGCCGAAGAGCCTGCCGACCTCTGGCCCGACCACGCTGACCCCTTCCACCCCGGCCGCCAACCACCGGCCACGAACATCCACACCTGGATCACAGGTACAGCAGAGACGCTCTGGTAACAGCATCATAATGTTCAAACACATTTCACATTTATATCAAACCGATTTCCAGTTTTAAATATAAACTCAACCATTTTAGTCACAGCTGTTTTATTGATCAGATTCATTTACAGAAACCAGAATCAAAGGCTTTTATTGTGAAGGCCAGTTAAAGCAGCAGGAGTTCTCCTGTAAAGATCACAGATCACATTTCTTCTTCATCTCACAGATTCCTCTGTCATCACAGATGCAGACAGCATCCTGCCTCCCGTTTTCGATGACACTTCTTCGAGGATACCTCAGGACACCAAGCCCTCAGAGGAGGTGAGCTTCAGTCTGTGACAGTCTGAGAACATCTGGATTTTTTTTAAATGGTTGTATGTTATTCATGACCAAGCCACTTGTGTTTTGCTTTGATCGGCGATAACCCCGTCATATGAAATCAAGAAGTTTTATGAGGATGTGATTGGTTTCCAAAGAAGGCAGCTCAGACTTACCTGCAGAAATCCTCCTGTGCCTCCTGGAGCTCCACCCCCCACCTCTGTGCACATGACCTTTGGTTAGCCTGATAATCCAGCTTACACAGTCAGGAGTGTTTGTAAAGTCAGAGCTGAGGGATTAACGTTTTTCCCTGGAGAAACACAACTTGTAGGTGTTGTTTTTGACCGCCTCTTCATTTCTGACGACGGCGGAAGGAGTATCAGGTGACCTCCGGCCCCAACTGATCCTCTTCGTCGTTGTTTCACTCCTTTGTCATGGGTGCTCTGTGCTGGGTACTGCCGATGGAGGAGGACTGGGAGACTCTGGAGGAAGAGGAGGAGGATGGAAGGGAGGTGTTCCCCGGGGTGGGGCTCCTGGAGCGGCTGCTGAGGCTCCTGGACAAGGTGGCAAGCTGCCTGGGCTGTTGGCGTCCCGCTGACGGCGTCGTCCTGCTGGTAAACGGGCTGCTGGTTGGTGTAGAGCTGAAACTTGGTGTAGAGGAAATGATCACAAGTGTTTTCTGTGCTTTAGATTTTCTCAGTGTGAGACGGTTGTACACGCCACTATCACAGCGTTACGTGTGCAGACGCCCACAGGACTATGTTGTACCTGCTCAGACAGAAAGTAGGACAATAGGAACAAGTCACCACCTGAGAGAATGTCAGCACAGGACAGTAATCCCAGCCTCAGATGTCCCGGGCGGCTCAGAGTCAAACAGCTGCTCCTTCGTGAAACAGTTTAGATACCTTAGGACTGACGAGGATCCTCCTGGAGGAGCGGGAAACCTCTTGTTGAAACATCAAGTAACATCAAATATTTGAGGCTAATATTCCAATTAGTGAGATAAAATCAACTATAATCACCCTGAAAAGGAAAGATATTTAATTGATTTAAAAAATTAAGATAAAAACAAGTCCTGGAGCTCAAAAGTGAAGCTGTTAAAAGGTTCTTCTGTTTACACAGCATCTTTTGATTCTTCATGAACTAATTGATTGTTCGAGTTAATAAAACTGTCACGCTGTGATCGCGCTAACCTAAAGATCTTCATCTTCAGTGTTTTTGGAGTCAAAGGTCAATCCTGCACTCTCGACCATCCAAAGGCTCATTGGTTTCTTTCAACTCGACTCCAAACAAGCACCAGTTGCTGCTGTTTAGGCCTTTGATGCACTTATTTGCACATTAATATCCCGTGTTTGATCATCTTCCAGTTCATTATCTGCTCTGCTGAAACCTGGAGGTGGGTCTTTAGTTCTTCATCGAAACTGCTCCTCACCTCCATGAACAGTTGAATTGAACATGTCTGGGCAGTCTTTTCCCCACATGTTCAGATCTCAGGGCACTCCTCCTTCCTCGAGTTTAAAGTGCAGCGACGCTTCCTCACCGCTTATCAAAAGCTCTGCAGCTTCAGGGTGAGTGCATTGGAGCTCAGAATTCATCAGGCTGTCGGCGCTGCGTTAGAGGCTGGCAGCCCAGATTATGATGACGGATGAGGCAGCCAATTGGTTAGCAGCTCGTCCTCAGTCAGGGTCATAGCAGCAGCGGCGCTCAGACTGGGAACAGGTTTGTGTTTGTCTGTTTGGATTTTGGTGTTTGTGTGTTTAACCTCATCTCTGGCTCAGCGGCTTCCCAGACCTCCCCAAAATCCAGCAGAGAGATTAACCTCCTGCTCCACTGATCCTCGTTCTCCTGACTCAGAGCCACAGTTCTCTCCGGTTTGTCACTCAAGTTTGAGTGTGAGTGGAACAAAAATCAGTTACTGGACTTCCACCTGGGATCCATGCATCTTCTTCTGCTTATCTAATTCACGGTCATGTGGGAGCTGAAGAATACCCCAGCTATAATAGGACCGGGGGGGTGGGGTCTGTTTTCTGATTTTTCTTCTTTATTGTCAAGCACATGAACAGTGGTGTTGTCCTGAATGATTTCATTGAGCTTTGGTTCCTGTGTTTCCCTCCCAGAACTTAGACCAGGTCTACTCGCTTTACCAGACCTTTCCAGAAGGCCAGACAGGAGATGGCGACAACCCCAAAAACCCGTACGGCAGAGAGGTCAGCCTGCAGCCGGTGAGCCCCACCCACCTAAGTGTGTGTCAGCGTCTGCGTAAGGTCATCCAGGAGCTGGTCGACACCGAGAAGTCCTACGTCAAGGTCAGAATACAACAGCAACAGTAGTACTACTGTGGTACTACTGCTAGTACATCTGATATGTTAATGGACGCGTTTTGACTCATTTTCAGCTCCATGTTTTTATTCTTTGTCTCTACAAGAGTAGCTTTGCATGATTCAGTTCAAAATAATCCTTCCTTATCTTATTCTGGTCCTTCAACCTTTTACCCTCTCCTTTGTCTGAAACATGCTGTTTTAGCTCCTCCCACTTATGTCTAGATTTCTTCTGATTGGCTGCCCCTGATATTACCATTTTGGGGATTTCCCCTCTCTGTGACATCATACTAAACCAGGAGTAGAAAAAACTGTGTGAAACTCCAGTTTTTTATCAGTTTATTTATAGAATAAAATAAAACCGAAACTATTTTTTTTATGTTAAAGTGATAAAGAAATCTATTCTTATGATTTTACACACAATTTGTACAGTTTTAGTTTTAAATGGTTGTATAAAATGGGTCCCTTACAAATATTAAAAGAATCTGCTATATTAATATTTTTGTCTTAATTAGAGTGTATGCTTAAACATCTTTATATCTTCAAACCTGTGTGTTTAAAACTGCTGGAAAGATCTTACTATTTGATTCGAGCCGATAATTAAATTTGAAAAAAGAAATTAGACTTTGATTAATATCAGAACATTTTTTTGGTTCTGTTTCAGGATCTCGTCTGTCTGTTCGACATCTACCTCACCCCCCTGCAGAAGGAGACGTTCCTCAGTAAAGACGAGGTAAAGACGAGCCGACAGTAAGTGACGGTTGTGAAGTGAAGGTTGTGGTTGTGACTCTGACCGCAGTGTGTCTCTCTGTCACTCTGTCAGATGGAGGCGCTGTTCGGCAGTCTGCCAGAGATGTTGGACTTTCAGAGAGTTTTTCTCCAAACGCTGGAGGAGAGAATCGCCGCCTGTCCGAACTTCAGCAGCCTGGAAACCCCCGAGCAGTTCAAGGTGAAGGTCCATCAGCTGGTTCAGACAGATTTTATTTCCTTCATTTATTTTTTTATTTTATTCTTTTTGTTTTAGTTGTGCATGCATGCAAGTTTTATTGTTTTATTTATTTAAGCTCCAGTGATTTATTTTGGCCCTGTGATGTTTTACTTTTATGCATTTTTTTCCCCAATTGTTAAAACTGATATATTTATTATATACTCCATTTCGGGTCCATTATTATTATTGTTATTTTATTTTTTACTTAGTTTTTTTATTTTTTAACAATTTATTTAATTACATTATATACATAGTATATATTTTTTGAGATATTTTGTCTTTTCACAGTTTATCTTTTTTTTATTTTTTTGTACATTTTATTCATTTATTAACTCTATTTTATTTATTTTAAGCTGTTAACATATTTCTCCTTTTTAAATGTTTCAATATTTTAAATGCGGAATTTCCATATTTTAATGAACAAAAGTTTTTATTTGCTTGTTCGATGGGTTTAGTTTTTTCACACCTCATTTGTGTTTCATTCAGAAACTCCTCTTCCCATTGGGTGGATCATTTCTGTACTACGCCGATCACTTCAAGCTCTACAGTGGCTTCTGTGCGAATCACATCAAAGTCCAGAAAGTTCTGGAAAGAGGTGAAAACACAGTCTGAGCACTTTAAACTCATTTAAGCAGCACTCCATTTAACCTTTAACCCTGACCACCTGTGACGCAGCCAAAACAGACGCAGCCTTCAAACAGTTCCTGGAGGCCAGAAATCCGACCAATCAGCACTCGTCTTCCCTGGAATCATACCTGATCAAACCTGTTCAGAGAGTCCTGAAGTATCCGCTGCTGCTCCGAGAGCTCGTGTCCCTGACAGATGCAGAGAGCCCCGAGCACACACACCTGACAGGTAACCCAAACATACACCTGACAGGTAACCCACACACACACCTGAGAGGTAACAGACCTCACAGTATTGTATTTAAACATGTTTTGTGACCAGCTGCACTTCCACTGTCATCCACTCAGAGGCGCTGCGAGCAATGGAAAAGGTGGCGAGTCACATCAACGAGATGCAGAAGATCTATGAGGATTACGGCTGCGTGTTTGACCAGCTGGCAGCAGAGCAGAGTGGAGCCGACAAACAGGTAAACACAATGACACACACACACACACACTTGAGCGTCACCTGTGTGCATCACGTACCCTGAAGGGTTTTTTTTTCCTCCACCCTCAGGTGACGGAGATCTCGATGGGGGAGTTTCTGGTCCACTCGTCGGTGGTCTGGTTGAACCCACTGCCCTCTCTGGGTCGCTTGAGGAAGGAACCAGAGCTGACGCTGTTTGGTGGGTGAAGTCTCTTCTTCACACTTCTTTACTTGCACAGGTAATAACTGATGGAGAATAACACAAGTCTGTCTTTGTCCTCAGTGTTCAAACGAGCCGTCATCCTGGTTTACCGTGAGAACAGCAAACTGAAGAAGAAGATGGTGAGTGCACGTCTACTCTTCATCTCCTAATTTGTATAACTGAACAGATTTGTATGTCTATTTATACCAATGTAAACAAAAAAATACAGTGACAAAAAAATTAACAAAGTGTTAAAAAAATGATATTAAAAATGCAAATCTGTCAATTAAAAAGTAAAACAATATGTGTTATGTGTTAAAGAATATTTAAAAATATCAAAAGAATATCAAAATAATGATCATAACAAAGATATAAATCCCATAAATGAAATCACTTAAAATTTCCTTTTCAACTATAATATTGTTGTTCTTTTCATTTTTTGATAAAGTAAAACCAAACATATGAGAGATAACATCACATTTAAATAAATCTAAACACTGTGAGGTTTTAAAAGAAAGATGGAGGCCAAAAATGTCTAGTTTTTAAGTCAAATATCAATAAAAATCTATTTGGCTTAATCTGTTTTTTCCTGTATTGGCAGTAATGGGCTTCCATACAACTGCTGGTTTCTATTAATTTCTTCAAAGATCATCTCAGAAAAACTTTAACCTGGTTCTGGAGAGATGATCTGCTTCTTTGTCTTTACAAATGTAATCCTCGTCCTTGATTGGCTCCTCAGCTGTAAACACATCAACGCGATGTCACTGAATAAAAGAAAAAAACACCTCCACCTGTTCTTGTTGTCAGTTTTTATGTTTTTTTCTCACAGACCTCGTCCCGATCAGCTGACCTTGACCCCTTCAGATTCCGCTGGTTAATCCCAGTTTCAGCGGTCCAGGTCAGACCGGCTAACATCACAGGTGAGTGACCAATCAGAGTGAGGTTTGTTACTGCAGTGCTGGTGCAACAGCTCTCCAGCAGGAGGCGCTGTGACGGTCTGAGCTCACTGTGCTGTGTGTGTAGGTTCTGAGGACTCATGTGTGTGGGAGCTGGTTCACAGTCGGTCTGAAGTGGAGGGACGACCAGAGACGGTGTTCCAGCTGTGCAGCAGGTACGGACAGCCAATCAAGTTCCTGTGGTGGTTCTCGACTCTGTGCATGATGATGTTAAGCTTCAGCTCTGTGTTTGTATTTCAGCGGTTTGGAGACAAAGGCCAGCGTGCTGCGAGCCCTGCGCTTGCTCCTCAGAGACCGAGCTCCTGTGGGATCCCTGAGGAGGAGCAGGCTGTCTACGGCTGAGAGAAGCACCTCCTGGAGGAGAAGGCAGCAGCGCCACTCTGACACCCAGAAGACAATTCCTCACCAGCTGCAGGAGAGCTGCAGGTCTGACGGCGTCCTGGGCGACACATGCTCAGAGCCTCTGCTGCCGAGCCACGCCTCCAGCTCCAGTGCCGCTGCAGGGATGAGAGGCAGACTCTGCTCCCTGACTAGCGAGCTGGAGGCCCAGCTGCAGAGGCTCAACTTCAGAGAGGAGGAGGTGGAACAAAGAGGGACATCTATAAGTGAGGAGGAGAAAAATAAGCGGAGCTCTAGCCTACGGCGAAGTCCTGGAGATCTGCAGGACCTCAGCAACCTGCTGGAGAGAGACTTCAGCGTTCAGAGCATGACCTCCATGATAAACGAGGACTGCTTCTATGACCCCCTCCTGGGGTTACAGACGACCGCCGCCATGCCCGCAGTGTAGGGACAAAGCTAACATGCTAACACAAGGAGGATGGTCACAATGTGGGGAGTCTAAATAAATCCAGACGATTGAGCTGGAAGTTTATCACACCTGCTCCACAGACCTGAACATGGAGGTCCACGCTGACCAAAAGGTGCCATCTGACGAGGTTCGGGTCATTTTCGAGA
Organism: Aulonocara sp. 'chitande type north' Nkhata Bay; assembly: GCF_057382095.1. Taxonomy (NCBI): domain Eukaryota; kingdom Metazoa; phylum Chordata; class Actinopteri; order Cichliformes; family Cichlidae; genus Aulonocara; species Aulonocara sp. 'chitande type north' Nkhata Bay. Next base: position 26,701,098 of record NC_141358.1, read on the forward strand.
GTGTGAAGCAGCTTCATTCCTCACACATCGCCTCCTGCAGGTCATCACAGGTCACTACACCAAAGGAAATGCTGACAGACTAACTGACCCTTTGAGAGGATCTTCATCTCTCCAACACTTGAACTGTTCTCAGTGAGACAATGAGATAGCAGGACATCTGTCCAGCCCTCTGATTGGCTGCGAGATTCATGACACTGAAACCTTCAACAAATAAAAAAGGTCTGGAGGTGGATTGATAACAAATTTTTGTACAAGAGGAAGTCATATCAGCCAATCTGGGATTTTTTTTACTGATCTCTCTGATTCAGCATTAAAAGCTCACCAGTGATTTAATGGTAACAAAAATAAACAGCAGTCGAACGTCACCGGAAAGTGAGAGAAAAGAGTCTGACAATAAAGTCCAAGAAAAATGTAAATTTAAAGAAAACGTGTAACACTTTGAAACATCAGTTCATGCAAGTTCTTAAATTCCTAAAATTCATTTTTAATTTATGAATTTTTTTTGTTTGTTTGTTTTTAGTCTCAAAAAGAAATTTGATTTGTTTATATTTAAAAATAAGATTTTATTCTCATAAAATTACAGGTTGATCTCTCAGAAATGTGACCTCTTTCCACAAAAGTGCACCTTTATTTTTTTAAATATCAATATCATTACCTGTTAACCTTTAAAATTACCGTTATTTATGCAAAAAAAACCCAAAAAACATTTGGCAAGCAGTTTTTAGTTTTTTCATTTAAAATTTTTTTTGAGTGTTTTTTTTTTCTTTCTGAATTTTTTTTAATTTTACATTTTCTTTAAATAAATTACTTCAGCTTTGAAATAATACATTTATGTTGCCCTCACAGTAAAACTTTATTCTATCAACATCTTTAAATATAGCTTTCTCTAAAAAACAATTTTATCTTCAAACTACTGAAATTCCTGCATGAAATTCAGCCTGAAAAGTGTCTTTTTCTTTACACGAGTTTATAATAATCTGTCTTTTAAAATGTAAATTTATACCAAATTTTTCAACTTTATTCTCAGTCTTTTTTCTCTAACAGAGGCTCTGAAACTGTAGACCCATCTCAGGCATCTCGCTAACACAGCTCACAAACCTCAAAGAACAAACAGAATCATTTGTCTCAGAGACAAACTGCAGACCTCACAAAACTTTCCAGAAACTGGAGTGTTCTTTCTAAAAATTCCTCGAGAGAACATGGTGCTCAGTTCTTTTCACTTAACCAAGCGTCTCTCTGAAGGGTCCAACCAGCTCAGTTTCATCTTGTTCGCTAATGATGGACCAAACCGAATGTTGGACTTGCTGCCTGAACTCGGCGACAGCTGTCAAACTCTTGTGTTGTAAATATTCTTGTGTGCAGCACTCATTTTGAACTTTTCTGTCTAACAGAGAAACTTTCTTGACAAAAGCAGTTTCTGGAAAAATCTGGAGCTGCTGGATCAAAGCCTTCAGTCGAGTTTTTATATTTATATATTTGTAATGTTTTGTTGACCAAGCACTAGAGAGACACCAGTGTTTTTATTTTATATTTGTGTTTTATATTTTCTAAAATGTTAAAGTATTTGGTAATTTATTTTCTTAAATATTTGTTCAAGGCAAATAAATGAAAAAAATATTTAATTAAAGATTTTTGACCTGAAATGCTCCTCCTATTGCTGTTTATTCAGTCTCTGAACAGAAAACTTCAAGGCCTTGTGACCAGCTGAAACCCCCCTGGCAACCACTGGTTGCTAGTGGGTGGTTAGCTGCGGCTAGCCGTGGTTTGCATAGAAGACGCTGACTTTTCTCAAAACTCGCCCCAGCTGCTCACTGAGTAGTTGTAAAGCTGTCAGGGAAAAAACAGAAAAGATTCACTGAAGTGGATTTGTGATGCTGCAGAGCTCTGTCTGTGCACTGCTGAGTAAAGCTGAGGTCCCTGTGCTCTCTGCAGGTCTCATTATTAATGTAAAGAGATAATAAAATCTTATTCTTTCAGAATTTGTATGTGTCTTGGGCAGCTATCCTCCCCTTGCCTCCAGTTCTCCACTTTGCGCTCTACCCTCCAACATTAAAACACCGACACCTTGTGCAGCGGTCCACGAGCTACAGACACTCTACAGGCATACCTAACCCAGCAGACTCTCGTTGTTCTTGTCATGAAGTCGTGTTTGTTTCATGAACATTATCATTTCCTGTGATGATACTCAGATTTCCTCCTTTCACTCATTTCAGTCTGACTTCACCTTCAGGGGAACAGGACGCTCAGCTCACTTTTGGATCTATAAATTAAATTTTAAAAAGCAGTGAAGGTAAAAACTGAGTGTGTGTGTATGGTGTGTGTTGTCTCTTCAGCTCTTGTTGCCAGAGTAACCGCTGTAGAAAGGAGGAAGAAAATTGGCACATTTATCATAAATTTACAGCTTTTTAAAACCTTTTAAAAACTCTGCATCTATTTGGAGACTGAACAGCTTGCCTCACCAAATGACATAATTTCAGACCTTTGAAGGCTTTAAACACTCATCGCTCAGTTCACCTAATGGTCACTGAGGAGCTGAAAGCTGGTCATGTGAGGATATTTCAGGCTCCGGTTGCCTAGGTGAACTTCTAACGTGTTTATTCACAGGTCGTATGTCAATCAACAGTGTTTTTCACTCTTATTGGACGTCTCTTGAGTCGCTCCCCGTAAAGTTCATCACTAGCTGGGTTTTGACTATCTAAGAGGGAGATAACTTGTGGTGGTGGCATTCTGTTTCAGCCCTACACTTGAAATCAGAGAGCTCTTTAAAACAACCTGTTTATTCAGAAATATAGTGTGATAAATATATATATGCACAACTTTGTAGTATCTAGAATAAAAGCATTTCTACCAGTAAAAGAGGAGAGACTGTGCAGCTGAACACACGCAGCGCTCCCTGTCCTTTGTTTTTTTTAATTTATTTATCATATAATCATATAATCCTATCATTATTTTTATTATTTTTTTTATCAGTAATATAAAAAAATCCTCCTGCACAGTTACTGTCACGTCAGGCAAAGAGCATCGGCAGGAACATTTAGACCTGATGTTTCCATCTGCAGCACAGAGACAGAGTCAGGCTTCTGTTAATTACATTTAAGACTTTTAATCCCGACTGAGGAACCTCTGAAGACCTGCAGAGACCCCGAAAGAGCTGGGGGCCTGATGAAGCCCCGGAGTTTTTAACTTCACTCTCGGCTTTCATAGTCAGTGTGAGCGGCAGGACATTTAAACACACATACAGGACAGGAGCTCACAGGGTTTTAGCTTAAACTCTCACCATCCATTCGGAAAGCTTGAATACTTTGATGTCAGAAGCTGTAAGAAACTGCTGGTGGTGGGAGGGCTCTGTATTTGTTCCCTTGAATTTGAGACATTTTTACATACAAAAACCTCTGAGCTTTTTATATTTCTACTCCTTGGATCTTGTTTGATTCCCTTTTCGTGTCCAGCCTGTCCCAGTTTCATCTCCGTGCTTTGTTACCCTTTTCGTCTCCCCAGTTTTGTCCCCGTGTCGTTCTGCTCTCTGTGTTTTTGTGGTTTTCCTGTCTTGGCTATGTCTTTCGTCCTGGTATTCATCTCTTTCCTGCGATCGTCAATCTGTGTTTCATCCTTTTATGCCTATCTAGTTACATCGTGTTCAACTGTGCTCCCAGGGGTGTCTACTCTGTCCTAATGTTCTCGTGTCTATATATTATCTGCATCTATATACATCTCCTGCATCTGGTCTTTGTTGTGTCCTCTCTCAGTGTATTTTCTCAGTGACTGTTTTTGCTTTTGTTTTCTTTACCTTTCTGCATAAAAATAAATCAGTGATTATTCTATCTGTGAATCCTGCATCAGTTTCATTTGCCCCGTATCTTCGCATTCAGGGGTTAAAATAGCCTTCACAATAACTACAGTTATGTGCAGAGTAATCTCTAGTGGGATGAGGTTGAGACGTTTTATTGATTGAATCAATAAGAGGAGGTAGGAGGAGGTCGGGGTGGATGAAGGGTTTACAGCCATCGTGCACCATGTTTGCTCAACTGAAAAAGAGATGCCAGAAAAAGAAAAGAACCAGAAAACATTTTTATAATGGTTCAGACAGTTTAACCATCAAGATATTAATTATTGACCCAGCACGGTGGCACAGAGGTTAGCACTGTTGCCGCACAGCAAGAAGGTCCTGAGTTCAATTCCACATCAGGCTGGGGTCTTTCTGAGTGTGAATGGTTGTCTGTCCCTGTGTGTTAGCCCTGCAACAGACTGGTGACCTGTCCAGGGTGTACCCCGCTTTTTGCCCTATGACAGCTGGGATAGGCTCTAGTGCCCCCCGCGACCCTGAAAAGGATGGATGGATGAAAAATCTTCAAATCTTGTGAGCCAAAAAATCTACATCAGCCTTATAATTTCTACTTATTTAAGCTATCTGTCTTTGACTTAAATGTTTAACTTCCTGTAATACCATTAATTTTGCTTTGGGATAAATATTTACTGATATTTCACCAACAACACAGAACTACTGTGACATGGAAGAAAAAACATCTATTAGCATGTTTAGGCTGACTTTAAAACAGAGCATTTCTAATTAAACTGAAATGAAGCTACTTTAATAATTTTTATGATGAAGGTCAGTGTAACACACACACACACACACACATACACAGAGAGAGAGAGCGAGAGCGAGAGTCGTGTTTTAATATCCTTGTCAGGACATCTAATTGAAATAATAATAATAATAATAACTTTATTTATAAAGTGCTTTCAAATAAAGTGCTGAACAGCAATCTGATGATAAATAAGACAAATTTTTAAAAAAATACAGTTAAAACCCAAACAACAGTTCGCCCTATGACAGCTGGGATAGGCTCCAGCGCCCCCCGCGACCCTGAAAAGGATAAGCGGAAGCGAATGGATGGATGGATGGACAGTTAAAACCTGATAAAACAAAAGAGAATAGCAATTAAAACTTTAGCCATAGAATTAAGTCACGAAATAATGCTTTCCCCAGCCGCTAACTAACCATCAAAAATGAATGCTTAACCCTAACCCTCAGCCTAAACCTGACCATAACCTGACTGTAACCTTGACATTAAACCACATTTTGAGTGTCAAATATGCCTTCAGGATTTTGGTCCCCATAAGGTCTGTTGGTTCCCACAAGTACAGTAAACTTCTCATTTTTAGTCCCCACAAAGATATTAATACACATCCACACTCACACACGCTCACACACATTCTCAGGCTGTGTGTTGAGCATAGATAAAGCACTTCATTTATATCCCCCGCTGGTTGCTGACTGATGGCTGATGGAGCCTGGGGTGGCGGTGGGGGGGTTGTTTCTGCCAGATGGTTTGATTCAGCTCCAAACTATTATCACTGTGACTGAGGGGTCAAAGGTCAAACTGTCTACTTTAATGTGAAGCTAATTTCAGCTGTGTTGGGTGAAAGAATGAGGAATTGCACGGCTCTGTGGATACTGAGGAGGAGTCAGAGGAAATCCTTCCACTCTTCTTCATTCTTCCTCCTCATCGAGTCGGCTCACATCAGCAGAGTGTGAAGCAAAGATATCCACCCACACTGCTGAGCTCACACAGATTTATCACGTTTCTCCATCAGAGAAACAAACCACTGAGAAATCAGAAAGATGTTCCTGAATGAAAACGGCAGAATGAAAACGCTCATTTATTTATTTAGATTCATTCCCAAGTGATTACTGGCAACATTTTTATTTAGGCTGCTTTATGCCATAAATACACACTGATTCAGTGTGTGTTTTCATACAGAAACCAGTACATTAATTTTAAAAATATAACACAAGTAATTTACAAAATGTAAATTACAGGTGCATGAAAAGAAAAATCAATTAAATTTTATATAAAGTCGGTAACCATCCAGGTCGTCACAGTCTTGTCTCATCACAGAGGCCTCTTTGGTTAGCGTGGATTCCCGGGTGTTTCACCCCCGCTGGGTGGGGGACATCCCCACGGAGGTGGTCCTGAAGATCGTTGACCAACGAATCATCACAAGGTGTGAAAATTTTAACAATAATCTTGATTATGATAAATGCAAACAGATTTTTTTAAGTTAAACAAGCAACTGTAAAACCAAATTTAAACTCTCCCCATCCAAACAAGTCATAGAGACAAAATGATCTTTAAATAAAATAAAATAAAATAAAAATAATTTAAAATAGCGAAAATACTTCTTTTTAATTAAAACAAAAGAATTTACAAAAAGCTGCACAAAGAAAACAATATATAAATAAAATGAAAAAATGTGAGAATTATTAAATGTAAAATACAAAAGATAAAAATAAAATTAATTTCTTTATTTTTGTCTTTAAACAAGTAGAAAAGACAGAAAACAAAGCTGCTCGCCAGTAATCAGACTTCCTGAACAACAGCAGAAAAACACAGCATTAAAAGAAAAACCTTAAAGGACAGAAAAGCAGCTTCTCAGTTTGTCCTCTGCAGCGTTCAGACATTCAGGCCCGCGGGCGGCCACTCAACCCTCCAGAGACCCGCCTCTAATAGCCCGCTGCCTGGTTTCACATCGCTGAGCAACACGGCAAGCGGCTGGATGTTAAAACAGGCTGTTCAGCATGTGCACGAACACAGAACAAGAGACCCAAACACTGCAGGAGGCTCGAAACACTTGATGTAAAGGAGCAGAACAATCTGAGGATCAAACAGCTCAAATAAATGATCAAGAAAACACCAAACAGCTTCTATAATATGAGGATGTACAAGTAACGGGACAAAATGAAAGACACAAACATGGCCTCTCACAATTATCTGAACATTTATAGATCAGTCAGAGATCTGGGACGACACGCACAGACGTTCATTAATAAATTGGACTGTTGGGAAATCTGGCGGTGCATTCAAGGACACTCCCACATCTAAGATTTAATGTCATAAAATGCAGGAAATAACCAAATCGTTACCGACAACAGCCCATAGAAAAGCATGACAGTGTTTCTGATTCAGTCAAACATGAATCACAGAATAAAAAGCGTTTCCCACTCAGGACAATAAACACCGCCACAGAGAAAAGACAGCTCAGCGCTGCAGTGCTACATTTATTATTATTGTTGTTATTATTATTAGTAGTAGTATTAGTAGTAGTATTATGTCACATGAAAGGAGTCGGCCTTCATCTGTTACTTTTGTAATATGACCTTAACCTGCATCAGTTTTACTGACATCATTTGTTTATTAGCATCTCGCCTCTGTCTGTTTTATATTTTGAATATTTTAATATTTTATTTTAAAGTTTCACACTCTCCTTTATAAAACACATGATTTATGTATGATATAAAATTATTAAGTTATTTTTTTTTAACAGGGCAAATTAAGTATATAATAAATATAAATAAATCTGAAATTATGGAAATACAATAAATATTATTGTATTTATTCACTCTGCAACTCTGTGCAGAGTGAATAAATATTTTTACACGAGTTCCTTAAACAGACGTTTACAAAAAGAGATTAAATTGTTCTTTTATCACTTTATTAAAATGATTCAGTAGATTTAGTTCTTTTCCAACCACAATTAGATCCCCAAAAAACCTGCATAGAAAAATGAACATATTGTGTTAATGTCACCAAATATTAAATATTCAACACGGAAAGCCTGAGTAGGCGAGGTCACCTGTGTCACCTGCCGTCGTCGGTGATGATGTCACAGCGGCTCGTGTTCCGAAGGCCGGATTTGGGCCAGGGAGCAGAAATGTGCCCACATCAACGCCGCAGCACCTCGCCGTGTGACCATGGTGATGACATCACCTCTGCGGTTCTCTGGTGGGAAACGCAATCGACTCTATTGTGTTTTTATCCATTTCTACTGTTTCTGTATCAACAGAACAACATTAATTACGCGGTGATGATGGCGGCAGTGACGCTAGTGTGTCTTTAAACTTGTGTTTTCCCACCGGCTGCAGAAACCCGACATATGTTTACAGGAAGCCGGTCGTGTCTGTGCAGGTCTGAGCTGATAAAGCCAGACTGAGGATTATGGTAATAACAGGCTGCCACCGACTGACTGACTATAGAACGGGTGGGCGGGCTGCAGACTCTTATCAGCGTGTTGCAGTGGGCGATTCTTCACGTGGTCACGTGACGGGCGACACCTCGGCTCACAATGCAGCCCCATAAAGAGAAACTGCTCCACGGTTTTATCTCCAAACCAGAGAAAATGACTCAACGCCGCAGCGTGATTGTTTTAAAAATGTGGCATGTTCAAAAGCGAGGACTCAGACATCACATGTGATCGCTGATAATCAGTAATTACATTTTCCTCCGTGGTTATTGTCAGCTTCAGAGGGGGTGCTGTGTTTTTTCAAAAGCCTGCGAAAGTCCCAAAAAAAAACAAACTGAGACAAAAATGTAAAGAAAAGAAAGTGAAACAAACATTTTGAGGTAAAAATCAGATTTCGTGCAGTCAGAGGAGAATATTTCAGCGGCGTTGTGGAGCTGACGCACCCCGCCATCAACTCATCAGATAAGAACGCCGCTCTGCAGCTCCTTCGGCCGAGCCAGTGACCTTCAGGTGATGGAGGCGGAAACACATTTCCTGGAGCAGACTTTTTTCAGAAGGACAGTTTCTTCTGTTCACAGTGAGATTGCGGAGAGGACGCCTTGTGTTTCCTTTCAGGACGCAGAATGGGATGAAACTGTATGTACAGTTGCCAAGGAGACAGCAGGCAGAGGGGTAGTTAGAGGCTGTTCACCAACACGCCCTCTGTTTTCATTCACGTCGCTTCCCTGCTTCATCTCCAGCAGTCACTTGAGGAGACGCTGGCAGAGCCCGGCACAGGTGAACTTTTCAGAGGAGTACTCCTGTTCGTGGTCCGGTGCTTACTCCATCCAGGAGACAACTTCACTCCAGCAGAGTTCCGAGTTTCTGCTCTGTGTCTTTGCAGAGGGAGCGCTGCTGCAGCTTTAAAGGGACATAATTGAGTGTCAGTGATCACCACATCAGCTAATGCAGGCAATCATCGAGCTCGACCCCCAAACAGAGACACAGATTCCCATCAGCAGCCTCAGCTGTGTGCCCGTCACGCTCCCACGCTCACTTCAATTCTCATTTCTCTTCTGGTTGCAGCTCGCTGGAGCCTGAGCTGAGGAATTATCTGCTGTCAGGACCTGCCCGGGACAGAAGTAGGGGGGGTGAGCCATGCTGTCCGCCGCTATTCAGATCCTGGCGTTCGCCCTGGCACTCCTGGGCGTCCTCGGTGCTGTCGTGGCCACCCTGATGCCCAACTGGAAGGTGAGCATCAACGTGTGGACCAGCATCATGACCCCGATATCGCAGATGCAGGGTCTGTGGATGGATTGCGTGTGGTACAGCTCCGGCATCTTCAGCTGTACCGTAAAGAACTCGGTGCTGTCGCTGCCGCCGCACCTGCAGGCCGCGCGGACTGGCATGGTCCTGTCCTGCGTAGTGGCGCTGTTCGGACTCTGTCTCGCCACTTTGGGGCTCAAATGTACTCGCTGGGGGGGCAGCCACAGAGCAAAGGGGCACACAGCCATCGCTGCGGGGGGCTGCTTCATCCTGGCCAGCCTCCTCTGCCTCGTACCCGCGTCCTGGTTCACCAACGAAGTCATCACTGCCTTCCTGACCACAGACCTACCGGACAGCAGTAAATATCAGCCCGGCGGAGCTCTGTGCGTCACGTTCATCTCTGCTGGATTCCTCCTGGCCGGGGGGGTCATTTTTTGTTTGTCGTGTCCCGGAAAGAGAACGAGGCGACCGGATTGCGCTTCCCCCGCCGACCCCGACAGATTCACGCTGCACCCAGATGAGCGGAGGAGGCGGGGGCTGCAAGTAGAACGCAATCAGCCGAAAAACAGAAAGAAGACGGTCCAGCTGCAGGTAGACAGCGTGAAGCTGGAGAAACCCACGCCGCGCAAGAGACAGGAGCATCACTCGTCTCCATCCAAACTCCCTCAAACAGACATCAAGGACAGCTACAGCCTGCAGGAGTACGTCTGAAGCTCACGGCTGTACTGAAACGTGGAGCTGAAGCTGAGGCGCTCTGGCTCGTTTGGAGGGGGAGGTGTGTGTACATGGGAAAATTACCAAATGTTGGAAATTACAGATTGTGGGTTGAGTCGAAAGTCTCAGCAGCAGAGAGAAAAAATCTGCAGACTCTAAATCCTTTAAAAACTGCCTGCCACAGCTTTCTGATACCAAAGGCCTAAAGGCAAAAATACTGAACCTGCTGACTATGAGAAAAGAAAAAAAAACAGACATTCAAGCTGTGACTGAAATGGAAAAGCCATCATTTGACTTTATTTTCCAGCTGCAGCTGCAGTCTGCCTTCATACACTCAGCCATGCACTAACAGGGCCGGCCCAAAGCTTTCTGGGGCCGTGACAGGACTTTAAAAGCCAAACCCCCCACCACACACACACCAAACGCTGCATTACACTTCAGAAAGAAATGTTGGCCATACATTTTAATAATACTGTGTAGATGATGTTTATGTGATGTTCAGATACATCATCGGATTGTGAATCTAAAATTTTAAAATAATGTCAAAAAGTTGAAAAAAAACCCTGTTTGTTTGAATCAGCACATCCAGCTGAGGCTGTTAGTTTGGCAGATTTAAACTAAAGCCTGACCTCAGAGTGAGGCTCAAAGTCACCCGTCACTTCATACTGTGAAGTCTAAGTCGTTCATTTTGCTGTACATATCACACAAAGTGATAATTATTGGTGATCAAACTTAAGAACCATCAACATCAAAATGACATATTTTTCCCCCTGTGGTGCTGCATGTTCCTAAAAAACAGAAATAAATCAAAAGATCACACTAACAGTTCAGGATCATCTTATTTTAAAACATGCAGCCGATCAAAAAAAGCTTTAAGCAGTTTCATCACCACAGCAACAGCTCCGCCTGCTTGTCACTGTTTGTTCAGTGTGAATGAAACACGCCGAGTGCTTTCAGATCCATGACATCCACATTTAAAAACCAAGAGTAAGAACAGGATTGGATCATCTGCAGCTAGTTTTCAGTAATATCCAGTAAACAGGCTGATTCCAAATCAGCTGTTTGTTATCACAGAAAAAACACTTTGACAAGTCCAAGTGATTCTATCAGTGTTTTTATAATTACTGAGAAAGTAATCACTAGGTTTCTCAAAGGGCTGAACTTTTAGTCACAGAATATTAAAACTGTGGAACATATGAAGGGAATTTTAAAACACCTTAAAACGTCTAAAAACAGCCGAACAAACTTGATGAATTTTGCTACTTTGTATATTTTTGAGGTCCTCGAAGTTCAAACCCAGAAAATCTGTAATTTAATTTAATGTAACTCATTTTATCCACTTCACTCATTTTTACTTGGTTACACAGACACTTCCTCCATGTATATCATGGCATGAAATGCAGCAACAATATTCATTTTAATATTTTGTCAGTAGCATTCTTGCTCATCACTGTGTGTGATAATTGCTTCATACCAGCTGCTAAGCTAATTATGCTAATAAAGCTGACTGTAGCTGTTTTGCTAGATAACAGCACAGCCGTGAACCACAATGAAATCTGCCACAGAACGTTAGCAGCATTAGCAATATTAGCAACAGTCGACTCGCCTAACAAGAAATTAGCAAATAACAGCATGTTAGCTAATGTCACCCATAAAACTTTATTAGAATTCAATGATAAAGTGAATAAAGTGACTAAAAGTCATTGAATGGCATCTTCCATGAGTCTGGTTCTGATTTTGATGGACAATGATTTTTGTTTTGTTTAGTTCCTTCTCTTTTTTCTTCTTTAACACAAGGAGATGGTGAGTTTAAAAAAAATGTATGTCATAGCTCACCCTGCTCATGGTCCATCATAGTTCACAGATTATTGTCTGTAACATCACAAACATCACCTTTGGCACAATTTCTGAAAAGACCCATTAACTGATAACTGTGTGCAAGTTTCATTAAAATCATATCAAAACTGTAGAAGACGTAGGAATCGCTGTGAGTTCTCACTGGTCCTTCGGCCAGATGAGCTAAAGAACAATTTTAAAAACTATGTGGTGAGAATAAAATTATTAAACAAAAGTTTATTTTAAAAAACTGTTGCCTAAGTAATATTTTATTTTAGTTTATTTGTATTTTCCATCTAATTATTTGAGACTTTTGAGTTGATTTAATCTGTAATGCACAAAAAAAGCTGCCTTACTTCATGAGAAATATCCTGTGATTCACAGCAAATCTTTCTGGGAGGATTAGCGACACCAGTAAAATAAAGTGTTAAGCACTGCTATAATATCAGTGTCCAAAAAGAAGAAAATCAGGTGCATAGTTCCATCTGGTCATGTGCCCCCTGCTGGTCAGAGGCTGTGGTTTCAGATTGAGTTCATGCTGTCAGTGATTCAGTTGCTGTTTAAAGTTAGTGAACGGTGCTGTTGAACAGATTGTGCCTGAAGCAATAAAAACAATGACGAGCTTCTTGATTTCAGTGTGTTTGTAGATTTAAAGTCCAAATCCAAAGCATCTACCCAAAAACATCCACTCCACATTTTCCTGATGTTTTGGGGGGAGGTGAGAGGTGCACAGCAGCATGGAGAGAGGTAATGATGCTCTTTGCTTTCCCATTATCCTCTCACCACGGATGGATGCACACAGCACACAGACCCCCTCCACAGCATCCCGTGTCAGCTGAATGAGAAAGACATGAAGTCATTTTCTGGATGTAAATTAAACCCTGATGGAGACTGGAAGCTCCGCAGTCTCATGTGCATTTGGTGGGCGAAGTGTCCTTTAACCTGAGTGAGCTGTCAGTCACATGATCACCCATCAAGGAAAAGAGCACTGAGCTGAACGCCCATGCTGTCGATTTGTCTGCAGAAGCATTTCAGTGTCAAACCCTTGAGGAACAAGTTCATAAAGAAAACATTACACATTCATGAAAAGATCAGAACCCAGCAAACAAAGGCTGAAACAGCAGCGCTTCTCCCTCAGTGCAATCACATTACAACCATATCTGAAAAATGTGGTTGGCTTAGTTAGTGAGGATGATTTGACCTTTAGATAAAGGACAAATATGTGTAAATCCTTAATGTACAGTTCCTGCACTACTAGAACTTGGATAAAACACAACACAAGTCACACCAGGATACTTACTGCTGTATAACTGTAGAGAAAGAGTATACATTTTATTCATTATTTTGAACATGTCAAAGATTTTCAGTTCTCAGTACACCATACAGAACAATAACCAACCTGGGAGTGAGGTGTGTTTCTACCACACTGTTAGCATTTCTCTGCACAAAGTACACCAATCTGGGTTATTTTCCGCTTCAGTATCTTCGATATACTATTGCTATGTGATGTATTACTATTACTGAAGGCTGCATTACAGCCTACTAGCTGCAATTAATGATGTACAGTTCTGAAAGCAGAAAAAAAACATACTACTGATGCAGAAATCGTTTTCTATACGAGATCACTGCAAAAAGTGCAGCCTTACTAATGGCCACCGTACTGTTACTCATTTTATATTAAGATTTAAAAAACTGCAGAACTGCACATGATTATTTGCAGGTTGTTAAATAATTACATTTCTAAATTCTCTTTGTGCATTTACAGGTAAACGATATCTAATATTTTATCTAAATGACTGCTTTGTCTTTGAAAAGGTGAAGAGCCTGAGGCCGGTGACAGTCCAGTTCTACTCTAAGTACATCCTCACAGGACAAGGCCACATTCCTGTCCTGCCAGAAGAGAAGAGAAACTTCAGAGTCTTCATGCAGTTCAACCACACCTGTCATATTCCATATGACAGGGTCTCAAACTCCAGTCCTCGAGGGCCGGTGTCATGCAACTTTTCCATGTGTCCCTGGTGCAACACACCTGAATACAATTAGTAGATCATTAGCAAGAGTATAGAACTTGACTGCATGCTGAGGTGGCAAACCCTAACCCTACTCAAGTAAATTTAAGTAAATGTATGTATTTGGAAACATATCCTTCTAAAAAAAACTTTTATTGCACCATGTTCATTCACTCATGAGCTGCTGTAACATGAATCAAATGGCTGAATTGCTAACTCAGCATGCAGTCAAGTTGTATAGTCTTGCTAATGACCTACTAGGTGTGTTGCAACAGGGACACGTGGAAAAGTTGCAGGACAGCAGCCCTCGAGGATTGGAGTTTGAGACCCCTGCTGTATGGTGTTCATGCAGTTTTCTACCCCACAGTTACAGCATGTCTGACTGCCTGTTCAGCATATGCAAAAATATATGATGAGTTTAAGCATGTGATGACAAAGGCCCACTGTCAGGGGAGGTGATGTAGGTATAGAGCATGTGAGAGTGGTTAAGTTAATGTCTCTTGTCTAGATGAAGGCATAAGAGGGATCAATGGCAAGGCGTAGAGATTCACTATCTTCAGTCTTCAGTGGACGCTCCATTTCTGGCACAAAACACCTGTAAAAAATGTTCGATTTAGGAGGTGACCCGACAACTTCAGCCTGTCAAACATAGCAATGGAGTAGTACGTAAAAAAAAACCCCAATTAAGCATGCACTCAGTACCCTAAGAATTATTATGGTAGTTAAACACAGTAATAGTCACATATCACTTCAAACAGAGGTGATCCAGTAATGCTGCACTAGTGAATTACACTAACTATTCACTTTAGCTAAAGTTATTAAGTTAGCTAAAGAGTTAGGATGCTGTGTACATGTACAAACTCCAAAACACGTACAAAAGACAACAGAAGTGCTCCAGGATGCTAGGGTTGAGCTTTTGTTACCTAGTGGCTACACAAGCCAGCAAGTACCAAGGACCGGATTTGGTGTGTGGTAATAACAGGTAAATGAACTTTTTTTTTTTTTAATTATTTGACTATATATGAATGCTTGTGTATAAATACACAAACAATTCACATATGCTTTCATGCTTTCAATTGTGTAATTTAAGTGATCTAGGTAGCTCTGTTTTGGGAGTTCAGCTCATGCTAGAAATGTGTTTTGGAGTTTGTACGTGCTTTTTGGAGTTTGTACGTGTTTTGTCTCTAGGGGCCACTGCATATATTTATATATAAACATATATAAATAAAAACCCTTTTTTTTTTTTACATTAGTAATTCCTTTTGTGCATAATTTTATATTATTGTTAATAATAAATTAATTAAAGCAACAAAACAACCTGAAGATCCGGTTCGGAGCCGAAAGAGCCGGCTCTTTTTAGTGAGCCGAACCGAAAGAGCCGGTTCTCTAAAAAGAGCTGGAAATCCCATCGCTATTCAATAGCGCTTTGTTCGGCCCAGAAACATGGCGCCTCAACCAAAAATCCTGGCCATGCCCCCTCTTGTGACATTACTCTCCAAAAGCCCTATTAGGTTAATCGTTTTGTCACTTCCGGTATTTGAGACAATCCCTTTCCGTCAAGGATTTTTAATTTGTTGCGCTTTTTTAATTTGTTGTGGATTTTTAATTTGTTGCGGTTCTTTAATTTGTTGTGGATTTTTAATTTGTTGCAGATTTTTAATTTGTTGTGGATTTTTAATTTGTTGTGGTTTTTTAATTTGTTGCAGATTTTTAATTTGTTGTGGATTTTTAATTTGTTGTGGTTTTTTAATTTGTTGCAGTTTTTTAATTTTTGCGGTTTTTTAATTTGTTGTGGATTTTTAATTTGTTGTGGTTTTTTAATTTGTTGCAGATTTTTAATTTGTTGTGGATTTTTAATTTGTTGTGGTTTTTTAATTTGTTGCAGTTTTTTAATTTGTTGCAGTTTTTTAATTTTTGCGGTTTTTTAATTTGTTGTGGATTTTTAATTTGTTGCGGATTTTTAATTTGTTGTGTTTTTTTAATTTGTTGCGGATTTTTAATTTGTTGCAGATTTTTAATTTGTTGCGCTTTGCACTTCCAAGCCACCGTAACTTACACCAGACCCTTGTGGTTTCTAAATGTGTATAGCACAGTGGAAGGAGCAGGGGTGTCATGGTCCTGAGTCTGAGGACTCAGTGTTTTGTGTTTCCTTATGCTTTTGTTCATTCCGAGTGTGTATTCTGTTGTGATTTTGCCATTTGTTAGGTTTCTGTTCTTTGCCTGCCTGCTCCCACTTCTCTGTGTTCCCTCTGTCTGTCCATGGTGTTATTGTGTCTGCTCATGAGTCTGCCTGTCAAGTTCAGTGTCCTGTCTGGTTCTCTGTGTCTGTTAGTTTCCTGTTTTATTCTGAAAGTTCATGTCTCATGTCAGTGTGTTCAGTTTTACCTCTCCCCTGTCTCGTTAGCCTAATTGCTCCCAGCTGTGTCTCCCTCCTGTGGCCCATTCCCTGATTACTCCCCGTGTATTTAAGCCCTGTGTTTTCCTGTGCTCTCTGTTGTGTTGTCTGTTTAGTTCCATGTCAGTGTGCATTATTCTGTTACCCGGTATTTATTCTGCGTCTCTCTGCCATCTCTCTTTGTGCATTTTGCGCATTTTGCGCCTCCTCCCGTGAGTGTCTGGTTTAAGTTTTGTTCTTTAGTTTTCCCAGTTTAGGTTTGTTTACTCCCCGCTCTGCTCTTCCTGTTTTGTCACCTTCTCACCGCTGTAAATAAACACTCACTCGCACCCCAGCCAGTACCTGCATTTTGGATCCTTTTTTCAATACACCACACGACTACCCCCAGCCGTGACAAGGGGAGGACATGGAGGAAGGCTGTTTTAGTGTGGGAAATGAAATTTGGGTTTAGGAAACTGGGAAGAAAAAACGACTGCCTTACGTGGAGAATTGAAAAGTGTCTGGACCACTGCGAAGAGGAGAGGTACACAAAAATTACACAAACAGAAAAATGCATTAATCCTACTAACACAAACACACATGCAATGAAGCTCATGAAGATCAAACAGTATTTTTAAGCATGCATTTCTGTTACCATCATCTTGTCCGGTTCACTTAGTAGGTTAAGAAGCAGGGACGTGCAGAGAGGTTTAAAGGGGCGGGTGCTCAAAGTTAAAAAGGGGCACATTGAACCAGGCTGAATAACAACAACACACATTCATCAAGAATCTAATATGGGAAGGGCAGGGCTGTGTTGATCTGAGACTGTAGACATTAAAAAGTCCACAGGAGAGATGGTAGCTGATTAAACAAGTGTCATGAGATAATAACAAAATGCAAAGATTGGTGACAGCGCTTGGAACCATAAGGCAACGAAAAACTGTGAGAAATAATTCAGGCTCTGCCTGTGAATCACTCTTTGCTTCTCTTCTTCCATCCCATCATTTCATATATCACTCTCCACTTGCTGTCTATCTGAGAACAAGGCACAACTTGCTATTGCAATAAACTATAATCTAATTATCCACACCTAACAACTCTTGCACTTAATCTATAATAAAATGATGACAGAAAAATGTTATAGCACTGCCTTTAGTAGCCTCACACAGCTCCTGCTGTTTCCTCCTCATGTCCTTACCAGGCATGTCTGCACAATGTTATATCATGAGTAATATTTTTTTAAATCCAGCTAAATAAAACACACACATGCACACACAGTGACATTTTAGACCTTCTTCAGAATACTGTATATACTATGGGCATCCTTACATTATTATTTATTACTAGAGCTACAATAATAAAGCAATGAGGAGGGGGAAGTAATAAATATGAAATAATGTATTTATGATGATTCCATTTGTTTCACTATCCACTCTGTGCAGGGCAAAGCTTATTACATTTTTAAACTGTAGAGATACAATCATTTTACTGCTGTAAAATCCAACTTTTGTCTTATTTAAAATATAAATCTAATATAATCTGCTTCTTAATGTATGTTCTTTAAAATACAGCGTGTGTTTTTTAATATATTATAATTATAATTATTATTATGTGGACATGCATATTAGATCGTTTTTTAGTGAAATATAATCCCTCCAGAAAGGCAGGAAATGCCCAGAAACTTACTTTAAAACTAAATATGTTCCCTAAAACGGTGACAGAGCTACAGACCCATGACAGCCTTACGCAGGTAGCCAGCAGCTATGACCAGCACTACCTGTGCAGTTAATAAAAGGACAGGTAATGTTTGTCACGCTGTTGCACACACAGCACGCTCGTTTGTTTCAGTTCGTCAGTTGCAACAAGACAACTTACCAACGTGTACGTAATAAGCTAATACTCCTGGGTGCTACACACTACAGTGTACGCTGTACACCTACTTACTGGTTTTGTCGCATCAGTCTGTGTCTCTGAGTTAACTTGTGTTTCTCCTACAGCTCCGGACCGCAAAAAATGCGCGTGCTCTTTGTGAGCTCGTTCCCGGCTCGTAACCAGCGCGTTCTGCCGTCGAGGGCGATCATTGGTTAAATGTGATCATGTGACTGATGCAAGCCAGATCCTTTTATTTAGCAAAACTGTGATTAATAGTTAAATATTATTGTTGAGGGGCACAGACAGGACTCCGCACGCACACACACATAAAAAAAATAAATAAAAAAATTTTAAAAGTTGCCTCAACAAAAGGGCACTTTGGGCACTCATCAGGAAAGGGGCGGGTGCTCAAGCCCCTCTAGCCCCCCCCCCCCCCCCCCCCTCTGCACGTCCCTGTTAAGAAGTGATACATAGACTAGTGAACTAGTATTGTTTTTGGGGAAGGATGATTGAATCATAGCAGGGGTGAACAGAATGTTGCAGGGGGGTCAGAAGAGTGGAGACTAATAGATTATTGAGTTTCTTGTTTCTGATGTGTGAGGGAGGTCTCATCATGGCACACATCTGGGTACATGGGAAGAAACTCATCATCTAGTAGAATATTGCTGTTGTGTGAGGTGTGTGACTGGTGGATGAACGTTTTGGGGATTTACTTGGCTGATGCATTTTCTTTTGGTACCACTTTGAACCTGCCAATTAGTTTTGTTTTGATCTATCATTCTAAGAGAGTATGCTTAGACAACTTCTAAAAAGAGGCCTTCATATTTTTTGATTTTAACAGTGCACTGAGATCTTTTTTGTTTGGCAATTTTCTCTTTTTCAAGCAGGCCTGCAAGATCGGAATCAAAAGCGCTACACAACATGTTGAACAATCGCAAGTGAGCTTCTCCAAAATTAAAATGGGCTTGGGAGAAAGCCACTTATTTGGGACAATCAGGAAACAAGTCCCTGTCAAAAAGGATTCAGCGAGGTAATCCAGTCTAAATTCTTTTTGTTTTCTTTTTTGAAATGGCGTCATTGCTGGCAGTAGAAACTTATTGCGTCACAAGAGGTTCTACTGTCAGCAAATAAAAAATGGGGACTGACTGGACTGACAAATGCTTGACTGACTTGACACCAGTATGCAAGATTGCACCTCCACCTAGACAGTGACAAAAGGGTGGATGTATGTATGTATGTTTCTTTTTACTGGTGCAGAAAGGTGACAGCAACAGGTTGCATGGGCTTTTGGGCTGTGCTGACTTAACCTTTTAAATGCCACTTTCTGTGTCTTTGTGAATTTACCAGCGGTGTGTTATTATGACCTTTTATTGTTTACAATGCAAATGTCACTGTGAGAAAGTGTGCATACAGATGCGCTGCGCTAACATCTACATCACTTTTTCCACAGCAGAGGGTTAATCGTGGGATCTAATCACATGATTTACAGCAGGACACACTGCTGGCTAATGTTTTTTTTTCTTATGACAGGGTTACAGGGCTTGGAGTGAAGCTACTCCAGGGGAAAAGCTCTGGGAATTTTTAAGAAACAATGCACAACTTTATTGTTCATGTCTAATTGACATAAGCTGACATAGGGCAAAAGAGGGTTTTCCGGGGAAGCTTTCATTTTTAAATTGCAGAGACCGTGACATGAGGGATCTGGAAGGATTGAGTGAGGTGCAGATGCAGGAGAGAAGGCTTCAAGAGGACCAGTGAGAAGCAGGGACCATCTCCAGGACAACTGACAAACGACAGTGGGCTGCACCACTGGGCTTCCAGGAGATTGTCATGAGATTGTGAACAGCAAAATCTTAAAATAAAGTGAAAGAGATTCGGTGTTGACGTTGAGGAAGACAACTAAGGTGTACGACGTGCTCGTCCGCGGCGTTGGAGCAGAAACTGAGGGATGAAGAAGAGCAGGCCAAGCTCCAAAAGAGACACCGCAAAGGGAGATCAGAGTTGGAATTATGACTCTGTAAATGGCACAGACACCAGGAGCCATGACCGTGACTGGGAATGACCACCTAATGCTGTTTCACTTTGCCATGAAAAGTACTTTGACACTCTGGAGAAGGCCTTTCCTCTGTATCATTGTTGTTGCCATTTGCATGTGAGAGCTTAGATTGTGGGGAAGATTAAAGATGAACAAAGGGTGGTGAGAGAACAGTGAAGTGAGGATACACAGTGTGAAACTCCTTTAAGTGTACAGTAATGTTGATGTGATATACAGAATGTCAGGAAAGAAATTCTGGTATTAATGTGATTCTTTGATTTAAGAATCAAAGGGTGGGACTGTATAGGAATTTCTTTTACTTATGTATTAATCACATTATTTTATTGTATAATGCCTTCGTGCCACTGGATTTTAACATGTCTCACACTCATACAGTAAGACAAATGGTGGGGGTCTAGTAGGGAAGTTGGGGGAAGCAGACAACTCCACAGGAAGAATCTTTTGTCTCTTTAGGATTCTGATAGGTAGCAAGGGAGTGTGAACCTTAAGGTGTGAAACAGCTGTGTACTGCCTTTTGTTCCTGGAGAAGGTATTTAACTGAGAGCCATGCTAGGCTCAGAGAGACTCTGCTGACCGTCTGTCCCGCGGTCATGCAGGGACTTCATCAAGCTTGGTTGTCTGTTGTCTTTGTGTGTTTTGATTAAAGAATGTTAGCTACCGCTCACCGCTCGTCTGCAGGCTTTATTTAAATGGAAAACTTCCACAACAGGCAAAAAAAGCTTTTTGCAAAAAAAACAAGATTTAGAGCAGAAGTTTTTTGCACTGCATTTTAAAATGAAAACATATTGCATTTATTTACAATTAAAGACACAGAGCAGGAAGTGTGTTACTGTTTTACATCCACAGACACACAAGAAAAGAAGCAGGCAACATGAGGTCAAGTTATGGCAATTTTATTAGTGTATTTCAGTACATGTATTTAGATTAGAGTTTTTAAAAAACAAACAAACATCCCAAGAAGGATGGGGTGAAAGAAAGGTGGAGAGAGGGGGAAGAAACTATTGATGTCCTCAAACTCGATGCTGCTGGGTCAGTTCTTTCTCAGCAGTCTGCTCCAGAATCCCCTCCTGTCCTCGGCTTTCTTTTCTTTTTCTTTTGCCTTCAGTTCTTTTAAGGTTTTGTTGAGTTGCTCTTTGGCATTTTTAAATTTTTCTTTCAGCTGCTGTTTGGCCAGTTTCACTTTCTGTTTGAGGAGCTCTTTTTGTGCTTTCGTATTTCTTTAAGTGCGTCTTTGCAGTCTTTCTTGGTCACCGCAGAGCCGGTCATTTCTTTCTTGAATACCTTCACCTCAATTTTCTCTTCTGCAAGTTCTTCTTGCACTTTCATCAGTTCCTTCTTCATGTTTTGAGTGTAACTCTTTGTATCTTCCATTTCTTTCTTTGCTTCCTGTATTTTCATTTTCTCTTCCTCCAACACTTTTTGAGCTTCCAACAATTCTTTCTTCATATTTTCAATCTCATTTTCTGCCTCATGTTTACGTTTTTTCTCCTCTTCAAGTTGTTGCTTTACATGCAGTAATTCCTTCCTTAGTATTTCGGCTTCAGCCATTACATTTGCAGCTTCTTGTGTTGCCAACTGCATTTTCCTTCTTTCCTCTTCAAAAGCTTCCTGCACCTCCTGTAATTCCTGTATCACATTTCCTGCCTCCTTCTTTGCAGTTTGATATTTATTTTTGGCTTCTTGTGCTGTGGTTTTCTGTTCCTCCAATGCTTTTTGAGCTTCCAACAGTTCTTTCTTCATGTTTTCATTCTTGTTTTCTGCCTGTTGTTTTCCCATTTTCTCTCCTTTAAGTTTTAGACCCACATGCAGTAATTCCTGCAATACTACTTCAGTTTCAAACTGTGAATTTTTAGCTTCTCCTCTTGATTTTTCTGCCTCTTCTTTAAATTTGACATTTTCAGCCTGTATCATTTGAAATTCTTCTTGCATGTTAATCAGCTGTACTGTATTGTATGGTGAAGCACTCGCCGATCCTCTTCTCGATCTCCCTTGATTCATTTTGGCCTTTTAAACAAAGGCACCAACGTATTGTAGAGGAGTGAAGTGAAGTTTTCGATGTTTTTTCGTCAACTGTTGTTTGTCCTGCACAGAGATGCTGCTGTAGATGTGTCTCTAGCTGTGTCTGAATACAATGAAAAATGCTATAACTAAGTGCTTGTGTTGCACAGTTCTACTAAACATTCCATTTCATGCATGCTCCGCCCACATGGTCAGGTGCTGCATCACCAAAAGCTGCTCCCGTTGCCTAGCAATAACAGCTGTTTACTTTTTGGGGTCTGGTTCATTATTTGATAAAGAAAACATGTCCAAGTATTGGGTGCTGAGGCTCAGCGCATATTCTAGCCTGCTGTGTGGGTGGGCAGCTAGAAATCACTGGTGGGCAACATGAGTGAGGAGAAAACTGGAGCAGCCAAGCAGGGAGCTGCAGGTTGCTGGTTTGAGTCTCTGTTCAGATGCTGGTGTCTCCTCTCTCTGAGATGTCTGCAAACAGTCCCAGATAAAACAATAAGGATAATAAACAAACACGTGACTAAAATAACAATTATGACTCTGATGTGTTTCATGTGTAGCAGGATGGCCTCTATACAGCAGTCGCTGCAAGCATCCACATCGCCACACTTACTTTTCTTTAAGCAGGCGTGCTGGGCTCCTCCTAAGGAAAGTTTGAAACTTCATTTCCTTCATGCTGGTGAACTTTTTACCAAATATTTTCATCAAAGCTTCTCCATCACTGACAGGGATTGTTTGGATCTTCACACTCATCTCCACCAACCCTAAAAAATGAGTCTCACTTTGCTATAATGCAGGGGTGTCTCCATATTCCACAAAAGTCTATGCAAACATGTAACAGTATCCCATATTCATATAAATATTATTGATATTATAACAAAAGCTGTCACCAACACAATTGTCCCAAGTGCTTTTTTTAAACGGGATTTTCAACTAGAGGATTTCCCTATAGCTTCATGTTTTTTAATATTTTGTACACAATAACAGAATAATTTCAGAAAAACACAAAATGACTGGTGTCAATATTATTTGCCCCACAAAAAAGGTCGAATATAAAAAAAATATTGCAAATATTGCACAGTTGAAAAAAAAGAAAGCACTACAGCTCAGTTGTTCCCGCCCTCCTTTGTCCTCCTGTTTCCCCTCCCTCTCCCCTCCAACGAGGAGTTTGATGGCGTGTGAGACAAAGGAGTTTTTAAGCCTGTTGGTTCTTGTCTTTGGGAGAAGCAACCTGTCGCTGAACAGGCTCCTCTGATTATTTACCACCGTGTGCAGAGGATGCCCAGCATTGTCTATAATGTCCAGCAGTTTCTTTAATGTCCTTTTCTCTGCCACTGTCACCAAAGTGTCCAGCTTCATGCCGACCACAGAGCCAGCCTTCCTGATTCGTTTTTCCAGCCTGGATGAGTCCTTCTGTGCTGTGCTGCTCCTGAGGAAGTACAGTCTGCTTTGGGATCAATGTTAGTTTTGAAATTGGTTTATAACTGCTAAGCAGAGAAGCGTCAAGTTTAAGGGGTTTTAACAGTGGGTGAATGACAGCATTCTTATAATAATCAGGGACCTGACCAGAAACCAATGAAACATTGATAATTGTAAGCACACAGGG
The DNA here is from genome assembly GCF_057382095.1 of Aulonocara sp. 'chitande type north' Nkhata Bay. Classification (NCBI taxonomy): domain Eukaryota; kingdom Metazoa; phylum Chordata; class Actinopteri; order Cichliformes; family Cichlidae; genus Aulonocara; species Aulonocara sp. 'chitande type north' Nkhata Bay. The sequence continues at coordinate 26,724,845 of NC_141358.1, forward strand.
ACCAATAGACTGAAGGACATTTTTAAACAAAGATCCAGGTAAAATATCAAGTGGGCAGGAGGATGATTTCATCGAATCAACTAATTTGACCAGCCCAGGTAAAGCACTGTTAAAAAACTTCCTAAAATAACAGGCCTAAGTGAATTTGGAGCAGACAACAGGTACACAGAAGGAGAGATATTGTTCCTCACATTGCTAACTTTTTCAACAAAGACAGAAAAAGAGTTTTCACAATCTTCATTTGATGAAATTGGGACAGCAGATTGAGCAGGAGCAACAATATCACTAATGGTGTCAAATAGTACCTTGGGGTTACCTCTGCTCTTTGAGACTAGGTCTGAGAAATAGGCAGCCCTCACATCTCGAACTGAAGTGTTAAAAGAAACTAAAAGGTCCTTTAAATGAAAGAGATGAACATATAAACGAGTTTTCCTCCACAAATGCTCAACTTTACAACAGGAACGCTTTAAACAACAAATGCTGTCATTTATCCAGGGGGACATCTGTGAAACAGGAGCTAGTCTGGTTTTGACAGGACCAACATTGTCTAAGATAGAAAGACAATGATTATTTAAAAAAAATGTTAATAGATCAACATCATTAAAGAAAGGTAAAGCAAAATTAAAAACATCAGAAAATTTAGCAGCAATAGAGGAATTTAGGATGCGAGAGCTAACCACATATCGAACAGGAGATAGGGACAGATGTAAAGACAAGTTAAAAAGAATACAACAATGGTCCGAAATAAAAATGTCCTCAGAACTAATAAAATCAATGGTTAAACCTAAGGTAAAAGCAAGGTCCAGTGTGTGTCCTTTGGTGTGTGTGTGGGGCCAGACACATGCTGTGTAAAATGAAAAGAATCCATGACCTCTGTGAAAGAGGTCAGAGTCATCATCACTGTGTATATTAAAATCCCCGACTACAGCTTCAAGATGGAGGATAAAAAGTCACTGAACTGTTTAAAAGTTGACCATTTAGGCCAGGTGGATGATACATTACAGCACACTAAATCTTTATTTCCAATTTTAACCAGCTGTAATTCAAACGATGAAAAATGTTCGACCATTACTGAGCAACAGTGAAACCGGCTTTCAAACACCGCAGCGAGACCTCCTCCTCGGCCGGACATCCAAGGCTGACTGATGAAGGAGTACCCGCCTGGGCAAAGTTCAATGAGGGATGAGTAGTCACCATCGCGCTGTCCCAAAAATGTACCACTGGTGACGTCTGATGAAGATCCATACACCGGCAGCGGAGGATGGAAAATGCCGTCGCAGGAGGATAAGGTATCCAGACCATCCATAGAGGATCGAATAGATTGGAGCATCAGGCGATCATAGACTAAGGGAGCCAACACATCAGTGACAAAAAAGGAGAACAGAAAGGCCGAAACAAAACTGCACTAGAGCAGAGCAAGACAAACTGCAGCCGGCAGCGGCAAAGCCAAACACAGGCGCCATCATACCGGAAGCTGTTAAACTCTAACCATCTGGTACACTAGCTGCACAGTCGCTCAGAGGAAAGCACTCCAGAGGGTCATTAACACTGCCTAAAGGATCATTGGGTGCCCTCTCCCCACGCTGGAAGATCTACACAGTAACCGCTGTCTTAAAAAAGCCCAGAACATTATAAAAGATACCTCACATCCTGCCCACTCCCTATTTGAACTGTTGGCCTCTGGCAGATGGTACAGAGCACTCAGTGTAAGGACAAATAGACTCAAACACAGCTTTTACCCAACTGCAATAACATGTCTTAATGCTGCTACAAAATAATGGTCATCACGCTGCTCTTGAAATGATCTATGCACTGGCTGAGGTATGTGTGTGTGAATGTATGTGAACGTCTGTTTATACTGTTAGTGAAATGAATGAGGTGTATGATGTCTTTGTGCATGTGGGCTCAGGCCATTGTCTAGGTATATTATTCTTATTAGCACTTTAAAATGTTTATTTTTGATTTTAATACAACTTTTTATTTTATGGATGATGCACTAATCGGAAACCACTTTCAATTTCGTTGTACCTGTGACAATGCCAATAAAGACATTCTATTCTATTCTGTAGCACCCTCAAGGACTGACGTAGGCAAGATGTAGAGTAATAAAACAAGGTTTATTCTGGTCTTGACAACCAATGAGAACTGCTAACGGAAGAAAATAATAATAAAAAAACATAACATCGAAATGCATTCTTGTACTTTGTGTCAATCAATAAAAAAGTTATTAATCACAGAAAAAAAAACATTTAAAGTACACAAACCTTGTGAGCGGACATCCAGGAGGGGTTAAATAGTCCTTTATGGCCTTAGTATCTTATTCTCTATCTTCTTCCTTACGTGTTTCTTCTGTTAATCTAATTTTGAATATTACTTTCTCCATGTGTGGAGCTAACTGAGAGCTGCAGCATACATACACCATTGCTATGTCCCAATTCATTGTTTTCCTCTTTACATTCTTTTAATGCAACAGTGATCTAAACTCTAAGTACTAGAAAACCTAACTAGAAGCTGAATCTGTTAACTAAGAGTTCAAAACAAGAACAAGGCACAGAGTCAAACTCTTACTGGAGTCAAGATTAACACGGAAAAAAACCTTAATACCTCAAACACTACTAAAAAAGAAAAAAGGCTGTTTATCAATCTGTGCCACAAAGAGTTAAGGCAGAAGGGGGTGTGAAAGGTGTACCTAATAAAGTGTCCAGTGATTTTATAGGTACAGTTTCAAAATCTTGTTTCATAAGAAAGAAAAGTGAAAGTTAAAAGAGCTTTAGGATGTGGTGACTGTAACTTCACACTTTGGTATTTGGGCTGCAGACTGTCTACATCTCAGTGAGGGGGGAGAGATCAGCACAGCAAAGGTACGCTCCTTCAGATGTCTGTTTGCTGTTGGTCATTTATTTTGATTTAAGGCAAACATTAAATAATTCCTTTAAATCTAAAAATAAATGCTTTATGTTCCAGTTATGGGAGGATTGTTTTCAAGAGCTCCTCCAGTAAAATGTAAGTTTGGTCAGAGCTGCTATTTTCCATCCAGTGAACATCAGTTATTGTCCAATGATGTCATTCTTTCTTTAACATCTGTTGTCAGTGCTTGATGCACCATGGAGGAAGCACTTTAACTGGGGGTAAGCATTTACAGGCCTCTGAGAAACATTTGTTATTGTTGATTATCACTTCCTGTTTCAGCCCATCACTTGTTCAGTGTCCAGAATGTGATGTAATGTTTTGTTGTCTCCTCTGAGCAGAAATAAAGAGGACGATCTACAGTATGTGAACAGCTACAAGCCTCAGACTAAAGAACAGCAGCTCAGGATTCTTCTACAAGGCCCAGTTGGAGCTGGAAAGTCCAGTTTCATCAACTCTGTTAAAAGTGTCCTACAGAACAGAGCATGCAGACAGGTCTCCTGTCCGAAGCACCTCCCATTCATCTTGCACAAAAAAGGTATGAAGCATGATTGTGGTGATAAGACTGAGTAAGAAATTATTCTTTTTTTCCATTGTTTAAAAGTCTGTACGGAGTTTTAAAAAAAAATTGATGTTGCTGTCAGCGATGGCTCATTCAATAAAAAAGTAGTCAGTGCTTCCCACTTTACTCTCTCATAGTCAGCTGATTTCTTAAGAAGAATTCCAGAATAAATCAGATGAAGTGGTAGAGATTTCCCCAGGAATAGGTAGTGGTGACTGGAGTGAACATGGGTGATGAGGAGGTGCTGAGTAGGTTGAGTGTTATGGAGAGAAATGGCTGTGGTGAGTCTGTACATCAAAAAGAGGGAGGAGCACTGGGTGATGTTCAGTACTGTGCAAAAGTTTTAGGCAGGTGAGGAAAAAATGCTGTAAACAAAGAATGCTTTCAAAAATGGAAGTGTTAATCATTTATATTCATCAATCAATGATTGAAACGTTTTTTCACAAAACTTGTTTTGATGTTTCACTTCAGCTTTAGTTGTGTATAATAACCTAGGTCAGATAATTCCATTAAAAAATGTTCCAAAACGAAGTAAATGAATATATTTTGTTTTTATTGCATATTTTAAACCAAAATGATTTTTAAAAAATGAGATGAGAGATAGCTGTCATTTGTCAGTTGCAGGTCTTTTGCCCACAACCGAGATGACAGACCTTGCCGACCGTACATACAATACACAAACATCACATTGGGGAGACAGGTCAGGCTAGGTAGCGAGGGAAAAAAAAACATCGAAATGTGTAACACAGAAGGATAATGCAGGAATGCACAGATATCAACACACCATAGCACAATAAACACAGACAGCAACATGGGAAAGAGTTCCAGTGTGTCCATCTGATCTGGGACCGCTGCAATCTTTCGACTGCGCCTCCAGCTGACCCGATGTCCACATCAGAGGGGAGGTAAGCGTTGGAGGTGGCGTTGGATCCGGGGTAGGGAGGGTGATGCGTCAGTGAGTGCTTATCAGTATCAGTATATGTATGTGTGTGCGTGTCCATAGTTCAGCTGAGACAGTGTCCTTCGCCCCGCCAGGCTAAGTAAACAGTCTTCCAGCCAACCCAGGTGGCCTTGTAGGGAATGGGAAGGAACAGACTCAACACAGTCGTTATCAGGGAGTTTTTGTTCGGCTCCAGCCTTGAGCCCACAGCTGGCGCCGAAGGGGTAGCCGCATTATGATGGTAATTTTTCTTTTGTGACAACTCATGAGAATTTCAAAGCTGTTCTTTAACACTCCGACACTGGTCTCTCAATCTCCCGTTGGAGAACCGCGAGCTTCCCGATGATGGTATCAAACTTGCTGGTGTTTTCATTCTTTTGCCCAAACAGCCGAATCTGAGAACTCACAACTGCAGTGAGCTGTTCTGCAATGTAATCCAACTTTCGCTCAAGGCTGTTATTTTGAGCAGGCCTCTCCTTGATCTATCCCAATATATGTTCAGAGGTGTTATTCTGAGTATTTACGGCAGCTGTAAACGTCTCCAAGGTCTTAACCATGCTGCTTTCGAGCCCGTTCTCAGAAGTCGCGCCTCGTCCCATCGTTTCAATCCCAGTGGGCAGCCTTGGGGGGTTTTGAACAGCCGGTTCCGCTTTCTTAATTCTCCGATAAGTCAGGGCCAAGCCAGCTCAGATCAGCAAGAACCCTGTTATCATGGTTCCGAATAGGTAGATATCTTCAGCGTCCTCGATCGACAGTCCCGCCAGGCACACGACCCTCCATTCCTGCCACCCGTCCATCGTGTATCCGGCAGGGAAAGTCCCTCCAGGGCACTCGGGCTCTCCCGAGCCCAGACTTCTCGTTGAGAAAAGGGTGTCAATAGCATTCAGAGACCAGTTGATCAAATCCATAATTCTCTTTAGGTTTTAGAAACAGACTGTGAGAGAGTGTTCCAGGGAAAGTAATACAAAAAACACGAGACTAGACAAGGACATAAGCAGGGAAGATAAGGGAGAGGAGAAAAAGTGTGTCTGCCTCCTCCGAGAGCCAAAGAGAAAGAATGTAAAAAAGGCACCCAGCAACTGCACGAACACATGCAGAGGTCCATTTCTGGGACTCCTTAGCTGAGGTGAACTTACAGGACATTGTTGGTAATGTTTTTGTTGCAGTCATGATGAAAATAAGACTTACAGGTCAGCACTACTCCACACTCAATGACTCTGATATTCTGGTCCACAGTATAAAGCCTTCAAGATCCAAAAGGGAGACTCAAACTGCTATTACCCTTTTGTCTTGAATGACATGGCGGGACTGAACGCCAGCAGCAGAAAAATCAGACAGTTGCATGTGAAGGACGTCAAACGGGCCCTGAAGGGACACATCAAAGAAGGTTACAGGGTACAGTTGCTGTATTTCTGATATTGAGTTTAAAGAATTCATTCATTTGGTCACACATCGATACATTCAGTTTGTTTTTCAGTTCAATCCTGAACGTAAACTGTCCAAAGATGACCCACACTACAACAGCAGTCCTTCAGACAGCGACAAAGTGCACATTCTGGTTTTTGTCGTTGATGCCAGCACTATACCTAACATGAAGCAAGAGGACATGGAGGTAATCGAGGACATCAGAGATGAAGCAGATGAAATGGGTAAGAGCACCTTAAACAGAATCAGGATTATCAGTGTTTTTAGTGACACCAGTGGAAGTGAAGTGATCTGCAGTCATTGAGCAACCCTGTGTTTGCTCTCAGCTCACGCTCACTCTGAGTGAAACTTCAGGTAAAACAGTGATGAGACCTCCAGGAGAGCTCATCCCTGTTTGAATGTCATGCTGCACTAACACGGATCTAATCCTATGTTCTGCATGTCAGAGATAGAAATTAGAAGTAAATTTATAAAACATTCAATTCAATTTTATTTATACAACGCCAATTCACAACAACAGTCGCCTCAAGGCACTTTATATTGTAAGGTAGAACTCACAATAATACATACTGAGAAAAAGCCCAACAATCATATGACCTCCTATGAGCAACAGTGGGAAGGAAAAACTCTCTTTTAGCAGGAAAAAACCTCCAGCAGAACAAGGCTCAGGAAGCGGCGGCCATCTGCTGTGACCGGTTAGGGTGAGAGAAGGAAGACAGGACAAAATCATGCTGTGGAAGAGAGCCAGAGATTAATAACAGGTATTCATGGGTCATGAGCTGAGCTTTCCTCTCTGGCCCTACATGAGAAATTCATTGTCACGAATTCCAGGATGAAAATGGATTCTGCTCTGACACTCGACGTTCGTGAAAGCACAGCAGGAATATTCTGTTTTTTTTTCAGTTGAGGCAGCTGTGAAAAATCATCTTCTGTCCACCATGTGACCTCGAAACATTAATACATGCTTTTATAACCATCTTGATTACTGCAATGAGCTTTTTATCGGGTTCAGCCAGGCCTCCACTCAGTCCTCAGTCCAGTTTCAGCCTCATTTCACTGGCTTCCAGTTTGTTTCCAAATCCATTTTAAGATCCTTTTATTTATCTTTAATGGTTGTGGCCCATTTCACCTACTGCACCCGTACGTCCCGCCTCGCTCTCTCAGATCAGCAGACCAGATGCTTTTACTCTTTCACTCAGAGGTCACAGGGCTTTCACAGTCTCCACTGCACGTCAGGCAGCTCCTGTACTCGCTGTTGTAAAAACATCATTTAAACACACGTTTTTTTCTCGACCCATATTTATGTTTTGTGTTTCCTCAGAGGTCCCACAAATAGTCCTTTTCACCAAAGTTGATGAGGCCTGTCCGAAGATCAGCAGAGATATCAGGAACGTCTACAAAAGCGTATCTCTAAAGGAAAAGGTGGATTAGTTTAAGTATTTCAGTGCAAGCTTTGGTTTGGTCCAATCTCTCACTTCTAAACTAAAGTGTTGTGATTTTCATATGTAGATTACTAAGTTCAGCGCAGACACGGGGATCAACATTGTCTACATCTATCCAGTGAAGAACATCCACTCAGAATCTGACCTGAAGGATGGCGCTGATGTTCTAATTCTGCACGCCCTCAGACGCATCATCGAAAGAGGACATGACTTTCTCAACAAATCCTAAATCCAGATGTTCTCAGTTTACTGAGTTTATTTCTAGTTTCTTATTCTTTCTAAGCTTTTTAGCCCCACCTTTTCTCTTTCACACACTAACCTCTTTCAATAAGGTGCATGAGCACACAGGAAAGGTAGGGCAGGGGCCAGTTAAGCTAAGAGATTTGATTGGTCAATCCAGTGTCAGTAATGAAGATGCTGTTAGTGCCAGGAGCAGTCACAGTTCTGCATGAAATGATGACTCGGACAGAGCTGAGAGCCAAACTCAAATCATTTTTATTCTTTTTTTTATATTGAACTTTTTGATCCCAGCTTTTAGTTATATATGACATTAGTATTCAGTGTATGTGTGGTGTCTAAAACATGTTTCCTCTGCTCTGATGAGTAAACACAACTTAATGAAATGAACACCTTAGTGTTAAATTTGATAGAAAAATGTTTGTATGTTTAACATTATTGATCCATTAATAAAGCTGCAACAAGCTGATAAAAAACGACTCCTTTTTGTAAAGGTCATTTCTGAGTTCATTTCATGTCTTCATTGGAAAGTGAAGATAGAGCGAGAAACGTGTTACGACCTTAATTTGGAGGAACAGAAAGTAATATTTTTTTTAAAAGTGGGCCTCACAAAAACTGCAGCTCTGAGAAGTTCTGAACAGAGATGTTCTGATGAAGTTACAGACACTGATGGAGGACAGAGACTGAATGACTCATCTGCAGTTCTCAGCTCAGTCAGACTTTAACAGCACAGGAAGTTGGAAGCAAGCAGGTTTACATTTTTCACTCTTCACCGAGAGAAGCTTCACAATTTAGACATTAGAAACTCTCACAGTCACTGTTGTGTCAACAGTGCACTCCAGCACTGACCTGTATGTATATATGTGCCTGTGGAGGGGTCCAGTCATGTGTAAGTGAACATGTGAAACTGTCAAGCTGTTTGCTGTTGTGAACTCAAACACCACACCTGTGTTTCAGGAATGAAAGCTGCTGACATGAAGCTGTGTCTGCTGAGCTGGTTTTATCATTGTTCTTGCTGAACTGTTACCAGCTCACAAAAACGAAACCAAGAACACAGGAAACAGGAAAGAGTACACACCCTGTGCATCCTGTGGTTACACAGCTTTAGCTTTCTCTACTTCTCTGTTCAAAGACAAACTGTCTCATGCATGTGTTAGAAATGATTAGAAGGTTTGCCTTTAAAGCTCATCTGGGTCTGCAGCATCACAGCAGCTGAGCCTTAAACCTAAAAGTGTTTTGTTTTTTTGTTTTTTTAGCTTTTGTCTTCAGGACCCCTCAGAGAAAACTTCTTCACTTCACACATTTATGGTCTCACTTTTATGTGAAGTCATTCTATGTAATGCATTTCTTTGTTGTCATTCATAATATTTTTCCTCATTGAATCATCTGCCTACATCTCCCCCTATACCAGCATCCTCCTTCATCACATCCATAGATCTCCTCTGACGTCTTCCTCCTTTCCTCCCTCCTCTGCACATGTCCAAACCATATGAGCCTCTCTGACTGTCTCACTGTTCTCATGCATGTCCTGCACCACCCTCACATATTTGCTCATGCTGTACCACAGTTCCTGTTAGTTGGTGCTCATGTTCAGAGGCAGGGTCTGAAAAAATTGAAAATCATGTAAAAGATTCCAGAATAATTTTCTCTTGAACAGAATATCTCTTTATTGTCATTGTACAAGTACAACAAAACTGTGGGTGCCCCACGCCAACTGTGCCACCAACCGATGTAGGCAATGTTTCACAAGAACTTTGAATAATCAGCAGGTCGTGAGTTTGATCTTAGTGTGCTGCTAAAGAGCTCCAGCAGAGGGCAGCATGCTTTTACTTTCTGCTCTTTCCTTTTGGTGCTGCTGGATTTCAGGATTTCATCCCAAAAGATTCATCCGTGATGGACCAAAACCCGCTCCAGACCCTGAGGAGCTTAATACAAGAATAACAGACAAACATAAAGTCTGAACCTTCCGAAATCTTTAGAGTCGTTCTGATTCTCAGGGGAAAAAGAATAAAGAACAAAACGCCTTCAGCCAATGTGTTTGAGCATTAAGGTCAAACAAGAAACCTGAAGACTGACTCTTGTCTGCAGAGACTGGACTGCAAAAACAGATTTAGGTCTACATTCAAAAATTGGTCCTTTTGAATTAGATCTTTGCAAAAAATAATTCAATTTACATCAACATAACTGAATATAATCTTACATTACAGGGTCAACGTTGGCATATTTAACATGAACATAAAGCTACGACTAGGGATGGGTACCGGTGTCCGGTGCCATGATGGCACCGGTTCTGACATAAACGGTAGTAACCAGACCGAAAAGCAGCGCACATTTCGGTGCTTTATTTCGGTGCTTTTTTTTCCTGAGCTGTGATACACTTCTAGCCAATCATTTTACGTTTCCCAGGATAGTAGGCGGGGCCAGGTACGTACGTTCAGTTAGAGCAGAGCTACAGATTAAAAATGTCCAAGGCGAAGCGGTCAAAAGTCTGGCTGTACTTCACAGCAAAAGATGCAAACTCAGCAGCCTGCAACAAGTGCTTTAAGCTGATACTGTGATATTGTCAAAGGAGGTAACACCTCAAATCCGATGAAACACCTGGCGACGCATAGCGTTTTTTTTAAAAGCCGAGAAATGCGCCGTATTTGATAGCTTGCTGCGAGACCTCACACTGTGCATGTCGGGTGGGTTGCCAGTTATCGGACCGGAGCAACATCCCCCAAAAACCCGAAGAATAGAGTCCTGGCCCCTAGCCCTGCCAGTGTAGCAGAAATGATGACGGATGATGATGCAGCAGAAGCCGTTCTTCTCTGCGTGAGTCGCTTAATGTTGTCCGTGTGTAATTTACGTTGAGGAGGCTAACCACGTTATTACATTAATGCATGTAAGGTGAACTAGCAAACATCATCATAGCTACATGCGGCTGTCCTCTTGTTTGATGGCAGATACTCCCTTCACCCTGGACAAAAAGGCTAAAATGACCAAAGAAAAAGTGGAAAACAGCTGAACATGAGAGGATTTTGGACAAAGTTTGTGTTTTTTTTCCATTGTTTAAGCACTGCTTCCAGCCAAGAGTGATACCATATATGCCCCATAGCTGCAGAAAAGGCTAACATTGCTATCTTTTTACAAAAACAAAACAAAACAGCTGAACATGAGAGGTTTTTGGACAAAGTTTGTGTTCTCCATTCTTTAAGCACCGGTTTGAGCACCGTTTAAGCACCGGCACCGTTTCAAAAGTACCGATTTGGCACCGGTATCGGATAAAACCTAAACGATACCCATCCCTAGCTATGACCAATAAATTGAAATCTGGTTTAACACAGCTGTGTGTTATTAGATGTGTTTCCAGCCTGTTACAGTGAATCATCATCACAAGACAAAGTCTTTATGCGGAGCTAAGGTCAGTAACTGAAGCATGTGAGCATAACCTGTTTATGTCCACAAAACCTTTAATATTCATTAAATGTGATACATTAAACTGGACCGGCTTCACTCACTCTCAGGTTGAACTTGAGGTGACATCATTAAATGTCTCCTGATGTTTTTTATAAAGTGAAAGAATGAAAATCATCACTTAAATATTTGCTAACTGTCTTTAAAAGTAACCTAATCAATCAATCGACCAGTGGAAATGCAGATTAATAATTACTGATGTGTGCTGTGTTGTATCTAACCTGTGCATGTGTTGGTTAATGTATGTCTAGCCTGTGTGTGTTATGGTAAATGGTAAATGGCCTGTATTTATATAGCGCTTTACTAGTCCCTAAGGACCCCAAAGCACCGGGCCCTCTGACCTGGTTGTTGTATCTCTAACCTGAGTGTGTTTTGGTTGTTGTATCTCTTGTCTGTGTGTGTGTGTGTGTGTGTGTGTGTGTGTGTGTGTGTGTGTGTGTGTGTCGGTTGTTGTATCTCTTGTCTGTGTGTGTGTCGGTTGTTGTATCTCTAACCTGAGTGTGTGATGGTTATGTTTTCAGGTTGTTGTCAGTTTGATTCTGGGTGTTGTGTTTCCAGCAGCAGAGCAGAGCGCTGGTTTCCATCACAGCGTTCCTGAGAGCTGCTGCTGCTTTTTGACCCAGTTTCTCTGCTTTACTTGACTGGGCTGCTCCCAGTGCTGTGGTGGAAGGTCCCTGATGGACCTCCTTCATGCTCGCATTTCTGCACGCTGAGGTGGAGACGTCCTCTGAGGCAGATGTTTCATTGAGGGCAGAGCAGCAGCTGTGCATGGGAAACCTTCATGTGGATGATTTCTTCTCTTCTCTGAGGCGCACACTTCAGATAGTTTCACTAAAAGGAAGCTGCAACAGCACAAACACGATCCAGAGCTCCAGTTCAGCTAGGTGAAGGTTAGCAGACAGCTAGTTAGTACCGGCGCCTGCGTCACCATCCAGGTTAAGGAGGCCACGCCCCCTATTAACACAAACTTTAAGCCTCAATTCAGTTTAAATGGGTGACTTATAAAAACATCCTCCCCCGTACAGGTAAAGGTGGAAATGGTCTACAGAGACCAAAAAATCAGTAAAAATGTATCAGGATGTAAACATGTTTGTTTCTGCTGTTAGCTTTACCATGGGGACTGACTCACTGCTGCCCCTGTTGGACACCAGAGGAACTGCAGGTTTGGCCCTAAAGGTGAATAATAAAAACTTAATCTCCAAACAGAATAATCCAGAGCTGGACTCGTATACACAGACTTTTTTATTGAAATAAATAAATGAATATAATACATAAATACATAAATATATTTACTCCTTTTAAATATTTAAACATGTAAACGATGCTTCTTTCTCATTGGTGCTCTTTTTACTAATATCCTCTGGTCATTAAAATAAAGAAGGTTTAACTCTGCTGCTCGTCTGAAGAGTACAGTGCAGTGAGGAAATGTGCACACAGGTCTGAGTTCAACTGGGATTTCAGGAGGGTGAAATGGTCCCTGTTTATCAGGCGGTGAAGTTTAAGAGCATGGAGAGAGCAGGACGCTGAGCATGATGTGGAGCTGTGAGAGTATTTTTAGTTTTGACAATAAAAGGGTCACCATAGCGTCTTCTCTCAGTCCCAGCCTTCACATTATTTTAATACAGCTGAAAAAACTAAAATGAGAGAAAAACCCTGCAAAAAGGATCCTAAGAAGGTTTTGAGCCATCAGTCAGACTCTTTCCTGGAGGGATGAACACCAAGCTTTTCTCACTTGGTGTTTTCATGGTTTTGAGATCGGCTAAAATCTCAGACTGGGTGAGATTGGCTGATTGTGAAGGCCTCTTATTTGCTTCATCCTCATCTTCATCAGCCTCAGTGAGGACTCATGGACGGAGAGGCCGCTGTGATCTGGTGACCCTCAGTGACTCGTTGCTCTAAGAGGACAAATAGACCCAAAACACGGCAGCAACTTGAACCCACAGACCCCACACCCCCAACCTTACAGCGCAGTGGTTCTCAAACTGTGAAGCAGGTCTCACTGATGGGACAGAACTACAGCAGGTGGATGATGAGGGTAAAAATATGGAGAGAACTTGATAAAATCTGAAATTTGTGGGGAAAATGAGTCATCTGATTCAATTGTGTTGGCCTTCAATTCACTAAAATTAAACTTGGATTCTTCTATACTGCAGCAGTGGGGGACGTAGATGGACTGCATTTACTAGAGTCAGAGGTTTTTCCTTTCAATTGTCAAATGTTGATGTTCTGCTGCTTGTTCGTATTTAATGTTCATAGATTAACACAAGAGTGGCGTGATGGACATTTTTTTGTAGTATTCAGATGTGTTATTGCAGTTGGATAACAGCTGTGTTTGAGTCTATTAGTCCTTGCTCTGATTGCCCTGTACCGTCTGCCTGAGGGCAACAGTTCGAACAGGGAGTGGCCAGGATGTGAGGTGTCTTTTATGATGTTTTGGGCCTTTTTAAAACAGTGGGCATTGTGTAGAACTTCCAGTGTGGGGAGAGGGCAGCCAGTGATCTTTTGGGCGGTGTTAATGATCCCTTGGAGTGCCTTCCTCTGAGCCCCTGTGCAGCTAGTGTACCAGATGCATATGCAGTAAGTTAGAACACTCTCAATGGTGGCTCTGTAGAAGGACACCAGCAGTCTCTGTGTGATGTTATTCCTCCTGAGAATTCTCAGGAAGTACAGTCTCTGTTGGGCCTTTTTCAGCAGCTCGGAGGTGTTCACACTCCAGGAAAGGTTCTCCTCTATATTGACTCCCAGGAAGCGGAAGCTTGCCACCCTTTCTACACAGTCCCCATTTATGAATAGTGGTTGGATCTCTGCCTTTTTCCTTCTGAAGTCTATTATGAGTTCTTTGGTTTTTGAAGTGTTGAGGAGGAGGTTATTGGCCTTACACCATGACGTCAGCTGCTCCACCTCGTCTCTGTACGTAGACTCGTCTCCCTTGGAAATGAGCCCCACCACTGTGGTGTCATCTGCAAATTTCACAAAGATGTTGCTGTGGTGGCGAGGAGTGCAGTCGTGTGTGTAGAGAGAGTAGAGCAGTGGACTGAGCACACAGCCCTGGGGTGAGCCAGTGCTGAGACTCAGGGCTGAGGATGTGTGATGGCCAACTCTGACTCTCTGTCTACGGCCCGAGAGGAAGCTATTGATCCACATGCAGGTGCTGTATGGAAGCCCCAGGTCTTGTAGCTTGGCCACCAGTTTGTGTGGAAGGATGGTGTTAAAAGCTGAGCAGTAATCCACGAAGAGCATCCGCACATAGCTACCATGCTCTTCCAGGTGAGTTAATGCAGCATGGAGTGCTGTGGCTACAGCGTCTTCCGTGGATCGGTTTGCTCTGTAGGCAAACTGGTGTGGATCCAGGCTGCGGGGCAGGGCTGCTGTGATGTGTCTGCGGACCAGCTTCTCAAAGCATTTCATTACCACTGGGGTGAGTGCCACCGGTCTGTAGTCATTCAGGCCGGTGATGTGGGGCTTCTTAGGCAAGGGGACTATGGTGGAGGACTTCAGGCAGAGTGGGACAGTCGCCTGTGCGAGGGATTTGTTGAAAATCCTGGTGAAGATCCCAGCCAGCTGTCCTGCACAATCCCTCAATATTCGACCTGGCACACCATCAGGACCCGCCGCCTTCCTCGGGTTAACAGCCTGCAGCATGCGCCTCACCTCGTGCTCTTCCAGGGTGAGGGTGGTGCTGCTATGGGTGGCGTGTTGCTGCTGTGGCTCCAATACCTCCGGTACCCTGGTCTCAAAGCGGGCAAAGAAGATATTCAGCTCCTCTGCCAGCTCCAGGTCACCGTCCGCAGCTCCGAGATTGATCTTATAGTTGGTTAGGTGCTGGATGCCTTGCCACACCTGCCGGCACACGGCTTTCAGATAATTATTCTCAGCTTTCGTGTTTCTTGTTGCTGATTTAACACCAAGATGATTTCCTCTCGTTGTTTCTGTCTGGTGAAGATTCAGGATGATTATGTTTTTGTTTTGTTTTTCTATTTGGGGAAATAAACTGCTTATTTCTACTGACCAACCCTCAGACTGTAAAAAAGATCATTTGTGCTCATGTTTCAAGCTTTGCACAGAGATATGTTTCTAAATAATTTTAAGCACTCGGGAACATCTCAGCTCTTTCTGTGGCTGCAAACAGGAAGGATGAGGAGCACGGTCATAAGATTAGTCACAAAACATGAAAAAGTGACTCCAACTCATCTGGTTATCAGACTTTTTTAAAGGAAAAAAAATGTCCTGGCATCAGCCCTCCACCTCCTCACAGAGAAGAAGAACCGCTGCAGCTGCTGATGGATGGCTCAGGTATTTCGGGGGTGAAAAGGTAAAAACACCAATCAGTGTTGCAGGCTTATCTGACCGGGGTTATTAGAGAGGTCATGGGAGGTGTGAGACCTGAAGAGTGGGTTTTTGGGCTTTTTATTATGAGAAATTTCTGCCACTGACCGCCCTCTTTCCACCTGTGGCCTTGCAGGTGGCATCAGCCCCCTGAGATGAGGAGAAGTGAAGGACTGGGATGAGTGATGTCAGTGGAGAACCTGGAGGGGGATACGAGATCGGAGAGGGGGGACAAAAGGCCAGGCCGGCCGTGCCTCTGCTGCGGTGAGCAGGGAGACGGGGATGTTCAGTGGGCATCCAGTGAAAACGTTAGGTATCTGTGGTGCCACCGGTGGTGCTGGACCCCAGCCTCCTCCTCCTTCATCTTCATCATCGTCATCATCATTCTCCTCATTCCACCAAACACCTCCGTCGTTCAGCCAGCTTGTCCAGCAGCTCCACTTCCAACTGCAAACACACCACAACACAAACAACAACAACACCATCAGCAGCAGCGTCCAGCAGCATGGATGCACAGCAAACATCCTGCAGGAGGGGAGCAGCCGAGCACAGGAGCTGAATCAAAGGGAGGAGGAGGAGGAGCGGATGGATGCCAGGCTGGGATCAGCCACCAGCAGCACCGACAACAACCCTCCTCCGACTGGGACCAGCTCCGAGTTTAATCATTATTATGGGAATGGAAGAGGAGGGCCTAGCTTCGATCAACATGGCGGACAACAAAGCCCAGGGACTGGGGTAAGAGCGGCGCGCTCCGTACTCAGCACCATGGATCAGGTCCACAACTCCCACGAAGGCTACAGCAACAACAGCCCCTACAACCACTACCCGAACTACCGGCCCGGGTACGGGAACAGTGGATACGGTGGCATGATGAGCCCGTCACGCCAGGGGAACAACCTGCTGGGCCCCGGCAGTGGCGGCGCAGGCTCGACCGCTGCTAATCACAGCAAGGCGGTGATGACTGCTAGCAGCTCCCCGGCTGGAGGCGGCGGCGGGTTTCAGCGGTTTCCCGGACAGGGTCAGCAGCAGCAGCAGCCACAACAGCAGCACCCGTCAGGGGCTACACCAACTTTGAACCAGTTATTAACTTCTCCGAGTCCGATGATGCGGGGTTATGGAGGTGGATATCCAGATTATAATAATCCCGCACAGCAACAGCCGAGCATGGGGCTGGCTAAAGACATGGGCTCCCAGTACGGCTCCGGGGCTCACGGCTGGGGAGGACAGCAGAGAAATCACCCGACCATGAGCCCAGGGAATCCCGGGCAGGGTGGCGGCAGGGCTCAGGTGAATAACAGCTTATTAACACCGTTTATAACCTGACTAATGACAGGTGGACATCGCACCACCGGTAACCTGCTAGCTGCTAACAGCCGCGATGCTAACCCAAATAGCTAACGGCAGCTAGCTGCTAAGCTAGGTGTGTGTTTTTCTTTTTTTTAATTTTCACTGCAGACAGATTCATTAATTAAGCACCGCACCCACGTGAGTCGTTTAGGACTCTAAAGCAAACAAATTGTATTGTGTGATTACTTGCTTTTATGAATGACAAGCATTGGCGACTGTTCGTGATGACAGAAGCTGGGGAAGTTTTCGATTGTGTCCAAGGTGACTTCGCTTTTAGCCCGCTAGGCTAAGCTATCATTAGCATATAGCTGTCGTTAACGGCAAAGGCCTTCGTGTGTGAAAGTAGGCAGCTTGCTGATTTTATAAGAGGTCGAATTTGTTATAAATATATATAAAAATGTAAACTGGGTGGTTGTAATCAGTTTTATTGTTACACTTGAAAAGATCGCGGTTTAAATGGTGACAGGGTTGACGGTTGACAGCTCCGCTCAAATCTGACAGTTCGCGTATGCTAATGATGTGTTTTGAGGGGTCACCGGTAAATAAAGCTCTTTCCTCGGATTTTATCTGTTTCTCTACCCCGCCGGGAGAAGACAGTGTGGCGGGGACTCGGGTCTAATCAGGTGACGCTTCCTCCTGCAACAGCGGCCACTTCAGCTTCTGATTCCGGCCACAACTTTCTTGGCAGGCAGCCTATTAATAGCCCCATCTCCGCTCGGGAGCCCTGACCTTCACTCATGCAGATTAGCCATGTGCCCATCACCACCGGCACAACACTGGGGCTAACACACTGGCTGACCCGCCGCTGCAGCCCGGCCTGCAGGAGGCCTCAACCCCGGTCATCCCTACTCCATGTCAGTGTCACTTTACCTGGACCGGCGGTGCACTGTAGAAGCTCGTCAGAGTCACGGTTTAACTGCAGTTAATAGACTCACAAGATCTTTTTTTTTAAATGATTTCTTTATGGAATAATCGACAGGTTATTATTTCGAATTATTAGCAGGTCTTTAAAATAGCAGAAAACAATGGAAATGCCGGTCTGCAGGTGATTAAGTCACCATTGAATAATGGAATTATGATCCCTTAATTTATTTTCAGGATCATTTGACTGGATGCAAACAAGGAATTTTTCAGCTACTCAATAAATCAGCTTCTGTTTTAATAAAATGTGTTTTTAGTGAATAATTATCATTCACTAACCATCCGTTACCTCCTCCGAATGGGGACAAGAACACAGTTATTTGTTAGAAACGATGAACCATGCACAATTTTTTTTTTTCACAGGTAGAAATCTTTGTCAGCAAACTGTCTGCTCCTGTGTCTGAGATCAGGTTCAATTAGCTAAACTTGTGTGTTGGCTTATTGGAAAATATGATGCAATACGTGCTTACATGAAGAAACTCTAACTTGCAGGCAGATGGGAGAGCACAGCTCAGTGTACAGGATGACACGAGGCAACAAGACTGATTCCTCTTTAAATTTGTTTCAGTTTTAATTCCACGTGTTGATGCCCTGAACAGAAATGAGGATTTGTGTAATCACACTGTGTTACACAAAAAAGAAAGAATGAATTCGTTGCACCCACAAAGACTGAACAAAGAGGGCCAGGTTATTTAGTGAACCGGAATAAAATCTATCTGGGTTTTTTGCTTCTCAGTTGGTGTACTGGACTTTCATATGGCAGTCAGCACAATCCTCTCCTCTCATTTGTTGTCTCAAAAGGGCCGAGGTTCATATATCGTATTATAACTAAACTTAAAACTAGTACTAGGTGGCAGTCAGCATTTTAATTAGCAGAATAAAAATTTTAAAAGTTGTGAAATTACTGTTACAGCAGCTCAATAAACCCAACTAAAAGGAGGTGAAATATGAAATGAATGCAGATGTTGTGTGTTTGTCCTCGTCTACGGGACTCTGAGTCAGCTGAGGACAAACTCTAAACATTTTCACTCTGTAAACCTCCCGAAACTTATATAAAAACTGAAATCAGAATAAATACTAAGGAAAATAGAAACTGTAATATCTCTGCTGTGGATCGGCCAGCTCTGCTTTGTCGTTTCTATCCGCCTCCTCACTGCCGGCCTCGGCCTGTGTGGACGCTCCTTGTGGAGCATGATTTTATGATTTTGTTTTCTAGTTGAAATAAAGACTTTTAGGGCAGCGCCTCAGAGCCTGCACGTTTCATACACGAGTTTATTCCTGTAGTCGAGCTAATGTGTTGGTTTATGGAGCTGGTGATCGGATGACTGACATGCAGGAGTCACACACACGTTGGCTGTGTTTTCAGATATTAAAGTTTAAAATAGTTTAATTGTTGGGTCTTCTGTTAGTAACGGAGAACACCAAATAAAACCAATAAAATTGGTTCGGTAATACCGGTAATAACAACAGCCCGCTTGTATGCTGTACCAAAAAATGTGCTTTGGTGTGAATCTGATGGACAAAAGCCAAACCAGTTCCACATCACTGAAGTTGCACCATTTTTACAAACCATTTCTGGTTCATCTGTTTCATTCAACGATCCGCTTTCGCCCTTCTCATTCTCCGTTGCTGCCATGCTTTTTCCGCCATGTGCGTATGAAAACAAAAGTGCTGCGCATGCGCGTTTTACCCATATCCTATCGCGATTTTTCATTTTCTTATCATTACCTAACATTATACCGGTATTACCATGAACAGTATGATATGGCCCGGGCCCAGTAAGAAGGATGGAACGTTGATGGTGTTGTAGGTTATAAGCTTGTGAGTGAGAAGGCTGCAGTTTGTCCCTTATTATGTTTGCTTTGTTCTCGGCATCGTAGACTCCAAAAACTGTTTGGTTAGCTTTAGAAAAGGTGGTTTGGGTTAAAACGCGCCTCTGCAGTATTAACCCTGCGTGTTAATGATGCTGATCTATAGTGTTTAAATGTGACGTCAGTGGGTACATGATGAAGTGGAAGTGAGGGACTCGACATTTATCGACATAAACCCGATAAATCATAATGACTGCGTGTTTCTGTGAGATGCTGATGGCTCAGATGAAACGGCAGAATTTGATGTTCTGGGAGTAAAATTGGGCTGTTTGACTGGAAAAAGGTGCAGGCTCGATGTGATGCAGTTTTGTATGTTTAATAGAAAAAAAACAGTAGAAAATTGCGATTCCTGACAAACCTCCTGAGATTAAAGCAGTTCTGTACCACACCACATGGTGGCACTACTGTGGCCTATCTCTGGGTCATATTATTCATTATATTAAACATGCCTGTGGTCTGCAGGGTATTTGAGTTAATGTGATTTGTACTGAGCAATGTTATCTTACTTGAGCGCCACCTTGTGGTAAAACACGCTGACTATCAGCCGTTTTATTTTCGTAGTCTCTTTTTGACTTGATTTGGCCACACCCACCCGTTTGTTAGCCAGTCCCAATCTACGATATATGAAATGAAACTTGTGTTCAGTGATTTTATTTGCTGGTTTTTGATGATTAAAATTTATAATGGCTAACCGCCACCATATTGGATCAAATGCAACAGAGGAGGATGAAGCACCCCATTGAGTTTTAATCTTTTTCCTGCTTTTTCCAACAATTCCCATCAGCCTCCATTACAAGAAATCAGCCAGTAAAACACTAAATATTACAAATGTTGCGTTGACCACAGGTTTGTCCAAATAAAACACACGTTCTGCAGTTTGGGCCAGGGTCGTGAATCGTGATGATAGCAGTACTCAGGAAAATGGATCACAGCAGCTTCCTGTCCTCCTGTTTTCATCCGGTCTGTGGATCCTCTGCCTGACTTGAAGCAGCTGTGTGGGCTTGGCAGCGCTCCAGCCTGAGGTTTCTCTTTATTTACTCTGCTCAGCTGACTGCTGTGTAGTGAGAGGAGATTAAAGGACAGGATTAAAAGTCTGCATCAGTTTGTTTTAAGCGTAAACTCCGTCAGCGGTTTCTATTTTTAGCTGCCGGAGCGGCGGTGAAACATCTGTTCTCTCTGAGTCACTCCTCTCACCTACTATTATTATGTCAGTGTGTCAAATACAGAGTGAGTGTGAATATTAAAGTGTACCCAGGCGTGACTGTTGACTCCGGCTTAAAGTGGCCTCGCAGGCCTTCAGCATGCCGCAGATGAGGGTTCACTCTCAGAGACACACCTGACCCCCTCACACCTGAGCACATGCCATGAACCTCAGTGAAAACAGACAAACCATATCAGTGGGTAAGTTACTAGGATAATGTGTGGTGTGTTATCTGCAGCAGGTGGCAGTAGGCCAAGCCCCGAAGCAGACACACAGAGTGGAGCTTATATATAAAGATATTTAACTTTCCATCGGTCCATCAGTGTGAGCGTGCTCAGTCAGACGGATGGATATATAGATGGATATTGATGGATATAGAAGACTGAGCTAATGGTGGAAGAAAACTGATGAACGGACAGTTTGGATTTCTCATAGTGGAAACAAACAGAAAGATGCAGTACCTCCTCAGTCTTACTAATATGAATGTTGATGATGTCATTGCTCTGTAGTCATCAGAGGGTTTGTCACACTGATGAATCAGAGTCACGTGTTGTGTCTTTAAACATGGTGTTAAGTTCATGGCGTCACTAATTATCCACCGTGTTCTCCTCCTCAGGTGTCGCCCATGGACCCGATGGCGATGAAGCGTTCTCAACTATATGGGATGAGCAACAACCCGTACTCCCAGCAACAGGGGGCGCCGTACCCTGGACAGCCCTACGGCTCCCCTACCCCCCACAGATACCCAATGGGGATGTCCAGCAGGGGGCAGGTGGGAATGGGAGGGATGCAGTATCCTCAGCAGCAGGTAGGAGGCGCTCAGATGTGTCTTTAAGGTTCCATTTGGACAAATTAATGTAAAATAATTCTTTAGTTTAATTAGTTCTGGGTGGGATTTCAAACTCTGCAGTTACAGGATCTGACGTCAATAAAACTGAACATCCATAAATCTGATCATAAATCAGACACCTGAAAGTCTTCAGCTTTACTTTTTTTATTGTCACAGTAAATAAGTGATGCTTATCAGTAATTTACAGGCTTTCATTTCTTTCTGTGGCTGCACTGGCCAGTTAGAAGCAGTTTAGTTGTATAACAGCATCAAGACCATCTTCAGATAATGAAAAATAGAAATCTACAATTTCCCTGAAATTACTGGAAAGGTGATAAAAATACATTTAAGATGGGATTTAAAATTTAAATGATTTGATGAGTTTATGCAGAGTTTAACTGGTTCCTTAAATCCACCCAGGATGCTTGGTTGACCTACGGCGCTGAAAGGATCCTGAGCTGCACACTGTGGGAGAATTTGTATAGACAAAAGTTCCCAATTAAAAACCTTCATGTTGGGGTGAAACCTGCCAGTTATCTGACTCCACCCTCCTTCCTGATCTCCCACCTGCCTGAAGTTAAGCGGGTAATGCAGACGTCTGTCTCTGCAGCATCTCGACATGGAGGAGCAGGAGCTCTCCTCTGAGCTCCTAAGCCTGCCTCTGTGGAGGAGCTCGTGTTTGTGACCTCACTCTTTCAGTCATTATAACTCTCATGACTTTATGTGATGTTGGAAAACTGTTAAATCTGAGTGCGAGGCAGCCCAATGTGGTGGGTGGTGGTGTTCGTCTGGGGTTGGTTACAGTAGGTGATAAAATAGACCTGATCAGTGCCCAAATCAGTGCTTTCATTGTGGCTGCAGAGCGGTGAGACATGTTTGCAGAGCAGCATCAGGCTGATATGTAAAACTCTGATTTCTGTAGAGATCAGGTTGCTTTACTACAGGCCAGAGGACCCGAGAGCTTCCTGTAACTCTCCACATTAGGATACACGTGTGAAGCATTAACCAGATACTCATTAACATGCAGACTGTTGGCTCGTTAATGTCCTCCCAGGATGACTAATGAGAACATCTCCTGTGAGTTTGCCGTCCCTGCTCCTGCTCTGCTGGTCTTCAGCAGCCTCTGAGCTGGTTTATGGAAACTAAGGCCTTCGTTCCCTTGGTGCTGATTCATCTGCAGCGTCACCGTTTTGTCACTGTGGACAAGGCCTCTGTTGATGCAGTCAGACCGCACGGCTTCTGCCGGGCCGGTCCGGGTCAGGCTATTTCTGGTACACCCTGGGCTCAGGCTATTTTTAGACTCCAGTTTGGGTCTGATGCTGCAGCTCAGAGCAGACTGGATCCTTTGGTGGGTAAACACCGCCGAATGCCACAGAGAGCAACAGACGGCGAAGCTTCTTCTCAGCGAACGAATCAGGAGGTAGAATAAATCTGTCTGTCCCAGTGATGATGGGTTAATAATAATCAGCCATCGCTGAATTCATCCACACATACTGTGGATTTTAAAGCTTTCAGAGAAGAATAAAGAACTAAAACACTCAGCAAGTGTTTATCTGTACATGTCAGGTCCTAACACTTGCAGTGAGTCCATGTGAGCTCTGTAGTTTTCTGGTATTTGATAAGGAGATAAAAAGTCCCAGTCAACAGAAGAGTTTTTAGAAAAGTAGCTTTGTTAGACTGACAGTGATTCAGTCTTCACCCAGAAGATGAGGAACTTTTAATTTGAAAAGTTACAACGGGAAGTTGTTTCAGTCTTTGATGAAGATTGGAGCTGCTGTGTAGTCATGTGTGAACTTTATTTTTTCTGACATTAAAGTTGAAAATTTGAAACTGTGGCTGTGAGCAGGACAAGGAGGAGTGTAGCCTGGCTGAACCTGCTGCTGTGAGCCACAGAACCTTTCTTCAGGTTTCATCACTGTTGGGCCTGAATCTAATTCTGAGGACAGTAAGCGTCTGAAATTGTCCTCCGTGGTTCAGCTGTTGGAAGTCTGCACCTGTTTGTGCTGGTTTGAATCTCTAGCAGGCGGAGAAGGTGGAAACATCTTGTGGTTCGGCCTCTGCGCTGTTGTCAGGCCGTTGAGCTCCGATCTGAACCTGTGTGTTCTCGAGTTGGGTTTCTCTTCCTTATAAGATATATGTTCAGCTTCAGTCAGTGAATTTTCAGTTCAGGCTTCGTCTCACCTTTCTGTTACAAGCTCTAAGAACCTGATTGGTTTCAGAGCTGTGAGGAAGGCACCTGCAGGTGTTTCTCCCTCCGACTCTCGGGCTGGACGGTGTCATTATTGTTGCAGATGGTTTAAGCCTGAGGGATTTTGTGTCACCGCTGTTGTGTCTGATTACGCAGAGAGAGAGAGTAATGAGTTTCATGGGAGCGCAAGGCCCAAGTGGCCCCGGGACTATTCTTTATTAATTCTCTGATTCCACACAAAATTTGACCCTTGGCTTCCCTGTCTGAGCGCCGCAGACTCAACCTGGTTTCAGGAGGTTACCGAGTTACTGTTAGAGCATGAACTCCGACTGTAATCTCTGTTTCAGTGAAGCTGCAGTATTGACGGACATGCTGGTGAGGAAATGCTCTCGATCAAACAATGTGCTGGAGGTGAGGTCGCTTAAAGGCCCGTCCAGGCTTTCAGAGTCCACGTGCAGCCTGAAGTCTGTCTGAGTCTTCCTGATATTTATGCAGACATTGCCGGCTTTCTGTCCCACTTTAGTGCTCTCGAGCAGGGCGGTTAATCCCGCAGCTGCAGCTCTCTCGGGTTGCACCGAGGTTGCATTATATTGCATTTTGCGGTAGGGCTGCTCAATTAATCGAATTTTAATCACGATTACGATCTGGGCTTTCAACGATCATTAAAAATGACTGAGCCGATTATTAGCCCCTCCCTCATTTATCCGCGACACCTTAAAGGCCGGTCCATGAAAATATTGTCGGGCATAAACCGGTCCGTGGCGCAAAAAAGGGTGGAGACCGCTGATTAAGAGGACCCGAGGGAAGCTCGGAAAGCTAAGCAGAAGTTATTTGGAGAGTGACTGCCGTTGGTTGAAAAGAGTTTAAAAAAAAAAAAAAAACTTCAGTGGTGTTGCACACTATTTTATATTATTTTTTTAAAGTCATTGTTAACCCTTTAAAGCCGGTCAAAGCAGCACGCTCGTTTTGTGTAACTATTTTTAAATCCCTGTAGAACCTGAACCGTGTAAGCTAGCGCAATAATTTGTTTTGCATATGAAACCAGAGGAGTTGTACTTACATCTTATGCCATCAGCTTGTCCTCGGTCACGGTTTCATTCCACATATAGCTTTGCAAAAATTGCATAAAAAGCGCTTGCAGGAACAAAAACATAATATTCCAGAAACACGCTTTGCCGTTCCTATCAGCTGTTCGTAACACTTCCCACAGTGAAATGATGCACCTGCTGTTTTCTTTGCAAATTTGCATCATAGGATTGTTTTTTGTTTTTCCTGCAGTATATAAAAATTGCTGTATCTCCAAAATAAAACTATGAAGACACTCAAAATAAATTTCCTGTGGTGGGAAACTATTTTTTGCAACTTTATTGTATTTAAAGTTTTGAGGGATAAACCTCTTAAACTTCTCCAAGTAGAAATATATGTAAACAAAACAAAAGCGATTTTCAATTTTTTTGGTAGTTTATTGCACTTTTTTGCAATTTATGTAGTTACTATGCACTTAATGCATACATATTATTAAAATATGGGCTATAACAGTTGTATTGATGTATAGCAACTTGAAATGCTCCCACAAATGGCTCTACAGCATGTAAAAAAAAAAAAATAATAATAATATAAGCTCTGGTGGACTTGGTTCTATAGTAGGTCTTAAAGGGTTAAATAAATATCGTCAAATAATCGTGATCTCAATTTCAGTGAAAATAATCGTGATTATCATTTTTGCCATAATCGAGCAGCCCTATTTTGCGGCATCTGCGTCGAGCCAGATAACAATCTGAGAGAGAAGCTGTGTGGATGAGTTTCAACACATCTGATTTTAAAGCAGGTTTTTAAGGTGGTATGAATTTTAATGAGGAGGAGTACGATGGTTGGTTTGGTATTAAGATTAGAGCAGGGCGATATGACCAAAAATATTTATCACGATATACATTTGAAAATCTGCGATAACGATATAACTGACGATATAATTGACACTAGACAAAACACTTTACAACTCCTCAACTTTATTAGTGCAAAAAAAAAACCATCAATGTATTTTCACTTAAACAAGCAGCTGTTTTTATGTGCATTAAAGTTATATAAAAATTTAACAGTGCAAATGCAAATTCCTTGCTGATAGTTTAACCAAAAGGCATTTTCATTGGAAACTGGCCGACATATCCTCAGCATAACCATGTATAATATCCACAAAACTTAAAAAGAGGTTATACACACACAATACGGTAATATTATGTTGAAGCACAGTACGTATCACTCCACAAGGCTCCTGCCTACGATAGCCGTAATTCTCCGACAATCCATCAAGCAGTCCGGGTTCGTAGCGTAGCAAAGTCGTACTAAAACATTTGACAGATTTTTGAGCGCCGTGTATGACATAAAATCGTTTCGAGGTCAGTAAACACAACCAGAATTCATACATAAGGCCCATTGGATTATAAGGGGCACTGTTGATTTTCAGAAAAATCAAAGGATTGATTTTAAGTGTGCTGTATTTTCCAAAAAACACGGTAATAACGACGGCCGCCAACCCGCTAGCACGCTCTACCAAAAATAGTGCTTTGTTGTGTATCTGACGGATGAAAGCCAAACCAGTTCCACACCACTGAAATTGCAGAATTTTTACAAAGCAATTCTGGTTCATCCGTTTCATTTAACGATCTACTTTCGCTCTTCTCATTCTGCGTCGCCGCCATGTGCGTATGTAAACAAAGGCAGTGCCGCATGCGCGTTTTACCCATATTCTATCGCGATATTTCATTTTCTTATCGTTGCCCAACATTACACCGGTATTACCGTGAACGGTATGATGTAGCCCAGCCCTAATTAAGATGATCAGTTTGAATCAGTGAATTTATGTCTTTTCATCTGCCTCCTCCTCTTCTTCACTCTGCGTATCTGGAAGCAGACAGATCGGGTCTAAGAGGAGGAATGTGTTAAAGATCGGAAATGTGGCTCATACTGACGGTCATCATGTGGTTCTCCTGTGATGCTGCAAAACACGAGGTCAGGGGTCAGAAGTCTATGACCGGAGGAAGCTTCCTCCAGTATGAGAACAGATCTGATCTACAGAGGAAGTCTGAGATATTCAGGAAATTAAATTTAGAGGTCGCTTTCCAGGAAAAGGGCGGTGTGTGATTCCTGAGCGGCTTCACTGTAGAGCAGAACAGATTATTATTATCATTAGAGGAACAGAGATGCTTTTGTTTGGCTTTTAATTGACTCTTTAGCTAAAGCAGTGAAGGCTGGGGGCGTCTTGAGGAGGCTGCACAAGAGTTAAACTGAGAGCGTCTGTGAGGAAGAGCCACTGAAGGAAGTGTTCAGACTCTGTGCTTAAGTCTGAGTCTCAGTACTGCTTCTATAATATAAGTTTATGCATAAGTACTGATTATGCAGAAACATATTTGA
The DNA here is from genome assembly GCF_057382095.1 of Aulonocara sp. 'chitande type north' Nkhata Bay. Taxonomy (NCBI): domain Eukaryota; kingdom Metazoa; phylum Chordata; class Actinopteri; order Cichliformes; family Cichlidae; genus Aulonocara; species Aulonocara sp. 'chitande type north' Nkhata Bay. The sequence goes on from NC_141358.1 coordinate 26,751,905, forward strand.
TATTATTATTATTATAATTATGATTAATTAATATGTATATGCGTTTCATAACTTCTGTACAGCTGAGCAGCTGCATCTATAGTAACACAGGATCGTGTGTTTTAAATTTTATATTTTAACTTTATATGAAGTAACTACTGTTCAGCAACCTCTTGGTAACCTTCGGTTGCTAGGGAAAAATCTGTCCTCCCCAGGTGGTTGCTGGCTGTTGCCGGGTTAAGCTGCTCACACAGACGGTGCTGTGCTAAAAACGTCCTGATGATTGCTCTGGTCGCTCAGAGCTTGTAAGAAGACACTGACTTGTCTGCAAACACTCACTAAACATGACGAAACACTGAAACACAAACTAGAAACACAACAAATCGGCCTTTTCCATATAAACTGTAGGAAACTGCAGCAGTCTGTACTCACAAGTGCAGTGCTGTATACCTGTTGGCAGCTAATGTCACCTAGCAACAGTTCTCCAATATTTAGCAATCAGTCACCAACCGGTTGCAGAATTTTTATTTTTCCAGAGTTAGTAAAATCACTGTGTGATCGAAGCAGTCACCAAGTGATTCTACTTTAGAAACATGACCAGGTAGAAACGCAGCCTGACTGCTCATCGGCGTGTTACCCGATGAGTTTGGGCTCTGGCTGCTGGACTGGGTTCTGCATACACTGCGTAGCATAATGCTGATGTTTCTGTCCTGGATGCAGTTCCCACTTTACTGTCCGCTCTGGTCCTTTTGTTCAATAAAATAGAAGTAAAATGTCGACATCCATGCTGCATACTGCATGGATGCATGGATTTAATGCAGGTGATGATTTTTCACAAAATAAAGAGTCATTCAACTTTAAAGCAGTGCTGATGCTTACTGTAACAGTACAAAGGAAAGACGTGATTTGTTGCTAAAGAATACAAATTGTAAATTTGAGTTTGTTTTATTTCTTTGCACTCTTCATGTTTCTGACCTGGAGTCTTTCTGTCTGTTTAGCCTGTGGAAATCTATCGGCCATTCAAAGCCGTAACCTCGTGTTTGTGGTGTTAACAAGGTAGTATCGATTGGCCTTGTGTCTCTGATGTCTGTGGTCTCTTCTCAGATGGGCTCTCAGTACAGCCAGCAGCAGCAACAGCAGAACATGAGCGGTTACTGCCAGCCGGGCCAGCCGCCGTACTTCAGCCCGCCACAGCAGCAACCCGCCGCCCCCAGTCAGCCACCGTACATGCAGCCCCGCCCACTGCCACAGCAGGTAGGACTGGGATTACAAACCTAAACTTTATTTTGTCTTTCTGATTTCACTGTTAATTCACTCAAATTCCTGCACATCTTTTCACAATAAGAGCCTTTTATAGGAGTAAAGGGAAGGGAATGAACCTCTTGACAATTCTTATTGTGAAAAATAAGAAAGAGGCTTCAACATATAACCAGAAATCAGAAGATAAGAAAACGAAAAGTTGTATGATAATGCTGTCAAATATAAAAGAAGTTGTGATGCTGCTGTGGATGTGTGGCTGTCTTCTGTGTGGATGTTTCGGAGGGGAAATGGCTCGAGGCCTCCAGAGAGCTTTAAGCTGCCAGACTCTCCAAGCCTCACAAGTTCAAAACATCTCAGAATGGCTCCTGAAATGCCTTCAGCTAGCAAGCTCCACTTACTTTTGTCTCTGTAGCACTTAAAAAAGACATGAAGTGTTCTACAGAAGTCAAAAAACAGTATCCAAACTGGAATTAAGCAGGAAAAAACTAAAAGAGCACAGACATTAGAAGTAATAGATAAATTTAATAGAAAGAAATTCCATCCATCCATTTCCTCCAGGCCACGGGATAGCACGTTAGTGAGACTTTAGCACGCCATTCCAGAGACCTGATCTGTCCACTGGGGTCTGCTCATAGCTGGGTGGGATTAAACAGCGACGAGGTAAATCCTCATCAGCTTCTATTGTGAAATTTTCCCATGAAGGAAGCATCGAGCTGAGCTTCAGTTCTCTGAAAAGACCAGATTAACTTTAGTATTTAGTTTGTATTTGCTGATAATGACAATCCTTTCTGTCCTGTTTCTGTCCTAAAGTGTTACTTCATTTGGTCTTTCTCCACAAACATGGCTGTCTTTGTCTTCAGAGGATCGTGTTACACAAGGTTTTGTGAAGACATGAAACAGAGAGAGAGAGAGAGAGAGAGAGAGCATCTCCTCGAGTCTGTTTTTTATCTGATCACTTCAACCATGTCAGACGTTCATGGTGTTTAAAAGGAGTTGGCTGCAGGCAATGGGGAAACCCCGACCTCCAGCTGCTGTTTTATCATCTTCATCTTCCTCAAGAAGGCAGCTGAGACTCTGACCTGCAGCAGGCAGCAGGAGCCGCGCTTTGAGACTCCCAGCAGCTACCACAGCTCCACCTGCAGCCGAGAGATGTCCAGGACTTCTCTGAGATCTGCTACAAGTGCATTGTGGGATGTCTTTCATTTTTTCTGAATGGGTTGTTGCGTCTGGCTCATTCAGGACACGTCAGAGAAGGGAGACCCGCTCAGCTCGGGTTTTCACCAAGTCCATTTATTAATTATAAGTTAAAAAAGGAGAACAGAAGAAAACTTGGTGCTAACCTTTATCCAGACTTCATGTAGAGACGACTACAGCTCAATCAAACCAAATGAGCAATTGTAAATTGACACAAATTGGTGCGATTGGGTCTTTTAGGAAACCAACATATTACTGTGGCCAGTGTCCATGTTTACCACTTAACTAGGCCTATGCAACACATCTATAATGAAAAATCCAACTAAACAAAATCAGCAAATGTGAAGAACAACCACTTTTATGCACCGAGGAAGACGTAATGTCCCGGCCAATATGATGCTTCAACCGCACGATCAACACAAAAATGCCACCGATGGGGCTTCAGACAGGATTTAGATAGAAAACATTATCCCATGTACTTCATCTGCCTCACGCCTGAGGCCATATCTAAAGTCACCATCAACCCAACAGAGCACACAGAGGAAACCTGCAGGCTCCACACAGAAAGACCTGAGCTGTACAAAGAAGACAAAACTAAAATTCAGCTGCCCGAAACACAGCTAACTTTCAGCGACTTTGTTTTTTGTTTTTGTTTTTTTTTGCCGTTCGTTCCTGTAAGATTTAAATGCTTTGTCTGTCTGTCACCCTGCAGGAGGTGCCGCAGGAAGCTTACGGGGGCCGGGGCCAGTCTGCCGCTATGACTCCTGGGAAACCAAACCACGAGGAGATGAGTCTGAGTCAACAGGAGAGGCCGTCCAGTCTGCCAGTGAGTTCGAACACACAGCTGCTCTCTGCTGGTCAGGCACAAAGACCCCCAACCCTACACACGCACGCACGCACAAAGTTCATCACCAACAACAAGCCAGAGTTTCCATTAGCAATGGACGATATAACCTCAGAATATTATCACAATATTCCACAGAAGGTTGTGATAATATTTCAGATGATATTGGAAAAAAGCAGCTCACAGGCAGGAGGATTTACTATTGCGAATGAAACAAGGACATTTTCCATCCTTCTGTCCCAGTGAGCAGCTGTCTCTGGGTCAAAGAGTGGATCAGTAACTGTAATAGTCCAGCGCTGCAGCGGTGCTCGGTGGGTCACTCATTACTAGCTGCTAGCATCTCCTACTCCTTGTTGCAATAGGCAACATAACAATATGATGTCACTATGTCATTAATATCATAATATGATACTTTAATAATAGCAATAAAAATTAATACCAGTATTATTACGGATGCTCTGAATGGTTCCCATCCCTGTTTGGTCAAACCATGCCAGAGTTCAAAGAGTAGAGTGATGGTCGTGGTCACCCTGGGTCATAAATCAGACTCACCTGAAATTTATCCTGTGGGGCTGACACACTGATCCTCAGTCAGTACCACATCTACACCACAGAGTTCTTGTCCTGGTCTTTGACTGATGGCGGATCTGAAGGACAGCAGGATTCAGCCTAAAAAGCCGTTTAGTTTTTATGTTAAAGCTTCCTCGAACTCCTGCTGCAGAATAAACCAAACCCAACCTGAGGAGTTTTCTATCAAACAGGCACGTTCCTGTATGGACGGGCAGTTTCTTAATCTGCCTGCACCACTTCTTAAAAAAACTGATGAACCATCTGTGCCTCACTACACACAGACAGACTCTGTGTTCAGTTAACTAATAATTAACTAATATTAATGCTTTTGGCTATAATAATCGAGTAGTGATGATCGGATATGGTGACAGACCTGCATCAGACTTGGTTTTTATATATAAAATATTATTATTGTAATAAAATAAATATTAATGATAATAATAAATGTTTAGTTTGAATGCAGTTCTAAGGCTGTGTTCTGTTGATCTGTGGAAAGTTCTGTTCATGAGGTTTGGAGGCCGAGGTCAGACAGTTTTCCTCCTGGTGGGTCGGCTTTCTTCAGTCCCGACTTCTTGTCCTGTTCTGATTCCGCAGGCTCTGTTTTAGCAGAATAAGAGCTGTTTGTTGTCAGGCTCATAGCTCGTGATTCAGCCTGCGTGACATATTGAACGCGTTTCATGCCCCCCCACTGTCCGCAGGCCGGCCTTGTTGTCGATAATGACGCCGTCCTCTTTTCTCTGAGTTGAAGCTCGCAGGTTTCACGCTCTGAGCGCCTGAGGCCCCCCGCCGCCTCAGCCTGTGTCGCTGCACCACTCAGAAACACACGACTGAAATAATGATGGCGACCTGCGACGGCTCTCGCAGGGAATCGCCATTTACATTTAAAATAGGTTTAACCCCGAAAAGACTCAGCCCATTAGCAAGCCAGCACGTCTGCTGCTGGATGAGCACGAGTCAGTTCAGACTGATTTTATTCACCACATTTCACTTCAGGCTGAATCCTGAGCTACTACAGAGGTTAGCTGCAAAACCAGTGGATGCAGAAGCAAGAAGATTGTAATCAAGAATACACACCATAGAAAATCAGGAAGATGATGATTAAAAAAACAGCAGAGACCATAAAAGAATAAAAGTGTATGAAGCAGAAACACATATCTGAGTGTTTGAGGAGGATGACGTGACAGCCAGTAGAGCAGGGCGATATGACCAAAAATATTTATCACGATATACATTTGAAAATTTGCAATAACGATATAACTGACGATATAATTGACACTAGACAAAATACTTTACAACTCCACAGCTTTATTAGTGCGAAAAAAAAAAATCAATGTATTTTCACTTAAACAAGCAGCTGTTTTATGTGAATTAAAGTTATATAAAAATTTAACAGTGCAAATGCAAATTCCTTGCTGACAGTTTAACCAAAAGGCATTTCCAGTGAAAACTGGCCGACATATCCTCAGCATAACCATGCATAATATCCACAAAACTTAAAAAGAGGTTATACACACACAATACGGTAATATTATGTTGAAGCGCAGTACGTATCACTCCTCGAGGCGCCTGCCTACGATAGCCGTAATTCTCCGACAATCCATCAAGTGGTGCAGCTTCGTAGCTTAGCAAAGTTGTACTAAAACATTTGACAGATTTTCGAGCGCCGTGTACCACATAAAATCGTTTCGAGGTCAGTAAACACAACCAGAATTCATACATAAGGCCCATTGGATTATAAGGGGCACTGTTGATTTTCAGAAAAATCAAAGGATTGATTTTAAGTGTGCTGTATTTTCCCAAAAACACGGTAATAATGACGGCCCGCTAGCATGCTCTACCAAAAATAGTGCTTTGTTGTGTATCTGACGGACGAAAGCTAAACCAGTTCCACACCATTGAAGTTGCAGCATTTTTACAAACCAATTCTGGTTCATCCGTTTCAATCAACGATTTGCTTTCGCCGCCATGCTTTTTCCACCATGTGCGTATGAAAACAAAGGCGCTGCGCATGCGCGTTTTACCCATATTCTATCGCGATATTTCATTCTTCTATTGTTGCCCAAAATTATACCGGTATTACCGTGAACAGTATGATATGGCCCAGCCCTAACAGCCAGGGCTAATTTTCATTTATATTTCTAAACTTTTTGGTCGCTGTAGTTGTTGGCTCTGCGTGTTTCTCCTGTTTGTACAGAGACGTGTGATCTCGCTGTTGGACAAACTTTACCCAAATGAAAGAAACGATTTCACCTGTTTGTGAGGGTTTAGGGTTGTTACCTTCTCACAGTGCCCAGGTGTATTAAAGGTTTTCAATTTAACCATCATCACCACCTCTGTCTGCAGTATAAACAGAGAGATCTCAGTGGTCATGGGAACTTAAAACCCAGATTATAAATCCATCTAATCATATTATAATAATAAAAAGTTGGCACTCAAATTTCTCTCACACAGACGTCACCATGAGAGAATCTAGAACAATGGCACAGCTCATCATCTTTAATTAAACTCATTATGAAACATCAGTGAGGCCAGAATGGAGCCTTGAGGAACACCAATGTGTGACTTTCAGTTCACGTCACACCTTCATCCCACTCGATGATTTCAGTCTGTTAATTTCCCCACCTTCAGCTGCAGCTCTGCTTCAACCTCTCCACCCATCTCCATCACTGCCTTCGCCTCTTTCCTTCACGCTCGCTTGTCCTCCTTCCCTTCCTTTTCTCTCCTTCTCCTCTCTGTCTCTGTTGCTGTGCCTCATCACCCCTCTCTCGCTGTTTTCCTCTTTATCTTCTGGAGCCTCCTTTTGAAGTCGTGCTGCTGATGCAGTTGCCATGGCGACTACTGGTGGAAAGATGAAGGCTCTGTTGCAGGAGGAGAAAATCAGCAGAAATCAGCTGCACCCGAAGGCCTCGCAGATTCTTTAATAAGTTGACTTCAGTTCAGAGTTGGCGATGTTCAGTCCCAATGTTTCAGTGACAAAAATCCAAAATGTGTTTGTTTTTTGCTGACGGTTGCTCATTTTTCCGTGTCTGCTCAGTCTGAAATGAAGAAAAGAACGCTTGATGCCTGTAAATGGGTTTGACCTAGCAGCGAACAAGGACACGCTTCCCTAATTCTCGGAAAGACATACGTGACAGAAACACTGACAGAGAAGAAGAGACGGGTCCACGTCTACAGATTTGTTTCTGCCAGATAGCTTCACAGTTTTTAATCTTTTTTGTCGTTCAAACTCACGAACTGGTCCCTTTCTGTTTTAAAATGTTTAAACTTTTGAGTAGGACTGGGTGATTAATCCGATTTATTATCAACAATAAAAACATAACTTGCAATCATCAATAAGTACTTAGATTTAAAAATGAAACGTGAGCTGCTCTAAAATTGATCCCCATAGATCAATCAGATGATTGGAGCGCACCTCTGCACTTTTCCATGTTTGACTCTTTCTGTTCTGGTGTGTGATCACATGACGCCGGCGGTGTTCATCGCTGTTTAATGGAGAACCTGTTTCAGGGAGGTGCTGTCTGTTAGAGGAGGAGGAGGAAGAGGGCTCGCTCCTGTTGGAGAAACAAAGAGAAGCGTGTTGTTCTCTCTGCAGGAAAACTCCGAATGAGCGATGAGGTCGGAAAATTCTCTTCATCCAATCAGAGCCTGCGAGGCTTTAATGAAACAGGGTAATTACGGCCATAAATCACCGACCTGCAGCACGTCGCTCCGTGGCGGCTCCTTCACCTCCGCTTGCTCCTCCCTGTTCTTTCTCTCAGCCGCTCGGTGCTCTGCTTTTATTTCTGTTACTGATGTGTTTCTGCTTTAAAGTCCAGTCCTCTGTTTACTCTACGGACTCAGCCTCTCCTGATAAATTACATTTTCCACAAAGAACTCACATTTTTCCTCCAAGAACAAACAAAAACAGCCAGGCTGAATTTGAAACTGTGGAGATGTGGAGCACAGACAGTGGAGGAGTTGGCGTAGCCTTCATGTTTTAAGAAAAACTTAATGAAAGTCTGAAAACAGCAGAGCTGTGAGGCCAGATTGCATTTAAGACAACACAGTTCACCTGCTTTTAGCTGGCATGATTCGTGCTGATGGCAGCAAAGGTTTGTAATAAGAGACTGGGACTAATAATAAATCCTTATAAGAAGAAAAACCTTAAAATAGGTGTTCTACGACTATCCAGAGAGCATAGCAGGCTTTGGGACACATCCAAAGGTGCTTTCTCAGGTGAGGGTGTCCAGTGTTAATGACACCTGTCCGCTGAGCCCCAAATGACTCTTTCGGTGGACTGAAATGAGGAGACTCGGCAGGTTTCAACTGGGGTGTAACGTTCCTTCATTGGTGTGCACATGAACCCTCGTTTTTACAGATGACAATCAGACTCACAGATGCAGCCATTTGAATCTTTCCTCAGTGCTGTGTTTGGCTGTAGGTTCATGTTCAGCCTTTTTGATTTTTCCTCTTTTTAGTCAGCCAAAAAAAACTTTAATTCTTGGCGAGTAGTTCCTCCTTGTAGTTTTTGCAATTTTGTACACTAACGAGTGAATATTCAGGTTTTTTCCACCTCTGTACATGACTTACAGTCAGCTCTTGTTAATCAAAAACAGATGAAGCGCAGCTAGAAATCCATTTTCTCTGCACCAAGGTCCATGGTGACCTCTCTGTTCGAGGTTTGCCGTGACGTTCGCTCCTTCAGAAGCTGCAGACTCAGAGCAGTTTCCACTCAGCTCTGCTGCTTTGAGGTTAATGTGCTACAGCTGGGACGTTTCCACCTCCTTGCCTTATTATGGCGTCTGCTGAAGGAGGCGTTTACGAGCCGGCACCAAAGAGCAGTCAATGATCCTCCTGTGAGGGTGTTACTGATGTCATTTACCAAGCAGCAGCGGCTGTAACAATTCACCAGAAGACGAGTAAGAAATAAAACAGAAAGCTAAAGTCCAACGTGCATCAGAACAGCTGCTAGTTGTGGTTGGTTCACTCAGTTCAGGTACATATGAGTTTCTGTCAGTTTACTGTGTGGCAGGTTTTGTCGGAAAAGACTAAACTATGATCATAAATCACAGAAGTCAGCTGAGGTTGTGTCTTCAGTTTAAAGCACTCGGCCGTTTTCTGTCCTTAGAAGTCACTTGAGTTGATGCAAACAGGTAACAAGTGTGAAAAATGTCCAACAGGTGTTTTATCATCTGCTGCTCTGTGCTGTCTTTCAGGACCTCTCCGGCTCCATCGATGATTTGCCCACTGGCACAGAGGCGGTGGTGAGTTCGGGGGGATCGGGCTCCGGCAGTGCTCAGGGCGACCAGGGGACTCCAGCCCGTTCTCCATTCTCCCCGCACGTCTCCCCTCGCCTCCCTCCGCCACCTCGCACCGGACCCTCCCCCTCCCCGTCCCCCGCTGCCTCTGGCAGCCAATCGCGATCCGGACCTCTTTCCCCCGCCACCAGCGGACCAGGTGGGAGCACAGTTATGAGTGTTATCACAAGGTCCTGTGATGCGTTTGATGTTCCTGTGGAGTAACAACTCTGTTTGTTTCAGGCTCTCAGATGCCCCCTCAGGTCTCAGGTCCTGGTCCAGATGTTGGTCCCCATTCCTCCCAGTCTGCCATGACTCAGGACAGAGGTACAAGTCACCAGTACAACTGAGTTATTGTAGATTAACCAATCATTTTAAATCTTTGTATGTGAGCGTCTGAGGTTAAATGAGGTTTAAGGTTCATGGTTTCTGAGTTTTTACAGTCTGTCATGTTAGCTAAGCTACTGCTAGGCTAACCCTGTCCCTTTCCCCCACCACCTTTATCTTCATCTCCAGGTTTCCCACCCACCATGCAGCGCAGCACCTCTGGGTCTCAGTTTGGGCCCCAGCAGTCCTCTTCGTCAATGACCCCTCACCCAGGGCCGGGGGGACCGATGCACCACAGCTCCTACCAGCAGGCCGGCCACTCCTATGGGCAGTACGGCCCTCCAGGTTGGTTAAATCACAAAAACACTTTGTTTTCTAACTTCTCACTGCATCTCTGATAACTTGTCTGGTCCTACTCAGGTAACTACCCGCGGCCCCCACATTATGGCGGGCCGGGCCTGGGCGCGGGCTCCAGCCTGGCCAACAGCCTGGGCTTGAACGCCAGCAGTCCCATGCACGGCCAGGGCCCGTCCACCCCAGCGGGCCGTGGTCCTGGCCCCGGGCCCGGTGTGGGTGGGCGGCCTTACCCTGCAGGAGGAGGCACATTGGCCCCGACCTCACCTAGCATGCCGCAGGCCACCGGGCAGGGCATGGGGCCCCCGGGACCCAACACCAGCTGTAAGCCACCTGAGGTTGTCCCAACCACCGGACCCGGTGCCAACTCATCATCAGCACCGTCTACAGCAGCCAATCAGAGCAGGTGAGTTGACCCACCGAGCTTTAGCTACAGTTCGGTGAGGTGGCCTGGTCCTCACAATCATCAGCAGCTTTTAAATATAAATCTGTGAAATGATGCTGTTAGTTCTTAATTCATCCTAACTTTTCTTATTGAGGGGTTAAAAACTAGAGTCAGTTTAAATCTGCTCAAACCTCCCAGTGTGTCCATGGAAAACTCCCAGAGGACGAAGCCGGCGCTCCTGTGGAGCCGACTGAATTGTGATGAAGCTTGTTTTTGATTTTTGGGCTCAGACTGATGAACGTTTGTTCCTTCTCTCCCTCCATCCTCCTTTCATTTTTCCAGACCTCCCTTCGCTCGCTCACCCATCTACCACAGCCCATCCTGGCACACCGGTCGACCTGCCCTCTCTCCCACCCTCCACCCCTCCCACCCTCTTACCCACCCTCATCAGCACCACTCCCAGCAGCTCAGTGCCAGTGCTCAGCCCCAGCAGCCTGCTGTGCAGGCCCCCTCTGAGCATTATGGGTAGGTTTGTTAGCAGACAGCTGTGAGGGTCTGCTATAGCTCACAGAGGGTTAATGACACGTTTTACTAACTACTTCTTCTGTGGTTCTGCTGGCTGCTGCTGCTGCTGTTTTATACCCACAGCTGAAGCTAACAGTCACAACATGTTTCAACTTTGATTCAAGCTCTCTTAAAAACATCATGTTCTTCTTCTACAATGCTTAAATGGTACCAGCGCCACCTGCTATTTATCCCACCAAGCAAATTTCTAATATAACAACAGCAGTTTTAAACTGGACACTGGATTAATATTTGTTCTGGATGGAAACCTGCTTGGGTCAGTGCTCTGACCTGCTAAGCCCTCAGCTCTGCTTCTTTGGCTCCTCTAACAACACAGTTCCAGCCTGTTCCACGCCTTTGTAATGGTCATTTATCCTTTTTCCTCTCCAGGCAGGGCAGCTACCCGGGCATGACACCGCTGGGTGCAATGGGCCCTGGAGGTCCAGGAGGCCACGCAGGTCCTGGAGGTCCTTACAGTCAACAGCCAGGGAGTAACTCTGGGAGGATGACGCCACAGGGACCCCCCTACAGTGCCCCACCATCAGGTAGGAACGCAGACCTGACCACCTGTCAGAGACTGGTTGGACGTTGCGGAGGTTATGAATTCTGATCTCTTGGTCTTTCAGGCCCCGTGATGATGCCAGCTGAAGGGATGGGTCCTCACGCAGATGCCAAGCAAAGGGTGGAGCTGAGCAAAGAGGGTGTTGGTCCTGTAGGAGAGCCCAAACCCAAGGTTTCTCTCTTTGGATTTTTTTTCCCCAACAATATCTTTATTATTTTTTACATTTTAATGACTTACAAACAGTCAGACAGCAAAAAGAAAACAAAAAAGTAATCAGATTTGTCACTCCGTTAAAGGCCTAAATTTATCATTATCCCAAATCAAATGTCATTGCCCTCAGTCCTCGTCCTCCTCAGATAATACAAATCCTTCTACAAAATTCACAAATGGTCTCCACACCTTCTCAAAACCATCCAATTTCCTTTTCAGTATACATGTTATCCGCTCCAATGGCAAAGCCACCATCATTTGTTTTTTCCACTGTGTGATACTCGGTTTCCTTGTTCTTTTCCCATTTTAGTGCGATTAATCTTTTTGCTTGTAACAAACCCCTCTTTGGCTTTTTACTAACCAATTACAGCAGCTGCTTGGTCATGGTTCTGGCTTTCAATTCAATTCAATGTCTTTATTGTCCCACAAGGGGAAATTAGTTTAGTTTAGCAGCTGGAGGATAAAAATAAACAGAACAATACTATAAAATAATAATAACAATAATAATGACAGAAAGTTCAAGGACAATTATTTGCCATTAAGGAGACAAGACGCAGTAGGGATAAAAGAGAGCTTTCTTCTCTGAGCACGCTCAGACAGATGCACGAGCGCCCAGTCTAACGTGAGAGCAGCTTAGCCTCTTCGTAACTGAAGTTCTTCTGATTTTACCACAGTTTAAGTCGGAAGTTTATTTGATGATGTCATTAAATTGCACCTGCCGCAGGTCCGATGCTAGCAAGTTAACTGCTGTTTTTTACACTGATGTGATTAAAACGGAAATAATCCGCAGAGAATTTGTAAAAAGTGATAAACCCGTCTGAGCGTGTCGGGGACGGCAGGTCTGTGGGCGGTTCCTGTAGGAAGTGATCCAATGAACTGCTGAACCATCAGTGCCTTAAGCCCCACCCAGTGCTGATGGTTGGCTCCTTGTGGACTCTAACATACTTACCAACCTGTCACCTGACAGTCAGCGGTATCCTTTAAAGAGTTTACCTTGAGAATGGTTATTTCACTGCATCTCTGAGGCTCTCTGTCGGTCTGTATGTGTGGACGGCCTTTAAGGCTTACTGCCGTGAAGGTGAAGGCTGTGTGGCAGCAGATGCTGAGCTGACGCTAACGTGCAAACGGGATCTATTTGTGTTTGTGAGAATGAAGCTGGGGGTAGGAGAGCGATTCCCCCAAGTTTCACCCTTCCTCTCGGGCAGTTCTCTTCATCATGGCTGACAGCACTGATCAGTTTACTCCTAGCAGCATGCCACTCATTACACCTGAACCCGTCTTTGCTTCATCAGCTGGTTTGGAAGAGTAACAGAAACCCAAAATAACCAACACGAGGCGGAGAGCGGCGCTCTCTTTTCTCTTGTCTGTTTCTTCTTGTTTTCCTCACTCGGCTTAGCAGCTGCAGAGTTTCTCCTCCTCCTCACTGCTCTCTCTGACTCTCTTCACCTCGTTATCTAACAGCGAAGTGTCGGCCTTGATCACATCCGCTGCCGAGCTGTTTGTGGCAGTCGGGGTTACGCGAGGCGGTTCAGGTGATGAGCGGAGGCTGCTTTGTTTGCAGGAGAGTCTCAGCTTGGCTTCCTCATTAGACGCCGCCGCTGCTAATTTTTCCCAGTTTGCGTTTCATGCGGAAGCGGTTTGACACTCCACAAGTTAGGTGATGTTTTTTATGTCAACTGTCAGAGAAACTTCAAAATAGATGTGAGAAAACGAGGAAAGTGAAGCGAGTCGTCTGTTCTTGTTCCCTCGATAACGAGAGGAAACCCGATCGGCGTAAACCGTCACCACCTACAGGAGACGGCTTCATCAGCGTGAGCATTTATTGAATCTGTGTTGAGTGACATTTTATACAGGACGGGTTTTATGCTTGATGAGCACTGACAGGTGGAGAGAGCTGCTAAAAGTCACATTTCACTGAAATGAGAACATACAGGATGATGACAAGAGACGCCGGAACAACTCTGCTTACAAACGTGCTGCTTTTTTTGTGCGTTTCCCTGATTTGTCCTTGAGGGCCACCGTACCAGGCTATGTGGTTAGTTTAACAAAGGCTTCACATCCAGAGCAGCACACACCAAAAACCAAGGAGAACCAACCACACAAGTGTGTGTCTTCACTCCTTTCCTGTCGTCTCTAACAAAGACAGACACACACACACACACACACACACACACACACACACACACACACACACACACACACACACACTCTTCCGTGTTCGCTGTAATTAACCAGAGAGCAGCGGCTGGTTCTCTGCATTTAACCAGCTGTTGGCAGACATGTTGTTTCTGCTGTCGGCTAACTGCAGGTGCTCCAACCTAGACTGCTGCCGGCTGTGAGAATGAAAACCTGAGGAAGAAACAACTCCTTCTGATATGTGTGTGTGTGTGTGTTTGTGTTGTATCAAAGGACTACAGCTCACAGTGTGTGTCCCAGCCCCCCACCCCCTGCCCCATGTCCCCCAGCTCGGCCAGCCTGTCGTCCTGTCACGGCGAGGACAGCGATGGCATCAGCAGCCACGCCTGGCTCAGGACGCCGAGCAGCCCGGTAAGCAGCGCAACGCACAAACACAACAACAGTTTGCACTAATTACATCGACACTTCCTGCTGCTCGTGGATGAAAAACCTCTGACTCCGGATCCCGTCACTTGCAGACGGTTTTTTTCAGACACAAACCGCATGAGATGAATCCGCGTGGTTCAGATGTTATTTTGTGTCCATTTCTTTATCATTCATTGAGTTCATTTGCTTAATTTCATGAAATGTAGCATGTGAGCAGCAAAAGAAACAGACCTGAGGGGTGGGGCAGTTGGTAGTTATATTAAAAGTCACAGAAGATCGTTCTGTGGTTAACGTTCACTTCTGAACGGGCTGCAGGTGATGTCACAGTCATGCAGGCGTCCACCTCATCTGAACTTCCTGTTTTTTTACCTGTTTCTGGAGATCTGAGATTTTCGTAGGATGAAGCAGCAAAAAGCTGAGGGTTGAGGTGCTTCTCCCTCCACGCCAGCGACTGCTGCCATGTTGACCTCTTGAACTCTGATTCGGAGTTTCTGGTGGATGTTTATTAGTAACGTGGACAGATCTGTCTGAGTGGTTTTAAAGTGCCGCTCATGACTGACGTGCTGCAAACTGTCACCTGTAGACAGGTGTGGGTGTGTCGGTCTTATTTAGAGGTTCCTTTGCAGCTCTGACATGTTGGCTCCGCCTCTGTGATATGGAAAGCTGAAGGTGCTGTCTGTGTCTCTGCAGAAGCCCAGCGTGGCCACCATGACCAACGAGAAGATCACCCGGCTGTACGAGATGGGCTCTGAGCCAGAGAGGAAGCTGTGGGTGGACCGATACCTGTCTTTCATGGACGAGAGGGGCACGCCTGTCCCAAACCTGCCCGCCGTCGGGAAGAAGCCACTAGACCTCTGCAGGCTGTACCTGGCTGTCCGTGACATTGGAGGACTGGCCATGGTGAGGCAGCACTGATCCTCTCTCTGTCTCTGTTTCCTCTTCTTCCTCCTTCAGGGTTCAGCTAATGCCTCATTCATTAGGTCGTGGAGATCGATCGGTAAATAAATTTGGTTGTGCGTTCCTGCCATCTGCTTGTCTCTGAATCCGTGTTCCCGTTGTGGCTCTCAGGTGAATAAGAATAAGAAGTGGAGGGAGCTGTCATCCCTGCTAAACGTGGGGACGTCCAGCAGCTCAGCCAGCTCGCTGAAGAAGCAGTACATCCAGTACCTGTTCGCCTATGAGTGCAAGATGGAGCGTGGCGAGGAGCCACCACCCGAGGCCGCAGGGCCCGCCGGAGACGCCAAGAAACCTCCGTCACTCCAGGCCAAGATCCAGCCGCCCTCCCCGGGTAAGACAGATCTTCTGACACCGGAGAGGTTCACACTCAGCTTTGTGTCTGTTTCCAGCTGAAAGTGTAAAAATCAGAAACGAGAGTGAGACTGTGAGAAAGGAGGTGTTACTGATGCTGCTGTAGGGATCACACACACACACACACACACACAGCCAATTATGTAACACACACTGCGAGCTGTCAGGCAGGCTGGAGGAGAGTGTGAATGTAAACATCAGTGACCTCATACTGACCTAATTTCCCACGATGCCGGTCTTGCTCTCTCTTCACTGCAGAGTTGTCTCTTTGTCTTTGTCCTCTCAGTTTCCTTCTTTATCCTTGGTTTCACAGACACACCAACACCAAAGAAACACTGTAGACTGATGAGAGCGCTCTGAAAACATTTCGAACATCTTAAATTTAACTGTCAAATCACAGAATGATAAATAAATGATATTAGAGTAAGTGAATATTTTGCAGTTAAAATGTGATTCATTCCTCTCCTGTCGTTTGCTGGGGAAGTTTGCCTGGGACCCGAGCCCCATGGCTCGAAAGCAGTTTGCTCACTCTGTGTCTGTCATCCATTTTCCGTTTTGCTGGTGACAGCTACGTCTGCTCATCGATCAAGGGTATTCCCAACTCTGGAGTCGCCGCCCTGCCCAGCAGGTCCACAGGTTTAATTCAAGTACCGCTGCAGTCAGCTGTAGATTCTGCAGATAAACCGTCATCAATTCGGTTCGCCCTGCTAAACGTTCACTCTATAGTAGAGATGGCACGTACCACTTTTTTATGTCCGATACCGATATCATAAATTTGGATATCTGCCGATACCGATATGAATCCGATATAGTGTTTTTTAATCAACAAAACTGTTTTATAAATATCTTGCTGCATTTTGTATAAGTTCATACTCAAGTTTAAAACAACAACTACACTAAAGCTATTCT
The DNA here is from genome assembly GCF_057382095.1 of Aulonocara sp. 'chitande type north' Nkhata Bay. Taxonomy (NCBI): domain Eukaryota; kingdom Metazoa; phylum Chordata; class Actinopteri; order Cichliformes; family Cichlidae; genus Aulonocara; species Aulonocara sp. 'chitande type north' Nkhata Bay. The sequence continues at coordinate 26,768,209 of NC_141358.1, forward strand.
GTTATACCTGTATGCAAAAAAAAAATATTTCATAGTTCAGCAATACTGATCAATCTAATAAACTTAAACCTACACCATCCTCCCTATTCTGGTATTTTAAAGAGTACTTAGCATAAATATTAAGCAACCTAACTAATAGGGTTCCAACTCCCAGCAACAACAAAAATAAATAAATAAAAAATAGGGAACCACCCCTCACGCTCCACCTCATGATGCTTAATCGACGTAATCAACCTTAATTTGATGCAGTGTGAAAAAAAATGCACAGAAATCAATTATTTTTCAAGAAATATTAAATAGATTCAACATCTTTCTTCAACAAAATTGCAGACTGCACAGATGGTACCTTCCCAAAGGAAAAAGTACTATAGCTTACTAGGGTATATATATTAGACTTAATAGTTACTATATACAGTAATTGACTTCTATTCATTTTACATCAAATTAAAACTTTGGGTGTCAGATAATTATTTATTAAAAGCTCGACATTTTAAATGAGAATAAGAAAGAAAAGTATGTCTTTGTGCCCCCTTTTCCCTGTTCATGCCCTATCGGCCCCCCTGGCTAAACTTTGCTAGATCCGCCCCTGCACAGTTACCAGCGTCAGCTACGTAGAAAAAGATCCTGGAGTAGAAAGTAATATTAAATAAATTCTAACAACAGCTTATCAAGCTTAAACGTTCTGCTGTTGTTCAGCCGCTGGTTTCCTCTTTCTGGTGCAAAGTGGGCCAAAAACAAACAAGAGAGACGGACTCGCGACAGAAAAGCCGATCAGCTGATCATTTAAGCAGTTTCACGATTGAAGTAGCAGCCGGAGAGCGAGAGGCAGTCGCTTGTTAAGCTTAACGTGGGAATGCTTTACAAACATTCAGAGATGGACTTACACACTTGCTTTACTTCTCTCGGGGATAACTTTGTCGGAGATGAAATGCCAGGTTGCTAGCGAAGCTCCACATGCTATCCAGACCACCAACAGGTCCGGCATGCCACAGCTGCTCTATCACGTGATGCATACTGCTCCGACTGCTAACGTTCTGAGGTGAGTTACGGCGTGTTGCAAGTTTTGCGAGGTGCTTTCGTGATATTTAATGGATCGGATTACATTTTTTATTTTTCTCCGATATCCGATCCAGTAATTTAGGTCAGTATCGGACCGATACCGATACGTAATATCGGATCGGTCCATCTCTACATCAAATTAAAACTTTGGGTGTCAGATAATTATTTATTAAAAGCTAGACATTTTAAATGAGAATAAGAAAGAAAAGTATGTCTTTGTGCCCCCTTTTCCCTGTTAATGCCCTATCAGCCCCCCTGGCTAAACTTTGCTAGATCCGCCCCTGCACAGTTACCAGCGTCAGCGACGTAGAAAAAGATCCTGGAGTAGAAAGTAATATTAAATAAATTCTAACAATAGCTGATCAAGCTTAAACGTGCTGCTGTTGTTCAGCCGCTGGTTTCCTCTTTCTGGTGCAAAATGGGCCAAAAGCAAACTAGAGACACGGACTCGCGACAGAAAAGCCGATCAGCTGATCGTTAAGCAGTTTCATGATTGAAGTAGCAGCAGGAGAGGCAGTCGCTTGTTAAGCTTAATGCAGGAATGCTTTACAAACATTCAGAGATGGACTTACACACTTGCTTTACTTCTCTCGGGGATAACTTTGTCGGAGATGAAATGCCGGGTTGCTAGCGAAGCTCCAAATGCTATCCAGACCACCGACAGGTCCAGCATGCCACAGCCGCTCTATCACGTGATGCATACTGCTCCGACGTGCTAACGTTCTGAGGTGAGTTACGGCGTGTTGCAAGTTTTGTGAGGTGCTTTCGTGATATTTAATGGATCGGATTACATTTTTTATTTTTCTCCGATATCCGATCCAGTAATTTAGGTCAGTATCGGACCGATACCGATACGTAATATCGGATCGGTCCATCTCTACTCTATAGCAAACAAATCATTTATTCTAAATGATCTTTTTATTAAAGAGTCTCTAGATTTTATGTGTCTGACTGAGACGTGGCAGCAAAATAAGGATTATGTCCACTTGAATGAAATCTGCCCGTCTGGCTGTTCTGTCATTGGAACTCCGCGTCGTTTAGGACGTGGTGGAGGACTTGCTGCTGTTTACCAGGACAGACTCATATGCAAACTGATGACCTCGGACTTCTTTTCTTCATTTGAGTCACAGATGATGAAGGTCGGTTCTCTGAAAACCTTTTACTGTATTTTAATCTATCGACCTCCTGGACCTGCTGGGGTCTTTCTAACTGAATTTAACGACCTTCTGACATCGATCATTAAACTGGAGAAGGTTGTAATATTGGGAGACTTAAACCTTCATATTGATGACGCTTCCTGTAACACTGTTGCTGAGCTCATCACTATCACTGAGTCTGTTAACTTTAAGCAGCATGTTTCTGGCCCCACACATACAAAGGGCCACACTCTTGATCTTGTTTTCTCCCTGGGTTTAAATATACATGATGTATGTGTGGAAGATGTCCATGTGAGTGACCATAGTTGTATATTCTTTAATTTGTCATTTTACGTGGATCCTTCACCTCCTAAATTGATGATCCAAAGGCGGATTATAAACCAGGATGCTGCTAGAAGGTTTTCTGCCATGTTTGTCCCTCGCATGGCTCAAAATGATATGGATTCACTTATTTTGTCTTTTAATAATCAATGTAAATCTATTTTAGATACGGTGGCACCTCTGAAACTAAATGTTGTCCATTCTTCAAATTTCTGTCCTTGGATAAATGAAAATATTCGAAATTTTAGGAGATATTGTTGCAAATTAGAACGTTTATGGAAGGCTTCCAAGCTTGAGGTCCATAGGGTACATCTCAAGGAATCAATTTTCTCACTTAACGACATGATAAAAAATGCCAGAACGGAATATTTTGCTAATCTAAAAGCTTCAAAAAAGAAAAATCCCAGAGTATTGTTTGATACAATTAAAAACATTGTCTCTCCTGATATTCCTCATGTACCAGTCTATACTAAATCTGATTGTAATGACTTTTTAAACTATTTTGTTAATAAGGTCGCTGCTGTCAGGTCTAATATTTCTCCATCATCCTCTCAGTATCACACTGACACGTTGCTTACCTCTGATACCTGGTCCTCTTTTACTCCTGTTACCTTACAGGACATCAGTGCTCTGCTTGGTTGAATGAAACTGACTTCAAGCCACCTTGATGTACTTCCTCCATCATTTTTCATTAGTGTGTTTGACTCTATTGGCCCCTGTATTCTGGAAATAATTTTTTTTTTTTTTTTTTTTTTTTTTGCCTGACCCGTTTGGCTCTTTTGCCATCAGAATTGTTGTCTAAAGGCAAAGAAAGATGCCCAACAGATTTACTTTACCAAATTGACCATCCCAGCCTTGCCATAATGGTCCATTTGATTCACCTTTTATTGTTTATTTTATTTTCACTTGCTGAATACGGGACAGACTTGACTGGAGGAAAGAAGGGGAGAAAGAAGGAGGGAAAGAAAAACAGCTGAGAAGAGGGACGGGGGAGAAGGGCAAAAAACAACAGAATGGGCAGAAAGAAAAAAAGAAAAGAAAAGAAAATGCATATATCGATCACCTGGATCACCTGTTGAGAAAGAAAAAAGAAAACAAGCAGAAGAGAACAAGAGTAATAGAATAAACAACATCACAATGATATATGGGAATATGACAGTAAATACTAAATATTAAACATTATTGTGCAGCACATAAGATCAACAGAACACAGTGTGCTTTGAGGTAGGAGCCAAAAAGGGTGTAGTTTGTGGGTGTGATCACCCGTGTGTACACCTGTGAGCATGGACGCGCTTGTTTTTTTAAAGGTTCCTTCATGTAATGATCTGCTAGAGGGTGTGGGGGGGCCACAGCCCCGTCCTCCAGGGCATGAAGCAGGTATGGAGGAGATCAAAACTCCAGACATCCAGAGGCCCCCAGAACACAAGAGACCAAGGAAGACCAACAGAGGGGCAGCCGCGCCACTGTCCCAGAAAGAGCTGAGGAGAGTCCCAGATGAGGGCTCACTCAGCAGCCGCGGAGCAGAAGCCAGGGGGGGTTGCAGTGATGCGCCCGTGAGCTCCGCCGGCAGCCAGCCGTGCCTGAGTGACCGAGCCCCAGGCCGAGAGGCCGGGGGCACCCCACCTCCGAAGTGGCCCGAGCGAGCCCCAGGCTCCAGGCCCCGATAAGCGGCCGCAAGGAGTGAGCCGGTGTGTACCTGGACGCCCATCCCCAGACACAAAGAACCACCAACGCACCGATGTCTGAGGGAGTCCGCCACTGGCAGGGGAAGTGGTGGGGGGGGAGATAGACCTCCAAACCTTGGAGGGCCTGAGATGTCCCCAGAGAGGTGGCGTCTGACACCCAACCTGACATATAGACACAGACATACAGGCACACACAGACACAAACATCCATTCCCACCCTCATGCTCTCATATGCACTTACTCCACACTCAACCAATGTGGAGACAGACATAAAGAGACGCTGTACACACGATCACACTCCCCAAGCGTACTCTACGAACCGGGTCTAGGTACCCTTGCCCCTGGAGGGGGGAACTGCACCCAGACCGTGTTACCCTTTTCCCTGCGGTGGGGAGAGGCAGACCGCCCCGACTCCGCAGCAGCAGGGAGGCCCCACACTCCAGACCGCAGTCGGACGGCCAACTCCTCCTAGCCCCCCCGCTCCAGCAGGTCGCAGAGAATGGGGGTGAGAGAAGACTCCAAACCTCCCTCCACCCGCTCATTGTAGTGTTGATGCATGTGTGTTCTAAGGTGCATTTAAAACCCAGGAGGGCATGGAGCTACCTGCCAGAGAGCAGCAGGTAAGCGCATAGTCCCTCCTGCTAGCCCTCAATGTCTACATGTATTTAAAATTGAGAGGTGGGCAACGACGCCAGGGGTGAGGTGTACACCCTGATGGTCTTTTGGAGTCCGTGTAGCGTTCCCACCCCCAAGATCCTATATGTATGTGTAATGAGAGTGTGAGTAATGTGAATGTCTAAGTTGTGGGATAAAATTGAGGCAGAGGCAGCCAGAAGGGGACGGGGGGGACGGGGGGGGGGGGGGGGGGGGGGTAGCCTCCTCTGCACCCTGGTGACATACCCCTACTCCAAGGCCCTGCATGTGTGGGTGGTTGTGGTGGAGCGGGAAGAGGGAGGCTGCTGGAGATGGGGAGGGAAGGAAGGGAGGGGCAAGTGACCCCTCCCTGGGGCCAGCTCCCCTGCTGACCCCAGTAGGCACCCCCATACTCCGCGACCCGCCAGGGAAAGGGGGCCCAGGCCAACCAGGACCCAAGCCCCCGAGGCCCGGCCAGGGCCCCAGCCCAGAGACGGAGAAATAATTAATACTTCTCTTTATACTGGCTCAGTTCCCAGCTATTTTAAACAAGCTATTGTTGAACCAATATTAAAGAAACCAAATTTGGACCCATCTCTTCCAAGCAGTTACAGGCCGATATCAAAATTATCATTGGTGTCAAAGATCTTGGAAAAAACAGTTGCAGAACAACTTAACAACTTTTTGGAAAAGAACAATGTTCTGGACATTTTCCAGTCTGGTGTCTAGTGACATTCTGATGGCAGCAGACTCTGGAGAGTACACTGTTCTGGTTATGTTGGATCTCAGCTCTGCTTTTGATACTGTTGATCACAGCATCATGATAAATAGGCTGAAGGACTTGTTTGGGATTACTGGTGTTGTTTTAAAATGGTTTATGTCGTATCTATCTGAGAGATCCTTTACTGTCTGTATAAATCATGTGCTGTCGGAAACATCAGTTCTGTCTTCTGGGGTACCTCAAGGATCTGTTTTAGGTCCTATTCTCTTTTTGCTGTATATACTCCCTCTAGGCCACATTATCAGATGTTACAATAACATTTCTTATCATCTCTATGCTGATGACATTCAGTTGTACTGTTCTTTCAAAGCTTCTGAGTTGTATAAATTGTCTTGTTTAAATAATTGTCTGTCAGAAATCAAACAATGGTTAAATGACAATTTCCTTCAGTTAAATGCAGATAAAACAGAAACCTTGATTATTGCACCTGATCACATGCTCTCAGAAATTAGGCAGCATATCAGTTTTTTAGACCCTTCATTTCAGTCGAGTCTCAGAAACTTAGGTGTTATATTTGACAGTTCAATGTCTCTTGAGAAACACTCTAAACAACTTGCCCGGAACTGTTTTTATCATCTAAGAAACATTTCTAAACTCAGGCTACTGGTGTCAAAGGCAGAACTTGAGATGATTCTTCATGCTTTTATCTCTTCTCGTTTGGATTATTGTAACGGTCTTTTTACGTGTCTCAACAAATCAGCTCTGGATCGCCTTCAGTCTGTACAGAATGCAGCGGCAAGACTTTTAACTGGTACAAACAAGAGGTCACACATTACTCCAGTTTTGGCTTCTCTTCATTGGTTGCCTGTAAATTTTAGGGTTCATTTTAAAATTTTAGTTGTAACTTTTAGAGCTCTGCACAGTGAAACCTGTGCACTGATTTATCACAGAGTGGTGAAGGTCACAGCTATCGGCCGCATCACTTATCAAATCAATCAAATGTTTGGTTTGTAAAATGAGGTTTGAGTCGACTTTATTTATTTTGTCTTACAAGACGCAAACAAACCTAAAATGTTCCTATAAACTGTTTGAAAATATAAAATTCAGTGATTTGTAGTAGGGCTGAACGATTATGGAAAATAATCTAATTGCGATTTTTTTGCCCCAATATTGCGATTGCGATGCGATTATTTTTTAAGGTCTTTGTCTTCTGTATTATTAAACAAAGACAAGCAATACATCATATAGTATGGCCAATACTATATTACATTAATTTTAAACTGTTCTTTCCTGGAAGACAGACCTCTGTTATGATGACATGAGGTGATGCATGAATTGATGACTGACATTTTTATTTAACTTCTTCAATCACAACAGTATATTTGAACATACACAATAGTTTATTTTTAGCTTACAAACATCTGAGCATAAAGTGCTGACAAGGAACCCTGGTGTAAACATTAAAATGAAAGTCAGTACAATGTGCAGATTGCAGAAATATACATAAACAAAATCAGTGGCTTTACCACACTCAGTTTTTCGACATCTGTGAACTACTAGACAGTCATTCAATTAAAAAATAATATTAAATAAATAAAACTAATAAATAAAAAATACACACATCTTACTGATCTCTGCAGTCAGTAACATTACACATAAAGTGCAAACATAATAGCAATTGTATAAACACACACACAAACACGCCTTTAAAATTTAAAGGCGTGAAATTGGACGGTCTAGTTCTGATTAGCGTCACCGCTGTCTCGGTGGAGTTTAATAAACTCGGCCGTCTGCTTCTTGCTATCTAAAATATAACCAGACACTGGTGTAAATTCTCGACTGTCTCATACTTCTGTTTAATAAGTTTTCTGTTTGACGTTTAGTCAGCTGTGTGAAAACCAAGGAGGAACCCACCCGGGGGATTAATAAAGTTTTATTTTATCTAATCTAATAACTTTAATCTCAGCCAAACCGATTTACTCACGAACAAACAAAACACTGAAAAAAGCCCAACAATAACATTTTTAGGTTGTCTAAGTGACTTATATATTACGTTTAACCCGAGCAGCGAAACTCCGCGGTGATCTGAAAATGATGTGCCGGGAGTTGTGCCGTTCTCGGCCGCATCAGTAACCCTCGAGCTCCCGGCTAGCTGTCGAGCTGGTGGGTAGCAGACGCCTCTGAAAACGTCGAAGCACTTTTGCAAATATGGGATATCTTGATAAACCGGGCAGATATTTGATGTTTACACAACTACTTTCTCGCCTGAAAATATGTTAAAAGTTTATTTTGTGACCCAGAAAGATTAGTATGAGTAATTTTAAAACTTAGTAGCGGCCGCCATTGCTGGAAACTGGAGTTTGGCTGGGCCGCGCTATGAATTCTGGGATATGGTAGTAATTTGGACAGCCTTCGGCGCGTCGCTGTGACGTAATCGGTCTACAAATGCGGCCTCAGGAGGATGCAGCCCATGAATTTGGACATGTCCAGAGTATAATCGCAGCCTTTGCGGTTAGAAAATTGCACTTGATCATGTCGCGATATTATCGCAAATGCGATATATCGTTCAGCCCTAATTTGTAGGTCAGCCAATTGATTAGACAGCAGCTGATGAAGAAGGCGTGTCTGAGCTCTGGTGTGCGGTGTGATGTCACATGATTATGTAACTCTGGTCTGTGTCTCTGCAGCGAACTCGGGCTCTCTGCAGGGTCCAAACACCCCTCAGTCCAGCAGCAGCTCCCTGACCGATGCCCCCGGAGACCTGAAGCCCCCGACCCCCGCCTCCACCCCGCAGAGCCACATGGCCCCCCAGCCTGGAAACAGGTAGGGGCAGAGCTTCAGTGTTAAACACACCTGAGCAAACTGCACATGAAGAACATGAAGAAGCCACAACAGAGTGGAACTTAAAGGTTTTCGTTCGCATCACGATTGCACAGCTGCAACTGTGATGCCTCCGAATTACACATCAGGCTCAGTCTGTTGGTGCAGTAACCTCACAGGCGCCATGTTATTGGTCACATGATGTCACTAAAAAGGCTCCAGAAGGACCAGCTCAGGTGAAGCTAGCAGACAGCTAGCAGTTACAGCTGCCTCTGTTACCATCCATCTGCAGGTTTTATGCTGCGTGTGGAGGTAATGATGTGAACCCGAACACTTTCATGTGACTCTCATGTCTGTGTTTTATGTTTAGGAGCGTGGGAGGAGTCAGTGTGCAGGACCCATTCTCTGAGGGTAGCGATCCAGCCTTCCACAGCAAACGAGGCCTGGGACCCGGCGGTGCTCCCTACCAGCAGGGAGGTGGTCCAGGAGACCCTATGAGGATGCAGTATGATGCCAACAAAGACCCTTATGGAGGAGTGAGGAAGGGTGAGGAGGGAAGAACTGAGGAGGACGTGTTTGTTTGAGAACCAGGAACACTGATAACACTTTGTGTTTTCAAGAAGCAGTAATCCATGCAGTTCTACTGTATTTAGTCCACTGCTTCCCCCTGGTGGTTGAAGCTTGAACTTTCAGTCTGACTGCAGTCTGACTGCAGGAGCTGCTGCAGATTACATCACATTATCGTACATCACCACCGAGCCAGTTTCACATCAGGGTTCATAGTTTAACACATAGCTCAGGATCAGTGTGTCTTTCTGGGGTTCACAGCAGGTTTTTGATTCTGCCGTCAGGTCCGGGTCCCGGCGAGGCCTTCAGTCCCGGTCAGATGCCCAGCGGTGGAGCCATGCAGGACATGTACCACCGTGGGCCACCCTCTGGACCGCTGGCAGGGATGGGCCCCAGACCCCAGTACTCCTACAGCCCCGGCTATGAGCGCAGGTGAGATTCTGCTCAAGATTTAAAGAAGCGTTAGCCCCACACAGATGTGAGTCTGTCTGAACTCAGCCACTGTATTCCCACCAGTTAGACTAAAAAAATGTCTTTCGTGTTTCACAGGAGTCCAGTTTTTCTGAATGTATTTAAAATCTATGAATGAAAAAGTGCACATAACTGTGAGTGATTCAGTTTTGCCCTGCAGCACGTCTGCTGGTTGTACACACACAGTTTGGTTTCTTTTTGTTTGTATTAAAAAGTTTAGCCGTGTAACTGTTTATCATCATGGCACTGTCAACTCTATGAACCAATTATTAAAAATGTTTTAGAAGAAGAAATAATCTCAAAGTGCAAACAAGGCTTTAAAAAAGTCTTAGGTGACAACTTTAAACACGGGAAACCAGCTGAAGTGTCTCTACTACAGGAGTTCACCTGTTTGTTTCCCACAGGCCGGAACATGCGATGGGCCCTGAGGGAGGCATGGCGCCCCCCGGAGGCCAGAACAGCATGGGTCCGTCTGCAAACGAAGCCAGCATGTTTCCCACCAACAGATTCCCCCACCAGAGGTGAGAGCGTGGATGTAACCAGCCCTCAATTATAGAGCTTTCATGTGATGTCATCTTTGTCATTTGTGTGACACTGTCTGTTCACGGGAGATTTGCTCCAAATATCAGATCATAGTCTAAACCCGGCCAAGTTTAAACAGTTTAACATGATTATGTGATCATTTAAGTTTCCTGTGTTGGCTCTTCAGGCACGGCCATGACGGTTATGGGCAGCAGTATCCTCACGGCATGGCCTACAGTTCCCATCAGTCCCTGTACCCTCAGCAGCAGGTAAGCGCCTCCTAAACGAGTCCCGATTGGTGTGATAAATCACGTCACTGAGGGGTCTGGGGGTACTTCAGGTCTGGATTCATTTCTGGTGTTTGTCTGCAGGGATACAAGCGTCCAATGGAGGGGATGTACCCGCCAGCGAAGCGTCACGAGGGCGAGGCGTTCGGCGTGCAGCAGTATGGCTCTCAGCAGCCCGACATGTTCCCCGTCTATGGGGGAGGAGGTGGGGGCTACATGGGCCCTGAGCGCCGGCCCATCCAGGGCCAGTACCCGTATCCTTACAGTCGCGACCGCCAGGGCCCCCCGCAGCACAGCATGATGAGCTCAGGGCCGGCGGCGGTGTCTGGGGGGTCCGGGGAAGTGCCGCAGGCCAACATGTGGCACCCCAGGACAGATATGGGCTATACGTACAGCCGGCAGGGTCAGGGACCCGCCTATCGAGGGGATGACCAGGAGAGCAGGGCTCCACAGGACGACCAGTGGGCCCCCGGTCACCCGAGCCAGCGCCAGACTCCATACCCCCCCCACTCTTCAGCCGCCAGCGCCACCTCCATTCCTCCTCTGCCCTCCAGACAGCCTCCCGCTTCTTTCCAGGCCACACCCACCATCCCCAACCACGTGACTCGCTCTCATAGCCCCTCCACATTTCCCCGGCCCATGGGGAGCTCGCTGTCACCCAACAGCGCACCCTACCTTCCCTCCATGAAGAAACCACCAGTGCTGGGAGCGCCGCAGGGACCGCTGACCTCTCAAACCGTCTCACTCATCAACAGGGAGGTCAGTTTCCCCCATGGCTCTGTGGAGGCCACGCCCCCCAAACTGAAACCACGGCGACGGCTGACCGCTAAGGACACAGGTGCGGCACACACACAGAGACACACACATCAGAGGGAGTTGTTTCTTCTTCAGGTTTTCATTCAGCCGGCAGGCAGCCGGGGTCAGCTGACACTCACTCTGTGCTGTTATTGGTCAGGAACCCCAGAGGCGTGGCGGGTGATGATGTCACTGAAGTCTGGCTTGTTAGCAGAGAGCACATGGGCATTGGACACCATCAACATCCTGCTGTACGATGACAGCACCGTCGGCTCCTTTAGCCTCCCGCAGGTCAGAGCCTCATCTTCCTCACTGCTCATCGTCCGTGTGTCTGATGTCTGTCAGTCTGACCTTTCTCCTCTTCCTCCTGCAGCTGCCGGGCTTCCTGGAGCTCATTGTGGAGTTTTACCGCCGCTGCCTGATCCAGATCTTCGGCATCCTCAAGGAATATGAAGTGGGAACTGTGAGGCAGGGTTCCCTGCTGGGGCCCCTCCCTGAGGAGGAGGTGACAGAGGAGCTGCTAGCCGCTGCGTCAGAATCCAACGGCCAGACAGCGTTGGAGCAGAAGATTCAGAGGTGGTCAGCTGAGCAGGCGGAGGACATGCCGCCACCGCTGCTCATGCCTTCTGAGGAGGAGGTGAAAGAACCTGTGGTCAAAGAAGAAGCACAGGTGAAGGAGGAGGAGCACATGGAGGAAGCAGAGGCCCGCCTCCAGCAGGCCAGCAAGTACGACAAGCTGCCAATCAGGGTTGAGACCGGTGATGGGTGGGAGGAGGTGGAGGAGCGCTGGGCCAAGTTGAACCGACCCAATGGCTTCATCAGCGGCCTCCTCCACTGGAAGGCCGGAGGAGGAGACTCCACCACTCACATCCTGACACACTTCGAGTCCCGCACAGGAGACTTTGTCCCTCTGCACCCACCCGAGCGGGAAGAGAATGCAGAGGGACAAGAGGGTGAAACAGGCAAGGAAGAGCTGGGCGGAGGAGAAGAGCAAAACCAGCCAGACGGAGGAGAAGGTAAGACCTGAAGAGAGGAGATATGGACATTTATCAATATTATCACCAATAAAATGATTCAAGTGATTATTGATTGTCAGACTTTAAAGGAAACTTTTTATCACCTTAATCCTGAAACTGTGCATCCTCTAACTTTCTTACATTTTGCAATTTTACATCTACAATAAATAAAAAATACATAAAATTATATAATTTAGTGACGGAGGAATAAAGTTACATTAAATACAAATTTTACATTTCTAAAAAATTTTATGTCACAGTATTTAAATTTTTTTAATTTTTCTTTAATTGCAAAATTTTAGTACTTAACATCATGAAGTTATGACTTGTTTCTCAATTTTAATTTGATGGAACATTATGTTTTGACATTTATAAATTTACATTTTTTGCAATTTAAAAAAAAAATGCAATTAATTTTTAAAAATCTACAATTTGTTCCACCACTAGGTGTCTCTGTTGCCCCTTTAATCTCACTCTGCTCTCTTTGTCCGCTCAGAGGTCAGAGGTCAGGATTCACAAGCTCAGAGTCCCATCAGCCAGCTGGAGGATGAGCCTCGCTGCTGGGATGAGGCCCCGCTGTCCACCGCTGAGCCGTGGCAGGACGCGCTGGCCAAACGCTGCGTCTGCATCTCCAACATCGTGCGCGGCCTCTCCTTTGTGCCCGGGAACGACGCCATGCTATCACGGCATCCTGGGCTGGTGCTGATCCTGGGCCGGCTTGTGCTGCTGCACCACCGCCACCCCCGCAGGAAACGGACTCCGCCCACCTACCAGCGGGAGGAGGAGCAAGGTCTGGCATGCAGCCGGGACGAGTGGTGGTGGGACTGCCTGGCGGCGCTTAGGGAGAACACACTGGTGACGCTGGCCAACATCTCGGGCCAGCTGGATCTGTCGCTGTACCCAGAGAGCATCTGCCTGCCTATCCTGGACGGGCTACTGCACTGGATCGTGTGCCCATCTGCCGAGGCGCAGGACCCGTTCTCCACGATGGGCGGCTTCTCGTCACTCACACCACAGAGACTCGTGTTGGAGTGTTTGTGCAAGCTGAGCATTAAGGACTGCAACGTGGACCTGCTGCTCGCCACGCCGCCCTTTATTCGCCAGCAGAAGCTCTTCTCCACACTGGTGCGTTTGGTGGGCGAAAGGAAGAGTCAGGTGTGCCGGGAGATGGCAGTGGCTGTGCTGTCCAACCTTGCGCAGGGCGACCCCACGGCGGCAAGGGCGGTTGCCCAACAAAAAGGCAGTGTGGGCACACTCATTGGCTTCCTGGAGGACTGTGTGGCCATGGCCCAGTACCAGCAGAACCCGCACAGCCTGCTGCACACTGCTGTGCCGCCAGAGCCGCCCAGCATCAACATGATGTGCCGCGCCGCCAAAGCATTGCTGGCCATGGCACGGGTAGAGGAGAACCGGACGGAGTTTGTTCTATATGAGAGCCGGCTGCTCGACATCTCACTGTCATCCGCACTCAACTCCTCTGTGGCGGCCATCATGTGTGAAGTACTGTTTAAAATCGGCCACTCATGACACAAACACCACCACGGAGCGTGCTCAGTAGCACTGTAAGCAGCTCCGCCCGTGTGACAAACTGGCTCCTATTATATTTTTATTTAAGAACAGAAAAGAAATGTTTTTACATACAAATGAATATATATAGAATCTATAAAGCTCCGACTCCATCTGCAAATGTTTGTTTGGAATTTTTAAGTAATTTTAATACAAAATATTTAATACTTGTATTTTTAATTTTCTAATTGTTTCGTTGGTTTCTTGTTTTGTTTGAACCAAAGTGTGACGGTGGCTCGGGTTCCGGCTCTCTTCAATGTTTTTTTTTAAACATTTGTGGTTGTTCCTTTCTGTTTGCAAGGCTGTTTGGGGGGGCGGGGTTATTTAAATAGTGTTGTAGATAGGTCTTTTTTGTTTTTTCTCACGTGGTATGACAGAGGAAATACTGATGTTCAGTCACGTACTTTGTTCTGGTGCAATATGTTTGCTTGGGCGTTTTTTTTTAATGTGAATTATTTGACCATCTGCCGTTTGACCATCAGTATTTTTGCCGAACCACAGCAGTATCAGCCAATGGGTTTTTAAGAACTTTGTTTTGTCCACCAATCAGATCCCTCCACCGTCATCCTCCTCCTGTAAATAGTTGATGTGCATTGAGCTCCAGAAGATGGCGTCCCGACTCTCTATGAATTTATAATCACAACTCTGAACATTCGAGTTTCTGTATTTAAGGACAAAAAAACTCATCTTCAGGATGTTTCATGGGGTCTGATCTGACAGGGTGTGTTTGATTTGAGAGACTGTATGTACAGGAGGTACGGGGGTCAGTTGGGGCAGGGCAGGCAGAACTGTACTTATATCATGTTGCTGACATCAAAACAGTTATAAGAAATGTAAAGAGAGAGGAAAAAAAGAAAATCTCTACATCCAGAACGTCTCCTGTTTGATTTGACAGATGCTGTTTCTTCAGTATGAGATCTTTATATGTTCCACGACATGTTAAAGAATAAATGTACATGAACTCTGGTTGAGCACTGTGAGCGCAGCTCTGAGCTTGTTTACTTTGGCCTTAATTTGGTGCTGACTTTCATGTAGGACCTAAAAGAACCACATTACACCAGTACATCTGATAGATTTTAGTTTGTTGAACAAGGAGCCACAAAAGTTAGCTGTGGAGTTCCCCTTGGCTCTGTGCTGGGACCTCTACTTTTATTAGAAAAACAGATATCCATGGCTACGCAGACGTTATAAATTCATACAGCAGCTGAGAATGCAGCATGTACAAACTGTATACTGGAGTACCAGCATGACGAAGAAACAGATAACTTGGATGTGATGAAGCTGCTGCTGTCAGATACATGCTGTGTATGCTAAGCTAACCTTAGCGTGCTGATTGACGCTGTCAACATCCTGAGTACGTTGAATAGAAATTAGTTGAGGCATCAGAGCGATACATAAAGAAAAAGGTGCAAAGAGCACATTTCATTAGTGATTTCTGTTGTAAAAGAATAACTGCCTGCAGCTGCTCAATATTAACTGCATTTATCTTTTCCTTAAATATTTCAACTCCACTGAACGTTTTCTCAACCTCTTATTCCTGATTTTGATCCTTTCACACAGTATTTTCAGAAATGTTCTACCTTCTTTACATTCATCTCACAGCTTTGAACACTGCCAGCAGCAAAAAAAACACAAAGAAAGCAGCAACTCAGAATGAAATTATAGAATCACATTCAGAGAAAAATATCATTTCCATGGTCTTTACTAGAACTGCTTCCATCGGTGGGGAAAACTAATCAGAACTCAGTCTGTTCGTCTTACAGCTGATCCATTATCGACAAGCTGGAACCAAATTAGAACCAAACTGGGATAAAAGTGGTTCGTAGGTTCATTCGGCTCCTCCACTGCTTCCAGAAAAAAACAAAAAGCTGCCAAGTGTCTGAGAAACGCCGGCGTACACGTTCGATTTCACCCCACTGATGATTTGAGTCACTTCGACTTGAAGACTGCATCCCAGTCCAGAGGTTCAGATCCAGCTATGTCGCTCTTTGGGATGGACGGGAAGAAGGACTGCATCTTCTGTCTGAACTCTGGGAGCTGAAACATTATACCAACAAAAAAGAAAAAACAGATAAAGACAAGAATGAGAACTTTTCATATTCTTTCAGTAAATTGAATATTTGATAACATTAAAATGTGCAATTATTTTATTTTTCTAAATAATTTAATTTTACAACTTGATTTTTCTTTATTAAGAAAGTTTTAATTAGTTTAGTTTTACGAAGTCTAACTTTCTCATCTACATCAACTACTCTCTCTTTAGACCTTTTTTTTTACTTTAACAACTAAAATTCGTTCTCAGAATTTTAGTTCAACACTTTCTTCTGAAAATGTTTCAAACATTATGTCCAAATTGTAATTTTATTGGTAGGATTGTAGAAATTATTCATAAATAAATTGCCTTTATTTCACAAAATTTATTTTTCTTCCTCTCAGAGACTATAATCCTTAAAGAAAAGTTCAGGTAAAGAGGTGATAAAATCCTGACTGAATAAAGCTCATTATTTATGAAATAAACATAAAAGTCAGCACTGAGCCATTTGCAGGTACATACGCTGTGAACGCCGAGGACTTTCCACACGCTGAAGCCGAGCAGGCCTACTCCACACCAGGCGAACAGCGAGCCCCACCCCAGAGCTCTGAGGGCCAGAGATGCGCCGCTCTCCGGGACTGCCGCCGTCGCTGTGACGCCCTGAACAGGAAACAAGCAGGGAAAAAATCTGACATCAGGTTTTACAGCTGCATTTGGTCTTACGGGAATTCTCCAAAAGTTGATTCTGTTCATCTGGACGTAGCGTTTTCAGTGGGAGAAACGTTTCCCCGTTTCTTACGGGAATTATTTCTCCCAGAAGCTGTGAAATTACTTTTACAGCCAAAAACATGAGGGAATTCAACAAATAGCTGAAACGGACGTTAAAGTGTCAGCTGCATGTCCGGTTGGTGGAGCAGAGTGAGGTCATCCTCTCTGCCACATGATGGAGGAATCTGAACTGTGCTGAACCAAACTGGAACAATTCCAACAAACATGAACCCCTTCCAGCAGCTCACAGATAAATATCACAGAATCACAGAAATGTTTTTGCAGCATGTCCTGGACTGCGTCAGCTCTGCGTCTGTGCCGTCCCTCCACATCACTTCCTGCTGCATCCTGAAGCCCGGTTCGATCACATGTGGTCCGAGCGTGGCAATCTCTCTCGTTTTAACGCATCAGCTCCCGGTGCTCCCTCTCGCCGAGCTCATCCGCTTCACACCTCATGATGATCGCTTGGACGGCTCCAGCTCTAAAAGAAAAACATCTCTGTAGCTCCTCGAGGCTAACTGGCCTAGCAGTAGGAGTGGCAGCACGATCTCCTCGTTAAGCTTCTCTGGGGCCAAGAGTGCAATGTAAAGCAAAAAAAAAACTATAGTAGATCTGTAAAACCTGTCTTTATAGAAAAATAAGTAACTTTCACCCTCAGAGTGAGCAAAAAAAATCCAAGAGCTGCTGCTGAAGGTCGCCAATCAGACAAACCTGAAGGGTTCTCGAAAACTAACTTCAGCTCTTCACTCAGGTGTTTTGGTGACTCATGGCTAACAGGTGCTTGAAGCTCTGAGTGACATCAGGTTAACTTCTTCAGTGTGAAAATGACCCATACAATCGCCATGAACTGCAATAGTGTTACACCTTTATCTCGTTTTAATGGATGCTCCAGTGCTCGGGTTCTCCAATTCTTCAACAGTTTGGTGCTGGTGGCCATTATTTCCTCAGAAGGAAATCTGAGGAAAAAATAAAAGCTCATCTGTGCAAGATGTTCTCTACACACCTCCATCACCTCCCTGAAGGATTTACAACCTCCATGTTTGAGGACAGGAAGCACAGCTGACGTCTTTCCTTTTCAGCTGAAACGGAGTAAAAGCTGCACTTTAATGACCTCAACCCTCTAATCAGATTTTACATTTCCTAACTGAAGCTCAGCCTGAGGCTTCGATTCAGAGACGACCACAAAGACGAGTCTGTGACTGAAATAGATCCGTCTGTGCTTCCACGCCAAATTTATCTCACATGTGCGTCAGCATTAATCGGATCCCGCCAGTCGCCAATAACTCAAACAGCTGTGGCCGCCACGCGCCAGGACTTCACGGAAAGTCTATTTTCAGGTCGAGATGAGTCAGGAGGGAAGGCGGACGTCATCGCAGATGTGCGGACAGCCATCGATTGTCTTCAGGAGGCTGAGGCCGTAAACAAGCTGCTGTTAGCATCGGTAGCTTCTCACGCAAGCACCGCTGAAACCTCCGAATGGATGGGAAAAGGACCGGAAGTAGTGTGTGCCATCCATCAGATCCTCAGTCCAGCTACATTTTCAAGTTAAAATATCCACAATTTTTAAGTTTCCAAAGACTGATGATTAGCCTCAGCTCAATAAAATTATAAATACTGCCGGCGCTGCCTCCAAGTAGACACACCTACGGCATTAATTTCAAAATCCTGCATCATCGTATCGCATTCACAACATTTTAGGGAAACTTGACGTCTGACCTTGAGGTCGATGTCGAGGTCACTGAGATTTGAAATTTAGTAGGTAACAATTTGAAGAATCTACGTCGCCTCGTTTTTCACAAACTTTGGTGTCCACGCCGCCCGCCCGCCGGGTGACAATGTTACTCCTTCAACCTTTTAACAAGTGAAAAATATGGAGATTCTGTGTGAGGTTCTGCAGTTAGAACGTTTTCCTGCTGTTTCTCAGAGGATTTATAGATGTTTATTAGTGATGACAATCTACAAATGTGTGCTTCATGAATGAGTTTCTGACTGAGTTATGATTCTGAGAGAGAAACAAACACCTGCACTGTGAGCTCAGGTTAAGTTTACCTTGTTGAACCACTCCGGGCTTTTCTTCTTGGCGAGCGCCAATGTGGAGCCGAATCCTGCGATCATCCCTGCGGACGCCACCGTAGTCAGAAATGCTGCACCTGCACACAGGAAGTGATCTCACTCAGGTGAGAAATCGCCACAAGTTCACAACCACTCCATTAAAGCAGACACAGGACATGCTTCTACATGTAGCTTCTCAAATGTAAACAGCAAAAAACCTTTAGGAGGAAGAGTTAGAGTGGCTAACAGGTGCCACTCTGAAGTTTCACCTTACAGTCTGAATCTTTTTGCACAGCTGCTGATGTACAGGGTGGGTCATTTATATGGATACATCGTAATAAAATGGGAATGGTTGGTGATATTAAAGTCCTGTTTGTGGCACATTAGTATATGTGAGGGGGCAAACTCCTCAAGATGGGTGGTGACCATGGTGGCCATTTGGAAGTTGGCCACCTTGGATACAACTTTTGTTTTTTTCAATAGGAAGAGGGCCATGTGACACATCAAACTTATTGGTAATGTCACAAGAAAAACAATGGTGTGTTTGGTTTCAACGTAACTTTATTCTTTCATGAGTTATTTACAAGTTTCTGACCACTTATAAAATGTGTTCAATGTGCTGCCCATTGTGTTGGATTGTCAGTGCAACCCTCTTCTCCCACTCTTCACACACTGATAGCAACACCGCAGGAGAAATGCCAGCACAGCCATCCAGTATCCGTAGTTTCAGGTGCTGCACATCTCGTATCTTCACACCATAGACAATTGCCTTCAGATGACCCCAAAGATAAAAGTCTAAGGGGGTCAGATCGGGAGACCTTGGGGGCCATTCAACTGGCTCACGACGACCAATCCACTTTCCAGGAAACTATTCATCTAGGAATGCTCGGACCTGGCACCCATAATGTGGTGGTGCACCATCTTGCTGGAAAAACTCAGGGAACGTGCCAGCTTCAGTGCATAAAGAGGGAAAAACATCATCATGTAGCAATTTCAAATATCCAGTGGCCTTGAGGTTTCTATTGATGAAGAATGGACCCACTATTGTTGTACCCCATATACCACACCAAACCATCACTTTTGCTGTTCCAACAGTCTTGGAGGGATCCATCCAATGTGGGTTAGTGTCAGACCAATAGTGGTGGTTTTGTTTGTTAACTTCACCATTCACATAAAAGTTTGCCTCATCACTGAACAAAATCTTCTGCGTGAACTGAGGGTCCTGTTCCAATTTTTGTTTTGCCCATTCTGCAAATTCTGTGCGCCGATCTGGGTCATCCTCGCTGAGATGCTGCAGTAGATGGAGTTTGTAAGGGTGCCATTTGTGAGTAGCTAATATCTGCCAAAGGGATTTTCGACTAATGCTACTCTCCAGTGACATGCGGCGAGTGCTACGCTGTGGGCTCTTGCTGAGTGAAGCTAACTGTAGCATGGGAGATGGGTGGTCTCGTAGGGTGTCTTGCATTGAAATCTGCTGCAATGACCCGGTTACTGCATTCACCAGATATCAACACAATTTCGATCTGCTCCTCACGTGTTAACCTCTTCGACATGTCAATGGCTGTGAACAAAGAGAAACTTGTAAATAACTCATGAAAGAATAAAGTTACGTTGAAACCAAGCACACCATTGTTTTTCTTGTGACATTACCAATAAGTTTGATGTGTCACATGGTCCTCTTCCTATTGAAAAAACAAAAGTTGTATCCAAGATGGCCGACTTCTAAATGGCCACCATGGTCACCACCCATCTTGAGGAGTTTGCCCCCTCACATATACTAATGTGCCACAAACAGGACTTTAATATCACCAACCATTCCCATGTTATTACGGTGTATCCATATAAATGGCCCACCTTGTATTTCCGAAATCACAAGAACCTTAAATAGAACAGAGTTTGAATCGTGTTGGGTCTGTGTTTCCACAAACCCCGCTAATTCTAGACTTATTCATCATGAAGAAAACAAGACAGTCGATCGATCGATTATTTGCGCAAGGGAGGCCTCGTCTGTGTCCACCACGAAAATGACCCCCAGATCTGACCTCCTCCTGCTACCTTTTATTGAGAGACCGTTCACACAAAACACGTCAGAACAAAGCCACGCCCACATGGTCCTAAGACAAGGCATTTGTATGCATATGTGTGTGAACTTCTGTAAGAATGTGTGTGTGTGTGTGTGTGTGTGTGTGTGTGTGTGTGTGTGTGTGTGTGTTATGTGAGAATGTGTGTGTGTCAGACCTCCTGCTGACCAAAGGGTCGTAAACCCAGGAAGCCTACATCAAAAGAAACAGATCTTTCAGATAGGATGTATCTACAATTAAACTTTCCCCAGCACAGAGTGGTTGGAGAGGTGGTCAGGATCAAAGGAATGGCTTTGATCCTACTGCTTGAACTAAGACTGTAAAAATTTAAGAAACACAATGGCAACATTCAACAATTAGACTTAATAAATCGAGTCTGGTGGAAACACAGAGGCTTAATGTGTAGACCTGAGATGTGAGATGACCGAGGTTCCATTTCAGTGTCAGTGTTCTGAACTGTAAAAAGGAGCTTTGGCAGGTTTACTTAAATAAATGAAAAATTTAAAATAACTGTCAAGGGAGCTTGCAAAGAAAAGCGTCTGGACTTCTTTAAGTTGCTTGAAGACGTTTCACCTCTCATCCGAGAAGCTTCTTCAGTTCTAAGGTCAAATGGTGGAGAGTCCCAGATATAAACCTAGTGGGAGTATCCCCCCACAGAGGGACAAAAGGACCCCCTGATGATCCTCTAATCGCCTGAGCCAAGGTGTGAAACTGGGTGTGGGTCCCAATCAGCCAGAGTTTCGGGTGAGATCATTGTGAAACCTGGCCCCACCTTATCATGTCACCTATTGTAGCCAACCATTACATGGAGGAAGTGGAAAGGAAGGCTCTTGGCTCTTTCAAAGGAAGAGTACCCAGCCACTGGTACAGATATGTGGACGACACCTGGGTCAAAATCAAGACACAAGAAATGGAATCCTTCACTGCGCACATTAACGCTGTGGATAAAAACATCAAGTTCACCAGGGAAGACACAAAGGACAACTGTTTGCCTTTCCTGGACTGCGCCGTGCACATTGAAGAGAACGGCAACCTCAACATCGACGTTTACCAGAAGCCCACACACACGGACCAGTACCTCCTCTTTGACTCCCATCACCCTTTGGAACACAAACTTGGAGTAATTAGGACCCTACACCACCGGGCAGAACATGTTCCCTCTAAGCCTGAAGGACAAAAGAAGGAACACACACATGTAAAGGAAGCACTCAAAACGTGCGGCTATCCTAAATGGGCGTTCTTAAAGTCAGCAAAGAGGCACAGAAAAGAAGACCAGACACCAGCGAGGGAGGATAAGAAGGACAGACGCAACAACATTGTCATCCCCTATGTAGCCGGTGTATCAGAGAAACTCAGGAGAGTTTTCTCCAAGCATGACATCCCGGTGCATTTCAGACCCAGCAACACGCTCAGACAAAAACTGGTTCACCCGAAAGACAAAACGCCAAAACACAGACTTAACAATGTGGTGTATGCTGTACAGTGCAGCGAGGAATGCTCAGACCTCTACATTGGAGAGACCCAACAGCCACTTCACAAGCGCATGGCACAACACAGAAGAGCCACCTCCACAGGACAAGACTCAGCAGTCCATCTGCATCTTTCTTAAGGATAAAGGACACTCTTTCGAGGATGCCAATGTTCACATTTTGGACAGAGAGGACAGATGGTTTGAAAGAGGAGTGAAAGAAGCCATCTATGTCCACTGTGAGCGACCATCTTTGAACAGAGGCGGTGGTTTACGACACCAACTCTCTGCCATCTATAATCCAGTTTTGAGATCCCTTCCCAGACACCTTAACGCCCACTCACATCCTGGGCCATCTGATCTCAGGAATTCGCATGATAAGGTGGGGCCAGGTTTCACAATGAACACACCCGAAACTCTGGCTGATTGGGACCCACACCCAGTTTCACACCTTGGCTCAGGCGATTAGAGGATCATCAGGGGGTCCTTTTGTCCCTCTGTGGGGGGTCACTCCCACTAGGTTTATATCTGGGACTCTCCACCATTTGACCTTAGAACTGAAGAAGCTTCTCGGCTGAGAGGTGAAACGTCTTCAAGTAACTTCTTTAAGTTACTTGAAGACGTTTCACCTCTCATCCGAGAAGCTTCTTCAGTCCAGACGCCTTTCTTTACAAGCTCCTTTGACTACGATGACCTGGATGACTGAGAACCTTCACAGACTTAAAATAACTGTTTGTTCCAAAGAAAATTCATTAAACAGCCTGAGTAAAATAACTTTATAACATTTCTCAAATGCTCCTTTATAAAGACAACCCTTAAAATGCAATAGTTCTGAACTGAGTCTGGCGTCGTCTAGAAAAAGATATTATTTGCAGGAACACACGAGTCTCTGTCCTCGATGCTGGCGTTCCTGAAAACTGATGTTTTTTGAATGAGGTCTGGTGGCTTGCTGTGAATTCAAAACAACGACAACAATCCCTATCACATTTGTTCTGTGCAGAACTCTCAAAGCAAGTTCTTTATTTCTACAATTTTTAATTACAAGTACTAAAACACCAAAACTCGTGATACCCGAAGTTACTTTTCGATTAGACATTAAAATAATTTGACTTGAATTTGAGAACAAGTGTCTGATCTGCTGAAAGGGACTGAAGACGAAAATAATTTAGTAACTACATCAGAAATAACCAATCAACTCGACTTTTTTGTTTAGCGGAACTGAGCAGAAAACATTTAAGCTTCAGGAAAAAATGCTTTATCTTGTGTTTCTATGCGGCGGAATCCTTTAACAGCGAATCAAATCTGAAAATGTCCGATTTTTCAGCGGAGTCTGGCGCAGCAGCTCGACATTGTCGTGGCCTCGAACAGAAAAACATACAGCAGAAACCTACGAACACCTCCTGCCAGCGTGGACAGCAGTCCGGTCAGGTGACCCCCTCAGGTACCTTTTAACACCTGCAGTTTGGCCTCTTCATCTCGTTCTGCTCCCGCGGTCACATCTAGGTCTTCCTCAGCTGTCATGTTGCTTCGGTCCGTTTCCGTAAAAC
Organism: Aulonocara sp. 'chitande type north' Nkhata Bay; assembly: GCF_057382095.1. Lineage (NCBI taxonomy): Eukaryota > Metazoa > Chordata > Actinopteri > Cichliformes > Cichlidae > Aulonocara > Aulonocara sp. 'chitande type north' Nkhata Bay. Next base: position 26,791,777 of record NC_141358.1, read on the forward strand.
GTCCGAGCAGAAACAAAGCAGCTAGGAACACAAATGTGTTTATGTTAAAGGAGAACACAGAATAAACTTAAATGTACAAATAGTACAACAGCTTTATTTTATGATTTTTTAGTTTGTTTGTTTTTTTCACAGAGCAAAGAACCACAGAGACGGAATCCCGAACCAAAGATCGTCTATTTTTAAAAAAGATTCGATGTCGGGCTCATACAGGAAGTCTCACTCCCAAACATTTTAAAGGACACAAAAAGGAATCTGTAGTCCGGATATGATTCTGATACAGCGACCACAATCCTGAGACTGTGCAACACCTCTTCTGGATCTGTTCATACGCTAGAACATTTTGGAAAGACTTCAGTAGATTCATTGCTGGACATCTCTATAAAGACTTTACTGTGAAATGAGAAAATGTTGTATTTTGTTTCTTTTGAAGGCAAAAAAGGAAGATGTTTACTTTATAATAAACTTGTTAGTTATCTTAGCTAAATTTTATTTTCACAAATGCAAATACAGTAACAAAAAGCCTAATTTTAAACATTACTATAATGATGTTTTATGTTACATAAAATTGATTAGTGGATCACTTAACAAAAAGGCTATGAAAACTATTACTATTTGTAGTAATTACCAATTATTTGAATGTTTGTAATTCTTTGTATTACACCCCCTGGTATATGTTAATTTTGTTCTGGTTGTACACATGTTCTGTATACTATTTCTTAATAAAGTTTAATATTTAAAAGAAAATGTGCACGTTAGCATATGCTACTTCCGGTGCGGAAACTCCTGTGGGGAGCTTTGTTTCCGGTGTCCTATTCGTGCCCTGTTTACGGTCCAAAACAAGTTAAGCAAATGAATGAATCAAGCGGCAATTTACATTTCTATAGATGTCTCGGGCATTTACCCAATATATCTGTAAATGATGTTCATCGACTTGTCGATATTTTCCCCCCGCGCCTCAGAGCAAAAGAGAAAAGGGATTCAAATGTTATATTTCTCAGCTGTCCCTCGTTTATCACGGGTGTTATGTTCTAAAAATAACCAGCGATAGGTGAAATCAAGTAGCCAATTTTATTTTTTGTGGTGCAAAACGTTTCGTCCTTATCGTGAGCATACAGTACTGCACTTCAGAGTCACATTGCTAGCGATCGATGCAGCGATTCTGTACTGTACAGGAGAGACGTCACGGAGGAGATTGTCTGCAGCAATCGGGACGCAGGACACAATGTGACGTAAAAAAAAAAAAGCATGCAAACTTGCACTGAAAATTCTGCGAAACAGTGAGGTGAAAGGTGAACCGCGTTATAGCGGGGGACCGCTGTAATTTTGAAGGTAAGTCACAAAATACCCTTTGTAAATACTAATGTATAGAAACCGTTACCAGCAATCATTCATTTTTTGTGTGGCTTTTTTCACGGTTTGTTAACATGCTGTGTAGGTGTGTACTTGACTAGCTGATCTCGACATAACGGGAAACATCTGGTTTGACTATTCTTCACCTGTAGTTTGAATGCTGAACATTTGCCTGTTTAAATCATAAGACCAGTCACTATACAGAGATGTGCTTCTGAATGTGGACGATGTGTCTTCTGCATGTAGTGATGCAGTTCTGCTTGTGTTGAGTGATGTAAACAACTGATCGATCTAAATGCTTTAAACGTTAAAATTGATCATTAGATATTTTATGACACAACACTGGTGAGTGTTCCCACCTTCTGCTCTTTGTAACTTAACACGATCTTTCCGTTTTCAAATTTTTTTGAACATGATTTTGGAGTATATCTTCGTAGTAGCGATTGACCGCAAAGTAAAGCTACCGGAAATGTACAACCCCACATCCGGTCTCAAACCAGGAAGTTATCATTTTCTCGTGCACAGGGTCTATTAAGCGACCACTTTCAGTTACTTTCAGAAATCGCGAACCCGGAAATACGAATGATACTCATAGAAACTCACCAGTCAGCGTTTAAGTAACATGAAAGACAAAGCCCAGAGAGTACAGTAGAACAATGATTAATTATTATTAATTATCGAGGGCTCGCTAAATCCTCTGCTTTGTCTGTGAGGTGAACCTCCTCCGTGTTTATTCTCCTGTCAGAGTGGATCACCACCTCAGTGGAGGATCTGTGCAGCTCTGCGGAGGATCGGGATGCTCTCCATGTCCTCCTCCTCCTCCTGCTGCTGCTCCTCTTCCTCCTCCTCCTCGCAGACTCAGACCATTCAACACCCTGGATCCTCTCCCGTCCTCAGACCCGGACCCGCGTCCTTAACCCGGGATTTAAACCTGGACTGCAGCCTGTGAGGGGCAGATCAGGGTGCGAGGCGGGGGAGCTGGGGGAGCTTCTTGGACGTGGATCCAGCGCGCGTGCGTCTGACCACGAGTTCGTGTTTGTTTATAAAATAACGCGAAACAAAAAACGTGTTTCTCCTTTTAAGATGACGGATCCGTTGTCTTTTTTCCGACTCCTTATTAAAAGATTCACGCGGAGACCCTGAACGTGGCACCGGCAGCGCGCGTACACCTCCGGTTTATGTTTCAGTCTTTTGTACCTGCGCGCTCACCTGTGTGGACGCATGTCTCAGATCCAGCACGCGGCTCTGGACCAGCAGGGCCGGTACAACCAGATCTGCACCCGTGGCGGCAGCTGCCCGCCCCCCGCAGACGGTTCCGAGCCGGCCCACTGCCCCGGCCACAGGAGCCGGAGTCCCCGCAAGAAGTGGCAGGTGTTCCCAGGCAGGAACAGGTTCTACTGCGACGGCAGGATCATGATGGCCCGGCAGACCGGGGTCTTCTACCTGACCCTGGTCCTCATCCTGCTCACCTGCGGCCTCTTCTTTACCTTTGAGTGAGTAACAGCAGCTTATAGTCTAACGTGTAAAGGTTTGAAGGGGACCTTTGACCCCAGCTGAAGGCCCCTGTGAGGTCACTGAAATAAAAAGGCCCTAAAATAAAACTTCATATCCGGTTAAGAGTTTCAGGGAGGATTATATTTTGTTCCTGAATGACTAAAAAGAACTAAAATAAACAGATCAGAGTCATCAATCTGGGATTAAATTCACATTTTCTAAGTTAATTTCAGCACTTCCTAATAATTTTAATAATTTAATGTTCTGTTTTCAATAATTTCACCAAAGTAGTTCGGAAAGATTAAAGTCTAATGTATCGTTGTGGGAGGAATGTTCTTTTATTTTGAAGCCATCATTCTGGTGCTTTTATTTTGGAGTTTTTGTCCAGCTTGGTGAAGAAGAGCAGCAGTTTTGTCTCTGAGCTCAGGTGTGTTTACCTAGATCAGGCTGAAGTCATCTTCAGTTTCTTCCTGATGTTAGAACTCATGAAAGCTAAAAGGAGACACCGAATCCTACTGACTGTTAATCTGAAAACACTGAAAAGGGCTTTGAGTCTTTCACTCTTTGACTCTTTGATGCTTTGGGTCTTTGCCCTGTGTGTCTGATTTTGTTGGGTTTTGTGTAAAAACAGTGAACAGTTTCAGGTTCAGCTTCAGCTCATAATAAATTATTTTTTAGTAGAAAATGAGAGTCAAACTAAATGAAGCGGTGCTGTAATAAATCCTCCTTCAGGTTAGTTCCTTGGTTCATGCAGAGCTAATTATCCCGGGTTTTACCTCCGACCTGATTTAATAACAGTGTGAATAAAAAAGAAAAGAAAGTAGTCCTCAGGGACGTCTGGAGGGTTAGTTTTATTTTATTTTTCTTCCTCCCACATTCCTCTTGGTGACTTCCCTTCAACAGCATCCCCGTGCTTCCCGTTTCCACGGTAACTGTCTCCTGCAGCTCATGTCACTACGGTAACAGCAGGAGATGGAATGGGGGTGGGAGGTGGGGGGGTTGTAAACCTGAGACGTCTCTGACGCCTCCGCCAAAGACTCAAAGTACCAGCGAAGAAAGAAAAAGCTTGGTGAGAGTAACATGAATTTAAAAACATATAAACCTAAAGAAGTCTGCAAACCAGATTCAAGGCTGATAGGCAGTATAGATGCAGAATTATTAGGCAAATGAGTATTTTGTCCACATCATCCTCTTCATGCATGTTGTCTTACTCCAAGCTGTATAGGCTCGAAAGCCTACTACCAATTAAGCATATTAGGTGATGTGCATCTCTGTAATGAGAAGGGGTGTGGTCTAATGACATCAACACCCTATATCAGGTGTGCATAATTATTAGGCAACATCCTTTCCTTTGGCAAAAAGAAGGACTTGACAGGCTCAGAAAAGTCAAAAATAGTGAGATATCTTGCAGAGGGATGCAGCAGTCTCAAAATTGCAAAGCTTCTGAAGCGTGATCATCGAACAATCAAGCGTTTCATTCAAAATAGTCAACAGGGTCGCAAGAAGCGTGTGGAAAAACCAAGGCGCAAAATAACTGCCCATGAACTGAGAAAAGTCAAGCGTGCAGCTGCCAAGATGCCACTTGCCACCAGTTTGGCCATATTTCAGAGCTGCAACATCACTGGAGTGCCCAAAAGCACAAGGTGTGCAATACTCAGAGACATGGCCAAGGTAAGAAAGGCTGAAAGACGACCACCACTGAACAAGACACACAAGCTGAAACGTCAAGACTGGGCCAAGAAATATCTCAAGACTGGTTTTTCTAAGGTTTTATGGACTGATGAAATGAGAGTGAGTCTTGATGGGCCAGATGGATGGGCCCGTGGCTGGATTGGTAAAGGGCAGAGAGCTCCAGTCCGACTCAGACGCCAGCAAGGTGGAGGTGGAGTACTGGTTTGGGCTGGTATCATCAAAGATGAGCTTGTGGGGCCTTTTCGGGTTGAGGATGGAGTCAAGCTCAACTCCCAGTCCTACTGCCAGTTTCTGGAAGACACCTTCTTCAAGCAGTTGTACAGGAAGAAGTCTGCATCCTTCAAGAAAAACATGATTTTCATGCAGGACAATGCTCCATCACACGCGTCCAAGTACTCCACAGCGTGGCTGGCAAGAAAGGGTATAAAAGAAGAAAAACTAATGACATGGCCACCTTGTTCACCTGATCTGAACCCCATTGAGAACCTGTGGTCCATCATCAAATGTGAGATTTACAAGGAGGGAAAACAGTACACCTCTCTGAACAGTGTCTGGGAGGCTGTGGTTGCTGCTGCACGCAATGTTGATGGTGAACAGATCAAAACACTGACAGAATCCATGGATGGCAGGCTTTTGAGTGTCCTTGCAAAGAAAGGTGGCTATATTGGTCGCTGATTTGTTTTTGTTTTGTTTTTGAATGTCAGAAATGTATATTTGTGAATGTGGAGATGTTATATTGGTGTCACTGGTAAAAATAAATAATTGAAATGGGTATATATTTGTTTTTTGTTAAGTTGCCTAATAATTATGCACAGTAATAGTCACCTGCACACACAGATATCCCCCTAAAATAGCTAAAACTAAAAACTACTTCCAAAAACATTCAGCTTTGATATTAATGAGTTTTTTGGGTTCATTGAGAACATGGTTGTTGTTCAATAATAAAATTATTCCTCAAAAATACAACTTGCCTAATAATTCTCCACTGCCTGTAGACTAGATTCTCTTTATAATCCTTTATTTTAAACATGAACCCTCAGCCCCCAGTCTGTAACCCAATGAGTAAAATATATGTAATAAATCATTCATGTCACTTTTGTTCACTGTGTTTGGTTCAGTACTAAAGTACATATACTAGTGTTAAAAATACTGCAGTAAAAGTTGAAGTACTGATTCAACTTCTTTACTCGAGTAAAAGTAAAAAGTACTGGCTCTGAAATGTACTTAGAGTAAGAAAAAAAGCAGCTCTTTGGAAGGCGTTTCTGTTTTTGGAAAAAGCTAACAGCTTTGTGTTATAATAATGTACTAATAAAATAGTATCAGTAGATGGGAATACAAACTTTACTTTAACTTGTGATGCTAATTACACTCAGCTTAAATCTGCAGAAAAGAAAAGTAAAATAGAGATATTTATGTTTTCTAGTGCCTCCACTGTAGAGGGGGACTTTACCTCTAAACAGGAAAATGTGTACATTCATGGGTTAAAGTGGATTCAGCAGGTGGGGTGTGTGTGTGTGTGTGTGTGTGTGTGTGTGTGTGTGTGTGTGTGTGTGTGTGTGTGCGTGTGTTTTTGTAGTGTACAGGCTGTGATCACCTGACCTGCTTCTCTTTGTGGATGTACACACCAGAATTCAAACAGATGTGAGCAGATGTTTCCTGAGTTGTCCTACTCTGACAGTACACTGTTTGTACTGTCTTTATATTAGACACTATACAACCATCATCAACTGAAATTCATATGAATCTCTGCTACACTTGATATAAGCTAACTGTGACCATGAAACCACAGCCACTGTGCACCAGTCACACACTGTTCTTTACTGTAAATCCACCACAGTGCAGCAAACTAACCTGATTTTCATGCAGCCTTTAAATAACACAGTCTGCCTCAGTTTGTCACATGTCACATGTACAGATTTAAAAACACGAGGACTTACATGTGAGCTGTAAATGAGCAGTCCTTCCCTTTAAATCTAAGCGCTCTTCTTCCTCTCCTGTCCTGTCTTTCTTATCTTTCTCCATCTCTGAGTGAAGCTCTCTTTCTTTTCTCTCCCTGTAAAATACAGCAGCTGGATCTTTACCTAGCAACACACTGTGTCAGATTACCTGACACCTAAAAAAACGTTACTCCCTTTATGCTCACTCCTCTTCTGCAGCACTAGCTAGATGCTGAAGTACCGGGAACACAACTTACCTGTAGTCATTTCAAACAGAAAATTGATCCTCTGCTTTTTAATATTTACATTTTTCACCTATTTAAGAATAAATCAATCATCAGAATAATGTAGATTACATCCATGACTGATTCTAATAGTTGCAAAGTTTCCTGTTGTCCTGTGGTGTTGCAGAGTACAGGGACTGTTTGTATAAAAAAGGAAAATTAGTTTTTCCTCCAGTTCATCCTTCAGAACTTTATTCTTCTCCACCAGGAAGAAGCTTCGTCCCCAGCTGTAGAAACTCTTACATCAGTTTAGAGGAAAACTGTCTCATGGGATCCATTTTTGGGCTACAGCCCATTTCTTCTATCTCCTCACCAGCTAGCCTCAGTTAGTTAGCTTAAACTGCTAACAGACTATAACAAAAGCACCGAGTCTCTGTAGTAACTGAGAAGCTTCAGCAGAGCAGCATATGTTGTTTTTATCAATATATTTGAAACATTTATTAAACACTTTATTGGACAAAATAAGAGTATCTTTCCTCCCTTCCAGTATCACAGTGTACTGATTCATGTCATGATCCATGTCACCAGACTGTGGCCAAAACAAAATCCAGCTGATACCCACATTTACCTTCCTGAATGACCCAGAAGCCCCAATTCCACAGAGTCTGTGAAATACTAATGGCACGACCATTTTCACTCAATTTAAAAAACACCAGAAATGTGATTTAAAACCGTTTCTGTCCTCGAAGCTAAAAAACGAAGAAGAGACAGAAAAGCCTCCTGAAGTGTCCTGAAGAACTCACATTTGTTCTCATGTTTCTCTCCGTGTTTCCTCAGCTGTCCTTTCCTGGCGTCCAACCTGACCCCGGCCATCCCGGCGGTCGGCGGCGTTCTCTTCATCTTCGTGATGGGGATGCTGTTCAGGGCAAGTTTCAGCGACCCCGGCATTTTACCCCGAGCGACACCAGACGAGGCCGCCGACCTTGAGCGACAGATTGGTGAGCAAAGAGCGACGGGCGTTACGAGACGTTAGAAACATGGTCGTTATATGTTCATGTTCCTCTGCAACACTCACAAGTCTGATTTAATAAACATTTAACAGTTTCTGACAGAAAAAACAGAATTCATACAAAAACTGTAGATTTGTTTAAAGTTTGCTAACAGGTTTTTCCTGAACCTTTCCCAGCATAAAGTTACAGGAAAGAAAACATGTTAAAGATTATAAGAAGACAAATTAATGGATGAAAATCTGAAAGAAATTTTCTGTAAAAGACACAAAAAAAATTTGTATTAAAATATTTTTAGAAAGTGACCTTGATGCAGAGGTTTAGTTGCTGCTCGCTCGCTTTCTCACATGTTTCTGTGAAGATCAATCAGAAACATTCGATAAGTTTTACAGTTTATGGTAACTTAATGAGGCATACGTGAACAGTCTGTATTTTCAGTCCTCATCTTTGTTACTTGTGCAGTCCTCTGTGGTGTGCAGCCTCTGGGCCAAATCCTGATTGATGGAGATCCCGCCTCATCATTAAAAGGACTGATCACAGACTCTCGATAGGATTAAAATCTGGGCATTTTACTGGCTGTGAATCCAAACTGCTGATTTGACGATCTCCTCTCAGTGATGTCTTTGGCCGATTCTCAGACTATCACCAGACGGCTCCTGGATGATGGAACGAGCTGGTGTTTGAGGACATTTTTAGTTTGGTTCATCCATAAAAAAGCTGGTGAGCTGAAAACAAAATAAAAGTCGGCACCCTTTCAAAGTAAAATGCTTGGATTAGATAAAGGTGAATGTGCCGAGTCACTTCATCACAGTTCTCATGATTATAATGAGAACTTCACAGGTTCAGCGTCTGTCAGACTCACTAATTATCTGAGTCACTGCAGGTCTGTGTGTGTGTGTGTGTGTGTGTGTGTGTGTGTGTGTGTGTGTGTGTGTGTGTGTGCGCTCAGTCACATGTCTCCACTCTCGTCTCTGTCTCAGGCGTTTCCACAGAAACTGAAGCTCTTGTATATTTTTAGAAGCCTTTTATTAAATTTTCTGGGTTGATTTATTTACTTTTTTCCTTCATGCTGGATCCAGAATCTGCTGCCGGTCAGCATGCCGCCGCTGTGCTCGCAGAACGACCAAACTTAGGCATCGCCTGCAAAACTCGCTCAGCTCAGTGTGTGAGAAATATGAGAGAAGGATGGAAATAGAAAGAGAGGTCAGGAGTGTTTTCTGTGACGCACAACTTAAAACAACATCCTAACATCATTTTTCAGGAAAAAAACCAAAGGTGAAGTCTTTAAAATTTTACAATATGAAAAATAAAAAGGTGAATTTAACAACTGTTTACAGAGACGGCGTTGATCTTTAAACCCTTTTAGACACTTTTAGCTCCTGGTTTTTGGTTTTCTGGCACATTTACAGGAACATCACAGAAAATCATTTAAAAAACACTTAAAGGCATTTCATAATTTTGTATAATTTTATGTGTGTGTTGCTGCACAGCTGTCTTTGTGGAGACTTGTGTTCAGTCTCTATGAGGACATTTCTGGAAGGCAGGGATATTTTTTGGAAATTCAGAATTATTTTTTAACTTTTGCTTTATGGAGAAAGACAGTTGCATAGTCAAAAGTGGGCCCATTTCTGAGAGGAACATGTTTGTTTTTGTTTTTTTGCATAAAATGGGGCCATTTTCTTCGAAATTCCCAGGCAGGGCCACAGGCTGGTCCCAGTGAGGGTTGCTTCAGGAAAGCCATTCAGCATAAAATCTTTGCCAAATCAAACATGTGCGTCATCAGTAAGAGCGACCACTGCTGCCCAGTTAGGACACTGGTTTGGAAAACGAGGGCATTAAGTGAGATCCTCACTTTGGGACAGACTTTTAACAGTCTGTTTGAAGGCTCCCACACTCGTTTCTGTCGCACACTGTTCAGGTCCTGTTAACAAAGCACCAAATCACAGCAGCAGTCGTCTCAAAGTGTTTTATATTGAAGGTAAAGGCCCTACAATATACAGAGGAAAGCCCCACGATCAGACGACTCCCTTTGAGCGAGCACTTGGTGACAGTGGGAAGGAAAAACTTCCATTAAGGTCTCGGGAAGGTATTAAACTAATGAGAATCCCCACAAAGGCCCAAATACATTCCTGTGTGAGTGAAATCAGCTGATTTTATCTTAGAAAGAAGAACAAAACTCCAGATTTACTGAAAAAGAAAATAAAAATAATTCTGTTCTGAATCTGAAAGGTCAGGGCGAAATGTCACGGGCTGCCTCTCTGTACGGGGTCGTCACATTACCCATCTGCTGCGCGCTTTCAGACTCTGCAGGATGCTCCAGGCCGCCTCCTCGGACCCGAGAGGTTCTCATCAACGGGCAGGCGGTCAAGCTGAAATACTGCTTCACCTGCAAGATCTTCAGGCCGCCCCGAGCATCGCACTGCAGCCTGTGCGACAACTGTGTGGGTCAGTGCGTGTCTCCCTGTGTGTCACAGCCTTAGCTCAGTGCTAAAGCTGCTGGCTGTGCTGCTTGATTCCAGCTTTAAATTAAACATGAGATCAGACTTTCTGATGATTTTCCTCCCACAGAGCGCTTCGACCATCACTGTCCGTGGGTGGGGAACTGCGTCGGGCGGAGGAATTATCGCTTTTTCTACCTGTTTATCCTCTCCCTGTCCCTCCTCACTGTCTTCATCTTCGCCTTCGTCATCACACACGTCATCCTCAGTGAGTAACGGCACCGCCCCCACACACATTTTCCTCTGTGGTCTCTACATCGACCGTAGTTCTGTTAGTTAGGTTAATGTTCTGCAGAGATTCGTGCATGTTTGCGCTCAGACGACATAAAAACTTTATTTATAGAAGCTCCTCTGATACTTTTTGGCAGGAAGTAAAAACTGAGAAAATATTTCAAAGAAAAAAGGAGAAGAAGCAGAAACGTTGACGAAATAAAGACTCTGATCAAACCAAAGCAAAGTTCTTTTTAGAGACGATCCTGGTGACCAAGTGAAACCGAAGAAAACCATCAGACAGGAAAGTAATCATCATTCTCCACAGTAAATAAAATAAAATATCTGGGCACACGGTTTTGTTGTTGTGCTGACGATGACAGGATATGCAGAGCTATCAGGAAGTGTTCAGGAAGAGGTCAGTTGACCAGCGAGTGCTGTGTCTCTGCAACGGTTTCTAATCTGTGTAATGTAACTCACCCATCAGTGACCTTCAGCCCCACCCACTGTCCTGTGATTGACAGGCTGATCAATGCGAGTCAGACAGACTGGGCCAGTTTTTTATGCTCAGAAAGCTGCAGATCAAAGTCCTGTTGGAAGAAACTCACCAGCTGATTTAAACGTTTCCTCACTTTGACCCAAAGGTCGTTCTTCTCTTTGCCGTCTCTGTTTCTGGCTCGTATAGACTCAAACAGTCTGAATAGGTTCAGTCGTCTCATCATAGGTTCATTCTCGTTGGTCCCTCTTGTCTCAATCCGGGTCCTCAGGTTAGTGCCAGTCTTTGTTTGGTCGTGACTTTGATTCTGGCCTTGCAGGAGTTCTCGGACTTGTTTCAGTGTTGTGGGTCTCGTGTTGGTTTTGTGAGTCTTTAAATTAAGATTAGTCCAGATCTTAATTGTGATTTTCCTTGTTTGAATCTTGCCTGGTGGTCTTTTTGCTGTGGGTGTTTCTCAGGCTAAGCTTCATCCCTGTTTGACGACAAAGATGTTTGATTGTGAAACCATGTTTGTGGAATTCTCTTCTTTCCTGTTTTTGTGGAAATCCACATAAACTGGTTGCTGCCTGGGAGGAACTGTAGCACAGATCATTGACTTTGTGTTTCTGGATCTAAAAGCGCCTGCTGATTTCTCTCTGTCTCTGACCTAATTTTGCACTTAGGCTGCGGATGTTTTTTTCCTGCCCTGCAGGTCCAAACCGTCAGGAACCCGAAGCCTCGAGCTGCCGCCGTCTGAAACTAATGACTGGCAGACTGGCTGAGATGAAGACGCAGCTTCCTCTGAGGGCTGCGCTGCTGGTTTTCTGTTTTTGGCTGTTGTGACTTTGATATAAATGCAGGGAGCTGTGACATCAGCCATCTGTTTTCAGCAGTTTACATCTTTAAGATGACGACCGAATAAGCAGTTGTTGCCTATCCTCACTGACGCACCCAAACATAAATGCACTATACACAGGAAAACAGAGGGTTGGTTGACACCAAGGCAGAGGAAGATCCGCAGCAGCAACTGAGCCCAGAAATGTATTCATGTGGACGTAGAAAATAAAGACACGTAGATGTTTCTACCTGGTCACATTGAAACAGAGCATTCAGTCGGGCTCTGTTTCAGGGCTCTTTAATGATTGGATGCTGTAATGTTCTTTATAATGAGAGCAAGACTGTAGGCAGTGAGGACTGAACACTTCAGCCCAGATGATGGTTTTCTCTCTCTGTGTTCTGCAGGATCGAACCAGACGGGTTTCCTGGGCGCGCTCAAAGACAGCCCAGCCAGATATCCTTCCCCATGGACAGTTTCAGCTCCTTTTTATTCTGAAAACAACTTTCAATTGTTCACATGCAAAATATTCCTCCTTCTTCTTTTACTCCATCTTGGTGCAGCCCTTCAGACCATCATCTGTCTGAAACAAGCTGTTGTAGCTCCTCCCCCTGACAGCCCACTCTCTACTAGCCTCTGGAAGCCTGTTGAGGGGCAGCACTCGGTGCTTTTCCATTGTAAGTGTGTAAGGAGCTGATGGAGGACACATTCAGATATTTTCATAGAAAAATAAAAACAGGTTCCATTTGAAGACTGTGAACTTAAACATGCCTCGTATTACAGGAAGGTTTGGACGCACTCGTACTCTTTAGTCATTTTACATTTTCCATAAATGATTGCAAGCATTTAGTTTTGGTTCTGTAATATCAGCACAGTCATGGCCACGTTCACCTCCTCAAGCATCTACAGTCTGATTCATTTGGTGCGCAGCCATAAAGACACCAGCCGGTCCTCCATCACTGACGTGCATTACATTTAACATCAGGTTAGTTTGTGTTTCTTACAGTAATTGTTCTTCCGGCTTCTCAGTTGTGATTTTTCCAGTTTTGTTGGAGAAATAAAGAGTAGAGTCTGCCTGCAGCCGCCACAGAAAATCAAACCCGGGCGTTAATTACCCCTCATACGGCTTCCTTCCAAAATCAATCCGTCTGTTGCTGTCACCATCAGCTGTGACCACTGGTCAATATGTCCCACAATGTACTGCCAAGGTCAAATTCGCTGACCCTGTCACACCAGAAACAGTAAATCTTCTGTTTCTGCCATTTTCAGTTTTTACTGCAAATAAAATCACTTCAGTTCGTTAATGCAGACGCACAGAAATCCTCCCGTAGCTCCACTTTATCCCCCATCCAAAGACCCGAGTCAGTCCTTGACCCTGCTCTGCACCGTCCTGGAGGTGGTGGTGTGTTTCTTCTCCATTTGGTCCATTGTCGGCCTGTCAGGCTTCCACACCTACCTGATCAGCTCCAACCAGACCACCAACGAGGACGTGAGTATACCTGAGGTTCGAGGACCTAAACGTGAAAAGGGCCTGCAATGTTTCTGATACTCTTGTCTGGTCCAGATTAAAGGGTCCTGGTCCACCAAACGAGGGAAGGATAACTACAACCCGTACAGCTACGGGAACATCCTGACCAACTGCTGTGCTGCCCTCTGTGGACCTCTACCTCCCAGGTCAGTAACCAGCTCTAAAAACAGGACTAGACTCTGTGCTTATAATCAGGACTAAAACCAGGAATACAGAGAGTTATGTGCAGGGCTAAAGGAGATTAAATGAAGAATTGAGAGTAGGAGTAACTCTGGGCTGCTCTGAGGTGAAACTGATCAAAGTCTGAAATCCAGCATGAGCTCTGCACTGATCACTGAAGGTGTTACTAAAATCAGGACCGACTGATAGTTTTCAGGAATACATGAAATGAATCCCGGTCTAAGAAGGATTAAATAGATCAGGATTATAAAAGACTTAAGTGCACTGACATTAGTCCTAAAACAGGGCTCAAATTTAGACTACAGTTAGGACTAAAAACAGGATTAACATTTGAACTAAAATCAGCACTGAAACCATGACTAAATTAAGCACCAAGCTTAGAACTAAAGTCAGGACTAAAGAGAGTTCTTCAGGACTTTACTTTGAGCTAAAATTGGGAATAAAAAATCTGGAGTACTTTGCATTGTATTTAGAAATGACCTGTAATCACTGTAATCTGTGCTTAAAGCTGAACTGAGGTCAGGATTGAAATGACTTCAGTAATAAACAAACAGCCGTGTTGTTGGATTCGATGGCTGGAGCTTTGCAGCCTCAGTTGTTTGTTCCTGGAAGTCGGAGCTCCAAGAAACAAACAAGCTTTTCTTTCTTGGTTTACACCTGAAAACTTTGCCTTGCTGCTCCTGCTGAAGCTGCTGATGTTTCGCTCTGCCGGTCTCTGAACATAAAGGTGCTTCAGGCGGTCTCTCTTCTTCCCCCTCCTCTCCGCAGACGCCAAGTTTCTGTGTTTAACGAGGACAGTCTTCAGCTGAGACCTTGCACAGAGTAATTACAGCCCTCACGGCTTCCCGTCTCTCAGCTGACTGTCGGCTCGTCTTCTGCACAGAATTAATCAAAAGAACGATCAGAGCGGCCGAGCGATGGCTCTCCTTCATCGTTACCGCCTCCTCGCCGCTTCCATGAGCTCCTATGTTTCCATCCCACCTGCCGTATATCATCATTACAGCGGGAGACCTGGGCTGGGACTCTGCGACACGCTGCTGATACTTTTTATCGGTTTGTCAAAGCAGCTGATCGATGACGTCTTGCTCAGCACAAAGTTAAGCTTTGGTTTCTAACTAAGCGCAGGAACAGACACAGACCGCATCCCAGTGCTTTTAATTATCTGATATATATACTGCATACTCGCCTTCTTTTATTCTCTGTGCTGTTGATCATTTCACCTCTGGTCAATGAGCTTCTATTGACTTCAGGGCTAACATCAGGTCTGTCTGCTGTGAATTTAAAGCTAAACAATCAAAAAACAGGATTAAGAGATTAAATAATCTGAACAGAATCAAACTGATTCCGGACTAAAGTTGGAACTAAAAGTAGAAATCATTTAACATTAGCTCAGGACTGCATTCATCACTGAAGCTAAAGCCAAACAGAATAAACTAATCAGGGTTACAGTCAGGAATGCTAGTACCTGACTTCAGCACTTAGCAGGACTAAGATCTGATTTGTGGTCTAAATGAAATAAATGAACCGGTGAAATCAGGACTAAGTCAGGCCTGCAGAGCACTCTTCAGAGAATTTTTGCAGTAAGCCCCAAAAGACACGACGGTTAGCACTAAAATCACTCATCCTTTGAACAGGATTGCATTAATATCCTATTTCAGGACTAATCCATACAGAGAGCAGCAAACAGTTAGTCCAACACAGAATTAGATAAAAGAAAAAAATTAAGCCGAGCAGCAGAAAGTATCTGTGTGCAGCTTGAGTGATCAGATCCCTGCAATGTGCACGGACTGTAAATTTCATTCTTCAGGAGCTCTCAAAGGAAACGTTGATCGGCCGGCCAGAAGCTTTTCTTGTCTCTCAGTCGCTCTGTGATCCGGCTGCTTTTAAAAAAATGACTGTTTGTTTTTGCAAATGAAATTTCTCTTTTTGTTGTCGTTAATCTTTGTGAATGTTTTTGAAATTATCTCCAGGAAAAATGTTTTGTAATATTTTCACATTTTTTCAGGTTTTTCAGGTTTGATCGTTGATCCGGCTCACTGAAGGACGCCTCTTATTTAATAAACATCATTTATTGAATGAATCCAACTGAAAAGAGTCTCGAGTGTTTTAAACAGTCAGTGAAGAATGTTGTGTAGAGAAGTGTTGGTGTTTGCAGCCCGGTGCCTCTGTGGAGATTCAGTTAAAGAGAAAACTGTGAAAAGAAAACAGTGACGAAGGGTTTTCCTCTGTGTCCGTGTTGTTTCGTCCTCTGAGGTCACAGACGGAGGAGACGAGGCTCTGATGATGCGTCCAGACGGGTCAGCAGGAGCTCTCTGACGAGGCACCAGCTTTAATATTAATATTAATAATGATGATGATGTGTAACAGCGAGCTGCCTCTGGGAGGATATGCAAGGAGGATTTTCAAAGTAAAAGGATGATGAGCATATGGAGCCTCATTATACAGTCTGCTTGTTTACTCATGGCTGGCTGCTCGCAGCGTTTGAACATGTCGACTCCACCTGCTTACAGGGCGACAGGTGGCGGCGTCCATCTGCATGCTCACAAACACAAAAACACACGTTTCAGGTCAAACTCACTTTTCCTGCAGCCACAGACTGATTTATTTAGCTGAATCTCCCAGATCGAGGTCGCCTGGATGATGTTGGACCGGGTGTTTGACCCAACGTCTCTCAACTTCATGTTCTAGCCTAGGCTCCCCCACCCCCCCAGAGACAGGATATTACTTGATCCTGAAGCCAGTTTTGGCCCCCAGGAGGGCGGGGATGTGCGTTTCTGGCCAGGCTGAACTGATCCCCTGGTCTCTTTACTGGTTTTGATTTCCTCAGAATGTGATTGTTTGTGATTCTTCTTTATCAGTCTGATTGACAGGAGAGGTCTGATCCAGTCCGGCACGCCGCAGACCGTCTCCCAGTCCAATGGCACCAGCAACAGCAGCTATGCCTCCACTCAGCTCCACAGCAACATGGTAGGTGAAGGACGCCGTCATACTGCCCGTTACTGATGCGTCACAGAGAAAAATCATCATAAGGATCTGAAACGCACGTATTCAAAACTGTTTGAATGTAGATTTTTGTTTTTCTTTACGTTTCTTGGGTGTAGAAAAGAAGCTAAAGCTGTTTGGCTGGTGTAACATAAAACAAACTGATAATAAAAGGTTAAAGGGGATAAAAATAAGTAAAAAACAGTAAAATGTGACTTTATTTTAATTATTTTAATTATTATACAGCACATGTTAAACTTCCAAAATTGATCAGAATGAACTGATCAGAATGACGTAAACATCGAAAGAGTAAAAACCTCTGATTGTTCATTTAAAGATGGCCTGGCTTAAAGCTGCATTCTTTCTTGGGTCCAGCAGGGGGCTCAGCCCTGATGATGCGCTGGTTTCGGTCTTTTCACTCATCCTGGAAACTTGAGCAGCTTTTGTGGCCATTCAGGTGAATGTGTTGTAAATAAAGTTTTATGGTGTTGAATGTCTCTCAGTGTGATCAGGATCAGTGCATCCAGAGCACTAAGTTTGTGCTGCAGGCTGCCACCACGCCTCTGCTGCACAGCGACCCCGTCGTGCTGGCCCCGCTGCCAGGTAAGACCACCACTCTGGGGGGCCCCTGCGCCTACCTGGCCCCTGCCCAGCCGTCCCTGCCATCCTGCGGAGGCGATGTCCTGACGCTGAGGGACGCCGCTGTCGACTCCCGCTGTCACCACCACCTGCACCTCCATCACCACCATCACCACCACCACTTTGTGAGTCCGGAGGAGACGCCATGTGCCACGCCACAGGGTGCCCTGCCCTGCCCCGCCCACCTGCACCTCCACCACCAACCCCACCCTGCCATCCCCTCCCCCATTGCCCTGTACGACCCTGCCAGTCAGGACGCTCTACACGAGGACTCAGTCAGGGGGCTAGTGAAGCTCAGCTCCGTCTGAATGTGACGTCCGTTGGACAGATTTTTACTGTCTATGTTAAAAAAACTAAACAAATAAAACAAACTGTTTCCAAATCGTGATGATAAAAACGAACACACCTCAGTAAAACATCTGATCACAAACTCAGCTGATGGGCTGGTGTCTCGGGTGAAGATTGTCCTCAGAGCAAAGACTTGTCTCCAGACGCCAGAGAAACGCTGACACTTTCTCCCTTTTAGACTTTTTGTCTTTGACGCTTCTCGATTTCACATTTTTTGTGACTTTGTTTGGCAGCTTTTAGAAAGTCCACCTGTTCTGCCCCGTTTGTCCTGTATTAAATATTACTTTAGTAAACTCAAGACACTTTCGCACAAAAGCACCTTTTCTGTTTGGACTTCTGTCTGAGGACCAAAGCTGGACTTGGTCCTCGTCCACTTTCCGTTCGTGTTTCATCCTTCGACCAACCTTCATTCTTTGAATTCCTGCTAAAAACGTTGAATCCAGAATAAGCTACTTCAATGCCAAACGTTCAGCTGCAGCAGCAGCAGGACCAAAACTACAAACTCTGACTTTTTATTTTATTACATATAATAAATAATATTTGATTGTTTTTTGGTTCTGATGGTAACTGGTTGGTGTTCTGAGACCAGCATTTGCCTCAGCCAATCAATGTTTGTGATACAATGTCAACAAATAAAAAACAAAAAGCCAATTCAAAGATCAGTTTGAGCTGCATGATGATATTCAAATGTCTTCATGTCATCATGTTTCTGAGTCAGAGGAAAACTGAAGGTTTAGTGTTTGGTTTAAATGATGGACGAATCCATCATGCGTGTTTTTCCTGAGTACACATTCATGCGTTAGGATGCCCAGATGCACCACAGCAACATGGAGTCTTCATGTAGGCGTCTGTGTGCTGCATGGATGAGTTAACAAATTCCATTAACCTCCAATTAAAAGCTATACTCAGATGTAGGGATGGGTATCGTTTAGGTTTTATCCGATACCGGTGCCAAACCGGTACTTTTGAAACGGTGCCGGTGCTCAAACGGTGCTCAAACCGGTACTTAAAGAATGGAGAACACAAAATTGGTCCAAAAACCTCTCATGTTCAGCTGTTTATTTTGTAAAAAGATAACAATGTTAGCCTTTTCTGCAGCTATAGGGCATATATGGTTTCACTCTTGGCTGGAAGCAGTGCTTAAATAATGGAAAAAACACAAACTTTGTCCAAAAACCTCTCATGTTTAACTGTTTCCCACTTTTTCTTTGGTCATTTTAGCCTTTTTAGCCAGGGTGAAGGGAGAATCTGCCATCAAACAAGAAGACAGCCACGTAACTACGACGGTGTTTGCTAGTTCACCTTACATGCATTAATGTAATAATGTGGTTAGCCTACTCAACGTAAATTACACACGGACAACATTAAGCTACTCATGCAGAGAAGAACGGCTGCTGCTGCCATCATCATCCGTCATCATTTCTGCTACACTGGCAGGGCTAGGGGCCAGGACTCTCCTCTTCGTGTTTTTGGGGGATGTTGCTAACTCAGGGTCCGATAACAGGCACCACACCCGCAGTAGATGCGCTCGGTGTGAGGTCTCGCAGCAAGCTATCAAATACGGCGCATTTTTCGGCTTTTAAAAAAAAAACGCTATGCGTCGCCAGGTGTTTCATCGGATTTGAGGTGTTACCTCCTTTGACAGTATCACAGTATCACCTTAAAGCACTTGTTGCAGGCTGCTGAGTTTGCATCTTTTGCTGTGAAGTACAGCCAGACTTTTGACCGCTTCGCTTTGGGCATTTTTAATCTGTAGCTCTGCTCTAAAAGAACGTACGTACCTGGACCCGCCTACTATCCTCGGAAACGTAAAATGATTGGCTAGAATTCAAAGTGTATCACAGCTCAGGAAAAAAAAGCACCGAAATAAAGCACCGAAATGTGCGCTGCTTTTCGGTCTGGTTACTACCGTTTATGACAGAACTGGTGCCATCATGGCACCGGATACCGGTACCATCCCTACTCAGATGTTTATCACATGACAAGTAAATGGTACAAATGAACGAGCTAAGAAGCCACAAAGACGATCCTCAGCAGCTTTTTATAACAGGGGTGTTGTCATGAACACTGACTGGCTGAGGCAGATGTTGTCCTACCATATAGATGTTTATTTCTGAGGATAAGAAATTTCTGGAAAACTTGTGCAGATCTGAGTGGAGGGAAGCAACAACACTGCCAGACGTTCAGCCGAGGATTGCAGGTGCTTTTTGGATATCCCTGCGTTTAAAGTTGCTTCGTTTTTAGGCGAATAAATGGCCAGTATGACTTTATATGTTGTGTTGAAGAGATGTAAACTCAAGCTGAACGCTAGCTGGGCCGGGTGTTAACGTAATACCAGCTCTTACCACATGATGGTGCAGTCCCTGAGGGAAACCTTTAATTAACCTAGTAAGTCGTTAAGAACAATTTTATTTAAAATGACGACCAAAGTAAAAGGTCAAGTCTGTGAGAAAATGGGGATACAGCTAAAAACACACCTGCTGGTAAAACGCTGCCCCCTGGTGGTGAAAGCTTTTGGGGATAATGACAAAAAGCACCTTTAAATCATTGGGAAAACTTTGCTTGTGGTGTGGAGTGACAACGAACCAAACCTGTCTTTTATTCATACAACATAAACCACCCAATAAAACAAGTTTACACTCAGTTCATTTTCACACTTTTCCAAAGCTGTAGAACCAAAATAATCACCAAATGGTCCTATAATAAAATCATCAAATGAATTTAAAATCACATACACATAAAAAAAAAAGCCAGACTCTCAGTGTTGGACCTCCTCCTGACCTCCTCATACACGCTGACCATGATGTGGAGCCATCTCTCCATCATACCTGTCCCTCTGATCTTCATACCTCAGCCTTTCCTCCTGTTCCCCTACGTTAAGAACGGCTTCCTGACAGGCGTCCTTCCACTGAGATCATTTCTGAAGAGGCTTCGGTGAGCAGTGGATGATCAGCTGAAGGTTCAGATCATTTCTCGGGTCCTGTTTCAGGTCTTTTTTTTTTTTTCCTGTTTCAGTAGTTTTTAAGGTCAGGACTTTCAGATACTGTTTATCAGTTATGCACAATCTTGCACTTAAGTCGTCATCATCCATCACTAATTAAAAAGCAACAAGAGAACAGATCTGATAAAGGACTTGTGCAAAAATATCAATCACAAAAGCGTGACAACTTCTCTGACTGATCTCAGTCTACCAGGTGAGGGTGCTCTTTATTCTACAAAACAGATGATTAAAGATACGTTTTTGGACAATGAGAAACAGTTTTTAAACTTTGCCTCTGTTCACCTCCATAGTCGATTTTAAATAAAACTAAAATGATGCAATGAAAATGAAGACAGCTTTAAATTAAGGGGTTTAACAAAAGTATTACATTAGCTATTTTGGAATTTTAGCCATTTTTATTCATGGTCCCCATTTTCAGAACTTTCCATAAAAGTAATTGAACAGTTGGTTGGTGAGGACACCTTCAGAGTCTTCATCAGCAGGGGGAGAAATGGACTCACTGATGATCGCCATGTTGGGTGGCCCTCACAGACTTTGTGATGTTCTCACTCCTCTCCTTTGAGAAAGTTTTTTTGTTTCATGTTCAGATCTTATTTCAGGACAAAATGTATATCACTGTTGTGTTAGAACAGCGGTCCCCAACCCCCGGGCCTCGGACCGGTACCGGTCCGTGAGTCGTTTGGTACCGTGCCGCGAGAGTTGAGGCTCAGGTGTGAAATGTGTGGTTTTCAGGGTTTTTGTCGGTTTTCAGCGTTATTTTGTTATCGTTTTTATCGTTTACTCGGTTTTCCTGGGTCTTTCCACGTGTGTTATGAATAAATCGTTTATTCAGTACCGGTACTAGTTTTATTTTGTTGTATTTATCCGCAACACCTTAAAGGCCGGTCCGTGAAAATAATGTCGGGCATAAATCAGTCCGTGGCGCAAAAAAGGTTGGGGACTGCTGTGTTAGAAGACAAATCCAGATAACTGTAGATTATTTATTGGCTGGAATCAAACAGTTTGAAGAATAGCTAATGTTTTATTGATTTCTTTAGAAAGAAAACTGTTTGAAAAACATCATCTCACTATTAAATTTATACGCAATAAGATGACATCAATGTTTGTTAGTTGTGTTGTTAGTTGTAATGTGTCTTGTCAGTTTATTACATTCTTCCTAATATACAGTGTTTCGCTAACATGGTTCCAAGATTCTGTCAGTGTTTCTGTGACTGTCTGGCTGCTTTCCATCCTACTGAACATATGAAGGAAATATAGATGACTGACTGTATAGCAGCAGCCTTCAGATGAGTCACTCGATAATTGATTGACAGGAAATTAATCCTAATTATTCAGATTGCAGGTTGTATTTTGTGCTTCACACAGGCTGTGTGCTGGCAGGGTTTAATGGATTTATTTGTTGTTGATGATACTAAACTGAATATTTTCATAATGATGACTCTGAATTCAGCTGCTGGAACCTCTAACTGATATTTGATGGGAAAACATTCAGTATAGAAGAAAACCAGAAGCCAGAATACTTGGTGTGAAGGTTTAACACTGCTGATCCTTTTGAATTGACTGAATATTAATGGACTGACGTTTCCAGTGACAGTGACTCAGTGTGTGTCCATGAATGCATCATGTATGCTGCAGTTTCATGGCTCCATCTAATGGACTGATAGTAGAAGTAGAGCAGCTGAAATAAATAAGATAATGATAGAAGCCAGGATGACAGGAAAAGAACAAAACACTGTCAGAGAAGACTGGAAACAAGCACTAAAGACTCCAAATTCATCCATGTTTAAAATTTCAATATATACAAAAATTGTTTTTACCCAGACGGAATCACAGCTACAAGATGATCCTGGTATAAAATGTAGGTAAAAAGTATTTCCTTCATATGTTCTAACCTATTCTGAGCAGCAAGCCAAGATGAGTCCTGAAAGTTTGCCCAAAACACACTTTTTGAAGTTTGAAGTCCAGTGAATTATAAGATACAGATTCAACATCCAGAGTACTGGTGCTTGTTTCTGTTCCTCTGCATCACTGACATTAAGCTGGTGTAGTTTATTCACCTCCCTATCCCTGGCCACCTCCTCCAGCTTATACATCTCCTACACTAGGAGGAGTAACGGCTCTACTCTGAGGGAGAGGCCAGCCATCCTTCAGAGAAAGCTCATTTCTACAGTATGTATCCACAATCTCGTTCCAGTCACTACCCAAAGCTCGTGACCATAGGTGAGGGTAGGGACATAGATCGACCGGTAAATTGCACGCTTCACTTTTACACTCAACTCTCTCTTCACCACAACGGACCAATACAGCGTCCGCATCACTACAGCTGCAGCACCAATCCATCTGGCTCCCACCTTTACTCGCATCTTCAACAGATCCCTGGAGCTGTGTGAAGTTCCCTCCTGCTTCAAACGCTCCACCATCATCCCTGTTCCCAAGAAACCCACCATCACAGGACTGAATGACTACAGACCTGTTGCCTTGACGTCTGTGGTCATGAAATCCTTCGATCGACTGGTGTTAGCCCATCTGAAAGACATTACAGGCCACCAGCTGGACCCTCTGCAGTTTGCCTACCGGGCAAACAGGTCAGTGGATGATGCAGTGAACATGGGGCTGCATTACATCCTGCAACACCTTGACCACCCAGGAACTTGTGCCAGGGTCCTGTTTGTGGACTTTAGTTCGGCTTTTAACACCATTGTGCCTGAACTTCTCTCCTCGAAACTCTCCCAGCTCAGCGTGTCACCAGCTACCTGTCAGTGGATCACCAGCTTCCTGACAGACAGAAAGCAACAAGTGAGGCTGGGGGAGATCACCTCTGAAACTCGGTCCCTCAGTATTGGTGCCCCTCAAGGATGTGTTCTCTCACCACTACTGTTCTCCCTCTACACTAACGACTGCACCTCCAAGAACTCGGCTGTTAAACTCCTTAAGTTTGCAGATGACACCACTGTCATTGGCCTCATTCAGGATGGTGATGAGTCTGCATATCGGCAGGAAGTTGAGCGGCTGGTACTCTGGTGCAGTCACCACAATCTGGAGCTGAACACTCTGAAGACTGTAGAGATGACAGTGGACTTCAGGAGACATCCCTCAACTCTGCTCCCCCTCACCATATCAGACAGCCCTGTGTCGACTGTGAAGATCTTCAAGTTTCTGGGTACCACCATCTCCCAGGACTTGAAGTGGGAGACCAACATCAACTCCATCCTCAAAAAGACCCAGCAGAGGATGTACTTCCTGAGACAACTGGGGAAGTACAGTCTTCCACAGGAGCTGCTGATCCAGTTCTACACTGCGGTCATTGAGTCTGTCCTGTGCTCCTCCATCACAGTCTGGTATGGAGCAGCCACTAAACAGGACAGGAGCAGACTGCAGCGGACTGTACGGGCAGCAGAAAGGATCATCGGCGCCCCCCTGCCCTCCATCCAGGATCTGTACCTCTCAAGAACCAGGAAACAGGCAGGGAAAATCATCACAGACCCCTCACACCCTGGACACAGACTTTTTGATCTGCTGCCCTCTGGCAGACGGTACAGAAGCCTACCCGACATAGGAACAGTTTCTTTCCCCTGGCCATCTCCCTTCTTAACAGTTGACCTGTCACACTGCTCCCACTGCCAGACTGCAACTGCACCTTATGTACATTCTGTAGTATTCATTCCACCTCATTTCATATGTATGTGTACGTATGTGTAATGTGTGTATATAGACACGTGTGTGTGTGTGTGTGTGTGTGTGTGTGTGTGTGTGTGTGTGTGTGTGTGTGTGTGTGTGTGTGTGATTTACATTGCTGTGCTTGAGAGCCACCATCTGCCGGAACCAAATTCCCTGTATGTGTCTGTGCATATACTTGGCCAATAAACACGATTCTGATTCTGATCTGTCAATCTCCCGCTCCCTTATCGCATCACTCGTGAACAAGACCCGGAGATACTTGAACTCCTCCACTTGGGGCAGGAACTTGTCCCTGAGCCGGAGTTGGCACTCCACCCTTTTCTGGCTGAGGACAATGGCCTCAGATTTGGAAGTGCTGATTCTCATTCCCATTCTGAGACCCAAATGAAAGCCTTCCGCAACTTGGCTATGCCTAGATATTCTGTCCATACAATTATGAACATAATTGGTGACAAATTGCAGCCCTGGTAGAGTCCATCACCCACCGGGAATGAGTCCGACTTATTGCCGGCTATGTGGACCAAGCTCTTACAATGGTTGTTTAAGGATCGAATAGCCTCTAGCAATGAGCAAGACACCCCATACTCTTGAAGCACCACCCATAGGACACTCCGAGGGACACAGTCGAATGTCTTCTCCAAGTCCACAAAACACATGTAGACTGGTTGGGCAAACTCCCATGCACCCTCAAGTATCCTCGAGAGGATAAAGAGCTGGTCCAGTGTTCCACGACCAGAACAAAAACCGCATTGTTTCTCCTCTATCCAAGGTTGGACTAACGGATGGATTCTCCTTTCCAGTACACTGGCATAGACTTTCACAGGGAGGCTGAGGAGTGTAATCCCCCTATAGCTGGAACACACCCTCGGTCCCCCTGCTTAAAGATAGGAACCACCACCCCGGTCTGCCAATCCAGAGGTACCACCCCTGATCTCCACACAGTATTGTAGAGGCGTGTCAACCAAGACAGCCCTACAACATCCAGAGCCTTCAGGAACCCAGGGCAGACCTAATCCACCCCTGGTGCTCTGCCACGAAGGAGTTGTTTAACTGCCTCAGCCACCTCACCCCTAGAGATAGATGAGCCGTCCCCCTCGTCCCCAGACTATGCTAACTCCACGGAAGACGTTCCAGTGGGATTAAGGAGGTCCTTGAAGTTTTCCTCCCACTGCCCAACAGTGTTTTCATTCGAAGTCAGCAGCTTCAGCAAACAAGGTGTGGAACATGGTGCACTCAATGTCCCCACTCTCCCTCAGAATGCTGTTGAAGCTCTGCTGGAAGTGTGAGTTGAAGATCTCGTGGACTGGGGCCTCTGCCAGGCATTCCCAGGTATATACTATACGTTTAGGTGCACCAGGTCTGTCCAGCATCCACCCCCACCACCCGACCCAACTCACCACCACCCAATGTATCTCACCACCAGGTGGTGAACAGTTGACCCCTCAGCCCCTCTCTTTACCTGAGTGTCCAGAACATATGGCCGCAGGTCTGGTGATACAATTACAAAATCAATCATCGACCTGCAGCCTAGGGTGTCCTGGTGCCACATGCACTTATGGACACTCTTATGTTCGAACATGGTGTGGACAAATTGTGGTTTGGACAGAACAAAACACTGCTCGGGTTCAGATCCGGAAGGCCATTCTTCCAGGTCTCACTCTTGTTGCCCACATTAGTGTTAAAGTCTCCCAGTAGGACAACAGAGTCCCCTGGTGGAGCACAGTCAGGACCCGTTCCCCAACCCGAAGGCACAGGGAACAAACCCTCTTGTCCACTGGGAGAAACCCTAAAGTACAGGCAGCAAGCCAAGGGGATACTAGGATACCCAACCCAGCCCACCGCCTATCACCAAGAGCAACTCCAGACTAAGATAGAGTCCAACCCCTCTCCAGGAGAATGGTTCCAGAGCCCAAGCTATGCATTGAGGTGAGCCTGACTATATCTAGTACCTCTCAGCCTCATGCACTAACTCAGGCTCCTTCCCCACCAGAGAAGTGACCTTCCAAAAAAAATCACAGTTGTAAATAAAGCACTACTGAACTGACAAACGCAGAAGTGTCCGTCTGTGGGTCATGTGTCACAATGAATTTCTAAGGAAATTATATGGTTACAGTTGCTCCAAGACAATAATAACAGTAACAGACTGATATTTTTTGTGGTGGTGTTTTTAACCCAGTTCAGTTCATTATCTGTGTGTACCCCGAGGTATTTATAGTCCTCCAAAATGTCCGCATCAACCCCTTGAATTGAAACAGGGGTCACACGTTTCCTGGTCCTCCTACAGTCCACAATCAAGTCTTTGTTATTTGTCACACTGATACTGCTCACACCATGTGACAAAGGAGTTGACCACAGCCCAATACTCCATCTCAACACCCTCACTAATGTATCCACCCACTGCAGAGTCATCAGAAAATTTCTGAAGATGGCAGCTCTCTGTGCAGTAGCTAAAGTCTGTGGTGCTGAGGGTGAAGAGGAAGGGGGAGAGGACGGTCCCTTGTGGTTCCCCTGTGTTGCTGATCACCTTGTAAGACACACAATGTTGAAGATGCACATATTGTGGTCTTCCTGACAGGTAATCAACAATCTGGGACATGAGAGACACATCCACCTGCAACGCTTTCAGCGTATCATCCAGAAGGGTTGGCCTGATGGTACTGAATGACTGGAAGGCTGGGGACTCAAACGACAGTCAGGACCCGATCCTCAACCCAGGGTATGAGGGACCAGGCAGCGAAGGCATAGAGGACACAGGAAAAAATGTCTTCGAAATGGGTTTTCTTTATTTTCACAATCATCCTGGAGTGCCCAGAATGGGCACTCCAGACTTTCATGTCAACCAAAAGTATATATATGTACTAATACTGTAGCCAGAAGAACACAATGAACAGTTTCATACAGTTTTATGACTTTCAAGGTTTTCAAAGTATTGCCTCTCTGTTTGAAAACCTCACATATTACATACGAGGGATTTTACATACATACAACAAACTGTTGATTTTCTGAAGCTCCAAACTTTGCATGACCATCTCATAAAATAAGGTCTACTATATAACCCTGATGACACAGACGCACAAACCTGTTTGTTTGTCCTTCCTAGACCCCCACCTATTCACTGTGTTGTCTCCTCCTGAAGTTAAAATGTTAAGCCACATCTTTATGTCATTATGTACCAAAAAAAAAAATCTGCAAACAAAAGAAAAATTTAAGTAAACCAATCTATAAACAAATCTAAATTTATGCTTGCCTAACTGATATTAATGTTGCAGTTCTGGAATGCAATGCCTTCTCCTTAAATTACCCTCGATACACACTGACACCATATCCTGGGGATTCAGCCCACGAATGGCCTTAGGATAAAAACTCCTCTTGAGCCTCTCTGTTTTTGTTCGGATGATGCGGAACCTTCTGCCTGATTTCAGAAGCTGGAACAGTTCGTTACTGGGATGTGATGGGTCCTTCAAAATCTGAGCTGCTCTAGTCCAGCATCTCCTGAAGTAAATGACCTGTAGGGAAGGGAGAGCAGTCCTGCAGCAGCATTCTGCCATACGGATCACTCTCTGAAGAGCTTTTTTATCCTTGACACAGCTGTTTCCATACCAGGATGCAAGGCTGGACTGGGACAAAAAATCAGCCCGGGCATTTTGACTAGAGACCGGCCCACCAGGATAAAGATTGAAAATGTGATGTCATTCAGGGGTAAAACCGCAAAGGATTCTGGGAACTTGTGGCAAGAGGTACTAGCGCACGCAGGCTTTCAATTGAACTCAGTTACACAGCGCTTAAAAGAAACCCAAAAGATGGCAAGAAGCTGTTGTATTATTAACTGCAATAGCCGGTCGCATGACAGCCACGGGAAGCCGACGGGTAAAGAGATCGGTTGTTATCGGATTACGTCGTTGAAGAGAAATTGTTCGAGCCATGTTTCCGAAGTAACAAAGAGGCGACGGATGGTCTGGATATACCAAATATAACGTCTCAGAACACTCCAGCTCACATGTTAGTCTGCTCCAAGCATTCCCACAAAGGTCAGAGTTTTGTAGTAGTTAATACGTAATTTTTCTTAACATAATTGGTGATATAGGTTACAAGCAAGTCTGGCGCTGAACAGAAATTGTCGCGCTATGCTCCTTTATTTATTGTGCATAAATAGTGAATTGTCCTGACACAATATTGCGTTTCGCTTCTGTTATTATGGTACATTGACAAAAACATATACTTTTATTCACAGGATAAAACAGTTGTTTTGTATCACTAATTGCCCAGTACGATTACAGCATACAGTATTATTGTCACTGCTACATTTCTGTAATGCGAACCAGAAATTATTTCCACTACTAATTAATTAAATGGTAAATGGCCTGTATTTATATAGCGCTTTACTAGTCAAGTTCACCAGGGAAGACACAAAGGACAACTGTTTGCCTTTCCTGGACTGCGCTGTGCACATTGAAGAGAACAGCAACCTCAACATCGAAGTTTACCGGAAGCCCACACACACGGACCAGTACCTCCTCTTTGACTCCCATCACCCTCTGGAACACAAGCTTGGAGTAATTAGGACCCTACACCACCGGGCAGAACATGTTCCCTCTAAGCCTGAAGGAAAAAAGAAGGAACACACACATGTAAAGAAGCACTCAAAACGTGCGGCTATCCTAAATGGGCGTTCTTAAAGTCAGCAAAGAGGCACAGAAAAGAAGTCCAGACACCAGCGAGGGAGGATAAGAAAGACAGACGCAACAACATTGTCATCCCCTATGTAGCCGGTGTATCAGAAAAACTCAGGAGAGTTTTCTCTAAGCATGACCCAGCAACACGCTCAGACAAAAACTGGTTCACCTGAAAGACAAAACGCCAAAACACAGACTTAACAATGTGGTGTATGCTGTACAGTGCAGCGAGGAATGCTCAGACCTCTACATTGGAGAGACCAAACAGCCACTTCACAAGCGCATGGCACAACACAGAAGAGCCACCTCCACAGGACAAGACTCAGCTGTCCATCTGCATCTTTCTTAAGGATAAAGGACACTCTTTCGAGGATGCCAATGTTCACATTTTGGACAGAGAGGACAGATGGTTTGAAAGAGGAGTGAAAGAAGCCATCTATGTCCACTGTGAGCGACCATCTTTGAACAGAGGCGGTGGTTTACGACACCAACTCTCTGCCATCTATAATCCAGTTTTGAGATCCCTTCCCAGACGCCTTAACGCCCACTCACATCCTGGGCCATCTGATCTCAGGAATTCGCATGATAAGGTGGGGCCAGGTTTCACAATGAACACACCCGAAACTCTGGCTGATTGGGACCCACACCCAGTTTCACACCGTGGCTCAGGCGATTAGAGGATCATCAGGGGGTCCTTTTGTCCCTCTGTGGGGGGTTACTCCCACTAGGTTTATATCTGGGACTCTCCGCCATTTGACCTTAGAACTGAAGAAGCTTCTCGGATGAGAGGTGAAACGTCTTCAAGCAACTTAAAGAAGTCCAGACGCCTTTCTTTACAAGCTCCTTTGATTAACGAATGTGTATTTATGACGATGATTTGTGAGACTGGTAAACTTACCTTTGTTCGTACGATGGTCTTTTGTTCTACACGGTGCATTTCAAGGTCCTGTCCCATCCGTCGGTAAACTGTACCTGGGCTTGTTGCAGTGACCTGAAGTTACTAAACTTCATGAGTGTATGCACTCACTCCAAGAACCGTATAATTATAAATCTGAGCGTGGTGAAAGTTGGGCAGCACGCTAACGTCTTTTGTCCACTCTGTGTGCTCCTAAGGGTCTGACCCTTTCACTCCTTTTATTTTTTCCTCGTATCTTTTCTTTGTCTTTTTGTCGAGTCTGTCTTTGTACGGACCGGCATTGTTCTCCTTTTGTTTTGTACATTCCTTTTTTGTGCGGCAAAGAAAAAAACAAGAAGGTATTGGAACCGGAGAATGAACGTTTTGCGGTGCTGCAAATGCTTGCATTTGATGCGGTGTTTGGATTGTTTTGCCACGAGTTCCCGGCATGCAATGCGCGAAAATCACGTGATTGCTAAACAAGGGGGAGGGTGCATCCGGCCTCCTCGGCTGTAATTGGTCCAGCCCAGAGTCGATCATGACCAATTGGCCAATCCAACACCTTTCATTATATATACCCTTCCTAAAAAAAAAAAAAAAAATCCATCGGCCCATAAAAACAAAAAATCGCCAGTGGCCCACCGGGCAAATGCCCGGTATGCCCGATGGCCAGTCCAGCTATGCCAGGATGTGATGTTCTGTGTGAGGATGCTCTCCACAGCGCCTGTATAGAAAGTCCTGAGGATCACTGGAGAGACCCTGAACTTCCTCAGTTGTTGTAGGTGGTACAGGTGCTGCCTAGCCTTCTTGGTCTGGACCTGAATGTGGGCAGACCATGTCAGGTCTGAGGAGATGTGGACACTGAGATACTTGAAGGACTGCACTCTCTCCACTGGAGCTCCATTAATGATAATGGGCTTGTAGTCCCTGCTGACCCCTTCTGAAGTCCACCATCAGCTCCTTGGTCTTGCCGACGTTCAGCTGGAGGTGGTTGTCCTGGCACCACAATGCCAGATTCTTCACTTCATCCATGTAGCCCGCCTCATCGTTGTTGGAGATATAATATAACTAATTTGCATATGACTATTGCTCAAATGAATGAGTTATGAAATCTGACCAGCTTAAAAGTATTATTCAATTACATTTATCAATTATCATTATTCAATTACTCGCCTCTGTCAGTGCGCCCCAGGGCAGCTGTGGCTACAATGTAGCTTGCCTTCACCAGTGTGTGAATGGGTGGATGACTGAATGTAGTGTGAAGCGCTTTGGGGTCCTTAGGGACTAGAAAAGCGCTATACAAATGCAGGCCATTTACCATCATGTGAAACACTGAATATAAAATGAACACAAATCAATTAACAATAAAAAATACATTTATGCTCGGACAGAGTGAAGTGTAAACGGAGCACCTTCATGCTTAACAAGAAGGAATGTCCGAATATCAGTGTGATGAAATGAGTCATTAGAGTCTTAAAAACAAAACAGCACAATCATAATATTTCTATTAATAGCCTACCCATTTATAAATCCAGCCAGAAGACAGTCATCCACATGAAAAACAACCACTATACATTACTTAGAAATGCATTAGCAGAGTAAAGAAAACTTTTTTAAATATAAAGTATCTGGAGTTTTCAGGAAGCCCCACCCCTTCCTGGTACTTTACTAGACTATGGCTGTGTCCCAATTCAGGATCTGCATGCTTGAAGTACGTGCACTACGCGTACTACGTACTATAAGTACGAGAAGTGCCCGCGAGAAATGTTTCATACAGCATTGTGTGACATAAATGAAAGAGAAAAAATGTTTTGTTGGTCATTCAGCATTCATAGCATGCAGAAGTTGCATTTCACTTACAATGATGCAATGAGAATCCTACCTACCATCTACCTAGAGGAGGGAGTGCCAGTCAGATGTTTATGTTAGGTTAGGGTGTTTGTACTTTTAAAGTACTTTTGAAGAAGTTAATGTTCACTTTTGTAGAGTATTTGGATGCTCCGGCTAACGCTATGATTTCAGCACTCACAAATCCTACTGTGAGTTATTCCCATCATTTATCCAGTCTGAGGAAGCTGGTTTAAGACTTTATGTGTAAACTGATTTCTTTTAATTGTACTGTTTGTAGCATTGGGCCTGTGTTCATTATATTTGTAATATGGTTTAATGTTTAAATATATTTTTATATTTTCATTTTGGTTTTATAAGTTGTGCTTTGTGTAATCATGGACTTAAGTCTTTTATTAAAGCTTTCATTGATTCATTGATTCATAGTTGTTTATTATTACTGAAGATATTTTTGTTATTTGGAGATAAAGGGTCAGATAAGGGTTTCTCATCCAGACAGATTTAGTTATAGTCAAATATGTTTACAGTTTGATTACAAAATGCATCAAAAGGATCATGACTGTTGCCGACAACAACTGGAAAACTGAGTCACTAAGTCCATCCCGCACAACAGGGGGCGAAACTGAGCGACCCGATCTCGTCAGATGTAACCCGGAAGCAGTAACACGAAGCTCTCAAGCTGGAAGGAGATGTAGGTTTAATAAGATCGGATTCATGAGGAAAATGAAATTCAAAGTTTGTCTCCAGAGGCTGACAGCTACTCAGACCGCAGTTACAACACATTCAGGTGATGGGAGCCAGAAAGACTCAATAAATCTCCTTTTGAATCCATTTTTTCTGCTCAAGTGACCGACATTCCTCCAGAATCCTCTTTGCGCTTTTACATTTTTTGTTGATGCAAGTGTTTGTTCTCTGATATGACAGCTCATTTAGATGAGAGGAAATCAGAAATGGCGGCAGCAGAAATAAAGACTGATTCAGGTTAAATAACGGCGAGTTGATGGTAGACCCTTTAAAGCAGAAATCGGTTAGTGTCCGTTAATATGTGTGGATCCAGCCACATGATTTAGAACAACCCGCTGAACTTAACCTGCACGAAAATAGATGTAATTCTTGATTCTTTAGGCGCTAAAGTCTCATTATTACAGAAGCGTTTTTTCTTTGAGAAACATTCTAAAGTGTTTTTGAATCACAGTATAAAATGTTTAATATGAACCAATGCAATATTTTTTATCAAAGTCTGAAAGGTTTCGTAAGCACTCGTTTTAATCATTTTGTAAACAGCAGTTACGAAAGGTTTTGTAACCCGCACAAACAAAGAGTTTGAATTTCCCGCAATCGTTTAGGGGTCACGAGAGCACTTCTCGCGACCTGATTGGCTCGGTCCCTCCCGACTGTTTAAAGGGGCTCATTTAGCTGCGTGCCCATTGGCCAGCAGTTCTAGCGCCAAGATTCCAATAAAAGGGCGAGCAGCGGAAGCCCTATACTGTCTCCGTCTATCTGCAGCTACTAAGCTTTAGCTTTCTGCTCCTTTTAGCTTCTTAGTGTTTTTTCTTTGTGTCCGTTTGAACCCGAAAAGTCACAATGCTGACCGCGCGCTCCCCGCTCTCCGTGAAGAACGAGCAGACCCTCAGCGGGCAGCTGGACAAAATGTCTCTGGACAAAGAGAACACGGTGAGGCTGCTTCAGGTTCCCGCTCACAGAGGCCGCCGATTCTTTAACGTCACCGAACAATTACAGGTATCGATAAAGAGTCGCTGTGTGTGCTGACGGTCTGTGTCTCCTTTCAGCCTCCGGGCCCGAACAGCAGCCGCATCCTGGCGTCCAAAACCGCGCGGAGGATCTTCGACGCTGCTGCGGTAAGTGAGAGAAAAGCCGCAGGAAGCTTCGCACATTTAGCGGATTCCTCATATCAGCGGACCGAGTTGATGCTGAGCTCACTGACGGCAGCAGATGTGGCGCCTAAACTGTGGCCGTGGCGCCAACAGTGAGCGGCAGGGCTGAGGTCGGTTCAGGGTTCTAGTTTATTAGGAAGAGCTGCTGTGGTGTTCAGGTTTTATGCCGTTTCTGTTATTTTGTCCACCACCTTCAGATCAGTGAACGATACAGGCAGCAAATCTGCACAAACTTTAACTTTTCACTGTTTTTGCTCCAGAATCGATGAATAAGCTAATCAATAATCCTGAGCAATGATCTTTGTCTTCAGCCCAAAGTGAAAAAGAGCAGCAGCTCGCAGGAGGAGGAGCCTCTGCTGAAGGACAACCCTCGCCGCTTCGTCATCTTCCCCATCGAGTACCACGATATCTGGCAGATGTACAAGAAGGCAGAGGCGTCCTTCTGGACGGCAGAGGAGGTAGGTAGAGCTGTAATGGGGCGGGGCTTGATGCTGGACGCCGTGATGCTGACGTGCTCTTTCTGTGCAGGTGGATCTGTCCAAGGACCTGCAGCACTGGGATGCCATGAAGGACGAAGAGCGCTACTTCATCTCCCACGTGTTGGCCTTCTTTGCCGCCAGCGACGGCATCGTCAATGAGAACCTGGTGAGCCGCTGCGCCTGCTCTTACAGATGGTTTTGAGGTCACGGACCGCTGTAACACTCTTGTTGTCGCTCTTTGACCAACAGGTGGAGCGCTTCATGCAGGAAGTGCAGGTAACGGAGGCCCGGTGTTTCTACGGTTTCCAGATCGCCATGGAGAACATCCACTCAGAGATGTACAGCCTGCTGATCGACACGTACATCAAGGACCCCAAAGAGAGGTACGCAGGAGGCGGGGCCAAATACTGTTCTGTAGTGGCTTAACTGGCCTGTACTGATCTAACTGGTGAGTCACGATGTGTTCCCGCCCTCAGAGAGTACCTGTTTAATGCCATCGAGACGCTGCCGTGCGTGAAGAAGAAGGCTGACTGGGCGCTCAACTGGATCGGCAACAAGAACGCCACCTACGGTAAATAAGCTGCTGCCCATTAGGCCACCTGACGCAATGGTTCCACCTCAAGCAGCTTCATTGATTATTGTCTGTTTATTGATCTGCAGGAGAGCGCGTGGTGGCCTTTGCCGCTGTGGAGGGGATCTTCTTCTCGGGTTCGTTCGCCGCCATCTTCTGGCTGAAGAAGAGAGGCCTGATGCCCGGCCTGACCTTCTCCAACGAGCTCATCAGCAGAGACGAGGTGAGGCGCCCTGTTGGTGTCAGATTGCAGGTATTGATCCAGTGATGATGTCACTCTTAACGTGTGTTTGTGTGCCTGCCGCGTTTAGGGTCTGCACTGTGACTTTGCCTGTCTGATGTTCAAACACCTGGTGAACAAACCGCCCAAGGAAACTGTCATCAGCATCATCAAGAACGCCGTGGAGATCGAGCAGGTGAGTCCCAGCTGCAGGTGAAGCTGCTCTGCTGGGCCCACTGGTTCATGGTGGATTTACTGGTTCAGGATGGCTTTAATGGGTTTATTGGTTTGTGTGCAGGAGTTCCTGACTGACGCTCTGCCCGTCAAGCTCATCGGGATGAACTGCGACATGATGAAACGGTACATCGAGTTCGTGGCCGACAGACTGTTGCTGGAGCTCGGCTTCTCCAAGGTAACGCCCCACACAGGTCATGTAATCATGTGACTGACTTAAAGGCAGAAAAACAGCATCACAACACTCATCTCAGTGACAAGCTAAACTTAAAATAAAACATGATCAGTTCTCCACACAGACACATTTCAGGAACTCTTTGACCTCAGAGAGCAACATGATGAAAGTGATGGTGTGAGTGATGATGAAGTGCGCAGGGGTACGGACCTCAGCCAGTGATGGGGGCTGAGTGCTGCTGCAGAGTCTGATCAGAGGACGAGTGGTTCTCTGATGGGCAGCGGCAGTGCGACACAGACGCCTATCTGAACTCGCCCATGGGTGGGGGCGGGTGACCTCAGGGTGGGGGCAGTGGGTGGAGCTGACTGACATGGTGTTTCTGTGTGCAGATCTACCGGGTGGAGAACCCTTTTGACTTCATGGAGAACATCTCCCTGGAGGGAAAGACCAACTTCTTTGAGAAGCGGGTGGGCGAGTACCAGAGGATGGGTGTGATGGCGACGCCCACGGACAACACCTTCCGGTTGGACGCTGACTTCTGAGGCGGTGGCTGCTCTTTGGACTTCAGCCAGTTGGATTGCAGGCAGGACTGCAGTCGGGTTCAAACGTTTGTTTGTTTGTTTGTTTTTTCTTTCTTTTTGTACATAGACTTTGTAGAGTTTTTATTAAGTCTTATTATAGTTTTAAATATGTACATTTTTGTAATAAAGCAACTGTTTGTAAAAAGCAGACTCTTCAGTTTCACATCTGTAACATCTTTCTAAATCACCGTAGTCCCATCATTTCAGGCCGGACAAGGCTGGAAGTGAGCGACTTGCACTGGACAGCCTAGCCAATGATGTGCTGCTGCTGTCACAGTTGCAGATGTGTTGTACAGAAATGGAGATGATCTTCATTTCTGTACAACTCATCTGATCTGAATTAAGACTCTGAGGCTGAGCAACCACAGCCGTGTATAAATAGACTTTTGGGGTTGTTTAGTCTTAAACAAGTTTTCCGAGAATCTACAGAAATTTCCCCAAGTGTCCCCAAAGTTTTTACCCATCATGGTTGCAGCCTCTTGAAATGAAGACAATGCACTGACTTCTCTACACAATGAGTTGTAGAGGGAACAACAGCCGTGGCAGTTTGTCCTAAAACAACAGCGGTAATCTGCACATTTAAATATTTCAGATATTGATCATTTTTGAGAATATTTTATTTTCATAATGAAGACAGCACTGGTGTTTCTAGTTTAACAAAAACCCTGCAGTCCAGTGGTGGGATGGCATCTCTTTGTGAGACAGAATTGGATGTACTCATGGGATATGTAGTTTGTACTCAGTGTACACTTTGAGGTCCAGTGTTGTATCTGTTAAACTAACAGGCTGCATCAAGTTGATGTCAAGGCCGCCAGCAACATGTGATGTGGAGGGTCAAAGGTTAAGGATTTTCCTTTAATTTGTCACTCACAGGAGGATGTAAGGAAGGATATAACCTGTCTCTGTTCTGGATAAAATTCAAAGGCTGGCGCTTCAGTGTTCATACGTTATAAACATGTGACTCAGACATGATAATATTCATGTCTTGTTTGTCCTGGTGGCTGACAGCAGGTTTGGAGATAATTGAGCAGTTATACATTTTATTCCAAAATAAATAAAAACATTTTCCAGAAGTTTTTCAGTGTTAATCACTCAGCAAACCACATTTTGACAATAATGTTCACTGAGATGATTTCCTCATATTTTTTTTTTGTTTGTTTTTTTTCCTCAGAGGTCAATCGGAAACCTCGCAGTCTCCCATCAATCATTTATTGGAACCACGAGACTGATTTTTCCACCTCCGCAGTCTCTAAGGAGAGGACAGTGACGTCATCACCAAGGACCACAACGTGTTTTACATAACAACAGTTTAGACCAAAAACACGCTTTTTAGTTTAAAGTGGGTTTAACTATATTTCTACGAGAATTCAGTTGACATTACTGTGTGCTCTGATTTTATCTTCGGGTCTGTAGTCTTTGGTCTTATCTTTGAACACGTGATCCGCGTGACGTCATAAACGGAAGTAAACAAACGAAGTAGTCAGAAAGAGCTGCGGAGAAGCTATTCTGCGCAAAAATGTCGATTTCCAACCCGAGGCAGGTGTTCCACAACCCGGTAAGATATCCTATGGTTTCGAATTGATCTCTATCATCAGTTTTCATTCTCATTTTCAAGGATAAATCGATTGTTGATCGACGATGCTTCTGTGAAGGGACCAGTTAGCATTTTAGCTCACCTAACAGCCTTAAACAATGACTATCTTATGTTAAACATTCTTTTAAAAAATATTCGAAGTGTTTTAAATACACTGACAAACAACGGAAAGAGTTCGGATTCAATATCATCCGCTAAAAACTTTATTTATAGGAAACCTTTGGTACTGCCGCACTGCGGAACACACGTTCAGAGAGGCTGGCTTGACATGAGTTTCGGTCACATGAGATGCTGTGTGGGTTAAGCGTGTTTTTGTTTTGTTTTTTCAGGTTGAATTAGAGACCATGTATTTAAAGTGTGATTTTAAGTATGTTTGAGTTTAGATGTGAACACATCTGAGACAATTTGTAAAATATCTTCAAAATTGTATTCAGTTTGGCGACGGTGTTTTGGCTCGTTTGACACTGATTATTTATCATGAATCGTTCTTCTACATCACGTGTGACATCGTGTAAATATAATAACTGACCCCTGGGATTCCGGCTTTAGTGTCATCCACTGAAAACTTTGTTTCGTCAACCTTTTTGGACAAACTGTGTTAAAGATTAGTGCCTCCGCCCAGCATCATTTTTAGAGTCGCATGTCACCCTGTTCGTGTTTTATTTTAGACCGAATTAAAGAACAGGTCGGCACAGTTTGATTTGATCTGATCTGGTGGGTTGGATATATAGAAAATTTAAAATATGCAAAAATTTTAGTGGGTTTTCGTCTAGTTTAAGGAGTGAGTTCAATTAATTTCAATTCAATTTTGTCTATACAGTGCCAAATTACAACGGCATTCGCACTTTGTATTGTAAGGCAGACCCTACAATAATACATAAAGAGAAAAACCCAACAATCATATGACCCCCTATGAGCAAGGACTTTGGCAACAGTGGGAAGGAAAAACTCCCTTTTAACAGGAAGAAACCTCCAGCAGAATCAGGATCAGGGAGGGGCGGCTATCTGCTCTGTGGGGGAAGACAGGACAAAGACATGCTGTGGAAGAGAGCCAGATATTAATAATAACTAATAATTAAATGCAGAGAGGTCTATTAACACATAGTGAGCAAAGAACAAATGCCCAGTGTATCGTGGGAATCCCCCAGCAGCCTCCACCTATTGCAGCACAACTAGGGGAGGATTCAGGGTCACCTGATCCAGCCGTAACTAGCAAAAAGGAAAGTTTGAAGCCTGAACTTAAAAGTAGAAATGGTGTCTGTTTCCTGAATTCAAACTGAAAACTGGTTTAGAAGAAGAGGGATCTGAAAACTGAAGGCTCTGCCTCTCATTCAACTTTTAAATACTCTAGGAACAACAAGTAAGTCTGCAGTGTGATATATGGTACATATTGTACTATAAGGTCATTACGATAAGTTGGGGCCTTATTGTTTAAGACCTTGTATGTGAGGAGCAGGATTTTGAATTCTGTATTTAACAGAGTGCCAATGAAGGGAAGTCAGTATAGGAGAAATCTGCTCTGTCTTTCTGTTACATTTTTTATAACTTCTTCTGAAATGTAGAGGAGATATTTGTGCATGAAGATTGAGAATGGAGAAGTTTTTTTTTAAATGATTCAAACTAAAAGCACAGTGAACAAGAGGAGGTAAAAACAGGCCTTCAGATCTAGACAAATAAAACCTGCAGGAAGTCTCGACCTGCTGAGAGAACAAAACCAGCTTTAAATCAGTGACTCAGCTGCTGAAAGCTGCCCTTCATAAAACTGCTGATATGATTATTAACAGTCAAAAAGAAAAAGGTTTGAATTCAGCTCAAACATGTGAGAAACAACAGAGATTCTTTGTTGGGATGTTAGCAGAGCTGTGGGCAAAAGTAAAGTAACTTGAGGACTGTAATTCAATTCAACTTTCTTTCTTTAGCACCAGTTTACAATTACAGTCGTCTTTGGGTGGACAGGTCACCCAATTCAGATCCACCTATAAACTTATATATTCTCCTGCAGGTGGAGTACTGTTTGAAGTTTAATAATAATGATCACATGACCAGAGGTGGGACGTAAAGTGCAAATACTTTGTTGGTACTTGAGTTGTTTTTTTTTTTTTCTGACTTCTTTTTATTTTCACTCCCTACATTTGAAACAAACACCTGAACCTTCTGCTCCTCACATTTTCAGAACGGACTTCAGGTTTGACGTCTTTGGGGGAGTTATTATTTTATCACTGTGAGCCTCAAACATCAAACTTATCTGAGCCTGAACAGAAACACATGACAGGCAGTCCTATTCGTTTATTAGTCCCCTGAGGATGTCACATGAAGACCAGAACCACTGCAGGTGTCCGTAAACTGCGCTTGCTGTACTTCAGCATCTAGTTAGCCAAGATGAGCGAGCACTTTTGCCACCTTTGCACATGACTCGTCACACAGTCTTACTGTGGTGACTCAAGTGAGCTAGCAGGTGTCTTTACCTGGAGTCAGAATCGTTTGACTACAAGTGCGGAACAAGCTTAATGAGAATACTTTGGACTTGAAAGCGGAACTGACGGCCTGATACAGACAGACAGTCCAAAGACCTGAGAGCAGATTATTTACTGCTCTGCTTTTATTTTAGTTATCTTTTTATAATCAAATCAAAGCTGTCTGTGAAGGTTCGCAGTGATCCAGGTCATGGTAGTCTAAGGAGCTTGGAAAGAAACGCGACTGGACATCTTTAAGTTTCTTGAAGACGTTTCACCTCGTCTCATGGAAAAGCTTCTTCACTTCACTTCTTCACGTTTCTTGAATCTGTTTAGACACGTTTATTTCACTTTATTTCAAATCCACAGACGTGGATCTGTGCTGCATACAGGGTAACACATTCAAGCCCAGGAGGGGAGACACACCCATCCCCGGGTCAGAGCCCAGGTAAACAGGAGGGTTGTGTCAGGGAGGACATTCGGCATAAAATCTGTGCCAAATCAAACTTTTGGAAAAACCTCTACACGTATCTACAAATTTCATATATTTAAACAGGTGGAGGTTTTCTCTGAGCGTCTCTAAGTGAAAGCAGGAGAATTTCTGTGATTCTCCTGTTACATTCTAATTTCAGATTCTAATCTGATCAGCTGCTGACGGAGCTTTGAGCTCTGGTTCATTCACACCGATCTAGTCCCTCCTCTCAGGTGTTTCTAGGTGTTCTCTGTGGTCATCTGACCCTCCTCATGTTTGTGGTGTTCTGTCCACAGTCGATTCCCTTTGCTGGGACGATCCTGGGTGGGTTCTTGCCAGGTGAGATGGTTCTGATCAAGGGCTCTGTGCCGTCTGGTGCTGACAGGTGAGGATGCCGATCTTCATCATCAATCGGATATTTAAAAAAAAAAAAAAACGTCAGAGTCGGGGTGCAGATTCTTAAAGCGGGATCTTCTCTCTCTGTTCGCTGTCTCACAGGTTCCAGGTGGACTTCACCTGTGGCAGCAGCGTGAAGCCGCGGGCCGACGTAGCGTTCCATTTCAACCCGAGGATCAAAAAGTCGTCCATCGTGTGCAACACGCTGACGAAAGAGTGCTGGGGCCGCGAACAGATCCACTACGAGATGCCCTTCAGGCTCGAGGTCGACTTCGAGCTCATCATCCTCATCCTCCAAGACCAGTTCAAGGTGAGAGACGAGCCGACCAATCAGGTGTCAGAGAAGAGTCAGCACGGCAGAGTTTAACTGTTCAATGCAAGTCAAACTGGTGTCCAGCGATGTGTTGTTTTCCGTGCGTGTTCAGGTGGCTGTGAATGGCGCCCACCTGCTGGAGTACAAACACAGAGTGGAGCTGGAGCGTGTTGACACCATCAGCATCTCAGGAAAAGTCAAAGTTCAGGCTGTGGGCATCCTTTCCCCGAGCTCAGTGAGTGTCTCTGTAACCCGTGGCAACCTGCAGCTTTACCATCAGAGGGTTAACCTGTTTGTTTGTTTGTTTGTTTGTTTCAGAGCCCCACCTCTCCCGCTGGCAGTCCGCCCAATAAGGACACAGACGAATCAGCAATAATTGATCAGGTGTCCTTTCAATATCTGTGTTGCATTTCACTAGTATAGTTTTATGTTAGCTAAAGA
The DNA here is from genome assembly GCF_057382095.1 of Aulonocara sp. 'chitande type north' Nkhata Bay. Lineage (NCBI taxonomy): Eukaryota > Metazoa > Chordata > Actinopteri > Cichliformes > Cichlidae > Aulonocara > Aulonocara sp. 'chitande type north' Nkhata Bay. The sequence goes on from NC_141358.1 coordinate 26,833,095, forward strand.
TTTGAAATCACTGTCTGATAGCATCTCTGGATGGCTGGCACTCATAAGGATTGTTTTCTGTGGAAGAAAAGTCACGTGATCTGCGAAATGCTTCCAAATATGAAAGCCCCGCCCCTTTCATGTGACTGCACAGGTCAAATCCTGAGTTACTTACCCAGTTGATAACCAGCTTGGTGTGAACTCTGACCCTCACTGTTAGCTTAAGTGGATCATAACAGAAAGATAACGTGGGTATCTTCATAGCACAGGACACGAGTCATCACAGGGCAGCGGAAATGTGGACCTTTCTGGAGAAACTGCGTCTGTTTTTTGATCAGCGTCGGATGTGGTCTGATTGGCTAGAGTTATGCATCAGTCGATCAGATTTTAATCAGATTTTTTTTTCCATGCGTTTCAGCCAGTGTTCTCCTCATCAGGTGATTTGGTGAGTTTTCCTGATCAAATCATTGATTGATGATGCATTTATTTCTTACAATAACAACAGTTTAATACAAAGAAATTTGAATGAATTATTTTTAAAGCAACTTTTAGCTTATTTTACTTAACATAAATATGATCAATTAAAATCTGTTTTTTATATCAGTCATATTATATCAGCCCACATGGTTGGCCTGAAATCATATTTTGGTAAAGAAAATGATTTATCATATTTCACCCATTGATCTTACATTAATCAGTGAGATCACTGATCTTATTTGATACCAAATGATCTTCTAACTTTTAACACAGATCTAAATTTATATTTAAAACTATAAAGCCAAAAAAAGGGAAATGTTTTAGTGTGTCTGACTCTCTGTTTCCTACAGAGTATCCCGTTCAGAGGTCAGCTGGTTAATGGGCTGACAGTCGGACGCAGCATCATCATCAAAGGAGAGACCAATCAGAACGCAGAGAGGTAAGGATAATAAACAGCTGTGGGAGCCCAGTACAGAAACTGATCAAAGCGACAATCAGTGAGGCATCGATCAGAACTTAAATTAACTTTAGTAAAAATTTTGTTCTTGTTAATAACAACATAAGTTTTATATTCTTAAATTCATAATAAATTAATCACAGCTTTGTGAATACAGGCTCTGATTTACAAGCTGACTCCACAAGCTGCTCAGAGACATTATGTTTGTGGGGTTTAGGTATTGTTGAGCCAACTAACACAATGAAAACCTGACTGTGATGAATAACTTCTATGTAGTAAACCTGAAGTCTGGCGCCAGTAGAAACTGATTAGCTTAAACTGAAGTGCAATGTTTGGATTAAAGTCACTGAAACATTTTCAGAGTTTACAGGTTTTATTTAAATATAAATTTAAATTGAGTTATGTGACCGTCACTTGATCATCACAGACCACCTTGCATGAACCTGCAGAGAAAGTAAACATGAAGCAGTTCAGAGTTTCGGTTTAGCCTTTCATGGCTCATTAATGACATCACTTCCTGTTACAGTTTCTGCGTGAACTTGCGTCCAGCGACCGGGTCCGACATCGCTCTCCACCTGAACCCTCGCTTGAAGAAGCGTGTCTTTGTCAGGAACTCCTTTCTGTCCGACTGCTGGGGTCATGAGGAGATGGCGCTCGCTTCCTTTCCCTTTACTGCGGGGCAGTACTTTGAGGTGACCTTTGACCCCTGCCTTAACATCCACATGTTGTGATGGGTTTTTTTGTTTAATTTTTAAAACCTGCTGTCATCTCCCCACAGATGATCATCCGCTGCGACGCGCAGCACTTCAGAGTTGCCATGAATGGGCAGCACCAGCTCGATTACAAACACCGTATGAAGGAACTGAGCGCCATCAACCAGGTGGAGGTGAAAGGAGATGTGACACTGCTTGTCGTCAGAGTCCTCTGAGCGCCTGCTAACCATCATGAACACGAAGCCATAAAAAAAACCACTGACGCCTCCTCCGTAACCAATCATTTAACAGATTCTAACTTCATTTCCTCTTTTACTAAAAACCCATGTCTTGTCCAGTGTCTTCAAAATAAAAGTCTGTCATTCCTCACATCTGTCCAGCTGTTTTGTTCCAAAAGCAGCTGCTGATGATAGTGGTGCTGGCGCCACAACAGGGACCAGATCATCGCCCAGCCGTGACGCTGGGTCAGATGTTGAGTTCAGATTAGTTTTCTCTATGAACATGACTTTAAGTTTACGCAGTCAAATCAGATGAAACCTGAGGAACCAGATTTTAAAAATGTTTTAAACTTTTCAGTTCAACTTAATGTCAGAAGAAAAAGACCAGAGCTGGTTCCTGTTCACGGAGTCATTTATTAAAAATACACTAAAAAAACAAAAACAAATGTAAACTGTACACATTTAAAACCCTGACATATTTACAAAGCGCTGAGCCACAGCGTTAGATTTGATCAGGTCTAATGCTGCGGCTCACAGACTCAAGTCTGTAAATAAAGATTCAGTTCATCATTTGACCCTAAAAGTCCAAGAGTCTGTTCCAGCATGCACCGGGACGGAGGTAGTGTGACGGCAGGGACGCTCCACCATCAGAAGTCAGCGTCCAACCGGAAGGTGTTGTCCGTGGGCGTCGCCATCACGCCCATCCTCTGGTACTCGCCCACCCGCTTCTCAAAGAAGTTGGTCTTTCCCTCCAGGGAGATGTTCTCCATGAAGTCAAAAGGGTTCTCCACCCGGTAGGTCTGCACACAGAAACACCATGTCAGTCAGCTCCACCCACTGCCCCCACCCTGAGGTCACCCGCCCCCACCCATGGGCGAGTTCAGATAGGCGTCTGTGTCGCACTGCCGCTGCCCATCAGAGAACCACTCGTCCTCTGATCAGACTCTGCAGCAGCACTCAGCCCCCATCACTGGCTGAGGTCCGTACCCCTGCGCACTTCATCATCACTCACACCATCACTTTCATCATGTTGCTCTCTGAGGTCAAAGAGTTCCTGAAATGTGTCTGTGTGGAGAACTGATCATGTTTTATTTTAAGTTTAGCTTGTCACTGAGATGAGTGTTGTGATGCTGTTTTTCTGCCTTTAAGTCAGTCACATGATCACATGACCTGTGTGGGGCGTTACCTTGGAGAAGCCGAGCTCCAGCAACAGTCTGTCGGCCACGAACTCGATGTACCGTTTCATCATGTCGCAGTTCATCCCGATGAGCTTGACGGGCAGAGCGTCAGTCAGGAACTCCTGCACACAAACCAATAAACCCATTAAAGCCATCCTGAACCAGTAAATCCACCATGAACCAGTGGGCCCAGCAGAGCAGCTTCACCTGCAGCTGGGACTCACCTGCTCGATCTCCACGGCGTTCTTGATGATGCTGATGACAGTTTCCTTGGGCGGTTTGTTCACCAGGTGTTTGAACATCAGACAGGCAAAGTCACAGTGCAGACCCTAAACGCGGCAGGCACACAAACACACGTTAAGAGTGACATCATCACTGGATCAATACCTGCAATCTGACACCAACAGGGCGCCTCACCTCGTCTCTGCTGATGAGCTCGTTGGAGAAGGTCAGGCCGGGCATCAGGCCTCTCTTCTTCAGCCAGAAGATGGCGGCGAACGAACCCGAGAAGAAGATCCCCTCCACAGCGGCAAAGGCCACCACGCGCTCTCCTGCAGATCAATAAACAGACAATAATCAATGAAGCTGCTTGAGGTGGAACCATTGCGTCAGGTGGCCTAATGGGCAGCAGCTTATTTACCGTAGGTGGCGTTCTTGTTGCCGATCCAGTTGAGCGCCCAGTCAGCCTTCTTCTTCACGCACGGCAGCGTCTCGATGGCATTAAACAGGTACTCTCTGAGGGCGGGAACACATCGTGACTCACCAGTTAGATCAGTACAGGCCAGTTAAGCCACTACAGAACAGTATTTGGCCCCGCCTCCTGCGTACCTCTCTTTGGGGTCCTTGATGTACGTGTCGATCAGCAGGCTGTACATCTCTGAGTGGATGTTCTCCATGGCGATCTGGAAACCGTAGAAACACCGGGCCTCCGTTACCTGCACTTCCTGCATGAAGCGCTCCACCTGTTGGTCAAAGAGCGACAACAAGAGTGTTACAGCGGTCCGTGACCTCAAAACCATCTGTAAGAGCAGGCGCAGCGGCTCACCAGGTTCTCATTGACGATGCCGTCGCTGGCGGCAAAGAAGGCCAACACGTGGGAGATGAAGTAGCGCTCTTCGTCCTTCATGGCATCCCAGTGCTGCAGGTCCTTGGACAGATCCACCTGCACAGAAAGGGCACGTCAGCATCACGGCGTCCAGCATCAAGCCCCGCCCCATTACAGCTCTACCTACCTCCTCTGCCGTCCAGAAGGACGCCTCTGCCTTCTTGTACATCTGCCAGATATCGTGGTACTCGATGGGGAAGATGACGAAGCGGCGAGGGTTGTCCTTCAGCAGAGGCTCCTCCTCCTGCGAGCTGCTGCTCTTTTTCACTTTGGGCTGAAGACAAAGATCATTGCTCAGGATTATTGATTAGCTTATTCATCGATTCTGGAGCAAAAACAGTGAAAAGTTAAAGTTTGTGCAGATTTGCTGCCTGTATCGTTCACTGATCTGAAGGTGGTGGACAAAATAACAGAAACGGCATAAAACCTGAACACCACAGCAGCTCTTCCTAATAAACTAGAACCCTGAACCGACCTCAGCCCTGCCGCTCACTGTTGGCGCCACGGCCACAGTTTAGGCGCCACATCTGCACAGTAACACACACGAAGCTGCCGTCAGTGAGCTCAGCATCGACTCGGTCCGCTGATATGAGGAATCCGCTAAAAGTGCGAAGCTTCCTGCGGCTTTTCTCTCACTTACCGCAGCAGCGTCGAAGATCCTCCGCGCGGTTTGGGACGCCAGGATGCGGCTGCTGTTCGGGCCCGGAGGCTGAAAGGAGACACAGACCGTCAGCACACACAGCAACTCTTTATCAATACCTGTGATTGATCGGTGACGCTAGAGAATCGGCGGCCTCTGTGAGCGGGAACCTGAAGCAGCCTCACCGTGTTCTCTTTGTCCAGAGACATTTTGTCCAGCTGCCCGCTGAGGGTCTGCTCGTTCTTCACGGAGAGCGGGGAGCGCGCGGTCAGCATTGTGAATTCGCGGGTTCGAAAGGACGAAGAAAAGAAAAAACCTAAGAAGCTAAAAGTTGCCGAAAGCAAAGATAGCAGCAGCGGACAGACGGAGACAGTGAAAGGCTTCTGCTTCAGCTCGCCCTTTTATTGGAATCTTGGCGCCAGAACTGCTGGCCAATACGAGGAGTCCCTTTAAACCGTCGGGAGGGACCAAGTCGGGTAGTTGGTGGCGGTAATGCATCATTTTGCTGTTTGCCAACTGCCAGTAAACCCTATATAGAAGAAGAAGAAGAAGAAGAAGAAGCAGCCAGTCAGGTCGAGAGAAGTGCTCACGTAACCCCTAAACGATTGCGGGAAATTCAAACTCTGTTAGCGGGTTACAAAACTGTAGGTAACCGCTTTTACAAAGTGATTAAAACGAGCGCTTACGAAACCTTTCAGGGCTCCTCGCATTTTTTCATATTAAGCATTTTAAACTGTGATTCTAAAAACACGTTACAATGTCTCTCAAAGAAAAGAAAAAGGCTTCTGTAATGAGACATTAACGCCGAAAGAGTCAAGATTTACATCTGTGTTCGTGCAGTTGAGTTCAGCGGATTGTTCCAAATCATGTGGATCCTCATATGGACATTGAATAACTGATTTCTGCTTTAAAGTGTCTGTCATCAGGGCTGTCGTTTAAACTCACATTAAAGCTCAGTCAACGGCGCCTTTTCTGCTTCCCTCTCATCTAAATGAGCTGTCACCATGGAGATTTAGCGCCAAATACACGTAACACGCCCGACATTACAATAACTCTCCATTTACAGGCGTCCTGTGTGTTTGCATATCAGAGACTGGCATCAACAAAAATCTGTAAACATATGCAATATGTAAACGAAAAACGAATCTGCAGGAATTAGTCGGTTTCTTTGAGTCACTCGAGCAGAAATAAATTGATTTAAAGGCTGATTTATGTTCTGTATCTTTGATCTGAGCAGCTTTTAGCCTCTGAAGACAAACTTTGAGCTTCACTTTCCTCAAAAATCCGACCTCATCAAACCCATATCCAGCTGGAGACCTTCCTGTTACTGCTTCCGGGTTATCTAATTGGCTGCAGGAGAAAGGGTCGCTCAGTTTCGGCCCCTGGTGTCCGGGATGGACAATGACTCAGTTTTGCAGTTACTGTCTGCTACTGAGCAATAATGGTAATCAGTTGGATCAATTTTAATCGAACTGTGAACATATTTGATCATAACTGAATGTGTTTGTTGAGAAACCCTTACGTGACCGTCTATGGTCACAAAAATAATGTAATGAACAGATATTTTAGAACAGCCTAGGTGGTTCTAGAAGGAAATTAAATAATTAAGTTTTATTAAATAATGCTAAATAATTGCATTACAGATATGATACTTATGTACAGTGGTTTATTAAGTGTTGTAGTAGAAATCTCAGTGTTAAACGATGATAAAACATAATGTTATTTTTGTTGTTGTTCAATTAAAAATAGCAAGTTACCACAAATTGTTTGACTCACATTCACACCTATGGGCAATTTAGCATATTCAGTTAACCTATCCCCACAAACTGCATGTCTTTGGACGGACACCTGGAGTACCCGGAGGGAACCCACGCAAACACGGGGAGAACCCCAGGCCTTATGGTGGAATTGAACTCAGGACCTTCTTGCTGTGCTAACCACTGTGCCACCGTGCTGCCCTATTTATTTATGTATCATTTACCAGTAAAACAGTTTCCATAGTTTTTTACTGCAGCTTTTGCAAAAATGCATGATAGTGAGCATTTTCAGTGATGTTGTATACTATAATCTGATTGCTTCATCACAATGTGCCAGAACAGACTGATAGTTACTTTTAAAGTATTGTGAAAATATGAGATCAAAGCAAATCTGCCAAAAATTTTATTAGATTATGAAATTCTGTGTTTTCACAGATGAAAATGCTTCAGTCTTGTTAGAGAACACTTAGCAATACTAACAGTGAAAATTATGTTTAAAAGGTATAATGTTTACAACATCTTTTCTCATTGGTTATTTTCTCAAAGAATCAAAAATATCTCTTGATCTGACCTGACAATTGTACACTTGGGACTCCTCAGGTGCTTCACCCTTGAACCGCACAGTTCGTTGTGACTCAAGTCCAACTCTCTAAGACTTGGACAAGGAGCTGAGAGCTGAGGACAGAGCTTCACAGCTTCTCTGTGAGAGACTACAATTCCTCGTCTGGAAGAATTAATAAGAAAAAAAATAAGACAACACTGGTTTTAACACGTAATCATGGTACAGGAAGAAGTATATTCTGCAATATTTAATCTTGTTTCGGTGATGGTTAAAAAATTCCCTTCCCAAAGTTTGTTTAGTTAAGCAGTTAAGAAATTTGACAGTTTAAGTAACGTAGATAGAAGTAAAACATAACACATAAATTAACCTGTATTTGGTAGCTACAATTCTTATTTTTTAAATTTCTGAAGGAATAAACAAATGTATATGTTGATCTGACCTGAGAGTTTCCAGTGTACAGTATGAACTCTTGAGTCCTGTAGACTGTTGCTTCACTCCTGAATCCTGCGAGGTGTTCTTACTAGAGAACTGGGAGCTGAGCGCTAAAGAAAGCACTTCACAGCTTATCTCTGAAAGATTGCAGCTCCTCAACCTGAAAAGTAAAATAGTGGACAAGAGAAAAAACAATGTGTTAAAATATTTTGTTAGAACTTCTGAGTTTGTGCGTTTTTTAACTCTTTGCCCTTATCACAATAAATCCCTTAGCTTCCAATAATTTACTAATTAAATAAAGAAATATAAATACTCCAAGAAAAAAAGTTCAAATAAAATGACTAGATTTTTTTACCCAACATAGGTAATGGGAAAGAAATGAGTGGTGATAGTGTCACAGGGTACTGATTTAAGCAAGTTTACCATTAAAAAGATAAAAACAAAGCGACTGAAACACACACACACACACACACATTCATTAGCCTAATACTGATAGATACATTTAAGCAGATGACCCTACTTAATTACATTTACAAATATTGAGTGTGAAAAGCTAAAGTGCCAAGAGTGCAAGCAGAGTTGTTGAGCTGTTTGGGGCAACCAAAAACAACCACCACAGTCTTATTCTCATTTAGACATATAAAGTTTTTAGATCACTTAAGCAGTGGTTAAAATGACCCTTTGTCATTTTCTTTGACTGGAATATAGTGTTGAATCTCATCGGCAAAGCAGTGATAACAAAAAAATTATACCTTTCAAAAATATGTCCCAAGGGAAACATATAAATGGGGCTTATAAACTGAATAGAAGATTCCTGATGCTTTTATCTCTTCACATTTGGATTATTGTTATGAAGTGTTTTCTGGTTTGATTGAAGCATCTATTAAATGCCTTTTTCAATCTGCCCTAAATGCTGATCAAAGGTTTACAATTCACTCTGTTTTATTAATCACACATTACCCCGCTTTTAAAGCTTTTGCACTGGCTACCTGTTAGGTTTAGATTTCAATTTAAAATATGGATTCTTACTTTTATGGCCATATGGGTTGAGGCACCCACTTACTGAATGGCTCCGAGCTTACACCCTAGTTCCTGCATTTACCCATCTAAAAAATAAGGTCGATTGGCCAAATTTTCAAACTTTAGTTTCAAAAACGTGGAATAGCTTTGTGTTCATTTTATTTGATGTATGTGTTTCCCTATTGTTTTGGGGGCATTGCTTTGGTTTTATTGATACTACTGTAAAGCACTTTGTCTGTTTTGTGTTCTTACGAAGCACTAAAACCCCCCAATTTACTTACTAAAGTAAATGTAATGTCTATTTGGCAAACAGATCTCAAATCCAACAGTGTGATCTAACCTGAGAATTTCCAGTTTACAGTGAGGACTCTTAAGTCCCAGAGACAGCAGCTTCACTGACAAACTGCAGCAACATGTTCTGAATAAAAAAAAAAAAAATCAGAATATCAGTTAATGCTTTATAAAGTTTACATGACAATTTCTTTCCCCTAAAGAGCAACAACAGTAATCTTTATAGAAATCTGCTCACTGCTCTGCAGTTGATCGCCCAGCTCCTCCTGCTTCATTCTCCTCAAGAAGTACAATGTGATTGTCATGAATGACTCTGTGCACCTCCTCTGCTCCTCATCCTTAATCTTCAGCACCTCCTCATCCTTCCTCTGTCTCTTTGAGCATTTTGGATAATCTGGACTCAGAACCTTCTGGATCTTCTTCCGCTCATTCTTTACAAAAGTGATGATGTTGTCCTCCAGAAGCTGGAACAGAATACTTTATGAATGACTCAGTCAGACTGAAGACTCACAAACCAACCTCAATCAGTCCAACTTGGGCCCAACCTCTCAACACCACTGTCACTCAGCACCGGATCCCCACAGGATCAGCCCCCTTCTGTGCACCTACCCACCCAACCAACACCATCATCAAGTATGCCAATCACACCAATGTGGTTGGGCTTACCTCTGATGGAGATGAGAATGGGGAGGTAGAGAACTTGTGCTCAGAAAATAACCTGAAGCTTAATGTCCTTAAAACAAAAGAACTCGTCATTGATTTCAGGAGGCACAGACAGGTTCACTCCCCTCTCAATGGAGAATGAGTGGAATCTGTCTCCACCTTCAGGTTTCTGGGCATCCACATATTTGCTGATCTCAACTGGACCCACAACACCATTGCCCTAGTAAAGAGGGCCCAGGAGCGGCCGCACTTCCTCCATGTCCTGAGGAAGAATAACCTGGACCAGAATTTGCTGCTGGCCTTCTACAACTCCTCACTGGAGAGCGTGCTCTCCTCCAGCTTGATGTCTGGTACTCAGGGGCTATGAGTAAGAACAGGAAGGCTGCACTGAGGGTCCAACCAACCCTGGAGGCCATCGCCAGATCTTCCTGTCTCAGGTAAACCAGGGCCATCACAGGTGACACCTCACACCTTGCCCACTACCTGTTTGACCTGCTTCCCTCTGGTCAGCAACTCAGGTGAATCAGGTCCCACATCTCCAGACTTACTAACACTCTTGGAGTAGGATCAGTGACAGTTTCAAAGAGTCGAAATACAGGTTGACTAAAGTTGTGAGAGAGGCTAAACACCTGTTGAAATGAAACACTAAATGTATAAAGGCTAATTTACATCAAAAATGGACATAGATGTATCTCTGTCTGTTAACAAATTTCCCACGTGTGGGACTAATAAAGGTTATCTTATCTTATCTTATCCTATCTTAACGAGTTACAGAACCAATAATTCTGGGAAAAATAAGGATGCTAAAACTAAAAATCAGTTTAAGTTGATCACTTTTGTGCTGCCCCTCGTCACGTTTAAGTTAAAACCAAAGAGTGCGCATTACCACTGCTCAGGTACAGATAGCAGAAGAATACAAAGAGTATACCAAGAATATAAAGTCAAATATACTGTCCACTTTCACTGTCTGTCTCTTTAGTAGTAAGTGATTCCTCATTGTTTAGCTAGCTGCACTGGCACTGGAAAATCTGCCTGTTAGTTGGAATGTTCAGGCTTGTAAAATACCCCCTACAGGTTTCCTCCCTCTTGAGTGTTTAATTTTGAGTAATATTGTCTAAAACGTTTGTTACCCTGTGATCTTGTGTGATGTGTCCAGATGCATCTTCTGTTGACGATTTTTCTGATTGTTTATTTTTTTAAATTAGAGAACAGAACAGTTTTCCATTTTATTGCTGTTTAAAAAAAAAAAAGAAAGTATTTAGATTCTGTGTTTTTAATAAGTTTACAAATAATTTCTGTTGGCATGTGGCTGAATCAGAATCAGAATACTTTATTAATCCCTAAGGAAGGGTCTCCAGTTTCTTCACCTCCTGAAGTGCATGTTTCAGTGTCTTAGTTTTTTATATGAAGAGTATGAAATTATTTTACCTCTCCAGACCACCTTTACATTAATGTATATGCAGATAAAGCTGGTGTATTGTTCCTCTCTAAAAAGGAAATCCATTGTTCTTCAGAATAATATAAAAATTCAGGATCTTTGACTTTTTTTTAATAGAATAAATGAATTCCTTGCTCAGTGGCTTCCTTTGAGATGCTGGTTAGAGACTAGAAACAACATCAGATGTTCAAAACTGACAGCTATCAGTGAGTTCCGAACAACAGCTCCTCTTTCTGCAGTACAGGGTTGTTGGCTTACACCGTTTAAGTACACACAGCTGGGTCCAGGTCCAGGTTTACATTACATCAGGAAAGAATCAACTCAGAACAACATCTCTGGGTGGAAGCTACATCTCGGATCAGTTGGCTGCGGTCGTGAGGTCTCAGAATCTGCTATGTGAGCAAAAAAGAGTGACAAGACCACAGAATCGACGGCTAATAACATCACGGAGAAACTCGCAGCTATTAACGGGACATTGAGAGACCAGTGTCGGAGTGTTAAAAACAGCTTGAAATTCTCATGAGTTGTTTGCAAAATAAAAATTACCATCATAATGCGGCTACCCCTTCGGCGCCAGCTGTGGGCTCAAGGCTGGAGCCGAACAAAAACTCCCTGATAACGACTGTGTTGAGTCTGTTCCTTCCCATTCCCTACAAGGCGACCTGGGTTGGCTGGAAGACTGTTTACTTAGCCTGGCGGGGCGAAGGACACTGTCTCAGCTGAACTATGGACACGCACACACATACATATACTGATACTGATAAGCACTCACTGACGCATCACCTTCCCTAACCAACGCCACCTCCAACGCTTACCTCCCCCATGATGTGGACATCGGGTCAGCTGGAGGCGCAGTCGAAAGATTGCAGCGGTCCCAGATCAGATGTACACACTGGAACTCTTTCCCATGTTGCTGTCTGTGTTTATTGTGTTATGGTCTGTTGATACCTGTGCATTCCTGCATTATCCTTCTGTGTTACACATTTCAATGTTTTTTTCCTCGCTACCTAGCCTGACCTGTCTCCCCAATGTGATGTTTGTATTGTATGTACGGTCGGCAAGGTCTGTCATCTTGGTTGTGGGCAAAAGACCTGCAACTGACAAATAAAGGCTATCTCATCATCTCATCATCATCATCAGGTAGGTTCCTGTGAATATTGATAGAGCAGTGATGTGAGTGCTGAGCTGTGACCTGGAGAAGAGTCCTGGCAGTCAGAGATTGTCCTCTCACCTCCAAGCTTTGGTCTGGCTCTCATATTCCCCACACAGGGTGGATTCAAGGGTAGGAACTCCCTCCTCTCTGTGCTCACACTGCTCCATGCTGCTGAATTCACATTCACATCCGCTCACGCTCACTTTCTAAGTTCACCTGCAGAGGAAACACAAATCATTCATGTGCACATCAACTGAAGTCCTCCTTTCCATCATGTGTGTTGTCCAAATATCAGCCAGTTCTTTTCTGCTTCCTCTCAATGTCAGCTGAATGCAGTCAGACACCAGTGCGAGGCCGAGGAAGCTGCCATCAGCTGCTCTACTTCTACTATCAGTCCACTAGATGGAACCATGAAGCTGCAGCCCAGCACACGCAATGCATTCACTGACACACAATGAATCACTGTGGCTGGAAGCTTCAGTCCATTAATATTCAGTCAATTCAAAAAACAATCAGCAGTGTTAAAAGCTTCAGATTTACTGTTAATGAGAAGCTTCTTCCATCCCGCCTCTGAGCTCAGTCAAACCTGCTACCAAACATTACTTTTATTATTGATTAGTCTGCCAGTTTTCTTCTATACTGAATGTTTTTCCATCAAATATCAGTTGGAGGTTCCAGCAGCTGAATTCAGAGTCATCAATATGAAAATATCCAGTTTAGTATCATCAAAACAAATAAATCCATTAAACCCTGCCAGCACATAGCAGTACATTTCCTTCATATGTATAGCAGAATGGAAATTTAATGGCGAGATGTTGTGTTTTTTTTTCCCAGCAAATAAAAACACAACACAGTGATCCAAAGTGTGTCTTGAAATGAGAGCTGAACATTTTTGCTCAAACATTACAGAGAAGAAACAAACTTTGAAAGTCAAATGTAGAGACTGATCTAGAAGTCTGTGCAGCCATAATCAGAGCTGATTGAATCCTCTAAATACTGAGGAAAGGAGCTTCAGTGTTTCCTTTATTACCTCCTTTAGTAGAGGAGACACTGAAGGATCCTTTATAGAGGCAGAAGAGGCCATTACATCCCATAATTTATAGCAGTACACCATCAGACCATTCATGGAAAGATTAGGAAAACTGACCAACTGAGTCAGTAAAATTTAGAGTTTGCAGATGACACCACACTCATTGGGCACTTCTCAGTTAGAGATGAGTTTGGCTATAGGAGGGAAATACAACAACCTGGAGCTTCTGCCAAACAGTGGAGATAATGCTGGACTTCAGATTGAAAACAGCCCTTCCAGATCCCATTTTCCCGCTTGCCTGCCAAATGAGTAGCCATTATTTCCCAGTACCTAAAGTGGGAGCATCAACAACAGTTCCCTCATCACGAAGGAAAGCCATGTGTGCAGTAGCCAAAGCTCCCAATCCAGGAGCATCTACCACTGACTGGTCAGCATTCTTTAAATCTTTTCTGTACTTGATGCAGAAAAACACCAGTGTTGAGGCATTTTGAGAGTCATTTTTATATTTGTCATTAGACATGAAAACAAGAAGCCACATCAGAAATATTCTGCTCCAAAGGTTTGTTGTCAGATTTCCATCTGGAGAGGGGTGTTTGGCTTCACCCCTCTCCCTCCAGTGTCTCCTCCCTCCATACCCTTGTTTTGTTTTGCAAATTGAAATATTAAATGTGTCATTTATTGAAGATTTGGGGTTGATTTTAATCTGTTTGGGGGTAAAATAAATCCTCTGAACCCACCTTTTGAAATCATTTGTGGATCACAGTATTTTACTGCTGAATAATATTCCCCCCATGTGTTAAGGTTTACATGGTTTTTGTTCAGGTTTTTAATGTTATGTTTACTTTTCTCCAGCGCCCACTGGTCATTTGCCATAACTGAGCCAGATTAGGCTCATACATATCTGCTCTCAGGGGTAATACTTGTGATTATGTCATAATCGTTTGTTTTATTGTCCTGTAGTGCGTTTAATACCTCACATTACCACATGGCGTCACTGTTTCCCCGCCCACGGCCTCCACCAGACTCCACTGTTTTTTCTTCTATTTTTACTTTATATTTTACTTTGGCTCCAGCCGAATGTCGGTCAGTAAGACAAAGGGGCGGAAACCATTCCACACAGATGACACGCCCCCTCTCACGGGCCAAGTCATGACGACGTGTGCTCCCATTGGTCACACCCCCTCAGCCCCACGTGGTGATTGGATGGCGGTTGCTACCTGGTGGTGTGGGCAGAGAGCGCGGAGCTCGGGTTGTGTAACTCTGCTGTCGTGGAGCAGAAACTTCACACACGGAGGAAACGAAACTGTGAAGCCGGAGAATTAACCTCATTTATCTCCACACAGCGCAACGAAGCCGCCATTTTGCCCAGTGAAGGACTTAAAATCAGGAAAATAAAGAGGACTGGCTGTGATTTATTTAGGAATGCCGCTGACTGAACACGGTGGGCGTTTAAAATGATCCAAAAAGACAAAAAATAACAACAAAACATACGAGTTTCACTTGATATGTGTGAGGCTCATTTTTTATGCATTCCTCTGAATGTATAGGAACAACAATCAGAAAAGTGAGCGTGAATGTTTGCATGTGAATGAAATGTTTCATTTGTAATGTGATATTGGATTGTGAGCATTAGCTAACCTTCACACAGAAGAACCTGTGTTAGTTTAAACAGTTTATTATTTATTAGCAGTAACCTTTATAAATGTCCACAGGGACTCTGGTTATGTGCCATCCACAGGCGTCTTATTGACAGCTACGATGTTTGAAGAATAACACTCTTATTAACGATGTCGAGAAAAAGAACTACTCTACCCACAATCCTAAACTCAAAAAGCAATGTCTCTGATTGGTACAGGGTGCTGTTTCCATGGAAACGTTTAACAGCAAAGTCAAAAAGTGGGCACTGCAGTCAGGAACAAAACGCAGCCCCAAATACAGTTACACACAACAGTAAGTACACAAATTACACACTGTATTTTGTTTTTACTGAAATCAAAAAAATTATCAGAGGTCATTCGTTGGGATGCATTTTGGGATGAGCAGTTCCAATGGTCATTTTTTTCCCCGTCCCTTTCCTTTGTTTTTCTCCTGAGCGCCAAACTTTATACCGGAAATATATAAAAGCATTGACTTTGTGGTGTCCGACTTGTTTTCACATAAAAATAAAAACATTCAACCAAATCTTCTTTTTCGGTCCTGCTTTGAGGGTTTTCTTTGTGTGGTGTTTTCAGAATTACCCTACAGTCAGTTTTAAACAGTTGGATATTTCTGACCTGTGGATGAAGCCAGTACTAGCTAGCTTTATGCAACGCTAACCTGGTTATGTCCTTAATGCCAATTAATGCTTTAATTTTTTGTGCCCAAACTATTTTTAAAAAGTATTTTAAACATAACATAACATTTAAATTTGCTATAGCAAGCCTAAAATATATATATTTTATAAGCAATCTTTACTGTTCTATTCTGTTAATCTAATATTACAACATTAAATATTCCTTTAATTTGTGAAAACATGCTGATGTCGTTTATTTTTTACCATTTTAACAGAAACATTACACAAGTGCGAGTTAGCCTAGAACAGGTGCTAATTTTCATGTATTAATGAGGTTTAAAATGTTTAATAGTTCAGCCGATAACTGAGCTTTACAGGAAGACTATTCCTGGGGGGATATAAGTACACACACTTATCTCTCTCATATATGCCAGCTAACATGGAGACTATCCATCCAGCTGTCAGAGAGTGAAGAGATTCACATTCACATTCACAGCTTTGGCCAAGAGTTACCAGTTAACCTAAACCACATGTGTGAGGAAGCTAGAGAACCCACCAAGGAACAGGGAGAACCCCGGCTGGTGCATTCAAAGCCAGGATCTTCCTGCTCTGAGGCCACATCAACTCCTTTATTGTACAGTTTTGTTTTTAAAGCCCACCAGCCATTTTAAAACTCAAGATGGTGGCCATTTTAAAGATGGCTGTCCACTGGCAAATGAAAAAATAATTTTAAATAAGTAAATTAGACTTACCTTTTAATTGATCTTAATGTCAGATCATAAAATCACATGTTTGTATGTGTAGAAGTTGAATTTAGAGGTCATTTGTTTGTTTGTAAGGGAGGAAAGCTTTTTAAGTGGCAGGAAATTTAAAATCCAACTTTTAAATGAGTTCATCAAATGTAAGCAAACACAGACTCTTAGTGTGCAGTTTAGCTCTCAGACATGCTGTGTGACAAAGGCCCAGCTGCTGTGCAACAGGCAGGAAGACGAATGAGAACCTCACTCCGAGATGGGGAAAAGGAGGACAGTTGAGCAAGATGAGAGATTATTTTTAAAGGTAAGCACTGCAGAGCAAGTGACGTGTTAAACTGGAAATGTAAATGTTTTATGTGAACATAAAATACATTTTTTAAAATCAGATATTGGATCTGTACAGGATGTGCAGCTGCTGAATTATGTTAAACATGGTGAAAAACAGATTGAAGTATGGTGATTACATACAGACAGGTCAGTGCAGCTTGTGGTGGAGTTTACACACCAACAAATCAGACATCAGTTTATACTGAGGTCAACAATGCTGATTATTCACTGAATTCACTCACTCGCCTACATGCAAAGAAACATCCAGTATGGGACTTTACTGAAAAGCTACACCCGACCTGAGGGTTCCCCTCCAAAAAAAATGGTAAATGGTAAATGGCCTGTATTTATATAGCGCCTTTAAAAATCACGGTGCTTAGACTGGCTCAAGATTTAGAGCGAGATGCTAATCACTCTGAGGTTCCTCAGCTACTGCATCCATCTGAAGAGTCCCTGAGCAAGTTACTGAACCCCAAATACCCCCGGGGCATCCACGTGGATTTAAAATGTGCTGCATGTTTACTGTGGAGTTGGATCAGTAACATGAGCCAGGCTGGAGCAATGTGCTTCACTGCAGCGTTTTAGTTTTGCTTAAAAGTACAAAATTCGACTTTTAGTCAAAAATCACAAAAGTATTGATGAGTAAAGTTTTTCCAGCTGTTGAAATTCTCAGTGAAACAATGACTGCAGACAAACGCAAAAAACAGCTGGTGCCAGCCTCGTGGTAACATTTTATTATAAAAGCCATTTTCTTCACCATCACCGTGGTGTACAGGTAAATGTTCGAAAGAAAAAGAAAAGGATTATTTTAATATAAGCTGTTATTATTAAGAATAACATTTAATAACATGAGGTATTTTTACTGGCTACACTATGGGCCAAATCAAACTATCAAAAACAGCACTTTCCTCAACGAATGTTTATTAAATAATAATAATAATAATAATAATAATAATAATAATAATAATATTAACAATGATAATAAGAATAATAATAATAATGTGTAAAGCAAAGATAGTAGGTAGTATCACAGTAATGAATACTGTCCACAGACTCTTAAAATATTAATATCTCGTACTGTGAATAAATGTAGATTGGATTACACATAACACTCATATAGATATCAAGATATTTACAGTATTTACAGTCAGAACAGAAGTGGGCTAAGAAGCATGATACTGAGGCTTTGGCAAACAATAAGAGTGTACACGAGTCGCTAACAGGTCGCTAACGAGTCGCTAAAAAGACGCAGCCGTGATGGTACACGGCGGGGGAGAGAGAGAGAGAGAGAGAGAGTACAAAAACAAGTGAGATTCAAAAATATTCCAGTGCAACATCGGCTTTGTGTGGATGTCTGTGAGTGAGTAGCAGCCTGGTGCCTTCAGGTCCTCCTCCTCCTGCGGCGGTGTGTTTGTGGATCGTGGGAATAAAATGTCCTGAGAATGGTGGAGAAAGCTTGCCGTCCTCTGCTGATGACGGCTATGTCTACGTTAACAAAAGTAACAGGAAAACGGCGGCACTCAGATCGTTCAACTCTCGGCAGCATGAACATAGAAAAGAACTGGATTCATCTGAGCGCCTCCTCCACTCGAAGGACGGCCTTAAACTCCTGAAGGGACCTGCTCTGCTCTCCTGTCTGCGTCATACATGTGCTGAAACTTCAAACATGGGACCAACAGGGTTTTTGGGTCTTTTTGGGTTTTTTCCTGTCACTTCTGTGACAAGCTGACAGCAGCTAGTGACAGATCTCCTTATATAGAAGAGCAATCACTTCCTGGTAATAAAGGTCCTTCAATTTTTCTCACAGTGAAGCTGATTGGTCGGTTAAGGACAAAACGCCCTCGTTCAATGGCGCCTGTTTCCTGAACTTCCATATACTAATATAGCTTATCTATAATAGTAATATAGTAAATCTACTGTTCTCCCCTCAGCAGGCTTCCAGACCCTGGCCAATGAGAAGCCAGTAAGAACTGAGCCATGGCGTCTTTTTTTAGAGAGATCATGAATGGATGGCTTATTTTAAACTGCCATTCATGCTAAGCTACCGTTCAGAGCAGGAAGTGAGCAGGACAGGTCCCTGTAAAATGTGTCCAGGTGTGTCTGACCCTGTTCTGAGGTCGTGTAAACGTAGCCGAGTACAAAACATCGTCCTGATGTGGTGGGCGGAGCTGATTGAAACAACCAGTCACAGTCACTCTTTAAGAGTCTGGTCGGTGTTTGGCCCCTCCCCCCGGGGCTCCTGAGATGGCCCTGTGAGTGACACTAGTCTGTTAGTTAGTTGGCAGCAGGAACCAGCACGCCAACGGGAAGTGCCGGTCCTCTGTTCTGACCCTTTGGCAGGGCGCCTTTGCTGAGGTCTCGGGTTTCGCCGGGCCACGATGACGGCCTCTTGGTAGTCATGTGCCGTCGGGCGTGTTTGGTCAGATGGTCGCTGCGCATGAACCGCCGTTCACACACGCTGCAGACAAACTTCTTCTCACCAGTGTGCGTGCGGCGGTGGCGGGAAAGCTCATCGGAGCGGGCGAACCGCTTGTCACAGCCCTCCCAGTGACAGCTAAATGGCTTCTCACCTGTGGAACAAGAGGACACGTAAGTGGTTAGCTCATGTCTATAAGACAGGTGAGTGTCTGTCTGTGGTTCTCCTTCCCCTGAGGTGACTCATACCTGTGTGTGTGCGCAGGTGAGCCTTGAGGTGTGAACTCTTGAAGTAGGTCTTTTTGCACCCAGGGAAGGTGCACACGTAGTCCCGTCTGCGAGAGAAGTCTGCCTGCGAGGTGCCACTGTTCGCTCCTGACGGCATGTAAACAGGAGCTGGGGCGAGTGGGAGGAGCTTGGTGTTGCCCAAGGTCATGACGGTCTGCGGGCCTGGTTGTGGCTGGGGCACGGGTGGCTGTGGCACCACAAACATCACAGTCCCTTGTGGCACGGCGGAGCCCAGCAGCAGCGGCTGGGCGAAGCTGGAAGTGGGAGACTGGGGAAGGATTGGCTTGGGCCCGCCCGGCCCCTGCACCTGAACTGGGGCCTGGACGAAGGCGGAGATCATCCCCGTTCGGCCGTTCACCGGGAAAACCTGGCAGAGCAGCGGTGAGGAAGACAGCGAGTGAGGTGGAGAAGCTGAGGCGGGAGGCGATGGGGGGGTGTCGGGAGTTGGGGGAGGGTCGTCCTTCTCCTCTGGAAGCGTCTGCAGAAGTGGTGGCAGAGGCTGCGTGGAAGTTTCTGACAGCTCGGTGTTGGGCAGAGGAAGGCTGAGGCTGTCAGCGGTGTGGCGGATGACACTGGTGGCCATCGCTCTGCTGGGCGGAGCCACACAGGTTGACTCTGAGTGAGGTGCAAGTGCTGAGGTCTCTGAAGTGACGGCATGGGGGTCACTGTGAAGGGCGGGGGAGGGTAAGTGTGGTTTGGAGGCGATGGTGAGGATGGGGGTTGCAGAGGCCTCGGCGAAGCTTGGACTTTGAGGCGGAGTTATACACTGAGAGAGAAAGCAGGTGTTAGACAGACGGATCCCAAATGCTACGAATTCATTCACAGAAGAAAATTACTTAAAACAAATTAAGTAGTTAACTAAATAATGAAAAACCTAGAAAGAATTTTTTGTGTTACATTTTTATAAATATGGTAACGATGTGTCTGATGAGGTCATTTAGTCATGCGTGTGCATTTAACATTTTCTAACGTTCTGACTGTATTGGTTCTTACCAGCGAGGAGAGGGCGATCAGGTCTTTTGGTGTATCTGTGCCCTCCGAGTGGAGTTGGATAGAGTCACAGGAGTCAGAGGTGGGCGTCAGTGGGCGGGGCTTGTGCGACCTTTGACCCCAGAAGCTCATGCTGACGAGCGCTTCGGCAGCCTCCAGGTCATGGTACTCGACGTACGACTTTTGCTCCATGGCTGCTGCTGTCTGTCTGTCCACACGGCTGACCTGAGAACAGTCGAGAGGTCAAAGGTCAGTTTTAAAAGACTTTAGCATTTCTCGTCACTTTAATCGGATTATTTTCTGTGATTTTAAAGCAAAAATCAGCTCAGAAGCGCAGAATTACGACCAAATGGCGCTGGTGGCCCGGAGAGTGGGGAGCCCGGGTTCGAGTTCGACCCGTGGCTCTTTGCCGCATGTCTGTCTCTGCCCCATTTTTTGTTTTGGGGCGATCGTGGCTCAAGAGTTAGGAGTTCGCCTTGTAATCGGAAGGTTGCAGGTTCGAGCCCCGGCTCGGACAGTCTCGGTCGTTGTGTCCTTGGGCAAGACACTTCACCCGTTGCCTACTGGTGGTGGTCAGAGGGCCCGGTGGCGCCAGTGTCCAGCAGCCTCGCCTCTGTCAGTGCGCCCCAGGGTGGCTGTGGCTACAATGTAGCTTGCCATCACCAGTGTGTGAATGTGTGTGTGAATGGGTGGATGACTGGATATGTAAAGCGCTTTGGGGTCCTTAGGGACTAGTAAAGCGCTATATAAATACAGGCCATTTACCATTTTGAATGCTGCTGGAGCCTCTGCTGGATGTTAGAGGTACTGCAGTTTTTGGCACATTCAGCTACACTCTACCCTAAAAGCTAGAGCCTGAGTGTGTTTAAACCTGATTCAAAATATAAAAGTAAAAATTTAAAACACAGGAAACATGAACAAAGTTCCCAGACGTTTGTTAGGTTGTTATTTATGAGTCTCTGCAGCAATATTATGATGATGGAGTAAAAGTAACCTTATTTTATTATCACAAGTCAAGGATCATTTGATTACACTCCGCCCACCTCCGCATGGATCAATAGCTGGTTGCTATTCGTTTCTTAAGTGATGACGTATGAACCCTGCTTCCGGGTTCAAACTGCTGTGTGTTTATTAAGCTGTTGTCTTTTTAACATATTTTAATGTTTTGTATCTTGTTCTATTTAATATGAACAAGACCCAAAAATGGTCAGTAATCACTGTCGGTCTCTGGGTTTTTATTACCACTGTAGCAACTTTTAAACATGGAAGCTAGCGAGCTAACTCCCTGCTAACTTCAAACTCCGTTAAACTTCATAAATTCAGTTTTCATGGATGCCCGGATGTTAAATGTAATTGTTACACCTGGTAAAGAAACCACACTGACCATTTTATTGAACATGAAAGAATTTAGACAGTTTTTAACTCTCAGTTATGCCACAGTGTTCATTTGACTTTGGGACCTGAAGCAAAGTTTGGACCCGGAAATGGCTAATAACATCAGACTTAAAGACTGAATTTGGTGGGAGTTTCCAAACATATGTTGCCAACAGGGAAGTTGCAGAGTGTCCTCTCGTGGACAAGTAATCGTTTCTCCCGTGTCTTCCTTACTTTGATTTATTTTTCGGCTGTTATACATTCTGATAATGATATATTGGGAAATAGCCAATATCAGCTTCACAGGTATATCAGTCATGCTCCAATCAAAGCCCACTTTCATCTGACTGGACTGCTTCTGGAAACCTAAAGAGGGGCATGGGTAGAGACATGGGCAGAGGGTAGTTCAGCCACAACCAGCTGCTTCTTCTGGTCTCATCGAAGTTTCTGTTGGGCTTTAGCTATACAGGCAACTTCTGGAAGCTAATTGAGGGTGATGGCAAGCAGGCAGTGGACCGTCTTCTTTCTCCCATATGACTTAAACGCACTGTTAGTGCTCACTATCCTATAAACTGTTGAGCGTCTGCCTCACAGCCCAGCTTCTTTTTCTTTCTTTCTTCCTCTTACTCCACGGATAAAGCCAAACACCTCCCATCTAATGACCAATGATGTCACAGTTTTCCCACCTCCGGCTGAGCTGCATCTACCACATCAGGAAATAAATAAATTAATTAAAGGGGCGAGAACTGTAGATGGGAGGTGACTCGGGGACAAAGGGCTCCTGGCTGCTTGGCTGGCATCTGCTTAGCAGCACGTACAGGATGGGAGGAAGAGGGGGAGGAGGGCAAGCGAGGGGCGAGAGATAACGATGTAAACAGAGAGAACAGGCGGAGGGGGGGGGGGGGGGGGGATATAGTGGGTACACCCAACCTCTCACCCTGCCTGACGGGGAACCTCACTGCACCCAGAATAGATTGCGGGAGGTGCTAACAAAAATAGGAGAAAAAAACAAAACAAAACAAAAAACCCCCATCATGAACAAGCCCCGCCCACTCCTCCTCCCACACTGACATGAACCAACTCTCCCTGTGAGAGAGAGAGATAGAGAGAGGAAGCTCCTGACAGGAAGTATAGTTGGACAAAACAATCCGTTTCAACACAAACACACACAGACCCCGCACTCTGATTCCCCACGACCACAAAAACACACCACACCTATTGACAGAGAAACAACAAGGTTTACTCATAAATGAACGCCGCTCGCTGCCTTTAATGTGCTAATAATCAACTGGGCTCCACGATTAATAACACCTGTTCCCCGACACACTCACACCTGATTGAGAAGCTTGGGATGCATTTATTGCTCCAGACACACTTTCTGTTTTTAATTCTGAGATCTTTTTTTCTGCGTGACTCGGATTGATTCCTGGTGTGTTGTCAGGTTTCTCTTCCTCTGCATTTTCTTTGTGTTCAGTGCAGATTTCTGGGATGAAACTGAGGCTGAGTCTGATTCACACAGTCAAATCGCAGGAAAATCAGAGACGCCACATTAGGATTTATTTTATGGAAAATAACTTTAACTGGTTTTTAGAACAAAAACACACAGAATTTTACACGTCAGCTTCAGGTGCAAATATTTGCTTTACACTGTTTAAACAGGTAAAACATGCACTCATGAAAACGTGATTATTTTAAATCAGCAGTAATGAAGCAGGCGTTTCCTATTAGAGCCAAATGCAAATCAAAATGAATGTAAATGATTTTAACATTTTATTGAGTCAGTGACAGTGAAACCGATCTTTAATTACTACAGTGAGCTCAGACCAAAGAATCTAAATTCATGAGAGTCATCAAATTAATAATAGATTATTTTGCTCAACAGGTTTACAATTAACGGATTAATTGTTTAGTCAAACCAAAGAAAATATCATCTGATCATTGTCAAAATAATTAATTTACAGTCACATTAAGAGGATGAAAATCAATTTAACTGTTTAGCCAAAATATTAAAGGAAATGAAAAATTTGCATGATCAACATCAAAATAATCAAATTAATGTCATGTTTAATAAAGAAAAACAAACTGGCACACGAGAGACTGAAACACACTTGCAAAAACAAACTTAGACAAAAAAAAATGTACTAAAAAATTTAAAATCGGATTAATCAATTAATCTGTGTTAGAGAACAGTGAGAACATGCCAGGTGAAACTCAAACTACTGGCTTCACTGTCACAAGCCAAAGAAACAAACTGAACACAACGACGCTGAGAGCCGCTCGAAAATATCAAAATCAATCAAATCAGTCAATCCTGTCCGGCTAATTAATCGACGACACGGAACCGAAAGCATCAACTGTACCAAAACAAAGAAATCATCTGTAAAGTTTCTGCAGCGGTGAGCGATGCACTGCAGGGATGCAACTGTTGGTACTGCTCACGCGCGCGCGCACACACAGGAGTGACTGGGTTCACTGTGACCTCAGATAAACCAGCAGACAGCGCCAACACAGCCCAGCCGAGCCGAGCCGAAACAACCCGACCGGGGCTGCAGAACCGCTCCGTCCCCGGACCCCGAACCCGGAGGTTCTGGAGCCCCGGGCGGTACCGCACAGTTCTAACATTCCAAGTTTCTGGAAACTGACCTGACAGCAGCGAGGCTGAGTTGACGAAGAGAAAGAGCAGACGGAGGAGTGGGGAAAGGGTCGGCGGCAACTCCGTGTACAGCTACTGGAGCTTCAGTCGGAGCGCTGAGCCGCTGCCAGCAGACTGGCTTCAGCTGAGAGCACCGGAAAAAAAACAAAAAACACAGAAACGAAATTCAGAGCGGTCTGGCGGGTGGTAACACGCAGCCAATCAAAGTCAAAGGTGTAGCGGGCCGCGGCCAATCACGGGCGAGGCGGTGCGTGATCGCTACGTGAGCGTCACGCGATTGGCCCGCGGCGGGGTGCGTGGCTGTCGGGGGGCGTGGCCGCGGAGTCAGCGGTGTCAGAGTAAACCCGGTGAACCCAGCGGCGCGCTCGAACTGGGGGAAAGGTTGGGAGGCGCGAGGCGGGACCGCGGGGACGCGCGCGACAGGCATGTAAACTGCAGATGGAGTGAAAAAGGAACAAAAAAGGACAGGTGAAAGCAGGTAAAACCGAGGAAAACACACTGCAGACACACGGCCACACCAGAAACACCGCGTCACCGGCATGTTTTTAAACGTTTACGGTTAAAATCAT
The DNA here is from genome assembly GCF_057382095.1 of Aulonocara sp. 'chitande type north' Nkhata Bay. NCBI lineage: Eukaryota > Metazoa > Chordata > Actinopteri > Cichliformes > Cichlidae > Aulonocara > Aulonocara sp. 'chitande type north' Nkhata Bay. Next base: position 26,857,851 of record NC_141358.1, read on the forward strand.
GGTAAAACGTTAGTAAATACACTGAGTGTGGAGCGTGTTGACTGTCTCAGCCTCTCTAAATATGGAGTATCATTAAGAAATACCTGTTTATTCACACTCATTTACCTAAAATACAACAGTTATGGTGCATTTACACTATTCTATATTTAACTGAAAACTCAGAATCTTATTTTTGAGTGTTTTTAATGAGGTCTTTTCTGTCAAACACAGGCACATTTACTTTCACATGTTTTCTATTAGGAATTAATTTGTGTATATACATACATATTCTTTGAATCGTGATCATGTAAAACAGAAATAGATTTTAAAAATGCTTTCTTATGATTTAATGTCAGAAATGAGACACACTGCTAAGACAAAAAAATAATTTTACTGGTGACATGATAGAAACAGCTTGACATTACTGACATGTTGCTGTCAATACAGAAAGGATTAGACACAGGTGTATTTCTGGAGAAAAAAATTTAAATTTTGGGTTTGTGGAAAAGTTGAAGCTTTAGTGGCTGAAATGACAAATGCATGTGAACATAATCTTAAAAAGTGAAAAACACTGACGACGTGAGCAGATTTTCCTTCTTTAGTGAAGCTGGTGTGGCGTGGCTGTGATGTGCTCACTGTTTCATGCTGCAGCAGGGACATGTAAACACTTTCTCTTCACTGCAGAGCTGAAACTACACAATCTCGTCTTCTTCTCCCTCCTCTTCCTCACGTGCGCGCGGAGCCTCAGACATGTGCACGTTAAATTCACAGAAACGAGACAAAGAAACAAAGCGGCGGCTCTGGAGGCCTCACCATCGTCTCTTATTGTCTTCTTCCTGTAACATTTCTCTCCTCGCTCTCGTGAGCCCTCCTCCTCGCCCCCTCCCCGCAGGGCTGATGAACCCGGGGACTCCTATGCGGCGAGGTTGTAAACAGCCTCTCCAATAAAGAATTTCAGGGCGGGGCTAAAAGGCAGCACCCACTGCCTCCTCTTCCTCCCTCCTTTGTTGTCGCTGCAGGTTAACCCTTTAAGCAGCCGCATCATTATCATCACCGCAGTCGTCATCGTTCTGACACGTGTGGTGGAAGTGATGACATCCTGTCTAAGTCAGACAAAGATGCACCTTCAGCTTCACCTGCTGCCTCACAGCACCTTCAGGTCGGCGGTGGCGGCTCAAACACATCCTGGATGTCAGAGAAGCTGCAGAGATGAAAGTGGAACAGAGGCAGCAGGCCGGGGTGATGTGAGTTCATTTTCAACTCCAAGTTCAGTGAGGTTGTGAAGTAAAAAAAGAGAAAAAAGGGGGAAGGAGGGGGGAGAAAAACACAGGCGGGCGATCCGTCCATAAAAAACGGTTTCCAGGCAGAAAACAGTCGCAGGCTTGTGCAGTAGGAGGCTGAGCTCAGCTGTTTGCAGCATGAAGTCAGAGTGCAGAAACCACAGCGCGCGCTCAGTGAGCCATGTCCCAGCTCTGCAGCAGGAAACTCACCTGGACCTCACCTGAACCTCAGCGCTAAGCCTAGAGACACAAGTCTAGAGACACAAAGGAGAATCTGTCTTCAGGGTGACGGCACCCTCAAACCTCCTCAAATTTAAAAACTCTCCAAACTCAAGAGAGGAGGTACAGAGGTAGAGGTGCAGAGATTTTCAAGTATTCAAGGACACGTTTTCACTTTACTGATTATAATTCATAGAAACACTGAGAGTCTGAATCATGACATCACACACATGTAATAAATCTTTGCATTTTTAGTGACCATGGTTCACTAAAGTGAGTCAGTCCTATGTTAAAATTTTACAGCAGAAATAAACATGTTTACAGCCTGATACACCAACTGTTTAGTCTCTGTAAGTAATTTCCTTCTTCATAAAACTGCCGTTAAACTTTAGTTACAGAATAAAGAGAAAGCAAAAGAGAGGAATAAGCAAAAAAAGGGTATCACTATATACAGGTGGCACAGTTTTATATACTGAAGACAAAGGAGACCAACAGTTTATCTTCATATCAGAAGTCAGAGACAAATATCACAATTGGCTTCAGTTTGCATTATTAGGGAAGTGGCTTCTTTGACTGACAGGTGGCACGTAGCTGCTAGCTGTCTGCCATCTTCACCCTGAACTGGACCTCGGGACCGTGTTTGTGCTGTTGGAGTGTTTTAAAGCATTTTTCCTGACATTAAAAATGCTCCATGTCATTGGTCATTTTTAATGACCTGGCTGCTGTGAGGTTGCTGTACTAACAAACCGTCTGAGCAGTAAAATTCTAGGATTTCATCTCTAAAGTGATGTCCTGTAAACACAAGACTTTTCTGCAACAATAAAGAGTAACATGAATACAAGTATAATGTTCTTACAACAGAAATGTAAAGTACTTTGTTTTCACATACCTGTGAAGAGAGTAAAGTTTTTTTTAATATATAAAATCTTTTCTAGAAGCAACTCTGAACATGTGAACCTTCTGGAGTGAAAATTTGCGATAACGATATAACTGATGATATAATTGACACTAGACAAAATACTTTACAGCTCCACAACTTTATTAGTGCAAAAAAAAAAGAAAATCAATGTATTTTCACTTAAACAAGCAGCTGTTTTTTTTATGTGCATTAAAGTTATATAAAAATGTAACAGTGCAAATACAAATTCCTTGCTGACAGTTTAACCAAAAGGCATTTCCAGTGGAAATTGGCCAACATATCCTCGGCATAAAAACATAGAAACAGCTTGACATCACTGACATGTTGCTGTCAATACAGAAAGGATTAGACGCACGTGTATTTCTGGAGAAAAAAAATAAAATTTGGGTTTTGTGGAAAAGTTGAAGCTTTAGTGGCTGAAATGACAAATGCATGTGAACATAATCTTAAAAAGTGAAAAACACTGATGACGTGAGCAGATTTTAGCTGCTTTTTATGTGCATTAAAGTCATATAAAAATTTAACAGTGCAAATGCAAATTCCTTGCTGACAGTTTAACCAAAAGGCATTTCCAGTGGAAATTGGCCGACATATCCTCGGCATAACCATGTAAAATATCCACAAATAGAGCCGTAATGCTCTGACAATCCATCAAGCGGTGCGGGTTCGTAGCAAAGTCGTACTAAAGCATTTGACAGATTTTTGAGCGCCGTGTACGACATAAAATTGTTTCGAGGTCAGTAAACACAACCAGAATTCATACATAGGGCACACGGGATTATAAGGGGCGCTGTCGATTTTCAGAAAAATCAAAGGATTGATTTTAAGTGTGCCGTATTTTCCAAAGAACACGGTAATAACGACGGCCCGCTAGCATGCTCTACCAAAAATAGTGCTTTGTTGTGTATCTGACGGACGAAAGCTAAACCAGTTCCACACCACTTAAGTTGCACCATTTTTACAAACCAATTCTTCAGTTTCATTCAACGATCCGCTTTCGCCCTTCTCATTCTCCGTCGCCGCCATGCTTTTTCCGCCATGTGCGTATGAAAACAAAGGCACTGCGCATGCGCGTTTTGCCCATATTCTATCGCGATATTTCATTTTCTTATCGTTGCCCAACATTACACCGCTATTACCGTGAACAGTATGATATGGCCCAGCCCTAGACTCAGTTTCCATGTCGGTTACAGTTTGTGAACAGCAGGTAGAAATCCTCGGCTCCACGGGAGCAGGGGTGCACATTACTGCAAGGTCAAAGGTCATTCCTCCTCCCAGACTTCCAAGAATTACAGCCCCCCATGGCAATGTTCCTACAGTCTTTAATGGGCGTCCACTGCCCGGCTCAGGTGTGTCAGACTGTTTGTGTTCGCACATGAGCTGACCTCCAACCAAACCTGACCCAAACAAACCAAGCTCAGCGGGTTTCGTCTGGTTTATTTAACCACTGACAGCTGCTCATAGGTTAGGATAGTTAGTTTAAGGCTGGAGATCCACTTGACTCACACAGTGATGAGTTTAAAGAGCTTTGATGAAAAACTAAAACTACAACTCTGAGACCAACAAAACAGCAGCAGGGTTTGTGTTCAGCCACTGCGAGCAGGTGAATGCTGACTACAAGAAGGTCAACACAGTCAGTGTTCAGCCCACTGCATCTGTTGCAGACGAGCTTAACAACTTCTATGCTCGTTTTGACGCAGACAACAGAGAGCAGATCCTCTACCCTCAGGAGGACAGTGAGGCTGCAACTTTAACTCTGAAAACAGAAGCTGTGAGATGGACCTTTAAAAAGGTAAATCCTCACAAAGCTCCAGGACCAGACGGCATCCCAGGCCGACTACTCAGAGTGTGTGCAAACGAGCTGGCAGAGGTGTTCACCAACATCTTCAACCTCTCCCTGAGGCAGTCAGTGGTCCCCACGTCCCTCAAAGCATCCACCATCATTCCCGTTCCCAAAAAATCAGTGGTCTCCTGTCTGAATGACTACCGTCCTGTTGCACTGACATCCGTCATCATGAAGTGCCTGGAGCGGCTGGTCAAAGGTCACATCTGCTCCTCCCTCCCTGACACACTGGACCCTCTTCAGTTTGCCTATCGGACAAACAGAGCCACAGAGGATGCCATCGCCCTGGCAACGCACACCACCCTCACTCACCTGGAGAAAGGGAACACATATGCAAGGATGCTCTTCATCGACTACAGCTCGGCATTTAACACCATCATCCCCTTGAAACTTGCCACGAAGCTCGTCGACCTTGGGCTGGGAACACCGATCTGCAGATAGATTCTAAACTTCCTCACAAACAGGCCCCAAGTGGTGAGAGTTGGTAAGCACACGTCCTCATCACTCATCCTAAACACAGGTACGCCACAGGGTTGTGTGCTTAGCCCCCTCCTATATTTCCTGTTCACACACGACTGTGTTGCTAAACACGACTCCAACAACATCATCAAGTTTGCGGATGACACAACCATCATAGGCCTCATCACAGACAACGATGAGACGGCCTATAGAGAGGAGGTGATGGTACTGTACAAGTGGTGTCTGGAAAATAACCTGACTCTCAACATCAGCAAAACTAGAGAGATGATAGTGGACTACCGGAAACGACCAGTCAGAGAACACCAGCCCAGCCACATCAACGGTGTCAAGGTCGAAAGGGTCAGCAGCTTCAAATTCCTTGGAGTCAACATCACTGGGGACTTCTCCTGGACCCTTCACACAGACACTGCTATCAGGAAAGCTTGCCAGCGGTTTTACTTCCTGAGGAGGCTGAGGAAGTTTAGCATGAATGCCAACATCACCTCAAATTTTTACAGGTGTGCAATTGAGAGCTTGCTGACGAGCTGCATCACAGTTTGGTACGGAAGCTGCTCTGCCAGCAGCCGTGAAGGCAGCAGAGCACATCACTGGTACGAGGCTTCCTGCCATTCAGGACATTTATCTCCAGCGATGCCTCCGTAAAGCACACAGCATCATCAAGGACCACAGCCACCCAGCACATCAGCTGTTCTCCTTGTTACCATCTGGCAGACGTTACAGGAGCCTGTCTGCTCGGACTACAAGACTTAAAAACAGTTTTTACCACCAAGCCATACGACACCTCAACCACAACACTTAAACACACACAACACAGCACTCAGAAGCTACCCTGCAGCTTCATGAGTACTCTGTTTAATCTGTACTGGTCACTTCACTTTATTGTTATTGATATTTATATTTCTGCTGCTCATTCCTGTGCAATATCCCATCTGCCCTCCCGTCATATTTCTTTTCAAGATTTTCTTATTTAATCACTAGTGTACATATATTTATATTTATAGATACATATATATTTAGTCATCTTTTCTCTTTTACCATGTCTCTCTAATATTTTGCTCCTTACTATTTTTCTATTTTTTATTATTATTTTATTTTATTTTATTTTATTATATTTTCTCCTACTGTATCATGCTGCTGAGTGACTGCTGCTTGTCAAACACATTTCATTGCAATGTTGACCCTGTGCTAACTTGCATATGACAAATAAAACTGAAAACTGAAACTGAATGCTGCTGAAGGTGACTGCCTGCAGCAGAAAACGGCTCCAAGTTTATTTCTAAGGTTAGTTCTGAGCCCGTTCCTGAGTTAAGCTCCTGACCAGTGACCAGTGTTGGCGTGCCGTCAGCTGACGTGGTCTCTGTCACACATTAAAGTGAACTGATTAAAGTTGTTTCTTTACTTTTCCAACACACCTGGCCTCCTCTGACTGGCTGTGGCTGCTCTGATTGGTCAGAACCGCCTCAGTATACAGGGAGTGCAGAATTATTAGGCAAATGAGTATTTTGTCCACATCATCCTCTTCATGCATGTTGTCTTACTCCAAGCTGTATAGGCTCGAAAGCCTACTACCAATTAAGCATATTAGGTGATGTGCATCTCTGTAATGAGAAGGGGTGTGGTCTAATGACATCAACACCCTATATCAGGTGTGCATAATTATTAGGCAACGTCCTTTCCTTTGGCAAAATGGGTCAAAAGAAGGACTTGACAGGCTCAGAAAAGTCAAAAATAGTGAGATATCTTGCAGAGGGATGCAGCAGTCTCAAAATTGCAAAGCTTCTGAAGTGTGATCATCGAACAATCAAGCGTTTCATTCAAAATAGTCAACAGGGTCGCAAGAAGCGTGTGGAAAAACCAAGGCGCCAAATAACTGCCCATGAACTGAGAAAAGTCAAGCGTGCAGCTGCCAAGATGCCACTTGCCACCAGTTTGGCCATATTTCAGAGCTGCAACATCACTGGAGTGCCCAAAAGCACAAGGAGTGCAATACTCAGAGACATGGCCAAGGTAAGAAAGGCTGAAAGACGACCACCACTGAACAAGACACACAAGCTGAAACGTCAAGACTGGGCCAAGAAATATCTCAAGACTGGTTTTTCTAAGGTTTTATGGACTGATGAAATGAGAGCGAGTCTTGATGGGCCAGATGGATGGGCCCGTGGCTGGATTGGTAAAGGGCAGAGAGCTCCAGTCCGACTCAGACGCCAGCAAGGTGGAGGGGGAGTACTGGTTTGGGCTGGTATCATCAAAGATGAGCTTGTGGGGCCTTTTCGGGTTGAGGATGGAGTCAAGCTCAACTCCCAATCCTACTGCCAGTTTTTGGAAGACACCTTCTTCAAGCAGTGGTACAGGAAGAAGTCTGCATCCTTCAAGAAAAACATGATTTTCATGCAGGACAATGCTCCATCACACGCGTCCAAGTACTCCACAGCGTGGCTGGCAAGAAAGGGTATAAAAGAAGAAAAACTAATGACATGGCCACCTTGTTCACCTGATCTGAACCCCATTGAGAACCTGTGGTCCATCATCAAATGTGAGATTTACAAGGAGGGAAAACAGTACACCTCTCTGAACAGTGTCTGGGAGGCTGTGGTTGCTGCTGCACGCAATGTTGATGGTGAACAGATCAAAACACTGACAGAATCCATGGATGGCAGGCTTTTGAGTGTCCTTGCAAAGAAAGGTGGCTATATTGGTCGCTGATTTGTTTTTGTTTGGTTTTTGAATGTCAGAAATGTATATTTGTGAATGTGGAGATGTTATATTGGTTTCAATGGTAAAAATAAAAAATTGAAATGGGTATATATTTGTTTTTTGTTAAGTTGCCTAATAATTATGCACAGTAATAGTCACCTGCACACACAGATATCCCCCTAAAATAGCTAAAACTAAAAACTACTTCCAGAAACATTCAGCTTTGATATTAATGAGTTTTTTGGGTTCATTGAGAACATGGTTGTTGTTCAATAATAAAATTATTCCTCACAAATACAACTTGCCTAATAATTCTGCACTCCCTGTAGTTTTGCAGTAGTCTGAAACACGTCTGCAGGTTTCAGTTGTGCAGTCAGACCAGCTGACCTCATCGACCAGCGACACACCCAGCCCTATTAAACATGTGTGAGGGAGAGGAAGGAGGGGGTGAGGGGGTGGGTGGGGTCACTCAAATGTAGGTCAAACTCCATCCGTCATCCTGTACAAGGCGGGCGGCGCACCAAACGCCCTCAACACATACACTGTACAAATGTTTTCTTTTTCTGTGGTGCTGCAGAGGGGGAAACAGAGGCTCAGAGCAGGGGCCGGACCGAGGGCTCTCAGAGACCCCTGTTTTCCTTCCCTCCTTCTCTTACTTTGTTTCCTTCTCCTGGCCTTCTTCACTTCGTCCTCCACGGTCAGTTCATCAGTTTTTATTTTTTTGCTTTAGCTGAGTCAGTTGATTCCAGGCCAGTGTAAACAAACATTTCCTGTGTCGCTCATTTCCTGTTTGGCCACTTTAATGACGCCTGGTGGATGGTCCTGGTGTGTGACAGAGGGAACAGCAGAGCAGACATCAAACTGCAGACGCATCATCACAACAACGCTCACAAGAACCGGGTTTAATCCTCAGAACTTTACACTGAACTTAAATGTTTTCATATTTGAAGCTCCAACTGTGATTAAAATAGGAATAAAGACAGAAACGAGGGAATCAGATGGACAAAAACAACCCCTCTGATTCTGTTTTTACAGTTTAAGTTTTGAAATGAAACTGTATTTCCTGTTTTCCTCTCAGACGTGCTTTAGTCTTTATGCAGCAGCATTAAGTTTTGTTTTTTTTTTGTCGGGATTAAAACTGAGGATAGAGTCTGAGCTTCAGAGCAAATCAAAAATACATCAAACCTTTAAGGCTTTAAGGAAGAAATTTCATTTATCTACGTTTTAATACGGACAGGTAAAAACATTCCACAGAATATGAGTGTTTGTATTTGTTCTTGTGTCACTTTCAGTTTTGGGTCTGAATATTTGAGTTTCTGCTACATTAAAAAAAAAGTGTTTCAAGCTTCTTTCTCTGACAGTTTGTGATGAAGTTTTGGTTTAATCTCTGCGTCCAGCAGAATAGAATCAAAGTCTGTGACTCTGAAGAAGAACCTGAATTTCTTCTTTGATTTCAGTCTTTTTTTAAACAATGTTTTTAAAATATGCGACACAAACATTAAGTTTTTCTTGGTTTTAATTTAATCTGATTTAAATTCTTTACAGCAAACAGACATTTTCCTTTTTTTCTGAACAAAATTTAAATCTGCACTTTACTGAAATAAACCCTGAAATTATTCATTTCTTTGGAGCACCAGAATGAAAGAAAAAATCTTTGAATTTCTTTGAAGTCAGTGGTTTTTAAATAAAATCTTCTCATTTAAATCTGACACACAGACGTTTAAGGTCAACTGGTTTTTGTTTGGAAATCAGTATCAATAATTCAGAAAAAAAGATGTTTGTAGTTTTGAGAAGAATCTTTTCCTGATTAAAAAATAATAATTCTACTTTTGGGGAAATTAACGAAATATGGACGGTATATTCTGACCTGCAGTCTGATTTATTAGTTTATCGATCACTGATAGATCTATCCTACCTCAAGTTTTATCCTCTGAGAGTCAAACTTTCTGCTTCTGTGCAGTTCACGTTCACCAACCTTAAACACAGCAGAAACAAAGTGCAGACGTAGTCGATAAAGTTTTACTGACATGAGAACAAACAGATTATTATTTCATGAGGTAAAAATGGCTTAAAAGTCTAGGTTGAAACTCAGTCTGAGAATTTCATGTCCTCTGATTTTTAATTTCTAAGTTTGTTTAAATAGGGGTCAGATGACAGAGATCCTTTGCAAAGAGCCAAGTTTCTTTCCAGGAACTGTGGAGTGAAATCTGGACTTCTTCCAGATGTTTAGTTTGTGATGGCAGGGGAGTTGATGTGTTTAAGGTCCACGCGGAGTTGGCTCTTTGAGCGCTGAACTCACAGTTTTCAACAGGAAGTGTGGTTTTTTTGAAAGTTTTTTTTTTTTTTTAAAGCTGCAAAAACACAAGCTAACAGTCAGCACACAGAACTGAGCCGAGAGAGCTCATCTGTTTCCTGAGGATTATTTGAATATTATTAGAGGTTAAAAAGACAGACCTGAAGCCTCTCCAGTTAAAAGATTAATGCAGTAGTCAGTTATTTAAACTACTCGTTTAGTGTGACTTCTTATTTTCTGAATCTACAGCAATGGTGATGGCACGCTGCAGGTTAGTACTTGAGTAAATGAACGATTTCAAACTCAACCGGGAAAAAACAACCTGAGACTTCTGAGGCTGAAACAACAACCAATACACTCCCATGTTAAAACTTCACAGCAGAAATAAACATGTTTACAGCCTGATACACAAATTGGTTGTTCTCTACAGAGAATTTCCCCCTTCATAACACCCATTTTAAACTTTTGCTACAGAATAAAAAGGAAGTAAAAGAATAACCAGAAGGGTGTCACTATATGCAGATTACATAATTTTACACATTGAAGAACAGAGTCTAACAGTTTGTTTGGGTTCATATCAGAAGTAAGATACAGATATCACAACCTGTTTAAATTGTATTAAGGCTTAAAGTTTGCATTATTAGGGGTGTGGCCTTTTTGACTGACCGGTGAATGACAAAACACAGGTGCCAGTAGCTGCTAGCTGTCTGCTAGCAGATACCTCAGCTAATTAGAGTCCCTGAACTGGACCTGTGGGCTATGTTTGTGCTGTTGGGGCACTTTTTAATGATCTCACTAATAACATGGATGCTGTGCAATCTCATCCAAATATGGTGAGCACTGGAAACAAAATGGCATCAAAATGAAATTTAAAAAAAAAAAAAAAAAAAAAAAAAAAAAAAGACTGAGGATTGGGAAAAACCAAAAGGTGATGTGACAGAAGCGAGCTCTGTCTTATACACGATGGTTACGATCATGCGTTTAGAAAGAAACAAAGCTTCTATTTTGTCAGATGCTTGGAGCTGGTGACCAGGCTCCTTGTAGACATTTTTGTACATCGTCTGCTGCGCCAACCAATACAGGAAGTACTACTCACAAAGTACTGAAGCTGAGATGAACCAGCAGGCCTTGAATGCAGTACGATGGCGTTTATGGCACACAGAGAAATTCAATAAAACATTTACAGCTCAGAGTTCATCTGAGGACTCGATGCCAGTGTCAACCAACTGTAAGTGAATGCAACACAAAGCTTCTTTGATGGCTACTCTCTGTAGTATCACCATGGCAACCTGCCGAACACTGTAATGTTACCCTAGCAACAGCTGTGGTAAATGAAGGTGGACAAACAACTGGTGAAAACAAATGAATGAAGTTAAAAATGAAGCATGAGATGCTGATGTTACTTTATTGTATTTGATTCTACTTTCATTTTATTTTTGTTTTCTGATTAACTCAAATGACCTGCAGAGGAGAGGCCATAGCAGCAGCGACTCGATGGAGCGAGCACACCTGAAGTCAAACAGTTGGCTCAGGTTGCCTCAGACGTCTTCTAACTTGGATGTCTTTACATCGTTTTAGAAACCAGCTGCAGCACATCATCAGAGAATTGCTATCCCAGAAAGAGCTGAGGAGAGCCCCAGATGAGGGGTCACTCAGCAGCCGCGGAGCAGAAGCCAGGGGGGGGGTTGCAGTGACGCGCCCGTGAGCTCCGTCGGCAGGCAGCTGTGCCTGTGACCGAGCCCCAGGCCGAGAGGCTGACAGCACCCCACCCCCGAAGTGGCCCGAGTGAGCCCCAGGCTCCAGGCCCCGACAAGCAGCCACCAAGGAGTGAGCCGGTGTGTACCTGGACACCCATCCCCGGACACACTGTAATATCCTTTATCTATCCAGGTGAATGTCTCATTGAGATTTAAAACTTTTCCAGTGGCCATCATGGCAGCAAAAGTTACAAGACATAACAAGTAAAAAACAAATACATTTATATGTAAAAACATCATTAAGAGCGACATTAAAAACAGTCACACTGACTAGAAGAGTTATTCTCTCTTTAAAATGGACTTAAACTCCATTTTGTTCCTTCTGTAGATAATTCCAAGAAACAGGCACAGCGTATTTCAAAGTCTCTTTTCCTATGTTCTGTTTTGATTTTAAGAAAAAAAAAAAAATCATTTGTATGACGTTGTGAGAGTGAAGACTATATTGGTTGTGGTTTTTACACATATAAACACAAAGATAAGTTATGAGCTAAACCTGCACAATTCAGGGGTTTATAGTAAGAAAACATTACAAAAGGTCACGTGTTGGCCACAGTTTCTTCTTCTGCAGGTGGAAACCAGAGGTGAGCAGTTCTGCTTCCTCAGGACTGACACAAGTAACAGACCAGAGTAAGACCTGAAACACTGCTTCACCTTTAACCTTTGGTTGGTCAACAGTTAGGGTTAGTACAGCTGTTTCTGCTGCTGCTGCCGCCATCTGCCCAGCAGCAGAGACAGCTGTTCACAATCATTTCAATCATTGAGGTCAAGATATATTAACACGGCGCAGACTGTACATGAAGTAAAGGTCACCCTGTGTCAGATGGAGGTCAGCTGAGGTAAATAAGTCCTTAGCTCCTCCTCTAAACTACAGCTGCCTCCACCCTTCATACTACAACCGCAAGCTGTTTTCTAGCTTCTGAAGCCAGAAGATCTCAAACTCGCCCAAAAAACATTCAGCTGCAGAGGGAGGAGGAGGAGCCACAGAATCAAGCAGCCAAAAGAAGCTCTGAGCTCAACTTTTCCACAAACATCTGGCCAGCTGCTCGGCGCTGCTGCTGTAATGGACCTCAGCAGTTTCAGTGTGTGCTACCTGTAACAGGCTGCTCTCCATTAGTGTGATTGAACATCACCTCCTGCTGGTCACTCTTAGTCAGTGCAGCACTCCTGTTCATCCATGGCACACAGGGCAGTCCCCTGGAGAGTCACACAGTCTGCTCAAATATTCAGGACAGCAAGTTTAACAACTTTAAATCTACACAATTTAAAAGCTCTTCCAGCTCCATCCACACACATGCAGAACTACACCCTCATCACATGCCACACATCCATTAGTCTTCCAGGTACTGCGTGCTCCCCGCCTGCAGATACCATTCCCAACCCAATGCTGCAACTCTCCATCAGATCCTGTTGTTCAAACTACAAATCTTTTCCTCCTTTAGAGAGATCTCTCTCCTTTTTAGGAAACGCTCTGATCAAATTTTCTTCCTATTGACAGAAAAATCTGTTTTAATGCAATTAATCAAAGACAAGAGCAGCCCTTTTAGGTTTATTAAAAATGTCTTTGGTTTAAACAAAAACACGGAGGTAGCAGAAACAGCCAAATGTCCCACAGATGCTGCAAATTCTCAGCTCTTCCTACTTCGCTGCCGTTTCCTGTGTGAAGCCCGGGTCCCGACTGAAGCCTCAGCCGTCCTGGGTGATGTCCGGGTCCTCCTTGGTGACGTCCGGGTGTTGAGTGAAGCCTGGGCCTCGGGTGAAGCCCCGGCGGTCTCAGCCGAAGCCCCGGCATTGGCCTTGCTCTTCCCTCTGTACAGTCTGGTGTCAAAGATCCTCCTCTCCACACTCAGGACCTCCTCATAGAGGCAAAACGGCTTCACGTCCAACATGAAGGCGAAAAGCTGCAGCAGCCAGATGAAGGAGCGTGGCAGCGTTGCCTCCACCTCCTTGTAATGACTGTTGTAGCACCTGCAGGAGGAGGCAAGATTTAAGTGTCAATGCATCGTCATGGGAACGTTTGAACAGATGAGGGGAAATTTGGCATTATGATGTGGGATCAGTTTGTTGTCGGGCCTAGTCACAAGTTTGAGGTCTTCCAGGAGATCTCATTCAGCAAATCAGTTTAAAACCCACTAATGAGCATCGAAGGAATCGAAGGAGCTTGGAAAGAAAAGCATCTGGACTTCTTTAAGTTTCTTGAAGACGTTTCGTTCTCATCTGAGAAGCATCTTCAGTTCTAAGAGCAATTGTTGATTCCCCAAGAGAAAGGATGCCCCAAATGTCTACATTTTGGACAGAGAATGTCTTCTCTGGTTTGAAAGAGGAGTGGAAAAAAAAAGCCATCTATGGTCGTGTCCAAATTCATGGGCTGCATCCTCCTGAGGACCCAGCCTTCACGATCTACGTGGGCCGGGTCCTCAGAAGGTTGGGTAGGCCGGAAGTAAACAGCTGGGGAAATTGGATGGTCTAGCCTTCTGATTAGCGTCACCGCTGTCTCGGTGGAGTTTAATAAACTCAGCCGTCTGCTCCTTGCTGTCTAAAATATAACAGGACACTGGCGTAAACTCTCAACCGTCTCACACTTCTGTTTAATCAGTTTTCTGTTTGACGTTTATTCAGCTGTGTGAAGATCCCGGAGGAACCCACCCGGGGGATTAATAAAGTTTTATTTTATCTAATAACTTTAATCTCAGCCAAACCGATTTACTCACAAACAAATAAAACACTGAAAAAAGCCCAACAATAACATTTTTAGGTTGTCTAAGTGACTTATATATTACGTTTAACCTGAGTAGCGAAACTCTGCGGTGATCTGAAAATGATGTGCCGGGAGTTGTGCTGTTCTCGGCGGCTTCAGTGACCCTCGAGCTCCCGGCTTCCTATCGAGCTGGTGGGTAGCAGATGCTCCGAAAACGTTGAAGCACTTTTGCAAATATGCAATATCTTGATAAACCGAGCAAATATTTGATGTTTACATAAGTACTTTCTCGCCTGAAAATATGTTAAAAGTTCATTTTGTGACCCAGAAAGATTAGTACGAGTAATTTTAAAACTTAGTAGCGGCCGCCATTGTTGGAAACTGGAGTTTGGCTGGGCCGCGCTATGAATTCTGGGATATGGTAGGCCACGAAGGACACACCCGACCCATCCTTCAAATTCGGGAAAAGGAGGACACATTTGTCGGCTGCTTTCGGAGGAGTCTACGAATTTGGACAGCCTTCGGCGCGTCGCTGTGACATAATCGGTCTACAAATGCGGCCTCGGGAGGATGCAGCCCATGAATTTGGACACGACCTATGTCTACTGTGAAAACCATCTTTAAACAGAGGGCGGGGCTTATGACACCAACTGTCTGCCATCTATAATCCAGTTTTGAGATCCTTCCCAGACACTGACATCCGGGGCCATTTGACTTCAGTAAGAACTGAAGAAGCTTCCCAAGAAATTTAAAGTCCAGACGCTTTTCTAAGCTCCTTAGACTATGATGACTTGGATGACCGAAACCCTTCACAGACATGAGGTAAGAAGCGTCATTCTGTAAGCGATCGAACCCAGCGTCCAGTCTGTGAGGCAACATCAGTCCAACCTTCATGACATACAGAACACCAGTACATCTCCATATATCACCGCTTTGTCATCACCCTGAGGGGGAAACTTCAACCAGCCAGTGAACGTCATAGAGCTCACAACTCCTAACCATCACATTACTCCACCACGCTTGGCAGGTAACTTCCTCCTCCACCCAATTTTTTTCTTCCTGACACTTCACACTAAGATTCTTTGTTCATGCATCGCTATTTTCAGTCCTCTGTCATCAGCTCAGTTTAAAATGACTAAAGCCTTAAACGACCAAATAGACTCACCAGAACTTCTGTCCTCTGAGAACAACTTGTCAAAAGATCTCAAGCCAAGATGTGTACTACTCCCTTTACTGGCCATTCTCCAAGGTTTAAAACTATAAATCTCAATTTTTTACTGAATTATTTCATAAAGCTGACTGCTGATGACCAGCGATCTACAAGCGCTGATGTTTATGTCGTGCAATCTTCTATTTTTGCTCTATACAAGCAGCAGTACACTCTTAAGTGTGAAATCTTCACTTTCCTCTTTGGAAGTTTCTCTCTTTGAGGCAAGTTTCTGGAGAAAATATTCCTCTTTGGTCATTTTGAGATTTTTGTGCATTTTGATATTTCAACCTGAGACTGAAGCTGTGAGTGACTCACAAGCAGCGTCTGAGCGCCGGGTGCCAGTACATGTCGTTCAGCGGAGTCAGGAAGTCGTATCTACGGGTCACGACCTCGTCGAGCTTCATGTGGTGCAGACTGGGACCGTCTGATTCCTCCTCGTCCCCCCAGCAGAATATGAAGCTCGATGGTCCTACGTCCTGGAGCCCCGATGGACAGGAAGCCAGCTTCTCGAAACACAGCTGGACCTGCTCTGCAATTCCTGCACAAACAACAGAGGGAGCGTGTCGCATCTCAGGATGTTTTTTCATGTGCTTCAGATTAATTTTGCAGAGAGAAATGAATATACAGGAAAGGACAGGACTTCACCTCTCTTTCACAATAAGATCAGCCAATTAAATTTCTTACTTTTTTTTTTAATCATCGAACACTTTTCTTTCTTGTTTGGGTAAATTTGTTTCTTTGACTTCCACTGCTTCCTGCAGAGAAGAAAAAAAAAAAAAAAAAAAGCATATCAGGAACTCTTCATCAAAAACAGAAAGCACGGGTTTAAAAAAAAAAAAAAAAAATCTTTTTTTTTTTTTTTTTAAAGGAACACAAGCAGCTATTAAGCAGCTTCAAATGTCTCCACATCTGCAGGTGTCCGAGTCAGACACCAGAGTCAAACTCACATTATTCACATAAAAACACAAAGAAAAAAAAAAAAAAAAAAAAAAAAAAAAAAGAGCCCATTATTCCTTAACGTAACACACAGATTGCAAACTTCCTGTGTGCAGATACGCCAATGACGTCACGCTTTAAAATCAGGACTAAAATCTGATTTCTGCACACAGATCCACCTCAGGGGAAATACCGCTGATGTCCTACCTGGAGACATTCTGGTCTCTCCTCTCTTGAGCTCGAATCAGAGCGGCCTGCATCACTTTGTACCACCTCCTCAGGTTAAACACCTTACCTGTGGATCCACACAGAGACAGAGTCGCACACAAGCCACGTCTAGAAGGGGTCACGCTCAAAGGTCAAAAGGGCAGAAAAGTTCCAAGATCAGACATAGTTCGTCATCTGTATACAGTCATTCACAAACACGTGCAGTCAGCCATTGATTTTCAAACTGATCATGTTATCGAATAGCTCCTTACATCTGTGCCATGTTATTTTTTTAATAAATATAAACCCAACCTGAGTCCTTCTGTCGTCCAAGATCATTGGACAGATGCCTGAAAGATAGAACCAATCACAGTCAGCACACCTGGAGCCCTGCCGGAGGTCGTCTGACGGCGTGAAAGATACGTACCACTCGGTCATGTCGTCCAGGCAAAAGAACAGCTTCAGAGTGACGATGATGAGGGCAGCGGCTTGCACGTCATACCGTGGCAGGGTGGGGTGATTGTGGGGGTCAAATGTGTGGAGCGTTTGATCCATCATACCGGTGTGCTCCAACAGCCTGCAGACCCAGGGGTGGAGCTCATCTGACAGGAAACAGGCGTGTACAGGTACACTGTCAGTGTTTGTATGTAAAGAAGGTCGCCTCCAGCAGAGACCATTATCGGTCAGAACACTGAAGTAGTCGTTACCGGGCAGGTTGACATCGGACAGGTATCTGAGGCTGAGCAGCGCCGGGTGCAGCAGGGTCTGCTGACTGATTGGAGGAAAAGCAGGAAGCTGCAGGAACTGAATGAGAGTCTCGGCCTCTTTATGAACGGCGTGATGAGACGGGACCGTCTACAGAAACCAGGTGAGAGCCAAGTCACGCATCATTACCAGGGCCAGGTAATAAACAAGATGGCGGCTTTCTCACCTCAACTACAAAGATGAGGGAGTCCTTCCCAGTGACTTTCATCTCCTCGGGAAGCTGCTCATAGGCGTTCAAGTACGGGATGTGACCCTCATTCACAAGCCTGCGAAACATCACGTTCATCCAGGTGAAACACACTGGTTAAAACCCCTCAGCCACGCAAGTGCAGGTGGGTGCAAGTGGTACCTGAGCAGGTCGCTGAGCGTCAGCGCCTCACGGCTCCACACCAGAGCCAGGTAGATCAGAGACAGTGTCTTCTTCATGCTCAGCAGACTCTGGCTCCGCTTCTTCCTGGCCGACAGGTAGGTGAGGGTGTCCGAGGAGCCGGACCAAAAACCAGAATTCTCTGAGGTTAAACGAGCAGTCAACTAACGCAGGAAACCTCATCTGGTCATATGACCTGACACTGAAACTTTTACAGGAGCTTCCTGTCAGACTGAGGACGCTTCCAGCACCGTACCTGTGTTTGAGCCCGCCGTGCTTGCTGGGTTCGACTCGCCATCTGTGCAGCTGATCCCCTCGCTGGCGCTCTCCAAGTCAGAGCCCACAGCTCTCTGAGGATTTAGATTTAATTATTAAATCTCAAAAAATGAAATAAATCAAATGAAATCAATAACCAAAAAAAATAAAATAAAACTTAGTAGATGAAGTAAAACATAGAAAATCAAATAAAATGATTAAATATACAAAAAGAATACAAATTTTTTAAAAAAAGTGAAATAAATAAGAAAATAAAGACAAAACTAATCAAAATTAAGGATTAAAAATACACAAATCAAATAAAAATACAAAAAAGAAATGAAAATGGATTAAAAACAAAGGTGAAACTGCCAGGAGACAGATAGATAGACAGATAGACAGATAGATAGATAAAGCTGACAAGCAGTTTCCAGGCACCACCATAAAAACTCACCACTCTGAACTTGCAGCTCCTCACGGGGTCGTGGGTGTAGGCCTGGCGACTTTTCTGCAGGTAACACCTCCACAGAGGACACAGCACATCATCCTGAAACAGTAACACCAGTTAGGCCTCTGATTGATTGCTTTGTGGTTAACAGAGAGGAGACGGACCTTAAATTGAGGATGGACTCCAAGCACGAGCAGAGCATCGGCCTGGTTCTTCAGGATAAACTGGAAACCCTCGCAGACCATCCACACGTGACCACGCTCTAAGACAAACAGACACGTTAAACAGGATATGACATCATTGATTTATGCTGCTGCTGATCGGACACTGACCGGCCTGCTTCTTGCGGGGTCCTCTGATGGTCGACACCCTGCTGGACAACTTTAAGAAGGACAGGTCCACCACCTCCCGGGTCCTCTGAGGACACAGTCACATGTTAGGCAACAGAATAAGGAGGTCCTCTACACGTGGGCTTAACCACCAACACCATATTGTTAAAAGAAGCATCTTAAAGCATGTTTATGGAGTTCTGAATTCCCTATATCCCCATAACATATTCATACTCATCCACCTGTGTAGTAAAAAGAGTGTCTCTGAAAGGGCACTGAAGAGACCCTGACACCTCAACCTCCAGTTACAGACCACTGTACAGGTCATAATGACGAAGATGTTTTTACCTCGATCACGTTGTGGCAGGACCTGCAGTAGAAGCGACCCTCGTCCGAAATGCCCCAGTCCACTGCTGAACACTGGGCACAGGGCACCGTGTACTCGGCCTGCACGCGCGCACACATACACAGACACACGGTAATGCTCAGGTGTTTCTGTAAATATTCTAATGAATAAATTAATCTTTCAGTCTTAAAAAAACAAAACAAAAAACGTACTTCATGTTTTTATTAACTTTATATAATACTAAGTGCAATAATCCTTTCTGTCATCGTTGTATTTTTACTCAGTTGTATATAGTATTTGTATTCTATTTTTATCTTATTGTATATTTATTTTATTTTATTCTACTGTATATAGTATTTTATTTTATTCTATTCTGTACAGTTGTGTACTGTATTTATTCTTATTGTATTCTAATTTTTGCCTCATAACTTTTGCACTGTCCACTTCCTGCTGTGACAAAACAAATTTCCCACGTGTGGGACTAATAAAGGTTATCTTATCTTATCTTATATTCGTGCATTCAGCTCTTAATGAACAGCGGAGGAGAAATCAGAGCTAATGTTCACGTTCAAATGCCTTTGAAAACAAATTTATGTACAACAGCTGGTGAAACTGTACAGCAGCGCCCACGGGAAAGAAGGTCAACAATTAAACCTCCAGATCCTAAACACTTCACCCACAAAAGTCTAGACGTCATTAACAACGATTGCTAAAATAATCCGTCTATGTTTATCGGGAATATTTATTTGCGTTTTCATTTGTTAACTTTAAGGCTTCTTTGAGACTTTCTGAGTATTTCGACACACAATGTAGTTAAAATCAAATTTTAAATCAAAACTCATTAAGCGTACACAGTTCACAGGTACTGGTAGAGGAGTTTATTTTGAACATTATGGATAAACTGTCGCTGATATTACGCTAACGGATTTTAATTGAAGAGAACAGTTATTAAATGTGTGCCGATTAATTACTCAACGGCTGCGGAGTCACACAAACCTGTTAAATGTCTGAAGTTAAAGTTGGAGACTGAATGTCGTGCCAATCATCTTAAAACACTAATATTTTTAATTGAGTTTGGTAGGACCAAACTAGCTGACAACTGCGTTCACCGTAGGTTGCGTAAAATGAAACGGCCGGTTTATGAGAGCACCGGGAGACTCACCGTGTGTTCGTCATCCATCCTGAGTAGAAAACTGCCGCTTTAACACGAAACTTTGGATTTTGTCAGCACTTTGTTACAACCGCACGTGCCTCTGGTTGGAGACGCTGGGACTCTTCTTCTTCGCGCATGATTTCTGTGAGACTGAACGCCTCTCTGCTGCAACCACAGGCCAGATTACATACTTCAACTACTTCTACTCAGCTGTAAAATAAAATAAAAATGCTTTATTTAAATATTGTTGTAAGTAAAAATAATACATGTGCTATACTGTGTTACATGTGTTTAAAATAACAAATGATAAATGTGTCTTTTATACTTTTTTTTTTTTTTTTACATCTCCTCGTATAAATATACTAAGTATTAATTTTCTGGATGTTTCTAAATCACTTTAGTGAGAGTTTTTCTTCCTCCAGATGATGATGATGATGAGTTTCTGATGTGCTCTGTGTTTCTAAGCGGATTTGATGAGGTCAGAGGTTATAAATAGATGCCAGATGTCTCTCTGATTCTCTTATATAAGGTGACCCCCCCCCCCCCCCCCCCACACACACACACACACACACACACACACACACACATATACGTACAGACAGAATGATGGTTTGATTGATTTTTTATTATTGATCTAGCTGAGGCGGATCAGCTGTTATCAATCACTGTCACGGGAATGGTTTCGCGAGCTTTTTGTTGGACTCGTGTGCAAAGCTTACAACAAAACAAACACAAACGCCTGATAGATTTTCAAAATAAAACATGTGCGGGTAAACGCTTTTCTTTGTGAAACATTTCTAAAACAACTGAAGGTTTGATTATTGCTTTGCTATTAAAAGAAAAGCAAAGAGGGCTATACAACACAGACATCCCACTAAACAAAAGAAATTGATTATTTATTAATTAGAAACACATTTGTATGTATACATTACTATTTGTATTTTAAATTTAAATAGTATACTTTTATTTGTTATTTATTCATCAAGTTAATTTCATTAAATTAATTAAATGTTGTATTATATTTATTACTTTAAAATGAACTTTTTTTAAAACTTGTTTTAGTTTTAAAGTTAAGATGACAGCACTCCCCCTCCAGTCTAAAAGATTTCCATCATTAAAATTTATTGAAATATTTACTATTAGCTACCGTGCGTTTGTTTTCAACAGTATTGATTATTAATCGAATTAATACTTTTTTAATCGTACCCTTAAAATCCCTTGCTTTTACTGTGAAAGCCCTCGGGCCTACTTCCGCCCTGCTTCCTCGGCTCTCGGTAGCTTCACTCGGACGCTCTCTGACTTCCTGGTGAGTGGGGGCGTTTGTTCTGCCCGTTTCCAAACACAACAAAGACTCGAGTGGGGTGAGATTTAGTGAGGTCGGTCCAGAGATGAGCTTTAAAGCTTAAATTTGTGTCTGAGCTGCGGTTGGAGTTTAATCTGATGCTAGGACGTTGAAGCGGGCGGCGGAAGGTCTTCATTCAGTCCGCCCCGACGGTTCAACATGTGGCTGCTTTTCGCCTTTTTAGCCGCTTTCACCGCTTTAACGAAGGCCGCCGTCCCCCCGGACACGACGGAGCAGGACTTCAGTGAGTGTTTAAAACTGAATTTAATCGTAAATGTGTCCTTTGTGAGAGCCGCCTTTCCGCCGGAAAAGTTCATGTTTGAGGCAGAATGTATGGAGGACCGCTCATGTCAAACAAAAGTTTAATTCGCATAAAAATCACAGATAATTAAATAAATGGCTGAGTGCAGGATTATTCAACTGGATCATGATAGTAGTTTATTAAATGGAAAATCAAGTCAAATGAGATTAAAAGTTAACATTTTGACCAGATATTTAACTATTATAAAAAAATCACAATACATGAACTTAAAAATAAAAAAGTCATAATAAGAGAAGTGTAGGGAGTTAATTGTGCCTTTTAAGAAAGAAAAAGCAAAACCAAGAATAATGCTGTGCCATAACGATGTTAGCATATGTCACTGGTTTCTAATCATGATGTCATCATTTGACAGGAAATGAGATGATAAAAAGTGCAGAGTACTGAAGTTTAATATTTTAACTTCGTTTATCGTTACAAACTTTTTCCTTTTTTTTTCATAAAAGGAAAAAGTGGATGGAAAAACTTACATTTCTATTAAATATAAAGTCTGCAGCATTTCATTTGTGTTAATTATTAACTGATGTGTTGAGTTTGGTCACTTGTTGGCGTGTGGTAGAGCTGAGGTATTTCACAGGATTTTCAATGCTAACAGGCAGGTCTGCGTTTCCTCCGCAGTGTCTCTCAGAGCGATGCTGGATGACTTTGATGTGCTGCCTCTCTCCAGCCTGCAGACGCACTCCGTCCGCCGTCGTGACGTCCAGACTCAGACGCACGTGGAGAAGCTGATCAGCTTCAGCGCCCTGCAAAGGTAAGATGGCGGCGTCCGTCCATGCAGCTCTGTGCCATTTCTTTGATTTGTAAAATCTGAACATCTCCTCCTCGTGTCTACAGGCATTTCAGACTCTACTTGAGGACCAACGATGAG
The DNA here is from genome assembly GCF_057382095.1 of Aulonocara sp. 'chitande type north' Nkhata Bay. Classification (NCBI taxonomy): domain Eukaryota; kingdom Metazoa; phylum Chordata; class Actinopteri; order Cichliformes; family Cichlidae; genus Aulonocara; species Aulonocara sp. 'chitande type north' Nkhata Bay. The sequence goes on from NC_141358.1 coordinate 26,880,555, forward strand.
CTCTTCACCAGCGACTTCAGAGCCGTGGTCATCAGCGAGAACGGCCAAGAGTCGACCTACCCGGTCAACAGGCACAACTACTTCACTGGACACGTCATCGGTAAACTATTTAAGCAGAGCCTTTGTGGGAGGTCTTTGGGGTCCTTCTGGTGGTTTTTTTGTTTGTTTGTTTTCTTTGTTTTGTTTTTTGTATTCGTCTTGATGGAGGCTTTTAAGGTCCTTGTAGAGGTCTTTTTTGGTTTCTTGTAGGGATATTTGGGCTCCTTGAATGGATTAAAGAGGTCTCATGGAGATTTTAGGTGTTCTTATGGGGTTTTTAGAGTCCATGTGGGGATTTCACGTGTCCTCAGAGGGTTTTAGAGTCTCTCGTGGAGGTTTTTGGGGTCCTCTGAGTTTTGAGAAATCTACTTCATGGTTTCTTGTAAAGCTTGCAGAGTAATTAAAAAAAATCCCCAGATGTTCTTGAGAAGGTTCACAAGGCCTTATCAGGCTTCTTGTAGATGTTGTCGGGCTGGTCCAAAGTACTTCAAACACACGTGTGGAATGTGTGTGGTGACCTTTAGCTGAAAGGATTAACATGGAGTAACTGCTCCTTTAATGAGTTTTTGTGTTGTAGGGGAGGAGAACTCCCGTGTTCAGGCGCACATCGAAGATGACGAGTTCTCCGCTCACATCCTGACTGATGAGGCCGAGTACAATGTCGAGGTAAACATCTGAGACTTGGAGTAAACGCCTGCTGAGTGATCAGTCCCTAAACCTTCATCTGCTCTCTTCAGCCTCTTTGGAGGTTCACATCGGCGCCCTCTGGCGGTCGCCTCCTAATCTATCGCTCGGAAGACATCCGCAACATCAGCCGCCTGCAGCAGCCTTCGGTCTGCGGCTACGTGACCTCTGACCCCAGTGACTTGCTCCCTGACAGCGTAAAAGCAGCTGTGATGGAGGAAAAGGAGGAAGAAGGTGAGAAGCGAGCTCCTCACCTGAACTTAGCACTGCGACTGCTTCCTGTTTGAGGGTAAAGCTCACACTGACCCAAAGTGACCACGCCCAGGTGACACAGGAACCGCGTTAACCACAGAGAATGCGAGAACTTCCTGTCACTGCTCAGCACAAAGGTGCCCAGTGAAACACCTTCATCTGAACTGAGTACAGAGCGAGCGACACAAACAGGAAGTCAATCAGAAAAAAGACTTTTAATGTGAAAAAAAATCACAAAGTAAAAGCTGTTTAAACAAAAGAGAGCTCGCCATTCCAACCGAAGGAAAAGTTCGAGCTTTAAATGAAAAAATACAAAATCTGAAAAAATATTTTTAAGGTAGGGGGAAAAAAAGAGAAGAGAGATTTTACTGTAAAAACATATATTTTAATATTTGACACATTCAAACACTTATAAATAATAACAAATAAAAAAAGAGCTTTCAGTTTCAAATGCATAAATAATATTGTCTGATGTGTTTCGGTGGTTTCTTGTTTAGAGTCGGCGTTCAGAGTGAAGCGTCACGTGCACGACCACAAGAAGAACTCGTGTCCTCTGCTGCTGGTAGCCGACCATCGCTTTTTCAAACACATGGGCCGCGACGAGGAGAGCACCACCCTCAACTACCTGGTCGGTACCACCTGTACATTCATCACCCCCGCCTCTCCCATCCACTGACACTGAACCCTGCCCCCTCCCAAATGTGTTTCAGATCGAGCTGATTGACCGTGTCGACGACATCTACAGAAACACATCATGGGGCGAGGGGTTCAGCGGGTACGGCGTCCAGATCGATCAGGTGAGCATGCTCTGTTCCGCTTCCTGTTTGTGTTTAAACTCGGACGCTGTGATTTTTAACGTGACACCGCGTTCCTGCCATCAGATCATCATCAAGAAGTATCCGACTCCTGTGGATCCCGGAAAAACTCATTTCAACATGAAGGGAAGTCCAGTGGAGGGGAGAGACGTTTGGGATGTGAAGAAGCTGCTAGAGGTAACCACAGGAAGCTGACACTGCCACGCCACCGAGTAACTGTGTCCATATTCACATTTAGAGAAACAGGTTCAAGATTTAGGTCTGTGAACACAGGTTTTTTTGTGAAAACGACATTTAATTTGAAAAGAAACAGCTTAGTGTGAGTAGAGCAGGCTGTGATGTGGAGTGTGTCGGATGCATTGGATCGGTCAGCTCTCTGAGGTCTCTGCTCGCCATCCTCTCGCAGCAATTCAGTGTGGACATCGCGGGGAAAGCCTCCAACGTCTGCCTCGCTCATCTCTTCACCTATCAGGACTTTGACGAGGGCACTCTGGGGCTTGCCTACGTCGCCCCGTCTAAAGCCGACATCGCTGGAGGCCTCTGCTCCAAAGGTGAGTCCCGTGGCTCCGCCCCAGAGTCCCTGGTAGATGGAGGTGGAAGTGTGACTCACGTTGTTGTCTCCTTCCACCACAGCTAGTCCTTCGACCTTAAATGAGCAGGGAGTGATCTACCTGAACACTGGCCTCACCAGCACCAAGAACTACGGCAAGACCATCCTGACCAAGGTGGAAATGAACCAGGCGTTCTGATTGGTTAATGCCTGCTCCTTTAGAATTGTTTGAGTGTGTGTGTGTGACACAGGAATTGTTCGTCATCTCCACAGGAAGCGGACCTGGTGACAACCCATGAACTCGGCCATAACTTCGGCGCAGAGCACGACCCGGACAAACCGGAGTGTGCCCCCCGAGAGGACCAGGGTGGGAAGTATGTCATGTATCCCATCGCCGTGAGCGGAGACCACGTCAACAACAAGGTGCAAAATGCTGAATCCAGGATTTCAGTCTTTAAACTCACTGTTCCACCTGCATGTTTATTAGCGCCTCTTTACACATTGATTATGAGTTGAAGCGACAGTGAACCTCTGCAGAATTACAGTCTGTGTTTGCCTCTCGTGTGCTTCCAGATGTTCTCTGACTGCAGTAAGCGCTCCATTGTGAAGCGTCTCAGGTTGAAAGCACCGTCCTGCTTTAAAGAGAGGAAGATCAATGTATGCGGGAACTCCCGGGTGGAGCAGGGCGAGGAGTGCGACCCAGGACTGCTGCACATCAATTCAGACCTCTGCTGCACGCCCAGCTGCAGGCTGAAGGCCGATGCTCAGTGCAGGTCAGAGATACACCTGACAGGTGAGGTGATTCTCTTGCAGCGGTGCTCTCGGCTCACCCCTGCTGTCTGTGTTCAGTGACAGGAACAGCGCCTGCTGCAGGGAGTGCAGGTTCGAGGCCAAAGGAGCGGTCTGTCAGGAGCCCATCGATGCCACCTGTAAAGGACACTCATACTGCACAGGTGAGCTCCAGTTACCACACAACACTTTCAGTTGACAGCGTCAGACGACTGCAGATTTTTTAAATTATTATTATTGCTATTATTATTATTTCTGCTGTAAAGTTGAACAGTGTAACATGGGAGCCTGCTGGAGCCTCTATTGGACGATAGAGGAACTGCAGGGTCTGGGATCGGTTGTTTCAATGAATCTAAATCCTTTCTAATCTTTTGCAATTCTCAGTTTAGTAATACGTAGTTGTCTTATTTTAGTCATCACAATGAAAACTTCTTCTAATTATCTTAATAAAATAAATGTTTTTGAACCAATAGCAGAAGAAGCAGAGAGTGAGGTTGGATAAATGGCTGTAGGTGGAAACGCTGATAGTGTAATATAAAGTGTTGTGTGTTGACAGGAAACAGCAGCGAGTGTCCTCCTCCAGAAAATGCTCCAGATAAGACGGCGTGTTTGGACAGTGGCGAGTGTTTGAATGGAGAGTGTATCCCCTTCTGTCAGGCCGTCCTGAAGCTGCAGCCCTGCGCCTGTAACGGTACGACGCTCTCAATTTGCAAACAGTTTAAACTTAGGTTTATACCCCTGAGTTTTCTCTGTAGTGAGTGTACTCTGATAGCAGGAAGGCTGTTTACCTCAGCGTTATCTAGTAGTATCTAGTATAATGTTTGGTTATAATGAGCTGTTGTTTTTCAGTTAGCTCATTATCACATGTCTAACCTGCTGACATTAAGCCCCAATATCAGGAATAAATGAGCACGTTTACAGGGAGTGCAGAATTATTAGGCAAATGAGTATTTTGTCCACATCATCCTCTTCATGCATGTTGTCTTACTCCAAGCTGTATAGGCTCGAAAGCCTACTACCAATTAAGCATATTAGGTGATGTGCATCTCTGTAATGAGAAGGGGTGTGGTCTAATGACATCAACACCCTATATCAGGTGTGCATAATTATTAGGCAACATCCTTTCCTTTGGCAAAATGGGTCAAAAGAAGGACTTGACAGGCTCAGAAAAGTCAAAAATAGTGAGATATCTTGCAGAGGGATGCATCACTCTCAAAATTGCAAAGCTTCTGAAGCGTGATCATCGAACAATCAAGCGTTTCATTCAAAATAGTCAACAGGGTCGCAAGAAGCGTGTGGAAAAACCAAGGCGCAAAATAACTGCCCATGAACTGAGAAAAGTCAAGCGTGCAGCTGCCAAGATGCCACTTGCCACCAGTTTGGCCATATTTCAGAGCTGCAACATCACTGGAGTGCCCAAAAGCACAAGGTGTGCAATACTCAGAGACATGGCCAAGGTAAGAAAGGCTGAAAGACGACCACCACTGAACAAGACACACAAGCTGAAACGTCAAGACTGGGCCAAGAAATATCTCAAGACTGGTTTTTCTAAGGTTTTATGGACTGATGAAATGAGAGTGAGTCTTGATGGGCCAGATGGATGGGCCCGTGGCTGGATTGGTAAAGGGCAGAGAGCTCCAGTCTGACTCAGACGCCAGCAAGGTGGAGGTGGAGTACTGGTTTGGGCTGGTATCGTCAAAGATGAGCTTGTGGGGCCTTTTCGGGTTGAGGATGGAGTCAAGCTCAACTCCCAGTCCTACTGCCAGTTTCTGGAAGACACCTTCTTCAAGCAGTGGTACAGGAAGAAGTCTGCATCCTTCAAGAAAAACATGATTTTCATGCAGGACAATGCTCCATCACACGCGTCCAAGTACTCCACAGCGTGGCTGGCAAGACAGGGTATAAAAGAAGAAAAACTAATGACATGGCCACCTTGTTCACCTGATCTGAACCCCATTGAGAACCTGTGGTCCATCATCAAATGTGAGATTTACAAGGAGGGAAAACAGTACACCTCTCTGAACAGTGTCTGGGAGGCTGTGGTTGCTGCTGCACGCAATGTTGATGGTGAACAGATCAAAACACTGACAGAATCCATGGATGGCAGGCTTTTGAGTGTCCTTGCAAAGAAAGGTGGCTATATTGGTCGCTGATTTGTTTTTGTTTTGTTTTTGAATGTCAGAAATGTATATTTGTGAATGTGGAGATGTTATATTGGTGTCACTGGTAAAAATAAATAATTGAAATGGGTATATATTTGTTTTTTGTTAAGTTGCCTAATAATTATGCACAGTAATAGTCACCTGCGCACACACAGATATCCCCCTAAAATAGCTAAAACTAAAAACTACTTCCAAAAACATTCAGCTTTGATATTAATGAGTTTTTTGGGTTCATTGAGAACATGGTTGTTGTTCAATAATAAAATTATTCCTCAAAAATACAACTTGCCTAATAATTCTGCACTGCCTGTATATTGACTTCAGTTTAGAAGATGAGGAGGAAGAGGATTTGGTTTAATTAAGATGGCAATGACGTTGGCATTGATCCCTTTTGCAAAAATAAAAAATAGCGATGATGCTTCATATCATGAGTCTGAAAGTGCAGGTATGAATTTAAATACAATATCCTTTTTCTTTTTTCTTTTTTTTTTTTTTTTAAAACAAAATAAACTTTAAAAAAAAAAACCCAGCTGACTGCAGAGAATCACATCTGCAGTTACTTGTGCGATGCTTCTTCTCTCAAACTCTGTTTTTCTCCTGGAGGTAGTTTCAGTCTGTTTCATGCTGCAGCTAAAGCCGTTGTTTCTGCCTTTGTTCCTCTCAGAAACCAACGCTTCCTGTAAAGTCTGCTGTCGGAGCAGCGGCGGCGTCTGCACCCCCTATCAGGACATATCAGGCAGTTTCCTTTTTCTCAGGAAGGGCAAACCCTGTACCGTGGGTTTCTGCGATGGAGCGGTGAGACCATCGCTAAATATTCAGAGCTTTTACACTGAAGGCGACAGGAAGTGATGACCGTTTCCTGTGCCTGCAGGGAAAATGCATGAAGCAGGTGCAGGACGTGGTGGAGCGTCTGTGGGACTTCATCGATAAGCTGGACATCAACACGTTCTGGAAGTTTCTGGCTGATAACATTGTGGGCTCAGTGGTGGCGTTCTCGCTGCTGTTCTGGGTTCCTTTCAGCATCCTGGTGCACTGTGTGGTGAGTGGCATCTGTGATCGCATCTGCGGGGGGGCTGGAGGGTTCGGGTCGCCTTTGAAGTCTGAATTTTGTCGCACTTCTTTGGTTTCAGGACCGGAAACTCGATAGGCAGTACGAGCAGACCACCAAGTCACTCCTGTTCCCCAGCGTGAGCACAAATATCTGAGTAAAGAAGGTTTTTAAAATTTAATTCTCGGACATGCTCTCACACACGTCTCTCTGTTTTCCCAGAATGCCGAGCTCTTGAGCAGCCTGGATTCGGCCTCCGTTCGGATCTTCAAATCTCCAACGTTCTCCTCCGGCCCCCTTCGCTTTCATCCCAGTGGCCCCGAGCAGACTGGCGCCGACCCAGCCCAAAGCCCACCTCCTCTGGACAGCCCCCGCATGGCCACCATCCAAGAGGACCCCAGCTCAGACTCCCACCTGGAGGAGGCATCCCTTGAGGAGGCGTTCGGACGTCCAGCAGGGGCAACCCGGCGCTCCTTCGAGGACCTGACAGAGAACATGAGTCGCAGTGAGAAGGCAAAGGTGTTCAGGCTGCAGAGGCAGCATCAGATCGACAGCAAGGAGACACAGTGCTGAGGCGGCGAGTGCCTCCACCTTCATAGAATAGCTAGACTAGCTCTTTGCCATTGTACATGTGCAACGAAATCCCGGCTCCACCTTTAGCTGCATCTTCGTCAGGATCCGTTCCAGACTGCAGAGTGTCATACTCTGTAAGACAAAAGCCTCAACAGCTGGCACTCAGACCACAGACGTATACAAGATGGACTTAGCCCCGAAAATATGTTTTAAATACTGATATAAAAAACATGGTAGCCTGCTGGCGCCTCTATTGGATGATAGAGGAACTGCAGGGTCTGGGATCAGTTGTTTCAATGAATCCAAATTCTACGTACAACAGAAAGTAAACTCAAAAAGTAAAACAAAGAAATCTTCAGATAACGTGCTTTGATTTATATCGTTATTCACTATCAGTGGACAAAATGTCCTTATTACAATATAAAAACACTGTAGTGCCTTAAACCTGCAGCAGTGACCAGCAGGGGGCGCCTCCTCAGTGTCTAAAGGAGACTCCTGCTCCCTTGACCGTTGACCTCAGTAAACGACCTCCTGACGCGTTCATGTCTCGATTTCACTTGTTACTCAATAATGGTGTCGTTGGGGGCAGGGTTTCAGTACAGGCATCGCAGCTTTTGTATCTGTTCATTTTCCTTCCCGATGTTTTGCACTTTAGTCTTTCACGCCAGTTCTTTGTGTTCCTCTAAAACAGGTGGCCAACTCCAGGCCTCGAGGGCTGGTGTCCTGCAGGTTTTAAATGTGTCCTTGAGCCAACACAGCTGATTCAACTGGCTATATTTACCTCCTCAACATTTGCTGAAGTTCTCCAGAGACTTGGTAACGAACTAATCATGTGATTCAGGTGTGTTGACCAAGGGTGATATCTAAATCTTTCAGCACATCGGCCCTCGAGGCCTGGAGATGCCCACCCCTGCTCTAAAACAACCCGTCCTGTTCAGTGAAGCAACTCAGCAGCTCCGGGAATCAAACCTGTCAGTGTTCGTGCCTTGCTCAACGTGCTGAGCCTCTGTAAATATATGAACGTAAAATATTTTATCCTCCTGCAAAGCCCTTTGGACTGTTTGTGTTTGGAGCCTCATTTTAATCGTTTAAATTAAGCTGATGTGTTTTTGTTTGTTTGTTTTGGGCTTTTTGTTTTTTTTGTTTTTTTTTTAAAGCACTTCGTGCATCTCAGATTCAGGGTTGGCGAAATTACAGTTTATGGTTTTCTGAATATTTTTTCAAATTTTTTTTTCTACTGTTTTGTAAGGCAAAGTTTAATGCTCACCTTCAAGAGTTTCAAAGTCTACAAGACTTTTAGGAGAAAAAAAAAAACAGGGAAAATGTGGAAATAAAACAAAACATTTAAAATGAATATTGTTCTAATTTTCTAAAGAAAAGCAGGACTTTTTCTTGCATAAAAACAAACCAGGTTCAAGCACCAAAGCTGAACTCCCCGTAAATCCATTTTTTTTATTTTTTTTATTTTTTAAATTTAAAAAGCGACAATCAGTCAGCAGTGAGCTCCTCTTCTTATCTGGTATCCTGATGCAATAGAGCCAGTGTTTTTAATTTCATGTGCTCTTCTGTGCAGATGATGCTCTGCTGTATCTACACGTTGTTTACTGTCACATCACTGAAGTGGTGTCGGATTTAATATATCATTACATGTTAGAAAATTCTGCTTTTGGATTAAAAAATGAAGACATTTCTAAGACTCTGTACTGTTTGTGTGTTGAAGATAAGAATACTGCACTAATTAGCAGGTATCTGTGCCTGTGGAATAGCTGATCACCTAGCACTCCACCCTCTTGTTCAAATGTGGTCTACAAATGTCCATCTGTTACATACAGTCAGTGTCTGAGGCTGTGAAGCTACAGCTAACAGATCTGCAGAACACCATTGGAGATGATGTTTTATGTATCCAGAATAAGCCAGCATGACTGAAATAAGTGTAAACCTTTTTAAAGCGGCCATCGGAGGCTTTGATGGTCTAAAGGAAACAGACTGAGAAACTCAACTGAAGTTTATTTTACACATAAAAAAAAGAAGCATTCATTTTTATAGGAAATCGGTACAAAAGCATCTCCTGGAGGTACAAAAGCATCCCCTGTGACATCACTGTGGCCTGTCAGAAAGCAGGGCTTAGGGCGTCATGGAGCCGATGGACAGCGACTTCTATCATCTCCCTTAGAGTCTCGTCCTCTGCGCATGACACCAACTGCAGAGTAACACACAGAGGTCAAATAAAGGGTATTACATCATTTTCTACAGAAACAAACAAAATACTTGCATAAATAACATATGTGAAACTATTAATTTCACACATAACCAGGAAGCAACTGTAAGTTAAGCTCAGTAGCACTGACTGTGACTGTATAGTAGTCTGAGAAAATAAGCTTGAGCAAGTCTGAGTTCAGTTTAGCCCTTTACAGGCTTTACCTTACAGGCGCTCTTTAAATGTTACTGTGTGTGTTAGAAAGAAAATTCAAGGGGCTTTTGAAATGAGAGAAGGCGAGCTTTACAGGGATATTTTGTGTATCACGGTATCATGAAGCATTCACTCAATACTGCTGTCTGAACACAGACAGAAAAAAATCACGTGTGTGCTACACATCCCCCCCCCAATTCCTCACACATTTTGGACTCCAGAGAAAATAAAAAAAATCAGTTGCACTGAAGTTTTCTTCCTGTTCAGCAGCTGACTTTCAGTCTCATGGAAACTGCACAGCTGCCTGCTGGGAGGTCAGAGTCACTGCAATCACACAGACTGCTTAAGGTTTACAAATGATAAGCATCAGATTTAGTAGAAAGCCAGTTTGTCAATGAGTTGCAATCGGTCTGAGTGCAACTAACTAGTCTTTACAACTGGGGACTCCAGTGGTTGCTAACTGGGTGTGTTCCTATATGAAAGCAAGGTTGGCGAGGATCTGTGTTTGTTATCTGTGGAAGAATCTGTTTCAGATCTCTGAATGTATGAAGTTAAAGTGAATTTTGGTTTTCAGATGGACACAGACTTTTGATGTTCCCTGATTTATCAGTTAATCTGTGTCATCATGAACAGAGAGCATGCAACTGTCAACTCAACCCAACAACTTTTATGCCGTCATGATGTAATAATGACTGATCAGAGCTGATCTCAGTCGCATGAAGGTCAGGTAATTTCTCTGTGTGAGTGCAGCCTGACAGAACTTCAGCCAATGACATCTCAGAGGCGCCGTCTCTTATTTACATGCTTTGAGGTTTAAACTTAACATAAAGCCCTGCAGCGGGAACAGGAAGTACCCATACTTTCAGGTTTTTCATGAACAGATCGGGTTCTGTAACAGGAAGTCTGAGGATTTAAAACAAAATGATCCTTAACACCAGATTTATGTCACATGACCTTAATGCAGCTTAAACTGCACAGCCCCCTGTGCTAAAGGTCAGAGTTTTGTGTTCTGTCAGAAGGTCTAACTCTGCCCACTCCTCATACTCACTCTGGTCTCTGGGTCTACTGACGCTGTGACGCCGTCCACGGTCACGCTGAGGTTTTTACCATCTTTGAAATTCACGCAGTCATCCCCAAACATGTCGCTGCAACACAATACAAGTTAGTCTACCACTTGGGGACTTTTACTTTGAAAATTTTGAAAATGCTAAGTTAGAAATGAAATCCTTTCTTGGGTCTGTGTGTGTCGGTGTGTGTGGTGTTTGTGTGTGCACATGTCTGTGTGTAGCAGCGACTCACTGCAGCATGAGCGCAAGCCTCTCCACAAACACGTCCATGTCGAAACTTTCCTTCTTCCCCTCCACAACTGAAACACACAAACACACAGATGTTACAGATTCTGCACTGTCCCCAAACATTGCACTGCCGTACTGTGTTTACTGACACTTCTGGGCGTTGGGGTTGGACTGGACCTCGAGGATGACAGTGGCAACGGCGTCAGCGTACATGTCATTGAGCGGATTGGCGATCCACTGAGGAAACAAATCAAGAAGAAACACTTACTTACTTCAATGATGGCAAAATGAAACAGAAATTAGTGAACTAATTGGTAAAATTCTGGATCTGTAACACTTTAAAAAAAAAACGAAAAAACAAATTTACAACAAAGAAACAAAAGATCTGAAATTAAAAAAACTTCAACAGCTGCTTAAATATGAAGCAAAATAAATTTTCCTCCAATCAGTGAGTTCCTGTTTGAAATAAATCTGAACATTTTGTTTCAGACAGAGCACTGAAGCTGCATCCATGAACAACAAAGGCTGTACGAAATCACAGCACCTCTGCTCACATGGGCTGTAGTGTATGTGTGTGTCTGACCTCTAGCAGCACCATGCTGGCTTCATGAACCATCGTGATGCTCTTAAAGATTCTCACGGTGATTTTCTCAGTTCCCTCCACCTGCTCCACATCGCCTGAAACACAAAGAGCAGCTCATGAACGCTCTGTGGACCGTGTTCAATTAAACTTCAGTTCACTTTTATTTATATAGTTCCAAATCACAACAACAGTTGCCTCAAGGTGCTTTGTATTGTAAAGACATTGTCTCCATCATTCTCTGTAAACGTCCTGATGGAGGTGAAACACCTTCAGAAACTAACATGAACATTTTTAAGCCCACGTATCATCAAGTCTGACATGCAGAAAAATTCACGACCAAAGATCCCATTAAATATTTCTAATGCATCGCCTCACAAAACTTCCGGTAATGGGAGGAGCCAGCTTAAGTTTTACTCTGGATGACCCGAGTCAGGTGAGTCCAGGTGAGCTTTGCTGCTTTCTTACCTGCGAGGTTTCTCAGCTGGCTGACCAGCAGTGAGATGGGTCCGGTGTATGGGATGGCCTGCGTCTGAGTCACCATGCCCATCGACAGGTCAGTGTAGTCTGTACAGAGAGCACAAATGTCAGGAAGCAACAGGCGATGCGTTCAGGGACCAGCATCAGGCTGGAATAATTAGTGCAGGTAAACTGAGTTACTGACTGGAGAGGTCGGAGGGCGACAGGATGTGATAGTTGAAGTTTCGTTTGACGAGAATCCCAGAGACCCGCTGACCCTGAATGCACTTCTTGTCGGCAAGGGAGCCCATCACCTGCAGCAGAGGATGCTGGGAGTTAAGGTGGCAGAAGGTGAAACGAGACACGCTTAAAGCTGCGGATGGTTTTCAGGAGGACCTTGGCCAGTTTCTCTCCTCTGAAGTTGAGCGTGACGGCCTCGGTGTTCCTCGGGTTGTGCACCTCGATGTGGACCTCATCGTTGTCCTCGTACTCGCGGATCAATGCCGCCTTCAGACGCGCCATCTCGTTCTGCTCGCCGTGGACGAGAATCTGCAGACCCAGGATCAGCACACGTTAAACTAAACTCACCTGTTCCCGACATCAGACCGAGTGCTGTGCACAGTTTCAGTCAGTAGAGCAACAAAGAAAAACTCCAGGTCCAGGACTGAAGCTGCATGCGAAGGTCCACAGCGCACAGACGTCTTACTCTCATTAGATGATCTCTGCTCTGCTGAGCGATTGGACTGAGTCATGATTAACAATTATACAGCTGCTACAATTTTAGCACTTTTGAAACGCTGTCATCTGTTTACTGATAAGCTGAGAGTGAGTGAATAAATCTGATTACCACATGAGGAGGCTTGAGAGCTCTGATGAACTCGCTGGTCTGTTGGTAGTCTGTGTGAGCTGAGAAGGAGATGTAGTCCACCGACATCTTCAGAGGAAGCTTCTGACCCGACATGGTGGTGATCTCGTCGGGCTCTGTCATGATGTGCTGAGAAACGCAGACAAACCGTTAGACCTCGAAGGAATCAGGAAAGAAACTCGGCTCTCTGAAGGCTTTAAATGATTGTGTCATTTTCACTCTGGCCTGATGGGGGCACTGTTGCCTTATTATTAATGCCTAAACCCTGACACAGACGGTTTAAATCAGAGCAGATCTGCAGGTCTGGGCTTTCCGCCACTCCCCGAAAAGAAAATCAGACTCTCAGGAAACATTTTCCACTCAGAAACGGGAAAATGTTGGAAAAGCCTCAGAAGCAGGCTCACTCAGGTTTGTCCTTCAGGGCAGTTTCCAGACTCCACAGTTAAAATAGTCCAAGCTGACCTCACCTTGGCGAGCGTCCCCTCCACGCAGTATCCGGCGATGATGACGCCATTCCTGCGGTCGGTGCACCAGCTCTCAAACAGCTCTCTGGACAGGCCACTCTGCATCATACCAGGAGATGCCATCACCACGCTGGGACCGATGTCATCGAAGTGGTCCATGCTCTGAAACACACACATGTAAAAATCCTGCATGTATAATGATATGAGCCAACTGACAACCCACGGACTGCATTCACTGACCTTGAGGTTGCTGATGTGCTTGAAGACAAAGGGGTTGTTGATGTTGATAGCCTTGCGGATCTTGTCGTTCATGGCGTTGATGTAGGTCTGGTACACAGCCATGCACTTCCTGGCCAGAGAAGAGGCGTAGTAGATAGGGATGTCGTGGAGCTCCGGGTGGTTCTGCCAGTACTCGTCTGGATCAAAAACACGAGCAGATCAGAGGTCAATAGGGTCGGAGCCGGGCTCATGGGCAGAGGAGACCGAGAGAAGACCTCACCGAGGATGAGGAGCAGCTCCTGAGCCCGTCCCAGGGCGAAGACAGGGATCAGGCAGCGGCCCTCCCTGTTCACGATGTCGTGGACGGTGTTGCAGAAACGAGCCTCCCTCTCCTCACGCTTCTCGTGGATGTGAGTGCCATAGGTCGACTCCTGAACGCAGAGCAGGAAACATTACTGAGTATGCTTGGCTCGCTGATTCATCACAGTTGCATCAAGATTAGCAGTCACATGATGTAGTAACAGCAGGTGTTTGCAGCTCCAGGTTTCACCTTTAGGGTGTGATCTCCACACACAGGATCATGTGGAGATGTCAGATCTTACAGACATTTGAGGCGGTTACACCTCATTCATGGTTTTACTCCGTTTCCTGGGCAGGGATAGCTCAGTAGGTAGAGTGGTGGCCCCATGATCGGAAGGTCGGGGGTTCGATTCCCCTGAACAGCTACCCTGAGGTACCCCTGAGCAAGGTACCGTCCCTACACACTGCTCCCCGGGCGCCCAATGGCTGCCCACTGCTTCACTGAGTGAATGGGTTAAATGCAGAGAGGGATTTCCCCCACGGGGACCAATAAAGTACACACTTTCTTCTTCTTCTTCTGTCACGTTTCTGTGGTCGATGTTTCTAACGATGACCTCAGAAGTAAATTGATCCCTGTGAAGTTCAGGCTGCTCTAAAATATCAGTTTTTTTTTCTACTCTTGGATCTGGATGATGTCACTGAGATGCTCCACCCATATGTGGATTCTGTGAGGCAGCCAATCAGGAGAAATTAGGCTTAAACTGGGCGTAGCTAAAAGAGGACAAACCAGCCCAGAATCAGATAAAGGAGGATTATTATGAACGACGGATCATGCAAAGCTGCCATAAACTTTGAACAGTTGATTTCTGATTTCAGAATCACTCACTGTGATGAGGATGTCCGGCTTCACGCTTGGGATCTCTGCTGCCATCAGGTGTCTGTCCTCTTGACGGGAGAAATCACCTGTGTACAACAGCTACACACACACACACACACACACACACACACCATGCGCGATTAGCAGCTGTGGCCATGCTGTCCTCAGTAAACTCACTCATTCACAAAAACAAAGTGCCTGTCTGAGGTGGTCCCTCCGGAGAGACAATAGTTTTGGAACACACCAGCACATTTTCTCTGCTGTTTAACGCAGAAAAACCCGACTGCGATGCGACAAAGCATCACCCCACTGATCATGTGTCTAAGACAGCCTCGCCCTCATCGTATTCACATGAAGTCACAGGAACTTATTTCACCTTTATTTTCAGTTCTTGCAGCGTCTTTATTTCTTAACAAGCTGCAGTGATTAAAAAAAGGTCAAAGAATCTGAACTGTAGTTTTTAAACTGCAACTAAATGTCCATAAAAACTCTGAGTGTGTACATGTAGCAACACGCCCACAGAGGCGCAAACACTCAGAGGAGGCTGGATCAATGTCTGAAGAACTCACCTTGACGCCGGCGATCTCGATCATGAACATGGCGGCTCCGAGGACATGGCCGGCGTGGTAACACCAGAACTTAATGCCAGCCACCTCCTTCACCTCGTGGAAGTTGATGGTCTCGATCTTTTCCATGCTGTCCTCCAGGTCGGTCTCCGTGTACAGCATGTCATCAGCTGAGATGTTACTGCAGACACGATTCAGACAATCAAGCGTCAAAGATTCTAAGCAACTCATCAGCAGCGTCTTTGACGGCAAACAGCACTTACCTCTGCTTCACAACTCCTACAGCAGGTTTGCATTACTCCAGTTTAAAATAACCCTCCTTTGGATGTCTTGTTATTTTAATTTAAAGCTGCTTATCACTGACCTGACACTGACCTTTGCTCGTTCGAGGTAACCCAAAAGTGAGGCTCACCAGCATTAGCCCACACTCTTATTAAACCGTTAAAAAACATTCTCAGAGTCAACGTGTCTACCGGCGAGTCTCACCTGACTTTGACGTAGTCGGACAGCAACCACCGGTAGATGGCTTTGGTGGCGTGTGTCATGAACGTCCGACCTTTAAAGCTGGTCTTCTGCAGGAACCAGGGCAGAGCGCCGCAGTGGTCCAGGTGGAAGCTGATGGAAGGAGGAAGAGTCAGCATAAACATCTGCGGTACATCAGTATCATCATGCTGCAGGCAGTCATGTGACCACTCGGAGGCTGTGAACTCACTGGCTGATGAGCAGCAGGTCGATCTCAGCTGGGTCGATCAGGTCAATGTAGGGCAGAGCGTCCATCCCCTCCAGACCAGGATGGATCCCACAGTCCAGCTGACACACACAAAGAGACACAGACCTTTACACACACTGAGGCTTCACGTTCACAGCTGGAAGGTTCATATTCACTATCTCACCATGATCTTTCTTCCTTTGAACTCCAGGATGATGCAGGACCGTCCCACCTCCTGACCGGCCCCCCTGCACATAGACACACACTGAAACCACACTCCACACCTCACCCCAACATCCAGCTCAAACTCACTTTAAACCAAACTCCATTCAAAAATCAGTCAATTTTTATTTGTAAAAGAGCAAAACCCTGAAAGAATTGGAGTCACATGACTACACTCATAAGATTAAATATGCACTGACAGACGACCTTATATTTAATTATCAGCTGTGTCGAAGCTGGCAGGGAGATCTTTTCAGATTATAAGTGTTGTTAAATGAGTTCTGAATCAAAGCGCTTCACTGGAAACTTCCGCGGACCTTTTTAAGTTGTGTGTTTTACGCGTTTTATAGTTTATTTATGAACCCTGAATGAGTGATTTTCTGAATGTAGTTCTGTGAGGAGGGGGAGCCCGCACACAGAAAGAAGCTGAAGTTGCCTTAAACTCACAGCGGGCGGATCAGCAACTGGTCGCTCTCCTCCGCCGGAACCGTCGCGTCGGGTTTACGTTTAGCCGCCATGTTGTTTACTTCCACACGCCGAAAAACAAACAAACAAACTCCGTCATCACTCCGTTAGTTAGCCACCTGCTATCAACAGCGGCTCCACAAGGTTTACTAATATGTAACTTCCGGTCCCCAGTGAAATCTTTCCGTGTAGTAACATTAGTCCTAACTTTTTGTTCCGCGATGAATCCCGGAGGAGAAGTGTGCTTTAAAGCAATCTAATATATTTAAAAAAAAATCAGATTAATATGTATCAAATAAATAAATAGTATTCATCAATAAATGCTCAAATTAATTATTAACTAAATATATACTACTAATAATTACAAACAAAAATTATTTTCGTTTTTGTATCTTTGCTCTTTAAGTCTATGCACTTTTAATTTAGGAGATTTTAAAACTCTTTAAACAAATTCATTCTATAAATTGGCTTTAATTAAATTTAAAATCATATACATGACTATGTTTTTGTGTATTATATTTGAGTATTTAAATATTTTGTACTCAAGGTATTAAAAAACAATAATAAATAAATAAAAACAAATGGTTTACATAAAAACATTGACAAAATGCATCCTGCTCTGCTCGCTGATGCTTCCCCCCTCACTGATTTTCTTCTAGAATAATCAGGATGAACATCAGAGCCACAGATATGGCATGAATATTATTGATCGTTTTCTAATAAAAGGTGGAAACAGTTTGAATTTCATACAAGTTCTTAAAAATGTTTCACAATAAAAGCTCTGTCAAGAAAGTTATTTTGACCAGCGAGACTTTATAGGACTATTAATTTGAAAAGATCCAGGATAATTCGAGTTTGTATAAATAGAGTGATGCAGTAACTTTAACAGATTTGAGAAGTTTAGAAAGAGTGATGTAGGAAAAAACGGACACCGAACAGCTCACAGCGAAAAGCTGTTTGTGTTAAACTCGGCTCTTAGTAAAGTCCTCAGCTCCGAAGCTGCTTTCAGGTCTCGAAGTGAGAAACTCTTTTATGCACTAAAGGAAACGTTTAGACTGAACTTGAGTATTTTTGTGTGAACCACTTTGTTTATAGAACCACGTTGTTCTTTCCTCAGCTTGGTTTGGTGTTTTACACCAGCTTTTTATTTTGACATGTTTTCTGTTTTTATTCATTTCAAAACCTATTTGTTCCCCTGGAAATGCCTTTTTGGGTTTTTTTTTTTAATGCCGTTTAGTTTTCACAGTTTGTTCATCCTGTGTGTCCTTGTCAGTTTTCTCTTGTGTATCGATTCATCATCTCCCAGTTATTAGTCTATTTCACGTGTCAGCGCTGACAAAGAGCTTTACAGGTCCATCTCAGAACAGGAGTGCTTTCTTTGACTAAGTAATTCATCAGGCCTTTTACCACCACTTGATTAAATCCATGGCTGCAACATAAAAATTCTAATTTATTGATTAAGATAGACCTTCTAAGTTGCAAACTTTATTTTTTTGGGTTGTGTTGAAATAATAATGTTGGTAATTACATTAAATTAATTTTATATGTAATTTGAAATTAAATCCCAATGTTAGTGGGTTCAAAATAAAATTCAAGTTGTAATTACTTAAAGAAATTGAATAGATAACTTATTTTTTTTCCACTGTAACTTCTGATTTCAAATTCCCTCCCCTACCGACTTAACTAGCCCGGGCAAATTCACACATGTTGGGTTGCATGGTGCAAGCTTTTGTAAAAGACATTTCAAGGTAAGTAACATTTCATTTACAAATAACAGTTCTACCAAAGCAAAGCATTTGTGCTAGTCACCTGTAGTGGATTTGTGTATGATGTGATGCTCATACAGATAAGGAAATACTTTGCACTACCACATGTAGCTAATGCTAGCCATTCTAAACTTTAGCACAGCAGAGGATAAGACTTATAAAGTTTCATTTGACAAAAGTCTTCAGCTAGAGAGTGCAACTGTGGCTAGGAAAAGCGTGGTTAAAGTTTTGCTACACAGTGCAATCTAATTTCGACCATAGGCTGATTTTGTTTTTCTTTTTACCAAAATTAGAAGCCTTAAACTGTGAATAGTTTTGTCAGAGGGATAACCTAGAGGCTTCTTTTTTCCATCTGGCTCACCTATTTTATGTCTTTATAAAACTTGCATGACCTATACGTAATATTACATTGTAAATGATTTTGGTTAGTATTGTGATACAGCTTAAAGTAAGTATTGTTCTTGATCTTAAGAGCTGTAGCTATCTTTGTTTTTGTTTGTTTTTTAAAAAAAATCAGATTGTGTGAAATATTGTTAATGTCATTCCAATAGCATTATTCTGGCATAGGCTATGTGAATCTACTTAATATTAAGACTTTATGTAAGCAGTTAGTATAGTGTGATAATCTGGGGTCATTAGTGCTTTGTTAAACTGGGACACATTTTTTACAAAATGGGCTGGGAGTGAACAATGTGTAAATTCGAAACCTCTGCAAAAACAGGGTTGCTAAAACATTACAGATTACACCACGGTTATGGTGGGGAAGTCTCCCTTGTCTTCACCAAGATTGTTTTTGTTCCCTCAAAACTTGGGGTAGCCTTAGATCACATCTATCCTCTTTAAATAATGTATTACAGCATTCATTAATGCAGTATAGCTAATAGTCTGCAAGGTTTAATTCTTCTGTTTGTGTGGTCTACAGATACAGGAGGAGTTCAAGAGAATAACCACTGTAAGCCTTGAATGGCTACACTTGACCATTGCACCCCAAAACTGATGGATGTCATTTTATCAAGGGGAGGAGCTAAGGGAGTGAGAATCAGGCAGATCAAGGACATGCTTCTTGAGGTAGGACAACTATTTAGACTTTGGGTAGCTTTGAAATGAACTTTGTTGGCAGTCACCCATGTATTTTATACTCATACTTTATTTTTTCTTAAATAGCACAATACAATTGAAACATGCAGAGAAGTAGCCATCTGCTGCCTTATCACTTTCCTTGGAGAGAAGGACGAGGACCTTTTCATGGAGTTTTGGAGTTTGGTGTAAGTAATTCAGCATTGTGTGTGTGTGTGTGTGTGTGTGTGTGTGTGCGTGTGTGTGTGTGTGTGGGGTATCCATTGATCATCTGAATTCATTAAGATTCAGTAAAAGTCTAATCTATAATTCACTAACCTATTTTTTAAAATTTGCTTTACAAGGACACTGAAGAACTTAAGGCAGGTGATGAAAACTGCCATCATCAGTAACCGGTACACCCGTGGATCTAACCATAAGACTGCAACCATTGTGTTTTGAATCCTGTATGTGTAAAATTGATCTTAAAGGTGTTTGCTGCATTGTGTAATAGAAAGATGCAAGATCTTGTAAAGTTTGGTAGGCATTGAAAGTTAACATTTACTGAACACTTGCATGGAAGTATTACTGCAACAAAATGTTTTCTAAGTAGATTTTTTACCAATTGAACACATTTGTTTCTGTGGTGTTAAATACATAAAGGCATATTCTATAACTTGGCTGTGATGGTATAAATCTAAATTTCTGGTTTATTTTCACTTTTTAAATACAAAGTGTTGAAATGCCTACTGTTAAAAAATAAAAAAGTTATTTGATAAAAAAAAAATGTTGAATGAATTCCTTTCTTAAAAGCTATTACAATAAAAAAAAAATAAAGAGAAAGCTAAAATGATGATAATAATGATGAAAATCAGCAACTTAATATTTTAAATAATGAACTTTAAAAAATTGTTTTTGTAATTGCTGTAATTAATTACATAACACTTAAAAACATATTTTTAAGTTGTTTACTCATAAAAATTATGTTCCTCCAATTACTTTTTCCACATTATTTGAAATGATTTTTAAGCTACCAAATATTACGTAAATGGTAATTAAAATCACCTTTGATTATGGAGGATAATTAAATTCCCGTAACTCAATATAGTTTGTTGGTTCAATCTAATTTCAACATAAGTTATCATAACTCAAAAAGAGTAATGGAAACTGTTGCGTTAATTTTTTTGTTGAGCTTAAACAATAGTTTTTAGAGTGTATGTTTCTGATGAGTTTCAGCCCTAGATCCTTCACAGATCATCAGTAGTTGTTCTGTTCCGTATGGCTGTAATTCCTGCTCTGACCACAGTGTGGTGTGGTTAAGATGGTCGGTGTAATTAGCGATGTCCTGTTAGTACACAGGTATGTCTGCCTGATTATCTGTAATTCCAGCTGGTCTGAAAGTCCAAACTGATGATTTTCCAAGTATGTAGAAAATGAAAAGGCTCCGCTCACATAAAACTGAACATATGTCATTGTTTTAGGTAACACTCATATGAGAGTAAACTGAAATATTTTAAGTGATCGCAGAGTTTGACCATTTCTTTACATTTGATTTTTTTGCCAATTATTTGTCTTCCAACTTATGAAATGCTTCAGACTGCTCTTCACTGACTCACAGAAACATGTAAAATAATAATGTAAATAAAAACTGAAGCAGTGAAGCGTCTAAACAAATCTGTGCCACTGACAAAACTTGTGGGAAATAAATGAGAGTGAAAAAGTGAGTGCTGGGAAAGAAAAACAGGACAGACTCTCACAGGTACACTTATGATGATTTTAATAAGTCGAAAATACATTAAAATTTAAAGGACACTCAGATTTTCTGCTCAGATTACATGTTTGATCTTAAAATAATAAAAATCATTTCATCCTGAAGCTTTTACAAACAAGCTGAATGTTCCTGATGTAACACAGCTAGATCCCAGCAGCAGAACCACAGAAATGTACATCACATCTGCCAAAAGTATGTGGACGCTGTGCCGGTGCGGTCATCCTGACAGAGTGAAGATGAAGTCCTTTCATAGTAAACTGATTATTTCTATAAATGAAGCTGGTTTTGTAACAGGAAGCAGAAAAAAACAAAGCTGTTGTTTCGTCGCGTTTTTTTAAGGCAGTGAAGGATTTTACTGTAACTGTGTTCAGCTGTAGTTCCTGTTCTCTGTCTGTGGAGGCGCTGTACTAACGTAGCTCTGCTGTGTGTAAACGTATCACTGAAGAACACTGTTCACATACTTTTGGTCTGGTCTGCCCTTTTTGTGTCCGCTGCATAGCTTTTAGAACATTTCAAACTCAGGCCGACAGCTTTTGAGGAAGAGCATGAGTGAAGATCGAGACCCCAATCAGATCTCTTTGGATGTCGGACTCTCCTCTCAGGTCCACAGGAGGATCCAGATGTGCCCTCAGTCTGACCACAGTTGGAGGCACGAATCACTCCGACAGGAAGTGAACAAAGGTGCGAGGAAACACTCCCCGCCTGGTCGGATCGCTTTCGATGTGACCGATCTGAAACGCAGACGGTGGTTAAATCACAACCTGGACAACGGGTCAGGATTGTTCTTCAGGTGGGTTTTCATCTAAACGCACACACATGCTGTAATAAATGTTGTGAAGTGAATGAAGTTGTGCTGATGATGCGTTTCCTGTGCTGGAGGCGTTTCTCACTCACCCACCACTCGCTGTCCTCCTCGCCGTCCACCACGATCAGCTCTCCCTCGCTGAACGTCAGCTCGTCTGGACTGTCCGCTGCACAGTTGTAGATGGCCCTCACCCTCTGAGGCCTCTGCTTCTACACACACACACACACACACACACACACACACACACGCACGCACGCACGCACGCACGCACACATTTAGCAGTAAAGCTGTGTTACATGCTGGACTTGTGATGATGACTGTGTCTGTGTGCAGAAATAAATGAGGTGGTGTGTTTGAGGACTTACAGAAAATGTAGTTCTGGGTTTGCGGGGTGGAGGAGACGGATTATGAGGGGACACGATCGGACGACCTGCCAAAGAGAGATAAAGCCCCCACAGACTTCAGAAAAAAGTTTCTCTTCTGTAACTTCACCTTTGTTTGAACCAGAGGCGGAGGCAGACATTTGATACACCCGGGGCTTAGGCCTAAAGGGTAGTATGCATGTGGGATTGGGGGGGGTAGAAATGACTGAAAGATTAATAGGCTCTGTTTTGAGTTTTGTTAAAAAAAGGAATGACTTCATATAGGGAAAAATATATATCACATATGCAGGACACCTTAAACTAGTTTTTTAATTAAGCAGCAAGGCAGAACAAAATCAGGGCTGTATCAAGACACGAGGACTAAACCCCAAATCAACCAGACCCAGAACTGATCCGGAATTAAAACAGGACACAACAGTTCAAAATCAGGACTACTGAGGACTTAACCAAGACAGAACCAGAATCAGAACTAGATGATAGTAGCACTAAAAATCATCATAGACCTGCACTACACTTATTTTTTAATTCTACCAAAGTACAATATTTAGATTGAGAAAAGTTTATATAATTATTTAGCCTTGTTGTGCAAACAAGCCTGCATAACTTAATAAATGTAGAATTTGAAAAATAGTAAACCTAAAAAGAAACACTAGGTACGAGATACATGAGGACCTATGATATGGTGATACTTTTGGCAAACAACCATTTGACTAACATGTGTGTCTCACCTGCTCTCTCTCCCTCTCTGTTCCTCTCTCTCCCTCTTTGTGCTGACAATCACGGCAAACATCAACATCATCAAACATACAGTGGAAACCAGATATTTACATACTCTTCAGATAAAAACACTTTTTTAATTGTAACATCAAATCAGACTAAATGTTTATTTTTTTTAGATTGATAAATATAAAAACATATTTGTTAACTTTAAGAGTAAAGAGAGAAACTATCTGTTTTCTTAATTGTAAATGGCACCAAATTGTATTCAAAACTGAGCCACACTTATGGAGCTCCACAGTTCTGTTCCTGGTGTTTTGGTTGACATCTCTTGATTTTCCCATTTCAAAGAAACAGGCTCTGTGTTTTGCCTTATATGCATCCACAGGTGTGTCACCAATTTACTCACATGGACTCTACGAACCTATCAGAAGCTTCTTCAGCTCAGAATGGAATCCTCTGGAGTTTTCTTATTAATTAACAATAAACTTAGTGTATATGCACTCCTAAATTTGATGAAAGTGATAATAAAATGACAGCTCTCTCTCTTATTCCGACATTTAACTAATTCAAAAGATCTTTCAATATTTATTTATCCAAAACAAGTTTACTCTAAATTGATGTTTAACAGTAAAAAATGTTCTTGTGTTTTCCATAAAGTGTATGTAAATATCTGGTTTAAACTGTGAATATACTGCTGTGTATTGAAATTCCTCTAGCCGTTAGCATGCGTCCGTACTAGCTCCCCCGGGAAATCTCGCATGTTATCACGATAACAGCGCATGTCCCCCCCCTCGGCCAACGCGGATGCAGCCAGTGACTCTCTCCACTCTGTAGTCAGCAAGACTGCAAACGCAATCACTTCTCCTAATATCAGGGGACTTTAATCATGTCTCACTGAACTCCACACTGTCCACCTTCACCCAGTATGTGACACGCCCAACCAGAGACAATAAAACACTGGACTTACTGTACACCAATGCAGAAGAGGCATACAGTTCATCACCTCTCCCTCCCCTGGGCAGATCTCATCACAACCTGTGTATGAGCCCTTATTGTGCAGGAAGCTACCAGCTGCCCGAACAGTGCAGAGATGGTCAGAGGAGAGCGAGGAGGCTCTTAAGGACTGTTTTGAGTCTACTGTGTGGGAGGTGATCTGTGACGACCACAGAGAGGACATTGACAGCCTTGTGACATGCATTACGGACTATATCAACTTCTGTGTGGATAACGTTGCACCCAGCAGGACTGTGCGCTGTTTCTCCAACAACAAACCTTGGATTAACCGTCCTCGAGCAGAAGAGGAGGGCCTTGCAGAGAGAGCTGGAGGACTGATAAGGAAAGGGAAGTTCAGCTACAGGCAGAAGATGGAGAACCAGCTTCAACAAAACAACTTCTCCCACAACTCCACCCAGTGCTTCCTTCAGAAGTTCTCTGACGACTTGGCAATAGTTGGCCACAGTGATGGGGACGACAGGGAGTACAGAGAACTGACCCACGACTTTGTGGACTGGGTCCAGCAGAACTACCTCCAGATGAACACTAGTAAAACCAAGGAGCTGGTGGTAGACTTCAGCAGGCACAAACATCCTCCACTGCAACCACTAAACATTCGATGCATGGACATTGAGACTGTGGACAGCTACAGGTACCTTGGTGTTCATCTGAACAATAAACTGGACTGGACTCATAATTCAGACACCCTCTACAGAAAAGGGCAGAGCAGGCTGTACCTGCGGCGGAGACTCAGGTCTTTTGGAGTGAAGGGCCTATTCCTGAAGACCTTCTATGACTCTGTGGTGGCCTCAGCCATCTTTTACGGTGTGGTCTGCTGGGGTGGCAGCATCTCTGCTGGTTCAGGAAGAGACTGAACAGGCTGATCCGGAGGGCCAGCTCTGTTCTAGGATGCCCGCTGGACCCAGTGGAGGTGGTGAGTGACAGGAGAATGGTGGCTAAGCTGTCATCCCTGGTGGACAACATCTCTCACCCCATGCAGGAGACTCTGACAGCACTGAGCAGCTCCACAGTGTAGGACAGAGCGATTTCGCAGGTCTTTCCTCCACACTGCTGTCAGATGTATATTGCATTTGTATTTTATTTTATTCTATTGTGTACAGTATCTTATTTTTATCCTATTCCAGTGTTTT
Organism: Aulonocara sp. 'chitande type north' Nkhata Bay; assembly: GCF_057382095.1. Classification (NCBI taxonomy): domain Eukaryota; kingdom Metazoa; phylum Chordata; class Actinopteri; order Cichliformes; family Cichlidae; genus Aulonocara; species Aulonocara sp. 'chitande type north' Nkhata Bay. Next base: position 26,905,543 of record NC_141358.1, read on the forward strand.
TCTATGCAACTTTGCACTATCCACTTTCTGCTGTAACAAAACAAATTTCCCATGTGTGGGACTAATAAAGGTTATGTTATCTTATGTTATCACATGGGAAAAGACCGAGGGAAACAGAGTTAACGCTAAAAAACAATAAAACCCCTGAAAACCACGAATTTCACACTCGAGCCTCAACTCTCATGGCCTGGTACCAAACCACTCACAGACCCAAGGGGTGGGAACCACTGCAGTAAAGCACCAGAATATCTGACATGGCACGAAACTGCAAAGATACCCTTAAGTTTCACACAGAGAAACATCCAGTGTTGAGGTTTAATGAGCACCTGACCTCATTAAACCATGACGGGGGTATTTCACTGATGTATTGTACACCATAATCACAGCTTTCCTTGAATGAGTGACATCAGAGATCATGTGAGTGTGTTCTTGCAGGTCGTGGTGTTCCACAGAGCTCTATTAACAGTCCCTTGTCAAAGCACAAAAGTTTCAGCCTTTTAACAGCAGTTATGTTTTTATAACACACCTGCTTACATCATATTCAGGCTTAAAGTTTGACACAGGTGCCTGTAGCTGCTAGCTGTCTGCTAGCTTCACCTGAACTGGATGTCTGCACCATGTTTGTGCTGCTGGAGCCTTTTAGAGCATTTTTAATGACATCTTACAACCAATAATATGCTGCTGTGAGTTACTGTACTAACATCCAAGAAGGCGGTGCTGCAGCCTGAGTGAAATTCAAATATTTTCATGTTACTGATTGTGGATATTTTAGTGTGTGTGCTCATGTGTGTGTGTGCGTGTACCTTGTTTTTCCAACGGAATCGTGCCTGCAGGTCTCTGAGGAGGAGGAGGAACCCTCGCTGCTCTGTAATCATAAGAACAACATTAAACTGGTGTGCTTCCTCCCAGCAGACCCAGCTCAATCAGACCAGTACGTACGCGGGAGGAGAGACAGGGGCTTTGGATCCTGGTGGTCCTCTGTGTTGGTGGCTGGGTGGGAGGAGAGGAACTTTATGCTGGGGTGGTGATGGAGGTGGGATGCAGGGCGGTGGCGGGACTGGAGGTGCTGTAGGTAGTCCTGTCGGCAGGGGAGGCAGAGGAGGGAGGGGGGCAGTCTTGGCTGTGGCGGCTTTGGTCTCCAACATGCCGGTTCTCCTGCTGGGCCCAGGAGGAGGAGGAGGAGGAGGAACCAGTGAGAGCACTGGGAGAAGAGGGCAGAACAAGAGTCAAGAAAGCCCTGAGCAGTGGCTCCAGGCACACCTCCACAGTCAGAGCCTGAAAGCAATCCAAAATGCTGCAGCAAGAGTACTGACAGGGAACAGAAAGAGAGAGCATATTTCTCCTATATTGGCTTCACTTCACTGACTCCCAGTTAAATCCAGAACAGAATTCAAAATCCAGCTCATATACAAGGTCTTAAATAATCAGATCCCATCTTATCTTAATGACCTTGTAGCACCATATCACCCCATTAGAGCACTTTGCTCGTGCAGTGCAGGCTTACTTCTTGTTCCTAGAGTATTTGAAAGTAGATGGGATGCAGATTCTTCCATTTTCAGGCCCCTCTTCTGTGGAACCAGCTTCCAGTTTGGATTCAGGAGACAGACACTATCTCTACTTTTAAGATTAGGCTTCAAACATTCCTTTTTGCTAAAGCATATAGTTAGGGCTGGATCAGGTGGCCCTGAATCCTCCCTTAAGCTGGGCATACACTGTGCGATTTTTTTAGTCACGTTAATCAGCTTCTGCTCAAACTGTACAATTGACTTGCAGGGGTTAGAAGTTTGTAGGTCACCATGCAGGGTCTCACACTATGCGGCCTGATGCTCTGATGCGACCTCAGTGCTCACACTGTGCATCCCTAACATGAAGGTTATAAAACAAAATCTGTCTCTCGCTCTTCCTCTCTGTCTTTCATTCACATAGACATACAACCACCATCAGAAACAGGAAAAAAATAATTTTTCCACTTAACAAACTCATTCACCCAATTAAACAGTTTGAAAAGTCAATCTCTTCACTTAATCTGACTCATGAGGTTATTTTAAATGAAATAAACAATTTTACACAAAAGAAACATTTGGTTACACCCAATTGACATGATCAATGACATCATAACCTATAAAATCAGGAAGTACTGGGGCAGCCCTTCCCACATACCTGTTTTACACATAGGACCTGCTCAAAGGAACACACAATGGTAAGTATAACCAAACTATATAAACAAATGAAAGATTGTTCTTAGCTTTAAGAACATTTGCACAGATGAAATGAATATAACCAATGCTAATACAAACAGACCCGGGATAGTATGTAGAGCCAAGATTACATGTGCTTATTTTGTGTTCTATAAGATAACAGAACACAAAATAACAATTTATGCATGTGACAAATGGTAAATGAATTCAGTCCTAGCCACTTTGTCACAATACTACACGACGCATGACACACGATGAAGGTGAAACTCGGGCCGATCACCAAAATGGTCACACGACTGAAAAAAAAAATTGCCTCAAAATGGGCCAAAAGTCGCACAGTGTATGCCCAGCATTAGTTATGCTGCAATAGGTGTAGGCTGCTGGGGGATTCCCATGATGCACTGAGTGTTTCTTCTTCTTCCTTCACTATGTGTTAATAGACCTCTCTGCATCATGAATAAATCATGAATGAATCATATGAATCATAATTGTTATCAATCTCTGGCTCTCTTTCACAGCATGTCTTTTATCTTGTCTTCCTTCTCTCACCCTAACCGGTCGCAGCAGATGGCCGCCTGTCCCTGAGCCTGGTTCTGCCAGACCTTACTTCCTGTTAAAAGAGATTTTTTTTCCTTTCCACTGTCTCGAAGTGCTTGCTCATAGGGGGTCATATGATTGTTGGGTATTCTCCGTATGTATCTAGGTTTCTACCCTACAATATTAAGCGCCTTGGGGCGACTGTTGTTTTGATTTGGCCATGTATAATTAAAATTGAATTGAACTGAATTTAAATTCATTGAATTGAACTGAACTGGATTAAATTGAACTGAACTTGAATTGAATTGAAAGCCTCATACAGCCGGTTCATACCTCAGAAAGAGGACAGAACTGTCTGCTCTTTTCGTGAAAATAAAGCAACAAAGCCAAATAAAGCTGACGGACGCAAAGAAAAACATCACAAACGAGACCCTCCGCTGTGGATCTGACAGGAAGTCCACCCACCGTACTTGGAGTTCCTCTCCGGCGTTTGAGGGTTGGGGGGGTCGGAGGACGACCGCTGTCTGCCTACTGATTCCACGGAGGTGCCTTTATTGGTACCTGATGGTGACAAGACAGAATCAGATCAGTTTTATTTCCTCACAGCTTCACAGGGTCTGAACAGCAGAGCTGATCTCAGCCCAGGCGCCCTCTGACCTCTGCTGGGTCCTCGGGGAGGAAGCGGGGGCATTGGGCCGGGGGGCGGCAGGTTCACATTCAGCATGGTGCCGTAAGTCTCGTTGCTAATAATGGTGCTGGGGATCGCAGGCCGCTGCTTGTCTAATGCCAGGGAGGCAACATCCCACGCCAGCGCCGCCAGGTTGGGCTGCACGGGTCCACTTCCAGGCACAAAGCAGCTGACCGGGCGCTCCTCCCGCCGCTGTGGGATGGGCTGCAGGACCCACAGAAAACACAGGAAGTACACGGTCACTTAAAGCCAACAGAAAGTTTAATGCAGGACGTCAGAAAAGCAGCCTACCTTGTCCTCCATCTCGTCATCGCTCTCATCCAGGTCTTCGTTTTGCAGACGCCACTCATACTCGACGTGAACATGGACGTTAAACTTTCCGGTCTGAGCCTGAGTCAGCTGGAACACATCAATCAAACTTTATTGGTACAGACACTCGACAGCACAGGAACTGCTTTACTTTGAACAGCCTGGAAGTGTTTGGATTCTCACCAGTTCTTCACACTCTTTGTGTCGCATACGTTTGGCAATGTCCAGCGGTGTTTCTCCTGCATCGTTAGCTGTGGACACAAATTCAGTCATTCAGACTTTTGGTGAATTATGTCAGCACATTGTTTCCAAAAGGGAAAGATGATTAGATCTGCACTTTTCTTGTGTTACTGCAGGTTTTTCTCCCCCTGAAAAGACAAAGTACTCAGCTCTGTTTGTTCTCAAGACATCATTTAAATTTTATGTGATGGTAGAAACAATAACGGCCCCAGATGAGGGTCACACCAGCTGTGAAACTTGCTTTTATTTCTTCAAACCTCACAACAATAAACTAGAGCCAGGTTGGCTGGTTATTTGAACTTGACCTTCATCATTAGCGCCCATGTCAAAGTTCCTCTTATAAAACATTTCAAGAAACCTTATCGAGTGATATATCATATTAAAGGGCATGAAAAGAGCTGTACCACACACTTTTTCTTTTTTTTTTCTAAAATGACATCCAACGACTTTACAACGATGTCATAAAGTTTAGAACAATCACACACTGCATAAATACATCTTAAAACCTCAAGTTTGGACAGATTTCAGACCAGTCGTATGGTAAAAGATCATAAAAAGCAACATTTGAGTGTGTAATGCTCATATGAATGATATGAGCACTTGTCACTCATCGTCAGCATTCAGCACGCTCTGATATATGTGCAAGTGTGTGTGTTCTTACTGATGGACACTGAAGCTTTCCCCCTCAGCAGCAGTTTCAGGCACTCGCTGTTGTTGGTTAGGCAGCAGTAATGCAGCGCCGTGTTTCCTCTGGTCGTCTGCTTGTCCAGGTTACCGCTGAAACACAGACCCGGTCACTACACACATACACACACCTGGAGAACAGGTATTTAATTGAACAGTCACACCTGTTTTGTCCGAGGAAGTCGACAATGTGGAGCGAGTTTCTGTCGCCCATTCGGACCGCCAGGTGGAGCACCGTCTCCCCGGGTTCCTGACACACACACACACACACACACACACACACACACACACACACACACACACACTCAGTCTGCAGAGCAACAACGGACACCTGCACAGAGCTGTGTCTACGTGTTACTGAATGGACACACAAAGCAGAGCTTAAGAGTAAAAGCTTAGTAAAAACAGACACAAAATGAGCACAAAGACACAACAGAGAGACGCATGAGTCAGTCCGTCAAACTCGTGTTAGAGATGAGGAGGTCATACATGTTCGTTGGGCTGTGGGATGGCATCCATCAGGTCCACCCCCTCAGCGTAGACTTGGATAAGCGACAGAATGTCTCGGTTCCTGATGGCCTCGTAGAGAGCCCGCAGCCTGGACGCGGCGTCGGTGCACTTCCGCCGGGCGAAGCGTTTCTCGGTGTACTTCGCTGTGATGTAGTCCTTCCTCATCTGCCTGCAAACCAGACGGACGAGTCACTACGACATCCTACTACAGCTCAGACTCACCTCCTGATGCCGTCACCTACATGTCGCTGGTTGGAGTTGGTTTGGTCACTTCCTGCGCTGACAGATCTGCCTCCATGATCTCATTGAAGCTGGCGTTTCCCACATTATTCGCCAACTAAAAGGCAACAAAAGCCCAACATCAACTCTGGTTCGGTTCTGGCTGTAGCTCCTAAGATTAGACACGTGATCACACTTCCTGATTCTTCACAGCTGAAGACGACTGACATGCTCGGCAAGGGTTCTGGTTCCCTGATTATTCCAGAAAAGGTTTGCAAACATTCAGAATGTCCCTTCCATTCACGTCTTCACACAGGTGAATATAATGAGGTTAAGAGATTTCAAAGAAACAGTTTTAAACGAATCAGGAGACAGTCTTGCAGGATGGTAAAAATCTGAGGGTTTTTTGCTTTGCTTTTTTGGCTTTTTCCTGCAAATATTTTAATTTTATTTAACAGATTAAAGTCATGATGAAATGAGTCACCGCAAACTGACAAACAGAATGCTCTGACCTTCTGTCGGGACAGTGAAGTGGACTCACCAGCAGCTCAGAGGTTCCCAGGACGTCCAGGTCCAGACTCTGGATCCTGGAGTAGTGGACCCCCATTTCTCTGTGGATCCCTGAGCACTCAATACAGATCAGCACCCCGAGGTTCGTGGACAGCCAGGAGGGATCTGTAGAGGGTGGGTGGGGGCACAGAAACAACAAGCGGTGCCTTCACGTCCTCAAAATGTAATTTCAAGACTAAAGAAACAACAAAGTGAATGAGATGAATTAACAATCTGCTGACAGACAAACCTGGAAAAGAATTCTGGGAAGTTTCTGCAGCTCTGAGCAGAAATGTGTTTGGACTACAGGTCCACGTGAGGAAGCTGAGTGAATACTTTTGGCAATATAGTGAATGTTGAATATATAATTGATAAAAAAAACTGTATGTTATTAATCTAATCTTTGGACGTGCTGAGATGAACAGATGAAAATGTGTTTTGTGGTGTTATTAGAGAGACTGTTGATGCGCCCTCTCTCATGACACTAACGTGTTCTCACTTCTGTAAACCATGACAGGAAATAGAAGTGCTATGAAGTTCCACATCAAGTGTTCACAGTGCAGTTCAGTAAAACCATCATCTACAAGAATATCAGCTAGGTTTAAAGCAACAGACCAACTAAAAAAGTTGCATAAAACAACTTCAATGCCAAAAACAAAAAAACCCCACACAAAACAACCGCAAAGGAAAAAAACTGCCTGAAGGCCCAGAGCTTTCCACAAGCAGTCCTGCAGAGGTCAGTGGGGTTAGAACGCCGGCAGAACTAAGCTGTCACTGGTTTTTGCGTATGTGCAGGAAGCCTTAAAATTAAAACAAGACTGTCAAGGCCACCACCGTGAGTCTAATCAGCATCCTCTGAAAGAAACGCATCCAAGTCCAGACCCTCAAACCAGATGGAAAGGTGAAAGACTCATTCAAGCGTCACTACTTTTTTGACCTGACCGTGAGTGACTGGACTTCCGTGTTTAATCTTTGAATTTTGTTTCCTTTCATGAGTGGTGTTTGTTTGAGAGAGACTTCTGAACAATTCTGACCTGCAGCTCCACAGTCGCAGCAGCTGTTGTTTCCAGTCCTCTTCTTCACCTCTCCCACAATGGACTTGGTCAGCTCCTGGACGATGTTGTTCTCACCCTCGTCCTGGTCTCCTTTGAACGCCTTGTTCAGCGCCTCCTCCTTGCTGTTCTGCAGCACCGACACCCAGCTAAAAAAAACACCAAACCATAAGCGCTCGCAGTAGCGCGAAGCCCGGCAGCTCAGGCCATGCCTGCTCGTACTTACATCTGACACTCGGCCTCGTCCTCGGCCTGGAAGTGGTAGGTCCGGTCATCTGTGGGGGGGGGGGGGGGCACAAGACAGAGTTTAGACTTTACACACATATATACAGAGGAACATGTGAGCAGGAAGTCTGCAGCATACGGGAGAACAGGTCGAAGCTTTTCTTCTCCTCATCGGGGTTCCTCTTCACCTGGCAGGTGAGCAGGTTGACCTTGGCTGGAGGTTTGTTTGGCTGCAAGACAACGAGAGGAGGTGAGAGCTCAGCTCTGACTGAACCTCACTCAGATATCAAACATTCAGCGTTACAGAGAAAAGATCCTGAAACTGTCACAGAGTCTGTACTGCTATATACCATAACATGGACAATAGTTGGATCCCAGTTAGGTTCAGCCCACAGCAAGAACCTGTAAGGACTTTAAGCTGCACAACTCAAAACCTTCCCTCATCTTGCAAAACATCTGCACATATCATTTAAAGTTCTGAGATGATTAACCTCAGTGACTTTCTGTAATCTCATTTTCTACTGTTTTCTGAAGCCTGATGACTTTTGATCCTCTGGCTTTTCATGCCACAAAACGTCTCATTCATAAGGAAACTATTGATGAACCACAGGGTTTTCCTTTCCTCCTCTTGCCTCCACCACTGTCTCCTGCCTCCCTAAATGGGCGTACCATGCGGGCCCCACAGTTCACCCATACATACCCACTATGGGCCCATGGACCCGTTTTAAGTCTGGTAGACTAAAGTTTTATGACGTTTTTCCTTCACATTTTTGATATCAGAGGATCTTCTGCAGCTGACGGTTCTACTCCCCAAAGCAAGGCAAGAGTCAGGTTTCAGAGCTGGAGCTGATCATCATGCGCAACGTTTGTATCTTTGTGTTCAATTCATTTTGATCATGTAAACAAAATGCAATTTAGGAAAAGAAAAGAAAAAAGAAATACTAAACTAGAAATACCCTCCAATATCGCTTCACCTATCCTCAGAAAGGAGTGGGAATGGGAGTGGGAATAAGTGCACATTGGACCATAAGACGGATGAACTCGGTGAGCTGACCTCAGATGGAGCACTGCGAGGACTCTGTCTGCAGTACCTGTCTTCATTTGAGTCTGAGTGGTAAATGTGGAAGGTTTCTACCAGCTGTGAAGGGTTGGCGTAATCCTGGACATGTTACACTGAAGAAACGTGTCTCTGAAGGAATGCTTTCATGAAGGAACATTACTCTGAAGGAGGGATGTACCCAAGGATGTACCGACAGCTATCAAGAAGGTGTAGGTTACCTTGGAAACCCGGTTCTCAGAAACATGAGTCTAATCTTGAAATTTACCTTAAATAGAACTGAAGATATGTGTTACTGTGAATCTGTAGATATGAGGTTTGTTTTTCTTTGAATTTGCTTTTCAGCAAGCTCAAGGAGAAACAAAAGGCTGAAAGTTAAAGAGAAACAGTTAAGAAGAATTAGAAACTTTCTCTCCAGCAGCCCTCAGATTTCAAATCAAATCCTTTTCCCACCCTTTTCTTTTAATCATTTTCCTTCTGCTCTTTGTGTTCTGCTAGCTCAGTCCTGATTGGCCATTTGACTGCTCAAACTTCAAAATAAAAAACAGAAGGCAGAAAAGAAACTAAAAAAATAAATAAATAGATAATGTACTATTTAACCCCACTTAATGTAGACCAGGAGTAGGCAACTCCAGGCCTCGAGTGCCGGTTCCTGCAGGTTTTAGATATCACCCTGGGTCAACACACCTGAATCAAATGACTAGTTCATTACCAGCCCTCTGGAGAACTTCACGGGATGTTGAGGAGGTCATTTAGCAATTTGAATCAGCTGTGTTGGAACAGGGACACATCTAAAACCTGCAGGACACCGGCAATCGAGGCCTGGAGTTGTCTACCCCTGATGTAGACGATAAACTCATGAGGAGATTTCTGATTGGACATGTAGTGCAGGCTGGAGGGCGGGGGCTTGTCATGGACCAATGGGAGAAGAGGACCTTACCGTCCCGTGACAGATGGTCAGGAAGCCGTTCTTCACCGAGCACTTTCTCTTCTGCCACACCTTCCTCAGTCTGACGAGGAGAGAGACAAAGCTTTTAGTGTGAAAGGTCATAGAGTGGAGTCGTGACTGAGGCAGCTACCACTAACACACGTGTGCAGAAGGAGGAAAACATGTTAAATCTGTAAATATGTTACATTTAACATTGAGTCTGTGTAGACTGACTAAATGCTGCCTCTGCTGGACGTCACAGGAACTGCATGTGCATGTCAGTCACATTCATATGGCATTCTGGGACACTGAGTTCGCTCACCCTTCACTTTTCTTGTAGAGGAAACCAGAGCGCTCGTTGCCGTGGGCTTTGTCACCCTGCAACTGATGGAGGCTGTAACCTGCGTTCTGTTTGGCCTGGGCGTCCTGTCAATAAATCAGACACTTTATGTGAAGCAGCTCTTATGACAGAAAGACGTGAGAACTATGACCCTACACAGAGTTCAGAGCTCAGAGCAGCCTCTGTTTGATGGACAGCTTTGTTAATCAACTTCCTTTCCAGTAACAGGTGAGCCTGTCAGAGCTCACCTGGTTATGCTCACCATCAGACTCATGACATCTGTTCAGACCATGTTTGTTCTAACTGCTGTGCGCATGTTAGCGACTCTTTACCCTCGTGTTTATCCTGCATTTTAACTGTGTTCATGTTTTCGGTCTGTGCCATCAGTCAAATGGATGTTACACCATGTTTGATGTTTTTTACCTCTTTCTGATCGGACTGCAGTGCCGCCTTCAGGGTGTCTCGGAGCTGAGCCAGCTGCTTCCTCTCGCCGTCCTGAGTCTGTTTGATCTGCAGAGGAAGAGAAACTCTAACTTTAAGCCCATTGTTGTGTTCGCACAGAGCGATCGGTAAGTGAGCTGTGAGCTTTAATGCTCCTGCAGGGAACACAAGCGTCCTCACCGCTGTCAGGTCTGTGGACAGTTTCTCTACGGCCGGTTTCAGAGTCTCCACAGCTTTCAGTCCATCCTGGAAAAAACTGAAGAAAAAAACGTCTGAGAACCTCCAAGGAAAAAGTGAATCAATAACAAAATTAATGTTTTAATATTCACACTTTATTATCTTTTCTTTAACACCTTACTCATACATGGACCTGTTGGTCACGTTTGGACATACTTGCACTGAGCATGGTAAAACTTGATGAGGTTCTGGAGGAAGTCTACTCCTTTCTTCACTTTGATCTCGTTCACTTTGAGCAGGTACTGCAGAGAAAAGCCAAAGAATCAAGAAAAACTGAAGAAAATAACCGTTACTGCATGACCAGTCCTTCCTTGTCCTCCTCCAGCTCTTCTAGGAGGACACTGAGGCATTCCCAAACCGCTGAGAGATCATCTCTGCATTTCCTGGGTCTGCCCGGGGTCTTCTCCTGGCCTTTAAACCTCATCTTGTTTAGGCATCCTGGTCAGTACCATCTCGGCTGGCTTTACTCTGAGCTGATCCTCATTGGGTCTCTAACAGCGAGCCTGGACAGCCTTCAGAGGAAGCTCGTTTTCACGGCTTTTTTTCTGTCACCTCTTTACCAGCATATCCACAGAATTCACCCTCCACTCCTTCTCTACTCATGACCAACAAAAAACCACGAGAAACACAGACTGAGCTGAAGATCAGCGCCTGATGAAGCCAAAAAAGCTACAAACCCTGAAAACCATCAAACTGGAAAACTTCTGAAAAGAATCCGTCACAGACCTCTGTCCACCAAATCTTCCACGTCATATAAAATCTGCGCTGACTGGTCGAGGCAGTAAAACAAACGTTGCTCTCGGTCTGACCTCAGAGGATAGAGATGATTGTTTTAGCATTCAGGTCACCTGTGTGACCTCTGACCTCACCTCGCACATCTGCAGCTGGAACATTCGTCTCTCCTTCTCCATCTCCTCTGCGATTTCTCCTCCGCTGAACTCCGTCCGAATCATGCCATGCATCTTGGCGTTCTCTTTCTTCTCTTTCTCAATCTTCGCTCTGCAGAGGTCAAAGGTCATGTTAAAATCTCAACACAAAAAAATGTGATCAAAACAACAAACTGAGGAGAAGAAAAAATAGAAAGATGCTAAAATACAGAAGCCAAGAAACGCCATGATTTCAATCATCATATTTTATCTTTTCTTCTTTTTTTGAGAAAAAAGGAAAAAAAGAGCATGTATCAGTCTGTGGAGACAGAAACAATAAAGATAACTTTATTCAAACATTCTCATTTAAATGCTGAATGAGTCGACTGGTTAACGTGTTCTCGTTTCTGTGATTTAACATTTCAGTGAGAGCAGCTGATAATGAGCCCTTCTTACAGTTTGGTCTCGTAATCCTTCCAGGCCTTATCGAACGGCTTCTTCAGATCCTGCAGGAAAAACAGACGTCACACAGTCACAGTTCATAAACGTGCGCGCACACACACACACACACACACACACACACACACACACACACACACACACACACACACACACACAGGACTCTAACCTCTGAGTCACTCTGGAAATATTTCTAGATGATAGCATGTGCGTTAGATTAGAAAAACAAACACAATGGTGACCGTGTCACAACAGAGGTGTTTTAAATTCAGCCATTTAGTCTTTATGCCACGAGCCACAGCCTGCAGGACGACACCACCATTACAAACAGGAAGTTATGCTCATCGCACAACTACAAGAAAAACTGTTCAGTGTTTTGCAGAAATTAAATGTTGTATTTGGCACCTCAGGGCCACCTTACCTAACATGCCTACATTTTATAATTCAAGAAGCAGTTTTTTTTTTAATTATTCAAACTGAGCATAAAGCAGGAAAAATAATATTGAATAAATCAGAAAAAACAAAAAATTATCTTTTATTTCGATTTCCTGCTTTTGTTTTTTCATATGACAGGAAACGGAGGATTTTACAGTGGCTGGTTTGCTGCTGTGGTACAAAGATATTTAGACATTAATGTGGGACCCCAGCGTGATTTTATTTGTTAAATCTGAAGCTGTGTGTTTAAAATGATTACAGTTCTGATGTAATTATTGTAAATACACAGTCAACATGTCATCTAACCAAACATGATTAATTTTTAGCCACAGTAACAGGAAGTGAAGTGTAACTGAGCGAGTGTCTGCGGGTTTGTTTCAGCAGGAAGAAGAAAGTGACACCAACCCCTTTCACTCCTTTCAGGTCTCCTTTCAGCAGACTGTCCAGAGGGAATGTGATGATGTTGTTCATGTTCTGCAGCTGCAAACAGGAAGTTGTGTCACAGCACAAATGCGCAAAACACACCACACTTTCTACATTTAACACTTTTCACAATAAAATGTCTGATGTTTCACTCTCTGAGGCTGACTTTGGTTCCTCACCAGGTTCTTAAAGAGGGCTGTCAGCTCTCTGGTGAAAACGACAAACTTGATGAAGGCAGAGCCGACATCGCCGTCATCCCTGTCACCCCGGGTCAGGTAGTTTTCCCCGAACTTGTGCATGGACTGAACGTACTGCTCCTCATTTTCCACGTGAGCTACGACACAGAAAACACTTTAAATAAATGCGGACTGCAGCTCGGATCATCTTTCATTTAACTCCAAAAACAAAAATGATTAAACTCTGTGTGAAAACAAAAACCATCCACTCCACCATGTGGAAAAAACAAGGACAACAAACACGTGTGAATAAAAAAGTAATAAAATAAAAAGTAATTAAAAACAATAAATATAAGAGGAGACAAAGAGAATAAATAAAAATATGATACTAAATACTGAGAAAAACTGGAGATATATGAATGAACAGAAATAAAATACACACCTCAAATTAAAATAAACAAATCTAAACAATTAAAACATAAATATTTATTTTAAATATTTTAAACAAATAATGAATGTGAATGTATTAAAATAAATGTAAATTTATTGAAATTATATTTAAATTAATTTAAATGAATTTTATATTGCAACAAAAGATTTTTCCAAAAACATTTCTAGTTAATTTAATTTAGTCCCTTTTGATACGAAAAATTAAAAGTAGAAAAATAAAAGGAGAGAAACAAAATCTTAATTTTTTACAGTTTTTCGTATAATTTTTCAGCTTTAAATAATTCTGATGATTTAAAAGTGTTTATTGGGCTTCAGTTGGACATGTCTGTGTGTACCCGCTGCATTTCTTTAGCAGAGAAAATGGCCTGTTCCCCTCGAGCTGAGGCACCGAGCCGCTCTGAATCTTTGGTATATACATGGAGATTTACCTCCAACATAAACCTGCAGGTCACAGAGAGAAGCTAAATATTTCAGAACCTCTCTGCTGTCCACATACTTCTGGTCATGCAGTGCCTTCTGTCTGTGAAACTGCTGAATGATGCGTTTCCTGTCAGTTTTTGCAGAAGTGCTGAATAATGTTCGGATCTTGTGTGTTTGCTGAGTGTGTGAAGGACTCGGCCTTTCCTCTGTTTGCACTGTAGTGTGGATGTGGGCGTATCCCTCAGCATGCCGGGACACGGGGAAGCATGACAGGAATGTTTGGAGGTGAGACTCCACCGGCCCGAGCAGAGACCCACCAGCAGCACGCGGCTGCTGACGAACCCACCCCACCCGCACTGACCTGAATAAAAAAACTGCTTTTATTTTGGTAGTTTGTATTTGAGCGCAGTGTGCTACCACAAACAGGAAGTGACAGTCAAAGTGAGACTGTGGTGACAAGCGTTGTTATTTTGGGTCAGACTGACATGAAACTGCATCTCTCACCCAGACCAGACGAGTTGATGGCCTTCACCGACTTCTTGATCTTGTAGAGAACGGACCGGTCCAAGTCGAGAGCCTGAGGAGAAGAAACAGCACGCAGATTAGGAGCCATGCCTCTAATGCTTACACGTCAAAGTTAAAGAAAAAGTGTGTTTATAGTCAGTATGAACCGTTCACCACTGCTGGTGTTCATCTCAGACTGTCACCCTTCATACCCTGAGCTGACGTGCGTGGACGGACTGCAGAGTCTGCATGTTTTACCCGAAGCAGAGTTATTATCAAGACATCACACATCTAATAAGAGACTGATGAAAACAGTGCTGCTATTAAAGGTGCTTTTTTTTTTTAGCAGACACCTCTCACTCACAGAAACTGTTTCATTCAGACCTTTGAAGCAGATCTTTTTATTCTTGCAGTTCAACATAATCCGAAGACGCCTGCTGAGGGACAGCGCCCAGCGGCCACAGCTACTGACCTTCTCAAGGCTTTAGAATGCTGGCAGCATTTCATAAAGTTTAGTCAGTTCTTTTTGTGTTTTACTGTTGCATCAACTTTTGCCTCCCCCAAACATAAGCCTGGTTCTGTTAAAAGAAAGTTCTTCCTCCCCCCTGTCACCAAGTGCTTCCTCACAGGGGGTATTATTGTAGTATTATATTTATTATTTTAGGGTCTTTATCTTACAAAGCACCTTGAGATGTGCATTGTTGTATATTAATAAATCTGTAATGAACTGAATCTTATGTTCTGAAAATGATCAGATTCTCTGTGCTGTTCCTGTTTCCTGTGTCCCTCCTCATCTGAGCGGTACAGTTTGGTGCATTAGTCCCTAAAATAAGAGCGCTGCTTCTGTGATCTGCAGGACATCACATGGAATCATCAGTATTGTATTGATTGGCACGATCAGCTCTGGCGAACACACAGAACCTGACATAGCCACGCCCACTGTATTCACAGGAATCTGGTTAGGGCTTCAGAAGGAATTCTTTCACCTGTTTGACGTACCCAAAGGGAGCCCATATTCTGTAAAGCCGGCGTGCCTGCAGGAGAGCTGATCTGAAAGCTAACGTCTTCTAGTTCCTGAAACTCTCCTCGTTAGCCTGAGGCTAAAACGCAGCCTAAATTAAACCTTTGAGTGGTAACACGAGCTACAGCATTAGCTTCATGTTAGTCAGGAACATGAAGTCTGCTTGTGTCTAACCCGAGGCTGTGGGAGGGAGACTGAAGAGGCCATGCGATCTAAGCCTTTACCATAGTTTGCATGACTGATGAGACCACAGAGGTTCAGTCACATGACCTTCAGGTGTTTTCCTGCCGACCTCATCTGTGGGGTTCACCTAAGCGTCTACAGCTCTGAGTCACAGGTCCATGACTCAGAGAGAAAAACATGCACTTGGTTATTCTTTGACCAAAAACTGGTTCAAGATGAGCCACTCATCAAACACTGGAGCCGATTTCAAATCTCTGCACAGAAACACAGCGAGGCGACAGGTGAGCTCAGGTGTAGAGCAGCGACTTCATTCAGCTCAGCCAAAGACCAAACAACAGATCGAGCACAAATACAAAGAACTCAGAAACAGCTCAACTCAGTACGGTGGATGATTGATGGTCTCACAGCACTGAGGTCCTGGCAGGGCCTTCTAGATAAATATTCATGGTCTTCTTGTGTTTGTGAGAGTTTACCTGCAAATTCACCAAAGCACTCACTGAAAAAGAGCTACAGGACGGGTTAAACGTAGAAAACACCGTTCCTACAGGATGAATGATGCAATAATCTCAATGAAACGCCTGCAAACACACAAACAACACACAGGGCAGGTCTCTGAGGACAGCGTTGAAATCTTGGTACAAACGCCAACAGGCTCATGTCACAGCAGCCCACCCACGAGCTTTCATTATGTCCCTAATAAGGGTGTTGCAAGGGTGTAAAGAGGTCATAAAGGTTAAATATAGTAACTTAGTGCATGATTGTACACCACATAGATCATTGACCTGGTCAGCAAAGATAAAGGGGGATCACTTCCTCTGCTGATACGTCAGTCAAACTGTCTGATCAAAGTTTACCAGCAGCCCCTTCAGACTGTTTCAGGCTGACGTCAGAGGATTCATATTTAATGATAATTAATGGTAATTACCCCTGTTACCTACTGAATTCATTTTCAGCACAAAGCTCTGGTTTTTCCCTGTGTTATAAATCAAGTACATCATTTCCCCCCCCTTATCTACATCACACTCATGGTCAGTTTAGAATCACCAGTGATCCCAACATGCAGCTCTTTGGACTTTGGAACCTACTATGAGGTTGCAGGCAAACATCTAGGAGGATGTTAATGGATGAAGATGCCCAATTGACTAATCATAACTAACTGACTGGTAGTTGGCCTTCATCACTCTCAGCATGCATGCAGGTGTCTGAAGGCAGGTGAGGTTATTGGTGCCCTGACTTCTTTTCGCCCCACCTCCACCTGCAGACATCCTGACTTGGAGGCTGCAGGCGAGCAGGGGCGCTGCTTTGTCTTGTGAGGTCAGAAACGTCCACCAACGTGTGTCTAAAACTGTCTGCAGGACGTCGCATGTCCCCACCACCCTCACGGTTTTTACACTGAAGTTCAAAGAAACAGTCTGTAAAACTGTTAATGTAATGACTGTAAAATCATTGAGATTACAGTTATTGACTAAAAGTAATCATCATCATGAATTTTCCTGTAACCGAGTGGCAACAATGTAGAGCTGCTAAAGCTCACAGTAGTGGTGATATTTATTCAAACAGAGGTCTCAGGTCTACAGGATGAGGCACGAGCCAAAGTGTGGATTTGGAGAGTGGCAATCATCAAAACAGAACATTTCACAGCAGTTTTCTGACAGTAGAAGCAGCCGAGACGCTTCCTGTTTTTAGGGTTTCCTCAGTTTCACAGCCTCTGCACACCAGCTCTGCTCAGCTGCTTTTAACACGTGCAACAACACTCATTTTACATTAGTGAACGCAGGTGAGCAGATCAGTGTGACGAGTGGAAGATGAAGCAGATAAAGAAACCTGAATGGGCACAACACTGATCAGACCAGCAGGGACTGTGTAAAGTACTCATCTGCTGTTTTTACCATTCAGCACACTGATGCTGATTTCATGTGTTTACTGTAATTATTCTACCGTCTGAAGATGAGGGAGGAGCTGATGATTTATTGGAGACTTTAATTCCTTTCACATCACTTCAGACAAGTTGAGACACAACAGAAACAGAGATGAGCTTCAAACGTGAAGAGAAGAGCTTTAAAAGTGACCAAAGGAGAGAGAGAAAGAGGACGAGACAAAGAAAGATGACAAAGGAAAGAGGAGAGAATGGAGGGATTTAACTGAGAGGAAAGCAAAGATCGGAGACAGCAGGAGGACCAAGGTGAGGCGAATCATGTCGAGACTCGATCAGAGGAGTGAGGCTCTACCATCGCCTCGGGTCTACTGAGTGGGAACATCCCAGCATGCAACAGGAGGAGGAGGACATGATCAGCAGACCTGCGATTTCTACAGACCTCACGTCAGGTTTTCAGTTGTGCTTTTAAAGCATTCGCTGCAAGGACATAGATTTCTTCACTTTATGCTGAGAGGAACCAGCGTTCAACTCTGTGCTCTGAGCTGTAATCCAACAGCTCCTCAACAACAACAGATGGCCTCTACAACGATGGGGAAAAATATTTACTGTCCTTAGAACCAATAAAGTCTCAGAAGGAATCTGAAAAACTAGAAACCATTAAAAAAAGAAAAAGAAAAGAGGAACCCAAACAAAAGTCCCCACAAAAACACACAAAGTGAAATAAGAGATTGTTTAATCCATCCCTGAATCACGTGATCACCTCCCTAAAAAAGATCCAGGTTGTCTCTTCTTTTCAGAGCATTTGACTCTTTATGCTAAAAATTAATAAATAACCTCTCTGACACACTGTTCTATTTATCCATCAACAAGGAAACCTGTGAAAAAAATATTTAATGCCTTCATTATTGACAGGAAGCCATGAATAACCAATGGACTCCTGTCCTGAAAGACTTGCTGGCAACTATAACGTGATATCAAAGACTCAAAGAGAGAAAAAAAACTAAAACATGACCACAAAAGAGCATATATGTATTAAAACAACAACAACAACAACAACAACGTCCTCACTGAACAGCTTTCTGTCCCATTAACAGTCTCAGGCCAGTATGCACAAAGTGTGATCACTAACGCCTAAGCTTTTCCTGCCCTGAGGTCAGCTTTCAAAGACATGGCCAGATTTGTGAAACAATTAAATGAGCACACCTAATACGACCTAAGCGTGTGTTTTCTTATGCTCGGCCAAGATGTTTGATATAGAGGAGTTTCTAACTCCTTTAGTAAGCAAACATAATCAATGTTTGTCAATCACCTCCATTAATCAGCTATGTACCACAGGCCTTCAAGCTGGCAGTAGTTAAACCTTTACTAAAAAGGCCATCTCTAGACCTAGCGGTCTTAGCTAATTATAGGCGAATCGCTAACCTTCCTTTCATATCAAACATTCTTGAAAGAGTAGTTGTCAAACAGCTAACAGATCATCTGCAGAGGAATGGCTTATTTGAAGAGTTTCAGTCAGGTTTCAGAGCTCATCACAGCACAGAAACAGCTTTAGTGAAGGTTACAAATGATCTTCTTATGGCCTCTGACAGTGGACTCATCTCTGTGCTTGTCCTGCTAGACCTTAGTGCAGCGTTCGATACTGTCGACCATAATATCCTATCAGAGCGATTAGAACATGCTGTAGGTATTACAGGTACTGCACTGCAGTGGTTTGTATCATATCCATCTAATAGACTCCAATTTGTTCATGTAAATGGAGAGTCCTCTTCACATGCTGAGGTTAATCATGGAGTTCCACAGGGTTCAGTGCTAGGACCAATTTTATTTACATTATACATGCTTCCCTTAGACAGTATTATCAGAAGGAATAGCATACATTTTCACTGCTATGCAAATGACACCCAACTCTATCTATCCATGAAGCCAGATAACACACACCATGTAACACCGCTTCCATGTAAAATAGAACGTCAGCCTTCAGCTAGCTGTATAATTTAAACATGTATCAGACTAAGTTAACAGTTCATCTGCAAATTTTAATACAACTTCTGGAGGCTTATGCAGATTTTTCTCCATGTAACACAAACAGGAGCGGGCGGAGCAGCTGCAGAATTTGCTTTTCTTCATGTTAAAATGTGTTAGCTGCTTTGACAAAGGACTCCCGCTCGCTGTTTCCCAGTAAAGGTTTTAATGGTGGTCACAGGAAAAAAAATGTTGATCATAGGAACAGCTGCTGTGGATGCTGGAAACACGTTTTCTACCACTCAACCTGAGCTCACCAACTCAGTAATGGCTCTGCCTCTTTGCAGCGTGTAAACAGATTCCCTTCCACGTTAAACTGCGCCAGCATCATCATTACTTGTGTTTTTAATTCTGTTTAAAATTGGGGGCTGTCAGACTTTTCATTCATGTGCTGCTCATAAATATGCTTCTATTGAAGGTCTGTTTTTTATTTTCCAATATGGGTGAAACACTGCACAAAACCCAACGACATGGTCCAACGATGTGCTGCAGACATTTAACCTCAGTTTAGCACCAGGTCCACAATCTCCTCACTGTCCTTCACTGATGACAATCTCACCCACACTGAGGTGGTGCTCCACTGTAATGGAAAACAACCGAAACGATCCAGTCTAGGTGAATCGAGTTGAGCCGAGTTGGTGATAGTGGAAGAGTGGCTTCGCTAATACTACCTTAACCTTTCATGAATATTATCATTGAGTTTACAGTACAATCATCACGTTAATTTACTTTAAGATATTTTCTCTAAATACGACTAAAAACAGCCAGTGACGACTTCCTCCTGAGCTTGAGGGCAGTTTGGGGCCTTTCACATGTCTGTGCCCACGGCCCTGTTTTTTCCCAGGGCGGCCCTGTTTTTTCCCAGGGCATCCCTGTGGGGAAAGCCTTCAGCCCCATCTTATTCTCCCACCTGAAACCTTTGACCTTTAACTTCTGCTTCCTCATCTCTTCAGTTTTAGAAATATGCTTCATCATCGTGTTGCAAAAAGAAAATAAAAAGAAGCTGTTAAATCTTACAAAATGTCTACAGAAGGAAGTGTTTCTCTCAGTTCCTCTTTCGAATAAAACAGATTCGTTTGACGCTCTGTTGCTTGGAAAGTTTGAAAAGCAGTAGAAATCACCGTTTATTCACACTGTAGGTCCACAAACAGTGAAAACAGGCTGTGACTAAAACCCTCTTCAATCCCACACACGGGAAAACAAACCACGTTCATGAAAAAAGGAACAAACCGGACTTTCCGGGTATTTACAGAGAGGCTCAGTGGAAGCCTTTTTACCACCTTATTAAACTCTTATAATCCCCGACTTCCAACCGTGTGTGTGTGTGTGTGTGTGTCCTTGTTTCCTCACCTCCTCAAGAGCTCCCACCGCGTTCCTGCAGTGGCCCATCCGGGTAGTGAAGTTGGAGGTGGTTGGAGCTTTGTAGTCTTCATTGGTCTCGTCGATGAACTCCGTGACGCTGATCAGCTCCGGCATGGTGAGCTCCGGCAGACGCAAACTGACCGGGGGCGCAAAAATCCCGTCAAAACTGCAGCAGTGATCGCGCAGCCGCAGGTGGAGCAGCCACACCTGGACGCCTCAAGAGTGCCCGCAGCGTCACAGCCAAGATCCTCTGCTGTTCCCGCACGCGTCGCTGCTCATAGTCATAGGAGGAAGAGGAGAAGTCCGACCTCCATGTTTGTCCCGCAGCACGAATCACCGACAGCACCGACACATTCCAACACCCTCAGCTGCTTCACCTGAGCAGGAAGCGCACGGAGAGGGGCGGGGACACTGAGGGGGCGGGGACAGAGAAGGGCGCTCCCACCCTGCTGCTGTTTCCGCAAACCACAAACACGCACACTTACACACAGGTACATACCCCCCCCCCCCCCCCCCCCCCACACACACACACACACAGACAAAACACCTACACACAGAGAGACACACACTCACACAGTATTTTCACAGTCCTATCAGGGTGGGACTGGAACAATATGATGTTTAAAGTGTGAAGTCCTCTAAATTTTTACAAACGGTGTTAATGAGACACGGTTAAAGGAACACCCGAAAAGTATAATGCACCTTTATTTTTAACCCTTTGGTCAGCAGTGTTCTCACTTAGCTGCAGAGAACTATATTTACCATTAATATTTAGAGCACTCAGACATCCCCCAACACACGCACGCCATAAAAGCAGGGACACTGAAACAACACGAGGAAGCTGTGAGGCTCACCAGCACACAGCCTTACTAAAAACGTCTAAAGGCCCTCTCAGGACACGGCACGCGCTGCGCTGACCGCTAGCTGGAGCGAAGGACCCAAACTTTCGCTGACCGCAGCGCTCTGTTTGTACATCATTTTTTTGTAGCTGCTCTATGCGTCATTTCAAAACATGTATCTGACTTTATATCTTATACGAGAGTTTGTGTAGTATTATGTTCAAATGTTTAATAAAAACATGTATCGCTCATTCACAAAGAAGAAAGCTTTTAACTAGTGAAGAGTGTGTCGTTTCCACTACACTGCTTTCCTCCAGGTCCGCAGCCGTTGGAAAGGCTCTGGAGGTCCCCATACGTAAACTTGTGTCATTTTACACGACGGGCCACATCCAGCCCATTCTGATCTTATGTGGGCCGGACCGGTGAAACATTCTTTCTGCCAGTGCACAGACGTTTAACTACACATTTAATCCCTGAGATTAAATAAAAAAAATGAAAAGCTCAACTCTTTGCTTATTTTAAGAAGTGAAAGTGTAAAATCACAGAAATCTGTAACTTCAGGCTGTTCAGAGTGTACCCCCATCTCTCACCGACCCTGACAAGGAAAAGCAGAAGATAATGGATGGATAGATACAACTTCGTTACTTTGCTGTAGCATGAATGGGCACTGATCTGTATCAGTAGGAATAGCTGTAAAACTTATGAAGATCTCTGTTCACACTTTTAGAATCTGGTCCCTGGGCTGTATGTTTTACAAGCCTGGTCTACACTGTGATGAACTCAAACAGGCATCACTGACGTGAACAGGTGACGTGTTTAATCAGGTGACTTCACCAAACAGAAAGCATAAAAGCCTTCCTGTCACACTGAGGTAAATCCTGTCTGTGTGCTGATCGTGTTAAACGAAGAGAAAGGCTCTGAGCCAGAATATCCCTCAGTCTGAACTCCAGCAGGCGGTCCTGAACCAGGAGGTGCTGCCATGTCAGACTAATTACATTTTTGCTTTAACATACAGTTGAACAGATGTGCCTAATAAACTGTCTGTGTGCATTTGTGTGAGATCCACACATGCTTTCAGACCTGTGCTGATATCTTTGTCAGTCATCTCCATCTAGTGGACAGATGGTAGAACTCGATCATCTGATGTGGTTTCTGACTCAGGTGAGGTTGTGTTTGAGATGCGTCAAACACATCTGGCTCCATGTTCACGGGGAGAAGGTTCTAGATTCAGCATTGTTGGTCTGCATGTCAGCCTCTTAGGTGTACACATGGGCTGTATCCCAATTCAGGGTCTGCAGCCTTAAAGTACGCAGCCTCAACGGTCCTCAAGGGCCGTGTACTCAAAGACCGCTAAGGCCGGAAGTGCGAGGCTTGTGAAATGGGACGGTCTAGCCTCCGTAGCGCTGCCCAGGTTGCCTAGCAACCATGATAGCTGGAAACGTGTGGTTGACAGAAATGAAGGAGAAAATATTTTGTTCGTTTGTTTGTTTCTACATGAGCTTTGTGTGATTTAATAAGTATCTGAGGCTGAGACCACAGGACTGTAAAACATGATTGTTGGGCTTCATATCTGTACTGAACAGTCGTTTAAGATTAGCTAGTAAATAACAATTAGCTAATGTTGTTCATGAGACTAAAGTCAGTGTAAATATGATATGGCCAATATTATAGTTATTATACTAATCATTATTAGTTATTACAGCAGTGAGTTTGAACTCTCAAATCAAATCACTTCTATTGTCACATCACATGTGCAGGTACACTGGTACAGCACATGTGAGTGAACTCTGTGTCAAATACTGAGCTTCAGTAAAGATTCAAGTTGCAGCTATTTATATGTCCCATCACCTTAAATCTTCACTCAAAGACACTCAAGTATCTTTGACAGTGTATATATAGATGTATCATATATAAGAGACAAATGTTGTTCCTTCAGTATGTTGGCATTATTACATTTGGCTCAATGCTTACATATATGTGTAAAAAGCAAATGTACGAGCTGTGATAACTGTTTCTGATAGAATGAAGAGTAGACTGATATATGAAATATTCCTTTATTGGGTGAGAAAATCAGACCATGTCATAACTGCTTTAAGTCATACAGAATAGATATCAGAGCCTTATTTTTATTGTTTTTTATTGCTAGAGTCAACTCTCTTTTAATGTACAATCGCCAAAAACTTTTGGACCTCCGACCAGTTGCCAGTGATCTTACCAATACAACTTATAATGGACATAAGGCGTTACCTCCATTCCTGTCTGGGATACCAGCTAACCTCTGTCGGACCCCGGCCCCAGCCTCACGGCGAAAGCGCTTCAGACGCCGGGGCAAACGTAGCGGTCTACTCGTGAAACTTAAGGCGTACTTGGTGCGCTCTTCTCCGGCTCTTTGGAACGAACGTGGATCGGTACCTTGTCATGCCTTTTCTCCGTGCTCTCTGGAGCCCATCGATGCCTGGCTGGTGCCCGTTGTTGGCTCGGATCAGATGTCCCAGCCACGAAAGATTTCCCATCCTCGTCAGCACGGTGCGAACCTACAGAACCTGCGGCCGCTGCGTCGGGTCTCGCTGTCAGCCACGAACACGCTGACCTCCACCAGGTTTGGATTGGTGAACACTAGATCGCTGAGTAATAAAACTTTTATTTTAAGGGATTTATTTACGACCCAAGGACTGGATTTCCTCTGTATAACTGAGACATGGTTGAGGGCCGGTGAGTCCAGCGCTTTTACAGATCTCTTACCTGATGACTGCTGCTTCTTAAACTCTCCTCGAATATCAGGCAGAGGAGGAGGACTAGCGGTTGTTTTTAAGAAGCAGTATAAATGTAAACCACTGCCATTACTAACCTCACCTAGTAGCTTTGAACTGAGCATGTTTGAGCTAGGTCGGTCTCACACAGTGCTCTGTGCTGTGGTTTACAGACCCCCAAAATACAATAAGAACTTCTTAAATGACTTTTCTGATCTGTTGGCTGAAATTATGCCAAAATATGATCATGTCCTTATTATTGGGGACTTCAATATTCATGTGTGCTGCCCTGACAAGCCAATGGCAAAGGACTTTTTAAATCTTATTGACTCTTTTGATCTTGTGCAACCTGTGTCTGTGCCTACACAAAAATATGGGCACACGTTGGATCTTGTTTTAACTCACAATTTACCTGTCTCTAACTTAGAGGTTTGTGATGTTGTATGGTCAGACCATAGGCCTGTCCTGTTTGAGGTTTTCCTTCCTTGTACTAAAGTTAATCTTCCTCCTGTTGCTGCTAGGAGCTGTCGTATTTTTAACCCTTTCTCTGCTGGACAGTTTTCTATTGTTTTTAATCAGAACGGCGGCCTTCCTGATTTCATATGCAATGATACAGAAGAGCTGAGTACGTGGTTTTATTCTGTCTGCCAAACTGCTTTAGATTCAGTGGCCCCCTTTAAGCTTAAGCAAGTTAAAGCCAAATCTGAACCCTGGCTGAATGAAGACACCCGGGCTGCCAGAAGAAAGTGCAGGAGAGCTGAACGTAAATGGAAGAAGGATCAACTTCAGGTGTCATACCAAATGTTACAAGATTACTGGAATTCTTACCAGAAAACTGTAAAAGATGCTAAGAGGAAACATTTCGCTACTATTATTCAGGCAAATTGTCGTAAGCCTCATGTCTTATTTAAGACTATTGACATGGTCCTTCATGCTCCACAGTCTTCTGTCGAGTCTTCTCAGGAAATTTGTGAAAACTTCCTACACTTTTTTATTGATAAAGTGCTATCTGTCAAAGCACAGACTTCCCAGTCCGTTCCCGACCCTTCTACCCCTGTCCCTAGTTCTGCTGTCTTTGACAGGTTCGAGCCAGTTTCCATGCTCTGCCTGCAGGAGTTGGTTGCTCACATGAAGCCCTCAGGTTCCCCTTATGATGCTCTCCCTCCTCGATTTTTCAAAGAGGTTTTTCTCACTATAGCATCAGCTGTACAATCCATTGTAAATAGTAGTCTGTCCTCTGGTGTTGTACCTGTCAATCTCAAACATGCAGTGATTCAGCCTCTACTCAAAAAACCTGCTCTTGATCCTGATATTATTGCGAATTACAGACCTATCTCCAAACTGCCTTTTATCTCAAAGATTCTTGAAAAGGTAGTTTACAAGCAATTAATGTCCTTCCTAGAAGAACACGGTATTTTAGAAGTTTTCCAATCTGGTTTTAAAGCTTTACATAGTACTGAATCTGCCCTTTTAAGAGTTTTTAATGATGTGTTTTTGGCAAATGACTCAGGTGACTGTGTTATTATTGTGCTGTTAGATTTAACTGCTGCTTTTGATACAGTGGATCATAATATTTTAATTTCCCGTTTAGAGCAGTTGGTGGGTATGCGGAGTACCGCACTGCAGTGGCTCAGATCCTATTTGGCAGAGCGAACTTTCTCTGTGAAACTAGGGGAGTTTGTATCCTCTACTGCTTCTCTTCAATGTGGGGTTCCACAGGGTTCAGTTTTAGGCCCGCTTCTTTTCTCTCTATATCTCCTACCCCTTGGGTCTATTTTCAGGAAACATGGGATTTCTTTCCACTGCTACGCCGATGACTCCCAGATTTATTTCCCACTTAAAAAGATAAATGGCTTCTCAGTAGACCCGCTGCTCAGATGCCTTGATGAAATAAGGACTTGGATGGCTTTGAACTTTTTACATTTTAATGAACAGAAAACAGAAGTGATGGTTTTTGGTGGCGCTTCTGAGGCCACTATTATAGATCTTGGTTCACTGGCACAGTATGTTAAACCAGTCATCACTAATCTGGGAGTTAAAATAGAGGCAAATCTTAAACTTGAAAGCCAGGTCAGAGCTGTTGTAAGATCTAGCTTTTTTCATTTGAGGGAATTAGCCAAAATAAAGCCTATCTTATCGAAACAGCATTTTCAGACAGTAATCCATGCCTTTGTTACTTCTAGGCTGGATTATTGTAACGCACTTTATTTTGGGGTTAGTGATGCGTCCATTAGGCGCCTGCAGGTTGTGCAAAATGCTGCAGCACGTCTTTTAACTGGAACAAAAAAGTTTGAGCACATTACCCCTATTTTAATTTCACTCCACTGGCTACCTGTACATTTTAGGATTGTTTTTAAAATTCTCTTATTTGCTTTTAAATCTCTTAATGGCCTGGCCCCCCCCTACCTCTCGGAGCTACTACAACCATATACACCTGCCCGTTCCCTTAGGTCCGCCAATCAGCAACTCCTTAAGGTACCGAAAACTAAGTATAAACTTAAAGGTGATCGTGCTTTTGCTGTAGCTGCTCCAAAGTTGTGGAATGATCTGCCCTTGCATGTTAGGCAGGCCTCTTCTCTCTCTGAATTTAAAAGTCCTCTTAAAACATATTTATTCGCTGAAGCCTTTGGCATTGATTAGAGGGGTTGACTCAATTTGTTTTAACATGTTTCAATTTATTGTATCTATTTATTTTATCGTATCTCATTTTAATTTTCTTTACGTATGCTATTAACATGTACAGCACTTTGTGAAACTCTGGTTTTATGTTAAAGTGCTTTAGAAATAAAGTTGGTATGGTATGGTATGGTAAACAGGCTGAATTCTGCTAAATGGGTCAAACTGGGCAGAAAGTATACAAACACATAACATCCTTATAAAATATGATGTAACACTATAGATCAACTTACCTCAGAATATATAAAGCATATAAACAACTACAGCAACTACTGTCTATTCTCTCCATCTGTCAGCTGCTGCTGGCTCTTCCTCCTCCTCTTCCTCACACACTGCTGAGTTTGTCCTGGTGGATCATCAGGGGTGCAAAGCCTCACAGATGATGTGCAGCAGTGGGTCCCTCACTCTGTCCTCACTCTGGACACTTGCAGTTGTCACACATGGAAATCAAATGTGCGATGAGCTGCAGGATTCAAACACAAGTGTAACTTATAAATACATGTTCATACTTTTATTACACAATCAGAGAGAAAGAAACAGAGAGAAAGTGCAGGACAGACAGACAGCTGACAGTCTCAGGTGTATACACTGCTACAAAACAGCACAAGAGAAGGAGGATTTAGTGTTTGTGTTATTACAAGTGCTAAACAAGAAGAGTTCCCAGATGGTACAGTGGACACATGTGTGACTCCTGTGATTAAAGCATCTTTCTTTCAGCTTAACGAGTGAACCGTCAGCTCGTTCAAACACACGTTAAAGTCCGTTTGGCTTGACACCACCGAACAGAGGCAGCAATATAACATAGCGAACATTAACAGTGCAGTGAATCCTGCTTGTGCCGTGATATTCAGGACTGCAAACCGAGCAGTTGTTGTGTTTGTGGATGTATGACTGACTTTAATTATCCATAAAATAATCACATCTCTGTAAGAATAAGGTTGACTATTGTGGGGCGCCGTTTGTAAACTGAAACATGCCGAAATTAACGGCAACATTTATCCACATTTAGCTCTAAAACTTACAAAAACATGTTTTTTCGAGTCATTTTTTACAACATTTAGTAAAATAGTTGTAACTTCCATCCATCCATCTTCATCCGCTTTATCCGAGGCCAGGTCACGGGGGCAGCAGCCTAAGCAAAGAGGCCCAGACCTCCCTCTCCCCAGCCACCTCCTCCAGCTTATCCAGGGGAACACCAAGGCGTTCCCAGGCCAGTCGAGAGATATAATCTCTCCAGCATGTCCTGGGTCTGCCCCGGGGCCTCCTCCCGGTGGGACATGCCTGGAACACCTCACCCAGGAGGCGCCCAGGGGGCATCCTTGTCAGATGCCCGAACCACCTCAGCTGGCTCCTTTCGATGTGGAGCAGCAGCGGCTCTACTCTGAGTCCCTCCTGGATGGCCGAACTTCTCACCCTATTTCTAAGGGAGAGGCCAGCCACCCTTTGGAGGAAGCTCATTTCTGCCGCTTGTATCCGCGATCTCGTTCTTTCGGTCACTACCCACAGCTCGTGGCTATAGGTGAGGGTAGGGACGTAGATCGACCGGTAAATTGAGAGCTTCGCTTTTACACTCAGCTCCCTCTTCACCACGACGGACCGGTGCAGCGTCCGCATTACTGCAGCTGTAGCCCCAATCCGTCTGTCGATCTCCGGCTCCCTTCTCCCATCACTCGCGAACAAGACCCCAAGATACTTGAACTCCTCCACTTGGGGCAGGAACTCATCCCCGACCCGGAGTGGGCACTCCACCCTTTTCCGGCTGAGAACCATGGCCTCAGATTTGGAGGTGCTGATCCTCATTCCCGCTGCTTCACACTCGGCTGCGAACCGTTCCAGTGCGAGCTGGAGGCCCTCACCCGATGAAGCCAACAGAACCACATCATCTGCAAAAATCAGAGATGAGATTCTGAGGCCACCAAAGCGAAAGCCCTCCGCCACTTGGCTGCGCCTAGAAATCCTGTCCATAAAAATTATGAACAGAACCGGAGACAAAGGGCAGCCCTGGCGGAGCCCATCACCCACCGGGAACGAGTCCGACTTATTGCCGGCAATGCGAACCAAGCTCTTGCAACGGTTGTATAGGGATCGAATGGCCCGTAGCAATGGGCCAGACACCCCATATTCCCGCAACACCTCCCACAGGACACCCCGAGGGACACGGTCGAATGCCTTCTCCAAGTCCACAAAACACATGTAGACTGGTTGGGCAAACTCCCATGCACCCTCAAGTATCCTGGAGAGGATAAAGAGCTGGTCCAGTGTTCCGCGACCAGGACGAAAACCGCATTGTTCCTCCTGTATCCAAGGTTCGACTAACGGACGAACTCTCCTTTCCAGCACCCTGGCATAGACTTTCCCAGGGAGGCTGAGGAGTGTGATCCCCCTGCAGTTGGAACACACCCTCCGGTCCCCCTTCTTAAAGATGGGGACCACCACCCCGGTCTGCCAGTCCACAGGTACTGCCCCTGATCTCCACGCAACATTGCAGAGGCGTGTCAACCAGGACAGCCCTACAACGTCCAGAGCCTTCAGGAACTCGGGGCGGACCTCATCAACACCAGGGGCTCTGCCACCAAGGAGTTGTTTAACTGCCTCAGTGACCTCGGCCCCGGAAATTGGCGGGTCATTCCCCTCATCCCCAGACTCTGCTTCCTCCTCGGAAGACGTGTCAGTGGGATTAAGGAGGTCCTCGAAGTATTCCTTCCACCGCCTGACAATTTTCTCAGTCGACGTCAGCAGCGCTCCGCCAGCACTATACACAGTGCGGGTAGAGCACCGCTTTCCCCTCCTGAGACGTCTGACGGTTTGCCAGAATCTCTTCGAGGCAGTCCGAAAGTCTTTTTCCATGGCCTCTCCGAACTCCTCCCACACCCGAGTTTTTGCTTCAGCCACTGCCCGAGCCGCATTCCGCTTGGCCTGTCGATACCTGTCGGCTGCCTCCGGAGTCCCACAGGCTAACCAAGCACGATAGGACTCCTTCTTCAGCCTGGTGGCTCCCTTCACCTCTGGTGTCCACCATTTGGTTCGGGGATTACCACCACGGCAGGCACCAACCACCTTGCGGCCGCAGCTCAATGCAGCAGCTTCGGCAATGGAGACGCTGAACATGGTCCATTCGAACTCAATGTCCCCAGTCTCCCTCGGAATGCTGTTGAAGCTCTGCCGGAGGTGTGCGTTGAAGATCTCGCGGACTGGGGCCTCTGCTAGACGTTCCCAGCACACATATAATAAAATAAATTATATTATATTGGAATAAAACAAACATTGCCTTTACTATGAACAAACATTTGGACTGCATATACAACAAATCTTACTGCAATAAAAGCTGTCCAAACATTTTCTTATATGTTCTACTTGAAGCTTTTAGTGCCTGATATGCGGTGTGGCTGTTACGGGGTGTCTTGTTGCTGCTCTTGCTGTATCTAACTTTTCATGTATGCACAAGAAAATTTAAAAAAAGCTTTGATGTTGCAGGTTTTAAAATTCTGGTCTTTCACAAACATGCATATACGCTAGAAAAATGATCAAAACTGTGATATGTTTCTTATTTGTTCATTTAGGAAACCCTGATGCTGCAGAGTTTCGCCAAAAACACAAGACTCGCCTAAAGAGGAAGTTCCAGTGTGTGTTTGAGGGGATCGCTAAAGCAGGAAACCCAACCCTTCTGAATCAGATCTACACAGAGCTCTACATCACAGAGGGAGGGACTTCAGATGTGAATGATGAACATGAGGTCAGACAGACTGAAACAGCATCCAGGAAACCAAACAGACCAGAAACGATAATCAGACAAGAAGACATCTTTACAGTCTCACCTGGAAGAGATGAACCAATCAGAACAGTGCTGACAAAGGGAGTGGCTGGCATTGGGAAAACAGTCCTAACACAGAAGTTCACTTTGGACTGGGCTGAAGACAAAGCCAACCAGGACATCAATTTCATGTTTCCATTCACTTTCAGAGAGTTGAATGTGCTGAAAAAGGAAAAGTTCAGCTTGGTGGAACTTGTTCATCACTTCTTTACTGAAACCAAAGAAGCAGGAATCTGCAGCTTTGAAGACTTCCAGGTTGTGTTCATCTTTGATGGTCTGGATGAGTGTCGACTTCCTCTGGACTTCCACAAAACTACAATTTTGACTGATGTTACAGAGTCCACCTCAGTGGATGTGCTGCTGATAAACCTCATCAGGGGGAAACTGCTTCCTTCTGCCCGCATCTGGATAACCACACGACCTGCAGCGGCCAATCAGATCCCTCCTTCATGTGTTGACATGGTGACAGAGGTCAGAGGGTTCACTAACCCACAGAAGGAGGAGTATTTCAGGAAGAGATTCAGAGATAAGAAGCAGGTAACCAAGATCTTCTCCCACATCAAGTCATCACGAAGCCTCCACATCATGTGCCACATCCCAGTTTTCTGCTGGATCACTGCTACAGTTCTGGAGGATGTGCTGAAAACCAGTGAGGAAGGTGAGTTGCCCAAGACCCTGACTGAGATGTACATCCACTTCCTGGTGCTTCAAACCAAAGTGAAGATGGTCAAGTATGATGGAGGAGCTGAGACAGATCCACACTGGAGTCTAGAGAGCAGGAAGATTATTGAATCTCTGGGAAAACTGGCTTTTGATCAGCTGCAGAAAGGAAACCTGATCTTCTATGAATCAGACCTGACAGAGTGTGGTATTGACATCAGAGCAGCCTCATTGTACTCAGGAGTGTTCACACAGATCTTTAAAGAAGAGAGAGGACTGTACCAGGACAAGGCGTTCTGCTTCATCCATCTGAGTGTTCAGGAGTTTCTGGCTGCTCTTCATGTCCATCTGACCTTCATCAACTCTGGAGTCAACCTGCTGGAAGATCAACAGGCAACATCTTATTCGCCTGAAGTGTTTACAGAAATACATGAACTAAAATATCTCTACCAGAGTGCTGTGGATAAGGCCTTGGAGAGTCCAAATGGACACCTGGACTTGTTCCTCCGCTTCCTCCTGGGTCTTTCACTGCAGACCAATCAGACTCTCCTACGAGGCTTGCTGACACAGACGGGAAGTAACTCACAGGACACAGCCCAGTACATCAAGAAGATGATCAGTGAGAATCTTTCTGCAGAGAAAAGCATTAATCTGTTCCATTGTCTGAATGAACTGAAGGATCGTTCTCTAGTGGAGGAGATCCAACAGTCCATAAGATATGGTAGTCTTTCTACAAATGAACTGTCTCCATCTCAGTGGTCAGCTGTGGTCTTCATCTTACTGTCATCAGAAGAAGATCTGGATGGATTTGACCTGAAAAAATACTCTTCTTCAGAGGAGGCTCTTCTGAGGCTGCTGCCAGTGGTCAAAGCCTCCAACAAAGCTCTGTGAGTACAAGACATCTACAAACCCATGTATAGAAATGTTTGTGCAGTATAAAGTAGAAATAAAAGAAAACCTAAACACAGAATTATTACAATAGTCATTGAAAATGGTACTAATATTAAAATCACTGTTTGAAAGGTTTTCATTTTGTATTTAATATCAGTAACGCATCAAGGCAAAAAACAAAAGAAGAAAAAAAAGACTGGGCAATCTAAAACCTAAAACGACTAATGTTCTTTTTATGCAGGGTATTAAAAGAGCATGACAAATAAACTGAAACTTTTTAAAATAAAAACGGGGAGGACAAATACACTCAACAAAAATATAAACGCAACACTTTTGTTTTTGCTCCCATTCCCCATGGGATGGACGTAGAGACCTAAAATTCATTCCAGATACACAATATAACCATCCCTCCCAAACAGTGGTCACAAATCAGTCCAAATGTGTGGTAGTGGACACATCTGCTATATTGAGATAATCCATCCCACCTCACAGGTGTGCCACATCAGGATGCTGATCTGACATCATGAGTAGTGCACAGGTGTACCTCAGACTGCCCACAACAAAAGGCCACCCTGGAATGTGCAGTTTTTTGCGCTATTGGGGGTCTGGGGACCCAGAACCGGTCAGTATCTGGTGTGACCACCATTTGCCTCATGCAGTGCAACACATCGTCGCATGGAGTCTATCAGATTGTCAATTGTGGCCTGTGGAATGTTGGTCCACTCCACTTCAATGGCTGTGCGAGGTTGTTGGATATTCGTGGGAACTGGTACACGCTGTCGTATACGCCGGTCAAGCACATCCCGAACATGCTCAATGGGTGACATGTCCGGTGAGTATGCTGGCCATGCAAGAACTGGGACATTCTCAGCTGCCATCTGCCCTGAACAATGTGAACCATGATTCATCCGTGAAGCACACACCTCTCCAACGTGCCAGACGCCATCGAATGTGAGCATTTGCCCACACAAGTCTGTTACGGCGACGAGCTGGAGTCAGGTCAAGACCCCGATGAGGACGACGGGCATGCAGTTGAGCGTCCCTGAGACGGTTTCTGACAGTTTGTGCAGAAATTGTTTGGTTGTGCAAACCAATTGTTCCAGCAGCTGTCTGGGTGGCTGGTCTCAGACGATCTTGGAGGTGAACCTGCTGGATGTGGAGGTCCTGGGCTGGTGTGGTTACACGAGGTCTGCGGTTGTGAGGCCGGTTGGATGTGCTGCCACATTCTCTGAAACGCCTGTGGAGACGGCTTATGGTTGAGAAATGAACATTCAATGCACGGGCGACAGATCTGGTTGACATTCCTGCTGTCAGCATGGCAATTGCACGCTCCCTCATTGCTTGTGGCATCTGTGGCATTTTGCTGTGAGACAAAACTGCACATTCCAGGGTGGCCTTTTGTTGTGGGCAGTCTGAGGTACACCTGTGCACTACTCATGATGTCAGAAGAGCATCCTGATGTGGCACACCTGTGAGGTGGGATGGATTATCTCAATATAGCAGATGTGCCCACTACCACACATTTGGACTGATTTGTGACCACTGTTTGGGAGGGATGGTTATATTGTGTATCTGGAATGAATTTTAGGTCTCTACGTCCATCCCATGGGGAATGGGAGCAAAAACAAAAGTGTTGCGTTTATATTTTTGTTCAGTGTAGTTCAATAATTTAAAAATCTTTCTCATTGCATAACTGCAGATAATTTGGAAATTTAATTGTTCACAGAATCCAGTGAAATGCAGGAAACAAGGATCATCTAAGCAAAAGAACCTTTTGTTAAAATAAATCATTGGAGGGTCTCACAGACACTTTAAAGAACATTGTCGTCTTCCATAAATGCAAATCAAAGTGTTCTATAAACATGTTCTTATGTTCAAAAATGATTTAAATTAAACTGAGATCCCCATAAATATGGTAAGATAAGATATGATGTAAAACAGATGGATAGATTGTTTACTGCTCAATTTCCCTCAGTTTAAACAGGTGACATATTGCCTTTGTATACATTTCAATAAAAAGTCGGAGTTTAATTATTTGCAAATGACCCTTTTAACTTTACCTATGTTCCATGAAGAGGTTTGAACTGCATGTGTTATTCGTCCATTGAAAAACCCCTGGCAGTCAAGGTGCCATGCAAAGTGGCCTTACAGTTCAATGTCTTGTCCAAGACAGATCGAAGAAATATTGGATCAAACCACTAATCCTGTGATCAGTGGACATTCAATTCTACTATCTGAGCAATAGCCTTTTTTTTTTTTTTTTTTTTTGGCTTTCATTCTTAAATCTTTCTCAGGCTCAGCTGTTGTAATCTCTCAGAAAGAAGCTGTAAAGCTTTGTCATCAGTTCTCCGCTCCCAGTCCTGTAGGCTGACTGAGCTAGACCTGAGTAACAACAAACTGCAGGATTTAGGAGCGAAGCAGCTGTGTACTGGGCTGGAAAGTCCACATTGCAAACTGAAAATTCTCAGGTCAGATTACAGCTAATTTTGGATCAATTAAAGCCTGTTTTCTGTTTATGTCACTTAATTTTTATTAATATTTACATTTTGTGTTAATATCGTCTAAACCAGGCTCTCAGGTTGTATGATCACAGCGGAAGGTTGTGTTGCTTTGGCCTCAGCTATGAGGGGCAACCCCTACCATCTGACAGAGTTGGACCTGAGCTACAACCATCTAGGAGACTTTGGAGTGAGGCTGCTATCGGCTAGACTGAGAGACCCGCTCTCCACACTTGAAACTCTCAGGTAATGAACACACAAAGTATTTTCCCTTGAGTGACAAATGTCCCCAGTGAATGAGTAGACTCATCAACATATTTTGCATCACACCACACTAGGAAGCACAGGCTGTGGAGGAGGAGAGGCCCCAATCTTCATTTCTAGCTTATTGAATTAACCATACATCTGGACAGTTATTTGGTAATTCCCCTTGGATTCTGTTTATCTCGATAAGCTCTTTTATCTAGCGCTTGTTGAAACCTTTCATTTTATAAAAGGCTTTGTGAAGTTTTCTGATACCCTCTGTTTTCTCGAGCTATGAAAAGTTTCCCAAATATAAAAGCTGTCCATTTATCTTTTTTTTTTAAAAATAAATTAAAAACTCAAAGCAATACTATATAAATGACTATATTAAATTAAACATTGTACAGTTCATGTTCAACATTTAATACGCGTTGAAAGTTGGATAGACAATCATTGTTTTTGCATTTTGTTCTCCAGGGTGGACCATAGTGGTGAACAGTGGTTAAAACCTGGTCTGAGGAAGTGTAAGTTTGACTAATGATGTGAAACTTTCTAATTAAATCCAAATCATTATCATTAAACTTTCTACAAATGACAGCATATCAGTAATTACAGAATAAAGCCACTAGATGTGTAAGATAAAAACTGTGCCCTCTTGTAAACTTTTTATTTATTCTTGCCTTCAGATGTCTGTGATCTTGAACTGGACACAAACTCAATAAACATAAACCTTAAACTTTCTGAAGACAACAAGATGGTGACAGTTGTGGAGGAGGAGCAACCATATCCTGATCATCCAGACAGATTTGGTTGGTGGCAGCTGCTGTGTAGAAATGGTCTGACTGGTTGTTGTTACTGAGAGGTTGAATGGAAAGGAAGAGTTCACATATCTATTAGTTACAGAGGAATCAGAAGGAGAGGACACAGAACTGACTGCAGGTTTGGAGAGAATGATCGGTCATGGAGTCTGAGCTGCTCTGATACTGTTGGTTACTCCGTCTGGCACAATAACACAGTTACAACCATCTCCTTCTCCTCGCCCTCCTCATCCTCCATGTCTAACAGAGTAGCAGTGTACGTGGACTGTCCTGCTGGGACTCTGTCGTTCTACAGAGTCTCCTCTGACACTCTGATCCACCTCCACACAGTCAACACAACATTCACTGAACCTGTGTATCCTGGGTTTGGATTCTGGTCTTATGGTTCCACATTGTCTCTGTGTTCTTTGAAGAATGAAGAAGAAGAAAACCCTTTGGACATTTAGACACAATCTCAAAGTCTGTAATAGAAATGTCAAACGTTCAAATCATTGATTGTGATTTAATGCTGTTCTATCTTATAAGCAGAAGTAGCTGAACAAATGTTTTTACAGATTTGGTATCAGGACACCAAATATATAAAGCCGTGAAGGTTAATAGTTAAACTGAGTTTTTTAAATTTATTATTCTGCTTTTTTTTTGTGTCAAACACATTTGGTTTACCAAGAGGAGAGACATAGACTCTCTACAGGATCCTCTTGTTACTTTCTTAAATTTAGATATGTATTTATTTTATTGTATTACTCATAATATTATCTGTGTCGTTATGATAGGGCTGATGGGCTGAATCTTTTTAATGACTTGCTTCTGTAAATAAAAAAAGACAAAATGTTAAAACCCATTTAAAACACGACCGCTGACATGAACACAGTAGGAGTTTAGAGGAAGAAACAGGTTTGATGTATCGCCATCATCAACTACCCTGTTGGCAAGTCTGATGGAACTTTTTTACACCTGCTCTTAAGTTAACCACACACCTTCAGCAGGATGACCAGTGGGATACAGGAGAACCACAGCTGCCCTTCTTTAATGGCTACTTTAGGCTGGTAGTGGATACCACTACTGGGAGGCAAGGTACCTTCAGTGTTTGCTTATTTGCAGAAGGATCACAACAGCACCCTTCTTGCAGGTTTCCTGTTTATCTGGGCTTGACACTGCCTGTAAGTACACTTGAGTGACCCAGTGAGGCAGGGTTTGTGTCTCCTCCCAGAATAAAACTGAGACTCTTTTACGGTACTCTCAGAGCACAACAGAGAATTGATAAGTTGATATCAATAAGTTCTTATCAATTCCCAACTGCAAATTCAGAGAGTTATGATCTGACATAAAGATTTATACAGTTAATGTTTAATGAGTTTAAAGAGTTCAAGGGTCATCATGTGACTGTTAGTGCAGCTCTGTTATCAGATTTCCTTAAGGCAGCCCCTGAATTTGAAGAGTTAAGAGCTAACACACTTAAAAACCTTGAATGGTGTGAGTTACATGTTTATCCTCTTTGGTCAGTCTCATTGTTGGATGAATAATTTGACTTTCTCTTATTTCCACCATCCAAAAGTAAACCTAATCTTAAATCATTTTAGTGTGAGTGGGTGTTGCTGTTAAACAGCTCTTATAATAGTTGAGCTAGTAGAAAATATTGTGTTATCTTGTTGAGTTTTATTGTTATGTTCAGGTAGAATATCTGAAATTATTTTTGAACATTACAAAAACCAATTGAGGAGTTCTCATATCATTAAACCATTACAGATTTTCTATTTTCGCTCTCTTTAAATGTTTAATTTGTGAATTAATTCTTCTTTTGTCTTATTGCTCTTCTAATTATGCAGCACTTCCTCAGATGTGTCTTCGGGGGTTCAGATTTCTTGGATTTAAAAATTCTACTTTGCTTCCACTGCAGTTAGACTCCCGTTTATGTCACATTTTAGTTTTTTCAATATGTAAACCTGTGGAGGTACCTGAGACCTTTTATGATCCATCCAGCTGAGTACTTTGGTTTTGTGGCTATGGGGTTTTGTATGATTGCATTTGTGCTTTCGAGATTAAGGAGTTTAAAACAGCTCATACAATGAATCAGATTCAGTAAAAGGACTAGATATTACAATCCCTGATTGCTCATGTGACACATCGCGGACATCCTCTCAGTTCTGTACATATTATTTGTATTGCACTTCGGTTTTTTGCAAACAGGAGCTTTCTGTATAATATTGGTGACGCTGAGCACGTTTCCAAGGCTACCGTCTGTCGGGCAGTCAGGAATGTTACAGTTGCACTGAGATGTCTCCTGTACTCGTTTGTGGTGTTCCCCGGTCATAGACCTACAACATTTATCAGAGAGGGATGCCACAAAATTGCAGGTATCAGGATGAACGAAACTTAATTCATGATGTGGTGATATTTGAACTACTACTTAAATTTTACATTTATTCTCACGGTTCCCAGGCGTGATTGGCTGTATAGATGGCACTCACATTCCAATCATTGCTCCTTTAGTAAATGAAGGAGACTATGTGAACAGGAAGTCTTTCCACAGCATTAATGTACAGGTACATAGTTCCCTGTAGCATTTCAAACTAACAAATTATTTCATTATAGTAATGGATGCTAATTTGTGTTCTCTGCACTGTGAAGATCATATGTGATGCTGCCAACATTATCACAAATGTGGAAGCCAACTGCTCAGCCTCTGTGAGTGGTGGTGGTGGAGGACCCCCACCTGTTTTTCGGGCCTCCGCTTTTTTTCTGTTGGCTATAGCGGGTCACATTTGAGCATACAGAGTAAGCAAATATGTACTTGTAATGTGCTCAGATAATTTCAATAAGTGCTTACAGAAAGAAAATTCATGTAGAATCTAACTGCAATTGATTTACATAGGACAAACAGACCAAGCACTATGGCTCATAATACAATTACACCTTACCTGTTTGGACTATATTTTTATGTTTCATTTTTACTTGCTGCCAGGAACGTTTGGGGCCTGTTGGGTTGCACCTGCGCTCAAATCACATCACAAAATAAAATGTATAAAATAAAAAATAAAATAAAATAGAATAAAATAACGTGTTAAATGGGTGGAAATCCCTAGTTCAATGTTTAAATTAACACTCACGCATTGACTCTGTCAGCTATGTTTTGCCATGCATGCTCCCTTTCTTTTGCAGCTGAGGCTGTGTTACTTTTTTTCCGCGGAATTTGCATGTTATCGGCATATGCTGCCATCAGAATTTCGGCCTCAAGCGCTGTAAAATACATTGACCGCGCCTTCTTTCCCTCCGTCTCCATGGTGACTCGCTTAATCTGTGCTCCACTAATCAGGGCTTTATGTATCCTCGTGCGCGCGCTTAACTTGGGGTTAAAGCAACTCCGCGTTGACTGAACTAATTGTTATCAGCCTTTCTGAAACCGAATATTCCGAGTTGGACAGTTCGGGGTTACTCAACCCTGAGTATCGTTTTTCACTCTGAGTTTTCTAAACCGGCTTCCTGAAATAGGGCCCTGGTTATGCTGATGGAAACACCTAAAATCAGTTTGATTTTAGGTGTTTCCATTAGACTGGCAGTATGAAAAGGAAAAAAACAAAACGCTTGGACACTGCTAGCACAGGCACCCACAGAAACGCAAAGCAGGAGATGAAGCATCGCTGAATAAGTTTCCAAACCAACTTCATTCTAAGCCAAAGACTAGAAAATATGGTGAAGCATATCTTCCCTTTGGTTTCACCTGCACAAGTGCCAAGGTAGGTCTCCCCTGCAGAATTGGTTTTCCCTTTGTTGGGAGCATGCGCTGGGCTGTTCAAATCACGGACAAACAGTATCCCACATTCTTGATTTTTAGTTCACAAACACTTGTTGTAATGACTAACTACTCCTGACATTTTGGAGATGTTAGCTCTGTATACAGTAAAGTTAATAATATCAGGTTGATCCTGCCAGGATTTGTCCCCCGGTTCAAATCACGGACTAACAGTATCCCACAGCTGTTTATGTTTTTAAACCCATTTTGCACAGAGAGGCATTTTTTGAAAAATGTATTGATAGCAATGTTGAATATTATTACACAGAAGAAAAAAAACAACTACATGTAAAATAATCACACCGTGAAGCTTCTGCCTTTGTAAATGGAGGGACAGTAACTGCGTGTAAAACCTGAAGACAGTCAGAATAACAGTAACAGTATTTCATCTCTATGTCCCATTCTGCAATTCATCTCATGTAAACAATAACGTGGCGCCCAGCCTGACGTGAAAAGAGGCACATTCCTTTGACGTTGCCAGACAAACTCTGTATTCCTCATCCGCAAAAAAAAGGTGTTTTAAAAATTCTCCGTTTTCAGTGATTCGAAACGCCGTTTACGTGTGGATGCGTTTTCAAAAATACCCATGTAGGTGCGGACGTAGCGTAAAAGAGTTAGTAGTTTATTTTATTACTAACTGTCATTTATTGGAGGTTACTTGTACTTGCTTAATTGTTTACTAAATGTTTGAGGTGTGAAATAAACCGCAATGGAGCAAAATATGGGTGTGTGTGGTTGGAGGATGTGTTAGTGCGTGTGCGTGGCTCCACATCAGCCACGCCGCTTTGCTAGCTAAAACACTGGTGTTGAATAATTTTGCCAGAAAAAAAAACAGAGGACGGCTGAAGCGGGGCAGCCAAAGAGTAAACTCTTAAAAGTAAGTACTGAATATTATGTCACTTATTTATGTGCAAATGCTTAATAACAAAGAACATTAAAACATTACTGTTGGCCACATGTCGGCAAAGTTATGTGACATTAGCAATGTTTGTACTAACTTGGCTTTAAAGCCTTTACTTTAAAATATACTCCGTTCAATAGTTGACTTTAATCTTAGAGAGAATGCCATGATTTTATGGATAATTAAAGTCAGCAATATATCCATAAACACAACAAGCAGAAAGTCAGTGATGCTGCTCGGTTTGCAGTCCTGAATATCACGGCACAAGCAGGATCCCCTGCACTGTTAATGTTCGCTATGTTATATTGCTGCCTCTGTTCGGTGGTGTCGAGCCAAAAGGATTTTAACGTGTGTTTGAAAGAGCTGACGGTTCACTCGTTAAGCTGAAAGAAAGATGCTTTAATCACAGGAGTCACACATGTGTCCACTGTACCATCTGGGAACTCTTCTTGTTTAGCACTTGTAATAACACAAACACTAAATCCTCCTTCTCTTGTGCTGTTTTGTAGCAGTGTATACACCTGAGACTGTCACCTCTCTGTCTGTCCTGCACTCTCTCTCTGTTTCTTTCTCTCTGATTGTGGAATAAAAGTCTGAACATGTATTTATAAGTTACACTTGTGTTTGAATTCTGCAGCTTATCACAGATTTGATTTCCATGTGTGACAACTGCAAGTGTCCAGAGTGAGGACAGACTGAGGGACCCACTGCTGCACATCATCTGTGAGGCTTTGCACCCCTGATGATCCACCAGGACAAACTCAGCAGTGTGTGAGGAAGAGGAGGGGGAAGAGTCAGCACCAGCTGACAGATGGAGAGACAGACTGTTCCCTGTTTGTGAAGGACTGCTAGAAAAGTTTAATAGAACTAATTGTCTGTCCTGAATCAGTCTTATTAGGTAATGTTCAAATTTCAGAATGTAGCTGTGTAAACTTCAAATATCTGCTCGGTTTGTCAAGACATCACATATTTGCAAAAGTGCTCCAAAGTTTTCGGAGACGTCTGTTACCCACCTGCTCGATAGCTAGCAGAACAGCGAACTCCCGGCACATCATTTTCAAACCCCCTGCGATCTGTCGCTACTCAGATTAAAGGTGATATATAAGTCACTTAGATAACTTAAAAATGTTATTGTTTGACTTTTTCAGTGTTTTATTTGTTCGTGAGTAAACTGGTTTCCCTGAGATTACAGCTGAATAAACGTCAAACTGAAAATTGATTAAACAGAAGTGTGAAATGTTCGAGAATTTACGCCAGTGTCCTGTTACATTTTAGATAATTACTGAGGCCCGCAAGGGACACTGGAGAGAAAAAAATCAAGATAAACTTGCAAAAGTTCATCTGAAGGCTAGACCGTCCAATTTCACAGCCACTCACTTCTGGTCTTCCTGGCCTTTGGAGGACCCAGCCCACAAAGACCGCATCCTCAGGAGGTTGCAAGCCTATGAATTTGGACACCCCCATTGTTTACATGAGATGAATTTCTACAATGGCAGATAGAGACAAAATACTGTTGCTGTTAATCTTATTATTTGCAGTTTTTACACGCTTGCATATACACACACAGTTATGGTCCTTCCATTTAGACAGAGGCGTCAGAGTGAACTTTGGGCATGGCTTCTAAATTCAACACAGATGCTCTCACAACCCAAATCCCGACGTCGGTTTTGAATAAATTTAATTTTTAAAACATTTAATTTATGTATGCTGTATGCACTTTGCTTATTCCCAAGTTGTGAGTCTACACAACAGCCAAAATACTGTCTTTAGTTATTAACATTTGAAATGATGAGGGCACTTGAAAATGGCACTTGAAAAGCATGCTCAATCATCCAGGTAAATCTCCAAAAGTTGATTCTGTTCATCTGGACGTAGCGTTTTCAGTGGGAGAAACGTTTCGTCACTCATCCAAGTGACTTCTTCAGTCTCAGCTGACTGCAGGTTTCCCCAATCTTATAAACAGTACATTTGCATGACTGAAACCAGCCCACTGGAGGAACAATGGGCTGGGAGGTCAGTTCCTTAATCGTAATTATGCAAATTGTCATGACCATTGATCAACAACCACTGATCAAAGCCCACTGTATGTAGGTAAACTGTCAGCAATAACACAGGTGATCAGGCATAAAAACGTTTTTCATTTTTAGGTTGTTGTGCAGTCATTTGTCATACTAGAGAGAGAGAGAGAGAGAGATGGCTTGTAACTGTCTACCATGATGAAGACTGTCAGTATAAGAGGGTTTTAAATAATTAAAAAATTTTTAATAAAAAATAATAAATATAAAGTGTAAAAAAATGATTAAGATAATCAAGCACCTCCATAATTCCACCTTTATTCTGTCTGAGGTTGGAGAGCAGCCATATTTGGCACATGTGACGTCTACTTATATATTCATAAATAATATGATCATAAAGGGTGGTGCAGTGTGTCCTTTTCTAAAGAAGGCAATAAAGGAAGCATTGACGCTCTTTTCCTTAGGATTCAGAGAACTGGGACAGCTCAGGTTGCCTGGCAGATTTTTCCAGACCACTGGAATACAAGCATCGCATCTCCGCCACAAATTAAACTCAAACCTTACAGTTCAGGTAAAACTGAATCCTGTTGCGATTATGTGATTTTACATATTTTTTCTCTAAGGCTGTTATATGCAGGCATGTCTGATGTACAGTGAATTTTTATCATCGTGATTTTACCTAAATGCGTGTGACTTTCTATGAAGTGTGATATATTTCTCTTTAAACTTGCTGTGAGGAGGGATCTATTCAAACCGTCAGGACTCACAGAAACGTTTGTATGTTTAAATGAGACGAGCGGTCTCTTTCAGCCTTTATTTGGGGCGATCGTGGCTCAAGAGTTGGGAGTTCGCCTTGTAATCGGAAGGTTGCCGGTTCGAGCCCCGGCTTGGACAGTCTCGGTTGTTGTGTCCTTGGGCAAGACACTTCACCTGTTGCCTACTGGTGGTGGTCAGAGGGCCCGGTGGCGCCAGTGTCCGGCAGCCTCGCCTCTGTCAGTGCTCCCCAGGGTGGCTGTGGCTACAATGTAGCTTGCCATCACCAGTGTGTGGATGACTGGATATGTAAAGCGCTTTGGGGTCCTTAGGGACTAGTAAAGCGCTATATAAATACAGGCCATTTACCATTTATTTTGATACATCGGTGAGGAGAATGACTCCATGTTTGATCTGTTAGGTTTCAGATTAAACCGAGTCACAGTGAATACTGTAGCAGACCGTGCTGTCTCCAGCTGTTTAAATGTGACGTTGTAGAAGGGAACCCTCCCTCTTCTCCCTCTACTTCCTGCTCGGTTTACTTTCACTTTGTCCGGCTGCTGTTCCGCGGAGCGTCTTTCCTATCTGTGTAGGTGAGTGAGGTCCGCGTGCCGGTGTTTGTCTCCGAGGTTCTGTTCGTGCTGTCAGATTACTGCTGTAACCGTGTTACCATAGAAACGTCAGAAATCGAGACCCTTTGAGTATCTGTTAAGATCAAACAGGTCGGTGTGTGTCCGCCGCGGCGTCAGTGACTGCAGTCATTTATGTGACGTCAGTGTGGACCCGAAGTCCACGCAGTGCCGAATAAATCCAGCATTTTATTTCTTAAACTAACATAACATTATTATGAACGTTTTTATGTTTAATATTTTATCGACAAATGTTTAAGTAGCTGCATCTCAGGGTCTGTTTGGTCACGTGAGATGTGCTGTGAGGCATTTTGTCCTCCAAACGTGGACAATAAAGTTGTTTTGATTGTTGAAGTAGAAGTAGGTCGAGGCCGGAGCATTTCTATGTTTTTCTTCATAATTCACAATGCTTGAAATCCAGCATTTACATTTAGATGTAAGACATATGTGCAGCTACCAGTCTGATATAGCCTATGCACTAACAACACAAAGTGTAACCCTGAAAAAATTTAGTCATATTACTGTTCATCTAATAAATCAGATTACTGCTGTACATGTGACTTTTGTTTAGCTTTTTTTGTATATGTTTAAAAATGTTTTGGATATCAGCTGTCATATCAGAGAGCTGTTCTACCTTTTAAGACACCAGGCTGCTGTAAATCAGCTCTGACAGAACACAGATAACAGATTTTATAG
The DNA here is from genome assembly GCF_057382095.1 of Aulonocara sp. 'chitande type north' Nkhata Bay. Lineage (NCBI taxonomy): Eukaryota > Metazoa > Chordata > Actinopteri > Cichliformes > Cichlidae > Aulonocara > Aulonocara sp. 'chitande type north' Nkhata Bay. Next base: position 26,949,924 of record NC_141358.1, read on the forward strand.
ATGAGCTGCTTTTAGAACAACACGTTTAATAACCCCTTTGAAAATGTAATTGTGCTGATTTTCTGATTGTCAGCAAACTCAGAGTGCTTATGATCCTGCAGCCATGAATACATCTTGTATTCTATTGCAGCGGTCCCCAACCCACGGCCCTCGGACCGGTACCGGTCCGTGAGTTGTTTGGCACCGGGCCGCGAGAGTTTAGGCTTAGGTGTGAAATGTATAGTTTTCAGGGTTTTTATCGGTTTTCAGCGTTATTTTGTTATCGTTTTTATCGTTTACTCAGTTTTCCTTGGTCTTTTCACGTGTGTTATGAATAAATTTTCTTTTTTTCAGTACCGGTACTAGTTTTATTTTGTTGTATTTATCCGCGACACCTTAAAGGCCGGTCCATGCAAATATTGTCGGGCATAAACCAGCCCGTGGCGCAAAAAAGGTTGGGGACCGCTGTTCTATTGAGCAAAGGCAATATATGTGTACACACACACACACCTACCCATCTATAAATAATGAAAAAGTTTTTTAATTTAGTTTTTAAAAAAACTTCTGCTACGCTGAGATGATCCTGCTCTTTTTCCACACAGAGAGAATCCTACTGAGCATGTGCAGATCAAATTTCAGCCCTCTAGCTTGTTTATCTGAAACAGCCATTAAAAAAGTGTTTTTGAGAGTAAAGGAGAGATGTCCTCGTATCTCCTTATGTTCCCTTCTGCTCCCCCTACGGTGTTGGTGTTTAGGACATGGAAATGGTTTTCCAATTTTCTATTGTGTGCTCTTCTGCTGCTGTAGCTCATCTGCTGTAAGGTAGTGTGTGTTCAGGCATGCTCTTCTGCATACCTTGGTTGTAGTGTGTGGTTATTTTACTTACTGTTGCCTACTGTTGCCTTCCTGTCAGCTCACAGCTGTCTGCCCATTCTCTTCTGACCTCTGACAGGCTTTGTGTTAGGGAGAACTGCTGCTTGCTGTATGTACTCAGTGCATTTAGGAATGTAGACATGGTCAAGATCATGTCTAAGTCCATAATCCCCTATGTGTTTTCTCTGACACTGACTGGGTTTCTTTCCACAGGTGAGGCTGGTCGGATGTCTTTGGGGTTGTTTTTTTTTATCTGTTGTTGTGAGCTTGTGACGGAGTCCTTAGATCGATTGCTCAGACACCAGGACTGACGAAGAGACTGAGCAGCTTCTTTTCTCAAAATATTTCTTCCACACATGAAGGTGGAAAGGGTGTGAAGTGAGCTCAGCAGGTGAGTCTTTCCAGAGAAGGCTGTTTCATGATGCTGATTGGCTGTTTGCTGTTTGTTGGTATAAAACATGAAGAGAAAAAAGAATTTCTCTCTGAGTTTAGGAACAATAACTTTACAGTGATTCATTTACTTTTAAGTGTTCAAACCATCAGGTAACACTGAAGACCAGTGTTGGGAAGGTTACTTTTAAAATGTATTCCACTACAGATTACAGAGTACATGCCCCAAAATGTATTTTGTAACATATTCCGTTACGTTACTCAAAGCGAGTAACGTATTCTGGATACATTGGATTACTTAATATATTATCATGCCTTTTTACAACTACATGAATGTACTATTGCTGTGTGATTTATTACTATTACTGAAGGCTACTCACCATACCAATACCAACTAGAGTCTTAAATCTTAATATAAAATGAGTAACAGTAGGGTGGACATTAGGTAAGGTTGTATAGAAAACTATTCCGCGTGTATATAAAACAGGTCCGCGGCTCCGAAGCGTAGTAAAGGGACCTCTGGCTAATACGTCTGGTTCCATGTAGGGCTCGTAACCGAAAACTTGCTTTACTTTGTTGTCTGTGTCAACTTTGGTAGCGAGAGACAGAGAGAGGGGTTGAAAGGCTGCTCCAACTGAACTCATTGTTTCTGAGGAAAACACGAAAAAAGTGTAGAGCCGAGTCTTAATAGCTTACTTACAACTGGGCTCGTCAGGCACTCTTTTTGGCTGCAGTGGTTATTATTATATTTACATGCTTCCAGCTCCCGTTTCTGCTCGGTGACAACTCGTGCTTTTCGACTCTCCTTTTTCTCCCTCCCTCGCTCACAGACACACAGCGGGTATTGCAGTCCATTCTCCCTGCAGCACGGACTACACTGCCCATGAGGCTAGGGCAGGGGTGGGCAATCTCAGGCCACGAGGGCCGGTGTCCCTGCAGGTTTTAGATCTCACCTTGGGTCAACACACCTGAATCACATGATTAGTTCGTCACCAGGCCTCTGGAGAACTTCAGGACATGTTGAGGAGCTAATTTAGCCATTTAAATCAGCTGGGTTGGTTCGAGGACACATCTAAAACCTGCAGGGACACCGGCCCTCGTGGACTGAGATTGCCCACCCCTGGGCTAGGGCAATGCCTGTAACACTCTGTCTATTGCCTTCATATTAAATAAATAAAAATATTTCTTCACGTCATTATGAGACGCTAGATTGAGACACAGCCATTTGAGCCTCTTAATGCGTGTTTTGTTTGGGTTTCCACCGGCGTGGAATTACCATAAATAGAGAGGGCATAGCCTAACATATGAAACAGGAAAAGATCTTTTCCTGTTCCTGACCGCCGTGTAATCCCTTTATTTCAACAAAGTAACTGTATTCTGAATACCACCTTTTTAAACTGTAATGTAACGGAATACAGTTACTCATATTTTGTATTTTAAATACGTAACGGCGGTACATGAATTCCGTTACTCCCCAATACTGCTGAACACCGACTGAAGGCACACAGGAGAAGATGTTTGGATTCTGTTTTCAGACAAAATATTATAGATGTTTAAATCCTTGTGTGTGTGTGTGTGTGTGTGTGTGTGTGTGTGTGTGTGTGTGTGTGTGAACTAATATATGTTGTGATATTAATGTTGCTGTGTCTGTGTAAAGGTGTGGCTTCTGCTATGGATCAGTGTGAGCACAGAGAGGAGGGAGTCCCTCCCTCTAAATCCACTCTGTGTGGGGAACATGACAGCAAGACCAAAGCTCAGAGGTGAGAGGACTGTCTCTAGCTGTCAGGACCCTTCTCCAGGTCCTGGTCAGAGACACAGAAATCAAACGAACCAACTGTTTAACTCTCTGACATGTGAACTCTCTGCAGTCACTACATTGTGTGGTCATCACCTTTTCTTAATGCAACAACCTCAGTTAAAAAAACAAAAATAAGTCAGAGTTTTAAAACTTGAGAGAGACAAACATCAAATTGCTGCCAGTACACAAACTTATTTCTGCTGCTGTGTTCCTGTGTTTAGTCTCACAAAACAGCACAATCTGTTTTTTACCGTGTCATCTACTTACACACCAGGTAGAAAATACACAATGGATTGGTTGCTATAAATTTTGGTTCTACAGTTTTGGGTTTTTTTTTGTGTTTTTCAGTTGGTTACTGGAAATTGTTGCAGATGCTTTGAATCCAAACTCACTGTGCTACTGTGCTCACTATGTAGTCCCTGTTTTTTTTCTATCAGTTTCTATCAGAAAACACAAGCCCCTCCTTCATCCACCGGTGTGTCCTTCAAGAGTAATCGATCTATGATTCAACCCATTATATTCAAAGATGAAGACATTCTTCACTTACAAAATTTTAATTGATTTTTGTTCTGTGATGACAATAAATAACACGTTAAAGAAAATCATTACAGTTATTCAGAGGCTCAATGAGGCTCCACGAATTTTAACAAGAGATTTAAACAGAGCGAGTGATTTAGTGAGTCTGCAAATCATTCTAGAGTTTAAACCCTGTGATAATAAGACAAGGTTGTCTTGATGTTACATGTGATTGATGCACAAACCCTTTTAGACCCTCTTCACTCTGTTAATGTTGGAAAGAAGCAGCTGTTCCATAACATATGACAGACGGTACCATCAACCAAACAGGAGACAGAAGCAGACACTTTTGCGGAATTTTGTTGTTGAGTATTGTTGGAAAGTTGTTTTTGTGCATTGCACCAGAAAAACTGCAAAAAACTGGCTGCCAGAGTTTATCCAGACTCCCAGTGCAGCTTCACACCAAAAAGATCAGCTGATATGATTTTCTCATTGTGACAACGTCAAGACAAATGCAGAGTAACAGTTTACTTATAGCATTTATTGACAGACCCTTGTCCAACCCCCTTGCCTTGGTGTCAAAGAAGGATGTGTGCATGTCCCAACATTTTTCAACATTTTTCTTTTCCTTACTTTTAAATCATGTGTTTAAAGACAGCACTGAAGGAATCTGCTTAGTTTGAAGGAAAGACCAAAGTTCTATGTTTGGCATACCATGGAAAGACAAGGTCACCAACACAGAGATACTTGCAACAACAGGACTACCAGCCATCTACACCATCCTCAAACAAAGACGAATGTGCTGAGTTGGCCATGCCATAAGAACGGATTATGGACACATCCCAAAGACCTTTTGTACGGAGAACTGAAAATTGCTCTGTGTGTAAAAGAAACATGAAGAACACTGGCATGGAAGGCCAAAGGTGAACAAGTTATTTAACAAAATGAGGAGACATGTGACAAAGACCTAAAGGGGTGATTGGGAGGAACGGACTTCCTGATATGAAAAATAATTAAATGATCATTCCTGCAGCCACATAAGTTAAATACTCAGGTGAGGAGAGAAACAGCTGTCACCTGAGCTGGATTAGGTGGTGGGGTAGGATCCTGGACAGAGCTGGTATAGCCAAACATACAGAGTGCACAGGGATGTTCAGTTCCCACCTCTGGCAGAAATTCAGTACTATTCCAATTTTCTGACTGAGTGGACCATGTTCTGCACCTCCAATACAAAGGAGCTTTTCCAGTTCAATTCAGTGCCAAACACACACAACAAGATATGAGGTAAAAATTCTACAACACAGAAAAAACACCAGTATTAAGGGAGCCCCAATGAGCAAGCACTTGGTGACAGTGGGATGGAAAAACTCCCTTTGAAAAGGAAGAAACCTCTAGCAGAATCAGGCTCAGGGAGGGATGGCCATCTGAGGAAGACGGGAGTAAAATCTATTTGAGCTTACAGTGGAAATCAGTTGGGGACCTATTCTTAGGTACTGAACCTTAAGGTTCCCCCAAATATCAAACCCCACTCCGAATCATAGTTTGTAGCTATGAACAGCTTAATCGATAAAGTTTTAAAATCATTCTATAAAACAAATAGTCTCGGAGAACCAAAGATTTTGTGCTAACGAGAGTCGAGTGAATTATTTTTAATTCTTAACAGACCTGTACACATGCAATCTTATCTGTTTCATTAGAATACCAACGTTTGCTGTGAATACCTTAAATAACACACGTGTGATATTCTTTATTTTCTCATTTCAGAATCAATAAGGAGACACCGTTGTCTACTTCACTGAGCTGTGTGTCAATGAAGAGTGACCGATCTATGATTCAACCAATAACCTTTTCAAACAGAGAGCGGTCTTTTGATACAGGGTGAGAACTGAAACTGTTGATTGTGTTTCTTCTTTAAAAACGTCATGTCCAACAGCAAGACCAGCACTTGCATTAGTGATCACTTTGTGTTCATACCAAGACTCATCATTACAGAGAGCAACACCTTTAACAAACTGCACATATGCTAACGTTGAGCGTTTTTGCAGTGTTTTGCAGAGCTCAGAGACTCTCAGTGGTCAGTCTGATCTGGACTCCATATTTATGGTGAGAAGATTCAAGAGTCAACAGTTTAATATCACATCAATGAGGAAAAAGTAATTTAGTTTCCATCTCTCCTTAAACATGAGACTCAGTGAGAGAATTACTAGATTCATTTAGTTAAAAACATTATGAAGGTTATAATGTGGAATATATGGTCCTAATTCTGTCAAAACCTTAATAGATGAAACTGAAAATGACTGAAAATAAGTTTAAAGTTCTAAATGTATCCCTTTTCCAGACGCTGGAGGACAACATGTTCAGTTTTTTAAAGAATGAGCTGAAGAAGATGAGGAAGGTCGTGCTTTCAGACTATCCAGAATGGTTAGAGTGTCAGAGGGAGGATGAGGAGGTGCTGAAGGCTGAGGATGAAGAACAGAGGAGGAGCAGTAGAGAGTCATTTTTGAAGATCACGCTGCAATTCCTTAGGAAAATGAAGCAGGAGAAGCTGGCTGAGTGTCTGCAGAGCAGTAAGAGGATTTGAACACATGCACAGCATTTCCTCAAGTTTGTCTACAACCCCAGCTGTTCTATGCCCCACAGTCTGAGAAACACTCTGTTGGATCTATAAATTTTTCTTTATCGAAACATAAATGATGTGCACCATGATTAACACAACACCCTGGTGCATGACAGAGACATAAACATTTATGCATCTTTTGTTTTTATGTTTCTATTTGTTTATCTATAACTTTTGTGGTCAGACATACTACATTATAGATGGTTGATTACATCAGGAAAGCCCATAAATCAATGGCTAAAGTACACTGAACAAAAATATAAACGCAACACTTTTGTTTTTGCTCCCATTCCCCATGGGATGGACGTAGAGACCTAAAATTCATTCCAGATACACAATATAACCATCCCTCCCAAACAGTGGTCACAAATCAGTCCAAATGTGTGGTAGTGGGCACATCTGCTATATTGAGATAATCCATCCCACCTCACAGGTGTGCCACATCAGGATGCTGATCTGACATCATGAGTAGTGCACAGGTGTACCTCAGACTGCCCACAACAAAAGGCCACCCTGGAATGTGCAGTTTTTTGCGCTATTGGGGGTCTGGGGACCCAGAACCGGTCAGTATCTGGTGTGACCACCATTTGCCTCATGCAGTGCAACACATCGTCGCATGGAGTCTATCAGATTGTCAATTGTGGCCTGTGGAATGTTGGTCCACTCCACTTCAATGGCTGTGCGAGGTTGTTGGATATTCGTGGGAACTGGTACACGCTGTCGTATACGCTGGTCAAGCACATCCCGAACATGCTCAATGAGTGACATATCCGGTGAGTATGCTGGCCATGCAAGAACTGGGACATTCTCAGCTGCCATCTGCCCTGAACAATGTGAACCATGATTCATCCGTGAAGCGCACACCTCTCCAACGTGCCAGACGCCATCGAATGTGAGCATTTGCCCACACAAGTCTGTTACGGCGACGAGCTGGAGTCAGGTCAAGACCCCGATGAGGACGACGGGCATGCAGTTGAGCGTCCCTGAGACGGTTTCTGACAGTTTGTGCAGAAATTGTTTGGTTGTGCAAACCAATTGTTCCAGCAGCTGTCTGGGTGGCTGGTCTCAGACGATCTTGGAGGTGAACCTGCTGGATGTGGAGGTCCTGGGCTGGTGTGGTTACACGAGGTCTGCGGTTGTGAGGCCGGTTGGATGTGCTGCCATATTCTCTGAAACGCCTGTGGAGACGGCTTATGGTTGAGAAATGAACATTCAATGCACGGGCGACAGATCTGGTTGACATTCCTGCTGTCAGCATGGCAATTGCACGCTCCCTCATTGCTTGTGGCATCTGTGGCATTTTGCTGTGAGACAAAACTGCACATTCCAGGGTGGCCTTTTGTTGTGGGCAGTCTGAGGTACACCTGTGCACTACTCATGATGTCAGATCAGCATCCTGATGTGGCACACCTGTGAGGTGGGATGGATTATCTCAATATAGCAGATGTGCCCACTACCACACATTTGGACTGATTTGTGACCACTGTTTGGGAGGGATGGTTATATTGTGTATCTGGAATGAATTTTAGGTCTCTACATCCATCCCATGGGGAATGGGAGCAGTAACAAAGGTGTTGCGTTTATATTTTTGTTCAGTGTAGGTGATAGGCAGAGGGTAGGTGAATTACAGAGAGCTGAGGGAATCCAAGGTAATCCTGTCAGTTCTTAAATAAAGGAAACACCACGGCAAATATTCTAATCAATTCTAATGTTTGTTTGTTTTTTAATTATTAATTTAGGAACTCGTGCTGCAAAGTTCCAAAAAAACCTGAAGTCTAATCTGAAAAAGAAGTTCAAGTGTGTGTTTGAGGGGATTGCTAAAGCTGGAAGCTCAACCCTTCTGAATCAGATCTACACAGAGCTCTACATCACAGAGGGAGGGACTGCAGGGGTCAATGATGAACATGAGATCAGACAGATTGAAACCGTATCCAGGAAATTGAACAGACCAGAAACTGCAATCAGACAAGAAGACATCTTTAAAGCCTCACCTGTTAAAGACAAGCCAATCAGAACAGTGCTGACAAAGGGAGTGGCTGGCATTGGGAAAACAGTCCTAACACAGAAGTTCACTCTGGACTGGGCTGAAGACAAAGCCAACCAGGACATCCAGTTCATGTTTCCATTCACTTTCAGAGAGCTGAATGTGCTGAAAGAGAAAAAGTTCAGCTTGGTGGAACTTGTTCATTACTTCTTTACTGAAACCAAAGAAGCAGGAATCTGGAGCTTTGAAGACTTCCAGGTTGTGTTCATCTTTGATGGTCTGGATGAGTGTCGACTTCCTCTGGACTTCCACAAAACTAAAATCATCACTGACCCTAGAAAGTCCACCTCAGTGGATGTGCTACTGACAAATCTCATCAGGGGAAAGCTGCTTCCTTCTGCTCGCCTCTGGATAACCACAAGACCTGCAGCAGCCAATCAGATTCTTTCCCAGTGTGTTCACAGGGTGACAGAGGTAAGAGGGTTCACTGACCCACAGAAGGAGGAGTACTTCAGAAAGAGATTCAAAGAAAAGGAGCAGACCAACAGGATTATCTCCCACATCAAGAAATCACGAAGCCTCCACATCATGTGCCACATCCCAGTCTTCTGCTGGATCACTGCTACAGTTCTGGAAGATGTGCTGAAAACTAGAGAGGGGGGACAGCTGCCCAAGACCCTGACTGAGATGTACATTCACTTCCTGGTGGTTCAGGCCAAAATGAAGAAGGTCAAGTATGATGAGGGAACTGAAACCGATCAGCACTGGAGTCCAGAGAGCAGGAAGATGATCGAGTGTCTGGGAAAACTGGCTTTTGATCAGCTGCAGAAAGGAAACCTGATCTTCTATGAATCAGACCTGACAGATTTTGAAGTAATTATCAAGGATGCCTCAGTGTACTCAGGAGTGTTCACACAGATCTTTAAAGAGGAGAGAGGACTGTACCAGAACAAGGTGTTCTGCTTCATCCATCTGAGTATTCAGGAGTTTATGGCTGCTCTTCATGTCCATCTGACCTTCATCAACTCTGAAGTCAACCTGCTGGAGAAACGGCAAAAAAAAGATCAGTATTCTTTAAAACATCTCCACCAGAGTGCCGTGGACAAGGCCTTAGAGAGTTCAAATGGTCATCTGGACTTGTTCCTCCGCTTCCTCCTTGGGCTTTCACTGCAGTCTAATCAGACTCTCCTAAAAGGTCTACTGACACAGACAGGAAGTAGTTCAAATACTGATGTGGAAACAGTCCAGTACATCAAGAAGAAGATCAGTGATAATCAATCTGCAGAGAAAAGCATCAATCTGTTTCACTGTCTGAATGAACTGAATGATCGTTCTCTAGTGGAGGAGATCCAACAGTCTCTGACTTCGGGAAGTCTCTCTACAGATAAACTGTCTCCTGCTCAGTGGTCAGCTCTGGTCTTCATCTTATTGTCATCAAAGGAAGATCTTGATTCATTTGAACTGAAGAAATACTCTGCTTCTGAGGATGCTCTTCTGAGGCTTCTGCCAGTGGTCAAAGCCTCCAAGAAAGCTCTGTAAGTCGATTTATGAACCATTATAAATGTTTTTACATTCTTGATTGTTATCTTCATTAATAATTCTTTCTCTCAGGCTGAGCTGTTGTAACTTGTCGTGGAGAAGCTGCAAAGCTCTTTCATCAGTTCTCAGCTCCGAGTCTTCTAGTTTGAGAGAGCTGGACCTGAGTAACAATGACCTGCAAGATTCTGGCGTGAAGCTGCTGTCTGGTGGACTAAAAAGTGTACACTGTAAACTTGAAACTCTAAGGTAGTATTTAGTATTTATTTATTTATTGTCATTGTCAAGAACAATGAAATTGCGTTTGGGGCTTCCATACAACCCAAAAAAAAAAAAAAGAAGAAAATAATAAATACCCCTTAAAACCCAAGTGTACATATTTAACCCAGTGTGACTCCAATGCAATAAGACAATCCTTAGCAATAATGTTCGTAGAAATTCAGACAAAGACCTGAGAAACATGACAAAATACAACAATGCAACCCATTCAATATTATTGTACTGTGAGATATGATATCAGATATGATAGTTATCTATTTAAGAAAGAGGGGGGGGGGGCAGGAGGGGGAAGAGAATAAAGATATGATGCACCAATGCAGACCAGTTCATTGCTATTAAGAAGTTGGATATGGTTATTGTCCGTGAGAGGGGGGCAGAGAGTTCAGGAGCCTCACAGCCTGTGGATACAGGCTGTTGGCCAGTCTGGATGTTCTGGCCTGTATAGACCTGTACCTTCTCCCTGAGGGCAGCAGATGGAAAAGGTGGCGCGCAGGGTGATGTTGGTCCCGCAGGATACTGTGCACCCTCCTCAGACAGCGAGTGGGGAAGATATTACTGATCTCTGGCAGACTTGTTCCAATAATTCTGCCAGCTTCTTTCACCACCCGCTGGAGTGCTTGCTGATCGGCCTTGGTGCAGCTGGGGAACCACACTAGAAATCCATACGTCAGAACGCTGCTGATGGCACAGTTGTAGAAGTTCAACATCAGAGATCTGGGAATGTGTGCGCTCCGCAGTCTCCTCAGGTAGTAGAGGCGCTGTTGGGCCTTCCGTACAACTGAGGTGATATGGTTACCCCAGGACAGGTCCTCGGTCACAGTTACCCCCAAGAATTTAAAACTGCTCACCCTCTCCACCGCCTCACTGCCAATGAAGAGAGGCAGATGGTTGTTATGACCCCTCTTCCGGAAATCTACAATGATCTCCTTGGTCTTTTTGGTGTTTAAGACCAAGTTATTGTCGTGGCACCATGACTCTAGTTGTTGCACCTCTGTCCTATAGTTTGTCTCATCATTGTTGGATATAAGTCCGAGCACTGTGGTGTCATCTGCAAACTTAACAATGAGATTGGACGCGCAGGAGGAAATACAGTCATGGGTGAAGAGAGTGTATAGCAGAGGGCTCAGAACACACCCCTGAGGGGCACCGGTGTTGACCACAAGGGTGGAAGAGGTGTTCTTACCCACTCTGACACTCTGTCTACGGTTAGTGAGGAAGTCCACAATCCAGTTGCACAGAGAGGAGTTAAGTCCCAGTTGGTGGAGTTTGGGACGGAGTTTGTATGGCCGGATGGTATTAAAAGCCGAGCTGTAGTCTACAAAGAGGAGCCGTGCATAGGTGTTCCTGTGTTCCAAGTGCTTCAGTAATGTGTGCAGCACTGTGGCGATCGCATCCTCGGTTGACCGGTTCTCCCTGTATGCAAACTGGTGCGAGTCCAGGGATGGTGGAAAAGCAGCTCTGATGTGTTTAATGACCAGTCTCTCCAGGCATTTGGCGGGAATGGGGGTGAGTGCCACAGGTCTGAAATCGTTCAGACATGTGACATTTGACTGTTTTGGGATGGGAACGATGGTTGCTGCTTTGAAACAGGATGGTACCAGTGAACAGGACAGCGAGGTGTTATGATTCAGTGTGTGTGTGTGTGTGTGTGTGTGTGTGTGTGTGTGTGTGTGTGTGTGTGTGTGTGAGAGAGAGAGAGAGGGAGAGAGAGAGAGAGAGATTTACGTGTTATTTTAAATTGCAGAATCAGAATCAGAATCAGAATCAGAAAGGGGTTTATTGCCAAATGTTGAGCAGGTTTACAACATTAGGAAATTGCTGCGGTGCTTCAGTGCAAACATAGTGTCATAAATAGCACTTAAATAGACATGAAAAAATAAAAGTAGAATAAGAAAGTGCTACGTAGAAAGATATGTGCATGAGATATACATGAGATATATACATGAGAATAAGAATTAAGAGTGCTACGTAGAAAGATATGCGTGCAGGTGGTGATCAGTGCCAAACATGGAATGATGCAGTGACACAGCGTAGGGTCATGTGTTAGTGGCGGGGACAGTCATATGGTTATTGTTCATGTGTCCAACAGCAGAGGGGAAGAAACTGTTCTTATGGCGAGAGGTTCTGGTGCGGATGGACCGGAGCCTCCTGCCTGAGGGGAGCAGGTCAAACAGACTGTGTCCAGGGTGAGAAGGGTCAGCTGAGATCCGAGTTGCATGCCGCAATGTCCTGGAGGTGTACAGGTCCTGCAGAGATGGGAGTCTGCAGCCAATCACCTTCTCAGCAGAGCGCACAACACGCTGCAGTCTCTGTTTGTCCCTGATAGTGGCTCCAGCGTACCACACGGTGATGGAGGAGGTGAGGATGGACTCGATGATTGCAGTGTAGAACTGCATCATCGTCCGTGTTGGCAGGTTGAATTTCTTCAGCTGCCTCAGGAAGTACATCCTCTGCTGGGCCTTCTTGATGACGGAGGTGATGGTGGGCTCCCACTTCAGGTCCTGGGTGATGGTGGTACCCAGGAAGCGGAATGAGTCCACAGAGGTGATGGGGGTGTTAGTCAGGATGATGGGGGGGAGTGGGGCTGTGTGCTTCCTGAAGTCCACAATAATCTCCACTGTCTTCTGGGCATTCAGCACCAGGTTGTTGTGGCTGCATCAGGACACCAGACGTTCAACCTCCCTCCTGTAGGCAGACTCATCCCCGTCCGAGATGAGCCCAATAACGGTGGTGTCATCTGCAAACTTGATTAGCTTGACAGACTGGTGGGTGGAGGTGCAGCAGTTGGTGTACAGGGAGAAGAGCAGAGGAGAAAGAACACAGCCCTGAGGGGAGCCGGTGCTGATGGTCTGGGAGTCCGAGACATTCTTTCTCAGCCTCACATGCTGCTTCCTGTCCGTCAGGAAGTCAGTGATCCACCGACAGATGGGATCAGGCACATTCATCTGGGAAAGCTTGCCTCGGAGATGGTCTGGAAGGATGGTGTTGAAGGCAGAGCTGAAGTCCACAAACAGGATCCTGACGTAGGTTCCTGGGGAGTCCAGATGCTGCAGGATGAAGTGTAGGGCCATGTTGATGGCGTCGTCTACAGACCTGTTGGCTCTATATGCAAACTGCAGGGGGTCCAGGAGGGGGGCCGTGAGGGTCTTGAGATGGGAGAGAACTAGGCGCTCAAATGACTTCATGACCACAGATGTCAGAGCCACGGGTCTGTAGTCATTTAGTCCAGTGATCCTAGGTTTCTTGGGGACAGGGATTATGGTAGAGGACTTGAAGCAGGCAGGCACATGACATGCCTGCAGTGAGGAGTTGAAAATGCCAGAAAACACTGGGGCCAGCTTGTTTGCACAGTGTCTGAGGGTGGCAGGAGACACGCCGTCTGGGCCGGGAGCTTTCCGAGCATTCAAATTCTTAAACTGCTTCCTCACATCTGCTTCATGAATATGAAGAGTTGTGGTGGGAGGAGGTGGTGTGAAATCCTCTTTTGTGTGGGGTGAGGAGGGGGGTGTTGTAGGTGAACAGTTTGAAGGTGGTGATGGCTCTATGGAGGGGGGAGAGGTGGGGGAATTTGTGTCCAAAGTGCCTCTATTGTTGGGGCCGTTGGAGGTGTGAAGGCTGCCTGATGGCTCGTCAAAACGGCAGTAAAAGTCGTTAAGGGTGTTGGCTAAGAGCAAGTCATCAGTGGAGTGGGGGGTTTTAGGCTTGTAGTTTGTGATATTCCTAAAACCTTTCCACACAGAGGCCGAATCATTCTCTGAGATCTGCTGCTGCATCTTCTCAGAGTGCTGATGTTTAGCAATGTCCACTTCTTTAGTGAACCTGTACTTGGCCTCTCTGTAGCAGTCCCTGTCTCCGCTTCTGAACGCCTTTCTCTTTTCCAGCCACAGCTTTTTGAGTTTAGGAGTAAACCAGGGTTTGTCATTGTTATAACTCACCCTGGTGCGTGATGGCACAATGCTGTCCTCACAGAAGTGGATATAGGAGGTGACAGTGTCCGTAAACTCGTCCAAGCTGTTAGAAGCAGCCTTCAATGTGTCCCAGTCTGTGGTCTCCAAACACGTGCGAAGCTCCTCCACAGCCTCGTTGCTCCACAGTTTTTTAGTCCTCACGACAGGTTTGGAGAGCTTCAGCCTCTGTCTGTACGCGGGGATTAGGTGGATCATGACGTGGTCAGAAAGTCCGAGTGAAGCGCGGGGCACCGCGCGATAGGCCCCGCTGATCGTGCTGTAGCAGTGGTCTAATGTCCTCTCCTCTCTGGTCGGGCATTTAATATACTGCTTATATTTCGGAAGCTCATGGCTCAGATTGGCTTTGTTAAAGTCCCCAAGAGCAAGTATTGCAGTATTATTATTTATGCATGCTCATCCTGGACTTTTTTCTTCTTTCAAAACTTTAGTCTCTCGGGTTGTCTGATCACAAAAGATGGAGGTGAATCTTTGGTCTTGGCTTTGAGGTCTAACCCCTCCCATCTGAGAAATCTTGATTTGAGCTACAATCATCCAGGAGACTCTCATGTGGAGGAGCTTTCTAAGGGAGTGAAGAATACTCAGTGGAGACTGGACAATCTAAGGTATGAACAAGAGTTCACATGGCGTTGGTTTATCTAACTTGGGTTTTTTTTTTTTAGCCTTTTTGCTTTTTCCTTTTTTCTGTTTATGGGAAAGATATAAAGTGATTCTATGTAAAGAAATGTGCAGACCCCAGAGGAGTCATGGAACAAGTCCTGACTGTTGTTTGTGCTTATATACCGAACAACAGTGTGGGTGCTAGAGGATGCCCTATCAGGGAACTCTATGGTCCTATTGGTGCACTGGTAATGTCTGAGGCCCTGGTCTGCAAAACCTTAAATTCTCACCTTTGACAGAGCTTTGAAAGCCTTCCGTAAGATAAACAGGGGATACTAAGTCCAAAAGGACGATGTCATAGAACTCCTTGGCTGAGGAGTCTGTATAAAGCTGTGGTCTCATGGTGGTTGGCATGTGTCATAATATTAATTTCAAAATCAGATGGTGGACACTAAAAGTGACCAGAGCCATCAAACTGAAAAAGTCCTTAGTTAGCCTGCTGGACTCCTGAGACAACTTACAAGTACTGCAGCCCAAGAAGACTGTATTCTTACAGTAGCTGTGCAAAAACTCACCTTTAGACTGAGATTCTTCTCAAGCATTTCTGGCAAACCTTCAGTCAACTTCTAGTTACTCAAAGTTACTAGTAACTTTGAGTAAGTAGAAGTTACCTAAAGCGGCAGTGCCCAGATTACTTACGTAGACAGCTACTTCGGTGCAACTGATATAAAGTGCGGTAAGCTGAAGGCAGCTTCAACCATCTGTTTGTTGAAAAATAGTAATGCGACCGCACTGCATTTTCTTGTTAGTAACGGTAACGGTCTTGTAACGATAAAAATAGTAATTAGTTAGATTTCTCATTACTGAAAAAAGTAACGCTGTTACTTATAATGCTGTTATTCTCATCATTGGTTGTTTCTGACTTCAGTTGAGGATATAGTCAGCCAGTGAATCCAATACCTTAGGCACCTCCTCAATTCTTCCAATATCCATCCTTAGAGAAAGCAGTGTCTAGGAATTAAAGGGGACAACTTAGGCATCACTAGGCTGAGTTCACTAATGGTCTTAAATAAGTCCTTGGTGGCAGGGAATTTTTGGTGGATGAGATTTCCCCTTAAGTTTCTTAAGGTTCTGGATGTGGTGGGGCTGTCATGGTTGACACGTCTCTGTAATGTTGTTTGTCTGGGGTAGATCATCGGGGTTGGAAGGGTCAGGTGATGGTTCCTGTCTTTAAGAAGGGGAACTGAAAGCAGTGTTCCAATTATAGAGGTATCCCACTACTCAGCCTCACTAAGAAGGTCTGTCCGAGAGTACTGGAGAGGAGACTCTGTTCTGCTCTGTTTTGAAGACACAGCAGGGCATGAAAGCAAAGGTATCAATTTACCGGCCAATCTGTGTTTGCATCCACCCCTATGGCTACCAGATCCAGGTCGCGACTGAAAGAATGAGACTGCAGATACTAACGGTGGACATGAGTTTCCTCCAAGGTGTGGCTGGGCTCTTCTTTAGCTTGTTAGCTTCTTTAGCTTTCAGTTCTGAATGGGACTGACAAACACACACAGGTTTTTAAGAATACACTTTTACCCTTTTTTAGCTTCATGAAAGCATGACCCATAGCAGTCTCATGACCCTGCAGCTTCACAAGTACTCTGTTTAATCTGCACTGGTCATTCCACTTTATTGTCATTGATATTTATATTTAAAAGTGCAATACTGTAATTTTCTGCTGCTCATTCCTGTGCAATATCCCATCTGCCCTCCCGTCATATTTCTTTTCAAGATTTTCTTATTTAATCACTAGTGTACATATATTTATATTTATAGATACATATATATTTAGTCATCTTTTCTCTTTTACCATGTGTCTCTAATATTTTGCTCCTTACTATTTTTCTATTTTCTTTATTATTTTATTTTATTTTATTTTCTCCTACTGTATCATGGTGCTGAGTGACTGCTGCTCGTCATACACATTTCATTGCAATGTTGACCCTGTGCTAACTTGCATATGACAAATAAAACTGAAACTGAAACTGCTGAGAAGAGAATATATTTAAAACTGGCTGTGTTTCAGCATGTTTCTATATCAATCAGGAATTGGTGCTTCATGTTGAATAGCAGTATGTACACATTATAGATAAAACTCATTATGTTTTTCTCCCTCCAGAGTGGACCATTGTGGAGAGCAGTGGCTAAAACCTGGACTACTGAAGTGTAAGTCTCAGAAATGATAACTAAATGTTTATGTCAAACCTTCAAAACTACAGCTTCACAGTGGCTACAGGCATCTTTTATATACAGTCCTGTATATATTCATTCAGAAAGTATCATCATTAAACTTTCTATGACTGAGCAACATATCAGCAAGTAAAGAAAGAATAAAGCATCAAATATGTCAGATTATCAACTGCAGCTCCATCTTTTTCTTACCAGATTCATGTGAACTCACAGTGGACACCAACACAGTGAACAGAAACCTCAGACTATCTGACAGCAACAGGAAGGTGACACGTGTGAAACAGGACCATCCATATCCTGATCATCCAGACAGATTTGACTGCTGGCCTCAGCTGCTGTGTAGAAATGGTCTGACTGGCCGCTGTTACTGGGAGTTGGAGTGGGAAGGAGAAGTTTATATAGCAGTGAGTTACAGAAGAATCCAAAGGAAAAAAAAGAGTGATGAGTGTTGGTTTGGAGGAAATGATCAGTCCTGGAGTCTGAGCTGCTCTGATGGTGGTTACTCTGTGTGGCACAATAACAGAGAAACATTCATCTCCTCCCACTCCTCTTCATCCTCGGTCTCTGACAGAGTAGCAGTGTATGTGGACTGTCCTGCTGGCACTCTGTCCTTCTACAGAGTCTCCTCTGACACTCTGATCCACCTCCACACCTTTAACATCACATTGACTGAATCTCTGTATGTTGGGTTTGGATTTGGGTTCTGGTCATCTGAATCTTTACTTTCTCTGTGTTCTTAGTGTACCTTTAATCTCATCACTGAGACAGGACACACACCACTTGTAGGTTTTTTACTGTCCATGTTTACAAGGGGACATCTTTTCAGAAATGTAACCAAGTGGATTTAGAGCCTAAAGCTGACCAGCGAGTGAAGTAAAAGTGGTGAAAAGTGAAACATGTTAGAAAGAGAAGATGGCCTTAACAGGGTGTGAACTTGTAAAGTAAAAACATGATGCATTTAAGGTTATCCTATTTGGTTTTTATTTAAGAAGAGAATTTGTTCCACTGTGCGATGGCCGAGTCTCTTTGTTTGCTTGGAGATAATTTCTCCTGCTTAGAGAAAATCCTCTCACACGAAACAGAAAAGGTTGCATTGCATAGAAACTGCAATGCAAGTTGGTGGGGATGCAGGTATATGATCTTCCTGGGTCCCACAAACTATCACCGAAAAAGAGTAAACAAAGTAAATTGCTGCACATTTTGTAGAATAACATTTTAAGATTATTTTAACAATGAAATTCTTTAATGATATGTATATTATGAAAAGCAGATGTTTTGTTAAGACATTTTAAGTTTTTCAAATTTCAGATAAAATAAATACACCCAAAACAAAGGCAAGCAACAAGAACAGAAAGCTGGCAAACCCACCTGATTGACCAAAATCAACTCAAATTACTCCCACATGACAGAACCTCCTCTCTTCCTCGCTGGCTCCATATCACTCATTAGAATGATCAGTGGTTTGCTATTTCTCACCATCAAAACACTCCACAAGTCCTGCGAATGACTAATCACTTTCCTATAAACCACTGACTCAGATACTGAAGCAGTTAAATGAAGCTTCAGACGTCATTGATCATGTGACTCTGGCCAAAAGAATCAAGTCTCGACACAGTGCTTCTGAAGCAGTGTGTTGGTTTCTTTTGACACACCTGCCAGAGTGTCGGCTTCAAGCGGGCCATCACTGCTGTGAACTGTAGCGCCCAGGCTGATAAACCAGAGATTAGGCAACAAAGGGACCTTTGTTTTGTTTTCTGGAGCAATTATGTGTTAATTACACCCACACAGGCTCAACCCATCTTCTGGAATGATGATTGCAGTCTTGAAGCTGATCATCGTGCACACCCACATGGATTCATCTTCTTTGATCCACTGAATCAAAGTGGAGGCTCTGCTCTTTATGATGAGTCACGGTAT
Source organism: Aulonocara sp. 'chitande type north' Nkhata Bay (assembly GCF_057382095.1). NCBI lineage: Eukaryota > Metazoa > Chordata > Actinopteri > Cichliformes > Cichlidae > Aulonocara > Aulonocara sp. 'chitande type north' Nkhata Bay. Next base: position 26,968,616 of record NC_141358.1, read on the forward strand.
CTGACCTACTATAACTACTTTGGCTCTTTTCATTACCCACAAGGTCATTTAACTCAGGGTGAACATACTCAGAGCTCACAGAGCTAACTCTGATCAGAGGGGCGTACATCGATTTTGGTGATGTAGAAAATGCACTAATGTTTTTATTAGTGCTGTCAGCGTTAATCAACGCGCTAACGTGTTGACGCCGGTCAGCCCCATGAATGGGACGATCCGCGGTAACTTGTTAACAGAGATTTGCCACATTAATGCAGTTATGGCGTTAACGTCGTTAACAAGATTAATGCTGTTTTTATGCTTGATTACGCTAGTTTTTATGCTTGCCTCTAACACCACTAAGTCTGTTTTACACAGATGGATTCATTGGGAACTGAATAGATAAGAAAATTGATCATGGTCAATTTCCTGTGGGTATACAGTGACTAACCAATTTTAAATACATCAAGTTTATTATTTCAGAACTCTAATGTTGCTGTAATGTTAGAAATAAACAGCACCACCGATCTTGAGTACCGATTCCTCTGATCATGTATCTGGTCCTTTTTTTTTCATCCTGTCTGTCAGCTTTTGCATGGGAAAGGTGGAGAAAATATAATAAAATACAAATAGAAATGCACAATGTATTGACAACTGCTGCACCTGTAAGAAAAACAAAGAAACATACTCAGATTGTGTAAAACCTGCCTTCTGGACAAGGCCCAGAAGAATTCTAAGTTCCACTGTAAGCTTGTCTTACTGTCTGTTAATGTTCCACAAGAGCAGGTTCAAAGTTCAGTGGCATGTGGTTATTGTATGACCTTAAATAATAAAAACTGTGGAGAACTGAATGTGGAGATTAGATTGAATCTGCAGACCAGCAAGCTCCTGTTTAGCCTTGCTTTTAGTTGCTTTACATTACAAGTGGTTGATTAAGATTAATTTCACACAGATTATTTCTTCCATCAAACAGTAACGCAAACTGCTTCCTGCCTCTTCACTGTCAGCAGGTATGTCCAAAAAGCTTCCAAGTCTTTGTAGGATTTTGTTGTATGTTGCTGCAGAGGTGTGTTCATGGGCATTTTTGTCTGTTCATGCATTTTCATTCATGTGACCATCTCAGGATGCTCTCTGTTAGAAAATCGTTATGCTAATGGAAGTTCAGGCTGGTCTGCAAGAACTGATATTCAGATGACTAAATTACCTTTTCACTGGTTTATGTTGGGCTATCACAACCCATCAGTCTATTTCATTTGTTTTAAAAAGCTTTCAGTTCAAACTGTCTTCTACAACACGTCCAAATGTCAACCCTTATGATTATTTTTGGAAAACGTTTTTTTCAGAGTGGGGACCTTCACATTACAACCACCTCTGTGATGGAGAGATATTTTGTTTCCAGCCATTAGTTTCATTAATTGGTCTTGAGTACTGGGGGGACTTATCAAAAGGGTTATTGGCAGTATTATGATCAACCTCACTCCAGATTTAAAAAAACATGAGACTTGTTACTTGTTTTTTTTTCTGTTTCTATCATTTACATAATCCTTAATAAGTCAAATTTGACCTTGACACAACAGGAAGCTTCAGTAACCAGATGGCATGTAGAAATTTGAAACAAACAAACAACACAACTTTTTACCTATAAATAAATGTCCTTTGATGTAATGACATTTACAGTTTTTACAACAAACAGAATGCTATCACACCAATCAGCAGCTGTAATTCATATCATACAAAATCAAAGTTCAAGGTTTTATTTTTCTGAGGTATAAAAATCACAAAAAGGTTCCTGATAACCTTATTGCTCAATGTGATTAAAACCCCACCGCCAAGATAAAACAACATGAAAGGAAATCAAATAAAACAGTTATTAGATGCACTAATTTTGATTTTACAAACACGATCAAACACGTGGTATTTTCTGTAAAGTGTTTCTTATCTTTGTTTGTTTTATGTTACGGTATCAAGATATACTGGTATTATGTTAACAAAGACCAGTTTACATTTTGAATATCAAAACGAATCCAAACTTTTTGTAATTGTTTGACAGCAGTCAGAACAAATGTGTCCTGTGATGTTGTGTGAAGGTTTGGGATCTGCTATGGATCAGTGCGGGGAACATGAGAGTCGAACCAAACTGCAGAGGTGAGATGACCAACCGCCCATGACACATCATCTTATCTCTAGTTAAGCACTCAAGTTAAATTATTATATATAATAGGAAGATCAAACACCACAAACGGGACTCGCCTGTACCCAGTTGTGTCTCCATGGAGAGCGATTGGTCCAAGGACGAACATGTTAACTTCAAAGATGGACATCACCCTGCTGATCCAAGGTAAGAAGTCAAAGGAACTAAAACAGATTTGTTAGACAAAATGATTTCTTAACAATGTTGAAAGAAATATTGATTATTATTTATTTAATTATCTTAATATTTAGAAAAAAGTTTAGAAGAGCAAAAATTCAAAAGCGTTCAGAGTTTTCTTCATGTGATCACTGTTTCAGGTTATTAATGAGTTCTTATTCAGGATAAACGAGTCCTTGTGTTTGCAGGAGGAGCCTGCAGCAGAGACCACACTCGCCTGTATCCAGCAGCGTGTCCATGCAGAGTGAGTGGTCCAAGGGTCCACATGTCGACTTTAAACATGAACAGAGGTCTGACCTTGGGTAAGGACTACAAACTGAAGGTGCAGCTTTTTACAGTTTCAGAGGGGCAGAAAATGGATGGATGGATGGCTGTTTTAGCACTGCATTTAGCAATACCATTTTCATCCACTTTATTTAACACGGTTTAAATTCTTTATAGCACGCTCCAACCATTTCATGGCTTTATGTTTTTTTAGCAGGAGGATTTACTTACTCATTCTAACTGTCATGTACTAAGACAAGTCACATAGGATGGTGTCTAACATAAATGCGTTCCTATATTTAAAGGAAGATCCTACAGCAGAGACCACACTCTTCTGTATTCAGCAGTGTGTCCATGAAGAGCGATCGGTCCAAGGGTCCACATGTCGACTTTAAACATGAACAGAGCCCTGATGATGCAAGGTAAGAGCGCAACAGGGTCGATTCAGGACTTATCTGAAACAGACATTACACATATTTTAGAATCAGGTTTTTATCAACATATAGATCAGGATGAATGTATTGATCAGTAAGAAGACTGAATAGGTTATGTTTTATTATTGCATTTGCAAATGCCAACTTGTTCCCACCACTTATAACATGTCCAGTCCCATTCGATTCTTTATACTTGCTGCAACTATCACAGCACTTTGTGTCTTTTGCCACTGGGTTCACCCAGTGTGCTTGCTAACTGAAATCTCTCCCCCTGTGATTGTAGGAAGGTCAGACAACAGCAGCGCTCTCCTGTATCTAGCAGTGTGTCCATGCAGAGCGAGCGGTCCAAGGGTCCACATGTTGACTTTAAACATGAACAGAAGTCTGACCAAGGGTAAGGACTCAAAGGTGCATGAGTTATCTGATACAGAGTACTGCACATATTTTAACTATCAATTTTATATCCTAATAAATCTATCAGACCATAAAGCGCCCCGGATTATAAGACGCACTGTCGATGAACAGGTCTGTTTTCATACATAATGCACACTGGATTATAAGACGCAATAAGGGAAACAAAACAGTCCAGTCAGAGTTGAGTAAGCCAGACTTTACTCAACTCATTCTTCTTGCTTTCTCCACTTCTGTACCCTTGATTCATTAATGTTGAATTCTCTCGCAGCTGCTCTATTCCCATGTTGTTGCAGTATATTAATGACTAACCTTGTATTGTGGATGGATTCTCTTAGTTGTTCTCCTCACTGAAGTTTGGTCCGTTTACACCGTCCTACGATGCGTTTGCATTTGCCCCTAACCATCGGGAATGCTCGCGTTAACTTTTATTGAGTAGAAAAAAGTTAGCATTCTTCCTTCAGCTTCACTGTTTAAGTTATGCTAACATAGCTGTGTCGCTAGCAATCACGTAGCACATCATTATATACTATACCGGCTAGTCCAACTTCAGTAACCCTACAAAAGTCACTGCTGTTTAGTTTTCTGTCTTCATTTCTGTCTGAAGTGATAGGAGAGCTGTGTGTTTAATTTTTTTTCAGAAATCTCTCAGTCAGAACATGCTATATCATGTTTAGGTGGAAACTAGCAAGCTAAGTTCCTGTTAACTTCTAACTCCGTTAAATTTAATAAATTCTGTTTTCATGGATGTCTGGATGTTAAACTTTATTGTTACACCTTTTAAAGCAGCAAATTTTGTTAAAGATGAAAGAATTTAGAGAGTTAGTTTTTAACTCTCAGTGATGGCGCAGTGTGCTTTTGACTTTGGAACCTGAAGCAGAGTTTGGACACAGATTACTGCGCAAGGCTCCTGACTACAGTAGCCGTAATGCTCCGATAATCGGAGCATCGACAAGCGGTGTGGCTTCGTAGCTTACCAAAGTTTCAAGGTCAGAAAGCACAACCAGAATTCATACACCAGATTATAAGGCACACTATTGATTTTTGAGAAAATTAAAGGATTTTAAGTGCGCCTTATAGTCCAAAAAATATGGAACAATACGGTATATTAAGTTTTAGCATTGCATTTTAAACATGCTGGTCTAATCAAGGATTTTAACATGGCTTATTATTTTTATTCATTTATGATTATCTCTAGCATGGTGCTTTGTATTATTCGTATTTTATCACTGTGGTTCACACCATGTGCTGGGTAACTGAAATATCCTCCTGTGATTGTAGGAAGATCAGACAATGGCAGCAGCACTCTTCTGTATCCAGCAGTGTGTCCATGCAGAGTGAGCGGTCCAAGGGTCCACGTGTTGACTTTAAACATGAACAGAGGCCTGATGATCTGGGGTAGGAGCTGAAAGTGTGCAGATGTATCTGAGAAAGTACCTTAATTTTTTTTAAGATTGGTGCAGCCATTACAGCAGGAGGATTAATATACTTGTACTAACTAGATTTTTATTCTCACAGCTCTTTAGCAAAAGTAAAACTGCTCTCAACAAAATACAGCCGGCTTTATGTGGGATACTTTTCACTATCTATCAGACAAACAGTGAGGGGGTGGAAGGTTGGAGGAGTTATTTACGTTTTTACTGGACTGCACAGTCCTGTAAAAGCTTTATTTTGAACCTGTTATCCTTAAGCAACTCACATGATAACTAAAATAAACATAAATATTTTATGTGTCTCTCTAGAGTTCAGCATGCCCAGCAGAATCAAAAAGACCTCGACTCCATCTTCACTGTGTGTAAATGTTCACCCACTGCACTTATCGTCATCAGTGATAGGTATTCTGGTTGGAACAACCTTCAGGCTACATGCATTAATATTTCTGTTCCAGAAACTCGAGAAGAGCATCATCAGTTTTGTGAAGGATGAGCTGAAAAAATTTCAGAGGATTCTGAGCCCAGATGACTCAGTCGGATTGGAGAGTGAGAGAGAGGATGGTGAAGATGTGGAGGAGAGGAGGAGCAGCAGAGAATCATTTCTGAAAATCACACTTTACTTCTTGAGAAGAATGAAAGAGAAGGAGCTGGCCGACCATCTCCAGAGCAGTACGAGTATTTCAGTAATGTCGATGTGATGTCACTTACCTACTGCCTCGTACAGGGCATAGGCTTTGAACCTGTGGTGGTGACAATTCTGACATTTATCTTGGTGGTAAAGTTATCTCATGATCCTCATCTGCTGGGAAGGTCACTTGTTTCTGCTGTTATGTCAGCATCTGTTATAACATGTCCGTCAATAATGTCGCTAAGGCAAGGAAAGCGCTCATTCTCCTTGAAATGTTTAACCATCCAACCTGGAGAGCAGCACTACCCTTTTCTTCTGTGGATGCCTTAGGAAGCCTTAGTTTCCCAAAATGGTAAATGATCTTTTCTGTTGCCAGTGGAAGAGCAAGGAAGGTGATTCTTGGTGACTCCATGGGTCCTGGGAGTCAACTGGGTGCCTTACAGGTCCAATATTCTACTACTTACCTCACTATATACATATTTTTCAAGTTTCTGCCCCAAAGTGACAGAGTGACAGCGCAAAGTCGCCAATACACGATCGACACTCTGGTTTTTTAGATGCCTCTTTTTGTATTAACTTCACTTTCAAATCCAGCCACATTCTCAGCACAGTATTGGTATTTAAGATGGGTGATGGTATGTTTTGTCAGGCATTTTTGCTGTAATAAACGCCTTCTCTAACACCTCCAGCTCGACTGTGTTAGTGATTTTTAGTTACAGGCCTTAAAGTCATTATGTCAGTCTCACCCCGTTGTTGGGGGAAACAGCCAGAACAGTTCCCTGAATTAAATGATGCTCACCACTCACTCAGAAACACAGCCTCACAGTTTAACTGTGGCCGTCCCTTTGGCTAGTTATGTATCTACGAAGTGAAGGTGGAATGAACTCCCATTTTGAGATCGTGTCTCAAAATGCAGGCTTGAATGGTGTTAAACACACTAGAACAATATGTGTGCTACAAGGACAAGCTGCCTTTCAACCTGGTGCACGTACTTGTTTAAACACATTGTGTTTACGGGATTTTCAGTAGCTGCATATTTCTTAAGCTACTTGGTGTTGAGCTTTTTGTGTTCGTGAGATTTAACAGGTTTTAATTTCTCTTTGTTTTTTATTCAGGAACTCATAATACTGTGTGTCAATATAAGCTGAAGTCTAGCCTAAAGACAAAATTCGAGTGTGTGTTTGAGGGGATCGCTAAAGCAGGAAACCCAACCCTTCTGAATCAGATCTACACAGAGCTCTACGTCACAGAGGGAGGGACTGCAGAGGCCAGTGATGAACATGAGGTCAGACAGATTGAAACAGCATCCAGGAAACCAGACAGACCAGAAGCAACAATCAGACAAGAAGACATCTTTAAAGCCTCACCTGTTAAAGACAAGCCAATCAGAACAGTGCTGACAAAGGGAGTGGCTGGCATTGGGAAAACAGTCCTAACACAGAAGTTCACTCTGGACTGGGCTGAAGACAAAGCCAACCAGGACATCCAGTTCATGTTTCCATTCACTTTCAGAGAGCTGAATGTGCTGAAAGAGAAAAAGTTCAGCTTGGTGGAACTTGTTCATCACTTCTTTACTGAAACCAAAGAAGCAGGAATCTGGAGCTTTGAAGACTTCCAGGTTGTGTTCATCTTTGATGGTCTGGATGAGTGTCGACTTCCTCTGGACTTCCACAAAACTAAAATCATCACTGACCCTAGAAAGTCCACCTCAGTGGATGTGCTACTGACAAATCTCATCAGGGGAAAGCTGCTTCCTTCTGCTCGCCTCTGGATAACCACAAGACCTGCAGCAGCCAATCAGATTCTTTCCCAGTGTGTTCACAGGGTGACAGAGGTAAGAGGGTTCACTGACCCACAGAAGGAGGAGTACTTCAGAAAGAGATTCAAAGAAAAGGAGCAGGCCAACAGGATTATCTCCCACATCAAGAAATCACGAAGCCTCCACATCATGTGCCACATCCCAGTCTTCTGCTGGATCACTGCTACAGTTCTGGAAGATGTGCTGAAAACCAGAGAGGGAGGACAGCTGCCCAAGACCTTGACTGAGATGTACATTCACTTCCTGGTGGTTCAGGCCAAAATGAAGAAGGTCAAGTATGACGAGGGAACTGAAACAGATCAGCACTGGAGTCCAGAGAGCAGGAAGATGATCGAGTGTCTGGGAAAACTGGCTTTTGATCAGCTGCAGAAAGGAAACCTGATCTTCTATGAATCAGACCTGACAGAGTGTGGCATTGACATCAGGGCAGCCTCAGTGTACTCAGGAGTGTTCACACAGATCTTTAAAGAGGAGAGAGGACTGTACCAGAACAAGGTGTTCTGCTTTATCCATCTGAGTGTTCAGGAGTTTCTGGCTGCTCTTCATGTCCATCTTATATTTAGCAACTCTGGGGTCAACATGCTGGAAGATCAAATTGCTTCTAAGAAGCCTAAGGTCTTTAAAAACAAATGTAGTCTAAAACTCCTTCATCAGATTGCTGTGGACAAGGCCTTACAGAGTCCAAATGGACACCTGGACTTGTTCCTCCGCTTCCTCCTTGGGCTATCACTGCTGAACAGTCAGAATCTCTTAAGAGGACTCCAGAAAACAGTAGGTTCAGAGTGCAATCAGAAAACAGCCAAGTATATAAAGAAAAAGATCAGCGAAAATGAGGCTACCGAGCAAAACATCAATCTGTTCCACTGTCTGAATGAACTGAATGATTGTTCTCTAGTGGAGGAGATTCAACAGTTCCTGAGTTCAGGAAGTCTCTCTACAGATAAATTGTCTTCTGCTCAGTGGTCAGCTCTGGTCTTCATCTTACTGTCATCAGATGAAGATCTGGACATATTTGACTTGAAGAAATACTCTGCTTCAGAAGAAGCTCTTCTAAGGCTACTCCCAGTGGTCAAAGCCTCCAACAGAGCTCTGTAAGTGGATGAATCAGAATCAGAATACTTTATTGATCCCTGGGGGAAATTATTTTTTTGTTACAGTGCTCCATTATAAACCAACATAAACCAACATTAAGACAAGACAGACAATACGCTAACTAAGAACTAACTAAGAATAGCATAGTACTATATATATATATATATATATATATATATATATATATATATATATATATATATACTCATTAATAAATTAATACTCATTAATAAATAGCTGGAAAAGAAACGTGTAGTTGTAGCAGTAACCAGTGTGTTAAGTTAAGTGGATGCATTGACATGATATATATAATATAATAATATAACTGAACACATTAAACATTTGTAATTACTATTTCCTGCTTAGGCTAGGTGGTTGTCACCTGTCAGGGGGAACCTGGAAAGATCTTTCCTCAATTCTCCAATTTTCTAGTCTGAAAGAGCTGGACCTGAGTAACAATGACCTGCAAGATTCAGGAATGCTGCAGCTATCTGTGGGACTGAAGAGTGCACACTGTAAACTGGAGATTCTCAGGTTAGGAATCCATTGCAAAGTATTACACTTCAAATTTGGCAACAGTAATGTTTAAATTGTCAAATTAATTTCTATTAAATAGAATTGGGACATAATTTCTTAATTAATTTAGGGTGGTGGCATTTTTGTGTTTTTGTATTAACATTTGCAGTGATCTAGATTTGTCCAACCAGAAAGCTAATTCAGTAACACCGAATATGAAGTGTGTTTAAAACACATCTCCAACCTTAACTCTAAAGGATGGCTGTGTGCAAACTGTCGTGGAGAAGCAGTGAAGCCCTGTCCACAGTTCTCTGCTCTGAGTCCTGTAGCCTGAGAGAGCTGGATCTGAGTAACAATGACTTGCAGGATTCTGGCGTAAGAGGGTTGTTAGCTGGACTGGAGAGCCCACACTGTAAACTTGAAACTCTTAGGTAAGAAATCAGATGTTTACTTCTCTTTTTCTAAAGACTGTGTCCTGCAGATTCTTTTGTATATCCTGACCAATGTCTTAAACTTACCTATAACACTGTTTTAAATACAATTTCTTTTAATAATTTCAGCCTCTCAGGTTGTCTAATCAGATATGACGGCTGTGCTTCTCTGGCTGCAGCTCTGAGATCTAACCCCTCCCATCTTAGAAAGCTAGACCTAAGTTACAATCATCCAGGAGATTCAGGAGTGGGACTGCTGTCCACTGGACTGAAAAATCCACTCTGGAGACTTGGCATTCTGAAGTATGATTCATGAAGACACCGATGATTTTTGTAAAAAACTATAATAATTAAAAAAAAAATACTTGCCATGGAGGCTCTTTGCCTTAAATACAAGCATGCATTTAAGCCATTGTGAAACTTGACAACATGTATTAAGTCTAATTTACACTATTTAGCCCTTCTCTACAATACTGTTATAGATTTAACACTGTCAGTGAAGCTGGGAAAAAAGTTAGCATTTTCAGTTTCAGTTTTGAGAGCATGTGTGGTTGATTGGTTGGTGGCTGCTAATAGTCCTACATTAGCTTATATTTTAGAGCATGTCTTCCACTTTTCATAATGAAAGACAACATATCAGTTAACTGGGTTGTTTTTTTCCCCAGGGTGGAAAACTGTGGAGAGCAAAGGTTAAAACCCGGTCTGAGAAAATGTAAGCATGTACTTTGTTAATAGGAATTTATGATATTTTGAAACCTTGTATTTGAATATTCTTTATGTCCTTTATTTTAAAGCTGTGTCTTCTTTCTTCTGGCAGACGCCTGTGAACTTACACTGGACAGAAACACAGCACACAGAAAGCTGAAACTTTCTGAAAACGACAGAAAAGTAATGCTGGTAGGAGAGAAGGAGCAGACTTATCCCAATCACCCAGACAGATTTGACCGTAGGGAGCAGCTCTTGTGCAGTAATCGTCTGACTGGTCGCTGTTACTGGGAGGTGGAGTGGAGAGGAGAAGTTGACATAGCCGTAAGTTACAGAGGAATAAAACGGAAAGGAAACAGTGAAGACTGCAAGTTTGGAATGAATGATCAGTCGTGGTGTCTGCGATGCTCTGATGGTGGCTTCTCCGTCTGCCATGATAACAAAATCAGATCAGTCCCTCCCTCTTCGGTCTCTAACAGAGTAGCAGTGTATGTGGATTATCCTGCTGGCAGTCTGTCCTTCTACAGAGTCTCCTCTGACAAAATGATCCAAATCCACACCTTCGAAACCACATTCACTGAACCTCTGTATGCTGGGTTCGGTTTTGTGTTTGGGTTGGGCGTTGAGTCTTTGATGCTGTCAATTGACTCCTCTGTGTCTCTGTGTTCAGTATAGGACAAATAATTGCATACATCAGTCTGCATCTGAGTAACATCCACAATGAAAATATGATATGGCATTTCAGAACAAGTTCTAGCAAGATTTCTGGATAAGCAAACAACACATTACATTTCCTTTCTGCTTTAATATACAGTAAGAGATGTGATCTGAAAGTTTTTATATATTGCTAGTTTGGCTCTGAGGATTACTGCTCTTTTTGGCCAACTGCCTTCTAGAATGCAGTAAAACATACTACATGGATTATCAAACTTTAATGGCAGTTTTTCAACTCCTAACTTAAAGTATAGAATATGGCAACTGATTCTAAAGAACATAATAATCTGCTTCCATACATCCATTGTTTGTCCTACTAGGATTAGAATAAGATTGCATTTTTGCCATGTTTTCAGTACTAGAAAATATTATCTTTCAAATGAAGTCTCTTAAATGCATTTATAGTTCTTCCTTTAGCAGATCTTATTAGGGTGTAGGTCAAGATTACATAAAAAAGGGTAGATGTGAACCAAACCCTTCCCCTACCCTTAAATCCTAAAACCAGTCAATGGCAACTGCATACATGTAAAGACAATGCATTTCCTTACGTTCATCAAGTTCATTTTCTTAGTAGTCCTTACCCTTGAAAATATTTCTTCTTCTGTCAAAGGTTATTATCCATTTAAACTTGGCTAAAAGTTTTAAAATGAACACAGGTTGCATTTGAAAGTGCGTACCACTTCAGGTCAAAAAAGAAAAAAGAAAGCTTCCCCATATTTTCACTGTTCTGTTCTTCAGTCACCAACATCATTTTCATTTTCTGCAATATTTTTACTCTGAATTTTTTTAAAAGAAAGTTTTTATTATTTCTGCTTTAATTTGCCAAGATGTGAAACACGGCAACATGTACAATAAATGACCGTATAACCTGACTTGTGAGATGTCATGTATTAATGTTTTTCACTGATCACCGATCAGCAGTGATCAGTGAGATGCTTGACTACAAGATAAACAGCCACAAGGAGCAGTACCTTCCATGGCGAAGGAGACTAGAGGCCAAGGTCAAAGTAGCATGGAAGGAAGTTAGCCAATGATCGGAGCTGCAGGAAGGGGCAATCAAAAAGGTGCCTAAGAAGTAGAGCAAGCTCTTATATATATTATATTCCTTCAGCTTGAAGGATAGACCACCAGCAGCGATGAGAGGTTTTTTTTTAAATTACATACACTATCAATCAAAAGTTTTAGAATACCCCAATTTTTCCAGTTATTTATTGCAAGTCAAGTTGTTCACGTCCAATGAATAGTTCAAATGGTACAAAGGTAAGTGGTGAACTGCCAGAGGGTAGAAAAAGGTTACCCAAAAGTGAAAAATTATTTACATTTCAGAACTAAACAAAAAGGCCTTTTTCAGAGAACACAACATGGGTTAACAATTTAAAGCTGCTCTGCAGCAATGGAAGTTGATCAAGACTTGAAAGCTGGAGCTACTAAATCCTACAGGTGTTCCAACTTTTCTGGATTACATACCACCCCCTCTGTCTGCATAAAAGCAGTGCTGGAACACACTGTGGTGCCATACCCTTGTGAGCATCAGTTGAACAGTATTGTACTGCAGTGTGTTGCTACAAAAATGGGGAGGAAAAAGCAATTAACAATGGAAGACAGACAGGCCATCATAGCACTTAAAAATAGCTCTATAAAATAGGTGTAGGTCTCTCCTACAGAGAAATTGCAAAGAAAGTCCAGGTGTCAGTGAGTACAGTTTCCTTCACCATCAAAAGGCACTCAGAAACTGGGGCAAACTCTGACAGGAAGAGGTCTGGCATACCCAAAACCACAACTGAATCACAGGACAAGTTACTGAAAGTTAACAGCTTGCGTGATAGGCGGCTCGCAGGACAACAGCTTCAAGCACAGTTTAATAGTGGTCATAGTAAGCAACTCTCAGTTTCAACTGTTAAGAGAAGACTTCGAGCTGCAGGTTTGACAGGAAAGCCATTGCTAAAACATCAGAATAAGACAAAGAGGCCTGCCTGGGCCGTGAAACACCACCACTGGACTACTGGAGACTGGAAGAAGGTATCATGGACTGATGAATCCAAATTTGAAATCTTTGGTTCATGCAGGATCTTTGCACGCCATCGAGTAGGTTTGTTGGATCAACAGTCAAACATAGAGAAGGATGTGTGATGGTCTGGGGCTGTTTTGCTGTCTCCAGGGCCTGAACCAAAATAGCTACTCCAGCATTCTGTAGTGCCATGCAATACCCTCTTGTATGCATCTAGTTGGTCAGGGTTTCAAGATTATGACCCAAAACATAAGTCCAAGCTATGCCAGGATACCCCAGGAAAAAAAGAGCAAGATGGTAACCTTGAAAACATGGAGTGGCCAGCACAGTCTCCAGACTTAAACCCCATCAAGCTGGTTTGGGATGAACTGGACAGAAGAGTGAAAGCAAAGCAACCTACAAGTGCCACTGTCTGTCGACATTACAGGAATCCAGGCCTATACAATAAAGGGTGCCAACTGCGCGGAAAGCAGACACAGTTCAGGAGCCATTGGTGGCAACGAAGCAGTTCTGAAGGCCGACTGCGGAGGCAGCGGCAGTGATGAGACAGTCCAGGGTGCTGGCCGTGAGTAAAGCAGCGGCAGGTGAAGTCCAGATGCCCACCGCTTGGGAAACGGGGGTGGCAACATAGTTAAGGAGGCTGCGAATGACAGCAAAGATGCTCAGCCAATGGCCTGGAAAGTGGCCGTCAACAGTGTAGTGCTGGACGTGGACGAGCAGGCCGTGCAGGCCGTGGATGAGCAGGACCAGAAGGCACAAGACCAGATGGCGGCGTAGCAGCCATAGGCGGTTGGATGGCTGGCATCATGGCTGTTGCAGATGGTGGATCTGATGGTTGAGTAGTTGGTGGAGCTGATGGCTGGACAGACTCTCCAGAGTCCTCAGCAGAGGCAAACGACAGCTGGGCAGACTCCCCAGAGTCAGCTGGGTAGACACTGCAGAGAGTCGCCAGCAGATGGCGTCAAAACATTGGACAGCTGGATGAACTCTTCAGAGCCGCCAGCGGGCACAGATGGCTGGCGCGGCTCTCCAGAGGCCCCAGCTGGAACAGATGCAGGACCAGCAGGTGCAGACTTCTGGCTGACCAGACAGCTGAGCAGGTGTCTGAGCAGATGACTGGGCTAATAACTGACCTAGCGACTGAACTAGTGACAGAAGTAGAGGGTGTAATGGTGGATGAAGTGGTGGATTAGCAGGCGGCTTTACTTGTTCTCCTAAGAAAACAAAGGAAACGGCCGGAATGGGTGCAGGCACCTGCTGGACACCAGCTGCTCCCACCCGAGGAGCAGGTACTGGTGCAGAGGTGGGCTGTTTCCTGGTTGGCCTCACCCTGGGGACCTGTATGGGTGCCGGGGCAAACTGGGCACCAGTCACTGCCACCCGAGGGGTGGTTATGGGTGCAGGAGGTAACTGGTTAATGGCCACCCTCACCCTGGGAGCCGGAACAGGCACTGGCAATGGCTGCGCAGCTGCTGTCCCCAGCTGGTACAGGTGTAGAGACTAGCAGAGCCTCAGCTGGCCTGGAAACCGGAGCAGGAACCAACCGGGCCCTGGGCCCCCTCACTCGAGAAACTGATACAGGTGCAGGGGATGTCTGGACCGCAGTCACCCTGAGAACAGGGGGCACAGAGAGGCAGAGGAACAGTCTCTGAAAAAACAGTGTCAGCAAAAATAGATTTAAGCCCTTTGCCACCTTGACGAACAGTTTTTACAGTCTTTGTGGTTGGGTGGACAAAATATGACTTGACAGAACCTGACTTGACAGAACCTGAAGTTCTGAAGAGGAACAGTGCTGAAGAGGAACAACCCTAGGTTTCTGTTTAGCCCTGTTATATGTCTGTTATATGAAGCACTATGGTCTTGGAGGAATGTTGTCTTCACTGTGTATTGTACCACTACAGTACACAATCTATTTTTTCAACAGATTACAGATATAGGTTATCAAGTACTTCTGATTTGAGGGTCTCTTTTTCAGAGGAGCTATAGTATCTGGAGTCGTGCTGTGTGCAGATCAACAATGAATCACATATCGATTGTGGGAGAGAGTGCAGCGTGCAGCGTTTAAAGCGTGGAAGTACTGACCTTACTTTGAGTTTGATTCCATAAAAAGTGACAAAAACATTAGCGTCCATTGTGCGTGGGAAGAAAACTTCTTTTTACAGCGAAAAAAACCCCTAAACTTCCAAGCAAGCACCGAGTGCGCAACGACGTAATGGGAAACTCACAGAGAAAGTCGCGGATTCTTCAACTGACCGCGCCTACCCCACTCCTGCTTTACAGGTGAAAATAGAGCAACAGGACCGCTGAGTCTTTGACTTTATTTATTTTCTGCTGTGTTTTACTTGCATCTATTTGAAAGAGTGAGTGTAAACACAAAAAATATTTTATTTTATGTGCTGGAATGTGTAGAAAATAGGTTTAAATGTTAAACTAATTTATTCAAGTCAGAGAATGTTGCATATAATTAAATTTTTGCTTGATGCATAAAGTTAAAAGATTAAAACTAATAAAACAAGTTAAAAAAATAGACTTTTCCATTTGATTACATTTTGTATGATAGATTATGTAGAAAAAGTAGAATTGGGCTGAAAGATCTATCGCTTTATCACCTCTTCAGGTTGTAAATCGTGTTTTTAAAAAGTAACTAAGTAACTAAGTAATTAATTACTTTTGAAAATAAGTAATCAGTAAAGTAACGGGATTACTTTTTTGGGGAAGTAATCAGTAATTAGTTACTGATTACTTTTTTCAAGTAACTTGACCAACACTGTTTGAGATTGATCACCGTTGTGGAAGTTCACCACCAGTCCTTTGGTTTCCCCAGCACCGATCTGGAGGCACTTCCACAAACTCCTGGGTCAGCTCTCTTTACTTTATCAGCTCCAGTGTGATTGGAGAACTGCTGCAGTGTGTTTTGCTCATGATTTTGTAGGTAGGAATTTGTCTTTATAGGTTTCTGTTCACCTGTAGTTGTGTGTTTGTGTCGGCCAAACTGACTGCACTGGTCAAACTGTGTCTGTTTCAGGTGAGTTAACAAAGCTGTAGATATGCAGGTAAATGAGTGACAGTGTGAGCAAACAGCTGCTGTCTGGCCGAGCAAACGCTGAACTTTGTGCTGCAGGGCAGCGGCTGCGCAAGTAGGTTGGCAGACAGCGGCTGCATCAAGTTTTGTGTTCTTGTCTTAGTGGAAAGTCAAGGAAAGGTCAGTATGGCGGAGAGGAGGATGGCAAGAAAGGCGTGTGCAGAGCCCGACTTCCTGCAGTTCAACGATCTGGGCTGTGAGACGGTCGGAGGGAAGGTGAGTCACCACGAGTATGTTCACGCTGCTGCTGTGGGCAGGTTCACTCACTCCACTCATTACAACTGTTTGAAACCACAGCCTGATATGAAAACAATGTAAAGTCAGTAATATAATATACGAAAGACACAATGAAAACACATGAATTATATTGCAGTTTGTAATCTTTCATTATAGTATGTAATTTATAGTAAATTAAAAAATTGTGAATAAAATCAGGGCTCCTAACATTTGTTCAGTATAATATGACAACAGACATAGAAGAAGACACAAAAAGAGTTTTAATGGGCTTAAAACACAAAAATACATAAAATGATCACAAACAGGTCTAATGCATTTTTTAAAATAATTTTTACGTACATTGACTTTAACTCAGTTAACCGTCTAAATATTTTCTCTCCTGCTGCTCAGGAAAGAGGCCAGCTAGCTGTTCACTCAGTTTCTGTTAGCGTAATGTTTAATCACCGCTTTAACTCTGTTCAGTTCTCTGTGTTATCACATTGAAGCTGTTTGTGTTAGCAAAACAATTTTTTTCTTTCAGGTAATTTTTGCCACAGACGAATGGTTTGCCCCAGCGAAAAACCTGCTGAAGGTAAAATAACTCCACTCATCAGCATCAGTGACATTCACGTTAAAGGAGCAGTCCACTGTTTCTTCCCCTGCCTGAAGCTCTGAGCCCAGTGATTCATATTTCACATCATTAAAAACACCTCACACCCAGCTTTATTTAAAAGAGTTGAATATTTGTTTAACAGCTTATGCCTGTTCTTTCCAGTCTAAAATGTTTAGAAAACAGTTTCTAAGGCACTATTTTTAGCAGTGGAAGAATCCACATTAGGATGGAGGACAGCATATTCACACAGTGATGAACTGGACATAGCAGCAGGTGTATGGCACGATTCTTTCTAATGATAAAGTTCTTTATGCAGGTGACTCAAAATGAGCTGGATAATTATAAGACATTAACAGAGTTATCTTTAAATATTTTTTAAAGCTTTTAAAGGCATTCAGAGGTGGCAAAAGTACACACATTCTGTACTAAAGTAGAAGTACAGATACTATTGTTAAAAATACTGCAGTAAAAGTACTGATTCAGCCTCTTTACCCAAGTAAAATTAAAAAGTACTGGCTCTGAAATACACTCAAAGTAAGAAAGTAAAAGCAGCTCTTTGAAGGACGTTTCTATTTTTGTGCAAAGCTAACTGAACTGTGCTATATTAATATAATAATAAAATAATATCAGTAGATGGAAAAACAGACTTTACTCTAACCTTTAATCCTAATTGAATTAAATCATGAATCAGAAGGAAAAGAAAAATATATTTCTATTTTCTGTTTCCTTCATTGTAGAGGGTGACTTTACCTCTACCTCTAAACAGGAAAATTTGTACAGTCAGGGGTTAAAGTGGAGGTGGCGTGGAAGTGGCCAGGGGAGGAGCGGTGGGGGGATCTCAGTGTGGGGAAAATCATCATATCTCTCAATAATTTCTATTGAAAGCTTCACCAGATTTTCTTAGTGTACGGGCTGTGATCAGCTGGCCTGCTGCTCTTTGTGGATGTATACATGTGGATTCAACCTGATGTGAGCAAATGTTTCCTGAGTTGTCCTGCCTGATTTAATCTCTACACTGACAGTACACTGTTTATGCTGTCTTTATATTATACACTATACAACCATCATCAGCTAAAATACACACAAAATAACATGTTAACATGTAAGCAGTTAATATAGTTGTTTGCAATAGCCTGAGATAAACAGGCACACTAAATTTCATCCCTTGTAATATTATATTTCATCTTAAGCCCAGGTTTGCTCTGTGAGGGGGATACTTCATCTGTTACCATGTAAACCTATACACACCACCTGCCCAGTGGTCTCACGGTTCCGTGTTACAATAACAAGGCTTGGCAGGATGAAAGCAGACATATCTAACTTATCCAGGACCCAGTAAAACTGGGGAACGCAAACTATATAACATCTCTTGTAAGACAAACGCAAAATATAACCACGCTCAACATGTAGATACTACACAACATAGTCAAAGAAAAACGTGGTCTTACATCTCAAAAAAGAAACAGCAGCTTGCCGCCAAAAACAATGTTTTTAAGTTAAATTTGAAGTCTTGCCGTGAAACCTTGTTGTTCTTCGCGGTTTTATTACAACTGTTTTTGCATTACTGCCACCTTGTGAATATACGAAGTATATTGATCCTAATTAACTTAAATGTTATGCCATCAAGTAACACGTTAGTATTCTGTACAGACAATAATAGACAAAATTACGTAGACTTGATTAAAAAAACATATTTTAACTTAACAAAAACATATATTTTAAGTAAAATGAAAATAAATAATTAATATACACTGAACAAATTCAAATTCAAATTCAAATTTTATTTGTCACGTACACAGTCATACACAGTACGATATGTAGTGAAATGCTTGGACAACTGCTCGTGACCTAAAGAAAACAAAAAAGGAAAAGGCTATGAATAAGATAGGAAATAAATATGAAAAATTAAAAAGGGTAAATTTAACTAGGAAGGAATAGAATATAAATTAAGGTTAAAAATGAAATAACTGTACAACACAAATTAGAATGAAGGGTAAATTTAACTGGGAAGAATAAGATAAAGATAAATATATAAATTAAAGTTGAAAATAAAATAACTGTACAACAAAATACACAATACACAATATAGAACTATATAAGAATGTATGAAGAAATCTAAATATAAATAAATATATACACAATAACAGCAGCTGTACAAGTATTAACCGGAAATGAAGAATATAGTGACCAGTGTTGTGCAAAACCAAAGTCCAGAAAGTCCAGTGTGTGTGTAAGAACTGTATGTGTGGGTCAGTACAGAACAATCCACCTCATTCATTTTTTGAGTGTACAGAGAGAGCCGCCACAGTTCATCACATCTGCCTTCACCGAGTTTGGAAAGTGGATGGACGGATGGGAGACGAGGAGGAAGAGAACACCTGGTTAGTACCCTGAATTTTCACAAGCGGACCCGTTTTCTGACGCGGTGCTTTCTTTTACTCTCTTCTGGGTTTTCTGAGCCTAAGCTCCAACATTTCTTACACTTGGGTTTTGTTTTTGTTTTTTTTACTTTTAACATTTTGTTTATTTTAGTTTTCTTAGTTTGATCTGTGATTGTGTTAGAGTTTAACTGTTCCCTCTGTATTTCCCGTCTCATCTTCCTCAATCATTTCCCCCTGTTATTTGTGTCTGTGTTTCATCCATCCATTCTTTTCCTTTTTTCCTTTTTTACTGAGAAGTGAACCAATCATCATTGTGTTTGCTTGTTGCTTGGTTGAAGGTCACGACTGGTGCATTATCCAGCTGGGAGTCCCAGGTTTGATCCATGGCTTTGATGTCGACACGTCCTTCTTCACAGGAAACCACTCACCCTACATCTCCATCCAGGCCGGCTGTCTGGGTATGTCATCATCGTCATCATCATCGCATTGCCCAATAACGTACTTTAAACTTTTCCATATCTAAATAGCTTCAATGAAACACTTCCTGTTGTTCTCCCAGACCAGGAGTCTCCTTTCACCCTGGAAGGAGACCGAACTGGCATGGCTGCCTCCGATAGTCAGATGGCAGCTGTTGCCAAGGTAACAGTGACCTTCATGTGATTCAATTCAATTCAATTCAATTTTATTTATATAGCGCCAAATCACAACAAAAGTCGCCTCAAGGCGCTTCATGTGATCACCGACACTGTAGTCAGCCCCAGCTAAACAAATATTTAAAACAAGAGTGATGTGCTGAATTGACAGCTATGGTCGGTTTATCTGCAGCCATGTGAAAAGCGGAGAGCTCCTAATCGTCAATCAGTCATTAATTCATCGTCAGGATACCATAAAGACCTGAGTAGAATGTCTTTTTCACATGACTATATGTATGGCTCAGGGGCGATTCTAGGATCAGAGCTTTGGGGGTGCTGAGCACCTAGAGAGCTGCCCAGCCAGGCAAGATAGACTTTACTCGTCACGATGAGACGTCTTCCCCGTGTCTGTCAGTCCCTGCATCCTTAAATGTCTCCAGTTGTCCCAAGTTCTCTATGACTGTCTCCTTGGTGCATTTAAACCCCTGTTCCTCCCTGTCCTCATCGTCTGTTGTCTTCGTCTCCGTTATCAGTCATCATAATTTTACCATCTCTGAGTAAGTCTGCAAATTTCTTTATTAAATCATAAGATTCTTAAATTCATCAAGTCTCCCTGTGCCTGGGTCCTCGTCACAAAACATGACATCACTGTTTTGTACATTTTAACACAATTGAATCCCCATTTTTGAGAAAGAAAAGCAAAACACTATTTTAAAAGTCAGTAACAAAATCATCAAATCAGATAAAGGTTATTTAAATGCTGCAAACGAAGAATGGATTGGAATAAAAAAAAAACATATCCTAACCTTAATTACTGGGGGAAAATGATGAATGATGATCATAGTGAGTAAGATGTAAACAGAGTGCATTTTTTGGACAGAGATTCACTTTTAATGTGTATGTATAATATAATACAGATACATAAAAATACACTCCAAAAATAGAGTCCTTGAAATGTACAAATGTACAAAATATTGATAAATAAAATTATAAAAATGGAGGCAACTTTGCCTATGGTACAATGTATTCAATGTATGAAAAGATCTTTACTGTAGGCTCTGCAGATTTTTTGTTTTATTTTAACCTATGTCGCCTCACCTTGAGGTTGGCAAATCTGTCTATCACTTTTTGTCATTAACTCTCTCAAGCAGTTTAACAGTTTCTGTTTTGCCTGTCACTGTTCCCTGTCTGTTTTCTTATCTGGTTCTTCCTGACCTTGTACTTTCTTCTCACGTTCCCCTCTTTCTTCTCTCCCTCTTTGGACTGACAATCATACACAAATAGATTGTATTAATTAGATGTAAAAAATTACATTAATATTAAAAAACAAATACTATTAAGACCACTAATAAAAAAAAAGTCCTCTCTCAGTGTACTTTCAACCAAAAGGCAAATAACCAAACCACATGAACATCTAATAAAAGATATAAATATTGAAACACTGATCCAAAATTATTCTTGATTGACGGATCTTTTGATCTTACACTTTTACCTGAATGTTGCTCCTGGGTTTAATCTTGGCACATGCACATATGACAAAATAACCAACTTCTCCATTTCAAACAGGACAGTGGCAACAACAGTAGACTACAGATAATTTTAAGTTTTAGATTTTAAATAGGCTATATAAATTTCAATGGGAGCAACAGGACAGTCAAATGCCGCTGATTTTACTACAGAGCAGGACGGATTGTAGGGTCGCAAACATCGTTGGAAAACACATTTCCAACACTGCAGGCTACCTGGTGTAATGTTTTTCAGCTAAAAAGAAACATGGTCTGACTCCTACCTAACTATATAAAGAGTAACTGAAGGTTAAATGCAGCTAATATGTCCTGTTTTAAGCCAGGCACTTACACCTCCGCTCCGCTGTGTCTCAGCCACCATCAGGGCGCTAGAGGGGAGAGCTGGAACAAACCATTTGGGGGGTGTTATCTATACTTTTGTTGTTAAAATGTTATGTCTCAAACAAGTACTGAATGCTTTTTATATTTTTAGTAGTGTGTCACACAAACAGTAAATAATCTTTGGGGGTGCTTTGATTCATTGATTCAAAAATGGGCTAAAATCGCCCCTGGTGTGGCTGCTGATTAGGTGAACACCTGTGCCATGTGGGCATGTCTGACCTGGATGTTCACTGAATGATGTCATTTACTGTGTTTGATTGACAGCTGGGATCAGAGGTGTGGCCAGAGCTGGTTAGTGTGTCGCAGCTGCAGCCTGGATACTCGGACTGCTGCCATAACTACTTCAAAGTCAGCTTCAGCAGGAGAGTGACACACCTGCGCCTCAACATGTACCCAGGTACACACACACACACACACACACACACACACACACACACACACACACACACATGCTCTGTGCAACTTTATATGCATCTACAATATACTGTGTTTCAGATGGAGGCATAGCCAGACTGCGGGTGTACGGTGTTGGGCTGAGGGACTGGTCATCTGTCTCCACTAATCAGGATGTTGACCTAGTGGCTCTGACCAATGGAGGAGTCTGCCTCGGCTACAGTGACGCCCACTTTGGGCATCCACGCAATATGATTGGTTAACATCAGATAGTACAATAATCTGTATTTCAATATAATATATATATTGATAATATTGGGTTGAATGTCTCTGTTGTGAGTGAGCTGGGAGCTCTGGTCAAACTGGTGTGCTGTGTTTGCAGGACTTGGTCGAGCTGCCAACATGGCCGATGGATGGGAAACGGCCCGCAGACTGGACCGACCCAAAAAACTGCAGGTGTGCACGCTGACAACACTAATGTCACATCTCCGGCTCTATACGTTAAAGCAGCTGTACATGATTCACAGCCAGCTTTATTCTGATTGGCTGGCCCAAAGGATTTTTGACAGCACGTTTCTCCGACATCATAAAGATCCAAGAGCAGAAAAAACTGTGTGAAACCACTGAACTGGAGGAACATGAGAGGAAATAAGGAAAAGTCTTTAAAGTTTCTAACCTTTACACATTTATAAAGGTTAAATCCCACAGAAGTAAAAGTGGTGCACTCTCCTGACACCTTTATAAAAACTCTTCACATAGCAAAAAAGACAAAATGTCCTCCAGCAGTGTCTACACAGTGAAAAACATCAATTTCTGATTGACTTCATTTACTACCAACAGTTTCCTTGCTTGTCAGAGAGTCCTCTCTCTCTCTAAAATGTTTCATTTCATTAGAAAGGTTTCCACTTTCTTTTCAAGCTGTCCTCAGTGTCACAATTCATTGTACTATAATGATATAATATTATTAACTTCTTGTTTCTCCAACCGTGAACATAAATATTATTACATTATAGATGTGGGTTAAATGCTTCCCTGCTGCAAATCTTGCAGGCAGACCAGCGTGGGATCCTGCAGGTTCCCGGCTGGGAGTGGGCGGTGTTTCGTCTCGGTCATCCCGGACTGATCAGCAGCGTTGAGGTCGACACCAACCACTTCAAAGGTGGAGACACGTCAGTGCTGCTTTTCTTTCCTTTAAAAACAAACTTAGCTCTTCAGCCTGACACTTTCCTCTCCAGGAAACTTCCCAGACTCATGCAGGATCGAGGCATGCACTTTGACCCCTGAGGAGAAGGCTCAGTGTATCGGCAGTAGGTGGAATTCTGGGAAATGGAGGGTCCTTCTCCCTCCTCAGAAGGTAACCTTTGTCACCTGTTAAATCATTTTCACCCTCTCATCCTCTTCCTCACCGCCTCCTACCTCTCTGCAGCTCCGCCCTCATCACATTCATCACTACGGCAAGATGGAGCTGAAACTGAGCCATCCTGTCACCCACGTCCGACTTATCATCGCTCCGGACGGAGGAATCAGCCGCCTCCGTCTGTGGGGTCGACCCATACCATTCACTGCAACTCTGGCCAGTAAGAAGTGGACAGTGTACAAACTGTGACACCCAGATGACCTCAGACCTTCAGGGCTTTTAAAAAATTAAGCTGCTATTGATCTGCTGGTTATTGATTTCCTTTTGTCTGGTCCTCTGTCATTAGTTCTCATCCATCCATCTTAGTTTTCTCTCCCTCAGGCTCAAGGTCAACTTTAATCATCTTCCACCTTCCAGCCAACACCCTGACCCCCACCTCCAATGATTCTCCAGGACATTTGTCCTTTGAATGAGTCTGAAATGTCCAATTATGATTGCGCCTCCTTCTTTCCCCGTCTGTTTGAGATTTAAAGACATTAACTGGAAACATCTGGGCCTGACACACAGCTCCAGCTGTGGTATGCTCCTACACACAGTGCTCACGAGCGGCAGCAGAACGGCACCGTCAGGAAGGGTCAGGGGTTGGGAGTTAGCTGCCTCATCAATAGCTGTGCTCAGTTGTTCTTACTCCCGCAGTTAATTATAGTAGCCCCTCCTCCACCTTCGTGTTGGCTCACGAAGCTGCTGTGAATGGTGGAGGTGGTGTAGCTCAGACACATGTGTTCACACTGGATTCACGTCACACGTAGAACCCTCACTCTGATATTTCTGGATTTTCAGTCTCTGGTTTCGGTTTCTTTTCCATGTTTTAGTTAGATCATCTCCACTGGCTTCAGTGATTCCACGATCATTTAAAGCACATACATTTAAAAACACCTGACACGCTTCGGATGTGAAAGAATGAATGGGTTTGTTTACTTCTGTAAAATAAAGCTGTGACAGCCAAAGTTTGATTTCACTCTAAACATGAAAACAACATAAAGTCACTAATAAATGAACAGGTTTAAATTTATTTACAACCTGCCCTCTAATCAAAAACACCGCCTCCTCCACCTCTCTGTAAAACCTCTGACTGTTTTTCATTATTAGGGGCGTGGCCTCTGTGACTGACACGTGGATGGTGACACAGGCAGCTGTAGCTACTATCTGTCTGCTAGCTTCAGCTGAACTGGACCTCTGGACCCTGTCTGTGCTATTGGCCTTTGGAGCATTTTAATGACATCATGTGACCAATAACGGGGCTGCTGTGATGTTACTGTAGTAACAGAAGGCTGATCTCCAGTTTTCACTTCTCTACTGAGTACTTCCATGTTATACCCAGGGACCATGAACCTGACTAATGGATATACAGTACTATGCAAAAGTGTTGAGCGGGAAATAGGTGCAGTGGTTTATTGAAACATGCTAACATCATGTAAATACAGCACATGAGGCAAAAACAAAGTTTGTACAAATCTTCATTCTTCAACACAGTCTGGTGTTCAGATTTTCAGTGAGCAGGATGCTCTGAGCACTTGCAGAAGAGCATCCTGCTCTGGAGTGAACGGCTGGGAGAAGAAGAATTTAATTTTATTGATATAATGCCTAGACGGTTTAAATTGTAAGGTGAAGACCCACAACAATAAAAAGAAGAAGTTTTGAGGAGTTGTTTTTTTTTTATTTTTTATGAGCACATATATTTTTTTTTACAAAAACAAGGAACATGATTCAACAGAGGCAGTGACCCCTGACCCTAACAGACTACTGCAGTAAAAATCACATCCATCCCAAAATGTCCATTTTCCTATTTTATTTCATTCTCTGTGCACACACACACACACACACACACACACACACACACACACACACACACACACTCTGCTGGTCACTGCTTCTTCGAAGCGCACAAATAAAGAAAGTGATAAAATTATGTAACCACAGAAAAGCACATTAAGTGATAAAATGACCATTAAAATATGAAGAGAGTAGTTAAAACACACTGGCTTCGAAAGTCAACAACCTTTCAATATTTTCTCATTCTTAATAATCTAATAAATCACCTCTATAATTAAATATCTCACCAGACAGACTTCCAGGGTGCAGACTGGTAGAGTACAAAATTCTCCACTTCTGAAGAGACTCAAATGAGAGAATAAATATTTACATTGAAAAGGGGGAGGAGCAAACTGTACAGCACTTCCTTTTCAAACCAAAGCTTTTCTTTCAGAAAGATTTCATTAAGATGTCCAAACCAGATGAGGAGCATCGTGCAGTAAAACTCCTAATATTCCGATCCAGTTAAACTCTTGCACATTTACACTGAGTGTGGCTCTGAGGAGTGTTTGTATTTTCTTCACCTGCGTCGTGGTTCTGATTACTGTTGATGTGAACGTCTTTAAAACCATGCTGTTTTCTCTGAGCCAGCCACGCACAATTTCTGATTCATCTCTCAACAATTCCTGTAAATCCTGGTGCTTTTTTTCTGAGTGATACATCATCAGCTTACTGTTACTCACAACAACATGAGCACTTTTTAAAGCAACTTTCAGATCGTTTGTATAAACAGAGAACAGGAAGTGAGTCATGCAGCTTCCTCGTGGCATCTCACAGTGAGTGTCTGTCCAGCGACATGAGCAGCTGTTTCCATCAGAGAGAAAACTTCGCATTATAGAAATGGCCGAATCTGAGAAATGGTAAGACTTCAGTTTGGGAAGCAGCAGATTAGGACTGATGACATCAGAGGACGAACTGAAATCTATGAATACAACTCCAACTTTTCTTTTTTTTTTCAGTTCTGTGAGCCAATGATCAGTTATGTCACCAAGAGTTTGATGATGAGTGAAAAGTTCATTGTTATAAAAGTATCCCTGCATCTGCTGGAGGAGTACTTTCTCCAGGATCGGATCAGGACGGAATACGCAGCTCTCAAGATTCTCTGATGGGAACTTGCCGCGGTGGATGCACGAGTTCAGGATGTGACATATGGGAGCAGAGATGGATGGAGCTGCAGCTTGTAGAACATAAGCATCAACGTCGGACATCAACCTCTCAACTTCCTTATCCTCAACTTTCCTAAACTCAAGAGAACAGTGTTTGTTTTCCATGATCTTCTTTTTAATAAGAAACTCTGATGGAGACACTTCAGAAAGAACAGGAGGAGACTTTAAGGGTTCACTGAGGGGATCTGTTTCTGAGTTTCTGCTTCTGGGGACTCTTCTTCGTACAGTGGCAGTGATGAGCTTATGATTACTGATTGATTTAACTTGGTGACCGTCTGGTTCTGAGCAGAGCGCTGGAATATTTGTGTAGATGTGATCAATATATTTTGATGTGGATCGTGAATTTGTCACGTGCGCCCTGGCAGGCTTTTTTACGATCTGGGTCAGTCCACACACAGAGGAGACAAAATCAATCCTTGTCTTTTTTGTAGACTCTTTCGACCAGTCAAAGTTAAAGTCTCCCAGAAGGAAAATGTCTTTGTCTTCATTTGACACCATTTCTATTTTTCTGCAGATTTTAATTAAATAATCTATTTTGCTGCCTGATGGTCTGTAACAACATCCCACTAACACTGGTCTGGTATCTGGAAGGTAAATCTCAACCCAGATCATCTCGAGATCTTTGTGATCCAAGTCATACCGCTGAATAACTGTCATGTGATCGTGAATATAGAAACAGACACCACCTCCATTACTGTTTCTATCCTTCCTGTAAAACCTGAATTTCTCTATATGTAGTTCAGAGTTTTTAACACTGTTGTCTAAATGAGTTTCAGTTAACGCCAGCACATGAATGTTAGAATCTGTTAATATTTTCTCAACGTCAGGATGCTTATTCCTAAGACCACATATGTTCAGATGAGCTAAACATAAATACTCGAGTTCAGAGTCAGCTGAGGGATCTGCAGCGGCCATAGTTTCAAAGAGAGATGAGTGTCACGGGTTCTCTGATCCTGGTTTGTCCTGATGGAAAGTGTCCTCTCTGCATCCTTCAGCTGAGAAGCTGTTGGCCTGATTCTTAGTCTCTTGGTCCAGGTTCAGTCTGCGGCACAAACACCTCACAGTTACCATGCAAAGAGTATAAATGGAACTCACATACACTAGATGGTCTCAATAAATCTGTAACAGTAAACTTTCCTGTGAAGTAAAACATTTCAGTAATATTTTATTATACTTTGTTGGAATATTTCATAAATCAGTCAAAAGAAGATTTGCAAAATCGATTCAGTTTTATTCATATAGCTCTGAATCACAACAACAGCCACCTCAAGGTGCTTTACACTGGAAGGTAAAAATGACATTTATTACATTTAAAATTACACATTACATACAGCACCACTCCGCAAATCACTACCTTATCATTTTGGAGGGGTTTGTGTGTCCCAGGGATCAGGGACAGTGGGGAGGCTGCCCGAGGGTGAGCTTTTGGTGGCCAGGGCTTAGTCCATGGGGCCCGGCCAGGCACAGCCCAGAAAAGGGACATAGGCCCATCCTCCTGCTGGCCCACCACCTGCAGGAGGCGCCGTAGGGGTTGGGTGCATTGTGTGCCGCGCAGCGGGCAGGCACTGAGGCCCTGATAGAAGGAATACGTCGAGGACCTCCTTAATCCCCTGTGGACGGCTAGAGGACAGCTCACCTATCTCTGGGTTCAATTCAATTCAATTCAATTTTATTTATATAGCACCAAATCACAACAACAGTCGCCTCAAGGTGCTTTATACTGTACAGTAGATCGTACAATAATAGATACAGAGAAAAACCCAACAATCATATGACCCCCCTATGAGCAAGCACTTTGGCGACAGTGGGAAGGAAAAACTCCCTTTTAACAGGAAGAAACCTCCGGCAGAGCCAGGCTCAGGGAGGGGCGGCCATCTGCTGTGACCGGTTGGGGTGAGAGAAGGAAAACAAGATAAAGACATGCTGTGGGTTGAGGTGACTGAGGCAGTTAAATAACTCCTTGGTGGCAGAGGCTCTGGGGTGGATGAGGTCCGCCCTGAGGGCTGTCTTGGTTAACACTTCTCTGCAGTGTTGCGGAGAGATCACGGGCAGTACCTCTGGATTGGCAGACAGGGGTGGTGATTCCCATCTTTAAGAAGGGGGACCAGAGGGTGTGTTTCAACTATACGGGGATCACACCCCTCCCTGGAAAAGTCTATGCCAGGATGCTGGAAAGGAGAGTCCATCCGTTAGTCGAACCTCGGGTAAAAGAGGAACAATGCTGTTTTTGTCCTGGTCGTGAAACACTGAACACTGGATACTTGAGGGTGCATGGGAGTTTGCCGAACTAGTCTACATGTGTTTTGTGGACTTGGAGAAGGCATTTAATACTGTCCTTCGGAGTGTGGGAGGTGCTTCGGGAATATGGGGTTTTTGGCCCATTGCTAGAGGCCATTCAATCCTATTTAACACTCACACGCATTCGTATTCTGATGAATGCATCAGAGAGCAACATGGGGTTAGTATCTTGCCCAAGGATATTTGGCATGCAGACAGGAGCAGAATGGGATTAAACTACCAACCTTCCGTTTAGTAAGTGACCTGCTCTGACACCTGAGCTGCAGCCACCCTACTAATACAATCGTTGTACGGGTAAGGTGTTCTGGGAAAGTCCCACTGGGGGGAGGCCCCGGGGCAGACCCAGGACACACTGGAGAGATTATATCTCTCAGCTGGCCTGGAAACACCTTGGTGTTCCCTTCAGACAAGCTGGAGGAGGTGGTCGGGGAGAGGGAGGTCTGGGCTTCTCTGCTTAGGCTGCTGCCACAGTGACCTGGCACAGGATAAGCGGAAGAAAATGGATAGAATAACACAGAATAAGAAAACTGTCTCGGTTGCTGGCGTTTAGTGCAGGATATTCACTTTTTGTGTTTTGATTGGTCTGTTTTGGTTTCATTGTGAAGGCTCAACCTGAGTAATGTTGGGCTAAGTTTGGACATCAGAGATAGGGATAGAGCTCTCCTGGGTCCTCACATGCAGAGCCATTAAATTATGAGTTAACTGTGCTTAACCGCAACTTTTTGAAAGCTGACTTTCACTGTCACACCCAGGCCTGACTACTTCCAGACATGTAACTTTCAGGCTGTGTAACAAAGTGGAGCAGATCTCAAACAGCAGCACATCACACAACCAACTAAAGAAAGAGCTGAGGAACAAAGTCACTGACATCTATCGGTCTGAAAGACTTACAGAGAGATTTGTAGTCTGGGTTGCAGATGAACACAGAACAACACTGTGACGGAGGTGTAGTCCGTGGCGCCGCTGCCGAGGAGGGGGGTGGAATGGACTGTAAAAACACACAATTATCAAAGAAACAAATTTCACTACCAACACTGAGAGTCTTGAGTCCTTACTGGGGTTAAAAGCATCCAAAGAACCAGCTGAGAGACAAACTCTGTAACTCTGTCAGTCTACAGGACTCACTGGAACACAATAACTGTAGTTACGGTAGCTATTGTCAAGGTCAATGTCAAGTTTATTTGTATTGCACATTTCAAACATCTCATGCTGCAAAAAGTGCATCGACGTGTGCTAAAAGCCAGTCAAAAGTATTTGTCTTCAGTAAAGACTGAAAATGTTCCAGCATTTGTGCAGACCTAATATTTAGAGGCCGACTACTCCAGAGTCTGGGACTTGCCACAGAAAGGCTCTGTCCCTACCAAATTTAGACCGTGGAACAGATAAGATTAGTTCTGAATAGTGATGTGTCATGTGCAAAAGCATCGACTCTAAGAGCCAACTTCCATCAAGTGAGAGCCGGCTCCCCAATTTTTTTAAACAAGGTTTATTGTGTTGCCACTGTCCTCCCACATACATCACACACAGCATGATTGGTTGGAATTGGTTGCACCTCTTTATTCAGCCATGGACCAAACATTTCTGCATATGGAGTTCAACACTACCCTCTCAGAAACTGCATTACTGGATCGCAGGTTTAAAAAGCCTTAATTAAGTGACAACAGAGCTGTTGATGAAGCACTTCAGAGAATAACTGCCTCAGCAGCAAAATGCACCCCCAGCAGCCACCCAGCTCCATCATTAGAGGGCCAATTGGAGGAGGAGCCACAAACTTCTGCTGTGTGGAGACTCTTTAACGAAAGAGCTACAGGAGATGCTGCAAAGAGCTGATGCTCTACTGGAGATGCAATGCTATCTTGAGAGATGAGATGTTATCTTTCCAACATGGAGAAGACCCCCTGAGCTGGTGGCAGGCCAAGGTCACAGTTTTCCACACCTGGTGAAGGTGATGGAGGGGAGACTATGCATTACAGCTGCACCTTCGGAAAGAGTCTTCTCAAAAACAGAAAAGATAATAACTCAGAGATGAAACTGCTCTCCAGACATACTGTTTGGTTACTGAGTTTGGTTCTGTTCCTGCTCTGCGGATTTGTTTACAGAGTTTTGTTCATTTGTTTTTGTGTCAAATTAAAATTAAACATTTGATTAAAATATTAAAATTAAGTAAGAATGCCTGCTTTTGAAACAGAAGAAATACACAAAATTAGGCAGTTATAAGGCTGCTCATAAAAACACTAAATACAAAATGGTTTATCAACACACGAAGCATTCATATTTGCCAAGTAAGGCTAAAATATTATGCTGTTGAAGATAATAAATTAGAAGCCATTTGGGAGCCAAAAGAGCCAGCTCTGCCTTGGGAGTCGTGCCACAAGAGTTGTCTCTCTGAAAAGAGCCGAACTTCCCATCACTAGTTCTGATCTTGATCTCTTGGTTCACAACTACAATTGTAGTTATTGTGTGTGCACCTTGAAAGATAACTGTTCAAGGTGTACAGGTGACACATGTCTTGCATGTTTGAACATTACCTTGTGAGCGCATTACTGCTCAAAAAGGTTTTTATCGTTCAACTGACTTACATTTTTAATCTGCAAGATTTAAATTCTCAAAAAAAACATTGAGTATAATTTAACTTTCATAACATGAATATTATTAGTTACAGAACATGATTTATTAGAAGAGAGCTGGAGGGCAAAATGCGATTAGTACTTCAAGTCAAGGCAGTATAGCAGAGACACAGCTAGGATGTGTTTCCTTTTTTTTTTTTTTTTTTTTTTTTTGCCTGTCCCGTTTGGCTCTTTTGCCATCAGAATTGTTGTCTAAAGGCAAAGAAAGATGCCCAACGGTTTTGGTTTACCAAATTGACCATCCCAGCCTTGCCGTAATGGTCCATTTGATTCACCTTTTATTGTTTATTTTATTTTCATTTACTGAATACGGGACAGACTTGACTGGGGGAAAGAAGGGGAGAAAGAAAGAGGGAAAGAGAAACAGCTGAGAAGAGGGACGGGGGAGAAGGGCAAAAAACAAAAACCAACAGAATGAGCAGAAAAAAAAAAAAGAAATAAAAAATGCATATATCAATCACCTGGATCACCTGCTGAGAAAGAAAAAAGAAAACAAGCAGAAGAGAACAAGAGTAATAGAATAAACAACATCACAATGATATATGGGAATATGACAGTAAATACTAAATATCAAACATTATTGTGCAGCACATAAGATCAACAGAACACAGTGTGCTTTGAGGTAGAAGCCAAAAAGGGTGTAGTTTGTGGGTGTGATCACCTGTATGTGTTTCCTGAACTTTACTGTTACGTACTCAGTATGTCAATCATGAATTGTTAATGCCTTGCATATTTAAAGTACAGTGTAGTACCACAAATCCTAACGGATCTGTTAAGAAATATAGCTGGTATTGTGTTGTGTCATAATGTAAAATGTAGTCCAATGGATGCATGCTCTAACAGGAAGTACAACGAAGGAGTTTTCAGCACTTTGGCAGATGTGTCTGTATGTACCTGTGGACACCTTTTGTCAGCATCTTAATGCCACAAACACTTAACAGGGAATGTAGTTTAGATCAAGACAGAGTTGGTAGAAAAACATGATCTGACACATTAGTACAGTATATTAGTAGAGTGCCCTTGTAATAGCATAGAAATGCCTGCTCATGGATCATATGGTCAAAATAATATCTAGTTTAACTCTTGATATACACACCACATAGTTTTAATGTAACAATAATAACAACTTGTAACTGAAGTCAGTGTTTCAAACAACTCCCCCTGTTTCCCTAACAAAGTCAAAATTCTTGATCATGTACTCGCTCAGTATAATTTCCCATCACATAATTTATAATGCAAATATACAGTGGAACCCCGACTTACAAATACCCCGTTAAACGGAAAATTCAAGTTATGAAGGTACTGAACGGCAATATTTCTGCCCGTGTTACGGCAAAATGCCTGTGTTCCGAAATCAGCAGGCTCTGATTGGCCGAGCCCAGAATGCCCAGAATGCCTAGAATGCCTTCCGAATTATGTGCCAACCACCTTGGCTTTCGTATTGTGTTGATGTTGCAGTTAGCAATTAGCCAATTGCCTATTGTTCATTCACAATGAGGCCTGCAAGCGATTCGAGTGAAAAGAAGAAGCGTAAAGTGCTCTCGATGACAACAAAGAGAGAAATTATTCATAAATATGAGTGAGGTGTGAAACTTAGTGCTATTGCACGTGAGAATGGCCGAAATCCTTTGACCATAGGAATAATTCTAAAACAAAAAGAAGTCATCAAAGCAGGTAAACCTTCAACGGGCACCACCATCATGTCCAAAAGGAGGAGCCACATACACGATGAGATGGAAAGGTTTCTCCTTGTTTGGATTAAAGACAAGGGAAAGGCTGGCGATACACTCACCGAGACGATCATTTGCGAGAAGGCGTCCTCAATTTATAATGATTTAGTAAGCAAGGCACCTTCCAATGAGCAGCCAACGGCATCGACGTCCTTGCAGGAGGCACCCCCATCCTCCCCAGAGTTTAGGGCGTCGCATGGGTGGTTTGATCGGTTCAAGAAGAGGACTGGCATCCACTCTGTTGTGCGTCACGGCGAGGCAGCAAGTTCCGATCACAAGGCTGCCGAAGAATTTGTTAGAAAATTTGAGGAACTCATAAACCAAGAAGGCTACACCCCCCCAGCAGGTACTAACTGTGATGAGACCGGCCTCTTCTGGAATAAAATGCCGCAGCGTATGCACATCACCACGGAGGAACAAAAGATGCCAGGCCACAAGCCCATGACAGACCGTCTTACCCTCGCCCTGTGTGCTAATGCCAGTGGGGACTGTAAGGTCAAGCCACTCCTAGTGTACCACTCAGAAAACCCGCGTGCCTTCAAGAAACACAAAATTTTAAAGGAGAGGCTTGAGGTTATGTGGAGGTCCAACCCCAAGGCCTGGGTGACCCGACAGTTCTTTGTCGAATGGGTCAACTTGGTCTTTGGCCCTGCTGTCAAGAAGTTCCTTGAGGAGAACGATCTCCCCATGAAGTGCCTGCTGAGCATCGATAACGCCCCCGCCCACCCCTCTGGCCTCGAGGACGACATCCTGGAGGAGTTCTCGTTCATTAAGGTTCTCTTCCTCCCTCCCTACACAACCCCTCTCCCCCAGCCCATGGATCAGCAAGTCATCTCTAATTTTAAGAAACTGTACACGAAACACATGTTCGAACGGTGTTCCGACATAACAGAGAGTACGCAGCTCACCCTCAGGGAGTTTTGGAAAAATAATTTCGACATCATTGCATGACTCAAGTTGATTTCATTGGCATGGCGGGAGGTGAGTCGTTGAACGCTAAATTCTGCTAGGAGGAAGCTGTGGCCTGATGCTGTTGCCCCTTGAGATTTTGAAGGCTTTGAGGGGAAGGAGGGGGAACCTCAACCTGAAGTCAAAGTTGAGGAGATCATAAATCTTGGCACCGCCCTGGGACTTGAGGTCAAGGAGGAGAATATAAACGACCTTGTGCTTGAACATCAAGAGGAGTTGTCAACGACAGAGCTGCAAGAGTTGGAAGCGATGCAGCACTCATCAGTACAGCAACAATTCGGCGAGGAGGAGGAGGCCGTCATACCATCGGGCGATATCAAGGACATTCTCCGCGATTTTCAGAAGGTGGCCGATTTTGTCGAAAAAAATCACCCTGAAAAGAACTTTACCACTCGTGCTATAGAGCATTTTAGTGACATCTGCCTCTCCCACTTGATAT
The DNA here is from genome assembly GCF_057382095.1 of Aulonocara sp. 'chitande type north' Nkhata Bay. Taxonomy (NCBI): domain Eukaryota; kingdom Metazoa; phylum Chordata; class Actinopteri; order Cichliformes; family Cichlidae; genus Aulonocara; species Aulonocara sp. 'chitande type north' Nkhata Bay. Next base: position 27,003,097 of record NC_141358.1, read on the forward strand.
CCATTTTGAAAAGTAGACAGAGACAGACGTTGTTAGATAAACTTTTCACAAAGAGGCTAGCAGCAAGTCAACCAGGTGAAAGTGTGCCTTAGAAGGTGAAAAAAGCGATGAAAGTAGCAGTAGTGATTAGTTAAAAAACATAAAAATGCACAAAAATATAAAATAAAAAAAAATTATAAAATAGAAAATTAAAAAAATTATACAATACAAGTTTTAAAAATATGAAAGTTTTAGTTTTAATGTTTTAGAATGTTTAGAATGTTTAGAATGTTATATACATGCAGCATATGTATGCATGCATGCATACAACTGACACATATGTACACTTATTCCTCTAATTTTGAGTTAGTGGTAATATTTTTACCCAGATGTGATACTTCTTAAAATACAAGCAGACATTACAAAGAAAGTTGAAGTGTTAATAATTGTGTAAAAATGTCTGAATGAATAGTACATTGTTTTTTGTTGCCATTCTTTTTCACTTGTAGTGTTTTTAGATGCCAGGGCTGTTGGTGGATTAAAAATGTTTGTTAATAAAAATAATGTTTTCTTTCGTCTTTAACATGCACTTCAGTGTCTGTTGCACTACCTCCTTATGTTTAAAGCCTGATTAATCTTTGAATGAAAAAAATCAAGAACTTTACACCGTAATGTTATGCCAGTTTTCCCCGTGGTGGTGCTGTATGCATGCATACGTATGCTTTCTTCAGCCTCCGCCACTGAGAACTTCGTCTCCAGCCAGCATCACCTCACTCAAAAGGCGTGATGGGTGCTTCGACTTACCTCGGGAACGGATTACTTTCGTAAGTCGGGGTTCCACTGTAGTTCATTTAGTAAATGTGTTTATTAGTGTTGTTATCAATATGACTGTTCTTTTGACCAGTTGCTGTTACGCCAGCTTAATGTCACAACTCTTACTCTGGAAGAATTTCAGCTGTCACAACAGGAAATGTACAGGTAGAATTAATACCATGACAATGACTCATCTCTATGTTCCAGTAAATTATTAACATGCACGAACAATAATAGAAAATTGCTTAAATGGAATGCAGTCTTTGTCTAAGCTGTTGTTGGTCCCTCTGCTAAGCCTGAAACCACAGCTCACTGCATTCACTCAGTGATGGTGAGGCTACAGACTTCGAATCCCAGAGCTCTGTTTCATTGCTCCTGCCATAGTCTGTTCCACTGAAAAGATTAATAAAGCTTTCTGAGGCTGATCGACTCATCCACACACAAAGGAAATTAATGAAACATGAAAAAGGCTTAATGATGTAGCTTCAGCCACTGGTTGACAGATCGCATGACTGAAAGTGTTTCTTCATTTACTTTCCATAATGATGATAGCTGGATAAAAACTTGTCTGACCTCTGAACCACTCATATGTCCAGTTAAAAAGGACAAACATGTTAAGGGAGGAAAGTGAATTGTATTTGTTGAAAATCAACAGCACGTACCTGAAGTAAAAAGACACAGTTGCAGTATTCCTACTTTTAACGTGCTCTTCAGAATGAGAACACCTTACTCTGACACTAACAAGATTCTGAATTTAGCACTTTTAATTACATAAACATTTGTACCCTGCAATTTTAATTTTGTCAGAAATGAGAAAAACAAATACCCAGGAATAAAACCTGCTGAGTTTGTTCTCACTCACCTGTCACTGTTGTTTCACCTTAAAATGATGGAAAGAAAGTGTGAAAAAGAGATTGGACATCCTCGCTCAGGTGTGTCTGTGTTGTATCTGACTCAAAAACAAGGAACCTGTACATCTCACCTGACTGCAAGCTGATGATGCCAATGCTGTTACCTTGGCAGAATGTAGTTTATCAGGTTTACAGACAGATGAACAAACACCTCCCAAAACCATAAGAGTCAAGTTACAGGAGGCATTTACTGTATATAATTGTGTTTCAACAGTACTTTATATGGTATTAATGTCATACCTGAAACTAACTTTGTGGTTGTAAATGTTACAGTAGAAAAGGTGTCATCACCGGTCTAGTCTAATCACCTTCTCCCGCCCTTCTCCAGGCCAATCAACATTCATGCCTCGTACTTTAAATTTCATCTGCATTTGTCTTTCTCCTTCGCAGACTCCTTTGTGCAATCCACCTGCTCCCCATCTCCGAATCTCAGCACTCAAGCTTCATTCAAGCCACCCTCAACTCCACCAGCAGTGTCTAGTCTCCCTTTCTCAGCTGGGGTCTGCTCTGCCCAGAGTCAATTGGCGTCTAACCACTAAACACCTACAGTGGGTTTTCCATTCATCAATAAGTCAAGTTCCTTCTTTCTAATCAGAGTCAGAGTCAGAGAGACTTTATTTATCCCCAAAGTGCAATTAAGCAATTAAGATTGTTAAGGGTTCAAATATTGAGGAGGGATACAGGAGGTAATCCAAATAACAACACTGATCCAGCCGGGTGGAGTCAAACGAGGATTTTAATGAACACACGTGTGGGAGATGAACACTGTATGCAGACAGCATCGATCTCACTCGAACAATACACAATCAGTTGTTTTATATCATCAGGGAAATTTATAACGCCCCTCATGCGTCATCACATGCATAAGTTTCAAAACCACAAATGTTCTGTTGACAACTTGTGACACAGTTAAAAAAGAACATTGTCTCCGTCTCCATGGCAGGTGCTTCCTGTCGCTGCCGGACGCCCGCTTATTGTCTGGAACATCAGGCACACATTTTGCAACAAACTGTTCTTTTGCAGGCACAATTTTGCAGTAACAAGAAAAATATAATTAAACTTTCACCTATAAATGAGCCTATCTACTGTGTGTGGGTGTGTGTGTGTATGTGTCAACCTGAAATGCACTCAGTTTCACCTCTCACCTCACCAACTAAACCTTGTAACCTTTCCACCAGACCGAAGGCCAGCACGTACACAACTGAAACTATATGTGTAATATATTGAATAAATGTTTTAATCAAATGATACTACTTAAAACTTAATAAAAGAATATAAAAGAATAAAAGATAACAATGAATAACCTGGTTATTCAAATAGCCTCATCCAGACAGCTCCTCAAAATAACCACCAAAAAATGCACACTTTACAGAGGAAACAAAGACATTTCAGAAGTACACTTCCTGACTTATTCTGAGTCATCTGTTACCAAGCAAACTCAAACGCAGCAGGTTGCTGAATACACTAAGGTCTTTATTCAGGCCTGTTTCTAGATTATATGTGATACATGTATTACAAGCGTATATGCAATCTTTCCATAGCTCTTAGCCACTTTGCTCAATAGATAGGCCGGACATCGCACCGGACGAAGCTTCTGACCATCAATTAACTGACCCCCATCACACTGAACACTGGTGCTCCACAGGGGTGTGTACTGAGCCCTCTCCTGTACTCACTCTACACCTACGACTGCATGGCCACTAGCAACTCCAACATCATTGTGAAGTTTGCGGACGACACTACAGTGGTGGGTCTTATCACCAACGGTGATGAGACGGCTTACAGGGAGGAGGTCAGCGCCCTGACCCACTGGTGTCAAGACAACCATCTCACCCTCAACGTCGCAAAGACAAAGGAGTTGATAGTGGACTTCCGGAGGTGCAGAGAAGTACACACCCCCATCACCATCAACGGCGCTGCTGTGGAGAGAGTGAGCAGCTTCCGGTTCCTTGGCGTACATCTGGCTGAGGATCTTACGTGGTCAGTACACACAAACAAAACAGTGAAGAAGGCGCAGCAGCGCCTCTTCTTTCTCAGGAGACTGAAAAGATTTGGCATGAGCCCCCGCATCCTCAGGACCTTCTATCACTGTGCCATTGAGAGCATCCTCACTGGATGCATCACCACCTGGTACGGCAACAGCACCGCCTGCAACTGCAAAGCTCTCCAGCGAGTAGTGCGGTGCTCTGAACGGATAATTGGAGGTGAGCTTCCCTCCCTCCAAGACATCTACAGGAAGCGCTGCCTGAGGAAAGCGGGGAGGATCATCAAGGACTCCAGTCACCCCAGCCATAAACTGTTCAGACTACTTCCATTAGGAAGGAGGTTCTGCAGCATCCGGTCCCGTACCAGCAGACTGAGAGACAGCTTCTTCCACCAGGCCATCAGACTGCTGAACACGTCATAGACACCTCAGCTTCACAACTGGAACTTCAACATTATGCACTCCATACTGTACAGTAATGCCACCGTTTTGCACATGTCTCAACTCTGTATATTTTTATATATTTTATTTATTGACTCTATTTAATTTGTAAAATATGTGTATACACACACACACACACGTAGAAAAACATTTAGTATACACATCCAGAAAAAATTTTTTTTTGCATATACTATTATATATTGTACATATATTTATTAGTTTCAGATTTAGCCATTCGTATATTTTGCCTGTTTATGTTATTGTATTTTGCACAACTCTGTTTCTTGTGAAGCTCGCACACAAGAATTTCACTCGCATGTGCTGTACCAATGTACCTGCACATGTGATGTGACAATAAAAGTGATTTGATTTGATTTGATTTGATTTGACACTGACAACGAAGACAGTTAAAAATGATAAGACAGAAGCACCCGATGGTGAACAGAGTATTAGTGAGGAAGAAAACATCACTTTTGACAGAGAAACTAACACTACAGAAAACATGTCTGTCACACAAACTGCAAATGAGCCCTCTACATACACTGATCCTGTCTCCTCTACAGATGTAAAGTTAAGGGCAGGACAGCTGATCACTTTTACTTGTAGAGACAACAGTGTTCAACACACAGCCAGAGTATTAGGCAGAGCGGGGAAAGCAAAAGAGCAGTACAAAAACTGGTACAATGTGCAATATCTTCAGCCTGATGGTAGTGAAGGTGAAAAGAAAGCTGTAGACATGTCACTTGTTGATGGTCTTTGCACTGAAGCTGAAAACAGAGATGCAGATGTACTCATAATGTAACGGAGCGAAGGTGATTTTATTTCCACAGTGTTTTTTAAAGGAGGGAAACCTTCCTCCAAACGGACAGAGCAGTGGAGCCGCCAAGGGAAAGCACACGAATAAAAACTGTATAGTTAAAATATAATTTATTATATTTAAATAGTTAAAAATATAAAATGAATTAAAACAACCCTGGCCAGGGGACAACACAGTAAAAATCAATAAAACACAACATTAAAAGTCCAGTGGCGTCCGCCACGGTATAAGAGTCACTAAGAATTAAAAATCCAGTGAAGCGGTGCAGGAGGGAAACCTGGCGGCGTCCTCGCCTTCCTCTCCGCGTTCTGGGCCCCGGTGCGCTAAAGAAAGGGAGGCAGCGGCAGTCAGTACTCTTTTAGGCAGCTTTCATTCATTAAAAGGGGACAAGTCAAAAGACTTACCCCAGGTGGGCAGAGCTCTTAACTCCTCCGTTGTCACGGTTTGCCGGGGCAAGCCGTGTGAATAATAATGGATCCAAACTGCAGGCTGCGGAATACGAACGTGACATGCAGGGAGAATGACCAGAGAATCAACACAGAAGGGTGGAAGGGAAATAACACAGACGAACCAGCAACTACCATGACAGAAGACACAACTTAAATACACCCAGAGAACACAGGGAGATTACACGCAGGTGGGGAACACAGCTGGGAGTGATTATCGTGACGAGACTAGGGAGGCAAACTGAAAACACTCACATAAGACGCAGACCTTCACAATAAAACAGGAAACACATACACGCAATGACATAACACACCAACTAAACACAGACTGGGGGACACAGAACATAGGAACATGAACAGAAGAATACAAACACCCAAGGTAACCAAAACCACAGAATACTAATAGACTAAACATAAACACGGAGTCGCAGACTCTGGACCATGACAGGACCCCCCCCTCAAAGGCTGGCTCCAGACAGCCCAACAAAAAACAGCCAGAAAAAACAGAAAACAACCCGACCAGGGCGGGCGGCGGGGTCCAGGACGGAGGGCTCGGGGCAAAACAAAACAGGAGCACCAGAAGGTCAAAAGACAAAAAGAAAAAGAAAAACACGAGTCCAAAACCAAAAGAAAAGCACACCAGAGCACAGGAAAACAGAGTCCAAAACAGAAGAGGTCAGGGGGCCGGCCAGCACAGGAGTCCAAAACAGAAGAGTTCAGGGGGCCGGCCAGGAGGCCGACAGCACAGGAGTCCAAGACAAAAAGAGTTCAGGGGGTCGACCGTGCGGACGGCAACGGCGGCGACGACAGCGCTGGTCCGGGGGCCGGCCGCGCGGAAGGCAACGGCGGCCACTCAGGCGATGACGGTCCGGGGGCCGGCCGTGCGGAAGGCAACGGCGGCCACTCAGGCGAAGAGGGTCCGGGGGCCGGCCGTGCGGAAGGCAACGGCGGCCACTCAGGCGATGGTGATCCTGACCAGGCGAGGCTGCAGAGGCTGGACCAGGCGAGGATGAAGACTCGGATGAAGCTGGACCAGGTGAGGATGAAGACTCGGATGAAGCTGGACCAGGCGAGGACGAAGACTCGGATGAAGCTGGACCAGACGAGGCTGAAGGCTCTGAGGCTGGACCAGACGAGGCTGAAGGCTCTGAGGCTGGACCAGATGAGGCTGAAGGCTCCAAGGCTGGACCAGACGAGGCTGATGATAATGCTGCAGCCGGTGAGGATGATGATGATGCTGCAGCAGGCGAGGATGATGATGATGATGATGCTGCAGCCGGTGAGGATGATGATGATGATGCTGCAGCCGGTGAGGATGATGACGATGCTGCAGCAGGCGAGGATGATGATGAAGCTGCAGCAGGTGGCTGAACGGGCCCCTCGGGCCCTCCAGCCGACGAGGAAGGCTGCTGGACGGGCTCCTCGGGCCCTCCAGCGGACGAGGCATGAGGCTGGACGGGCTCCTCGGGCCCTCCAGCTGACGTGGCATGAGGCTGGACGGGCTCCTCGGGCCCTCCAGCTGAGACAGGTGGCTGAACGGGCTCCTCGGGCCCCCCAGCGGAGACTGGAGACAAAGGCCGGAGCGGTCCCTTGGACCCTCCAGCGGAAACAGGAAACAAAGGCCGGAGCGGTCCCTCGGACCCTCCAGCGGAGACAGGAAACAAAGGCCGGAGCGGTCCCTCGGACCCTCCAGCGGAGACAGGAAACAAAGGCCGGAGCGGTCCCTCGGACCCTCCAGCGGAGACAGGGGACGAAGGCCGGACGGGCCCCTCGGACCCTCCAGCGGAGACACGAGACGAAGGCCGGAGCGGTCCCTCGGACCCTCCAGCGGAGACACGAGACGAAGGCTGGACGGGCCCCTTGGACCCTCCAGCAGAAGGCATCACAAAGCCAGCAGGCATGGAGTCCTCTGGCAGACACGAAGGCAATGGGTGCTGTGCTGAGCACTGGCCCTGCTCAGACAGCACTGACACGGAGTTGTTCTCTGAGGGCTGCTTAATCTTCAGGGGTCCAGAATCAGCTGGGGACTGAGACCTAGCCTCTGGGGAAGCCCTGGAGTGCAGAACGGTGCCTGAAGCAGCTAAAGCGCGAGAAACTCCCTGACTGGACCTTAAATTTTCTCCCTGCATGGAGTGAATGAGTGGAACCGGTAATGCTGGAGCCAGAGCTACGGGTAGCGGGGGCACTGGAGCTACTGGGGCCTGCGCTACAGGCGGCACCGGAGACTGAACTGAAGGTGGCACCGGAGACTGAACTGAAGGAGGCACCGGAGACTGAACTGAAGGAGGCACCGGAGACTGAACTGAAGGAGGCACCGGAGACTGAACTGAAAGTGACACTGGAGACTGAGCTGAAAGTGACACTGGAGACTGAGCTGAAAGTGGCTGCCGGGGAGCTAACTGAGCTGAGAATGGCTGCGGGGGAGCTAACTGAGCTGAGAATGGCTGCGGGGGAGCTAACTGAGCTGAGAATGGCTGCGGGGGAGCTAACTGAGCTGAGAGAGGCTGGACAGGCGATAAGCAGCTCATGTTGACATCCGCCACACAAAACACAGCCCCTGAATGAACAGTCACAAAGTCTGGAACAGACACAGAGTCCTCACTCACCACAGCCGGCGAATTAGAAGTCCGAACGTCCGGCTGTGGGGTGGCGCGCCCGCGGCGCGATCGGCGTTTCCTCCCCGCAGAGGGCTCCGACGGGCCTGGAAAAACCGCATCCAATAGGTGAGGCAGACGCGGCTGCTCCGGGGTGGCTGTAGTTTGTTGCTGCAGGACCCAGTTCGACAGTTCCCGAGCTTGCGCCGCCTCCCGGGCTTCATACAAGTTGGCCAATAAGTCCAAACATCCTCTGACCTGGCGGAGATAGGGATTTCTGTTGAGGATCGCCTCGATACCATTTATCCCAACGATCCTTGCTCTCGTATTCGAGGTGTGGGTTATCCAGTCGACCAGGCGTTGGACTTGCATCAGATCCCTCTCCCCGGGCAAGTCTGCTGGATCCATGTTGTGGCTGGTTCGTACTGTCACGGTTTGCCGGGGCAAGCCGTGTGAATAATAATGGATCCAAACTGCAGGCTGCGGAATACGAACGTGACATGCAGGGAGAATGACCAGAGAATCAACACAGAAGGGTGGAAGGGAAATAACACAGACGAACCAGCAACTACCATGACAGAAGACACAACTTAAATACACCCAGAGAACACAGGGAGATTACACGCAGGTGGGGAACACAGCTGGGAGTGATTATCGTGACGAGACTAGGGAGGCAAACTGAAAACACTCACATAAGACGCAGACCTTCACAATAAAACAGGAAACACATACACGCAATGACATAACACACCAACTAAACACAGACTGGGGGACACAGAACATAGGAACATGAACAGAAGAATACAAACACCCAAGGTAACCAAAACCACAGAATACTAATAGACTAAACATAAACACGGAGTCGCAGACTCCGGACCATGACATCCGTAGAAGGGGTAAAGTCTGTTTGAGGAGCAATGCACACTTTTAAGGCATTCCTATGTAAAGTTTGTATGTTACCCCCCTTTTCTGGTTTGACCTTATACACTAAGCCCGTATCTCCCACCTGTTCCAACACCACATACGGCTCAGGAGACCACCAGGAACACAGTTTTCCTTTGCCCTGTCTGTTTCGGTCACGTACCCAGACTCTCTCCCTGGGCAACAATGGGAGGGTACAACCTCTTTTCTCATACTGGCTTTTGTGTTGGGAGGCCGCACTATACATCCTCTGCCCAGCCAAACGGTAAGCTAGGGAGAGTTTCTGTTGATGAGAATATACCCACTCACTTACATCCTGCCTCGCCTGCTGGGGGGGCACGCCTAATGCCACATCCACAGGAAGTCTCAAGTGTCGACCAAACATCAAATAGGCAGGCGCATAACCTGTGGAACTATGGATAGTATTGTTATAAGCATGGATGAGTTCTGGCAGATTTCCTACCCACTGACTCTGTCTAACTGATTCTAGTGAGCGAAGCATGTTCAATAGGGTCTGATTGAAACGTTCTACACTACCATTCCCTGCAGGGTGGTAAGGTGTCGTGCGGCTTTTAGTTATACCATAGGTATCACAGAGTTGTTTCATTAATGCAGATTTGAAATTAGACCCACAGTCGGAGTGGAGTCGGCCTGGGCAACTGCACGGCTGTATCACATACTTCCACAAAGCCTTTACTGTAGTCTCTGCTGTTTGGTTTATATTTATTTTGGTTTACATTATTGTATTTTGCACAACTCTGTTGCTTGTGAAGCTCGCACACAAGAATTTCACTCACATGTGCTGTACCAATGTACCTGCACATGTGATGTGACAATAAAAGTGATTTGATTTGATTTGATATTGTAGGGATAGCCCAAGTGAACCGTGTAAACAGATCAGTAACCACAAGTATGTTTTGATAAGTGTCAGTTGGCCGGCCTAAGGACAGAAAATCCATGCCTACAACCTCCAAATGGTATGAGACTGAAATAGGGTGCAGTGGAGCCCTAGGTTCTACCCTCTCTTTTTGTAGACTACAGGGGACACAACCCAGATGAAACTGACGTACCTGCGCTTCCATGTTAACCCAGTAGAACCGCTGCCGTATCCGAGAGAGGGTTCGATCTACCGCCGCATGAGCAGCAGCCTTCCGCCACACCTCATGGCACCTGGAACTAGGACACACAACTTGATAACGAGTCTCCTGGGTATATTCATCCAACACTTTACGGCACAGTATTCTGTCTTTAATAAAAAGTCTTTTTTGTTGCTGCAGGAGTCGTCGCACACCATGTGACAATGTCTGATGTTCTAACTTTGTGGGTGCGACCTGGGCTTCCAGAAGTTGCTTTACTACTTGAATATCCGGATCACGAGCTTGTGCTTCTGCCCAGTCACTCCCCTCTACCTCACAGGTCAATTCAATGGCTGCTGAAGTGACTCCACGCTCTGATCCAGCCCCCTCCAGGTGCTCTGCTGGGACAGTGGGGAATCGAGAAAGGGCATCAGCATTAATATTACTCTTACCCGAACGATACTTCATCTCGCAGTCGAAAGAGGCCAGCTGGGCAACCCAACGTTGTTCTACTGCGCCCAAGCGAGCAGTCTGTAAATGGGCCACAGGGTTATTATCAGTATACACAACGAATCGTGCACCAGTCAGATAGTCTTTAAATTTTTCGGTAACTGCCCACTTAAGGGCTAACAGCTCCAACTTGAAGGAACTATAGTTGGCGTCATTCCGTTCCGTGTGGTGTAAGCTTCTGCTGGTGTACGCTATTACCCTTTCTTGGCCCTCTTGAACCTGGGCCAAAATGGCTCCCAGCCCGCAACCACTGCCGTCAGTATACACAATAAAGGGAAGAGAGTAATCTGCGTATGCTAAAACAGGTGCTTGCGTTAAAGCTGCTTTGAGTGCCTCAAATGCTGTTTGACATTCTGGGGACCACTGCACTTTGCGACGGTCTGTTTTCTTGTTCACAGGGACCCCTGTCAATATTGCATTTAAAGGGCGTGCGATTTTAGCAAAGCCGGACACAAAACGTCTGTAGTAGCCAGCCAGGCCCAAAAAGGATCTGACTTGTCTGATGGTATCAGGGACCGGCCAATCCATCACTGCAGAAATCTTATCAGGGTCTGGTCTTACACCACACTTATCCACTACATGCCCCAGAAATTTCACCTCCTGTTGCAGGAACTTGCACTTTTTCGGCTGTAACTTCAACCCATGACGCCACAGCCTCTGAAACACTTCATCTAAATGCTGTAAATGAGACGAAAAGTCAGGTGAATAAATGATAATGTCATCCAAGTACACCAATAAAGACTCTGCAATCTGTCCACTCAAACAGTGCTGCACCAGCCGTTGAAATGTAGCGGGTGCATTGCACAGACCAAACGGCATCCGCTCGAACTCAAACAACCCGACTGGGGTAGTAAAATCAGTCTTGTATAAAACCCCTGCGATTTGTGCATATAGACTGTTCCACGGACCCCCTCTAACCACTGCTAAGGTGGTACATTCCTCCCATCCTTTGTTTGTGTTTGCGCTGGTTCACCGTGATAGCGCTGGTGGAGCTGGGCTGTTGTACTGAATATGTGTCGTGCGTGTGCGTGAATGATAAGTAAGTGCCTTGTATTTGTTTGTTCTATGGTTGTAACTTATCATATACTTGCCTATGTACATTGTGTCATGCTTTTATAGAGTTTTCCAGCGGTTTGTGTAGCCACGAGACACTGTATATTCACGCTGATTTGACCAAAATGGTGCTACCCTTGTGAACTGAGCTGCCCAAAGTAAAGATGGAGTCTATCCCTGTGCAGCAGCCCATTTGTGTCCACCAGGGGGTGGTGTTTAGTCATTTTCGAATTAGTCTTTCTGTTCAACCCTTTCTGTATTATTTAGACCAGTTTGGTTGACTTTAATTGTTTGCTAATTGTAATTTCTGTTATTTTACAGAACCACACACACATACATATACTCACACGAATTCCCTTCTGGAGATGTTTTGGATTAAAGGAACCCTAATTATCATTGCTGTGGACCCTCTCTTTCATCATATAAGTCACCTGTGCCTTCTGACCGAGGATAGGAAAATCCTGCTGTAATTTGCCAGTTTATTAAGCACACACATGTCCAGTTCAAGTGGTCCTTCGAGCCGGAGTAATTACAGCTTTTCCTAACATGCCGACATCCCGATATGATGAAGAACAACCAGGTGCCCAGCACAGGAGACCACATAGGGCTCCAAGATATCTGGATGACTTCATCTGGACCTATCCCCCACAGCCGACTAACCCAGTTCCACCGAATACTAACGCAGCTACTCCAATACACCAAACCGCTGGCATCGACGGCTCACCAGAGATGGAGAGAATAAGGAGGATGGAGCAGTGTGTTACTCAGGTACAGGAGCAGATGAGGGAGATACAGAGCGCTATACAAGTGTCTTTGAACTTTGGCCAAAGAACCCCCCAAGTACAGTTACAAACCCAGGTCCGGAGCCATAGTATGCCTTTACTAACTGTGGATAATAATCCTACACAAGCTCCTCCTATGGGCGGACTAGAAAACATCCCTCCCATATCTCCAGTAATACCTGGCCCTCAGTTTCATACTGTACAGCAGACCTCCCCTTCCACAGCTCATCATGTTGATAACCCTCAAATATTACAGTCAACAGCTCCTACTCTCCCTGTTAACCGACCTATTCCTCAGCCCCCTCTATAGGTCCACTCTTCTATGCCATCAGCTGCTCAGCCAACACCAGTGGTACCCCGGTCTGCATTTACAGCAACAGATCAGCCACGTCCTCCCTGGTATCAACAAAGAGACCTGAATTGGCAGTCATCAACCCCACAGTGGTCTGTGCCACACAGTGCTGCTCAGTTTAGTATCCCTGGCACTATTCAGTACCCTGTCACGCTGCCGCCTGGCATGCCCTCTCCAGGTTATCCACCTTGGACTTTAGGCCCACCTCTCAGTCAGCCATACGTTACACCAGTGCTGCCACCTGCTGTTAGCTCACAGTATACCTATCAGCATCCTGCTCCAGCTGCACCGCCACCTGTCAGTTCACAGCATGATGTAATTCAGAGCAGCCCACAACACTCCTCATCTCTGCTTTCCTCTCAGAGACCGAACTTGATGGAGATGGCTATTTCCTCTTCTTATGGCATCCCTAAACCCAACCTAATCCGCTTCACCACAGGAAAAGAGAGTGATTTCCTGCTACTGAAGAAAGGTCTGGATGGAGTTTTGGGATCACATCCACATCTGTCTGAGGATTACAAATTCCAAGTACTGCTGGATCATCTAAAGTTTCCTCCTGCGTTTCAGCTTGCAAAGAGGTATGTGCATGACCCTATGCCCTTCACTAAAGCAATGCAGGCTCTACAGCAGCGCTATGGACAACCACGCCAATTAGTCCAAGGTGAAATTAACAACATTTTGAGAGCTCCTACAGTGAAAGCTGGAGATGCACAGGGGTTTGAAGACTTTGCTCTATCAGTTAGTAGTTTGGTGGGACTACTAAACTCCATGGAAGGAGCTGCTAAGAGCGAACTAGAGTGTGGCTCCCATGTGGACCGGCTTTTGAGTAAACTCCCCTTCTCCTATCAAGACAGTTTTGCTGAATATTGTCTTGCAAAGGGCATCTTGCGGAGTGACTCAGCTAACACCTATACTCTCCCTGACTTTGCACAGTGGTTGGAGAGGAAGTCACAGGCCATACAGATATCACGAAGGGCTACAGAAAGCTACATATCTGATAAACCCCGCTCAGATCGTAGAGACAAGTCATCACGACCATTAAAGACATCCTCATCAGTCTACTATGGCACTGACAAGCCTACAACACCGATGGCTAATACCACTTCAGCCCCTACTGACAGTAAAGAACCTATGAAAGGGAAGAAAAGAGAGAAATTTAAGCCCTACTGCCCCTTCTGTAGCAGTACAGAACATTACTTGAGTTCCTGTTCTGACTTCAGTAAGCTGAGTACTACACAGATTATTACGTGGATTAATGACAATAAGAGATGCTGGAGATGTGGTCGGAGTCACCAGCCTGACAGTTGCAATCTGAAGAAACCTTGTGCCACCTGTGGAGAAGAATACCTGCAGATCCGTCATGAAGCTGCCTCTCGCTCAAACAAGAGTATCCTGACATTGAGTACAGCCTCCAGCATGGTGTATTTGGACCAAGTCACTCATTCAGGCAGAGTCATGCTTAAAGTGGTCCCAGTTACCCTCCACAATAATGGGCGATCTCTGTCCACCTACGCCATTCTTGACGATGGATCAGAGCGGACTATTGTTCTATCTGCAGCGGTTCATTACCTGCAATTAAATATCACAGAGGAGTCCCTCAAACTACGAACCATCTTGCAGGAGGTGTCACAGTTACAAGGCGCATCTGTTTCTTTTGAACTAAGCGCACCCAGCTCTCCCCAAATCAAACATCACATCAGACGTGTTTTTACTGCTAAAGAACTTAATCTGACAAAACAATCCTGTCCAGTGGACATACTCCATCAGAGATATCCACATCTGGCCGACGTTCCCATCAAAGCATTTAAGGATGTGCAGCCTATGCTTCTTATAGGCTCAGATAATGTCCAGCTCATCACCCCTCTGTCACCTGTCAAAGTTGGTCCACTAGGCAGCCCTGTTGCTGTCAACACTAACCTCGGTTGGGCCATCCAGGGACCGGCTACCTTTCTACATCTACCTACTGAAGCTTCATGTCTGCACACATCCCTGTTACCAACTCCTTCTCAAGCGCTAAGACAGAACGTTGAGAAGCTGTGGCAGTTAGATGTGCTCCCCTTTCGATCAGAGAAAGAGGTAACTCGCTCTAAACAAGACAAAGAGGCACTGGAGTTACTGCAGAAAACCACAGAACGTGTACAGGTGGATGGAATAGCTCGCTATGCTACTCCTCTGCTTCGCCGCAGAGACTCCACTAAACTACGAACTGACCATGGCGCAGTGATGGCTCTCCTTCGGTCCGCAGAGAAGCGCCTGATTAAAGTTCCTGATCTAGCGGCTGTGTACAATGCAGAAATACACAAACTGGAACAAGCAGGTTATGTAAGAAAACTCACTCCTGAAGAGGCAAACCGCACAGATGAATCCTGGTTCATTCCCCATCATAATAATAATAATGATAATAATAATAATGGATACTTTATTGATCCCCATGGGGAAATTACTTGTTTTTTCTCTGCATTTGACCCATTCACTCAGTGAAGCAGTGGGCAGCCCACTAAGCAGGCGCCCGGGGAGCAGTGTGTAGGGACGGTACCTTGCTCAGGGGTACCTCAGGTATCATATTGGGCATCATAACAATAAGCCTAGGATAGTTTTCAACTGTTCCTTCCAATACAGGCAAGACTGCCTTAACGATCAGCTGCTACCAGGTCCAACTCTCGGTCCATCCTTAATAGGTGTCCTGTTGAGATTTAGGGAGCACCCTGTTGCTGTGAGTGGGGACATACGAGGTATGTTCCATCAGGTGCGGCTTCTTCCGCATGACCGGCCCCTGCTGAGATTCGTGTGGAGAAATATGGAAAGAGATCGGAGCCCGGACATTTATGAGTGGTGTGTCCTGCCCTTTGGAACCACATGCAGCCCCTGTTGTGCCACGTATGCCCTTCAGCGTCATGTGCAGGATCATAAAGATGGCAATGAACAAGTACTAAACTCAGTGCTGCGCTCATTTTATGTTGATAACTGTTTGCAATCTCTGCCCTTTGCTTTGCAGGCATGACCACTTGTCGATAACATCAGAGAGTTGCTATCTACTGGTGGTTTCGAAATCCGACGGTGGGCAAGTAACTACCCAGAGGCCATTGCTCATCTCCCCTCTGAAGCAAAGTCCCCTACCTGCGAGCTGTGGTTGACTGAACACCAACCAGATCCCCAAGAACCAACCTTAGGCTTGGCATGGCACTGCTCCACAGACCAGATCGCCTACAGATGTCGGCCAGTGGTTCCTCAGGAGTGAACCATGAGAAACATCTACAGCATCCTCGCCTCTCAATACGACCGACTGGGTTTCATCATCCCCTTCACGACCCGGGCAAAGGTTATTGTTCAACGTCTGTGGCAGAACGACAGGAACTGGGATGATCCCATCGAGGGCGAGTTACTCCAGCGATGGCAAGAGTGGGTGAGTGAGCTACAGTATCTACCAGAAATCTGTCTGCCTAGATGCTACACAGCCCCAGCAACCCAAGAGGGAACTTTCCAGCTGCATGTATTCTGTGATGCGTCAGAGAGTGCTTACGGAGCAGTGGCATATTTGAGATTTAAATCGGCAGAACATGAGGTCCACACTGCCTTTATCATGGCCAGATCACGTGTAGCTCCCCGCAAGAAACTGTCAATTCCCCGTTTAGAGCTGTGTGCCGTACTGGCTGGGGCACAACTGTCTAGACTCCTCCTCAGTGAGCTTACTCTGCCCATTAGTGAGACTACTTTATGGACCGATTCTACCACTGTGTTGAACTGGATCCAGTCCGAGTCCTGCCACTATAAAGTGTTTGTAAGTACTCGTATTGCCGAAATACAGGAGCTGACTGAGGCCGCCAGCTGGAGGTATGTCCCCTCGGCTTTGAACCCAGCAGATGACATCACCCTTACCATGACAAGGGTTCTCGCCACCCCCACATCAGGGGTTTCAGGCAGTGCCTCCACTAGGGCACAATAATCTGTTCCTTGTGGACCCATCTGAGCCCGGCCCCACACCATTATTTCACTCCTCGGGGGAACTTTAATTTTGCGTCGGCCAGCTAGCCGTACATACCCCACCATTCCGTCCTCCACTGTACTTGCTTCTATCCGTCTGCATGTTGCGAAGGCAGTCCTCCAGGCCTGTTGATTCGTTAATTGCTGTGGGACAGGAACAGTCTTTTCCGGCCACTTAAATACATTCCAACAATCAGTGGGTGCGTACAATGGTCATCTTTTACCACCACAACCCCGCGTCCAGGAACCTTAACACCTTCCTTTTCCATGTCCAGGACAGCATAGGTGGTATAGGGAATTTCCAGACCATTGGCGGCTCTCAGCTTAAAGGCAGTTGGAGTTTTCTCAAGCTTAGCCTGGGAAAAATGCTCATTAAACAAACTCTCCTGTATCAAAGTCATTTGTGATCCTGTATCTAACAAGCCTTGAAGCTCCACCCCCTCGATCACTATCTTCACTGTTGGACACCGCCCAATAAATGTTTCTGTGGCCCTTAATTGCTTAGGTGAACCAAAAGCCCCCGCCCCTCGGACCTCAGCAGCAGGGTCATCTAGTTTAAACTTGGCTGGGAAGAAATGGAGGTCCGGCAAAACCTAGCTATATGTCCTGCTTGTTTACACCTCCGACAGATAGGCCGACCTTGTGCATCCCAGCTAGCATTTAATTGTCGCAGTCTTCTCCTAAACTGAGGTGCAGGCGGAAGAGTAGCTACAGCTGGCTGAGTGGAGCCTCTAATTTCTCTTACTAGCTCTTGTGCCAATCCCTTCATTTGTGCCTTGACGTCCTCCAGTATCTTCTGCTTTAACACCTGTCTCCAATCTTCTTTCTGTTCAACCTTAAAAGGAGCATGAGACTTATTTACAGACAGGCAGGTTACCTCAGACTGGGGCTGTACATGTTCTGAGTCAAGCAGCAGTGCCTCCTGGCGTATGGCAGCAAAATCTTGATCTGGGTTACGCCGCACATAGACTTTCAGTGCCTGACTTACAGGGCCCTCCCGCAATCCTAGCAACAATTGATCTCGCAGGGCTGCATCAGAGGGGACATTATCTGGATCATGCTTTCGCAACCTACAGTATAATTCTCTCAACCACAAAATAAATGAAGATACGGTTTCACTTGGGTTCTGAGTGCAACTAAAAAACTGTGACCTAAGAACTGGGGTGGGGACACGATCACCATATAAAGAGTCTAAAAAAGAAAAGATTTTTTGTACTTGGTCTCTTTCACTGGTTTCAAGAACACTGACCTGACGTTTAGCCTCACCTGCTAGCACTCCCAACACAATAGCAACTTTCCTCACTTCAGGCAAATCCTGCGATCCCAGCAGCCCCTGCATCTGCTCCTTCCAATCCTGATATTGCACATCCTGATCAGGCCCTTTAAATTTCGGCAGCCACGGGGCTCCGGGATATACAGGCATCATCATCTTTGCTATTCCCCTGACTAGCCCAACTGCTCTTAACTCCGTATTCTGTCGACAACGCCAATTATGTAACGGAGCGAAGGTGATTTTATTTCCACAGTGTTTTTTAAAGGAGGGAAACCTTCCTCCAAACGGACAGAGCAGTGGAGCCGCCAAGGGAAAGCACACGAATAAAAACTGTATAGTTAAAATATAATTTATTATATTTAAATAGTTAAAAATATAAAATGAATTAAAACAACCCTGGCCAGGGGACAACACAGTAAAAATCAATAAAACACAACATTAAAAGTCCAGTGGCGTCTGCCACGGTATAAGAGTCACTAAGAATTAAAAATCCAGACGTCAACAGTGTGTAGAATCTCTTAGGACGGTAAGTGACAGAAGTGACGAGTAAGGTAAGCGACCCATGTTGTAGGTGACGTCAGACGCCGGAGATTTGGCGGGAAAAAAAGCAAATGGTAGCATAGAGTTTAACAAAGGTTTTTCAAGCTTCAGTATTACCAAATATACTAATCAATTGTCATATAACTAACAACATCTGTCCTATCATCTCTAACACCCTGGAGGACAATGGGGAGAGTTTAGACGCTCTCCAAGATTACATCGACCGCTGTTTTCAAGATTTAGTAATGAAGAAGGCCCAGAGTGCATCTTCCCCGGCCAAAATTGAGACGCCGTCATCGAAGAGATGTCGCCCGGCAGACTCCCCCGGTACAACATCGCCTGCCGGCAAAGACATCGCAGACATCCTGGAGTCAATCGACAAGCGATTGTCCAGTTTCGATGCGAGGCTGTCCCTGGTGGAGATTTTACACCGGGAATTTAAATCTCTGAGAGAATCCCTGGAATTCAGCCAGCAGCAGGTGGAAACGCTTGCCGCTGAAAATGCCACGCTACGGGAGTCGGTCAAATCTCTCACCGATAACGTGACCCAGCTAAACATTGAAAATAAAAAAATAAAAGAGTCCGTTATCGATCTACAAGCCCGTAGCATGAGAGATAATCTTGTGTTTTCTGGTATTCGAGAATCTGCCGGAGAGGACGCGGAGGCAACGGTGAAAAGCTTCATTAAAATCCACCTGAAGCTGCCGGAGGACACCGTAAAGAACATCGACTTCGATAGAGTGCATCGCTTGGGGGGCGTGAGGTCGCGGACCAGGAGACCACGGCCTATTGTGGCCAAATTCGGTCAATTCAAACAGAAGGAACAGGTGAAGAGTCGCGGCAGAGAGCTGAAAGGAACGGACTTCAGCGTGAACGACCAGTTCCCCAAAGAGATCCTGGAACGACGCAAGGTCCTGTTCCCAGTTCGACGTAGCTTCATCCAGAAAGGCTCCCGTGCTGTCATCGCCGTGGACCGGCTCTACGTGGACGGACAGCTCTACCGCGACCCCGGCACCACACTGTGGTTATATTGACTGCACTCCAGATAAGAACCCACTACACTCTTTTCTTATTCATTCACACTTTCTCCTTTAACATGGGTTTAACCTAGTAATATCAATATGATGTCATAGCAGATATAACACCGTCACCCTCCGTCATTACTTTAATTGGAATGTTTCCATTTCGTTTCTTTTTTTTTTGTTGTTGCTCACAGTTCATGTGGTTTCTTTCTTTCTCTTGTCTTTCACTGCTGTGATCACCTACTTCCCCACTCACCTACAAACAACACCCTCTATTTCTCCATATTTTCACACCATGATCACGCAAACACATCCGCTCAACGGCAACACATTCAAAACAGCCTCACAGCACGCACAGACTTGCAGGACACATAACACAAGCCACGCTTGTTCATATTAGTGAATATTCACACACATAGTCAGACTTATGGAGCCTCTCACCACACTTTTTTTTCTCTCTCTCTTTCTATTTACAAACAAGGGATGTTTCCACATTCTCTCCACCTGTCTAAACAAAACACCCAGCATACATCATTAGACATACACACACAATTATGGGCATGCTGAGGTTTGTCACATGGAATGTAAATGTAGCTGGCACCAGAGGAAAGAGGTTAAAGATATTTAACCAGCTTAAAAAACTACAGGCAGATGTTGTTTTATTACAAGAAACTCACAGACCTGTCACAGGTTTAAACGAACTTAAAACACCTGAGTTTCCTAACGTGTTTGCAGCCTGTTATAATTCTAGACAACGGGGAGTAGCAATTTTAATACATAAAAATGTTAATTTTACAGTACTCGATACAGTTATAGATCCAGAGGGTAGATTTCTAATTATTAAACTATCAATATTGAACAAAAAACTATGTATTGTAAGTATATATGGTCCAAATGTTGATGAACCCTCATTCTTCCACGGATTTTTTAGTACACTCTCTGAACACCTCGATTGCATACTCATTCTTGGCGGCGACCTCAACCTTGGATTAAATGAAGAAATGGATAGGCTCAACACAACAGGAACTCAGCGCAATTGGCAATCCACAAATATAATCAAACAGTATATGAGCGACTTTGGCCTTCGCGATGCATGGCGCTCCCTTCACCCCACCAGTAAGGAATATACTTTTTTCTCGCATGTTCATCACTCTTACTCTCGTCTGGATTATTATCTGGTCAGCAGCTCACTGCTGAGTGACATTTCAGACACTGAGATTCATCCTATAGCTGTCAGCGATCATGCTCCTGTATCTTTAACACTAATGCACAAGAATAACACTACGCCAAGTAAAAGCTGGAGATTTAATACATCATTGCTTAAAGAGGAAGACTTTATTAAATATTTTAAAAAGGAATGGACGTCATATTTAGACTTTAATGACACTCCCGGAATATCTGCTTCTGTTCTATGGGAAGCAGGGAAAGCTGTGATGAGAGGTAAAATAATTTCTTTCTCATCACACAAAAAGAAAGAAGAAAACAAAAATATTCAGGAATTAGAAAAAAACATCAAATCACTAGAAGAAGCCTACGCGTGCAACCAAGATCAGGAAACATTGAACAAAATATGCAAAACAAAACTAGAATTAAATGAAATTATTAATAAAAAAACACAATTCCTTATACAAAGACTACGCTTGCAGAATTTTGAACACAGTAACAAATCAGGTCGATTTCTAGCTAACCAGCTAAAAATAAATAAAGAAAAAACAACTATATGTGCTGCTAAAGATTTATCAGGGAACACAACATATGATCCTGGAATAATAAACAACATTTTTAGGGATTTCTATGAAACTTTATACTCACCACAAATAAACCCATCTAAAAATGAAATTGATCTGTTTCTTGACAACGTAACTCTTCTAAAATTACTAGACAGTCAAGCAATGGAACTGGATTCGCCACTGACGCCAAGTGAACTCCAGGAAGCCCTGATAAGTATGCCCAATAATAAGGCTCCAGGTCTAGACGGCTTCCCTGCAGAATTCTACAAAGAATTCTGGACAATTTTGGCACCAGTATTCCACGGCATGTTGCAGGAAATCGAGGAAAATGGCAGACTACCACCAAATATGAATTCTGCCAACATTAGTCTCCTGCTAAAACCAGGCAAAGACCCTTTATTTCCCTCAAGCTATCGTCCAATTTCTCTTTTAAATGTAGACCTTAAAATAATCTGCAAAGCTCTTTCAAAGAGATTAGAGAAAATGACCCCCCTCTTAATTCATCCTGACCAAACTGGTTTCATAAAAGGTCGGCACTCCTCAACAAACACTCGTAGATTACTTAATTTAATAGACTACTCATACGATAAAAACATCGAAACCATAATATTATCTCTAGATGCAGAAAAAGCATTTGACAGAGTTAACTGGAAATTTTTATTCGCAACTTTACACAAATTTGGTTTTGGAAACTCTTTCATAAACTGGATAAGAATATTATACAATTCCCCAACAGCTCGTATCAGAACAAATGACCAGACATCCTCCAGCTTCTGTCTCCTGAGGGGCACCAGACAGGGATGCCCACTCTCCCCTTTACTTTTTGCAATTTTTATCGAACCTCTAGCAGCAGCATTTAGACAGGCTACAACAATTAAGGGCATAAAATGTAAGAACATAGAACATAAAATCAGTCTCTTTGCGGATGATGTGTTGCTTTTTCTGCAAAACACACAAACCAACCTCTCTGAGGTAATTACTCTAATAAACTGGTTTTCAAGAGTTTCAGATTATTCAATTAACTGGCCAAAATCTCCAGTTCTCCCCATTAACTGCTCCTTCCATAATTCTTCCTCTGCCCCACTGCAATCCGGAAATATTAAATATTTAGGTATTAATGTTTCTCCTAAGCTTTCAGACTTAACTAAATTAAACCACATCCCACTTCTAAAGAAAGTAGAAGGCAATCTGACTAGATGGAAATCTTTACCCATATCACTCATGGGAAGGGTCGCCACTATAAAAATGATGATCTTGCTAAAAATAAATTACTTATTTTTGATGATCCCTAACAAACCATCACAAGATTGGTTCAGATCTCTGGATTCATATATTTCCAAATTCCTTTGGAAAGATAAACCCCCGCGTATAAGCTTAAAAACGCTGCAAAGAACCAAGGATAGAGGAGGATTAGATCTGCCTAATTTTCACCAATACTTCTTAGCCAACAGGCTTCAGTTCATCTCAGAATGGTTAAAACATACCTTCTTAGATAAGCCCTGGCTAGATGTCGAACAGGCACTATGCAAGGATCTAGAGATTTCAGACCTACCATTTATTTATCCACCAGTGTGTGAATGTGAGAGTGAATGAATAGTGGTATTGTAAAGCGCTTTGGGTGCCTTGAAAAGCGCTATATAAATCCAATCCATTATTATTATTATTATTATTATTAGCTCAAACATCAAAAGACACGAATGCTTTAAAAGTATCAACATCAGCTTTTCTCTGACAGCATGGTGGGAGTTTCTAAAAATAACAGAGTCTTCATTAATCCCATGCAAACGTACACCTATCTGGAATAACCCTGACATATTACAAAACAATAATATGATTAATTTCCCAGAATGGAGTTGTAAAGGAATTAAATACTTAGAACATATATTAGAGGGAACAGAATTTTTTCCATTTGACAGACTAGTTGCACAATATGGGATCAACAAGACAAGATTTTTAGAATATCAACAAATTAAATCAATAGTAAAAAAGAAATTTAACCTCAGTCAAGGTGAACTACAAACACCACCAAGTGTGGCACATTTCCTTACTCTTAAATCCCCCAAATTATTATCTAAAATATACAGAACACTTTCTAAATTAGATGAATCAATATCCCTTCCTATTGCAAAGTGGGAAGCAGATTTATCAGTCAGCTTTGACCAAAACTTCTGGTCTCAGGTATGCTTAAAAACCTTTAAATTGATTAAAAATCCCAGTCTGCAATTAATACAATACAAAATACTACATAGAGTGCACTATACAGGTCATCGGATGTTCAAGATGGGCTTTACATCTTCCAACAACTGTTCACACTGTCAAGGCAATACACCAGACAATTACATTCACGCTCTTTGGTTCTGTCCACCAGTGCAGAAGTTTTGGCGCGAGATATGTGAAGACTTATCGAAGTGTCTGAAACGTAACATTCCAACTTCCCCCTTAGTGTGTTTGTTGGGCAGCTTAGATAATGTCACTTCAGAAAAGAATATAGCCCATATGGTTTTCACTGCCCTATGCATAGCCAAGAAAACGGTCCTCATGAACTGGAAAAATAAAAATAATCTTAATTCTAACCAATATAGAAATTATCTATTAGATTACATTAGTCTTGATACAGCCTCTGCCACCACATCAGATCAATTGCTCTGGGCTCCTTTGATCAGCTCCATCACCTAGTGGGGGTGGGGGGTCATAGTTTGGTCCCGCCTTCACTGTTGTGATTGGTGTGGGGGTAGGGACAGGCTTAGGGCGTCGGGGGGTTCCCCGGAGGCATCTTCCTTGGGGGGCTCAACCCGGGGTAGCGGTCATGTCCGGTTGGGGGCTCTTTTGGCTCTCGGGTGACTGTTTCCTTGTGGCTGCGTGCAGCGGGGCTAGGGGAGGGTCTGTGCTGACGGACGTGGATTACTAACCTGGTAGCCTGGCTGCCCCTGGGTGGGTCCGGGATGGGCGTGAGATTCTGGGGGCGCTCCGTCTCTGGGCTGGGGCCCTGGCCGGGCCTCGGGGCCTTGGGTCCTGGTTTGTGTGTTGCCGGGGTTGTGGGCGAGTGGGTGCATGGGGGCCCATCCCTGGCGCAGGGTGCCGCCGGTGCGTCGAGCCACCTGGGGGGCTCTTCAACTGGTGGGGGAGATTGTCACACCTTGCAGGAGCTTTCCTCTCCTCAGGAACTCTCTGCAGGAGGGGGAGATACAGGAGAGGTGGAGGAAGATCTCAGCCTGGGCGTCTATTGTCTCATGTAGTCTGGAAGATGAGTGGATGGTTCGGTGGGTGCAGTTTTCTCTGTGGTGGGGTTGGGTGGACAGTCCAGGGCTCTGTGGGGCCCGGGGGTGCTGCTGCACTGGGCCCCGGTCTGGATGGGCCTGGGCCCCCTTTCCCTGGCGGGTCGCGGAGTATGGGAGTGCCTACTGGGGTCAGCGGGGGAGCTGGCCCCAGGGAGGGGTCACCTGCCCCTCCCTTCCTTCCCTCCCCATCTCCAGCTGCCTCCCTCTTCCCGCTCCACCACAACCACCCACACATGCAGGGTCTTGGAGTAGGGGTATGTCACCAGGGTGCAGAGGAGGCTACCCCCCCCCCCCCCCCCCCCCCGTCCCCTTCTGGCTGCCTCTGCCTCAATTTTATCCCACAACTTAGACATTCACATTACTCACACTCTCATTACACATACATATAGGATCTTGGGGGTGGGCACGATACACGGAGTCCAAATTACCATCAGGGTGTACACCTCACCCCTGGCGTCGTTGCCCACCTCTCAATTTTAAATACACGTAGACATTGAAGGCTAGCAGGAGGGACTATGCGCTTACCTGCTGCTCTCTGGCAGGTAGCTCCATGCCCTCCTGGGTTTTAATTGCACCTTAGAACACACATGCATCAACACTACAATGAGCAGGTGGAGGGAGGTTTGGAGTCTTCTCCTGGTGTAAATTGGAGTTATCATCATGTAAGGGCTCTTCTTTACCGGCTTTGCTCTATTCCTCTTTACCCGTAAGACCCTCTCTGTACACTGATAATCAGGTGGTTCTTAACACACTCAAAATCTGGTTTCAGTTTAGACGTCACTTTAATTTTGTAATGCCGTCTTCCTCGGGTCCTCTAAGCAACAACCATTTGTTTCCCCCTTCACTTTTGGACTCGACATTGGACATCGACATTTTGGACTCTCAGTGTGGAGTGACAAGGGTATAAAACAGTTCAAACATTTATATGTGGATGGTGTTTTCGATAGTTTTCCCAACTTGTCTTCTCGTTATAATCTCCCTATTACCCATTTGTTTCGCTATTTTCAAATTCGAAATTTTGTTGCCAAGTGTTTCCCAAATTTCCCCTCTTTAGCTCCAGAACTGCAGTGGGAAACTACGTTATCATTTGTTCCTCATCACAGAGGAACCATTTCGAAACTCTATGATGCTATTCTGTCTTTTAGTAACCACTCTAATGTTAAGCTTAAGTGTACATGGGAAGGAGAACTGGGAATTCGAATACATGAGGAGTCTTGGGAACAGGCTATAACAAGGGTACGATCTTCCACCTCCTGTGCTCGTCTTGGACTTATTCAATTTAAGGTCATACACAGGGTGCATTTCTCTAAGTCTAGACTTTCTGAATTGTATCCAGAAGTGGAAAATAAATGTGATAAATGCCACGGTTCTCCTTGTCACCTTAGCCACATGTTTTTTCTGTGTCCTGAGCTACAAGGTTTCTGGACAGGGTATTTTGCTATTATGTCAACTGTTCTTGGGGTAACTCTTCATCCTTGTCCTCTGATTGCTGTATTTGGGATTCCTGTTCGCTCACTTACACTTGATTCCACACAAAAGGATATTATAGCCTTCACATCCCTATTAGCGAGACGTCTAACATTGTTGCATTGGAAGCCTGTTAAGTATCCTACTGTTTCCCGGTGGCTTAAAGATGTCATGTTTTTTTTAAAACTTGAAAAAATTAAATATACGTTGAGAGGTTGCACAGCCAAATTTTTTCACAAGTGGCAACCCTTTATCTCTTATTTTGCTAGTCTAGAGGTATTGCCTGTTTAAATCTACTTTTGTTACTGTTATATTCCTCTATGTTTGATGGTTGTGTTGATCTGTGTGGGACTGGGGGGGGGGGCGTTGTGTTTTTTTTTTTTCCATATATATATATATATATATATATATTTTTTTTTTTTGTTTACTTAGGAAAATGAAGAAAGGTTGATTGTATTTCGGTAACTGCACTCTAAGAAATGACACACTGATGTTGGTAGCATTATGTAAATGTTTTATGTTAAAACTAATGCCACCAATTGGTTTTTAACTTTAAACACAAGTATGTTGTTTTGAATTTAATTAACAACACAATATTTCAATACAACAAATTGCAGTAAATTAAATCCAACGTAAAAAGTTCATTTAAAATGAAGAGCACTTTAATTTAAAGAGGATTGTCCTAAGAGGCTCTCCGTACTTCTGAGTTTGCACATGTGCAGTGT
The DNA here is from genome assembly GCF_057382095.1 of Aulonocara sp. 'chitande type north' Nkhata Bay. Classification (NCBI taxonomy): domain Eukaryota; kingdom Metazoa; phylum Chordata; class Actinopteri; order Cichliformes; family Cichlidae; genus Aulonocara; species Aulonocara sp. 'chitande type north' Nkhata Bay. Next base: position 27,029,792 of record NC_141358.1, read on the forward strand.
AGAAGTTTGATCATCCGCCATTTTCAACTGAGACTTGCATGTGCTTAGTATCCTGGATAGGATCTATTGCCATCTGAGGATTATTTGGTAAGTACAACAATTTAAGTATGACAAATTTGATTAATGTATGCTAACTGATAAACTTCTGACACTTTCGGGAATACTTTTGCATTTTTTTTAAACAAATGATGCCTGGTAAATTTTTTAACACTTTAGCTTAAGAAGTGTTAGAAGTATGAAGACATTTAACAAATATTGTTGAACCTGCTTCGGTGTAATTTTCCAAAATCTTTTGCGATTCCTGTTAAGGTTAGACTTTCCTACTGAGACCGACAGTTTTAAAATTACTCCCAACATCTACTGCACCTGCTCCCTGACATCAGTAATGACCACTGGGAGCGCCAGCGATCCTGTAGTTTGAATAATGAAATGCATGTGTAGTGTATTTTAGAAACATGCATCAATTAAGTTGCTACGTTGTTTGAAAAAATTCAACTCCATGTTGATTTCTGGTTTAGTGTCAAACTCAGGGATTTAAGCGATTAACACTTTGATTTGTAAAGTATAAGACATGCGTTCATCTGTTGTCATTGAAGTGCAGAATAATGTGTAACACTGTTATATATATATATATATATATATATATATATATATATATATATATATATATAATGCATTTAACTCCTTGTATCAGTTTCCATTGGTTATCAAAGTAACAATTTGTGTGTTCCCTTTTCATTTTAGGTTGGTTAGCTAGTTCTGTCTCTCAATAGATGCAACAAAAGTGGCTCAGATGTGGTTGTAAGTATTTGAGGTATTAATGGAACGTGTACAACATAGATAAACAAATCTATGCTCTTTAAAAAAAAAACAGTTATTGATGATGATTAACAAACTTCTTTCATTTTTTTCCCTAGGTTTTAAATGTGGAAGTGCAGACAGTGTGCTGAAAGTGTTTTGACAAGGTACCAATTACTAAAGCATTACAGATTAAAGCATGGCCATTATGGTCAAAGACACTCATATCCATGCACATACTATGAATGCCCTTGTTCATTTAAAACATGGAATGCTCTCAAAACACATTTGAGTCGATGTCATATTGATTCTTCAAGTAGATCAGGAGAACCAGTTATCTTTACATGTTCCTTGTGTCCTGGAAGCGAACTGATATCAGTTAAAGAGTATTTCTCCCATATTAACAACCATCTCAAGTGTTTTGAGACAGTCACTTGTATCTTTCAAAACTGTTCATTTCAAACAAATATATATGGTACTTTCAAATCGCATAAGAATAGAAAACATGGAAATTGCACAGAAAAAGACTTTAAACCTGAAGTTTTGAAAGGGTTTGTAAATGAAGATCAGCTATCTGAGGAACACTTAACAGATGATAGAGAAAATCACTCTAACTCCAGTGGTCCTAGTTTTGTTGAAGCTGAAAATGAGAACTTGCAGGAAACCATAATTAGGAAATTTGCTGCTGTCTTGCTCAAATTAGAGATTTTTTCACATGTACCCAGCTCTGCCATTGATGAATTGTTGGAAGAATTACACTTCATTTTTACTTCTGCTGTAGTGCCCGTTTCAAACACAACCGCTGTTGAGGTATTCAGGAGGCACAAAGTTCAGGCTGACTTTCAAATAATTAATGAAGTTAACCTTGCCATTAATGCAAATAATCCTGTGGTGAAAGCTATAGCGAAGGGTGGTCCACTTTCCACCTCATTTAAACGTAAACAATATTATAAAGAATATTTTGAAGTGCTGGAACCTGTTGAGTATAAACTTGAAGCATATTCCAATAAGACTTTTCAGTATGTTCCCCTGCTGAAGTCTTTACATCAGTTACTTTGCCGTAAAGATATAATTGATAAGCTTGTTGACAACTACACAACCTGCCTTGAAAGTAATAACCAATACACTTGTTTTCAAGATGGTGAATATTACAAAATAAATCCTTTTTTTTCTAGTGAAGTTTTGCGGATCTCTCTGTGTTTATATGTAGATGATTTTGAAGTTTGCAATCCATTGGGAACATCACGCAAGAAACACAAGCTTTGTGCTGTGTACTGGACTTTTGGTAACTTGCCCCCTGGTAGCAGCTCAGCCCTTTCATCAATCTATTTAGCACTGCTGTGCAAAGTGGATTTTGTCAAAGAATACGGCTATCAAAAACTTTTTGAGCCACTGTTGCATGACCTAGTAACTTTAGAGCAGGAAGGGGTTTTCATTCCACAGCTTGGATCATTCATTAAAGGGACCGTTCAGTGCGTTATAGCTGATAATCTTGGGGCTCATGGCCTAGCTGGATTTATTGAGAGTTTCTCAGGAAAATATTTTTGCCGCTTTTGTACAGCTCAGCTTTCAGACATCCAGCAGCTCGAGGTGAAATCAGGAGCCTTTGACCGTAGGACCAAGGAGGTTCATCAGTTGCACATTAAAACCTGTGAGGAAAAAGGGGTAAGCTGCTTTGGTGTAAGGACAGGATGTGTTTTAACTAAGAGCTTATCTCACTTTAATGTGATAAGTGGATACCCACCTGACATTGTCCATGATCTATTCGAAGGCATAGTTCCCGTTGAACTGGCAAAGTGCATTGCAGTGCTAATATCTAAAAAGTTATTTACTCTTCAACATCTGAATAATCTCATACTGTCTTTTCCCTACAAATGTGGGGATAAAACTAACCGTCCTCACATGTTACCCAAAAACCTGCAGCAGAAGCACACAATTGGTGGGAATGCACATGAAAATTGGTGCCTTCTTCGGTTACTTCCACTAATTGTTGGAAAACTTGTTCCTATTGAATAACCTGCATGGCAGGTGATATTGTATTTGAAAGATATTGCAGATTTGGTTGTGGCAAATGTTCATACTTTAGAATCTATTGCATATCTGGAATGCACAATCTCAGATCATCGTAAATGCTACCAAGCACTCTTTCCTGATCAAAGGTTGTTGCCAAAACATCATTTTCTGGAGCACTATCCTGAAATGATTAAATGTTTTGGTCCTCTTGTATCATTATGGACTATGCGGTTCGAGGCCAAACATAGCTTTTTTAAGCAGGTTGTTAGGCACATACATAATTTCAGAAATGTAACATTTACACTGGCAAACAAGCATCAGCTAATGGTTGCTTATAATTTGCTTCGCCCTGACAACGAGAAGTCTTCATTGGAAGTTTTGCAAACCTCAAGAGTCTCAATTGATATCCTTCATGATGATGTTGTGAACTCGCTTGTACAGAAGCACCCAGAAATCTCTGAAATAAACCTGGCCCAAAGTGTCACTGTCAATGGCATCAGATATAAAAAGGGCATGATAGTTGTGCATGGATCCTGTGGTGGTCTTCCGGGATTTTCAGAAATAATGCAGTTGTGCATTATTAAAGACGAGTTGACTCTTATTGTTAAAAAACTCAACTCCTATCACTGCAAATTCCTTGTAGCTTGACAAGATTTATTGTCTTAATTTTAGCCAGATTATCTTGTCCATCTTGTTTTGAACATTACAAGCTAGTTTCCAGTCTCATGTGTTAGATGATTAGACTTGTTTCAAGTATATATTACTTTTTTTCCTTAGTTAGTCTGTATATCTAAAAATGAACCATTTTACATTTATTTCAAGCAAAAATAGCTTTTAGATAGAGTGTAAAACAAAAATTATCTCAAAATAAGAAACATTCACCTTTTTCCTTGAAATAAGAAAGTCACTCATTGGAAGGTATTTATTTCAGGTTTTTAAAGAAAGGACATCTTCAAGGTTATATTTTGTCATAACATAGACACTGTTTCTGAAATTGACTGGGTAATATGACGTAAAATCAAGTAGGTCTTCAACATCAGTCAGTTCAGTTGCTTGGGCAAGGTTGGGAATTGCAATTTCATAGGCAAGAAAGTCTTTGTTGAAACCCAAGGTTTCATACACCTGGTATTCAAAACAATAAAGTACACTATTAACAATAAAAATGTTTTTTACAAGTCCAAAGATAGGGTTTAAACCATTTGCTGAAATGAGTATAAGAGACCTGTCACAGATGTATTTGTTTCCATGTAAAATAAGCCACTTTACTCTAACGGCATGATGTATAGCATCTTCAATCCCCAAAAACTCTACAACCTTTGATTGCAAATGGTCCATATTAGCAACCTCTGATACAGGACCTAGTTCTTTCTCATTTACAAATATCGGATGCTCAGTTCCTGCTTCACTTTGGCAACACTCCAGCAGCTGATTGTGGTTTACAAGAGACTTGCACACATTCTTAAAGTTTAATTTGGATGACCATTGTTTAAAAAAACTGTGTTTAGACTCGAATCTCATGCACATATGACGTATTACAGGTCCCAGGGCAATAATTTGAGAGGGAAGATGCAGCATGTAATGTTGCTTTGGTATTACATTTTTTTCTGGGAATAGTTGCCTGAATTGTTTAAGATGATCTTCTATCATTTTTTTTAGTTTGGACACAGTTTGTAAAGACACAACTGGGGCAAAAAGTATTTTAACAATTTCAATTAAATCCAAAATAAACTGGATAAAGGGATTTTTCTCTACAACACTGTACAATAAGAATGGCAAAATCTTGATCAATATAAACATTTGTCCAGAGGATTGTTTGAGTCTGTTGTCACTTGAAGCTAAAGTAGCAATACTAATTGGTGAAGGCTTGTCACGTATGTCCACTGATGAAAAAGGAAAGTTCTGCATGGCAGAATTAAACAAGTCCAAATCCAAATTTCCAGATAAAACAAGGTATTTCAACACACACTTAATTTCCATTGGTGCCACTCCTTCAAGAATTACATGCATAATATCCTGTGGCATCTGCTCTATGAGATTAAAACCTGGGAAATCAACTAATTTGCTTTGTCTATTTATGCCAAAAGTCGTTTTGAGCGAGGATTTCAAAAATTCGGTAGTTGCCCTTTCTATTTCAATGCACTGCCTAATGTGTCCGTCCAATGTCCGTCTGGTGAAACTATGTTCATTGAAATTTTCTTGCATTTCATCAAAAGTACACTCACAATGACGACATTTGCTATACGCAAAACCAACTCCTTCCTTAAATCCTGCAAGCTCATGCTGGGCAAGAGTGTCTGCACACACAGCAACAACTGCTCCGTTTAAATAAAATTCCCCATTGACAGTGTTAATCATAACACCATCGTACAGTAACTTCAAGTCCTCATTGATTCTCCGCAGTATTATATCTACCCCCCACTCATCTATGTCCCTAGACTTTGCGATTGCGAGAAGTCTGATGGAAGCCAACTTTGATCTAAACTTAGGGTCTATGTTGCCTAAGGTGTAATAAAACATTAGTAGTTTATTTACACTCGCACGTGACCCTAGAGGGTTACACATTTCTATCTCATCAGAATAGAGTATCAGTTGTAAAGCAGAGTTCTTCTTTGAAAACAGTGGGTGGGTTTTGAAAATAATTCCATCATTAATGTCATACAAAAAACTGGCGTTGGGGCAACTCTGAGGTCCAGCACTGAGCATGTCAAATAGTCTTGAATTGGATAATAGCTGTTTCAAACTTTCAATCAAAGGAATGTAGTAGAAAGACTTGTTTTTGATTGCAAGAACTCTCGATTCTCCCTTTTTAACTCTACAGGCATAATTGGAAATGATGATCTCCTCAGGTGTGACAGGTTTGAAATGCATCTGTGTTACACGGTCCTGTAGGTTTGAAGCTGCACATATGGGAAAGGGATCCTGAAAGTTGTCCAGTGTTGAAAGAACTTCTTGTTGTAAAGGTCCATTGCTGTCAGGTTGCCTTTCAAGGATGGTCTTTATTTTTCCCCTCAAGGACGTCAGAAGAGCTGTTTGATACTGTTGGACACCAAGGACAATGTTGTTGACACTCCTCTGATGGGGGAAAAAAAACCACATCAGAGACATGAAAGCGTAAATAGAAAATATAACAGAAGCAAAATGCAACTCTATTTCTTTAGCTCAAATTAATGAGCCACTGAATGTTGTAATTTACCAGTGGAGCAGTAGAAGAAGAAATCAGCCAATAATTGGCATTGTTTTGCATGACATGCCACATGCATGACTCACGTGGCACAAACACATTGCACCGAGCAAGATGGAGGAGCATGAAAGGTTACAACAGAAAAAGTGAACAAATGATTACCTCATTTATTTTTTTTATGTAATTCTACTTCATTTGTCTTTTATGCCTAAAAGTGAACACATTTTACACTGTTAAGCCTATTTTAAACTGTTGAGTGTGCCCAGAGTTACATACATTGCAGTGAACTGCACAACTCTTGTGCTTAACTTCTTCGTAATGTACATTTGTTCTTAATAACTTATATAGGTGAAAGTAATAGCTGAATAAAACCAGCGATGAAAAACAATCAATTAATTGCAAAGATAGTGGACAGATTATGAAAAAAAAATCATTAGTTGCAGCCTTACATTGAACCAGACTTATTAACAAGTTAACAATGACACCCCCATAATATCAGATGAAGCAGTACCTGTGATAGGTGGCATTGCTCCCGCACACCAATAGCAAATGCAGCTGCACATCTGGCAAGATCAACAGTTTCTCTTTTACCCTACAGGACAAAAAGAAAAACAATTGTGTAAGAAAAATGACTCACTCAGAATGTGTTTCAAATTCCACCAGATGCAAAACAAAACAAAGAAATATTCCAAACTGTTGTACATTTTTGCTATTAAAAGATTCATACTACAATGGATAGCTAATGAAGCTGCAAATGTTATGAACAATTTAAGAGTTATTTAATGAAACTTAACCAATCTTTATGGAATCTACTCTGAAGTTAACTGAAAGAAAAATTTGAAAGCTGCTTGGTTCATGGAGCATCTAACAACAACCAAGGCAGGTACACAACACTGGTAAATAAGTTTATTTATTATGTTTAAGTATGGTAACTAAGCCTACATTGTTGTGCAAGCCTGAATTTCAGCGGATTCATGCATTTGAAATTCAGCACTGGCCTTCATACCTATTAAAATATTCTAATCAAGTAGTTTATCTTAGAAAACACATAACTTTAAAACTATAATTTTCACTTGAACTGAGTACATTTTCTCTAGTTAGGCTTTACTATGGTTTTACTAAAGCTGAATTGGGGTAACTGTGCTTGGTTAAGGTTAAACAACACACATACATTTAAAAATTCGCGCGCGTACACACAGAAACACATAAAGTACATTACCTGATTCTGACGAGGTGTTTGAAGCTCAGCCGCGTCTTGCTCCATCACGTTCTGACTTTCCTGTTGCTCCTCCTCCAACACCTCCGATGTTACTGGGGGGTCTAGTGGTGGTGGCTCTACTTCAGTGCCATTGCCATTGCTAACAGTTTGTCTGGGTTCGGCAGTATAGTCGGCAAAAATGGCTGTACCAAAATTTTCGCCTCCTAATACATTTGCATCGGATGAAGCTGTCAGCCATCCTGTAGGCGGGTTCCCAGTGGAGATGTATTGTGGATGTGTGCGTCTGAGATGGTGGTAAAACGAGTTGAAAACACGGTAATCCTCGGCGCATCCATCGACTCCACAAATGACACGGAAATCTGGACTGCGACTGTGTGCAGTATTAATGTGACTTAAGAGAGACTTCAATGTTAACGCCACAAAGACGAAGCAAATCACACACCTCCAACAGGCCATTGTATTAGACTAAAGTCAAGCAAAAAATATGTTGCAGTGTGGAGCTGTTGCCGCGCTAGTTTGGGAAATACCAAGTTCATGGGGGGAGGGGGGTATTACAAACTGGAGCTGTAAAAACAAAAAATGGTCACAAATAAGGTAAAATGAAATAACACCTATAAGAGTTTATTTTAAATCAATGAAGAAGAAATTTACCTATCATACTGACTGTGTTTTATGAACGTACAAACCACTAAATTGTATATAGAAGCAAAAATTGAGATGTGCACCCCCCTTCGTGTTCCATGTTAGTTGTTACCCAACTCCGTTTGAATTTGGAGTCACAGGAATCTTCTGCACCTGAGCATTGAAAGAAAAACTGTGAGAGAAAACTTCGTCAAGAAAGAGAGGTAAGCAATTTTAATTTTTCGAATGTAAGTAGTGTGTAGTCTAATCACTATTTTAAAGTCAAGCGGACAGAATAATAAATTTAATTTGAGCGCGGGAAGGAGTAATGTAGCATGCTAACGGATGCTAGCGTTAGCTTAGCAGCCCTCGCATGTGGTTCAGAGAACATTATTTAGTGAAGTATCTACTGTAATGTTGTGAGAATTCCTAGCTATGCTATTTATAAGGGGCAGTATTAGCCGTTTGTATTAACTTAAGTTAATAGGCACACTGAGAATTTCTTTCAATTAGCAAGAGAGCTAATTAACCACATTCAGGGTTTTCCAATTGTCTTTGACTGATTTACTAGCTGCTTGAATTCCCTCACAAGGTGTGGGTTTAAATTAATATCCATCCATCCATCCATTCGCTTCCGCTTATCCTTTTCAGGGTCGCGGGGGGCGCTGGGAGCCCTATGACAGCTCCCAGCTGTCATAGGGCGAAAGGCGGGGTGCACCCTGGACAGGTCGCCAGTCTGTCACAGGGCTAACACACAGGGACAGACAACCATTCGCACTCACATTCACACCTAGTGACAATTTGGATTATCCAATTAACCTATCCCCACAAGCTGCATGTCTTTGGACGGTGGGAGGAAGCCGGAGTACCCGGAGAGAACCCACGCAAACACGGGGAGAACATGCAGACTCCACACAGAAAGACCCCGGCCTGATGGTGGAATTGAACTCAGGACCTTCTTGCTGTGCGGCAACAGTGCTAACCACCGTGCCACCGTGCTGCCCACGACTTGATATTAATTGGATTTATTAAAGTGGGCTCAAAACAGTGTTATTCAGGAATCAGGCTGGTTGGTAAAACAAGTAGCGCTGTGTATCGATTCAAAATTGAAACAGAAGATGGCAGCACTGTATGTGCAAGGATGCCAGCTGCCGTTAAACCCCGAAGAAGAAGAAGAAGCTGTATCCCAGAATTCATAGCGCGGCCTAGCTCAGTTTCCAAAAATGAGCTAGTTAGTTTTAAAATTTCTCTTATTACTCTTTCTAGGTCACAAAATAAACGTTTAACATATTTTCAGGCGAGAATGTAGCCGTGTAAACTTCAAATATCTGGACAGTTTATCAAGACACCACATATTTTCAAAAGCGCTCCGACGTTTTCGGAGACGTCTGTTACCCACTAGCTCGATAGCTAGCCGGGGTTTAACGCTCACTAGAGCCGTGAGAACACCGGACTCCGGGCGAACCATTTTCAAAACCACCGCCGTCTTTCTTTTTTTTTTTTTTTTTTTTGCCTGTCCCATTTGGTTCTTTAGCCATCAGAATTGTTGTCTGAAGACCAACAAGGATACCCAATGGATTTACTTTGCCAAATGGATCATCGTGGCATTGCCGTATTGGTCCATTTGGTCGATCTTTGTTTTTATTATTTATTATATTTTATTTTCAGATGTTACAGACGGGACAGACATGAGTGAGGGATAGGAAAGGGAGAAAGAAAGAGGAAGGAAAGGAAAAACAGAAGGGGAGAGGGACAGTGAGAAAGGGGGGGAGAAAAAAAAATAAAAATCTCCTGGATCACCTGTTGAGAGAAGAATAGAAAACAAGCAGAAAAAAAACAAAGCAACATACTAAACACAACACCATCGCATTAATCTAGCTAAGTGTAAACAGCAGTAAATACTAAATATTCAATGTTGTTGTGCAGCACGCAGGACAGATGTGCTTCGAAGTAGCAGCCAAGAAAGGTGTAATTTGGGTCTACGAGCAGTGAACACCCGTGTGCATACCTGTGTGGATCAGCGTGCTTGTATTCCAAAGGTTTCTCCATGTAATGATCTGCTAGGGAGTGTGGGGGGGCCACAGCCCCGTCCTCCGGGGTGTGAAGCGGGTATGGAGGAGATCAAAACTCCAGACATCCAGAGGCCCCCAGAACACAAGAGACCATGGAAGACCAACAGAGGGGCAGCCGCGCCACTGTTCCAGTAAGAGCTGAGGAGAGTCCCAGATGAGGGCTCACTCAGCAGCCGCGGAGCAGAAGCCAGGGGGAGTTGCAGTGACGCGCCCATGAGCTCCGCCGGCCCCCAGCTGTGCCTGAGTGACCGAGCCCCAGGCCGAGAGGCCGGGGGCACCCCACCTCCGAAGGGGCCCAAGCGAGCCCCAGGCTCCAGGCCCCGATAAGCGGCCGCCAAGGAGTGAGCCGGTGTGTACCTGGACGCCCACCCCCAGACACAAAGAACCACCAACGCACCGACACCTGAGGGAGTCCGCCACTGGCAGGGGAAGTGGTGGTGGGCGGAGATAGGCCTCCAAACCTTGGAGGGCCTGAGGTGTCCCCAGAGAGGTGGCGTCTGATACCCAACCTGACATATAGACACAGACATACAGGCACACACAGACACAAACATCCATTTCCCCCCCCCCCCCCCCCCATGCTCTCATATGCACTCACTCCACACTCAACCAACGTGGAGACAGACATAAAGAGACGCTGTACACATGATCACACTCCCCAAGCGTACTCTACAAACCGGGTCTAGGTACCCTTGCCCCTGGAGGGGGGAACTGCACCCAGACCCAGGTGGTGTTACCCTTTTCCCTGCGGTGGGGAGAAGCAGACCACCCCGACTCCGTAGCAGCAGGGAGGCCCCACACCCCAAACCGCAGTCGGACGGCCAACTCCTCCTAGCCCTCCCGCTCCAGCAGGCCGCAGAGAACGGGGGTGGGAGAAGACTCCAAACCTCACTCCACCCGCTCATTGTAGTGTTGATGCATGTGTGTTCTAAGGTGCAATTAAAACCCAGGAGGGCATGGAGCTACCTGCCAAGGAGCAGCAGGTAAGCGCATAGTCCCTCCTGCTAGCCCTCAATGTCTAAGTGTATTTAAAATTGAGAGGTGGGCAACGACGCCAGGGGTGAGGTGTACACCCTGATGGTAATTTGGACTCCGTGATTGTGCCCACCCCCAAGATCCTATATGTATGTGTAATGAGAGTGTGAATAATGTGAATGTCTAAGTTGTGGGATAAAATTGAGGCAGAGGCAGCTAGAAGGGGACAGGGGGGGTAGCCTCCTCTGCACCCTGGTGACATACCCCTACTCCAAGGCCCTGCATGTGTGGGTGGTTGTGGTGGAGCGGGAAGAGGGAGGCAGCTGGAGATGGGGAGGGAATGAAGGGAGGGGCAGGTAACCCCTCCCTGGGGCCAGCTCCCCCGCTGACCCCAGTAGGCACTCCCATACTCCGCGACCCGCCAGGGAAAGGGGGCCCAGGCCCATCCAGACCGGGGCCCAGTGCAGCAGCGCCCCCCGGCCCCACAGAGCCCGGGACTGTCCACCCAACCCCACCACAGAGAAAACTGCACCCACCCCATCATCCACTCATCTTCCAGACTACATAAGACAGTAAACGCCCAGGCTGAGATCTTCCTCCACCTCTCCTGTATCTCCCCCTCCTGCAGAGAGAGTTCCTGAAGAGAGGAAAGTTCCTGCAAGATGTGACCATCTCCCCCACCAGTTGAAGAGCCCCCCAGGCGGCTCGACGCACCGGCGGCACCCTGCTCCAGGGCTGGGCCCCCATGCACCCACCCGCCCACAACCCCGGCAACACACCAACCAGGACCCAAGCCCCCAAGGCCCGGCCCGGGCCCCAGCCCAGAGACGGAGCACCCCCAGAACCCCACGCCCATCCCGGACCCACCCAGGGCCAGCCAGGCTACCAGGTCAGTAACCCACGTCCGTCAGCACAGACCCTCCCCTAGCCCCGCTGCACGCAGCCGCGAGGAAACAGTCACCTGAGAGCCAACAGAGCCCCCAACCGGACATGACCGCTACCCCGGGTTGAGCCCCCCAAGGAAGATGCCTCCGGTGAACCCCCCGACGCCCTAAGCCTGTCCCTACCCCCACACCAATCACAACAGTGAAGGCGGGACCAAACTATGACCCCCCACCCCCACTAGGTGATGGAGCTGATAAAAGGAGCCCAGAGCAATTGATCTGATGTGGTGGCAGAGGCTGTATCAAGACTAATGTAATCTAATAGATAATTTCTATATTGGTTAGAATTAAGATTATTTTTATTTTTCCAGTTCATGAGGACTGTTTTCTTGGCTATGCATAGGGCAGTGAAATGGGCTATATTCTTTTCTGAAGTGACATTATCTAAGCTGCCCAGTAAACACACTAAGGGGGAAGTTGGAATGTTACATTTCAGACACTTTGATAAGTCTTCACATATCTCGCGCCAAAACTTTTGCACTGGTGGACAGAACCAAAGAGCGTGGATGTAATTGTCTGGTGTATTGCCTTGACAGTGTGAGCAGTTGTTGGAAGATGTAAAGCCCATCTTGAACATCCGATGACCTGTATAGTGCACTCTATGTAGTATTTTGTATTGTATTAATTGCAGACTGGGTTTTTTAATTAATTTAAAGGTTTTTAAGCAAATCTGAGACCAGAAGTTTTGGTCTAAGCTGACTGATAAATCTGCTTCCCACTTTGCAATAGGAAGGGATATTGATTCATCTAATTTAGAAAGTGTTCTGTATATTTTAGATAATAATTTGGGGGATTTAAGAGTAAGAAAATGTGCCACACTTGGTGGTGTTTGTAATTCAACTTGACTGAGGTTAAATTTTTTTTTTACTATGGATTTAATTTGTTGATATTCTAAAAATCTTGTCTTGTTGATCCCATATTGTGCAACTAGTCTGTCAAATGGAATAAATTCTGTTCCCTCTAATATATGTTCTAAGTATTTAATTCCTTTACAACTCCATTCTGGGAAATTAATCATATTATTGTTTTGTAATATGTCAGGGTTATTCTAGATAGGTGTACGTTTGCATGGGATTAATGAAGACTCTGTTATTTTTAGAAACTCCCACCATGCTGTCAGAGAAAAGCTGATGTTGATACTTTTAAAGCATTCGTGTCTTTTGATGTTTGAGCTAATAATAATAATAATAATAATAATGGATTGGATTTATATAGTGCTTTTCAAGGCACCCAAAGCGCTTTACAATACCACTATTCATTCACTCTCACATTCACACACTGGTGGATAAATAAATGGTAGGTCTGAAATCTCTAGATCCTTGCATAGTGCCTGTTCGACATCTAGCCAGGGCTTATCTAAGAAGGTATGTTTTAACCATTCTGAGATGAACTGAAGCCTGTTGGCTAAGAAGTATTGGTGAAAATTAGGCAGATCTAATCCTCCTCTATCCTTGGTTCTTTGTAGCGTTTTTAAGCTGATACGCGGGGGTTTATCTTTCCAAAGGAATTTAGAAATATATGAATCCAGAGATCTGAACCAATCTTGTGATGGTTTGTTAGGGATCATCGAAAATAAGTAATTTATTTTTGGCAAGATCATCATTTTTATAGTGGCGACCCTTCCCATGAGTGATATGGGTAAAGATTTCCATCTAGTCAGATCGCCTTCTACTTTCTTTAGAAGTGGGATGTGGTTTAATTTAGTTAAGTCTGAAAGCTTAGGAGAGACATTAATACCTAAATATTTAATATTTCCGGATTGCAGTGGGGCAGAGGAAGAATTATGGAAGGAGCAGTTAATGGGGAGAACTGTAGATTTTGGCCAGTTAATTGAATAATCTGAAACTCTTGAAAACCAGTTTATTAAAGTAGTTACCTCAGAGAGGTTGGTTTGTGTGTTTTGCAGAAAAAGCAACACATCATCCGCATAGAGACTGATTTTATGTTCTATGTTCTTACATTTAATGCCCTTAATTGTTGTAGCCTGTCTAAATGCTGCTGCTAGAGGTTCGATAAAAATTGCAAAAAGTGAAGGGGAGAGTGGGCATCCCTGTCTGGTGCCCCTCAGGAGACAGAAGCTGGAGGATGTCTGGTCATTTGTTCTGATACGAGCTGTTGGGGAATTGTATAATATTCTTATCCAGTTTATGAAAGAGTTTCCAAAACCAAATTTGTGTAAAGTTGCGAATAAAAATTTCCAGTTAACTCTGTCAAATGCTTTTTCTGCATCTAGAGATAATATTATGGTTTCGATGTTTTTATCGTATGAGTAGTCTATTAAATTAAGTAATCTACGAGTGTTTGTTGAGGAGTGCCGACCTTTTATGAAACCAGTTTGGTCAGGATGAATTAAGAGGGGGGTCATTTTCTCTAATCTCTTTGAAAGAGCTTTGCAGATTATTTTAAGGTCTACATTTAAAAGAGAAATTGGACGATAGCTTGAGGGAAATAAAGGGTCTTTGCCTGGTTTTAGCAGGAGACTAATGTTGGCAGAATTCATATTTGGTGGTAGTCTGCCATTTTCCTCGATTTCCTGCAACATGCCGTGGAATACTGGTGCCAAAATTGTCCAGAATTCTTTGTAGAATTCTGCAGGGAAGCCGTCTAGACCTGGAGCCTTATTATTGGGCATACTTATCAGGGCTTCCTGGAGTTCACTTGGCGTCAGTGGCGAATCCAGTTCCATTGCTTGACTGTCTAGTAATTTTAGAAGAGTTACGTTGTCAAGAAACAGATCAATTTCATTTTTAGATGGGTTTATTTGTGGTGAGTATAAAGTTTCATAGAAATCCCTAAAAATGTTGTTTATTATTCCAGGATCATATGTTGTGTTCCCCGATAAATCTTTAGCAGCACATATAGTTGTTTTTTCTTTATTTATTTTTAGCTGGTTAGCTAGAAATCGACCTGATTTGTTACTGTGTTCAAAATTCTGCAAGCGTAGTCTTTGTATAAGGAATTGTGTTTTTTTATTAATAATTTCATTTAATTCTAGTTTTGTTTTGCATATTTTGTTCAATGTTTCCTGATCTTGGTTGCACGCGTAGGCTTCTTCTAGTGATTTGATGTTTTTTTCTAATTCCTGAATATTTTTGTTTTCTTCTTTCTTTTTGTGTGATGAGAAAGAAATTATTTTACCTCTCATCACAGCTTTCCCTGCTTCCCATAGAACAGAAGCAGATATTCCGGGAGTGTCATTAAAGTCTAAATATGACGTCCATTCCTTTTTAAAATATTTAATAAAGTCTTCCTCTTTAAGCAATGATGTATTAAATCTCCAGCTTTTACTTGGCGTAGTGTTATTCTTGTGCATTAGTGTTAAAGATACAGGAGCATGATCGCTGACAGCTATAGGATGAATCTCAGTGTCTGAAATGTCACACAGCAGTGAGCTGCTGACCAAAAAATAATCCAGACGAGAGTAGGAGTGATGAACATGCGAGAAAAAAGTATATTCCTTACTGGTGGGGTGAAGAGAGCGCCATGCATCGCAAAGACCAAAGTCGCTCATATACTGTTTGATTATATTTGTGGATTGCCAATTGCGCTGAGTTCCTGTTGTGTTGAGCCTATCCATTTCTTCATTTAGTCCAAGGTTGAGGTCACCGCCAAGAATGAGTGTGCAATCAAGGTGTTCAGAGAGTGCACTAAAAAATCCGTGGAAGAATGAGGGTTCATCAACATTTGGACCGTATATACTTACAATACATAGTTTTTTGTTCAATATTGATAGTTTAATAATTAGAAATCTACCCTCTGGATCTATAACTGTATCGAGTACTGTAAAATTAACATTTTTATGTATTAAAATTGCTACTCCCCGTTGTCTAGAATTATAACAGGCTGCAAACACGTTAGGAGACTCAGGTGTTTTAAGTTCGTTTAAACCTGTGACAGGTTTATGAGTTTCTTGTAATAAAACAACATCTGCCTGTAGTTTTTTAAGCTGGTTAAATATCTTTAACCTCTTTCCTCTGGTGCCAGCTCCATTTACATTCCATGTGACAAACCTCAGCATGCCCATAATTGTGTGTGTATGTCTAATGATGTACGCTGGGTGTTTCGTTTAGACAGGTGGAGAGAATGTGGAAACATCCCTTGTTTGTAAATAGAAAGAGAAAAAGAAGTGTGGTGAGAGGCTCCATAAGTCTGACTATGTGTGTGAATATTCACTAATATGAACAAGCGTGGCTTGCTTATGTGTCCTGCAAGTCTGTGCGTGCTGTGCGGCTGTTGTAAATGTGCTGCCGTTGAGCTGATGTGTTTGCGTGATCGTGGTGTGAAAATATGGAGAAATAGAGGGTGTTGTTTGTAGGTGAGTGGGGAAGTAGGTGACCACAGCAGTGAAAGACAAGAGAAAGAAAGAAACCACATGAACTGTGAGCAACAACAACAAAAAAGAAACGAAACGGAAACATTCCAATTAAAGTAATGACGGAGGGTGACGGTGTTATATCTGCTATGACATCATATTGATATTACTAGGTTAAACCCATGTTAAAGGGGAAAGTGTGAATGAATAAGAAAAGAGTGTAGCGGGTTCTTATCTGGAGTGCAGTCAATATAACCACGGTGTGGTGCCGGGGTCGCGGTAGAGCTGTCCGTCCACGTAGAGCCGGTCCACGGACCACCGCCGTCTTTCACTACTCAGGTGAACATGATATATAAGTCACTTAAATAACTTAAAAATGTTATTGTTTGGCTTTTTTCAGTATTTTATTTGTTCCTGAGTAAATCGGTTTGGCTGAGATTAAAGTTATAGTTTTTACACAGCTGAATAAACGTCAAGCAGACAACTGATTATCAGAAGTGTGAGATGCTGGAGAATATACGCCGGTGTCCTTTTATATTTTAGATAGCAATGAGCAATCTGCAAATTTCTTTAAAATAAACTATCATCTTGCCTTTATTTTTAGTTAGCACATACCTTAAACACTTAAAGCTATAAGCTAATGATCGTTATGTAAGAGCAGATACTGCTGGTGCAATAAGCTGTACATTTTACGTCCAATGGATGCATGATCTGGCAGCCCTAGTCAGCATAATCTTATTGATGAAATTCAATGACACAAATCTGGGTGAGTAAAAGTTCACCGGGCAATATTGTATAACCCTTTCAGACCTCAGCCGGGCTGTCTGGACATTTCTTTTCTATAATAGCTTTAAAAAGGGTAAAAATGTTGAACAATCAAAACGATTCTTTGACGTGAATCAATTTGATTCTCACGGGACTCAATTAAGATTCAACTTTTCAAATGTTTTTAACATAACACTAATTGTAAACATTTGTCTTGCAGGTGACTGAGCAATGGAGAAGCTGGATGATGTAACAGTATCTGTCCTTAAACGTTATATTTGATAATATATTTGTGTGTGTGTGTGTGTGTGTGTGTGTATATATATATATATATATATATATTAAAAAAACAGTTATGTTTGTGCAGTTATGTGCTTGCACAGTTTAACTGGTGTTTGTCTTTTTGTTAGCTGCAAGCATTGACGAGCGCATGCTTTTAACATTGACCCGTGATGATCTGAGGGACCTTTTTTCTGGGCCTGAGCACTTTCTCAGAAGAAAACATGTGTGGTCAATAATTCATCCTGAGGTATTATGTAAAAAATATTTAGTTCAACTAATCTCCAGAAAGTATGCTTTTATTTTAGCAGTACTTGACATTTTTATTTTCTCACCCTAAACCAGGAAGACCATCCGCTACCACAGAAACCTGAAACAACTTCTTCACCCAGGGTAGTTGCAACAGGCCCTCCAACTGCTGATGCTAATGTAAGCCAGCTGAAAACCTTGCAGCTCCCCAGTCCTCCGGAATATGTTCTGTACACCGACAGTGAGTTGGAGCAATGCCGAAAGAGTTACCTGGAGTTGGCCTGCTCCGGCAGGGAACAGGCATGCGTCATGTCAAAAGAACTGAGATGCAGATTGGTGAGAAATACAATCAGAAGTATGGTGTCCCTTTTGAGAGCAAGCCAAGGCCAAATGGAGCGATACCCCTCTAAGACCGAAATCACTGCAATGGCTAAAAAAGTTGTGGAATATTATCCTATGCTGCAGGATAATGATGCAAGCGTAAAACACGTAAGTTCTTGTATTTGTGTCTCATATATAAATCATTTTGTTTTGTTCAGGGGGCATGATATATATGTATTTTCACCAGGAGAGCATTAATGCCAAGTTACAAAAAAGGCTGCAAAATATGAAAACCCCAGTAAAAAGGCAAGGACCAACAGGGACGGGAGAGGGGACGGCCCAAGAGAAGGCTCACTGACCTCTACCCAAGGGATGAAGAAGCTGATGATGAAGATGCTGATCGCAGTTCTTCCAGTGGTGCATCTACTCTGTTATCACCTGTCAGAAATTCTGACAATGCCTCCACTTCATGTGAGTACTAGTAATTTTGTAAAATGGTTATCAACACACAGCCAGTAGTAGCTTCCAAAAAATGATGGCGGCGCGTGCACACGCAGCGGCTTCTCTCTCTCCCAAACAAACTACTTTTTCGTGTTTTTCGTCCTGTAAGTTGCAGTGTTTTTGTAAGACTTTGTCGCGTCTATCTGTGTGCAAGCGAGGATATGCCCGAACACTTCTTCTCGACATCGGCAGAAACAAACTTTTTAAGTTAAACTCTGTGGACACCGAGAAGCTGAAAGATCTGGGTCTGCTCCGAAGGCCTACTAAATCACCGACCCCCACTCCCGCACTTCGCCCACAATGGATGCGCCTCAAGCGGTGTGAGAGGAAGCAGAAGAGGGGTAAGCGCGGTGGCATCCGAGCTAGGCTAGCGGCTAGCCCACACAAACCCGCCATCCCCTCTATCGTTCTGGCCAACGTACGCTCGCTAGAAAATAAACTGGACGACATCCGACTGCTACGTTCATCTCAAAGGAATGTAAAGGACTGCTGTGCTTTTGTGTTCACGGAAACATGGCTCAGCGACAGTGTCCCGGACCGCGCCATTCAGCTCGACCAGCTAACATGCTACCGTGCTGACAGAGTCATCGTCGCGGGAGGTAAGACCCGCGGGGGAGGACTTTGTGTTTACATCAATGATGCCTGGTGTCGCGATGCTGTTGCGGTCTGCAAACACTGCTCACCAGTGCTGGAGTTAATGGTCATTAAGTGCCGGCCATTCTATCTACCGAGGGAATATACAGCCATACTACTGTGCGCTGTGTACCTCCCTCCCTCCTCCAATGTCAACAACAGGAATGAGGCACTGAATGAACTGTACCAGCACATCAGTGAGCAGCAGACAGCCCATCCTGATGCTTTTCTCATCCTGGCTGGGGATTTCAATCATGCAGACTTAAAGTGCGTGTTTCCAAAAATACAACAACACATTGACTTTCCAACAAGGGGAAATAACACACTGGACTTTGTTTACACCACCCAGAGAGGAGCTTACAAAGCTTTTCCCCTCCCCCACCTCGGCGCCTCAGACCATATCACTGTCATGCTAATGCCTGCCTACAGACCGCTCGTTAAAGTCACCAAACCGGTTCGTAAGCAGATAAAAGTGTGGCCAGAAGGGTCTTCAGAGGCTTTACAGGACTGCTTCAACACCACAGACTGGAACATGTTTAAGCAGGCTGCCACCTATAACAACACCACTGACCTCCAGGAGTACGCAGAGACTGTTACTGCCTACATCAACAAGTGTATTGAGGATGTAACAGTCACGAAAACCATAACTGTCCGGGCCAATCAAAAACCATGGATGACAGGAGAGGTCTACAGGCTGCTGAAAGCTCGGAATGTTGCCTTCAGAGATGGAGACGAGGCAAGCCTGAGGACAGCTAGGGCCAACCTTTCCCGTGGCATCAGAGAGGCTAAGAGACAGTACTCCAGGAAAATATCTCATCACTTCAAAGACAGCAGAGACTCACGGAGCCTGTGGCGGGGCATTCAGACCATCACAGATTACAAGCCCCCACCACAGACCTGTGATAGCACTATCCCCCTGCTGAACAAGCTGAACACTTTCTTTGCTCGCTTTGAAGTCCAAAACAGCACCAATGCACAGAAGACCCCACCCCCTCCTGGTGACCAGGTGATGACTCTGTCCCCGGACAGCGTGAGGAGATCCCTCAGCAGGATCAATGCACGTAAAGCTCCGGGTCCTGACAACATTCCTGGTCGTGTACTGAGAGACTGTGCAGTGGAACTCACTGATGTCTTCACAGACATCTTCAACATATCACTCATCCAGGCTGTCGTCCCCACATGTTTTAAAGCCACCACAATCATTCCGGTTCCAAAAAAGTCATCTCCCTCCTGCTTTAATGACTACCGTCCTGTTGCACTTACTCCCATCCTGATGAAGTGCTTCGAACGACTAGTCATGCAACACATCAAGACTGTCCTGCCCCCCTCCCTGGATCCCTTCCAGTTTGCGTATCGGCCCAACCGCTCAACCGATGATGCCATCTCCACTGCACTCCACTCAGCACTCACACACCTGGACAAAAAAGACTCATATGTTCGAATGCTGTTCATAGATTTCAGTTCAGCATTCAACACTATAATCCCCCAACAGCTCACTCAAAAACTGGTCCAGCTGGGGCTCAACACCTCACTGTGCAACTGGCTGTTGGATTTCCTCACCGGAAGACCTCAAACAGTACGGGTCGGCAGTAACACATCCAGCACCATCATTTTAAACACGGGGGCCCCGCAGGGATGTGTGCTGAGCCCCCTCCTCTTCACTCTGCTGACCCATGACTGCACTCCATCATACAGCTCCAACCTCTTCATCAAGTTTGCGGACGACACAACGGTGGTGGGTCTCATTAGCAACAGGGATGAGACCGACTACAGAAGCGAGGTGAGACGCCTGGCCACGTGGTGTGCTGACAACAATCTCTCTCTGAATGTGGAGAAGACAAAGGAGATTGTTGTGAACTTCAGGAGAATGCACACCCAACATGCTCCTCTGACCATTGACGGAGCGTCTGTGGAGAGAGTGAGCAGCACCAAGTTCTTGGGTGTGCACATCACAGAGGATCTCTCCTGGACGTACAACACCACAGCACTGGCCAAGAAATCACAGCAGCTGCTCTTCTTTCTCCGCAAACTAAGAAGAGCAGGAGCACCAGCCCCCATCATGCACACTTTCTACAGAGGCACCATCGAGAGCATCCTGTCGAGCTGCATCACTGTGTGGTTTGGAGCCTGCAATGCGTCCTGTCATAGAACCCTCCAACGCATAGTGAGAGCTGCAGAGAGGATCATTGGTGTCTCTCTCCTCTCCCTCCAGGACATTTACAGCACCCGTCTCACTAAAAAAGCCCTTTGCATAGCGGCTGATCCCACGCACCCAATGCAAAGCTTCTTCAAGCTGCTGCCGTCGGGGAGGAGACTGCGGAGTCTCCAGGCCAGGACCAGCAGGCTGAAGGACAGCTTCATCCATCAGGCTGTCAGGAAGCTTAACTCCCTCCCGATTCTGCCCCCTCTCCCCTCTCTCCTCCACGGTCTCACTGAACTCTGTCACACACACTCACACACACACACTCTGTGACTCACTCACTGGCCTGCACCAGTTACCAGTCACTTTGTGGAGCATCGGACTGCCATTACCTCATAAGACTTTGTGTTACACTATCTCATACCGTACATTACCAAATCTCCATTTGCACTATTTGCCTATTTGCACTACTCTGCCTGGTTTGCACTCAATGTCATTTACCCTTATATTGTATATTGTATAGCTTTCTTGTTATATGTAAAATTGTATTATATTATTTAATTGTTTTTTACTTTAAAATATTTCACTTGCATTTTTAATCACTCTTATATTTAAATGTTCATTTTCTATTTTATCTAGGGATTGAGAGTAACGAAGTTTCTATTCTCTGTATGTCCTGTACATGTGGCAGAATTGACAATAAAGTTGACTTTGACTTGACTTTGACTTTGACTAATGTTTTGTGGAAGTCTACTTCAGTAACAATGAAAAACCAAAATGCTCTTGTACTTCTCTCTATCTTAGCTGACAAGGATAGTCGGCAAATACAAGCAAGACATTACAAAACATTACAAGAAATGTGTAAGAAGGCAAAACCAAACCAAGAATATGTGTCCCAGCTATTAGACCTCGAGTTTGAAGCCAGAAGATCCTTCATTGACTCAGACACCATGAAAGAGGAGAACAGAGCTTGCCTCATCTTGGATGCATATCCATGCTTTAAAGAATTGCATCATGTAAGTTTTTGGAAGAGTTAATAAATAATCACTTTAATTTCAAATATATTTGGTGTGGTAGTAAAGTTATTTTGATTTTATTTGTCTACTTATTTTTTTAAACCTATTGTAGGCATTGGGTGAGCTTCGCAGAATTTTGGATCCCCACAACAACAAGTTCATCAGTCAAGTAAAACTGAGATGGGAAGAATTCTGCTCCAGGGTAGAGTTCTACGGTGTGTCAAAGAAGGCAATGAATCCACCAATGACCATGGACAAAAGTAAGTTTTACCATTTGAATACAAAGTTCTCATCCTTTAAAATTTATGTTTATGAAGGTTTGTTTCTGCTTTGTCCAGCTGAAGCCCACCTTGCACTGATGAAGGCTCTTCCAACCCTCTTTCCCACACCTGCCCATCCACCAAAAAAGATGGGGAATGCTTCTGAAGCATTTCTACATGTCCTGAAGGTAAGTTTTATAAAATTTGCTTATAAAGATCTACAGAAAATTTGGCAAACAAAATATTTCGGTCAAACATGACTCAAAAATGCTTTTTCAGTTTCAGCCGAAAGACTTAAATCTATAATTTATTGTTTTCATTAATTTATAACGTATTTAATGTACACGAGTGTGGTCACATAAGAAGTCGCTTGATAAACCATAAGTCAAAACTACTATAAAATGTGTGTAACCAACAAAGAACAAGATAATGACATCTCCAACGTTATGACCAATTCCCAGCAAAAAAACATACAATTAACATAAGATGTTGACTGTCATGTCTTTTGTGTCTTGCAGCCTACAGAAGATCCAGATGCTGTCCTCCAGAAACGAAGCTTGTCATGTCCAGTAGTGATGTTCGATGGCTGCAAGTGTGTCATTGCTGTTGGTAATTTACCAGTTACAACATTTGACAAAGAAAAAATTGGTGAGGCTATGATATATGTGATGGCATACTTTTATGCACTCCATCTGACTTACCCCAAATGCGTGGCAACCCTGCTGTCTGTCATTCAGACAGAAGTTCTCCAGGATGCCATTCATGAGCATGACACTACATCATCTTACAGAAAAGCCCTGGCAGAATGGCATGCATTTATTGGAAAGTAGTGTGTAAATTTCAGATAAGATTAGGAGAGGGCACTTCTGTTTTGTTTTTGTTTGTTTTTTCAATCTGGGTCTTATTTCTAAAATGGAAAATGTTCATTTACTCACCCAGACAAGTTTTGTGGTATTTGGTGTCATTCGGAAGAAATTTGAATCTTTGTGGTCTTCCTATGTCACTCGTCAATTTTAATGGGGCAATGGCGAAACCTCTAAGGCTGTTGAAATGTTGAAACCACTTAAACAAACTCATAATGTTGGACCTGTACTGTTCAATTGTATCTTTATTATCTGCAGGTTATTGTTAAAGTGGACAAATAAAGATGGACACTTTTACTCTGTTTCAGTTTTGTTTTGTCCTTAATCAGCAATATAATCTTAAAGTAGTGTTTAGCTAAATTTAAAAAGAAGAAATTTCTTAAAAATGATTTAATGTACTAGTTTTTAGATTATTTGCCTTGATTTGTTTGTTAGAATAAGTGTTTTATGCCTATTTTCAGATTTAATTTCTTCAACATTTTACTTAGAACAAGTGGTTAAAGCTTATTTTAGGTTTCAAGCCATGATTGGTTGCCTGGAATAAGTGTAAAAGACTTATTTTTAGCTTTATTATCTTTATTTGTGGCCTACAATCAGTGGTTAAAGCTTATTTTAAGTTTCAATTGTTCTAATTTGTTGCCTGTAATAAGTGTAAAAGACTTATTTTTAGCTTTATTATCTTATTTGTGGCCTACAATAAGTGGTTAAAGCTTATTTTAAGTTTCAATGTTCTGATTTGTTCCCTGGAATGAGTGTAAAATACTTATTTTTTAGCTTTATTTAAATCTAGATATTGTTCTTATTTCAAGAAATCTTATTAAGAAAAAAACACTTACCCCATGGGCAGATAATTTCACTTGTTTTATTTATTTATTTTTTCATCATTGTTTTTATTGCAGATTTTCCTTTAACACGACAGTGTCTCGACAGTAGACACAGAACAACAAAACAGTACAAACACAAAACGTACACAACAGCTCTTAAATAAGGCAGAATACAAGATACAAAATACAAAATATAACATACAAGAGGTGGTGAGTCAGTCTTACAGCGCCCGGGTGGTGATCACGTGTGTAGTAGTCCTTTGAATAAGATAGCGGAAAGGTCCGGTCCAATATAGTCCAAAAAGGGGTGCCACATCCCATAGAACTGACCCACACTGTGGTGTATAACGTGTGTGAGGTATTCCAGAGGAATCAGTTCAAAAACTATTTTGCGCCAGCCACAGACAGTGGGAGTCCTATCGTTGATCCATTGTAAGAGGATATTTTTCCTGGCTGCAAATGTTAGAGTGTTATACAATCTTTTGTTGGCCGCCGCTTTTAGGCGGTCACTTGGAAGACCTAGAATCAGGGACAAAGGGTCCATCTCTATATCAACGTGGAAGATTTTCCCCAGTTCACCTGTAATGTCAGCCCAGTATTCTTGAAGCTTATAACAGGACCAAAAACAGTGAGTTAAAGTCCCTACATCAGTTTTGCACTTAAGACACACAGGGGAAAGAGAGCGGCTGAAGAGGTGTCTGCGGTGAGGGGATACGTGTAATCTGTGTAAAATCTTAAATTGGATTGCTCTTGTCCGAGTACAAATTGAAATCCTTTTTGCGAGAGACCAAACGGTATCCCACTTATCTTCATCTATGGTTACCGACAGTTCCCTCTCCCACACACCTCTAATCCCCTGCGCATCAGTGGTAGTCAAAGCATTAAGCACATGGTAAAATGAACTCAGAGACACCGTCAGCTGTTGCCCAAACAAAACCCTCTCAACATCAGATACTTCAGGGTGCTCAGCAAGGGTTGTATTGTGAGTGATATAGTGTCGTATTTGCAAAAAACGAAAGAAATCCTGTCTAGGCAAGCCGTAACTGTTGGTAAGCTGTTCAAACGACATGAGTTCACCACCCGAGAAAAGGTCACCAAGAGACTTAATATTCTTATCAGACCATCGTTGAAAGCCGGGGTCCAAAGAACCCGGAGGGAAAGCAGGGTTATTCATTATAGGGGTAAAGGTTGATGTTATTCTCGATCTTCCCTCAAGACGGCGGACAATTCGCCACGCTTTTAGGGTGTTGATTGTTACAGGATTTGCACAAAGGGCCTTAATTCCGTTAAAATCATTACAAAATAATAGATCGCTCAGTTTGCATTGTGACAGAGCTGTCTCAATATCCGACCAGATTGAGGTTTTACCCCTAACCCAGTCGCTCACAAATCTTAAATGGGCAGAAAGCTGATACAATCTAATATTAGGTAGATCCAAGCCGCCCCTGGAGCTTGGCAGATGCAACACTGCCATCTTGAGTCTGGGTCTGCGCTTGTTCCAGATGAAAGAGGTGAGCCAACCATTTATGTCCTTCAGTACTCTCTTAGAGAACAAGACGGGGATCATTTGGATAGGATACAATAGCCTGGGCAGCACATTCATTTTGATCAGGGCAATGCGTCCTAGCCAGGAGACAGGAAGTGACGCCCACCGCTCTAGGTCCTGTTTGAGTTTGCCAAATAAGGGTGTGAAGTTGGCTTTGTACAATTGGTCGAGAGACGGGGTAATAAAGATCCCCAAATACACAAATCCATTAGGAGACCATTTAAAAGGAAAGGAAGGAACAGTAGCCGGCATTGTGAAAAGAGTACCGAGAGGCATGGCCTCTGACTTAGCCAAATTGATTCTATAGCCAGAGAAATGGCTAAACCTGTCAATCACCTCAATGAGACTGGGTACGGATGTTACAGGGTTAGTCAAAAGAATCAAGATGTCGTCCGCGTATAAGGTTATTTTATGACACAGCTGTCCAATCTCTAAACTACGTATTGTGGGCGTCGCCCTTATGGCCTCAGCAAGAGGCTCTATGGCCAGAGCGAATAGAAGGGGCGATAAGGGGCAGCCCTGCATAACTCCCCTATGAGTGTTGAAGTAATCAGACCTAAGTCCATTAGTCAGGACTGCTGCCTGTGGATTATTGTAGATAACTTTGACCTATTTTATAAAATTCTCCCCTAAGCCGAATTTGCCCAGAGTATACAACAAATAAGACCACTCAATTCTGTCAAATGCTTTCTCCGCATCGAGAGAAAGCACCAGGCCGTCAATAGATTTTTGCTTGAAAGCTACAATAGCGTTCAGTAAGCGTCTAACATTGGTGGCTGAGTTTCGACCCTTTATAAAGCCTGTCTGGTCCTCCCTTATCAGCACAGGTAAAAAATTTTCTAAGCGGGTGGCCAGAATTTTAGAAAGCAGTTTCCTATCTACATTCAAGAGGGCTATAGGTCTATAGGATCCGCACAAATCAGGACACTTCCCTTTCTTTAGAATTAGGGAAATGTTGGCTTCCTTCAGTGTCTGCGGGAATTCACCCGTAATGAAGGAGTGGTTGAACATATCAAGAAGCGGTTCCACAATAATATCCCGAAACTGTTTATAAAATTCACAACAGAAGCCATCAGGCCCTGGCGACTTTCCACTTCGCAGTGATTTAATAGACTTAAACACTTCGGTCTTAGTTATAGGGCTGTTAAGGGCAGTCTTCTGTTCCTCTGACAAATTTGGTAAGTCGAATTGGGTGAAGAAATTATGCATCAGCTGCACCCCCTCCGGGACTTGTTGAGAAGAGTACAAGGCTTCGTAGAACTTCTTAACACAGTCATTTATCAGTTTGTTTTCATATATCTTGTGGCCACCTTCATCAGATATCGCTGCAATGGTATTCGATTCTGCGCGCTTCTTAACATAGTACGCCAGACATTTACCGGCCTTATCTCCATGCTCGTAGAACCTCTGTCTGGTGTATTTAAGTTTCTTCTCTGCATCTCTGGTAAGAAGGCAATTCAGCGCTGACCTGAGTGCGGTTATTTCTTGCCATAATGGTGGTGATGGGGAGGCAATATATGTTTTCTCCTTATCCATCAATTCGCTCTCTAAAGATTTTTGTTCCTCCATCCGTTGTCGCTTCTTTGTCGCAGAATACGAAATAATTAGGCCCCTCGCATAAGCTTTGCATGTTTCCCACAAAACAGAGGCAGTAGTAGCTGAGGGGGTGTTGATATCCAAAAACGCTTTAAATTCTGCAGAGAAGTGAGAGGTAAATTCCTCATCCTTAAGAATAATGGTATTAAGCCTCCAGTGGCGGGACCTATGAAGCGCAGCTTTAAGATCGAGATCCATGATTACCCTAGCGTGATCTGAGATGATTATACTTGTTATGTCGCACGATACTACTGAACCTAAGTCAGTTTTCGGGAGAAAAAAGTAATCAATTCTAGTTTGGGACCTATGCGGAGCCGAAAAAAATGTGTATTGCTTATCGGAGGGGTGAGTATATCTCCAAGCATCCACAAGTCCAAACTCGTCGCATAGAGCATGAAGCGCTTTGGCCTGAGGAGAAGGAGTTGCAATGCTGTGTGGAAATCTGTCCATAAGCGGATTTAACATTAAGTTGAAATCACCACCAATAATAACGGTAGAGTTAGGAAGAAATGGGGCTAATTCCAGAAACATTTTGGTAAGAAAGGTAGTTGGGTGGGCAGGTGGAAAATAAACATTCAGTAATAAGATATTTTGGCCTTGCAAAATCCCTTTGACTATCACGTAGCGGCCCTTCAGATCCTTAACGCAATCAGTTACTACAAAAGGTACATTTTTCCTAATCAACACTGCCACTCCTCTACTTCTTGTAGTGAAGGATGAAAAAAACACTTGTCCATATAATCCTTGTTGCAACTTCAAGTGTTCATTATTATCAAGATGTGTCTCTTGTAACATAGCAACATCTACACCGTCCTTTCTTAGACAAGTAAATATCTTCCTCCTCTTAATAGGGCTGTGAACCCCTCGTACATTCCAGGTGCATATTCGCAGCCTACTCATTATTAGACTTATTCATGTATCACACAAAGCATATTGAGCCAAAGGGTTCACCACACCCTGGTTGAAAAAATAAATAAATAAAATAAAAATAAAAAAGGCATGAAAGAGCTGTGTGACGGAACATTCAAAGAACAGTGATTTGGCAACAGCCCTACTAAACATGTAGGGAAAAACCAATCTCCTCCTGCCCGTCGGGAAAGCCGAAGGGCATTGCACGCGCGTAACTCACGCCTACCCATAGACGAAAACACAGTCCGTCCGGTGCCCGATGGGGTGGAAGATTTCACCTGGTCGCTTATAAGCAGCGAGGACGAAAAAAAAGAGTCATATACGCCTAGATTCGGCAAGTACTCACACCGGTTAATTAAGGCATAGTGTGAAGAAAAGGAGTACTCCGGTGGTTACGGGGATTCAGGGCAGCGAGTCCGCGTAGGACGCAGCTGCCTCCGGTGTGTTAAATCTCTTCTCCTTGCCGTTGGCAAACAGCCTCAGTGTGGCGGGGTAGAGAAGCACATAATCCACATTCTTCTTCCTCAGGCAGCTTTTCACCTCGTCGAAAGCCTTGCGTTTCTTGGCTACCGCCGCTGAATAATCATTAAAGAAGGAGACTTTGATCCGACTTGTTGGTTGGTTCGGCTGCGTAGCCAGGCGCCGAGCTGCGGCCATCACACGTTGTTTATCAGCAAAGTTGTGAAGCTTCATAATGATGGGTCTGGCGCGCTGGCTGGGGCCCGGCCTCGGTGCTAGAGAGCGGTGAGCGCGGTCTAGTTTGATCTTCCCATTTTTAGTTGTGAGCTCGAGATAGGAGGGGAGCCATGACTCCATGAAGGCGACAACATCATTTCCCTCCGTGCCCTCGGGAAGCCCGACCAGGCGAAGGTTACATCTGCGGCTGCGGTTCTCTAAATCGTCCATGTGGTCTGCCATGTCAGTTACTTGTTTTTCGAGTCGAGCCACTTTCGCCTGCAATACACCTGCCGTGTCTTCCACGCCTGAAATCCGTATCTCGGCGTCTCCCACCTGTGTCGCCAGAGCCTGGATCCGAGACGTCTGTTCACGGATTGCGGCCAGCACAGTATCAACTTTAACATCCAATAAAGTTGTAATGCTGTCAGTTATCTTACTCAGAGCCGCAAGGATATTCGGGTCGATATCACTCCCAGTTTCCTCAGCGTCAGCGGAGATTTCTGTGTCGCTGGCGTTAGCTTCTTCAGGCTCAGCCGCCATAGGACCCACAATGTCGCTAGCTTGCACAACCGGAGCTGTCTTTTTCTTAGACCTGACGTTAGGCATTTTAGAAAAATAGTCGTCCAGACTCATTATAGAGTTACTCCCACGCACATTTGTAACGTTTCACCAGGTGAACACGTATTTTAGACGGATAATCGGGGGACCTCACCGGAGCACAGCGAGACGGGTGTTTGCGCTACGACGCCATCTTGCCAACCAACATTTCACTTGTTTTAAGCAAATCTTCACCAAAAATAAGTGTATTTTTCTAGTATTAAGGAGGTGGGTTTTTGCAGTGATTATAGAGAACATTATCGAGCCTTTGAGTTGCATCCAACAAGAGAGTTCGCAGCAGTTGATCAGAAGGAACTTGCTGACCACTATCCATTGGCTGAATACAAAGTTGGATCCCTACGAATGGTAACCTTAAAAAGATTTGTACATGTTGCTGGTAAGTTTTATTTTATATTTTTTCTTAGTGGTGACTTCAGATCTTTGACACATTTACAGTAACACAAAGCCTAGTTTATACTTCTCCACCAGGAGACCAGTACATACACTCAGGCACACTGACGGAGCTTTGATCCTTTCAAACTTCTCTGCTGCTTTGTGACTGTTTCAAAGCAATTTGCCAGGGCAGCAAGGTGGTGCATTGCTTCTTGAGACTGGCACAACTCATGTGACTCGCTATCTTTTAATCTTTCCGGGACCGATTGTTTAAAGCTTGTATTGTCAGACTTCATCAGCTAGATGTTCTTCAATCGGCTCCATGGTAGAACTCTGCTTTCTACTCTCTCTTTACCTCTTAAATCGCTGTTTTTGTGAGATGAGAAAACCGGAAGAGTGACTTTCCTGAATTGAAGTAGTTAGCTGACCAATCACAGGCTTGCGCTGTCCATGGAATTTGATATTTATCTAAAAACTTGGGCATGTCTCTGTCCGTCCTTGCTACAGGGTGCTTGCCTTGCGCAAAATGACACGGCACGTCTCTGTGCCCACACTGACGAAGAAGTATAAACTAGGCTTAAAAATTAAATTTTAGATTGGTTTTCATTAAGAAACATTAACGGGTAATTTAGTTGCAAATAAATTCCACCAAAATGAAAAGAAAAGTTGTTTGGTTTTTTTTGTTTTCCAGAATGAAAACAAGATGGCTGCAACTTTAAGAATCATTCTTGGAGAGGACAACGCATCAAAATTATCTCTTCCCAATGGGATACCCAGTTCACTAGAGTACCTTAAGGAAGAAATTAGAAGGCAATTTGGTTTGACTGGAAACTTCAGGCTTCAGTACAGAAACATTGAATTTGACAACGAGTTTGTGAACTTGACACTGCCTTCAGAAATCAAAGACAAGTCCACAGTTAAAGTTGTTTACTTGCCAGTTGAGTCGGATGTAGTCTCCCTCAATGCCACACCCCAGGAAAGAGATGACTGTTCCACCCCATGTTCTCTAGCTGATACAGACATTCTTTCTTCTGCTGAATCTACCTCATCAGATTCTTCACTGAGATCACAACCATGGCCCTTGAAATTCCAAATACCTGAGTTTAGTTATGAGGTGCAGTTTCAGTTAGAACAAGGAAACCAAGCCTTCCTTAACAATGGTACTCTTCTGCATCCAAGTACCAAACTCAAATCTGATATATTGCAAAGTCTGGCATCAGAAATGGTCAAATACAAAATCTATCCTTCCAGCGCAGAATTTGATAATGTAGCGGAGGCCTTGATAACAAAATATCCATGCTTAAAGGAGCAAGGTTCAGTCACTGGCTATTATGGATGGAAAATCAGCCTGAAATACAAAAT
This sequence comes from Aulonocara sp. 'chitande type north' Nkhata Bay, assembly GCF_057382095.1. Taxonomy (NCBI): domain Eukaryota; kingdom Metazoa; phylum Chordata; class Actinopteri; order Cichliformes; family Cichlidae; genus Aulonocara; species Aulonocara sp. 'chitande type north' Nkhata Bay. The sequence goes on from NC_141358.1 coordinate 27,060,859, forward strand.
GGCAAACTATCGAACTAGACTAAGGAACATCGGCTGCCAAGAGCTGACCATTAATTCAGTGAAAGAAAAGCGAAGTGGCATGGGTCCAGGTCCCAACCAGGTGAAGAAGCCACGGAAGGCAGAAGTCAACTTCTGTCCGGATTATCCACCAGGTGAAACTAAAGAGAGCCTTGAGGAAGAAAGGAAAGCTCTTCTACTAGAGGTCAAAAAGAAGAATAATGATCAACTAATAAAAAGAAAAATGGAAAAAACCTTTGCCTACCGAAGACAGGAAATCATCAAAGACATGCCATTCATTGCAGAGGTCAAAAACAGATGGCCTGCCCTGTTTTCAGAGACTGAGGTAATTCTTACTAACTTTGTTATTGCAAGTCATTCTTATAAGAACTTGTATTTGAATTCTATTCAATTTTATTTATATAGCACCAAATCACAACAAAAGTTGCCTCAAGGCGAAGAAGAACAAAGTACTGTAAACTGTTAATTTTAAAAGATACAAAATGTTTGACTGAAAGTTGTAACATTCTTGCATGTGGCCTCTAATCAAATTACCGTATTTCCCGGACTACAAAGCGCACCTGAATATTAGCCGCACAAGCTAAAATCAGGGGAAAATCCTGTTTTGTACATACATTAGCCGCACCTGACTAAAAGCCGCAGGTGTTTCAATGTTGACTTATCATATGTAAGAGAATATGCACAAAGGGAATTGTCAGGAAAGAGATGGCTGTTTGGAGACACGCCCCTTTTATTAATATTTTGAAAAACAAGTTATGGGTACATATTTGCATAACTTTTTAGGTATATGTACAAGTAGCGGTAATTACAAGTACGAAACATGTACTGTGCTTCATAAATGAGTAACAAATGTAGTACATAACAATAACCTACAGTACACCAGAAAAATAGATTCTCACTACCTTTTAGGCTCAGGTGCAGTGACACGGCTTTAACAAAAAGAAAAGTCAGTCATTCACCACCATCTTTCTCTTCTTCCTGCGCACTAAAACCACCAAAGTCCTCTTCTCCAGTGTCGGAAACGAACAGGCTCAGGATGGCTACTCATCCACTCTCCGCTTCTTTCCTTCGTTGTCACTTTCAAACCCAAACAAATCCTCGTTGTCAGTGTCAGAGTCGAACACCCTCTGAAGGGCCTTGGCGGTGTCCTCCTCTCCATCATGCAGTAGTCCAGCCCTTCGAAATCTGTTGGTGATCATGGATGTTTTCACACTTTTCCACGCTGTCAGATTCCACTGGTGGAGTTGAGCATAACTTGCTTTTCGCAAGTTTATCACCGCTCGTCATCCACGCCTCCTGCTGAACGCGTAGCGCTACTTTGAAGTTTGTTTTTCGCGCTACTTGTACGGCACTGTTTCCTGGCGGATGGACATGTGACCAACATACCACTCTTGAACCCCGATACTGTGTGTCTGATCACATGCCCTTCCGCCAGGCAACGTAGTGCCGTACAACAGCGGAACAAATAAAACAAATCGTCTTACGATATCACAAAAATCATGGACAATCCATAGAAAAGCCGCACCTGACTAAAAGCCGCAGGGTTCAAAGCTTGTGCAAAAAGTAGCGGCTTATAGCCCGACAATTACGGTAATAGAGAATACTCTCTAGTTGTAATTTTTAATATGTTTCAGGTTGTTGCGGAGTTCACCCGCATCACCATGGTCCCTTTGTTGTCGACTTTCATGGCCAAGCTGGACCACTACGCTGACCACCTTCTTAGAGTGTTCAAAAAGAAAGGGGGGACAGCTAAACGCAATATCAACTTAATCATGGCAGCCATGGATGGGGTATGTATTTTAGTTTACCTTGATTGAGCTCTGAAATTATTTGAATGCTTCAACTTCTGTGTCTGTCATTATTCAGAAATTTTTTTCAACTGAAATTTTGTGTATTTGAATATTTTGTGGATACATGTGAATCAGTGACATGCAGTCAAGTGAGGCACCTTAATTAGAAGTAAAATACTAACAAAAGAGAAATTCAATTTGTACACTAGATTTTAAATTTGCTTTCTGTGTGATTTCAATATTTTTATGGTCAAAATTGCCGTCATTACAGATTTTCTGTTCAAATACAAGGTAAAACGCTGAGAGGGGGCAATGATGATGCTGTGTCTCACCACGGACACACACATGCGCAATCCCTCTGCTGTTTCTCTAAATCGCCAACATACATGTTTGGTTACACATGTAATACAAATGATGACTTTCTGTAGACTACCTAATTTATTTGATGAATGTGTGTTACATGTTTAATGTTGTTGGTCATAAATGTGCTGCAAAAATGCATGGAGTGAGGCTGATGGAGGGCAGTGCTGAACCCTAAAGGCAACATGTATAAGAGGTACACGTATATGGATTCACAGTGTAATCACATTACACTGAGAGCGCCATTGACACAGTGGATAAAGCAGCGCACTTAGGGAACATAAGTAAATTTCACAAAGGACAAATTGACACCAAATCAGTCCTAAGCAATGAGACGCACCAATTTTATTTGAATGCATCTCTTATTTATAAATTAATAAATTGATGTAAAATTAATGATTTTCCTATAATTGCTTCCAAGTCATTTGACCAATTTATTTACTACACACAAAAAATGAGACACACCAAACCTAAATAAATTTTAATGCATCTTCTGTAGGGCTGGGCACTTATTGCATCGCTTATCAATATTGTGATAACACACGTCCTATGTGATTAAAATGATAGACTGCTTTCAAACCTCTAAAAAAAAAAAATATGATAATTTAGTTGAGACTATTACTTCCATTAATGTCAAACTTATCATCAATTCAACAAGATAAATAACTGCTGGTTTGTCTAAATAGCACATTTGCGAAGTTTAATTTGCAGTATTTGTGAGGCTGCATTGATAGATTTATAGGCAAAAATACTATTATGATGTTTTATTGTAACTCTTATTGTTATCTAAGGAGCTTGGAAAGAAAAGCGTCTGGACTTCTTCAAGTTGCTTGAAGACGTTTCACCTCTCATCCGAGAAGCTTCGGATGCAAAAATGAAAGCTTTCACGTAATATCAAAATTGAAAAGCTTCGATTTTTGGGTTCATATATTTGTTAATCTGACACAGAGGAGTCAGTGCCTTACCAATCATGAACCTCACTGCACGTCACTGATGTGCGTTATGAAACGTTGCTTTATCACTTACCTGGATTATGTGTTAATATTTTTGACTTTGTTTTGTAAAGAGGTTGAAAGGAACCAAAATAGGAAACTTCTCTCATATTGAGTTCTTATCTCCACCAGAATCCCAGCGTTGATGTTCGATGGGAATGCATTCTGAAAGCTGTCTGTGTCTACTTAAATGAAAAGCCAGATGACCTGTTCAAGGAATTCTTGGTAAGTTAAAAAAGGAAAACGATCAGTTATTTTCCTTTTTTTAATTTAGGATTGGAAATGGAAGGTGGACTTACTTGTTCATATGTATATGTATGCAATTAACTTATCTTTTTCTTTTATTTTTATTTAAAGGATGTGGATCTTGGAGCAAGCAGAGAAACGGAGCAGCTGACTTTGGGAGTCTATGTTGTCAGACATGAAGAAGCAGACTCTGCAGATACACCTGAGGACATTGGTGTCATCATAGAAGGATGCACTGTGCTGCAAGCTCTTAGTGATGTGCCAAAGGGTTGTGCCCTCCTGCTTGGACTAATCTACAGTCTAAATCTGAGCTACCCAAAGCACCTGAAATACACATTTGAATTTCTTCAGAAGGTGCTGATGGAGTTGGATGGGAACAACCTATCCATGAAGGTGCAGGTTCTGAAAAACAAACTGCTTGAGTGAAACAGCCTGCACTGAACTATAGAGGACACTGAACTTTAAGGTTCTCGAACCTTTCTCTTTGCACTTTATAAACTGTTGTGTTTGAATTGCCACAAGAACTTCTGCAAGGCCTTTCACTTTTCTGCGTTCTTTGTTCTTGAACTTTTACCAACATCCAACTATACTGAAAAAGACTGCTCCTAACTTTGGACTTCAGTTGAAGTTTTGAAGCAAAGGTTATTTTTCTAAATATGGACAAAAATGACACTAAAGTAATTTCTACCTGCTGTTTGCAGGGCTGTATTGTGGGCTTTTCATTGTAGCCAAATCAAGTTTAAATTAAGTCATGTTGATGTTAAAAATGTTGGAATCACAACAATTTCCAGTTTTAATCATTTCAGTTTAACGTGACATTCTGTATCTTGTCTTCCTGCACTTAAAATGCAGTTGAATATATGTAAAGATTGTTTATGAAAAAAGATCTAGAAGCATTTGAATTGCTCAAAGTGTGCTTCAAGAAGTTTTACACAAAGTCTTATTAAAGTTAGGTTAACTGAATAAACTTGTGTTCGATTTATTTAATTTACAACCTAAATAGAGTAAGTTGCAATTCTGTTAAAGTGATTTAATCCTATAGTTTCAGTAGAGCGTGTTTTGGGTGAGTAGATTTATCAGATTTACTTAAAATTTCTTGTTCAAATTAAATGTATCATACATTTTATATTTCACTAACCCAGTTGTGTGGAACCGGTTGACATAACTGGGTGGAGTAAATACAACATGTTATTTCTTAAAGTAAGTAGAGCTTGTTTTGGTTGAGTAGGTTTTATTTAGTCTTCTCAATTTAAGTCAACAAGGTTAGTTAGATCAACATTATGATATTCAGCTAATACAACATGATTCTTTTGATTTGCATTTAATTATCCAAATGTTATCAGATATAAGTACAGTACTAACAACAGTACTTGCATGCAAGTACTGTTTTCTTTTTTCAATAAAAATATTTTTTAAAAAACCCAAAAAAGATAAGTGACATATAATTCCTACAGAGGCTATATAAAGTGCTAGTGGTTGTGAGTGGTGGTTCAGTCCATGTTATGTTACCCCCATATGAAAGATGGGGGTAGCAACCATAATGTCAGCTTTTGTCCACATTCTGAAAGTTTAATGTTTTGGCCACTGGCAGAGGGTGGAGAGATGTTCAGCATGTTTCACTTCATACCTTAGTTACAAGGAGTGGTTCACTCTAAAAACTAAAACTGACATTTACTTAAAATTTTCGAGGCAACACTTTTACACTTAAAAATATTGAGTAGATTTGAAACCAGTCAAATCTGTTCAATATACTTGATCAATTGAATAACTAAAGCTTAAACATATTAATTTGAAATGAATAATTGTAGTCATTACACAAACATGAAAAAATTGAGTAAATAACACTGGTCAATGTAACTGAAATATAGATGGTCAGTTAATCCAAAATTGTGTTCCATTTACTTAATATTGTAAACTGAACGTAATCAAAATTTTACTTAGTATTAAATATGGTAAATGGCCTGTATTTGTATAGCACTTTACTTAGTACCTAAGGACCCCAAAGTGCTTTACACATCCAGTCATTCACCCATTCACACACTGGTGATGGCAGCTACATTGTAGCCACAGCCACCCTGGGGCGCACTGACAGAGGCGAGGCTGCCGGACACTGGTGCCACCAGGCCCTCTGACCACCACCAGTAGGCAACGGGTGAAGTGTCTTGCCCAAGGACACAATGATCAAGGCTGTCAGAGCCGGGGCTCGAACCAGCAACCTTCTGATTACAAAACGAACTGCCAACTCTTGAGCCACGATCACCCCCTGTAACAGGGCAGCCCTTAGCGGCTGGAAACACAGTGAGACAGACCAAGGAAAGTGTAGTGGAACAAAGTATTTATTTGCTATATGGCTCTCCTTAAAACAATTAACTTGTCGAGCTTCTTCACAACACAAAAATCCATCCTCTAATGACAACTGGCAGCCTTAAATATGTTCAGCTGTCACAGACTTAACCATTATTCCACTCTCAGGTAAATTCTTAAATCCCAACCTTCCACCACAGTATACAATATATCAATAAGAATAAATAAATACATAAATACATTTTCACATTTACATATTAATAAATACTTCACACTTTAATGTTACACCAAACCCAATATTATAAAAACCCAGAAACCCAAGCACAAAAAGATTCACCACACTCTCTTTACCAATGGTCTCTCCCGGAACCTTTAAATGGTGTCTGGACCCCCGGGGAAACATTTGCCCAAACACCTTGAAGAGGACAGGCAAGAAAGGTGAGTAATCATTAACTTACAAACACTTATTTGCACCACTTTTATCCCTAGATTTCACACACACACACACACACACACACACACTTGCATTAGTTTTCCTTATTGGTAAACCTTAATCACAATCTCAATCACCATTCTTCTCTCCTGACAGACAACCACCACATTCCTTGACGAGGAGCAGCTGTGCAGGATCTGAAATAAGGCCACCAACTGATTTTAAAATTCCCAATAAATAGTCAATAAATATTTAAACTTCTTGTGTGCAAATCCATGCTTAAAGTGCAATGCTCATAAATTGCTTGATAAGGTGCTTTTAATAAAGTGAAAGGTGTGCTCTAAAGTGCTATACAGACAATACAATATAAATAAATGCAGTAAGGGAGTCCTCTTCCTTACATTTCCTCCTCCCTCTCTTAAGCGCGAAGTGCTTCAGTCCTCTGTCATCCTAGATAAACAATCAGCAACCACATTTGACTTCCCCGGCCTATACTGGACCGTAAAGTCATAAGGCTGCAGAGACAGGTACCATCCTGCAATGCGGGCATTCGCATCCCTCATGCGGTTCAACCACTGGAGGGCACGATGATCAGTCTCCAGAGTGAAGTGACGTCCCAGAAGATAATACCTCAAGGCCTCAATAGCCCATTTCATGGCCAAGCACTCTTTCTCCACCGTCGAGTACCTCGTCTCCCTGTCGAGTAGTTTCCGACTCAGAAACACCACAGGCCTTCTTTCACCATCCACCTCTTGCTGAAGGACAGCACCAAGGCCAACTCCCGAAGCATCAGTTTGCAAGATGAATGGCTTGTTGAAGTCTGGACTGTGTAGAACTGGATGTGTGGAAACTGCTTCCTTGAGGTCTCTGAATGCTCGCTCACAGTCTTCCGTCCAACGCACTTTGTTAGGGGCTGAGCCTTTTGTGAGGTTATTAAGTACAGTGGATCGCTCTGCAAAAGAAGGTATGAATTTCTGGTACCAGCCTACTAGACCCAGAAAACCTCTCACCTTCCTTTTAGTTGTCGGAACTGGGAAGGACTGAATTGCTTCAATCTTTCCAACCTGCGGCTTTATCTTCCCAGAGCCAACTACACAGCCCAAGTACTCCACTTCTCTCTTGGCTATGGAGCACTTCTTGGGATTGATAGTCAGTCCAGCCATTCTGATGGAGTGTAGCACCTTCTGTAGGTGAATGACATGCGCTTCCCAGGACTGGCTGTACACCACCACGTCATCCAGATATGCTGCAGAGAATGCTGACACATCTCTCAGTACATGGTCCATTAATCGTTGGAATGTCGCTGGTGCACCTTGAAGACCAAATGGCATGACTTTAAATTGGTACATACCAAACGGAGTTTTGAAGGCTGTCAGCTCTCTTGCTTCTGGTGCCAAAGCCACTTGCCAGTATCCTTTACACAAATCAAGTGTTGTAATGTACGTTGCTGATCCAACTCTCTCCAGCAGGTCATCCACCCTGGGCATTGGGTAGGGATCAAACTTGGATACTGCATTCAAATATCTGAAATCAATACAGAATCTCAGGGTGTCATCTTTCTTTGGTACCAAAACAATCGGGCTGCACCACTCACTACTTGACACCTCAATGATTCCCAGGTCCAACATCAGTTTTATTTCTTTCTGCAGCACTGGCACCAACCGTTCTGGAATTCTGTAGCTCTTTTGTCGAACGGGTGCATCCTCCTTCACCCGTATCTTATGCTGAACCAGTGATGTGAAACCTGGTGTTTCTCGAAAGAGCTGTGGGTCCACGAGTGGTTTTATATCAGCCTGCTCAGTAGGAGACAAATGAGAAAGGTCAACTGAAGCACAAACTTGAATGTTAGTTGGAAAGAACTTCTCAGTCACCTCCTCATCCTTAACTGAACGCACCAGTAACTGATAGACCGGCTCTTGTCGGCTGTGGAATTCCTTCAACAAGTTCACGTGAAATGTCTGATATTTTTTAACTCTTTCTGGCATATTCAGCTCATAAGTGACTTTACTCACTTGTCTGACGATCTCGTATGGTCCATGCCATTTTGTCAGCAACTTGTTATCGCTGGTGGGAAGCAATAACAGTACTTTCTGACCTGGAAGGAAGACCCTATCCCTGGCCTTCTGATCATACCAAGTCTTTTGATGTTTTTGTGCAGCTTTCATGTTGTCTTGCATCAATGATGCCATTTTCTCCAACCTCTCTCTCATGGTGATGACGTAAGCTGCGATGTTTTCGCCTTCTGCTTTGGATTCCTCCCAGCAGTCCTTAAGCAGATCCAGGGGGCCTCTCACTTGGCGACCGTATAAAAGTTCAAAAGGCGAGAAGCCAGTGGAAACCTGCGGGACCTCCCGGTAGGCGAACAGAAGGTATGGCAGCCATTGATCCCAGTCAGCACCTGTGTCAGAGACAAACTTGCGCAGCATACTTTTGAGAGTCTGGTTGTATCTCTCCACTAGCCCGTCCGTTTGGGGGTGATACGGGGTGGTCTTAAGTCCCTTTATCCCTAACAGCTTATAAACCTGCTGCAAAAACTTTGATAGAAAGTTCGTTCCACAATCCGTCAGAATTTCTCTTGGTATGCCTACCCTAGAGAAAAGCTGCAGAAGACGATTAGCAATGTGACGAGCTTTAATTGATCTGAGTGGGAAGGCCTCAGGAAACCGTGTTGCATAGTCACATATGACTAATATGTAGCGATGACCTGTGGAGCTCCTCTCTAAAGGGCCCACGATATCCATGCCTAGCCTCTCAAACGGTGTTTCAATAATTGGCAGCGGTTGCAACTGGGCTCGTGCTACTCCTTTACCTGAGGTCAACTGACATTTTTCACAGGAACGGCAAAACTCAGAAACCTGGACATACATCCCTGGCCAAACAAAACGGCTGCTGATCCTATTCAGTGTTTTGTGAAAAGCCATATGACCTGCCCATGGAATTGAATGACCCAAATCCATAACTTTGTCTCTGAACTGTTGTGGGAGTGCCACAGCTTCGCACTTCCCCTTTCTCTGGTACAAGATGCCTCCTTTAATCAAGTAAACAGTGTCTGCAAGACAGCTTACCTGACCTTGACTAGCCCCCTCTACCTCGGTTACCTTCTCAAACCAGGGTTTTAGAGTAGGGTCGCTTCTTTGGAGTGCACCTAAATCTGAGGGAACATCAAACTCAAGTTGGTTATTTGGCTTAGGGAACAATGCTGTACCTTTTCCCCCTGAGCCTTTGAACTTTTCTCGTCTTTTCTGAGCCCTAGACTTCCTAATCTTCCCTGGCTCCGTTTCGAGAGACTCCTCAAAAAAGGGTAGTTCTTGCATCATTTCCTTTGCACTTTGTGCTCTTGTGACTACATGACAGGATTTAAATGGCTCAACTGTCATATCTAGAGGAAGTGAGCTTCCAGATTCATCACCTAAGCCTTGAATGTCTTTCTCAGCACTCACTTGAGGGTCATAATCCGACTGATCTATTAGATCAAAAAGAGTGGGGATGTCATTACCAAGTATCACTGAATATGGCAAACTGGGAACAACAGCTACCACTAACAAGTAGGTTTGACCTCCTACTGTCAGGTAAACCTCAGCAGTGGGGTACCTGTGTTCGTCTCCATGCACACAACTTATTGTAGCCCCAACCCCACTTAGCTTTTCTCCTGAAATTATGCTAGAGTGTACAAGAGTTTGGAAGCACCTAGAGTCAAGCAAAGCTTCCTCTTTACGCCCATTAATTAAAACAGGGACAGTACAAGCTTTCTTTCCTACTGGCTCTGTGGCTGGTCTTGGAACTGCACATAAAAGAGATGGTTTTGACTTAAGTGCAGGGCAAAATTGTTGTGTATGGCCAAAGTTATGACAGTGATAACATTTAATATCCTGAACTGAAGACTTAAAGGATTTCTTCACATTGTGAGGTCTATGGGAAGGGAGCTGCCTAGAACTAGAAAGATTTCTAGCCTGAACTTGACCAGAACCCTGTTCACCCCCAATGGACTTACTTGGTTGGGCGTAGTGGGTCTCCCGGCTGAAGTAGGTGCTCTTGCTTCCTTTTCTGGCTGAAGTGAAAACCTCTGCGAGGCTAGCTGCTTCCTTTGCAGTCTTCGGGTCATGCTCACGTATCCAAATCTCCAGCTCTGGATTAACCATTCTCAAAAACTGCTCCAGAATTATCTGCTCAGATATTTCTTCTACAGTTGATTTTTCAGGTTTAATCCATCTTGAAAACAGGTCTTTCAATCTTACATAAAGTTCACGTGGCGTCTCACCTGGCTCCACTTTCAGAGATCTGAAGCGGCGTCTGTAGGTGTCAGCAGTGATCTCATATTTTGCCAGAATTGCCTCTTTCACCTTATCATAATTCTCAGAGTCTGTTAAATCCATAAGAATGTAGGCTGTGCGGGCTCTACCTGTCAACAGGGGAACCAGACGAATAGCCCACTCATCTCTGGGCCATCGACACACGTTTGCCATTCTTTCAAACGTAGTCAGAAAATGTTCAATGTCATCTTCTGGTGACAGAGGAAAAAGTTTTGGTTCAATTAAAGACCTGGACCCACTGGCCACTGGAATGTCTTCACCATTGAATCCAAGTTCTTGTTCTTCAGATGTTGTAGGGGGCGCTGGCGCCTCTGGTGGGTCAGGCTTATCAGTTACAGCGTTAACTTGTAGCTGGATTTGCTGAAATTGATGCTGCATGCCTTTCCACCTTTGCTCCTGACGTGACAAATCCTTCTCCCACTTTTGGTCTCTGGCTGCTTGAGACCGCATAAGAGATTTCACTAGTGATGGGACGTTCTGTATCGAGGCTTCGGAGCGTGTGTCGAGTAATGGAGGGGGCGTTTCCGCGAAGCGCGTATCGAGGCTTGCTTCATTTATGGGAGGAGCTGAAAATGATGACGTCCGAAGCCTCGCTGCCCGGCTGTACCACGTGACTGGTTCATGAAGTGGTTCGAACTTTGCCGCGAGATATGACAGCGATATAAACCCCTCAGACTTCATTCAAAAATGTGGGTGTTTGATGGAGAGTTGCGGTTAGTGAGAGTTTGGAGACCGTTTGGAGGTTTATGAGAGTGAGGAGAGAAAGTCAGGAGAGAATGGAGCCAGCTAAGAAGAGGAGGATGTCCTCCCCTGTGTGGGAACATTTTGATTTTATTCCTCCCAACAAGGTATGTAAATTTCTACAGAAGATGTATTGTCATGATACTGATGGTGCAATACAATTTATGTTGAGCTGTCTTGACTTTTGTACAAGGTGAAGTGTTTGCTATGTGCCAGGGAGCTGGGATATAACAACAACACCTCATCCATGCTTAGGCACTACAGAGCTTTGCATGAGAATAAGAGGAACACCGATTGTGGAGCAAGACCAGGTGAGCCATCAAATGCAATGATAATATAGCATGCAGTAATGTTACTAAATGATATAACAATATTATACAACTGTTATAAGTTACGTGTGTGATATTTATATTTGTGCTTTGTCTTTATTGTCTTTCCTCAGGAGAACAATCTCAAATAGATGAAGACCTGGTTAGTATGGTGATTGAGGACTCCCAGCCATTTAGCATTGTGGAGGACAAAGGATTCAAAAGATTTGTTAAATCATTAAATCCCAGCTATGTTCTCCCCACTAAAAAGGTCATAAAAGCAGTGAAAATTTAGTTTTTACAGAATAAAATGTGAACAGGCAGGACTGAGGCTCAAAGCCTCAGTGTGTAGCTGTCCATACCTCAACGTTACAAAAGCACAACTACTGTCCACACCCCAACCACACCTCACCTCACAGTAAATGATCATTTCCATTTCAAGCATTTCCAAATAATCATTTCCCATACTGCCACTATAAATATACACAGTATACTGCCATCACTACAATATACATGTTTTACACACTCCTTTTGTTGTTGACATTTACAGGCTGTGTGCAAAATGCCACACTCTTCAAATTCATGCCAGCTATTATTTTTACGTCCAGTAGGTGTCCTGCTAGAGCAAATGAAGCTTCATGAAGCTTCGCGTTGGGGTGAACCAATTGGATGAAAAGCTTCAGTGCTTCATGGGGCTTCATCTGCCCATCACTAGATTTCACCAACCCTGTCAACTCCTCCAATTTGTTCTCAGGGCTTGTTGCTGCCATGGCCTCTAGCTCAGATGAAGCTCCAACTCCTTCATCAGGCTGCTCCTCTTGGCCTGGCTTTCTTCCACCTCTTGTCATCATCTTCTCACGGTGGCATGAGTGACACACTCCTGACACCACTTGTAACAGGGCAGCCCTTAGCGGCTGTGAGACAGACCAAGGAAAGTGTAGTGGAACAAAGTATTTATTTGCTATATGGCTCTCCTTAAAACAATTAACTTGTCGAGCTTCTTCACAGCACAAAAATCCATCCTCTAATGACAACTGGCAGCCTTAAATATGTTCAGCTGTCACAGACTTAACCATTATTCCACTCTCAGGTAAATTCTTAAATCCCAACCTTCCACCACAGTATACAATATATCAATAAGAATAAATAAATACATAAATACATTTTCACATTTACATATTAATAAATACTTCACACTTTAATGTTACACCAAACCCAATATTATAAAAACCCAGAAACCCAAGCACAAAAAGATTCACCACACTCTCTTTACCAATGGTCTCTCCCGGAACCTTTAAATGGTGTCTGGACCCCCGGGGAAACATTTGCCCAAACACCTTGAAGAGGACACAGGCAAGAAAGGTGAGTAATCATTAACTTACAAACACTTATTTGCACCACTTTTATCCCTAGATTTCACACACACACATTTGCATTAGTTTTCCTTATTGGTAAACCTTAATCACAATCTCAATCACCATTCTTCTCTCCTGACAGACAACCACCACATTCCTTGACGAGGAGCAGCTGTGCAGGATCTGAAATAAGGCCACCAACTGATTTTAAAATTCCCAATAAATAGTCAATAAATATTTAAACTTCTTGTGTGCAAATCCATGCTTAAAGTGCAATGCTCATAAATTGCTTGATAAGGTGCTTTTAATAAAGTGAAAGGTGTGCTCTAAAGTGCTATACAGACAATACAATATAAATAAATGCAGTAAGGGAGTCCTCTTCCTTACACCCCCTAACATTCAAACATGAATGTTATTGTATTTCACTGGTAGTCTAAGTCTAAAAAAACCAAACAAACTAATATGTAGTTGTGTGTTTCATAATACATGTATGAAAAATGACCACATGTTAACATTTTTCCAAATGAAAAATTTATTTTCATAAACATGACAACTCGAAATAAACAGGCACTACAAAGAATTAAAAATCCAGTGAAGCGGTGCAGGAGGGAAACCTGGCGGCGTCCTCGCCTTCCTCTCCGCGTTCTGCGCCCCGGTGCGCTAAAGAAAGGGAGGCAGTGGCAGTCAGTACTCTTTTAGGCAGCTTTCATTCATTAAAAGGGGACAAGTCAAAAGACTTACCCCGGGTGGGCAGAGCTCTTAACTCTGCCCGCCGCTTCTTTGTAACCGCCAATCGGCACCAGCCCGCCTCGCCGCCTCTAATTTCCCGCAGACGCGTAATCTGGCCTCCTGTTGCTGCAGCAGTCGGACTGCTCGCGCCGCGTCCCTGGTTGCTGGTGCTGTATCCTCCTCTCTCCCTGAACGCCAAGCTTCACCAGTCCCATGTGTCACTGAGCACTCTCTGTAAATTACCACTCGCTCCTTTCCTCTCAGGTGTGTTCAATTAGTAAAACAGGAAAAGGGCGGAGTCTCTCCAGGACAAATTGACAGATGCAACCAAAACATGCAGGATAAATAAAACACTCCACAAGATATAACCAAAACATGCAATATAAAAAATAAATAAGCACACTTCACATTAAAACACAGCAAAGTAAAACAACATCCATCCTTCCCTGGATGACAATAACAAAAGATATTTCCTTTGATTCTGCTAAGTAGCAGGAGATTGAGAGCTGGCAAAGTAATGGTGTGTTTGATGAAGTGAATGTCAGATGGAATAGACAGTGCTGTCTTCCTGGCAACACTTTTTTCTGAGCTTACAACTGGTAACACTGGTCTGAATGCTCTTCCGTTGATCTGTGTGACTGACAATCATTCCTTGTTTGATGCACTCAAGTCCACTAAGCAGGTTACAGAGAAGAGACTGAGGCTAGAAATAAGCAGCATTAAAGAGCTTATACAAGCCAAGAAAATCAGACAGGTTTGTTGGTCAGATTCCAAAATCCCAACTTGCTGATTGTCTAACAAAAAAGGGAGTTTCACCTTTAACCCTTCTAAAAGCACTACATGAAGGACTCTGGATACTGTGATCCCTTGTTTACTAAGTTTTCTTTGCATTAAAATGCACTATTGTTTATTGTGTGCAATGATAGTATGCTTTAAGTAAAGCAAGCACATTGAAATGTTGTTTTTGTTTTGTTTATATATCTATATGTATACAAATGTTTGCAGGGGGTGTTTATACTTTTATTTTTTATTTTTCTAAAAGAAAGAGGGAGATTGTTAACTTGTTATTTTCTGTTATATCGCGAGATACTGCGGAGAGTTTTAGTTGTGAGTGAGCGGTAAAACATGGCATAAGGAATAAAGCGCTTGGATGAGACTACGACATTGTGTCTTTTGATTTAACAACATGATGACTCCAGTTGTGATGGCGGCCTCATGAATGCCAGCAGTCTCTCCCCTGGCATTGCTCAGCGTCCCGGGGATACAGGCGTCCCCTTGCTGGCTCTGTGGAGATTATTGCTTCGTCTAACAGGGTAAGGATATTACACCACCCTGTGAGCTTATTTCCCCCAAGACTCCTGAATCACATTTCCAACTACCTCACTGGAATATTTTGTAAACCGCGTCGTTGGGAATTCTCCCCAAGAGAGCAGCGGCGTCGTTAGCATAACACGGTGGAAATCCAAACCACAGCGGTGAGGAAGAGGATGAGCACGTCTAACCTCACCCCCTAAACCTCCAACCACAACACTGATGTAGCTCCACCCGCTACTAACAGCTTACTGTATTTTTCCACACTATAAGGCGCACTTAAAGTCCTTCAATTTTCTCAAAAATCAACAGTGTGCCTTATGATCTGGTGAGCCTGAAGTATGAATTCTGGTTGTTCTTACTAACCTCGAACCAATTGTACTGTAGTTTTCTCTGGTCCCCTCCCCAATCAGACCAGGAGTGACATGTTTAGCCGCTTGTTCTCCTTAAATTGCTGGCTGTCTGAGTGGTGTCCCAGAAAGGATGTGGGCTTCATAGATAATTGGCAAACCTTCTGGAGGAAACCTGGTCTTGTTAGGAGAGACATCATCCATCCCACTTTGGATGGAGCAGCTCTCATTTCTAGAAATATGGACAAATTTATTAAACCCCCCAAAATATGACTATCCAGAGTTGGGACCAGGAAGCAGAGTTGCAGTCTGACACGCCTCTCTGCAGCTTCTCTCCTCCTGCTACCCCCCCAAAAACCCATCTCCACAGAGACTGTGTCAGCTCCCAAAAACACAAACTAAAAACCAGCAACAAACAACTTAAACATAAACAATTACAAAGAAAGAACAATACAGTATCCACATCTGAACCTAAGAGTAAAACAGTGAAATGTGGATTATTAAATATTAGGTCTCTCTCCTCCAAGTCTCTGTTAGTACATGACTTAATAATTGATCAACAAATTGATTTACTCTGCCTTACAGAAACCTGGTTGCAGCAGGATGATTATGTTAGTTTAAATGAATCAACACCCCCGAGTCATTCTAATTACCAGAAATCTCGAAGCACAGGCTGAGGGGGCGGTGTGGCAGCAATTTTTCACACCAGCCTATTAATTAATGAAAGACCAAGACAGACTTTTAATTCATCTGAAAGCCTGATGCTTAGCCTCGTCCACCCCAGCTGTAAAACTCAGAAACCAGTCTTACTTGTTATCATCTATCGTCCACCTGGGCCTTACACAGAGTTTCTGTCTGATTTCTCAGACTTTTTATCTAATTTAGTTCTGAGCTCAGATAAAATAATTATTGTGGGTGATTTTAACATCCATGTAGATGCTAAAAGTGACAGCCTCAACATGGCATTTAATCTGTTATTAGACTCAATTGGTTTCTCTCAAAATGTAAAAGAACCCACCCACCACTTTAATCACACTCTAGATCTTGTTTTAACATATGGCATAGAAACTGAACATTTAACAGTGTTTCCTGAAAACCCTCTCCTGTCTGATCATTTCCTGATAACATTTACTTTTACAATAATTGATTACACAGCAGTGGGGAGCAGACTTTATTACAGTAGATGTCTTTCTGAAAGTGCTGTAACTAAGTTTAAGAATATAATCAACCCACTGTTATCATCTTCAATGCTCATAGAGCAGAGCAGCTATCTGAACGCAACAGAGATCGATTATCTTGTTAATAATTTTACCTCCTCACTACGTACGACTCTGGATACTGTAGCTCCTGTGAAAACTAAGGTCTCTAATCAGAAGTGCCTGACTCCGTGGTATAATTCTCAAACACGTAGCCTAAAGCAGATGACTCATAAGCTGGAGAGGAAATGGTGTGTCACAAATTTAGAGGATCATTATTTAGCCTGGAGAAATAGTTTGCTGCTTTATAAGAAAGCCCTCTGCAGCCCCCTCTAGCTTCTGCTCGGTGGCTACTGGGTGACGCCTCGTCTGGGGATCCTCAGCCCTTCCCATGAGGGTGGCACGGATGCCCCTCTGGTGGTCCTCCTTGGGCTCTCGCACTCTGGGGCCTCTAGATGTCTGGGGCCTGGATCTCCTCCATGCCTGCTTCATGCCCTGGGGGACGGGGCTATGGCTCTCTACATCCTCTTGCAGACCATTACATGTGGAAACCATTTGAATACAAGCGTATGGGCTCAAAATGTGGTCATAAATATTTTGTACTTGTAAATCGGTTTTGTACTTGTAAAAAAGATTTGTATGTGTAAAAAAGATTTGTGTGTGTGTAAAAAAGATTTGTGTGTGGACTTAGCCAAAAAAAACCTGCAAGTTACAACTACGAATTTTGACCCTATTTTTCTTCCTTTCATCTGATTGGTCAATGTCATGTCAATCACAAATGTAACAATCCAATCAGAGAACAGATGGGTTTGGCTGTCGGAGGGGCGCTTTTGTTGAACTGCAGGTCTTTGAAGGGAATAAATGCCCTTTTACATGCCAACCCAGCGTTTTCCTTCATCACCACGAAGGAAAACAGTCTGTGGTCGTCCGAGTTTGGTGATTTTTGTGTCACAGGACTACGTGTTTAATACAGCCTTTTCAACAGCGCTGTGGACGCGGGGGGGGGGCAGTGTTTTGGAAATGACAGTCTTCATTACAAAGCTTTCTTCGTTATGAATTAGCATAGATGTTTTTATTGAACATTTGAAGAACTAGTAAAAAAACCCCACAAACTCTTGTAGTTCACATAAAGTCAGAGATAGAAAAGACAAGGAGCAGGTGCATCTAGTACAGGTAGAGCTGCTGCAAAAACCCACAGAGCCCAGCAGCCAGCAACAAATTCTGGATCCTTTGCTTTTAGTTAGCAATTAGCATTAGCAGCACATCCTGCGTCCGATGTGAAAGGACTTTTATGCTGCGCACTGTGACTCACAGCAATGGTCCCGGGTCAGCCCTGACGTTGTGTTAAACTAATCCTAAAGTAATAATGGTATTTCTAACCACTGATATACCACAACTTTTTCCTTTCAATAGCTACTGAAAGTTAGGGGACCTAGCTGCTATCAGATATTTATATAGAGATTACCCTTCAAGGACCTGCAGTTCAAAAAAGCGCCCCTCCGACAGCCAAACCCATCTGTTCTCTGATTGGATTGTTTAATTTGTGATTGACATGACATTGACCAATCAGCTTAAAGGAAGAAAAATAGGGTCAAAATTCGTACTTGTAACTTGCAGGGGTTTTTTTGGGCTAAGTCCACACACAAATCTTTTTTACACATACAAATCTTTTTTACGCACGTACAAATCTTTTTTACACATACAAATCTTTTTTACGCACACACAAATCTTTTTTACACATACAAATCTTTTTTACGCACACACAAATCTTTTTTACACATACAAATCTTTTTTACGCACACACAAATCTTTTTTACACATACAAATCTTTTTTACGCACACACAAATCTTTTTTACACATACAAATCTTTTTTACACATACAAATCTTTTTTACGCACGCACAAATCTTTTTTACACATACAAATCTTTTTTACACATACAAATCTTTTTTACGCACGCACAAATTTTTTTTACACATACAAATCTTTTTTACAAGTACAAAATCGATTTACAAGTACAAAATATTTATGACCACATTTTGAGCCCATACAAGCGCGCTGATCCACACAGGTGTGCACATGGGTGTTCACTGTTCGTAGACCTAAATTACACCTTTTTGCTTGTTTTCTATTCTTTCTCTCAACAGGTGATCCAGGAGATTCCCCCCCCCCCCCTTTCTCACTGTCCCTCTCCGCTTCTGTTTTTCTTTTCCTTCCTCTTTCTTTCTCCCTTTCCTATCCCTCACTCATGTCTGTCCCGTCTGTAACAACTGAAAATAAAATAAAATAATCAATAAAAACAAAGGTCGATCAAATGGACCAATACGGCAATGCCACGATGATCCATTTGGCAAAATAAATCCATTGGGTACCCTTGTTGGTCTTCAGACAACAATTCTGGCTAAAGAACCAAATGGGACAGGCAAAAAGAAAAAAGAAAAAAAAGAAAGCCCTCCGCAGGAGGAACATCTTACTATTCGTCAATGATTGAAGAAAATAAGAACAACCCCAGGTTTCTCTTCAGCACTGTAGCCAGGCTGACAAAAAGTCAGAGCTCTTTTGAGCCAACAATCCCTTTAACGTTAACTAGTAATGACTTCATGAACTTCTTCACAAGTAAAATTTTTATCATTAGAGAAAAAATTACCATTAATCATCTCACAGATGTAATATTATCTACAGCTACTTTCAGTACCATTGATATTCATTTAGGCTCTTTTTGTCCAACTGATCTTTCTGAGTTAACTTCAATAATTACTTCCTCCAAACCATCAACGTGTCTTTTAGACCCCATTCCTACAAAACTGCTCAAAGAAGTCCTGCCATTAATAAATTCTTTGATCTTAAATATGATCAACCTATCTCCAATAATCCGCTATGTACCACAGGCCTTCAAGCTGGCTGTAGTTAAACCTTTACTCAAAAAGCCATCTCTAGACCCAGCAGTCTTAGCTAATTATAGGCGAATCGCTAACCTTCCTTTCATATCAAAAATCCTTGAAAGAGTAGTTGTCAAACAGCTAACAGATCATCTATGAAGGCAGATAACACACACCAATTAGTTAAACTGTAGGAATGTCTTAAAGACATAAAGACCTGGATGGCCGCTAACTTTCTGCTTCTTAATTCAGATAAAACTGAGGTTATTTTACTCGGCCCTGAAAATCTTAGAAATATGGTATCTAACCAGACTCTTACTCTGGATGGCATTACCTTGGCCTCCAGTAACGCTGTGAGGAACCTTGGAGTCATTTTTGACCAGGATATGTCCTTCAATGCACATATTAAACAAATATGTAAGACTGCGTTCTTCCATTTGCGCAACATCTCTAAAATTAGAAATATCCTGTCTCAGAGTGACGCTGAAAAACTAGTTCATGCATTTATTACTTCCAGGCTGGACTACTGTAATTCATTATTATCAGGATGTCCAAAAAACTCACTAAAAAGCCTTCAGTTAATCCAAAATGCTGCAGCAAGAGTACTGACAGGGACTAGAAAGAGAGAGCATATTTCTCCTGTTTTGGCTTCCCTTCATTGGCTTCCTGTTAAATCCAGAATTGAATTCAAAATCCTGCTCCTCACATACAAGGTCTTAAATAATCAGGCCCCATCTTATCTTAATGACCTTGTAGTACCATATCACCCTATTAGAGCACTTCGCTCTCGCTCTGCAGGCTTACTTGTTGTTCCTAGAGTATTTAAAAGTAGAATGGGAGGCAGAGCCTTCAGTTTTCAGGCCCCTCTTCTGTGGAACCAGCTTCCAGTTTGGATTCGGGAGACAGACACTATCTCTACTTTTAAGATTAGGCTTAAAACTTTCCTTTTTGCTAAACATATAGTTAGGGCTGGACCAGGTGACCCTGAATCCTCCCTTAGTTATGCTGCAATACACGTAGGCTGCCAAGGATTCTCATGATCTTTGTTTCGCATAATGCGCCTTATAATCCAGTGCACCTTATAGTCCGAAAAATACGGTACACTAGTTTTAGAAGGATTTTCGTGGAACATGTTTATTTTGACTGAGTGTTTCATAATAAACAACTAACAATGTTTATGGGACCTGAGAAACACAGCCAAACATGCTGAGACACCATGGAGGTTTGGACATGGTTTTAAAAAGCTTCACTTTATTTTCATATTGAATACAGCAAATACTCAAAGCTGAAGGAAGCCGTTCGTGTAAACGAATGCCTCTTTCCTCAGACTCTTTCTGACAGGTGGACGTGTCCTAACCCTAGCCCTGACCATCTCAGTGTCTCTCAGTAGACCCATTACATCTGAGCACACTGCTGGACTTCTTCAGCTCAAGTGTGGCTGTCAGTGAAGATCCACAGGTTACAGACGCTGCATACGTCCTGAGATTCATCATTCCTTTGCTTACAGTCAGCTCTGATACAAATCGTTTTGTTTGTTACTAAACATGAAATGATTCACATTTAAATTAGAGCTGGACAGATAATAAATACAGGGAGTGCAGAATTATTAGGCAAATGAGTATTTTGTCCACATCATCCTCTTCATGCATGTTGTCTTACTCCAAGCTGTATAGGCTCGAAAGCCTACTACCAATTAAGCATATTAGGTGATGTGCATCTCTGTAATGAGAAGGGGTGTGGTCTAATGACATCAACACCCTATATCAGGTGTGCATAATTCTTAGGCAACGTCCTTTCCTTTGGCAAAATGGGTCAAAAGAAGGACTTGACAGGCTCAGAAAAGTCAAAAATAGTGAGATATCTTGCAGAGGGATGCAGCAGTCTCAAAATTGCAAAGCTTCTGAAGCGTGATCATCGAACAATCAAGAGTTTCATTCAAAATAGTCAACAGGGTCGCAAGAAGCGTGTGGAAAAACCAAGGCGCAAAATAACTGCCCATGAACTGAGAAAAGTCAAGCGTGCAGCTGCCAAGATGCCACTTGCCACCAGTTTGGCCATATTTCAGAGCTGCAACATCACTGGAGTGCCCAAAAGCACAAGGTGTGCAATACTCAGAGACATGGCCAAGGTAAGAAAGGCTGAAAGACGACCACCACTGAACAAGACACACAAGCTGAAACGTCAAGACTGGGCCAAGAAATATCTCAAGACTGGTTTTTCTAAGGTTTTATGGACTGATGAAATGAGAGTGAGTCTTGATGGGCCAGATGGATGGGCCCGTGGCTGGATTGGTAAAGGGCAGAGAGCTCCAGTCCGACTCAGACGCCAGCAAGGTGGAGGGGGAGTACTGGTTTGGGCTGGTATCATCAAAGATGAGCTTGTGGGGCCTTTTCGGGTTGAGGATGGAGTCAAGCTCAACTCCCAGTCCTACTGCCAGTTTCTGGAAGACACCTTCTTCAAGCAGTGGTACAGGAAGAAGTCTGCATCCTTCAAGAAAAACATGATTTTCATGCAGGACAATGCTCCATCACACGCGTCCAAGTACTCCACAGCGTGGCTGGCAAGAAAGGGTATAAAAGAAGAAAAACTAATGACATGGCCACCTTGTTCACCTGATCTGAACCCCATTGAGAACCTGTGGTCCATCATCAAATGTGAGATTTACAAGGAGGGAAAACAGTACACCTCTCTGAACAGTGTCTGGGAGGCTGTGGTTGCTGCTGCACGCAATGTTGATGGTGAACAGATCAAAACACTGACAGAATCCATGGATGGCAGGCTTTTGAGTGTCCTTGCAAAGAAAGGTGGCTATATTGGTCGCTGCTTTGTTTTTGTTTTGTTTTTGAATGTCAGAAATGTATATTTGTGAATGTGGAGATGTTATATTGGTGTCACTGGTAAAAATAAATAATTGAAATGGGTATATATTTGTTTTTTGTTAAGTTTCCTAATAATTATGCACAGTAATAGTCACCTGCACACACAGATATCCCCCTAAAATAGCTAAAACTAAAAACAAACTAAAAACTACTTCCAAAAACATTCAGCTTTGATATTAATGAGTTTTTTGGGTTCATTGAGAACATGGTTGTTGTTCAATAATAAAATTATTCCTCAAAAATACAACTTGCCTAATAATTCTGCACTGCCTGTATAGAGGTGATCAGGACGGATGCTGGGACTCCATCGACTCTCATTCAGGACTGACAGCTCGCTGAAGAGAAAAGGAGCAGCCGATTGACTTATCCTGTTCAATAAAGCTGATCATAGATATTAAAATCCAGCAGGACTGAATCCTGCACAAATCCAATCTTTAATCTAATTCATGAAATGAGATCGTCTTAAAGGAAGGGTCTAATGTTTGCTCTGGTACTCTCTATTTTCTACTTTTACTGGATCAAAGTTATTAATAGAGACAGTAAGGTCATGCATTCAGTCAGTAGTTGTAGCTTTATCTGTCAGTATTTGAATCTTATAAAGTTGTGAACATATTAAAACCATGTGCTGCGATAGCAGCTCTGGAAACTCAATGAGTGGGGTCCTGGTGGTTACTGGGCCGTGAATCTTATCGTTTTCAGTACGTACTGCAGACACACGATCAGCTTGGAGGTTTGATGAATGCTTCTGTCCTGTCCTTTTGTGACACAGTTGAAAATGAGACTTTTGATGATTCTTTAAAATCAAGATGTTTAATCATCTGACTGATATCAAAATGTGTAACAGTCTTTAAGATCTTAGATTCATGTTTGTGCTTTTCTACCTGAGCACTCAGAGTGCTTCATACAGCGTGCATCATTCACACATTTATATTCGGGTCATTTGGCACACAGTTCGGAGCAGCCAGGGATCAAACCAACAACTTTACACAGTTTTTACAGCAGGTTTTTATTCTGGGGTGTTTCTCATAAACTCAGAGTTATTCTTTTAATGTATGACTTTAACCTTGGAAGTCCAAAGTTTTCCCAGCTTTGTTTCTTCCTTTAAATCTGAGCCCGGGCTGAGGTCATCTGTGACTTTGGTATTTCACGTCATGTTTATGGGAAAATCACTGATATAGAAAAAGGTTAAAAGAAAAAATATTAAAAGGTGAACGTGGAAACTTTTCCTGTAAAACTGCTCTGGGATTTCATCGGTTACACCATTGAGTAGCCCACACTCTGCATTAGTGCATGGAGGAGGCGCCGCTGTGACATCTGTCAAACAAAAGAAAAGAACAACAGAGTAGAACCAGCTGATAAACCTGAGCAGGCGCGGTCCTGGTGGTTAGAGTCGCTCCACCTTTGTCACGCTGGTGGGGGTCTTTGGGTTTTCATTGCTTTGTGTTTCTCTGATGTGGGGGGTCCTCTGGTCACAGTGCAGTCAGCGCTTGTTTAAAAACGTCTGCACTGTGACGTCTTTAAAAGTCTTTGTATTTCCTGTGAATAATAACGCGTCAGACTGTGGACAGCAGAGAACCAATCATAACCTCATCTGCTTCAATCGACTTCTTCCTCGTGAGTGCTTTCTGATGGACGGCGGCCCGTGTTCTGCTGATTCACTGTTTGTCAGGTTCAACTGCTCAGAGGGGAGCTGACGACTCCATGGCAAAGAGGATGATCAATGGCGGCATGCAGAGCGCATATGATAACTTGTTCACTGACCGTTGGCTCATAATGAGATGCTCCTTCAGGAGGAAACGGATTAGCGCCTGTCTAGTAAGCCCAGGAGTCCGGAGACCCGCCCTCCTCTTCCGCAGCTGAACTCAGAGACCCTTCAGCAACTGTTGGACTGATGCTGGATGTTATGTGATATTTATGTTTGATCTCCGTTGGCGCTCCTCTTATTTTCTCTGCTTTTACCACCAACAGTATTCACATCATTGCTGCAGTCATTTTAAATTTACCCTTAACACACATTATTATTATTATTATTATTATTATTATGCAGCACAGTGCTGACAGGGTCTAGACAGAGAACAGACAGAGAACTATATTTGCTTCTCTTCACTGGCTTCCTGTTAAATCCACGTTAAAAATCCTGCTCCTCACATACTTGGTAGTAATGGTGGCTTTGGGGCTCCTGCAGTGTTCAACCTAATTATTACTGAAGTCATCACTGATCTTGGCTCTGGCTCGTCCCTCCTCACAGAAACATGCAGAAGAACAACAGATGTGTAGCCTTCATTGCTAATATTACAAACCTGAATGTTTGGTCTCGGCTGGTTTATCGCAGACTTTGGTTCATGAACGTGTTTCTGTCAGAGAACATCTGCGACTGCACTGAGCAGCACATCAACAGCAGCTCAAACAGCCCAGTCATTGCCTGCTGCTGCTCCTTCAGCAAGACACTTTATTAGGTACAATTGTTCAGCAGCTCGTTAAATATGTAATCAGCCAATCACATCAGCAGCTCATTTAGGCATACAGACATGATGAAAACAAATCGCTGAAGTCCAAACATTCATGAAGAAAGGTGATTTAGGTGAGTTTGAATCTGTCACGGCTGTTGGTGTGTGTGTTTCAGAAAACACCGATCTGCTGGGATTGAGGGTGAGAGAGGGCGGGTCATCTACTAATCGCAAGGTGGGTGGTTCAATTCCTGGCTGCTCTGTCTGCATGCCAAAAATCCTTGGGCACGACACTAACTCCACGCTGCTTTGAAATTTATCCATCAGAGCATGAACATGTGTGGATGTTAGATAGAAACAGTGCTGATATGAATGGGGCCAATGACTCATGCTGTACAAGTTTGGAAAGAAGGTCTGAAAATGGGGAAATTATCCAGCAGTTCTCTGGGAGAAAATACCTTGTTGAGGTCAGAGGTCAGAAGAGAACCCTAACCCTAAGTGCTTCCAGCTGCTAAGAACCAGGACCTCAAATAATCATTTATAAGGGCAATGCTGGACGATACCTCCCACCCACCCCGGGTGGGAGGTATCGTCCAGCATTGCCCTTATCTTGGACAACAGCCACCTCTCAGACACAATCCTAAGGGAGTCCATCTCAATCCCCACAACATTACTGTCCTTGTAATCTGTTTATTTAGTCTGTTGGCATCTGTGACCCTCAACCTGCGGCCAGCATGCAACAACACAGAGGATGGCACTGGCCACAACAGACTCATAGAAAATCCTGAGCATTGTCTGGCAGATGTTAACAGACCTCAGAGACTCTGACCCCTCCTGCAGAGGGTAGCGATGTTTTTGACCCAGTCCAGGTTATCGTCTATATTAATAACTAACAGTAACATGTGTCCTCACAGTGTAGTCGGAATCATATCAGAGACGTGAAGCATCCTTAGAGGTCAGCTGTTTTCTATCAGCTGGCAGTGCTCAGTGAAACAGAGAGCACCCAAACATTTAGATCTCAGAGGCAGAAGGTAAACGGTGAGAAACCCACAGATGCCACCGAGGAGCCAGCCAATCAGCAGCCAGAATCTCCTCCCTCTTTTTCATTACAGCTAATCTTTATGCAGAACACACACTCAGCCCACAGACACACACACACTCACCCCACCTTGACGCTGCGACAGACTTCATTTTCCCGCCACGCTAGGCTGCTCTGTCTGCTCTCCCGGCTCAGAGGGGGAGAGAGAGAAGGAGGAGCGAATTCACAGGAAACACACACACACACACACACACACACACACACACACTGACAGTTGTAGTTATACAGGGAGTGCAGAATTATTAGGCAAGTTGTATTTTTGAGGAATAATTTTATTATTGAACAACAACCATGTTCTCAATGAACCCAAAAAACTCATTAATATCAAAGCTGAATGTTTTTGGAAGTAGTTTTTAGTTTTAGCTATTTTAGGGGGATATCTGTGTGTGCAGGTGACTATTACTGTGCATAATTATTAGGCAACTTAACAAAAAACAAATATATACCCATTTCAATTATTTATTTTTACCAGTGACACCAATATAACATCTCCACATTCACAAATATACATTTCTGACATTCAAAAACAAAACAAAAACAAATCAGCGACCAATATAGCCACCTTTCTTTGCAAGGACACTCAAAAGCCTGCCATCCATGGATTCTGTCAGTGTTTTGATCTGTTCACCATCAACATTGCGTGCAGCAGCAACCACAGCCTCCCAGACACTGTTCAGAGAGGTGTACTGTTTTCCCTCCTTGTAAATCTCACATTTGATGATGGACCACAGGTTCTCAATGGGGTTCAGATCAGGTGAACAAGGTGGCCATGTCATTAGTTTTTCTTCTTTTATACCCTTTCTTGCCAGCCACGCTGTGGAGTACTTGGACGTGTGTGATGGAGCATTGTCCTGCATGAAAATCATGTTTTTCTTGAAGGATGCAGACTTCTTCCTGTACCACTGCTTGAAGAAGGTGTCTTCCAGAAACTGGCAGTAGGACTGGGAGTTGAGCTTGACTCCATCCTCAACCCGAAAAGGCCCCACAAGCTCATCTTTGATGATACCAGCCCAAACCAGTACTCCACCTCCACCTTGCTGGCGTCTGAGTCGGACTAGAGCTCTCTGCCCTTTACCAATCCAGCCACGGGCCCATCCATCTGGCCCATCAAGACTCACTCTCATTTCATCAGTCCATAAAACCTTAGAAAAACCAGTCTTGAGATATTTCTTGGCCCAGTCTTGACGTTTCAGCTTGTGTGTCTTGTTCAGTGGTGGTCGTCTTTCAGCCTTTCTTACCTTGGCCATGTCTCTGAGTATTGCACACCTTGTGCTTTTGGGCACTCCAGTGATGTTGCAGCTCTGAAATATGGCCAAACTGGTGGCAAGTGGCATCTTGGCAGCTGCACGCTTGACTTTTCTCAGTTCATGGGCAGTTATTTTGCACCTTGGTTTTTCCACACGCTTCTTGCGACCCTGTTGACTATTTTGAATGAAACTCTTGATTGTTCGATGATCACGCTTCAGAAGCTTTGCAATTTTTATCGTTTTTAACTTTTAATATTTTTTTAACTTGTTATTGTGTTTTTAACTTGTATTGCTTTTATTTATTTATCTCTTTATTTTCAAATAGCTGTACAGCACTTTGTCTAAAAGCGCTTTATAAATAAAGTTATTATTATTATTATTATTATTTAAGAGAAGAAGTCTGCTCACTGACACTCATTAATGCAGGTATATTTTCCAGGTGACTCTAAAAGTTCCCTGTTCACTGTGTAGAGTGGCACAGAAGAGTCAGACAGGTGGACCCATGCGTCCTCGCCTGCTCTGAATCTTGATGATTGGTGATTGGTGGAGCCAAGCAAGCCGAGGGGAGACGGATGTCTTACATTTGCCAAAGCCAAACATCTGCCTCCATCCCAGCATCCTCCTGTGTCACTCCAGCCCTCTGTGTGTCCTCCTTCATCCATGAACCTCCTCTGAGCTCTTCCTCTTCTCCTGCCCGCGGCTCCATATTCATCCTCCACCCTCCCTCCTCTGCACATGCTCAGACCACCTAAGCCTCGAACATCTCCAGTTCTACCATCTCCATCACAGCAAGGCTCACCTCCATCTTTGAACTTTCCTTTTCACTGTTGCTCTCCGTCTGTCACACTTGCCTCCACCCACTCCATCCTGTGTGTCTTCTTCATCTCTCTGTGGATGGCTTTCCTTCATACTCATGTATTCTGTTTTGCTTCTGTTGAATTTCATTCCACTTCTCTCCATAGCATACCTCCACCTCTGCAGGCTCCACCTACTGTCACCACAGATCACAGCTGCTGTCCGGCCTTCCAGCAGCACTTGGTGCAGTTAAATTACAGCTCCCTCTGGTGGCTGCAGAAATTATGACAGCGGGAAAAAATGAAATAATGTTCTGTGACATTTTGATGCATGCTCAATCATCCAGGTAAGTAAATCTCCAAAAGTTGATTCTGTTCATCTGGACGTAGCATTTTCAGTGGGAGAAACGTTTCGTCACTCATCCAAGTGACTTCTTCCAGTGACGATGCGTGACGATGCGTGACGATGCGTGACGAAACGTTTCTCCCACGCTATGTCCAGATGAACAGAATCAGAGATTGTGTGACTTTCTTTTCCTGTAACATAAGCCAATCTTTGGCCCTGAAGCTGAAGTCAGGTGTGAGGCTGATACATGTATCGGTCATGACATGAGCAGGAAAATGTGAAGCCGCAGCTCTGCTGAGGTTTCCATCAGCATGCAGAGCAGGCGTCGCCGTGCTGATAATTATTGATTGTGTCTCTTCATGCATGAGGTAATTTGGGATGCTCCTCATTTGCATGCAGACCGGGAGGATTCAGCTGCTGTGCTCAGCTCAGAAAATCTCAAACCGTCTGTGACACACTAACGCCGGCACGGCGCCTTCGTCTCCTGAATCACGAGCTGTGTTTTTGTGATGAAGTGAATGTGTTCATGTCAGATATCAGTTGGTTTTTCGTGTGGTTCTCAGCAACAAAAGGAGCTTCAGGTGTGCTAGGTGAGCCACACACACCAAGACACGGAGGGGCTTTCTCCAACTTCCTTTTGTGTCTTTGAACACATCACCTTCTTTTTAATGAGGCCAGTAACACTTTATTATACAGCCTGATAATAAGTAATTTATTAGAAACTACAGTGTAGTTATGTTTACCTACAAATACTTAAGTCATACTGTAAGTACATTTATGTACCGCTTTATTTCTCCATAATTTTATGGAGAAACTGTATTTCAGCATTATAGTCTCTAGTTTTCAGGGAGCAGGGTGTGTTATGGAGGTGATTCATCTCACTTTTTATGTGCATGAAGGATGCTCTATTATTCAACTGTCCTCTCATTTTACCAAGATTAATGTGATGAGGAATGAGTTTATAATGATGGAGCGACGTCTACCTTCACTTTTCTTCCAGAAGATGTAGATTTCAGATCGATATGTCGGGGAGATCGAAGATTCTAGGTGTTCACGTTGTGTACGTGTTTTCTTTGTTTTTGTCTTTGGAAGAAGAAATGAAAGCAGAAATGCTCTCATGGGGGCATCCTGCTGTCACAGGTTTATTCATGGAAACTCTCACAGCTTTGACCACAACACAGTGATAGAAGGTATTTCAGAGCTTTCTCTGTGCTTAATCTTAAAACAAACACAGGACGTGGTTTTATGGAAATAATGAGCAGGAGCAGTAAACTGAGCGGTTGTTGTAGAGCCGAGCTCTCAGGACACGTTCAGCAGCAGATCGACGCCTCGTCTCCAAACACAGAGACAAAATCTTCCACTGAGTACACACAACACAACACAAACAGGATGTGACGACCAGTAGCTCAATCCACTGATGTGAATCAGCTCCAGCAAAAATCTCCTCCACCCCCCGTCTGAGCTCCACACTGAGAACTATTGGTCCACTGAGCATTTATGTTTTAACTGACAGTGAATACCTGAGTGTAGAAGATCAGTAACCGTCCAAGAACTGTCACAACCGTGGATCATCCACAGATCGTCCTAGAAAACACCTGCTCCAGAGTGGACTCACCTGAGGCTGCTGTCTTACCTTTTACCTCCACAGGTGAACAACACCCTGCATGTTACTTAAGTGTGAAATCTGCAGGACAGCCTGGAGGGGTCTGGATATGTCCTGAAGTATCCAAAGTACAGGTTCATGGATCCCGCCGCGGGCACTTTAATTTCCAACAGCCATCACATGACAGCGCTGCTCTGAAACAGAACAAAACATACATTATTCATGGCCCCGCCCCCAGGCACTCATTAAACACAGCTGAGCCTCATTTTTATTTTATTAAAATAATTCAAATTATTTTATTTGTATTTTATTATTAATTTAATATAATTTTATTTTTGTATTAATTTTGTGTATTTTTAGTTCAATAATTTGTTCAAAAATATGATTTTGGTGATTATAGGTAAGTATTATGATGAATTTAGCTTTCATTGGTAGCACAGTGCAAAAGAATTTTTTTAATTATTTCTGTTTTGGATTTTCATATTTTATTGATGCATTTTTATATCGTTGCATTAATCATTTTTTTTGTCACGTTTTTTCCTTCGTACCTCCCTGTAACTGCACTGATTTCCCGCCATGTTGTCTCCCTGACAGTCGACTCAGGAAGTTGAAAACATCAAACGGAGACCTGCCGGTGAACTTCGGTGAACTCCGGCGCCCCAGCAAGGGTGTCGCTCCTGTCTAATTAAAAATAGATGTAGGAGCAGGGAGCCCAGGGCTGCTGGGTGTTTGAAGTGCTGCTGCTGATGGTGAGTGTCACAGGATGATGGAAACGGTGCTTTCAGAGGCGTTCAGTAAAACGCAATGAGAGGAAACGTCTCTTGGCTCTGTGTTCTGTCAGTGCTGCAGGAACAGCTCAGTAACCTGAAGTCCTCCAAATATCCTCGTGTTTCCTTCACACGTTCTCATCCAAGGGACCAAATCCTGGCCTTCTGTCCCCTGGCTTTGGTCCCGGATTCACTGATTGTGGTAAAATTGGACATCAGGAGACAAAGAGTGACTAACACCACATAAAGAGTTTAGACAGATGGAGGTGGAGAAACCCTGATATTCCCCTACGTTTAAGTGTCACAGAGGTGTTTGTCCACTAAGCTGAAGCTCTGTATTTGTTTGTATGGTAGTCATTTGGTGCTGAACAGCTGAGGAGGACAGGAAATCAGACAGGAGCAGCAGGTTTTAGAAATCTCATTCAGTCTGAACTGCTCAAGGTGTGATCTATTCAATTCAATTCAATTTTATTTATACAGCGCCAAATCACAACAACAGTTGCCTCAAGGCGCTTTATATTGTAAGGTAGACTCTACAATAATACATATAGAGAAAACCCCAAATATCATATGATACCCTTCACCTGCAGAGGAGCTCACACACCTGCACCTGCTCACCTGTGATCAGCTGATCCTGGATCCAAGCATGCAAAGGCCATCCCACCTGTCTGCTGTCAGTGGTGATGTTCATAATGAAACCAGGTGCAGGAACATAAACATGAATACAACTGAGTGCAGATGCTATGATGCTGGTGTTTGTGGCCTGATTACAACATCCTGGAAACTCCTCCAGCTGGCGTAGTCACACATGTGGAAAAGATATATATAAATCTTATAAAGTTTGTATCTGTCTTGTGTGAAACTTGTATGAAAAGCATACAAGAGTGAAAGAGGGGTGCCCTCTGGAAGCAGACCATCAATACACACACACACACAAAACAGACTGGAGTCAGTCCCGCACTGGAAACACCTGTAACACCTGAAAACAGAAAACAGAAACTCTGGGAGATGTCACACCCTCAGTGATGTCACTGAAGAAGAACAGGAGGAACTGACATCCTGGTGACATCACATTTTGTTGCGTTCGATTGGTTGAAATCCAGCTCAGGCTCGCTCACCCGCCACAGCCTCAGCGATCAATAAATGAGGCATACGTCAGGTCAGCTCCATGTTTCAAACAAGTGTTATCAGCAGGTTGTTGATCAGGTTTATCTGTGATTAATAATCCAACGTTTGGACTTCAGAGCAGCTAAAAGATCCAGAGATTTGCTATGACCTTCTGTGACTGTGTGCCAACACTAGTTTAGTGTTTATGGAACAATAAACCTTTTCATTGATTTAAAAAAGAAAAAAAATGCTGCTACCAAGGAAAACACACCCACACCGCCAAGGTTTGCTCACCTGTGGCCAACGCTGGGTTCAAACCACCAAATCAAGCATGTCTGCTGCGCAAACGCGTTGACAGGTCAGCGGCACAAATCCCAGAGGTCAGAGCACACCGTCCTCAGCTGTCTGTAACCACCAATAAGAAGCCTCATTACAGTCTCTGACCTCACTCAGAGAGGTCACTGACACCTTTAGTCAGAGCAGCTTGGGTCAGAGGTCAAAGCCCGAGGGTCACAAGATAGTCTGGACTCTAACAAGGCTGAGCTCCACCTCACAAACCAAGGACAGGAAGTGATGTGTGTATTCCTGAGAGTGTGTATATCAGTGTGTGTGTGTCTGTGTTGTGATATTACCTGTCTATGCGGTGGTTTTAAGGTAGCCTCTGGGGGGGGGGGGCACTAACATCACCTTGTCCTGCCTCATCTACTTCCTGAGATTCCTGAGATTTTCAGTGATTCATCAGGTGACATCACGCCTAACCTGATGACTCAGACAGATCTGTGGGGACTGAGGCAGGTGAGTCAGTCAGCTGTCTGTCACGCTTCGATGGAGAGACGCTGACTCACTGCACGCCCTCGGAGCGTCACCTGCTCACCCGGAGCCTCGACACTCAGATGCTCACCTGTGCAAACACTCGCTCAGTATTTCAGACTTTACCTGAAATACTGAGCGAGTGTTTACATTTCTGTGTCAGTGCTGCTGCTGAGCTGCAGAGACATGAACATACATGTAAAGGATTCTGAATGGCTGGCAGGTCAGCGTGTGAAATTATTCATGTGCAGACCAACAGAGTCATGAAAGTTTTATTTTAATGATAATAAGAAAAAAATGTAAAATCAGATTAGAATCGCCCAGCTGTAAATTTATCCACCGCCCTGCAGTTTCATTCCCAACAGAGGTTTCTGCACATGGAGACAAGTAAGAGAACTGTGAGCGACTGAAGGCCCTTTAGACTAAAAGCCTCAGCCTCTGATCTGCTGCTCTCCATGTTTGTGTGGCTCTTCAGCTCAGACGAGTTTTGATTTTATCAAATGAGCTGAGCTGGACAAGACTCCAGAGCTTCGAAACATTAATGTAATCAGATAACTTTCAGAGATAGACAAGCCTGAGATCAGACATATAACCAGAGTGATGTTCCAGAAAAAGTAATCACCCGGCTAATCATTAATAATGATCTGAAAATGTTCATTCGGCTGTTTTCTGCTGCTAATGGAGCCGTTCGTGAGATTTGAAAAAGGTGTGTGTTTTCCTGTCAGCCTCAAACATCTCACCTGTCTCTGCACCAAACAGCAGCTTTCTCTTTGTTCCTGATGTTTGGATGGAGATGTTTAGGTGAAAATATGAGAAGGACACCAGAGAGAAAAATGTGGCCATGAAGCCATGGCAGCACTCGGAGGATGGGTAGATCGTCACGTCCGTGTTTAATGATGTAGGTTTTCTCTGCGACTCCGCTGAGGAGGCAATGCATCAAAGCGACAGGCCAATCAGCATCCGGCCGCTCTTCATCAGCACAATTAACTGTAATTAATCTGTTTACTGTGTGAGGTGTGAGGCATGCTGGGCGGCCTCGCTTATCTTCCTTATGTAACTGCAGGAAAACGAGGATCCGCTGTTCTGCTGCTCACTCAGCCCTGAACTCTGATTGGTCTTTGTTTTCACAAAAAAAGGAAGCTGCTGAGAGCAGACAGATCCTCAATAAACAGAAAGACAAGCCTGCAAATAACTGCAGCAAGATCAGTAACTCACAGCTGCATCACAGGTCTGAAGATGAAACTCATTTAGATAAATAAATAAACTCCCTCAAATAAACTCTCATCAAACCTTCAAATCCATCAAACTATGACCTGCTGGCCTTTCTGAGCTCCTGTCTAAGGCCTACAAACTCTATAGCAGGTGAGCAGCATCTGAAAGACCCAACACAGGAGCTGAGAGACAATCTGGATCTTCAGCTAATCATCTGCTGTTCGCAAAAGCCTCACAGACATGTCTGAAGGACAGCTAACAGGAAGACGTTCATAATGAAGGGAAACAAGGCAAAGGCAAAGGCAAAGGCGAATTTATTTGTATAGCACAATTCAACAACAAGGTGATTCAAAGTGCTTTACAGAGACATTAGAAACAAAAACAAATAAAAAGCATGATTTAAAATTGATTAAAACAAGCAAACAAACTAACTAACTAAACACACACATTTCACACCTGTTCGCGCGATCTGAACCCTTATCGTAAGGGGAGCTACCAGTCCTTCTGTGGAAGAGCTACTTTCTATTTTAAATTCCCTGAATTTAAAATACTCTCTAGACCCAGTCTAGACCCAGCTGGGGAGCTACCCAGAGCTCTAAACCCACTTAACAAACAAACAAACAAACAAACAAACAAAACAGTATATAAAATCAGACCAGATAAAATCAGTAGTTAATGTAAGTTTTGAAATTTAAGCTTAACAAACAAACAAAACAGTATATAAAATCAAAACAGATAAAATCAGAAATAGATAAGATCAGTAGTTAGTGTAAGTTTTGAAATTTAAGCTTAAAAGTGTGGATTTGGTGCTTTATTCGAATGCAGCTGAGAATAGGTGAGTCTTCAACCTGGATTTAAATAAACTGAGTGTTTCAGCTGATCTGAGGCTTTCTGGGAGTTTGTTCCAGATATAAGGAGCATAAAAGCTGAATGCAGCTTCTCCGTGTCTGGTTCTGACTCTGGGAACTGATAAAAGACCGGATCCAGATGACCTGAGGGATCTGGATGGTTCATACTGGGTCAGGAGGTCACTGATGTATTTTGGTCCTAAACCATTCAGAGCTTTATAGGCCAGCATCAGAACTTTAAAGTCTATCCTCTGACGGACAGGTAGCCAGTGTAAAGACCTCAGAGCTGGACTGATGTGGTCCACTTTTTTCGTCTTAGTGAGGACTCGAGCAGCAGAGTTCTGAATGAGCTGTAGTTGTCTGACTGATTTTTTAGGTAGACCTGTAAAGATGCTGTTACAGTAGTCAAGTAGTCAAAATGAATGCATGGACTAGTTTTTCCAGGTCCTGTTGAGACATCAGATCTTTTATCCTTGAAATATTCTTGAGGTGATAGTAAGCTGACTTTGTTATTGTCTTAATGTGTTTTTCTAAGTTTAGGTCTGCATCCATCACTACACCCAAATTTCTCGCCTGGTTTGTGGTTTTTAGATGTATAGATTGAAGTTCTCTGGTGACCTGTAATCGTTTTTCTTTGGCGCCAAAGACTATTACTTCAGTTTTGTTTTTGTTTAGTTGGAGAAAATTGTGGCACAACCAGTCATTAATTTCCTCAATGCATTTACCAAGAGCCTGTACAGGGCCTCGGTCTCCTGGTGACATTGTGATATATATTTGTGTGTCATCTGCATAGCTGTGGTAGTTTATTTTGTTGTTCTTTATAATCTGTGCCAGTGGGAGCATGTAGATGTTAAACAGAAGGGGTCCCAAGATGGAACCTTGGGGAACTCCACATGTGATACTTGTCTGCTCAGATGTGAAGTTACCTATTGATACAAAGTATTTCCTGTTTTCTACGTATGTTTTGAACCAGTTTAGTACAGTTCCTGAAAGACCTGCCCAGTTCTCCAGTCGTTTGAGTAATATGTTGTGGTCAACTGTATCAAATGCTGCACTGAGATCCAGTAAAACTAGGACTGACATTTTTCCACTGTCTGTGTTCAGACATATGTCATTAAACACTTTTGTCAGAGCGGTTTCAGTGCTGTGGTTCTGTCTAAAACCTGACTGGAAGGCATCGTAGCAGTTATTCTGTTTTAAGAAGTAATTGAGCTGTTGAGAAACTGCTTTTTCAATGATCTTACTTAAAAATGGGAGATTTGAGATCGGCCTGTAGTTGTTCATTTGTGTCTTGTCAAGATTGTCCTTTTTCAGTATAGGTTTGATTACAGCAGTTTTTAGTGATTCTGGAAACACACCTGATAATAAAGAAAAGTTGACGATCTGTAACAGGTCTGACTCTAAAGTCTTTGAGACCTTTTTGAAAAAACTTGTTGGCAGGACATCTAAACAGCAGGAGGAGGAGTTCAGTTGACCTAAGATGTCCTCCAGGTCTTTGCTGTTAATCGGGTGAAACTGTTTGATGGTGTTTAAACAGTTTTTCGGTGGACACAGTACATATCCTGGATCTGCTGTTGATGTACCAACTGCTTGTCTAATCTTTTGGATTTTGTCTGTGAAGAATTTGGCAAAGTCATTGCAGGCCATGGTTGAATGAAGTTCAGCTGCCACTGGCACAGGAGGGTTTGTTAGCCTGTCAACTGTAGAAAATAAGACCCGAGCATTATGGCTGTTTTTAGTGATGATGTCAGAGAAGTAGGACCTTCTTGCACTCCTCAGTTGTAAATTATAATTGTGAAGTTTCTCTTTATAGATGTCATAGTGAACCTGGAGGTTTGTTTTTCTCCATCTGCGCTCAGCTTTCCTACACTCTCTTTTTTCATTTTTCACTAGTGTGGAGTTTCTCCATGGAGACTTTTTCCTTCCAGAGATAACCTTCACCTTAATGGGGGCAATAGTATCCATTACATTTAACATTTTTGCATTAAAGCTATTGACAAGCTCATTGACTGAACCTTTGGACAGGTCAGGTGTTAATGGGAAGACCTGGTTAAAGATCTCACTACTGTCTTCAGTTATACACCGTTTTGTGATCACTGCTGTTGATATATTTGTGTGGGCTGAGATTTTACTTTCAAAGAAAACACAGTAATGATCAGATAAGCCCACATCAGACACAGTAATGTTTGAAATGCTCAGGCTCTTGGAGATCAGTAGGTCGAGAGTGTGTCCTCTATTATGTGTGGCCTCTGTTACAAGTTGAGGTCTGAAGACCAGAGGAACAGGTCTGATGGATCAACTTAATGGTCAGTAAGAAGATGTCAGGAGGAGGTCCAACACTGAGAGTCTGCAGCCATCTGTGAAACAGGGTGGAGACTCTGTCATAGTTTCAGCTGCAGGTCAGTCAGTGGTGTTGGAGATCTTTGATGAACTGATGAATTACAGAGTCCACCATATAGGAACATCTGGAAACATCTTATTATCTGCTTTCATTTTCAGCTCAACCATGATCCAAACACACTGCTGTGCATTAAAACCTGGATAGAAACACACAGGGGAACTCTATCAGAGCTGGACTTCAGCATGACTGAAGCAGTGTGAGATCATCCTGACAGAGAACAAAAGGCAGAAACATCCAAAGAAGAACCCCGAGAACTCTTCTTGAAGGTCCTCACAGAGCTGTAGGAGGAAGCTGCTCACAGCACAGATTCACTTTCATTTTCCTCTTTTAACTTCTTGAGCTGCTGATTATTCTGAGTATGACTGGATAAAAGCCTGACTCTAGAAAAGTCCTTAAGTTTTAATCCGTATGTGAGACATCGTCTCAACATGAGGGCCATGGGCCATGACGCAAACGCCACCACGTCACAACCATCTGCCTCTTTTTAAAACTTTAAGCAGACTTGTTCTAAAATTAACACTGAAATGTTTTCGTGACACAGGATTGAATCAGAGTAGAAATAGGACAGAGGATCATGAGGAAGCAGAGATCGTGGGCAATCGTGGCTCAAAGAGTTGGCAGTTCGTCTTGTAACCGGAAGGTTGCTGGTTCGAGCCCCGACTCGGACAGTCGTTGTGTCCTTGGGCAAGACACTTCACCTACCGCCTACTGGTGATGGCTGGAGGGGCCGATGGCGTGATATGGCAGCCTCGCTTCTGTCAGTCTGCCCCAGGGCAGCTGTGGCTACAACTGTAGCTTGCCTCCACCAGTGTATGAATGAATAGTGGAATTGTAAAGTGCTTTGAGGGTTTACAAAAAAGCGCTATATAAATGCAATCTATTATTATTATTAAACAGAGTTTTGGGGTTTTATGGCCTTGTTTTGTTCTTTTCTCATGTTTTTGTCTCTTTTTGTTTTTCTTTTTCATCTTCTCATCTTTCTCACTCATGAAACCTGGAGCTGTTCAGCTCAGCTGCTCCACGCTGACAGAGCACCTCTCAATCGTCAGTGTTCACTTTTTATCTTCCAACGTTAAAAACTGTCATGGTCTTGAGCCAGTGGACTCAATTGTTTTGGTTTTGATTATTATCTTATGTTTCAGGTTAATTCTTGTTAGGATTTCCTTGTCATTAGGTTTGGTTTCTGTTTTGTATTTTGAGCTCCTTTTGTTCGGTGTCTAGGTGCCTGCCCTGGTCCCACATCTCTGTGTCCCCACGCTGTTGCCATGTCTTATGTCTTGTGTTAAGCTCGTGTCTGTGCATACCTGTTGTATTTCCTGTTCTACTTTGATAGTCCCTGTCCCATGTGTAGTGTGCCTGGTTTTGCTTCCCCTTGTCTCGACAGCTCTGATTTTTCCCAGCTGTGTTTCCCTCCTGTCTCCCATTCCCTGATTGCTCCTGTGTGTGTGTAAGCCCTGTGTTTTTTACTGCTTGTTACTGGTGCATCTGTGTTACCTCCACGCGTCATCCTGTGTTCCACCCTTTATGTTTTCCTTTGAGTTATGGTTTCAGATTTGGTGGTTAGATTGTCCCAGTTTAGGTTTGTTCTTAGTTCCTATCTGTCCCATCTCTGCTCTGTCTGTATTATCACCTCATGTAAATTAAGCTCACTCATTGCATCGTCAGTGCCTGCGATTGGGTCCTTATCCCTTCAACCCCACACGACTGCCGCCGCAGCTGTGACAAAACAACACTTAAGCCGTGCCGTGCAGATGTGGATCGTCCCCGATGTAATGATGAAGTCAGAAACCAGGCTTAGACAGTTCAGTCATGTCAAATTTTAGACCCATCTCTAAACTTGCCTTTCTTAGTAAGATTCTGGAAAGAATTGTTTATACTCAGTGGATGGACTATTTGAATGACTCTCAATTGTCGGAAATCTTTCAGTCCGGCTTTAAGCCATTTCACAGTACGGAGACAGCCCTCGTAAAAGTTATGAATGACATTCTGATAACGACAGACCGTGGTAAATATGCAGTGCTGGTCTTGTTGGACATGACTCCTCTGCTTTGGAGTGTACCACAGGGATCTATTCTTGGGCCATTATTGCTTTTACTGTACGTTTTGCCTCTTGGTGCGATATTCCGAAAACATAAAGTTTCATTCCATCTATATACAGATGACTGCCAGCTTTATTTACCTTTTAGTCATTCTGATAGTCTCCCAAGTCAATCTCTGCTTGACTGCCTTAGTGATATTAAAGCATGGCTTGCAAAAAACTTTTTAAATTTTAATTATCGTAAGACGGAAGCGATCTTATTTGGCCCAAATGGTTTTTCTGAGGCTCCAGATGCTGATCTTGCCGCTTTGACTCCCCATTTAAAGAGTTCGATCACAAATCTCAGAGTAAAAATTGATTCTGCACTTACCTTTGATGGTCACGTAAACAGGGTGGTGAAATCAGCATTCTATCACCTCAGACGTTTATCGAAGGTTAAGCCCTTTCTTTCCAAGCGTGACTTGGAAAGTGTTATTAACGTCTTTATTACTTCACGTTTCGATTATTGCAATTCTCTTTTAATAGGAGTTGGGCAAGGCACTTTGTCACGCTTGCAACTAGTACAAATTGCCGCGGCACGATTTTTAACTGACAGAAGGAAATTCGACCACATCACTCCGGTTTTGGCCTCTCTACATTGGCTTCCAATTGAATTTAGGATCCGTTTTAAAGTTCTTTTATTGTTTTTTAAATCTCTAAACGGTCTGGTACCTGTTTATTTGTCTGATTTGTTGAAGCCCCATGTCCCCATTTGTTCGCTTCGGTCAGCTGACCAACTGTTGCTTTCAGGACCAAAGTCACGGCTAAAACTT
Source organism: Aulonocara sp. 'chitande type north' Nkhata Bay (assembly GCF_057382095.1). Classification (NCBI taxonomy): domain Eukaryota; kingdom Metazoa; phylum Chordata; class Actinopteri; order Cichliformes; family Cichlidae; genus Aulonocara; species Aulonocara sp. 'chitande type north' Nkhata Bay. The sequence continues at coordinate 27,100,591 of NC_141358.1, forward strand.
AGAGGAGACCGAGCGTTCTCTGTTGTGGCTCCAATGCTTTGGAATAACCTTCCTCTCCATATTAGACAAGCTACATCAGTGCCAGTTTTTAAGTCCGGATTAAAAACCTATGTTTATTCCCTGGCTTTTAACTCTGTGGGTGACTGACTTTTTTTTTAAAAATTAATTTTATTGCTATGTGTGGTTTTTGCTATTTTATTACTATATTTATATTTGTATTGTACAGCACTTTGGTCTACCAAGTGTGTTTTTAAAGTGCTATATAAATAAATGATTATCCAAGCTCATCTTCAAAAAAGTACTTCCAGTGGGGGGGTTGGGTCTCCCTGTGTTTAGACACTATTACTGGTCTGCAAACTCAAGAGCTCTATTACACTGGCAGTGGGGTCGGCCTATCGACCACCATTATGATAATCTCCCGCTCTGGCTTCAGGTAGAGTCAGCAATAGTATTTGAAACCTCATTACCGGCTGTATTGTTTTCTAACACCAGTTCCTCTAATAAATGGATCAGTTGTAATTTTGTTGTTAAACACTCTCTAAAGATATTAAGTCAAATCAGGAAATCTCTTAAATTACCTGACCTCTCAGTAAGAATGCCAATAACACAACCATTTGTTTAAACCAGGAAAAATGGACAGGGTGTTTTTAGAGTGGGAGGAAAAGGGGTTGAAACATATTGAGGACTTATATATAGATGACAAATTTGCTTCTTTCTTTCAACTCCAACAAAAGTTTCAGTTACCTCAATCACAATTTTTCCGCTATCTTCAAATAAGGAATTTTGTTCAACGAAACTTTGCAGACTTTCCACTGAAACCACTAAATCATACTTACCTTGAAACAATTCTGAAAGCAAACTCTAAACATATATAAATGGTAAATGGCCTGCATTTGTATAGCGCTTTTTCTAGTCCCTAAGGACCCCAAAGCGCTTCACACTACATTCAGTCATTCACCCATTCACACACACATTCACACACTGGTGATGGCAAGCTACATTGTAGCCACAGCTGCCCTGGGGCGCACTGACAGAGGCGAGGCTGCCGGACACTGGCGCCACCGGGCCCTCTGACCACCACCAGTGGTCAGAGGGCCACTGGTGGTGGGACATCTGATATCCCAGTTTGTTAAGTACTTTACAATTCCAGCAGATTCTGATCGAATCAGGAATACAGGAGCTGAAGACCTCGGTGTCCCTCTGTCTGAGGACCAATGGTTAAACTGCTTGTCCAGCATTCAGAAAGGCTCAATAACACCAGATACAAACTAATCCAGTTTAAAGTCATTCACATTTTTTAAACTCAAACTTAACTGGATTTATAACTCTGTATCCCCCCTATGTGATAGATGTAACGCTGATGAAGGTTTCCTTGCACAACTATTTTGGCACTGCCCAGTCTTGAATGCTTTTTGATACCGGATTTTTACATGGTTTTCAAACCAATTTAGGAAAAAAGTACCACTTGATGGTACACTGGCTATACTTGGATCTTCTGCCTCAATTGAATCCTTGTCCTGTTCACAAAAACAGATAATCACAATGGGTATTGTCATTGTCCCCGTGTCTCTCTGGTTGGCTCACGCTGGCTACAGGTTTTGTTGTTGTTCTTTTTTGTTTTTGTTTTCTTTGTCTGTCCCTCGTCCTCTCTGCCTGGGTGGAGCTCATTACAAGCTCTCACTCTTGGCCCACGCACCTGTGTGATTGTGTCCACCTGCTGTTGATCTGGCTGATTTCCCCAGCTGCTATTTAAGGCAGTGGCACAGAGCAGCTCACCGCTGGAACGTTGAACCTCCTGAGTTCGTGCTCTCGGCATTATCAAAAGATTCCACTGTATGTATTTTGCTGTGGAACTAACGTTAACTTTTGTGTGTAGATATCCCTCTTCTGGACCAAATCACGGGACCTGCCCGGGTGTGGCAGCATGTGTGGAGTTTTGGAACAAGTGCGGCTGAAGAGGGGTGCGTGTGTGCGGAGGAGCTGTGGCGGTGACTGTGTGGAAGAGGAAGCGTGTGCGTGGATTCCCCCCCCCCCCCCCCCCCCTTCTCTCCCTGGAGCCCTGGACCCCCCTCCCAACTCACTGTACATATATATAGCACTTAGGTGATCCCTGTTGTAAACAAATTTCCTTTTGTTCTCTAAGAAAGGAACTGTCTGCACGTGAGTCCGTCCAGTAGCCATGACAGGTATGCTTGCTGCAAAGAAACTCATTCTTTTGCAGTGGCGGTCCCCTTCGGCCCCGTGTTTTAAGAGGTGGCTTAATGAGATGGTGACTGTTGCCAGGGTGAAACAGATAAGATTTGACAGGAAAGGAAAAATGGCACGTTTTTGCATGATTTGGCAGCCATTCCTAGAAATTAATCATTCTTAATCTTATACCTCCCCCTCCGTGTGCACCTTCCCATTTTATTTATTTATTTATTTATTTATTTATTCATTCATTATTGTTATTTTTTTTTCTATTTTTTTTTTACCTCCTCAGGTATTTTACTTTCCATTTATTCATTTTTTTGTCTTCATGCTTACAAGTCCACATATGCTAACTGTAGTAATTGTTTACAGTTGAATCTGTATAAGGATGTTGTGTTCAGTTGTAAAAGCAAAAATAAAATACTAAAAATAAATAATTAAATAAATGATGATCATCATCATCATCAGTAATTCAGCAGCTTCAGAGGTGGGGCAGGTGGAGCTGGTGTTAGACCAGACCACCACAAGTTTGTTCATAACCAGGAAAGAGTCTTTACGAGCTGAAGTCTGAACGCAGGACAGAAGCTGTGGGTGTTCATCACATGAAGACTCAACAGTTCAGCCACATGAAAACAAAGCGCTAACGGGGGTTTCACACCACATCCAGAAACACAATCCGAGTGCTACCTCCCACCCTGAGATCACACCCACCTCAGACTTCATCAGCTTCTGGTTCACCGAGTTTAACCCTAACCCTAACTCAGTGACTAGTTTATCTCTGCAGGGTTAGGGCTGAAGCACATGGAGTTGAGGAGAGAGCTGGTGTTTTTTAGATATTTGCAGGCTTGTACGCCCTGAGGAGAAACTCTGTGAACTGCCAGCTTGTTCAGAGCTCATTAAAAACAGGATTTGATTTATTTTCTGAAAGTCAATCTTTGGATCGGTGACATGGATCGCTGCTTCAACACGCTGGAGGAGATCCATAACAGGAATGAGGGAACATAACAGATCTAACATTAGCTGCCATGCTGAAAACCTCCAGACCGTTTTAGGCTTTTATTTCCCTTTTACGTTTTTGGTCTCACTTCACACTGTTATTTTTAAATGCTACGCTCTTAAAAGCTCTGTCACACAAACAGGTGTTTGTCTGACATTCGGTGCTCTTTTGGCCCTTAGCTGTGGTTTTAAATCAGTCAGCAGCATTTGGAGTCTTTGTTGGCTTTGACTCAAACTGAGTCATTGATGGTTTACATCACCCTGAGATTCCACCCTAAGATTCCACCCTGAAATTCTCCGGAGTGAACATTAAAGAGGAGAAGGCGGTGCTTCAGATGAGGCGCGAAGGCTGATTTATGGAAATGGAAATCCCTCAGCCTGTGTTGGAGCGTGTCAGAAAATGGACGCTGATGCAATTACAGTGATGCGGAGCAGCACTGCGGCACACGCTCAGCACTATCTGCTTGATTACATCAGACAGCTCAGGTTTCCACACACTGCTTTAGATTGATTTCCTTTCTTCCACTAAAAAAAAAAAACATTAGTTTCACTTCATTTCTATGAAAAACAACCACAGAAGCCCGATCCATCACGTCACACCAGCAGAGCCTGATCCCAGCAAGATAGCAACGTGGAGCCCAAAATACGATAAAGAGCACTCGTCCCTCAGTCCACTCAGAATCTCAAATTACAAAATGAAATATTTGTTATTTCTTACTCTTTATCGTGAAAAATACCAACTTACTCAATTATTCCCGCTCCTGCTGCTGACATTAAATAAGATCTGTGCTTTCCTGTTAATGCAGCCTGCTGGGAATCTCTGCAGGTTCGTGTCTAGTTTCAGTTACACGCTCTCACACAGTCCCTGCATGCTTCAGCCTCACTTTACGTTGAGCTTGTGCTGGAAACGCGTTGCACCTGGGATGGATTTCAAGAAACAAGTCAATCAACTATGTTTGCATTATTAGGGGCATGGCCTCTTTGACTGATAGGTATCTGCATTCATATTATCTGATGATAAACAAGCTGTCATGGTCGCTGTGTGGCAGGCAGGATGAGGACCCAATCGCAAAACTCACAGACTTAGGGGATGAACTCAAAAAACAGCTTTATTGCTGAAGAGGCAGAACGTAGGAAAATACAAAACTAAACTGGGAAAAGTAAACTAACACTCGGAGAGAGAGACACAGGGAAATCCACGCAGCATGAGGGAGAACGCGACACAGAACTGAGGGAGACGCAGACATAAATACACAGAGGGTTAACGAGGGAAGTGGGAGCACACGGGGAACACAGGTGGCACTGATAATCATAACAAGACACGGCAGGAGTGAACACAACACTAACGGGAGACGGGCAAAGTAAAACAGGAAGTACAGAGGTTCAGACAGGAGGAGAGAGAGCACGGGGAGAACACAGACATAACGGGCTGCTTCATTACAGTGCAGAAGAAGAGATTAAAAATCTGCAGCCTGCGGGCCAACTGTCGCCCCCAGGGTGACTCATCAACCTATCAGCTGAGAGAATTAGACTATGACATCATCCTGCTCCAGTCCTGCTGGTTTGAACTGGGAGATCAGGGATCTGCTGAAGGTTTTTAACTCAAGCAGAAGAGCCGTTTATCCACCAGGAACAGAAACAGCTTGTAATGTACTGATGCTTTATTAGTGGATCCACAGCTTAGTGCTGTACACATTCACATGTGATCAAGTGAATGATCCTAGTTTTATCCCAAGAGGAAGAGGAGGAAGCTCATGATGTCTTAAAAAACTGGAGCTGCCTGCTGTGGCCATTCTAAACTTTGATTAGAAAACAGGCAAAAGCTTGTTTATAATTAAAGTGCAGGTAAAACTGTTTCCATATCTAGCAGCAGGACCTGCAGTCCCACTAATGTCCAGCAGAGGCAGCAGTCAATCAGTCAACAATAAACACTAACAGCCTGATACAACAACTATTTTGGTTGTTGTTTTGGTTCTAGATAATTTTTCCCTTTATAACAACTATACTCAGCTTTTGTTACAGAGTAAAGAGGAAGTAACAGAGAGGAATGAGCAGAAGAAGAGTGTCACTATATGCAGATGACACAGTTTTATATACTGAAGATGAGTGAGACCAATGGTTTATCTTGGTTTCATATCAGAAGTCAGAGACACCTATAACACCTGTACAGGGGAGGAGGTTTTTATAACTCAACTGGTTAAACTGTATTAAGGCTTAATGTTTGTAATATTAAGGGCGTGGCTTGTTTGACTGACAGGTGGATGGTGAAACAGATGGCTGTAGCTGCTAGCTGTCTGCTAGCTTCACCTTAGTTAACCGGAGTCCCTGAACTGGATATCTGGACTGTGTTTGTGCCGTTGGTAATAAGATGGCTGCTGTGAGGTTAGTGTACAAACAGTCCCAGATACCTGTAACTGGAAACTGTTCCTACCATGTGTACAAATTCCTTTGTGTCACTCTTAGACTTGACTGACAGCCATAGTTCTACTTTTAGGGGCCAAATATCAGGGGTTTTTTTTTTTAATAAAATGAGACTAGAAATACTCATGGAAACGATGGATAATAAGATGAGGTAGATATTTGTCAGTCAGACAGATGAACTGTAGTTCAGTGGGTGAGAACATGTGATGTGACAGATCTCCTGTATGTGTCCCCTGTAGAGAAGGAGCTGATCCACTAAGTGGCGCGGTGGGTAGTCACGATGATCCATGATCTGTAACAGTTTGTTTATTGACCTCCTCTCGACCACAGCCAATCACAGAGCCAGCGTTCCTGTCCTGTGTCTGATGTCATCACCAGCTTCCAGCAGACCACAGCAGTACTTTGGACTCACCACAGTTGACCGATAGGAAATCATTTTTATGCACACGTCAGCTTTGGTAGGAAACAGAGCCTCTGGGTTGGTCTTCCTGCTCATTCTGGATATGGACATCCTTGTGTCCCAGGATGCGCCATCCTCTACCTGCTGATGTCAGTCACCATCTCCTAGGAGCAGGTGATTCCTCCAAGACCACAAACTCATTTGCTGGCTGTTCCAGCCCGGCACTAAGACATCCACCCACTGTAGAACAATCAGTGTGCTTCTATTTTATTTTATTTGTGTGTGAAAATATTATTTTTCAGAGGGTTTTAAAGTTGTGTGTGTGTGTGTGTGTGTGTGTGTGTGTGTGTGTGTGTGTGTGTGTGTGTGTGTGTGTGTGTGTGTGTGTGTGTACGTCTATATGTATGTGTGTGACCTCTTTCTCATGTTAATGTCTCTGGAGTGTGCAGCTGCCTCCTCTGTGAGTCTGTTTGCCTACAGCTGTAATCAGGTTGAAGAGTCTGGGGGCCTCTGGGGGCACCTCAGTCTGAGCCTGCTGCAAAAAACAGGAGACGGAGGCCCAGAATAACATTTAACGTGTTGAAACGTCTTTCTTCTTGCTTTGAAGCATGTTTGAATTGGGAGTTTTAAAGACTTTAAAGTCTTGCTCAAATTCTCTTCCTTGTGTGTTTCCATCTCAGTTAAATGTAGTTACATGTGAAACTTTCAAAATCCTCCAGGGCTACAAACACATTTAAGCTCTGCTAGAAACTCCGACCTGATTGGTTTTACTCTCAGATCACGTGACCAGCATCAGTGTGATGATTGCTGCAGGAAAAGTCACAAAGTGTGTTCTGGGTAAACTTCTGTACTTATATCAGCCTGTGGGACAGGTGAGAGCAGGTGAAAGGGCTTCTGAACGTGACTCCCTCTGAGTCACATCTAGAAGCCAATTTTATATCATATTCAACTGTAAACTTTCAGATTCGATTACTCTGAGAATTAAAACCATGATGAAGATGAGTGAGTGAGCATTAGAGCCATCTATCTTCTTTATTACCAGTGAACACCATCTCAGCTAAAGCTGTCCACTATCTGTCAGCCAATCAGGCTCTAAGATAACCACCAGGGTAGGGCTTCCATCTTCAGTATGAGAATAAAGTATGTACATGTTAAATGGGACCAAAGATTTGAATAATGATGTAAACATATGTAAAAGTAACAACAGTCAGCTGTACTCTTCACCCACAGATCAAAGCTGCCAACATGTTGGTTTTGGCGCCTGGCGTGACCCAGAGGAGTGCTAAATCATTCGTGAGGAATCTTTTGACCAGGATATGTCCTTCAATTAGGGCTGCCACAAACGATTATTTTGATAGTCAACTACTCACCGATTATTTTTGCGATTAGTTGACTAATCAGATCATCATCCATTGGATGTAAAAGGATAGCGTATTGGCCCAGCATGCATCTGCTTTTATATCATTAGCTTACAGCTTGAAGTGTTTAAGGCATGTGCTAACCAAAAATAAAGACAAGATGATAGTTTATTAAACTTTTAATGAAATTTGCAGATTGTCTCGGTGGAGTTTAATAAACTCAGCCGTCTGCTCTTTGGTGTTTAAAATATAACAAGACAATGATCAGTTTTCTGCTTGCCGTTTATTCAGCTGTAGGAAACCTTAACTTTAATCTCAGCCAAACCGATTTACTCAGGAACAAATAAAACACTGAAAAAAGCCAAACAATAACATTTTTAAGTCATCTAAGTGGCTTAAATATCATGTTTAACCTGAGTAGCGAAAGACCGCTCAGGATCTGAAAACAATGTGCCGGGGAGTTCCCTGTTCTTGCCGGCTCTGGTGAGCCTTGAACCCCAGGAATCTTATGAAGCTTCAAACGATGCATCGACTATTAAATTAGTCATCGACAATTTTGATAGTTAGCGTAATCGTGACTAGTCAACTGATTGTGGCAGCCCTACCTTCAATGTACATATTAAACAAATATGTAGGACTGCTTTCTTCCATTTGAGCAACATCTCTAAAATTAGAAATATCCTGTCTCGGAGTGACGCCCCTTCATTTTTTTTAAAAGCAGGAAATTTGCAGCATCATTCAGCCCAACACAGCCATGCAGAGAACACAACAACATCTAACACAGGACAGGATAAAGTGGATTAAAACAATGGAAGGGTGAAAATAATATCACATGCACTAACATGAGATCAATATCTGCTGGTCTCAGGCCCACTCTGCATGATGCAGTACATAACTGTGAGTTTAATCCACAGGGAAAAACTTGAGACACCTGTAGTCTTTCCAATCTGTCAGGTGATCAAACAGGCTGTTGTTAAGGTGACAGGGTCAGCGGTCATGGTACACATCACTGGCCAGTAGGCTTAGTCTTTACTACCTGTTGTAGGGCCCTTTGCCATGGTTAATGCACCTGTTACCAAGATGTATTTGTGCTAGCTCGCCATCCACCTGTGACCAGGTGTCCTTCCTTAATAATACTTGTTAACAATATCTTTACCTTTATCTGGTGACAGGTGATAAACTCATAAGCAACTCAAACGTAACTAACTAAATAACTAACTAGTTTTTAATTACTAATAACCAGCAGTTGATACCTCAGATTCCTTATCAGTGGTCAGAGCTGAAGAGCTTCTCTGATCAGCTCCAGCAGCTCCATGAGGTCCTGCACAGGTATCACCTGACACTGTTCATGTTAGCGGTTAGCTTGACTTAACCCCATTAGCTGTTCTGGAGGTTGAAGTGCTTGTACTCACTGTAAAACCATCGTCTGTGGTCCCAGTGTCTTGTCCAGACATTATCTCCAGGATTCAATTCAATTCAATTCAATTTTATTTATATAGCGCCAAATCACAACATAAGTCGCCTCAAGGCACTTCAGGATACAAACAAAAAAGCTCATGAACTTTATCAAACAGTTGTTGTGTTGAAGGATGAGCCGCAGTATTCCTCATCGTCACCCTACGAAATCCCCTCATGCTTATAAATAACTGTATGAACGAGTAATCAGAGCAGCCCAGGAGGCTATTATTCCACAATTACTCGGTTCACTTTTACTGGTCTGAGGTGTAATAATGATGTTGCTGAGGAGGCGGAGTAAAACAAAGATCAGGAGCACAGTGACTGAACTGAATGGACTCAATGAGAATCATTAACATGTTTAGGGTGCACATGTGTGTCTGAGATAAACTTCAGATCGACTCATGGCAATCACCAAGCAGTGCAGGTTCAGGTGGAGGCAGAGCGGAGCACTGACGGAGTCAAACACACAACAGTTCAGCATGTCTGCAGAGCAGAAAAAAATTACATCTTCACAAGTTCAACACCAAAACCAGACGGACACACGGGTGACCATGATCTAAACTTTAACATGCTCTCAAGCGTCTGAACACGTGTGATGGCAAAACCAAACCACCAAATTGCCACTTCCACAGAGAGCACGGGTCCAACCACACCTGCTCCTACAGAAATATGTAAATACATGGCCCAGCCTCCACCCAACACCCATCCATTTACCCATCCAAAGATTCAAAGATTTAGTACCAGTGCTCTCATCTTAGTATAACAGAGGGTGGTGCGGTCGTTGACATGGATAAGCGGAGAATGGATGGATAGAGCAGCTTGTAAGATATATCCTTCCATGCATCCATTCTAGGCCCTGCACCTCTCCAGCCTCCTCTTGCAGTTCTTCTGAGTCGGACCAAACCAGCCGAGGGACATCATGTCCCCAGCGTGTTCTCGGTCTGCTCCGGGATCCCCTCCCCGATAGTTTTTAATTATAATTGTCATTTATTCTGATCCGAAATGGGAAATCTTCTTTTACCTGATTACATTTCTTCTTTTTAAACATAAAGTGTGTTCGAGTTTTGTTTCATGAAATGAAATCACACTGGAGGCACTGAAGCTGGATTAAAACACCCAAACTGAAAACTGTTCAAATATACCTGAGGTGCATATCAGGGGGCGCTGTGACGTGTCTGTTACTTGCTTTGCGCCAGCACCCCACTCTCACCCAAAAACTGCCACATCCCCCCCCAAAAAAAGACTAAAGGGATAAATGTAAAATATGTAAATGAGGAAATCTGTGGAAACGTGAGCAATGTCACCAAAACACCAACCAATGAAAAATTTATATAACTGTAAAATGAAATTAAACGTGGTCATAATGTTGTTTCCTGTGAGCCGCTGCTGAATCGCAGCCTGATGGTCTGAGCTTTGCACTGGAGAGGAACCCCCCTCTCTCTCTCTCCCTGGAACTTTACCATCTGCCACAGCTGTCACTCGCCCCAACCGCCTCTCTAATTGACAATGAACCCACAGGCGTGGCGATAATTACAGCCGGCCGCTTGGCAACTTCTCCGGGTTTCAATTCCTTCTTTTCAGGATTCATCAGGCTCCATCTGCTGGGTCCCAAGTCTGGCATCTGCCACCTCCTCCTCCACCCTCCTCCACTCTCATCCACCCTCCCCCTCAGCCTGCTGGGGGTTTTGTGTTGGAGCTTATTAGCGAGCTGGCCTGTAACCCTGAGAGGTGCAGTGGCCCGGAGCAGCAAGCCTCACTGTGCCTCGGAAAAAGAAAAGAATCCTTGTGATTTCCTTGTTGGCTCTCTCCCCCCTCCTTTCATGTTTCTGTCACTTTAAAATTAAATGAGAAGAGCTTTATCAGCACACAAAGAGCTCTCAGAAATGAGAGCCATTTAAAGCTGTTAAAAAAAACATCTGTCACATCATTTTCACCTCTGTACAGAAACATCTGGGCACTTTAAAGTCTTCAAGAGGTCATCTGATCACCTGATTACATTTCAGGAGCCACCTCAGTCCTGATTCACTTGGCGAGGCCTGCTGACCTGGAATGATCGCAGACAGGTTGTGAAGGTGTCGTCCAATCACAGAGCTTCTCCTGCTCCATGTGTTAGCAGGGAGAGGGTCCCGAGGTTGTTGTTGAAAACAACAGGAAACAGTTATCAGAGTACAAATAGCCTCCCCTTCTTCATACCACACTTGGTACATTCCCACAGGAAGTGTCCAGAAAGTTCTGGCCCAGTTTGACAGTTTCTCTGTCCAAATCAGAGGAAGGTCAGGTGTAGCCTGAAGGTCACACGTCCCGTCTCTCTTGTTTGTTTATCGCCCACTTTGCGCCAGAAAGAGGAAACCAGCGGATAAACAACAGCTGCACGTTTAAGCTTGATAAGCTGTTGTTAGAATTTATTTAATATTACTTTCTACACCAGGATCCTTTTCTACGCAGCTGACGGCTGGTAACTGTGCAGAGGCGGATCTAGCAAAGTTTTGCCAGGGAGGCAAAAGGCATTAGTGTGCATCACTGCAACTTCTGCTCAGCATGTGTGTGTGTATATAGGCATGTACATGTTTAGACATCTTTGTGGGGACAGAAAATTGGCATGTCACTATACTTCTCCATTCTGCTGATTTCAGTAGGCCATGTTGTGCACCCCTTTCACTCATGTTGTACCCCCTTAAACTTCATCCGCTTTGTGTTTCAGAACATCTGAAGCTTAGTAGTAATCTGCAGATGTTCCCTCGTGGCCCTCATTTTTTTTTACCGTTTCACTTTTCAATGCAAGAGTCCATCAGAAGGCAGACTGACATAAAGATGGCCTGTCTTCCACCTGAGCGCAGCTCGGACTGCAGAGCGTCCTTTATCCTCGGTTTGTGTGCTGATTGCTGTCACAGAGGCGTCCTTCCTCGCCACTTAATCACAGCAGAATAATGGCACCCTGTACTGCTGCAGGAATGTGTTCAGACAGTTAAATCCATCACCGGCTCATCTGGAGGTATAGACGCCGCCATGACAATGACAGCTTCTGTTTGGAGCCTGTCAGAGCTCATCGTCCCACCTCAATCAGAACAACCGCCACCATCCTCGCTCTGATCACTCACACAGACAAGAAGTGAAGGAAAGCCTGGAGTCCTCCACTCTCCTCCAGATGTTCCTGATGGGTGGCTGATCTAACATTTGACACGCAAGTGAGCCGACACGAGCAGGAGGAAAATGTCACATCCACAGATCCTGAGCTCTGAGAACCATGAACACCTTAAAACGTAAACGATCCCCATCAGTGAGACACATCCAGGCTGTAAAGAACCTGCTCTCACCTGTCCCACAGGCTGCTGGAGCCTGAAAGGTTACCCAGAATGCACTTTGTGCAGTTTCACAGCACTGGTTTCACAGACATGAAGCTGCTAATGAAGGCCTGAGGGTCGTTTTCGTGGTCCTTCGGCTGAGATTGTGTGCATATCATCTTTGATGCTTCTGTACTCTGGATTGGTGATCTTTAGCGTTCTGGTATCTCCTGGTGTTCATGGCTCTTTATTTCTTTGTAGCTCATCCTTTGTCTTTAGTTCTGTGCTTGTTATGTTGACCCCCATGGCTGTGTGTTTTTGTATTGTATGACGGTTAGCGCTGCAACACATACAGCTTGATCTGTAAGCCTCTGACTTTTAAAGAATTAAACCCGCTTCTTTAGCCTGAACATAAATCATATCTGACCCCCGAGGAACATCTTCTTGTCCAGCAAGATGTTAGAGAACAAACTGTTTGAATTCTGCTCTTTATCAATTTTACAGCACTAGTGATGAGTTTGTTTTCTATGGGGGGGGGGGGCACTCACTGCTGCCTCTGATGAACATCAGAGGAACTGCAGGTGTTGGTGGTAGAACCAGTTTGTGCATGTTTCAGTTACAGCCAGAATAAACTCATAGAGATGCTGTCGCTTTATGTTTCGTGTGTTTGGATGTGTTGGAGGAGCTCACAAAAAAATCAGGAAGAGAACACAGGGAAAAAAACAGCTTCCAAAGTAAACAAAGAAGAAAAAACAGCATGCTCCGATTCAGCTGGAACACCTGAACAGGTGTGCTGTTTACTTGACAGCTGCATAATTACTCCTAATGAGGCCTGTGGTAATGTGAGATCTGAAGGCATGTCTGGACATGACACTCACCACAGACAGCTGAGGGGTGGACAGAGTTACAGGAACACTGAGCTGTGGGCAGTGGAAGGTACAAGTTTGATTTCCACCTGATTTTTGGCACATTTATGAAGGTGACACATGTCCTCGTGAGCTTTATGAGCAAATGCCAAAACTGAACCGCAGACGGGATAAAACAGGCGATACCTGCAGTTGCAGAGGCACTTCCTGCTGTGTTTTGGGAGAAACGATTCATCCAGGTGACGTTTACAGCCATCCGCAGCCCTCTGGGAATGCTGCTGATGACCACTCATCAACAGTCATTATAATTTGCATTTTAATGACCATGAGACTGAGCATGTGGCCCATTCTTCATCAACAGTGCTGGTTACTGTCATTATGGAAATGTTTCTAAGGGTCAGCTGACACTCAAAGCTGCGTTTCACACTGAGAACACAACATCCAGACAAAGGATCAACTTCCTGGGATTTCCACAGAGAATTTTGCTGATGAGTTTCCATCTCGATCGCTGGTTTCAGTGAACAGTGAACAACTGGGATCCTGTATGAGTCAGAGAGGTTAATCCAGGATGTCCTCAGCATCATGTCAAAAATATATTTCATGATAAAATGTATCTATTTTAAGTAACAAAGGTTGGTTAAAAGAATGTATGTGGATTTTCACAAACTTGAGGTTGTTGTACCAATCTTAGAAATATGGTATCTAACCAAGAGCCTTGGCCTCCAGTAACACTGTGAGGAACCTTGAGGTCAGTTTTGATCAGGATATGTCCTTCAATGCACATATAAAATAAATATGTAGGACTGCTTTCTTAATGAAAACCAGCTTCCAATTTTGATCTAGGAGACAGACACTATCTCTACTTTTAAGATTAGGCTTCAAACTTTCCTTTTTGACAAATCTTATAGTTAGGGCTGGATCAGGTGACCCTGAATCCTCCCTTAGTTATGCTGCAACAGATATAGGCTGCTGGGGGATTCCCATGATGCACTGGGTGTTTCTTCTTCACTCACTATGTGTTTATACGCCTCTCTGCATTTAATCATTACTTATTATTAATCTCTGGCTCTCTTCCACAGCATGTCTATGCCCCTCACCCCCTCACCTCTGCCGGAGGTTTCTTCCTGTTAAAAGTGAGCTTTTCTTTCCCACTGTCGCCAAAGCACTTGTTCACAGGGGGCTGTCTGACTACAGCAGGGGTCTCAAACTTAAATGAGATGTGGGCCACTGCTGGCACTGTCCTCTCATTGTAGGGCCACTTTAGTGTTCAAGTAGTACAAAACAAACAAACAAGAAAACAACCACAAATATTTCTGAAAATGTAGTGTTTTGTTTGTTTGTTTTTAAATTTCAAATACTTTATAACAAGACATTTTTTTCTCACTCTTAACCAGTGTTGGTCAAGTTACTTGAAAAAAATAATCAGTAACTAATTACTGATTACTCCCCCAAAAAAGTAATCCCGTTACTTTACTGATTACTTATTTTCAAAAGTAATTAATTACTTAGTTACTTAGTTACTTAGTTACTTTTTGAAAACACGATTTACAACCTGAAGAGGTGATAAAGTGATAGATCTTTCAGCCCAATTCTACTTTTTCTACATAATCCATCATACAAAATGTAATCAAATGGAAAAGTCTCTTTTTTTAACTTGTTTTATCAGTTTTAATCTTTTAACTTCATGCATCAAGCAAAACATTTAATTATATGCAACATTCTCTGACTTGAATAAATTAGTTTAACATTTAAACCTATTTTCTACACATTCCAGCACATAAAATAAAATATTTTTTGTGTTTTCACTCACTCTTTCAAACAGATGCAAGTAAAACACAGCAGAAAATAAATAAAGTCAAAGACTCAGCGGTCCTTTTGCTCTATTTTCACCTGTAAAGCAGGAGCAGGGTAGGCGGAGGGTTACCCTGGTGCAGGTGTGCTGCGGTCAGTTGAAGAATCCGCGCGAGTGTCTCTGTGAGTTTCCCATCACGTCGTAGCTACTCGGTGCTTGCTCGGAAGTTTAGGGGTTTTTTTCGCTGTAAAAAGAAGTTTTCTTCCCACGCACGATGGACGCTAATGTTTTTGTCACTTTTTATGGAATCAAACTCAAAGTAAGGTCAGTACTTCCACACTTTAAACGCTGCACGCTCATACTCTCTCCCGCACTCGATATATTATCCATTGTTGATCTGCACACAGCTGCTGTCACCAACGTCGCACTTGCTTACGTCACTGTCATGAGACATTCTCGCAAAAAAATCACGGTTTTAGTAACGCAGTAACGCAGCGTTCCTACGGGAAAGTAACGGTAATCTAATTACTGATTTTGCAATAGTAATCCCTTACTTTACTCGTTACTTGAAAAAAGTAATCAGATTACAGTAACGCGTTACAAGTAACGCGTTACTGCCCATCTCTGCTCTTAACTAATTGGAGCATTTCATTGAACACTCTTGAAGTCCAGATCAATAAATCTGGAGTCAAAACTCAAAACTAAAACATGAAACACTAAATGATCAACAAAATGATCTGTAAGTCTCCACCTCCTCCATCTCCTCCACCACCTCCCAGCATCTCACTGGGAGTTCTGGGTTGGAGGTGGGTGGTCTGATGGATGTCATTCCTCCATCAGGAGAGTTTAGAGCAGCCCGGTTTCCATGACTACCAATTACATGTTGAGATTGGAGGGTGGGGGTGTAACCTTGGATTTATGTTGCCATGGAAACAGGGCCCATGGTGCATGATGGCTGGAGTGTCAATGTACATATATTTGTACATTTGTACATGTACAGGTGTTTGTGTGTGTGCATATGTGTGAATATTGATCAGTCAGTGTTGCATCCAAGCTGATCAATTCGTGTGATCAGTACAGACATGAAACATGCTCACACCTGAAGTGTGCCGCTAAAGCTGCTGTGGACCAGGTGGAATCAAATGTGTATTTCTGGTCATTCTCCAAAGCATCTGCTGTACAGGCTCATGTATTTAAACCTATTTCTTGCATGGGTGGATTATCAGTGCTACCAGAACATTTGAAGGTTGCTCTATTCCATGTTGCTACCCTCTTTGAGGTCCAGACCGCCAAACAGGAAATGGGAAATTCCAAACTTCTATATATTAGGGGGGAAGTGGGATCTTACCAAGTAGTTAGAAACAGAGGGGAGTTTTTCAGTCTTTAGTCTAAATCAGGGGTGTCGAACTCCAGGCCTCAGGGGCCTGCAGGTTTTAGATATCACCCTGAGGGTGGAGCTGCTAATCCGAAGGTTAATAGGTTAAGGTTAATAGTGCAGTGCATGATGATGGGATAATAATAATAATTATTATTATTATAACCACCAGTTTAACCACTACAACCACTGGAACTTCAACATTATGCACTCCACACTGTATATAAATGCCACTTGTTTTGCACATATTCAACTCTGTATATTTTATATATTTTATTATTATTATTAATTTTTTTTTTTTTTTTTTTTTTTTACTATTTAATTTGTAAAAATGTGTATACACACACACACACACACACACACACACACACACACACACACGTAGGAAAATATTTAGTATACACATCCAGAAATGCATACACTATTATATATTGTACATATATTTATTAGTTTCAGGTTGGCCATTCTTGTATTTTGCTCGTTTGTGTTGTTGTGTTTGCACATCTCTGTTGCTTGTGGGGCTCGCACACAAGAATTTCACTCGCATGTGCTGTGCCAGTGTGCCTGCACATGTGATGTGACAATAAAAGTGATTTGATTTGATTTGATTTGATTTGACAACCAGTTTATCTCATTATATCATTCATTATTGTTTGATTCATGGTGACTAGAAAGATTTTAAAAGCAGAACCTGCAACATTAGAAAAAACAGAAATTCATCATTGTAAGTATGTGTTTTTAAAACACGATTAAACTTGCAGATATTCTTGTTAAACCCTGAGGGCAGTAAACGTCAGGAACAGCAGCAGGAATAAGGAGCATCATATTGAATCTATAAAACAGGACCAGGTTAGTGATGAAGTGTCACTGAAAGTCTGTGTCTGTCTTTGGGACTTTATATAAGTGCGTTTGATCTTTAATATGTCACGTGGCTTTTATTTGGCATATTTTCTGTCTTGTCTTTATGCTCACAGTCCTCTGTACGTTTGGATTTCTTGATTAATTTAATATGCCATTAACATTCAGGACTGCAGAGGAAAACAAGCCTGTGCGGTTAAACCTGGCTCATGTTCAAGGAACACAAACGTGAATGACAATTGTGGATGTTTTCTCAGCAACTCATCGTCTTTGTTTTTTATCCACATGAATAAAAGAAACACGTAGAATCCTTTCTTGCTCCCATCCTGTGTACATATACATCTTTACTGCAGCTAAAAGCCCTCTCATATAACTCAATTCAACTTTATTTATATAGCACTAAATCACAACAACAGTCACCTCAAGGTGTTATACACTGTAAGGTAAAGGCCCTGCAGTAATACAGAGAACCCCAACAATCAGACAACCCCAGATGAGCAAGCACTTTGGAGACAGTGGGAAGGAAAACTTCTTTTTACCAGGAAGAAACCTGCAGCGGAACCAGGCTCAAGGAGGGGTGGCCATCTGAGAGACCAGGGGTTAGGGAGATTACTTGGTGTTATGCCCATCACAGCATGTGACCAGCAGAGCACCAGCTCCTCATTTTAAGACACCAGCAGTGGAGAATATTAGAGCTGCGACTGAAAGCATTATCACCCACCATTAACACTGATCAGATCACTGATCATCTTTCTTTTCAAAATGATTAAGATTAAAAATGATTTCATCTGTCTGTTAGATTAGCAGCGCATAATCTCACTGATTACTTTATTTTGTGGTGAGGGGTCATGTGACAGCAGGTCATCAATCATAACAGGCCTGATAGCTCTGAAGCAAAAAGCAGCATCGTCCCTGAAAAAACACAATTAGATCAGATAAAGTTTAAATCGCAGCCTCAGACTCAAAAAGCGTCAACAGCTCGTAGGGTTTCATCCAACAACTCGAAACTTCCTGTTAGACTGACCGATCACACCAGAACCAGAACCGCCTTCAGCAGCTGCACACAGCCTTCAGATGAGGAAACATGGAGCTGCAAGACAAGACCTCCCAGCATACACTGGGCCTGCTGGACAACAGGACCAGCAGACTGAGAGTCGGTCCATCAAAGCACGTTTGTTTCCTCCTGCAGCTGCTCCAGGCTCAGGCAGGTGTTCATTCATTGTGAACACCTGCTCGGATCCATCATTCAAATAAAGATACTGAGCTCAGAGTCACCTGACAGGTCCTCACCTGTCAGGTGACTCTGTCTGTACTGATCACATGAATTGATCAGCTTGGATGCAACACTGACTGATCAATATTCACACATGTGCACACACGCAAACACCTGTACATGTACAAATGTACAAATACATGTACATTGACACTCCAGCCATCATGCACCATGAACCCTGTTTCCATGGCAACATAAATCCAAGGTTACACCCCCACCTGCTGACAGGTTAGAACAGGGCTGCTCAACCTGTAACTCCGGCTGCGATTCCATCCATCCATGTTTAGGGTTATGCTGACATCCACAGGTTTCCAGTTTTAAACCTCAGTTTTATTTTCACAGATCCCACCAATCCACATGATGATGATGATGATGATGATGATGATGATGATGATGATGATGATGATGATGATCACCACCATTATCATCATCACCACAGAGAGCTCAGTCCTGATGCATGACCTCACTGCGGGTTGTTGCCTTTGTTTCTCTGTGGTTTAAGAAATCATTGTTGCTGTTGGGTTTCGTGCTGCAGACGATACTGACCATTTAAAATTGGAGTTATTAAAGTCATTGCTAATTCAGTTTTATCAAATAAAAGCAGAATTTACTCCACACCAGAGAAATATATGTAAATTTAACAAAGTCTTTGAGTCTGTTTGGTTCAACATTTTCTGTTTCTGCAGCCTCGGTGTGAGGCGTGAACACTCAGGTAGCAAGACCAGACGCAGGAGGATGGTTTATTAAATGTTTCAGATCAAACTGGACAAACTGAACCTAGCTGATTTCAGGCCCCCAAAGATATGGACATAGCTGGACTGGCCATCGGGCATACCGGGCATTTGCCCGGTGGGCCGCTGGCGATTTTTTGTTTTTATGGGCCGATGGATTTTTTTTTTTTTTTTTAGGAAGGGTATATATAATGAAAGGTGTTGGATTGGCCAATTGGTCATGATCGACTCTGGGCTGGACCAATTACAGCCGAGGAGGCCGGATGCACCCTCCCCCTTGTTTAGCAATCACGTGATTTTTGCGCATTGCATGCCGGGAACTCGTGGCAAAACAATCCAAACACCGCATCAAATGCAAGCATTTGCAGCACCGCAAAACGTTCATTCTCCGGTTCCAATACCTTCTTGTTTTTTTCTTTGCCGCACAAAAAAGGAATGTACAAAACAAAAGGAGAACAATGCCGGTCCGTACAAAGACAGACTCGACAAAAAGACAAAGAAAAGATACGAGGAAAAAATAAAAGGAGTGAAAGGGTCAGACCCTTAGGAGCACACAGAGTGGACAAAAGACGTTAGCGTGCTGCCCAACTTTCATCACGCTCAGATTTATAATTATACGGTTCTTGGAGTGAGTGCATACACTCATGAAGTTTAGTAACTTCAGGTCACTGCAACAAGCCCAGGTACAGTTTACCGACGGATGGGACAGGACCTTGAAATGCACCGTGTAGAACGAAAGACCATCGTACGAACAAAGGTAAGTTTACCAGTCTCACAAATCATCGTCATAAATACACATTCGTTAATCAAAGGAGCTTGTAAAGAAAGGCGTCTGGACTTCTTTAAGTTACTTGAAGACGTTTCACCTCTCATCCGAGAAGCTTCTTCAGTTCTAAGGTCAAATGGCGGAGAGTCCCAGATATAAACCTAGTGGGAGTAACCCCCCACAGAGGGACAAAAGGACCCCCTGATGATCCTCTAATCGCCTGAGCCAAGGTGTGAAACTGGGTGTGGGTCCCAATCAGCCAGAGTTTCGGGTGTGTTCATTGTGAAACCTGGCCCCACCTTATCATGCGAATTCCTGAGATCAGATGGCCCAGGATGTGAGTGGGCATTAAGGCGTCTGGGAAGGGATCTCAAAACTGGATTATAGATGGCAGAGAGTTGGTGTCGTAAACCCCCGCCTCTGTTCAAAGATGGTCGCTCACAGTGGACATAGATGGCTTCTTTCACTCCTCTTTCAAACCATCTGTCCTCTCTGTCCAAAATGTGAACATTGGCATCCTCGAAAGAGTGTCCTTTATCCTTAAGATGCAGATGGACTGCTGAGTCTTTTCCTGTGGAGGTGGCTCTTCTGTGTTGTGCCATGCGCTTGTGAAGTGGCTGTTGGGTCTCTCCAATGTAGAGGTCTGAGCATTCCTCGCTGCACTGTACAGCATACACCACATTGTTAAGTCTGTGTTTTGGCGTTTTGTCTTTCGGGTGAACCAGTTTTTGTCTGAGCGTGTTGCTGGGTCATGCTTGGAGAAAACTCTCCTGAGTTTTTCTGATACACCGGCTACATAGGGGATGACAATGTTGTTGCGTCTGTCTTTCTTATCCTCCCTCGCTGGTGTCTGGACTTCTTTTCTGTGCCTCTTTGCTGACTTTAAGAACGCCCATTTAGGATAGCCGCACGTTTTGAGTGCTTCCTTTACATGTGTGTGTTCCTTCTTTTTTCCTTCAGGCTTAGAGGGAACATGTTCTGCCCGGTGGTGTAGGGTCCTAATTACTCCAAGTTTGTGTTCCAGAGGGTGATGGGAGTCAAAGAGGAGGTACTGGTCCGTGTGTGTGGGCTTCCGGTAAACTTCGATGTTGAGGTTGCCGTTCTCTTCAATGTGCACAGCGCAGTCCAGGAAAGGCAAACAGTTGTCCTTTGTGTCTTCCCTGGTGAACTTGATGTTTTTATCCACCACGTTAATGTGCGCAGTGAAGGATTCCACTTCTTATGTCTTGATTTTGACCCAGGTGTCGTCCACATATCTGTACCAGTGGCTGGGTACTCTTCCTTTGAACTTTCCACTTTCCTTTCAACTTCCTCCATGTAAAGGTTGGCTACAATAGGTGACACGGGGGAGCCCATGGCACAGCCATGTTTTTGTCTGTAAAAGCCTTCGTTGTACTTGAAATATGTAGTGGTGAGGCAGAGGTCTAACAGTGTGCAGATCTGATCGGGTGTGAAGTTGGTCCTGTCCTCCAAGGAGCTGTCTTCTTGTAGTTGTTTTCTGACAGTCTCCACGGCCTCCGTGGTGGGTATGCAAGTTAAGAGAGAGACTACATCAAAGGACACCATGGTTTCATCTGGATCCAGGGTAAGTTTCTGGACCTTGTCGGTGAAGTCGGTGGAGTTCTTGATGTGGTGTGGGGTGTTCCCCACAAGAGGAGCAAGGATGGTAGCAATTTTTGCCATTTCTCCACAACAGTTGCCCATAGTGGACCTCATCACAGCCACAGAATCTGTCATACGGATTAATAAATTATCACAGACAGAAGCAGAGCAAATCAGGATGAAAGTCTCAGCCACGCTCCCTCCATCCAACCTCACAATACAGGAAAAGAAGGCCGTCGCTTCCCTGAGCAAAGACCACAACATCACTGTTTTACCAGCTGATAAGGGAAGATGCACCGTGGTCCTAAACACTACAGATTACCATACAAAGATCACTACTCTCCTCAGTGACAACAATACCTACGAAGCCTTAAAGCGAGACCCCACAAGCAGCTACAAAAAGAAAGTTATAGCTTGCCTTCAAGACTTTGAAAAGGACAAAATTATTGACCGCCTTACATATCACCGCCTTTACCCAGGGGATGCGATACCCTGCATTTACGGACTTCCTAAAATCCACAAGGAAGCTGTCCCACTCAGACCCATAGTCAGTAGCATAAACTCAGCCACTTATAACATTGCTAAACACCTAAAACACTGTCCAGACGCCTTTCTTTGCAAGCTCCTTTGACTACGATGACCTGGATGACTGAAAACCTTCACAGACATACACATTTGTTAACCGTTTATTAATATAACCTTTGAGCTCAACGGTAATTAGGGGGGCGATCGTGGCTCAAGAGTTGGGAGGTCGCCTTGTAATCGGAAGGTTGCCGGTTCGAGCCCCGGCTTGGACAGTCTCGGTCGTTGTGTCCTTGGGCAAGACACTTCACCCGTTGCCTACTGGTGGTGGTCAGAGGGCCCGGTGGCGCCAGTGTCTGGCAGCCTCGCCTCTGTCAGTGCGCCCCAGGGTGGCTGTGGCTACAATGTAGCTTGCCATCACCAGTGTGTGAATGGGTGGATGACTGGATATGTAAAGCACTTTGGGGTCCTTAGGGACTAGTAAAGCGCTATATAAATACAGGCCATTTACCATTTAATTAATTAGTAGTGGAAATAATTTCTGGTAGCATTACAGAAATGTAGCAGTGACAATAATATTGTATGTTGTAATCGCAATGGACAATTAGTGATACAAAACAACTGTTTTATCCTGTGAATAAAAGTATATGTTTTTGTCAATGTACCATAATAACAGAAGTGAAACGCAATATTGTGTCAGGACAATTCACTATTTATGCACAATAAATAAAGGAGCATAGCGCGACAATTTCTGTTCAGCGCCAGACTTGCTTGTAACCTATATCACCAATTATGTTAAGAAAAATGACGTATTTACTACTACAAAACTCTGACCTTTGTGGGAATGCTTGGAGCAGACTAACATGTGAGCTGGAGTGTTCTGAGACGTTATATTTGGTATATCCAGGCCATCCGTCGCCTCTTTGTTACTTCGGAAACATGGCTCGAACAATTTCTCTTCAACGACGTAATCCGATAACAACCGATCCCTTTACCCGTCGGCTTCCCGTGGCTGTCATGCGACCGGCTATTGCAGTTAATAATACAACAGCTTCTTGCCATCTTTTGGGTTTCTTTTAAGCGCTGTGTAACTGAGTTCAATTGAAAGCCTGCGTGCGCTAGTACCTCTTGCCACAAGTTCCCAGAATCCTTTGCGGTTTTACCCCTGAATGACATCACATTTTCAATCTTTATCCTGGTGGGCCGGTCTCTAGTCAAAATGCCCGGGCCGATTTTTTGTCCCAGTCCAGCCTTGGATATGGAGGTCCCCCTCTGGCTTCTGCTCCGTGGCTGCTGGGTGACCCCTTGTCTGGGGCTCTCCTCAGCTCTTCCCAGGAGGGTGGCACGGATGCCCCTCCGATGGTCCTCCTTGGGCTCTCAGACTCTGGGGCCTCTGGATGTCTGGTGCCTGGATCACCTGCTTCATGCCCTGGGGGACGGGGCTAGGTCAGTGCTGACAGGAGCCTGAAGGTGCACCCTGGGGGTGTAAAACTTGAACGTCCATGCAGATTTCTGCTGCACCGATGAACTGCTGACCAAAGATGATCTAAAACACAGGACCCGACCCCTGTGACCTCTCAAAGTGTTCACAGTATGAAGGTTAAACAAATATGCTGAAGTAATTGAATTAAACTAAAAGACATGAAATAAAAGTCAAAATCGTGACTCATTTCTAACAATTATAACAGTTGTCTTCAAAACCTTAAAAAGGTTAAAAACTTAAAAAGTTCAGATCTTTTCAGTAGAAACTCTGAGCTGCAGACACATACAAACACACAGACAAACACACAGAAACACTCACACACACACGTGGACCGTGTGCTGGTGCAGGATCGGCAGCTACCAGCTGGATTCGGGAATCATTAAATCGGACAGCGCACTAACTGTTTTATCCAGAAGTTCACTTTATAAACATCCACAATCTACCTGTCAACTGTTACAGCAGCTGGCAGGTAGAAGCCCTGACTGTACCTGCATTTCAACAAACACCAGGTTAATTATTTCATTCGGAGGGATAAAAGGTCCTAACGGCTCTCTAAAAGCTTTAATTTACATTTTAAAGGGCCTGAATCCCCCAGCAGCAGCCGAGCTGTGCTTACAAAAGCTTCATATGCACTGCTCCTGGTTTCTTGTCACGTTGTGTGTAAATTCTTTTTTTATTTTATTTTCTGGTTTAGGAACTTTATCCACAGAAGGAGGTTTTTTTATGTGATTTTTTTTTATTGAAATGTGACCTTAAACACATGTTCCCAAGGACTCGGACCTGTGTCAGCTGATGTCTGGATGTTTATTTGCTGTACAAGTGGGAATCTCTGCAGGGCGGCCGGGGGGGCGTTGTCTACCTGACTGTCCTCACACGCTGCTTACAGATGGAAATTTCCTGTAGGGCAGTTAGAAAGGCTTGGTGCTGGGCGAGGGGGGACTGAGGGCACTGGGTGAGGACGGTTGTTCAGCTGAGGGGGAGCAGTTTTGGTTTCAGACTTCTTTTACCTGAGAGCATTAAAGCAGTGCAGCAACAACAGTGACCTGTGACCCCCTGAGAGGCAGTGTCTCTGTGGGGCTCCTGTGTGTGTTTGTTTGTGGTCGTGCACAGGAAGTCCTTCATAACTGTAACGTAAGCAAACACGGTTTGCTCAGTTTCTGATGCTGACTGTCTCTCCTGATGAGCTCAATGTTCTCCTGGGGTCCAACTGTGGTTCTGGAAGAAGCCAAACCAGCTCCACATCAGGAACTGAGATTATCTAAGCAGAATAACTGGAACTCCTTGAAGACTCCAGGAACCTCCCAGCCTTCCTAAAGGATTCCTGGGATGTCCTTAAGGACTCTTCAAGGAGCCTTAGAGGGCTTGTTACCTGAGCGCTGAGCTTTTCACTCATTTAATATCAGAAACACATGAGATCCAGCTGTGATTGTTATTAAACAGTGAAATAAACCAGGCTTTATTCAATATGTAAGTGACCACCAGTTTGTTCACACTGAACCATCTCTCATACACACACACACACACACACACACACACACACACACACACACAATGGGAATATTTCTCTTTTGTCGATAGAGAGCCGCAACCATTGATTACTTTCACTGATTGATCTATTGAGAATGATTTGGAGTAACGGCCTGAGGCGGGTGAGCTAACACGCGGGGGAGGAGCTCTACACTGTGACTCGCTGAGGGCGAAGCGGAGGCGGGAAGGTGTTCTTGCAAAACAACGCTGATTGGTTGAGGGCGGGAACGACTTCTACTTCGGTTAAAAAGACGCCGGTTTGAGAGCTCGCGCACGAAATGCATTAAGCGTGACTGAGGGGCGCGAGTACAGACAAACTGAGAAACTGAAGGAAACCGCGGGAACATCAGCGGGATCAGCCGGTCCGGCCCGGTGGCTTTCAGGGATTATTTCAGACGATGGGTCTGCACAAGGAGCCCACTGAGGCGAGGCTCACCGCCGGCTACCGTGAAGCAGCTGCCCCGGAGCGGAGCCGGACGGTGGGGGCCTGTGCCGGCAGCCCCTCGCCGCAGAAACCGGAGCGGCGTAAGACCGCCTCGGGCCACATCAAACGGCCCATGAATGCCTTCATGGTGTGGTCTAAAATCGAGCGGAGGAAGATCATGGAGCAGTCTCCGGACATGCACAACGCCGAGATCTCCAAGTGGCTCGGGAAGCGTTGGAAAATGTTAACCGACAACGAGAAGGTTCCGTTCATCCGGGAAGCGGAGCGCCTCCGGCTGCAGCACATGGCCGACTACCCTAACTACAAGTACCGGCCCAAGAAGAAGCCCCGGACCGAGGGGAGGTCGGCCGGTCAGTACCAGGAGAGAAACGACACACCGTCTCACAAGACCCCTGCTGCGGCGAAGAAGTTCCCCCGAGCCGGCAAGTCGGTGGGCGGGGCCGTCAAAGCGGGCAGTCTCCCCCCGCAAGACCAGCAGACGGACTCCCGCCACCAGCGGAAACCACAGGACCGAGATAAACCACACCAGCAACTAGACCCCCGGTGCCAGCAACTAAACTCCCGGTACCAGCTGAAACACCAGCAGCCGGACCCCGAGTACCAGCTACTGAACCCCCGCTATCAGCTCAGCGCCCGGCAGACGGATCACCGGTTACGGTACGTGCCGAGCGCTATTACACTCAGCAAACGTGACTATACGGACAGCGAGGAGGAGGACAATGACGACTCATCCTCATCATCCTCAGAGGAGGAGGAGGAAGAAGAGCTGCCCTGCTACAGTATCACCAAGCTGCCCCCCCGGGATTCCGCTGTGGGACCCAGCACGCTCCCGTCCTCTGGCCGTCTCTACTTCAGCTTCACACGGCATAGCACGCCGGTCCACCCCGCCTCCCTCTCCCCAGCTTCCCCCTCCCGCTCCGTCTGCACCTCCGCCTCCTCCTGCTGCGGGGAAGACCTGGATGACCTCCCCGTGGAGCCGCTGGATTTCACCTCCAACTTCCTGGGCGGCCTGCAGTCCTGCTCTGACCCGTGGAACTCGTCGTCTAGCTCGGCCTCGGGGAGCTTGAGCCTGTCGCTTGTGGATAAGGACCTGGACGCCTGCGGATGCACGGAGGGGGGCAGCCTCGGGTCCCACTTCGAGTTCCCGGACTACTGCACGCCGGAGCTGAGCGAGATGATTGCCGCTGACTGGCTGAAGGCCGACTTCACGGACCTGGTGTTTACCTGCTAGTCTGACCCTTCACCCCCGTTCGAGCTCCGGTCAGGGAGCGGGGTGTCGCGGCTGCTGCTGCACGGGCTCCAAGCGCTGTGGCTGGCTGCGTTCTGGCGTGGACTTGGTGCTCGTGAGCAGATGAACCGATAGGCTTTTATGGACTCGTTTCTGCCGCTCGGGTCGGACCCGGACGACACCGACTGACTTTTTTTTTTTTTCCCGTTCAGGTGTGGATATTTGTGATATTACCGAACCGAGCATACCTCATCTTTTTAAGGAAACTAGATTAAATATTTTCAAGCCTATTTTTGTACAGTCAAAGGGAATGTCAGACTCTTCCACTGGTCTCCTATGTGAGGGTTCAAACCCGTGTGGCCTGCCTTGCTTTACTCCCTTGTTTTACTGGTTACACACATTCAGGCCTGTCTGTACCTACTGGTGTTTAAAAAGGTTTGAGGGAAACAAGAAGTTTGTTGCTTTTTCATGCTGTTGTTTGCTCATTATTTTTGGTGCAATATGAAGGAAAAAAGGGAAATCCAAAAACCAGTGATTCTGTGCGTTATGATGGAGTGTGTATGTGAAGCTGAATAAATCAGCTGCAAACTGATCAGCGCCTCTGTCTCATTATTGATCCTCCTGGGATCTGATTGGCTCCTTTAAGAGCCCTGCTGCTTTATTAAACCTTCCATCAGTTTGTAATGTTCATGTTTTTGACTGTTGGTTAGGTCAAACTCCGTTTTCAGTCCACGTCGGGCAGATTTGTGCAAAATGAGCTGCTGCTGTGGACAGACGCGAAGTCATCGATGGTTACAGCCTCGTACGGTGAACACAATTTGTGTCACAGACACAATGAGAGGCCATAGCAACATTTGGACTTTTTTTCTCTAAATGATCAGTAACTTAATTTTTAATTCATGCTGTGATCATTTAGAATTTCTTGAGATTTAAATTTTTAATCACACGATAGAGAGAGAGAGATATCTATATATAGATTCTTCCATATGTTTCAGCTGGACAGCATAATTGCACCTGAGACATCTGAAGCCTGTCTGTGTAAGTGAAACTTTATTTTTTTTCACGTCTGGTGTTTCTGAGGCTGTTTGCAGGCATGCATCACATTAAATGAGATTAAGCTTCCACACTTTGATGACCCCAGTGATGTCTGACCTCTTCTGGCGTTTCCAGAGTGTGAACTAGTCCTCCCAGTTTATCAGAGCAAGGCAGAGCAGGGCATGATGTTTTCAGTGGTCACATGACTCATGTTAACAATCAGTGGACTTCAAAACTGATCATGAAAGAGTCAAGAAGTTAAGATTTTTAAGGAGTCAGAAAAGAGAAAGTGACATCATCGGAGGCACTGTGAGGGTTTTTCCTCACGCAGCTTTAAAAACAGGACCTTCTCTGACCTACAGTATTCCTAGGACCCTTAAACAGTCCCAAAGATGTTATACAAACATGGCCGCTACAGCACAACTCACTGGCCTGTGGACAGTCTTATCATTTTTTTTTTAATTTTTAAAAAATTATTTAAAAAATAAAAAGGACAGTCTGTTATCAGCCAACTCTTGATTATTGTACTACAGCCAGAGACTGTTTGGTACCATCAGATGCAAAACTGGAGTACTGTCTTCTTGGACCATCTGTTAGTACAATGACCTCACAGCAATCATATTATTGGTCACATGATGTCATTAAAATGTTCAAAAAGGCTCCCACAGCACAAACATGGGCCAGAGGTCTAGTCCAGGTGAAATTAGCAGACAGCTAGCAGCTACAGCCACCTGTATCACCATTCACCTGTCCGTCACAGAGACCACACCCCTAATAACGGAATTTTTAAATTAGCTATAGATACCAAAAGAGTTTTTGTATCAGGTGGAAACATATTTATTTCTACTGACTGACTCACTGCTACCTCTGCTAGACGCTAGAGGAACTGCAGCTTTTGTTCTTTTTCCAACTCCTATTGATGTTTGGTCTGAACTTCTAAAAAGCTCTGTCTCAAAATGATGACCTTACATGGACCTTTATCTAACCTCTATTTAAGCAGGAAGTCCCAATGATCTATATTCAAACCTGTTTTAGAGGACTGGCCTGACCTAAGCAGCAACATGTTCATGCTTTTATTACGCACTGTGAAAATGTGTTATCAGTAAATATACAGAGGAGGAGGGATGAAGATGGAGTTTGCTTAGATGGCAAATGGAGAGCTCAATACCTGCTAACCAGGTGTGTGTGTGTGTCTTGTCACACATTATGGTAATGCCTCTGGACAGTTATTTTAGCTAGTACCACCCTATAACTTTAAAGCCAACGCTCGAAAGATCATAAAAACTGCACGCACTGGTCGGTTTGGCCCAGTTTTAAGGTTCTCTGCAGATTACTCTTCCACTCACATCCACAAACACTCAAATGTTAACAGCTTGGTACTTTATTTGTTATATTGTAGAAATTAATAAAGAAAACACTTTTGAGTTTCATACAAACCAAGCCATCGTTTTCTTTTTTTCTCCACATTTTCTCCACTGGTCAGCAGTGTTGATCCTGAACCAACATAATGATGATAATGGTGACGACACAAGTGTATCAGATACATTATTGTGTTATGTGCAGTAATGTCTAAGGTCAAGAGTACCACAGATTTCAGACACATTACTGGTGTCTTTTCTGAGAAGGTTGGTTTTGATTGGCTGTTGTTTGCAGAGCATAGTTTGTCTTTGTTCAGTTGTTTGCTGGTTGTTAACTCTGACATCAAGGCCTGATAAACAGTCAATCAGAGAGCAGTATACTTTCCTTCACCTCTAGGTTGTTAGAGAAGATCCTCCTTGGTTTTCACCTGTGCATACATCACAGAGGTCGGGAAACGTCTGGGATTTGGAGTGAGCTGACTTCAGCGCATGTCGCTGCTCATGGTCAAATCAGAGGAAACAGTCAGACTGCTCACCTCTCTATCCCCACTACTCTCTGATCAGATGTTTGGCAGCAGATTAAAGGCAGCCGGATCCCCACCGGCCTGATAAATCTGAAGGTTCTGCTCTGGATAATTGAGGCCAACACAGCGGCATTCTGGGTAATGAGAGGACGAGGTCATTGGGGAAGTAAAAATATATTTAAAAATGTGCTTTTAGCAGCAGAAAGAAGCAAAAGTCCGAGAGGCTGAGCAGTGAATCATATCAATAATAGATCAGTGAAGCAGGTCGGCACCAGAAACACTGTCTCTTCCCAACAAACATGTGAGTAATTAACCACAAAATAAATATTGTATAAGGAGCTTGAAAGAAAACCAACTAGACTTCTTTAGGTTTCTTGAAGACGTGTCGCCTCTCCTGCAAAAATCAGAGCTTTGTGAAATCAAAGGTAAAGCTCATCTTCCTTGGGCCGACTCCACCTCCTCAAAAAGTTTAATGAAATTCAGCCTGGAGGTTTTTTTTATCACTGACGTCTGAAGCAAGAACAGCAGAGACAAACGAAAAGTAACCAGTAAAACATGAAGAGAAACAAACACATAGGAGCCGACGCCGGTACCATCACAGACCACGGTGACTGCAGCGCCCCTGTCAGGCTGGCAGGTGTGGCCTTGTGTCTGGTGAGTTGTGGAGGCGAACATCTGGGATCTGATCTCAGCTCTGATTGGCTTCCTCTGCTGTGTTTGCATATTTTCACCAGAGCGTGAAATCGCACTCTTATCAACCACTCGCTTTTATCTGAAACATCAGAGCAGCAGCCGCGATGCATTCACTGACACCCCACAGGGACTGCCATCAAGTTCATCTGCATAGCAATGCATTCACTGACGTGCATTTTTGAGCTTCATGTTTTAAAAGCATCTGGACTTCTTTAAGTTGCTTGAAGACATTTCACCTCTCATCCGAGAAGCTTTTTCAAATAAGAGGTGAAACGTCTTCAAGCAACTTAAAGAAGTCCAGACACTTTTCTTTCCTCCATCACTGACTACAATGACCTGGATGACTGAGAACCTTCACAGACAAAGTCACCCAGACTTCTTCCTACATTTCCCATCATGCTTCTAACCTTCTTTGAAGCTGATTGAGGACATCTAAGCGTCAACTGACTGATCAGCTGTGTTTACATTTGTGATGTTTGATAAATTAACAACAATAACTCAAAAAATAAAAGAATACAAAATAAAACTTAATTAAATAAAACAAATATCTTCAAACAGCTCATCTGTGGCACCTGCTGGACAACAACTCCCATCTTCCACTCTGCTCCTGCAGTTTCAGAAAAGAGCAGCTGAAGAAGAAACTTCACAAGTCAAAAAAATTGTAAATGAAGAAAAAATACATTGAACAAAGTCAGCATTTAGAAATAAAAAGTGAAATGTGTATATATATATATATATATATATATATATATATATATATATATATATATACACGATATATATCCAATCCAATTAAATCCAAATATAAATCTGAATTTAAGAAGTCCAAAGAAGTCAAATTAAATATGTGAAGAAAATAAAGTCTTTAAAGTCCAACTTTTTAAAATTATCCTAATGGTTTAGATTTGTTTGCCACAAATGTTTGTTTGCTTATTTGTTTGTGAAGTGGAGACATCAACAGATTTATTTCCTCACAGGAAGTAATTGATGAACATCAGCAGGCTCATTTGGTTCAGTTCATTCCTACATTTCACATCATACCCTCACTTTTACCTGGTTGGCTCAAATTAGAGTCAATGAAGGGGAGAGTTGTGTCATTCCAGTCACTCCTGTGGACCATTTTTTGCAATAATGGCAGATCATGGAGCGTCGCCATAGTTACAATAGTTAGCAGTCTATGCTAGTCATGCCCCAGAGATGTATCAGTACAGACTCCAGGGCCGTGCAGAGATGTTTGAAAGGGCGGGTGCTCAAATTTCCTTCACATCCCCCCTCCCCTGCATGTGTCTGACAGACTCTGAGGCATTTATAAAAGGTCAAAACAGGTCTGTGTCACAATCCAATGGGCCGCTCAGCACTGTGGGAATTATGTGATGGCAGCAAATTCTGCCCCCTGCTGACACGTCTCTGATTTAACATTTAATCAGCTTCAGACTGTCTGATGAACTGCAGTTTTAAATAAAGCACTGTTAAAAACTTTAATTATCCTTCAGCTCCACAGACAAAGGACGAACAGCCTTCATCATCATCACATCTTCACCATCAACATGTTTACCATGTTTCATTGTTGCTGTTTCCTGCTATAGTCCAGGCGGATCAGAGTCATGTGATTGCAGGAGAGGCAGATGTTTGGCATCTTATCACCCATGGTAACAGCATTCCGATCCAGCTGGAACATCCAAACCAGGACACACACACACACACACACTTGTTTTTATATCTTTGTGGGGACATCTAATTGAGATAATACTTCCCCTATGCACTAACCCTAACAGTCAACATGAATGCCCAATTCTAACCCTGAGCTTAAACCTAACCTTAACCTAACTGTAACCCTGACACTAAAACCATATTTTGAGTCTCAGACATGTCTTCAAACTCGTGGGGACAGACATTTTGTCCAGTAACGGCTGAAACTTTTAAAATATTGAAATGTAAATAGTTTATGAAAATATTTTTAAACATTAATTCTAATAAAAATATTTTTCCACTCAAATGAAAAAAGTATAGGGTCTGTAAAATGAAAATAAGAAACCTAGCATAAGTTTTTGGATTTTTCCCTTTAAACTAAGGAAGGCCAAAAGTTAAAAAATCCAAATGAAATACTGAAATAAAAAAATAAACACACAAAAATAAAAAATGTCTTTTAGAAACTGTAAATATTTGTTTTTGCTTCTTTATGTCCAATTTCCTGTAAAAGTTCCTAAAAAGTGTTCAGAACAAAATAAAATATTTATTTATTTAAAATGCTCACTACTGTGTTCATTGTTCAATAAATGTACTCTGATACTTTCAACATGCAGGTTTTTTATTTTTAGTTCACAGAAACATTTTTTCCATTAACTTCGTCCTGAGACAGGTCACATGATCACTGAGAGCGCGAGACACAAACGACAGCGTTACAGAAACATGCTTTTAGAATCTAACACTGAAAACAGCTATATTATTCATTATTTATTTTGAAGGAAACATTTATTTTTGTTATTTTATTCTGAAATCTTAAGATATCTGGATAATTTTGGTATCTTCATTTTCATTTCCTGTCGTTCATAAATGTCCGACAAAGCTCACGTTCACTGCTGATTGGTCAGAATTTTTTTCCTGATGATTGGAGGACGTTAAACTCATCCATGATTTCAAAGATTTTCAGACCAAACGACATGATCACAGATTCACTTCACTGTAAGAGCACCACGTCAGTGTGACACCAAACACAAAAAGCCGATTAAATACTCGTTCACGAAGATCATTGCAAAATAGTTAACAAGGTTTTTTTCTGATTATAACTGACTGCAGTACACCTCAGCAATGGGTGAATAACCCATTTGTAATGCTGAATATCACCAGGGGGCGAAGTGGAAGTCTGCGCTCACCTGTCCAGGTAATTTCTCAGGGTGCTAGTTCACTGTTTGATCAGTTAGAGCAGGTGTTGTTCCAACTCTTTCTCCTGATTGGTCCTTGAAGGATATTCTACTAAACAATCAGGAAGCTCTGCTGATGTTTCTGGACTCACAGGAAGCTGGTGATTTGTATCACCATGGAAACCTTGCTCTAACTGATGAAACACCAGATCATTCCCATTGGCTGGTTTGACCCTAAATAGGTTAGGTGTCTGTCTCTAATTGGCCAATTAGTTTGTGGTGTTCTGACAGCAGGAAGTCACCTCTCTCGCTGTTAAACAATTGGATGCGATGTCAGTGGCGATCGCTTTCAGGGGCGTGAACGATAAGCATCAATAATGAACTCTGTCACGATGTAAACAGGCCGGAAGCGCCCAATCACATCAGAGCAGGACAATAACGACATGCAGCAGCTTCACGTTACGTCTCTACGAAGCTTCATGTTACCTACGGACTACAGGTGAGCATGCACAAACATCTACCATTAACACTGAAATTGAGGTCCTCCAGCAGCCACTCTTCTTCTTCTGCTCAGATTTAAAGTCCAAAACTTCTAAACATATTTTTTCTTCCTAATTTCAGATTTTTGATAATTTTTCAGTCAAATTGAGCTTTTTTTCTTTTTCACTGATCAAATGTTTTTTTTCTTCGTCAAACTCGTCAAACCATTCTAGAGTCCTGATTGGTTGCAGAAGTTGAAAGGCGACTCTCAGTGGACCCTTGGCGCTCTTCCCCTCCTCGCTGTGAGGTCACAGGATGCTCTCACGCTCCTCGCCGAAGGTGACAGTGTCGGAGGACACAGTGCAGATCTCCGGCGGGTCTCCGGGCTTCAGGCCACGCTTCAAGTGAACCACTCTGACGTTCTCGTTGTTTGGCCCCGGCCGAGTAGAAGTTGTGGTGGTTGTGGTGGTCCCGGAGCTCGGGGGGATGATGACCTCGCTGGTGGAGGAGGTGGAGGAGGAGGGGTTGGAGGAGGTGGAGCCCTCTGGGGGCTGGCGGGCGCGGTTGGCCTGCTGGGCATTGGTGTTGTTGTTGAGGGTGACATTGCTTGGCGTGCGGTTCAGGTTGTAGCTCCTGGACGACGGCCAACTCTCCTCCGGGCTGCTCGCCAGCAGGCTGCACTGATCCTCGGAGCAGATGGACATGCGCGCCACCGCCGGGTCCTGCAGGCCGCTGAGGCTGCTGGGAAGGCCACGCTTCTGGGCTAGGCTCTCTTCATTCAGCTCAATCAGGTTGGCCCTGTCCAGCTGCGACAGGTCCGCCTCCTCGTCCTGCAGCGAGTGGTTGGGCGAGCTCTCATTGGACCTCACGCCAGAGTCAGACGAGTCTTTCTTGTCCAGCATGGCATCAGAGAGGTAGTCCTTCCCTTTCAGCGCCAGTGAACCGCCGGGCAGTTTGGGGTCCACCACCTTCTTGCCATCTTTCAGCAGGGGGGCGTGATCCGACTCTTCAGACTCCTCGTCATCGCTGGTCAGCTTCTGGTAGCGCAACCCACCACTGGCCTTCAGCTTGAGATCAGCAGCGCCCTGGAACAGCCCGCCTCTTTCAGCTGAGGACTTGCGGGTGAGCACTGACTTGGAAGACCCGTGGTCACCCTTCTCGTCTTCTTCTCTGATGGGATCTAGCGCCTCACCATTGGAAGCAAAGTCAGTGTTGTCCGCTGCCGGTTTGCTGCTGCTCCTCTTGTTGAAGGATTTGCGTCCATCCTGCTCGGTGCCATCCTTGCTCTTATCCTCAGATGATGATGTCATGAACTGTCCCGGTTGTGGTTGGATGGGCTTCTCCCCAGTGATGACGCCCAACTCCAGCTGGGCCATCTGGGCGATGTATTCCTGGTAGGCATCGCGGTACTCTGCCTGCTGCTTGTCCGTCAGCTTGGAGATGTCATTGGAGGACTCCTGCGAGTTCAGACTGGTCATGCTGGCGGTTCTGTGAGCGCCACCCTGAAGACAGACAGAAAACAACATTCTTCAGCATCAGACCCCTCACATCTGACATCACAGATCACATGTTCTATAGTTACCATCCACGGCATGTTTCCGTGTCGCTGCGGGTCATCCAGTCCCACCGTGCTCAGCTCCTCGAAGCTCAGGTTGAAGCTGTACATTGGTGATGCATCCGTGTTCGGGGCGCCAGCGTGGGGTGGAGCCATCACTCGCCTTACTGGCTCGATGTGACCGCCAATGACGCTACCTTGCTCGCTGGCAGTTTCCTCATGTAGCACCTGGCTCTCAATGTGACGCATGTCCAAAACCTTCAGCAGGAAGGAGGAGGTGGATCTTATTTTAAGTCATTACATAGCAGTAAACCAAGATGTGTTTTATGTGGAAATGAACCCAAAAGCTGCTGCAGGTCACTGAAAACTGTTTTAATAAACCCCAATTTTTTGGTTTTCCACTGCTACAGGGTTTCTGTTTTAGAAAATTCACCTATATGGAGATAATTTTACGCTATTAGTCAGTAATGCTAATGATATTCTTAGCATTAGTGACGCTCTATGGTCCTAGTTTTACTGGACCTCTCTTCGGCCTTTGATACGGTGGACCATAACATTTTATTACTAAGACTTGAGCACACTGGGTATTAGAGGCACTGCCCTCGACTGGTTTAAATCATACCTCGCTGATAGATCCTTATCAGTTCACTTAGGCACCTTCTCCTCTTCCTCTGCTCCGGTCTGTTGTGGTGTGCCTCAAGGATCAGTTTTAGGCCCTATTCTCTTCTCATTGTATTTGCTCCCTCTAGACGCAATCTTTGAAAAATACAATATCGCCTTCCACTGTTATGCCGATGACATACAGATCTATTTTGAACTTACTGACGACCTTGCTGTGTCCCTGCACTACTTTCAAGAATGCATGCGGGAGGTCAAAGAATGGTTCCTGAGTAATTCCCTCGTTTTAAACGATAAGAAGACTGAGATTGTGGTGTTCAACAGTAATATCCCTCGTGCCCAACTCTGTGCTGCCCTGGGTTCCTTTGCTAGCTTTTCTTGTGACTATGTCAGTAACTTGGGTGTACTGCTGGATAGCTCGCTCAAACTCGATAAGCAAGTGTCTGCTGTAGTGAGATCTAGCTTCCACCAACTGCGCCTTATCTCTAAGGCTAGGCATTATGAGGACCTGGAGAAGCTTATTCACGCTTTTGTGACCTCCAGGTTGGATTATTGTAACTCTTGGTACTACGGTCTTCCCTCTTCTCTTCTTCTTAGACTGCAAACAGTCCAAAATGCAGCAGCCCGCCTTTTGACTGGTACCAGGAAATTTTGCCATATTACTCCTGTCCTAGCTAGCCTGCATTGGCTGCCCATAAAGTACCGTATTCAATTTAAAATATTACTCCTTACTTTCAAAACTATTAATAAATTAGCGCCAAGTTATCTTAGTGAACTTCTCAAACCACATACTCCTGCTAGAACACTCAGATCTGCCACTCAACTACTTCTGACCCAACCCAGATCTCGACTGAAGTCCCGGGGTGACCGTGCGCTTGCTCTGGCTGCCCCGGTACTGTGGAACACCCTTCCTCTCGACCTCCGCGCATCTGATTCCATTGCACTGTTCAAATCACGATTAAAAACCCACTTATTCAATCTTACCTTTCCCTCTAGTTAATATTTCTTTTATATCATGCACTTTTATGCTCATTTAAATTCTTGTTTGCTCTGTACCTGTTGCTTTCCTATGTATCAGTGAGTTATCTGCTTGCATACTTAGTACTTACTTTAATCCTATTTCTATTATCCTCCACCTATTCTCTATCTTACTTGTTAAGCACCTTGGAATAACCTTGGTTTTTAAGTGTGCTTTATAAATAAAGTTTATTATTATTATTATTATTATTATTATTATTATTATTATTATTATTATTATTATTATTAATGCATTCACTGCCTGGACTGACCGTTGCCCTGAAGAGCTGCCAGTCTCCAAAGTTCATGTTCATTTCCTTCTTCAGCTCGTCGATGTTACACTGAGACAGAACTCTGCCGTTAACGTTTGCCTGAAAATGAAAAACATTTGTATTTCAGTCTCAGGTCCCTGGCTTTCTGCTTTCCTGTGAAGTTGTGTCACTGACCTTCCTGATGGTGGCGGTGTACTGTCCTATCATGCTCTGGTCGATGCCTTCCATATGCCGCACGCGCTCACAGACAGCCTCTGTGGTCATGGAGCTTAGGAGGACGGGCGGAGTGGCAGACGCAACGGAGGCGGAGCCCTGAACACAGATATATTTCCCAGGGAAAAATATCCAACATTTTTTAGATTTTAATAACAAATGTCATTATTTTCAGATGTGACATCCAGCTGTGAGATGAATAGAAACTTCATCCAAATCCTGGCAGGTTAAAGTCTCAACCTGAGCTTAATGCTTTTAGCTCAACATTTCTCTTCAGTGACTCCACCAGACTAAAAACATAAACGCTAACTCAGGTAAAAGTACACCTGACAGACATGTAAAAGACGGATGTAGCCACTGTGAGATCGCCCACTGATCAGCTTCACCACTGTTAACTTGGTCTTTAGAAATCAGATGTGAGGAAGAGCAGCAGCTCTGAAAATCATCATGCATAATTGGAAAATTTTCTCTCATGCTCAGAATGACCAAAATTTATTGAATAACCTTGTTTTGACCCGATATGAGAGACTAAGCAACATAAGGAAGGTATTTATAAATGTCAGAGGTCATCCCACAGACTTCTATAGAACCAGAAGAAATTTTACAGTGTCACCTCCTGGCGGCCATAAAATCCAAAACAGTTTAAGGCACACGTGACTGCTTTATTTTTTGGACCCAGAAGCTACGTCCATGTTTTGTACTACCTCTGATGTACAGTTTATCTGGATCTGGATAACCATGTCACGTGACTTAGCACAGCTAGCACAGGACTCATCTGTTTCTTTTAGGCCAATTTTTAATTTTAAGATAACTTTTTGCTGAAACGTGGCCTGAAACACAGAAATGTCCCCAATGACGTACAGAAAATTACTGTCCAACAGATGTTTTAAAGCTTTGTGAGCACCTTTAACTCACAGTCAGGACATTTTTTCACCATGCAGAGGTGGGGCTGGGGGAGTTTGGGGTGGTGAGCAGCTGTGTGGGTTAGCAGTGAGGGGTCAAAAGTCAAGTTAAAGTTTCTGAATAGATCAAACAACAAATTTTTGATCTATGCCACTACTACTTTTTGAAGCCACATGCTAGTAGAGGCAAGGTGCATGCTGGGGGGTTGTAGTGGTTGGAACACTTCCTCCTTTGGTCCACAGCATCCGGCTCAAGTCCGGCTGAAGTTCAGATCGGTCACGGCTCAATCACTGGCTCATGTTCATGCTTGGATCTGTTTTTCATTTCACTGTAACTACAAATCAGAAATTTTGCTCCTTAAATAAAAACAGAGCATGCTCAGTTGTGAAGCGAAGTATTTCATAAAAAGTCACTTGTTATGTTTCAAGTGTTCCTGTGGGAACCTGTTGTGTCTGAAACATCCTTGAGAACCTCACAGAAAACTTCTGAGGCCGATTTGTCAGCTGGCTGAACGAGAGCAATCAACACCAAAACACGCGGACGCTTGCTGTGGACACTTCAGGAAGGAAGGAGGGAAAGAGACAAGGAGGGTCATGTTAGGTAAGGTTAAATACCTGCTTCCTTTTCAAAGAAGAACTCTTAGACTGCAGACAGACAGACAGTTTGGGGATGAAAACATGAGGAAACACAGATGAACGACAGGACAGCACAATGATTTCTACTGAAGGCACAGTTTTAAGAAACCGCCACTGGTTCAGTGTTTCCAGAAACCAAAGAGGAGAATAACAGCAGCAGTAAAAGAGGGGAAAACAGAGGAGCCTTCACAGACCACAAGCAAAGAAAACTAAAACTCTGACTTAGACTCTTTCTAGATTTCTAGAGGAAAACCTCTGAGCAAACAAACATCTGGTGGGCGGAGTTTCGAAAAGATTTTATTCTAAAATATTTTATGTTTCTTCTTCACCAGGTAATAAAACTAAACATTTTAAGTTTCAGATTCAAAAACTGAAAACAGACAAGTTTCATTATTTTTTCACATTTTAAGACGAAATATCAGAAAAATAGAAACTTGTTAAAAACGTTCATGTTGAGTCATAGCTTCCAGCTACGGCCGTACTTACAGGAGCGGCGGGAGCAGCGGCATCCCTGCTGAAGGAGCTTTTAGGAGGTGGTCGTGGATGGAGGTGTGGTGGGAAGGAAGCCACGAGTGGGCGTGGCAGCTGGTAAAGATGGTGGGGAAAATATGGCTGAGGGGGAGGAGGTGAAAAATTTAAATAATGTCGGTGGATGTGATGAAACATAAAAAAACCTGTCAAATCAAAGAGCGAATCCCTGCCGCCTGACACCCGGTCAGCGTCAGCAGACAATTGACAAGAATAAAACAGGAATGTAAAACTTTGAATTTTTATTTCAATGTGTTTCATGAACATTTGTGTTTTTTGTCGTTTCTGTTTGTATTTCTGTGCTTTTTTTGTTATGATGTCAAAACTTTTGACGCATTCAAAATAAAAAAATCATCATTAGCTGAAGCTAGCTGAAAGTTGAACTTTATTCAACTCTCTGTGAAGCTTTCTGTCGACTCCTTTTACTCTACGGAGCTGGACGGCAGCCTGTCAGCTGATCGGTGGGCTGTGTGAGACAGCAGGGATTCAGTGAAACAGGAAATGAAATCAAATCAAGCAAAACAACACAAACGATGAAAGGGACTGAGGCGGGACAGTCGTCACGTGAACCGATGACATTGCTACGCTACCTGCTGCTCAGCCACCTACAGGATTCAATGACATCATGAGGTGTGGGCAGGGGCGGGGCCTTTACTCACTCTGTTGTAGAAGGGATGCTGTGTGCTGGCCATGCCGCTGTAGTAGCTGCTGTGAGGTGGCGGGGAGACCACGCCCCCCGCCGGTGGGTTGAAAGGCCCGGTGAAGGACGCGGAGGGCGAGCACGTCGACGACACCTGACTGTAGACTGATGTGGGGCGGGGCTGAGCTTCCTGCAGGGGCAGGGGTGGGTACGTGACTCCGCCCATGTTCATCTGCTCACGGGCAGCGCGAACATCTGTGGAGGAATCTCAAACTGATGATGTCATCAAATCACGCCACGCTCATGAGAGCAACAGGAAGTACAGTCAGCAATACACTGAGCAGTATTTTCAGCAGTACTGAGCAGTACTCGTACCTGCAATGATTTCACGGAGTTTGGGGTCCAGGTTGACGGTGCAAGGCAGGAAGGTGCGAATGTCCCTCGCTGTAAGGACAGGTGTCCGTGATGACAGGAAGACCTCGAAGCTGCGCACGTCTCCGTCGATCTCCAGCAGCGGCTCCACGTCCTTTGTGGTTGGGATGTTCTTAGACACTCTTAGGGAGAGAGGACACACTGATCAGCTGACGCAGTGTCGTTTTACACCTGTGGAGGGAGGGTGACCTCTGACCTCTCATAGATGGTCTTGAGCGTGGCATGGTCAGGGACTCCGTCGGTCTCCTCCAGGTACAGGATGAGCCAGGACGTCCTGTAGGGCCACTGCTCCGTCAGGTTGATCCACGACGCCAGGCGGTCCCAGTTAAAGCTGATCTGATTGGCTCGTAGCAGACGGCCTGGACAGGAGCAGGCGGGGTTAAAAACTGCATTATTATTATGATAATAATAATAAAAATGTTTTTTTAATGAAAAATACTGGAATGAACCAACAAGATCAGCAGGAAGTGGCAGACGGGCTGACGGCAGTCAGACCGTGTCCTGCTAATAATGAAGGTGATGGAGGTCACCTGTGACGGAGACAATGTTCAGCAGCCTCCTCATCGTCTGTGGGCTGATGTCGCTGAACCAATCCTCCGTCACCATCAGCTTCGTCAGGTCGAACGACATCTGACGCGTCACCGAGCGCTGCACCTGGCGGCGCCGGTACGTTTCCTGCAAAGTGCACCACACAGGTCACATGACCACACGCACAAGGGATAGAGTATATTTACACAAGCTGTCAATCAAGAAACAGCAGCTCATTGACACAGTCAATAAACGGACCTGATCACATCTAATCACATCACACCCTTTTCAAATTAAAACCTGAAAAGCAGCTGGATTTAATTCAATCAGAGGAAACATGAGACCACCTACAAGTCATTAGATTAACACACACACACACACACACAGACACAGACACACACACTCACCCGACGGTTGAGCGTCGTCTTGCTGCCAAACTTGGTTAATTCTCCCAGACTGTGCTGAGACAGCTTCCTGTCTAGCTCCTCATGCCACCCTGCTGACACACAAACAGATGTAAACATTATGTCGTTCTGTAACCACAGACAGAGGTGAGTATGATGTGTGCAGATATTCTGGGATTACAGAATAGCCTCTGCACTCCTGCTCCTCTAATTCATACTTTTATCTTAGTAAGAAAAATAAAACCGAAGGTTTATTTTCAGGTCCAGACTGAATCTGAGTGAATCTCTGTGAGACTTCATCGAACATGATTTCAGAGCAGACGCGGTCACGTGACAGCAGAAGGATGTGACAACAGGCTGCTGATGTCACCTGCACGCTTCATTAATCGGCTACGATAAAAAGCGATGTAACTGCAAGTCTCGTATAACGTAGTCATTGTGTGTGTGGATACCATCGGCGGTGGTGACGTCTCCGTTGGTGGGCGTGGCAGTGCACATCTTCCTGGCGCTGGAGAGGCCCCTGCTGTTGAGAAAGACAGGCAGGTGCACGATGTTCCTCATGTAGTCGTGCCCGTTGATGTTGGAGTCGCGTAGGACGCTGTTCAGGTTCTGGTTGATGGCCTTGATGATGATGTGCGGGTCACTGGCAAAGATGGAGATGAAGGGCCCTTTGGAGAACAGCACACGCACCTGCAGGAGGGACATGCCCACACTGACCATCTGAGGCAACTTTCTGCCCTTTCAAAGTAAATCTGACCCACGTGATGAGAGCTGAGCTGTTCCGACTGATCACATTCATCTAATGAAAACACGATTCAGCTTGACTAAGGCTGTGATGTCACAGCTAACGTTTGCGTTAAAGATGACGATGAGGTCAGACTGTGTCCATGCTTCTGCTCCGTTATCTTTAAAAACACTGACTGAATGAAGCCGTGCGAGCGTCTCACCGTGTCGAGCATCTGCAGAACTTTGTCCTGTTCGCAGGAGTCCAGCCCATCAATGACCACCGCCAGCCTCGTCTGGTGCTGCGTGAACCCGTCGATCGTCTTCGCCATCCTTGCCATCAGCTCCACCTCGTGCTTCAGGACCTGCAGGAGAAAGTGTGCAGAAGCATCAGAATTCAGCTCAGACAGACTCTTCAGTCTCTGAGCTCACACTAACAAACTCAAATGACCACCCCCATGCTCTTATTCTGAAAGTTCACCACAGCACACAAGCTACATGAAGCTTTTTCCTGTGTGCAGAACCAGCCAATTACGTTCAAGGGCTCATTCAGAACCAGGAAGACTCCTGAGCTACACCCTTGCCCCCGCCTCTTGTTTCCCTCCACCAGAGACATCAGAGGATTAAAAACACTGAAACTAAAGACCCTCAGGCTCAAGGAGACCCCCTCGCCGCTCCATAGACTGTGTCCTCTCCTCACCTTCATGAAGCCCTCGCTCTTCAGCTTGTGCATCCTGTTGGCGGCACTGTGGAGCCTCTTCCTCTGCGAGTTCAGCACCGAGTCGGTCACCTGCCACCACGTCCTGCAGTTGAGCAGCAGAGCAAGGC
Source organism: Aulonocara sp. 'chitande type north' Nkhata Bay (assembly GCF_057382095.1). NCBI lineage: Eukaryota > Metazoa > Chordata > Actinopteri > Cichliformes > Cichlidae > Aulonocara > Aulonocara sp. 'chitande type north' Nkhata Bay. Next base: position 27,143,410 of record NC_141358.1, read on the forward strand.
CAACCACGCTGCCGATGGCGATCAGCACCGCGTTCACTGTCCGGTTCTCGCCATCCACCTTGAAGACGGCCAGCAGCGCCATGCCGGTGACGAGACAGGCCAGCACGACGGTGAAGAGGATGAAGGACGGCACGCAGCACGTCTTCTTCCACTTCCTCTTACCTGAGAGCACCGAAGAAGAAGAGATTGAGCCAAACTGGACTTGGGTCAGGTGACCTCAAGAAGCGCAGGCTGCCAGACAGGACGTGATGCAATACCTTGCGTCTCCTCGGTCTTAAACACTCTAAAGAGTCGTGTGGCGAGGAAGCCGAACTCTCGCTCGCAGGCGTCCGACAGCGTGGCGATCATCTCGGCCATCGATGTTTCTCCTCCAACGCTGGACAGCCGGTTATAGTCTGTGAACAGGAACCTGCAGGAGACAAGTGACATCATCATGACATCAGCGTGACATTACTGTGACATCATGACCTCCCTATGTGGTGGCGTTACCTGACGGGCAGCGCTCGTGTGCTCTGCTCCGGAAGCTCCGGCGGGTTCACGAACATCAGCTTCAACAGCAGCTCCAGGTACCCGATGTGCCGCGCCAGGCGGGTGCTCAGCAGCCACGCCCACGTCCAGTTATCTCCCTCCCTCCGGCCGCCAAAGTACACCACCACTACAGAATGTAAAAGGTTATGTGAACACCGGTGGCAGTACAGGAGGTCATGTGTTAACGTGCGGCATAACATCGAAGCGTTTCTCACCAAAGAAGAGGTAAAGCAGGGCAAGCAGGCTGAGGGAGACCGCCATGGCGAGCTTGGGGTCCACACTGAAGCCGAGGATGATGGCGATGGAGCCACAGAGCAGCAAGGACAAGAAGACAACGAGCCAGGAGAACTGAAACAGCGGCTCAATCTGCTGCCCAGCAAAAGTCTTCATCTCATCTGAGGAGAAAGAGGAGTGTCAGTACGTGTTGGCCAGGTGTACCCTTAGTGTAACGAGCGTGGTGAGCCTGGCGAGCGTGGCGAACACGAACTCACCCTCCAGCTTCTTGAGCAGGAAGGACTTGCCGCTGCCCCACTGAGCGTACAGACCCACACAGATGGGCGGCTGCATGGTGGGCTCGCTCAGGATGTCGGCGAGCGCCGAGCTGTACAGATCGTAGCCCAGCATGTCACCGTCCGTCTCCGAGGGCGACAGGTGACCTGGAGGGGGTGGAGACACAGAGAGTCTTTTATTCTTTTGATTTGAGGATCCCTGAGGACAGAACAGATAAAAGTAATCTGCTGTGGCATTGTAATCAGATTTCTGGAGTCAGAATGATTTTGGTAAGATGAGCTGATCGATTAACACGAGCCTGCGGAGCAGTCCCAGCGTGGCTGATTTCACTCTTTGTATCAATTTACAGCAAACACCAAGTCTGAATGAGCAGAGAGTGCAGAGGGAACTCAAGCCTGCAGCTTCTGAACTTCATTTTCTACTCATGACATTATTTCCTGTGAGTGGGTGTAAATATGTCAATATGCTGATGATACTTTACTGTTCATTCACTCACTCTGCATTCAGTAACCATAAATCAGCTCTTATTGCAGATAAACTACAAGTTTTTCCTTCATCTTTGTTTTTTTTGTTTTTGACTGTCCTATTTGGTTCTTTAGCCATCAAAATTGTCTGAAGGCCAACAAGGATACCCAATAGATTTACTTTACCAAGTGGATCATCACAGCCTTGCTGTATTGGTCCATTTGATCGACCTTTGGTGTTATTATTTATTTATTTTATTTTCCGGAAGAGGTCCGACCAAGCCACGGGCACCAGGCCCCGCCACGCAGCCACCGGGAGTGAGCTGGTACATACTTGAGCACCCAGCCCCGGACACCAAGAACCACCAACGCACTGAAACACATCAGGCAGTGTGGTGAGGATAGATAGGCCTCCATACCTTGGAGGGCCTGAGATGTTCCCAGAGAGGTGCAGTCTAAGACCCGACCTGACATATAAACACAGACGAACAGGCACACAGAGACACAAACCTGCATTCCCACCCTCATGCACACATATACGAATACTCAGCACTCACCCAACGGGAAGACAGACACAAATGGACACTGTACACACAATCACACTCCCCAAACATACTCTATACCCCGGGTCCAGGTACCTTCGCCCGTAGAAAGCAACTAGACCCAGGAGATGTTACCCTTTCCCCCGGGATGGAGACAAGCAGACCGCCCCCGGCTCCGTAGCAGCAGGGAGGCCCCGCATCCGGGACCCCAATCGGACGGTCAACACCTCCTCCCAGCCCCTCCGCCCTGATGGCTAGCAGAGAACAGGGGTGTGTGAAGACCCCATACATCCCTTCACCTGCTGATGTGTAGTGTTGCTGCGTGTTGTTCTAAAGTGCATTTAGAACACGGGAGGGCATGGTGCTTCCTGCCAGAGAACAGCAGGTGTCAGCACAGCCCCGAGGTGTCATTGAATGCACAGACCATCCTCTGGACGCTGTATAACGTGCCCGTTCCCAAGGCCCTATATGTATGTGTTATGAGAGGGTGATAATGTGGATGTGTGGAATAAAATTGAGGCACAAGTGGCCATAAGGGGACAGAGGGGGAATGCCTCCCCTGCACCGTGGTGGTAACCCAAGCCTCCAAGGTCCAGCCAGGGCCCCAGCCCGGAGGCAGAGCACCCCCAGAACCCCAAGCCCCCACGCCTGCCCCAGACCCACCCAGGGCAGCCAGGCTACCAGGCCAGTAACCTACGTCTGCCAGCACAGACCCTCCCCCAGCCCTGCAGCACGCAGTCACGAGGGAAACACCATCTAAGAGCCACCACACCCCCTAACCATTTCATGACCACAACCCCCGGGTTAAGGCCTCCAGGGAAAATGTCCCTAAGTAGGAGAGGAATGCCAAGACCTCTACGTTGGAGAGACCAAACAGCCACTTCACAAGCGCATGGCACAACACAGAAGAGCCACCTCCACAGGACAAGACTCAGCTGTCCATCTGCACCTTAAGGATAAAGGACACTCTTTCGAGGATGCCAATGTTAGCATTTTGGACAGAGAGGACAGATGGTTTGAAAGAGGAGTGAAAGAAGCCATCTATGTCCACTGTGAGCGACCATCTTTGAACAGAGGCGGGGGTTTACGACACCAACTCTCTGCCATCTATAATCCAGTTTTGAGATCCTTCCCAGACGCCTTAACGCCCACTCACATCCCAGGCCATGTGACCTCAGGAAATCACTTAATGGGGTGGGGCTAGGTTTCACAATGAGCTCACCCGAAACTCTGGCTGATTGTGACCTACATCCGTTTTCACACATTGGCTCATGTGATTAGGTAGAGGATCATTAGGGGGTCCATTGTCCCCCTTGGGGGGGTCACTCCCACAGGGCTTAAATCTGGGACTCTCCACCTTTTGACCCTAGAACTGAAGAAGCTTCTCCGATGAGAGGTGAAACGTTTTCAACCAACTTAAAGAAGTCCAGACGCTTTTCTTTCCAAGCTCCTTAAACTACGATGACCTGGATGACTGAGAACCTTCACAGACATGTCCCTAAGGACTCTCCAGATGCCTAAGCCAATCCCTACCTCCACATCAACCACAATAGCGAAGGCAGGACCAAACTACCAGCTGCTGCTAGTGGTTTGATAAAAATTGCAAACAGTGAAGGGGAGAGTGGGCATCCCTGCCAGGTACCCCTCAGGAGACAGAAGCTGGAGGATGTTTGGTCATTTGTTCTGACGCAAGCTGTTGGGGAATTATATAATAATTTTAGCCAGTTTATGAAAGAGTTTCCAAAACCAAATTTGTGCAAAGTTGAAAATAAAAATTTCCAGTTAACTGGAAACGCTTTTTCAGCATCTAGAGACATTATTGTGGTTTCAATGTTTTTACTGCATGAGTAGTCTATTAAATTAAGTAGTCTACGCGTGTTTGTTGATGAGTGCCTACCTTTTACGAAGCTGGTTTTGGTCAGGATGAATTAAAAGGGGGGTTATCTTCTTATCTTTTTGAGAAAGTTTTGCAGATTATTTTGAGGTCTACATTTATAAGGGATACTGTTTAGAATGATCCACATAGTGAAACAGTCTCACAACTTTTAAATATGAGAAAAACTAAGAAGTTTGGTTTCAGCCGAGGATGTTATCACTGTGAGCTGTGCACTGAGGCCAGGCTTTGATTTCTTCATAACACTCTGATCTCTGACTGCAGACTGATCCAGTTATGTGTAACAAGCTGAGGATATCCAGTCTGGCTCCCTGAGCAGCCGCAGCCTACAAAAACACAAAGCACCATGTAAAGCTGCCTCATTACTTCATACTTTCCAATTACAGCTTCTTTCACCTGATTCACTCTTAAGTTTCAGCAGTGAGATCGGCCCAGGTTCATTTAAAGGTTGAAGGAGTGACGAAGAGACTCAAAGCTGAGCAAACATCAACCATAACACTGCGTTTGCGTGCAGTTCAGGCCCACTATGAGGTGAGACAGAAAAAGACGTACGTGCTCCAAAAATCTGCGTCAGGATGCTTTTCTGGTGGCTGCAGTCAACGTTGTACGGCGTCTCTCCAGCCTTGTTGGGGCGGTACAGCAGGCGACCATCTTTGGGGTTCCTGAGGAGGAGCTCGGCCAGGCGCCGGCTCCGCCCCCGGATGGCAATGTGGAGAGGAGTGTCCCCTTTCTGTGAAAACAGGTGTCAGCATCAGGTCCTCTGTAACCTGTTCATTCATTTCACTCTGTGACAAATCTACAGACTAAAAAACAAGCTAAATATTTAAACCTGCTTTTACTTTGAAGGGCAGGTAGATACACGTGATGCTTGTGTCTATGGACTGATTGGTAAATGGTAAATGGACTGATTCTTATATAGCGCTTTTCTACTCTCCCAGAGTACTCAAAGCGCTGTATACAACATGCCTCATTCATTCACCCATTCATAAAAGCACTTCTAAACTCAAGTGCAAACTAACCAACATACACACTCCGATGAACGCATCGGAGGGCAACTTGGGGTTAGTATCTTGCCCAAGGATATTTGGCATGTAGAAAGCCAAGGATCGAACCACCAACCTTCCAATAAGTAGGTCATCTGCTCTATCACCTGAGCCACAGCCACCCCTAGTCTATCTGGCTCTCACCTTGTCCACAGCAGACACCTTTGCTCCTTTGTCAAGTAGTAGCTCCACGATCTCGATGTTCCTCATCTTTGTGGCTTTGATCAGCGGAGTCTCTCCATCCTGAAAGCAAAACTCAGGTTAACCACAGAACCCCACCCCCTACTCTGAGACAGGTGTTCTCAGGTGTGCTGGGCTCTCACCTTGGTGCAGGTCTCTGTGTCGGGGTTACACTGCAGGATGTCTCTCACCATGGTGGCGTTTCCTTTCTCCACGGCCCAGTAAAGAGCCGTCTTATTCTCCTGGAGGTGGAGCAGAGAGATAACATTAGCAACATCACTTTACGCTGCATCTGATTGGCTCCGATCCTCAAGTTCTTCTTTACTGAATGCTCGCAGAGTAACAGCAGTCGTCCTTCTCATCAGAATGTTGAAGACACCAGCAAATCAAAACAGAGACAAAACTGCGGAGGACACCAAGTGCCAAAACAATCAAACCTAAACCTGCAACTGAATTAAGTAATGATGACACATTTATAAAATATCATCTGTGTTAGTCTGACTGCAGCGTGCGTGAAATTGGGAAATGGGAAAGATTTTTCATGTTCATAAACATCTAATGAGCTAAGAAATGAACTCACTGTTTCCAATGTGATGAAGGAAATGTGTCTCCAAAACCTCACCTGCCCTCTGATGTCGATGTCAGCGTATTTGTGCAGCAGAGCTCTGACGATCTCCACGTGCCCGCCCCTCACGGCTCCGATCAGTACCGTATCGCCGCTCTGGAACACACAGGACGCCGTTTAGTTTCCCTGTTATTGAAACCGCGTGTGTCATGTGACGATGCCTGTTGGCGCCTCACCCGGTCAGGGATGTTTACATAGGTGCCGGCATCCAGCAGATCCTGGACGATCTCGGTGTAGCCCTCCTTGGCGGCAATCATCAGTGCCGTATTCCCGTCCTTGTCGGTCATGTTGACGTTGGGGTTCCTCTTCAGCAGCTCCTTCACCACCTCCGTGTACCCGCCCCTCACCGCCACGATCAGTGCTGTCATCGAGTTCTGGGGACAGACAGGAAGTAGTTAACAGAGGTGGGCGCGTATTATTCTGGCATGCCGGCAGTGATGGTGATGATGAAGGTGGTGACGGTGATTAAGGTCGTACCGCCCCCTCCTGGTCAACGTCAGCACCGTTCTCCAGCAGGTGCATCACGCAGTCAAAGTGTCCTTTCCTCGCCGCCCAGATCAGAGGGGTGGTCCCGTACTGTAACACACACACGAAACACACACACCTCTCTGAGCTGCTTTATTGTGAAATATGGCATAGTGTTTGGTGTGTGCTCCTGTGTTGTGTCACTTCCTGTTGTTGTCCATCATGCTACTTATTGTTGTATTGGTGTTATTTTGCAGGACGTTTCCTGTGCAGGTGTTTTTACTTTCTTACTCTCGATTCACTCGAGCCCACAGAGATTAATTTATTTGATGTCAGTCGGATGTTGTGTTGCACTGTTTCCTGTGGTTTCTTGCTGTTTCAGGTCAGGTCATGCAGGTGTGTGTGCTCTCTGTTGGGCTCTCGCCCCCTCACCTTGTCTGAACAGTTGACTTTGGCTCCATTTTGCAGGAGCAGCTTCACGATGTCAGCATGTCCTCGACCTGCGGCCCAGATGATCGGATACACACTGTACTGCTGCGAGGGGCACAGGAGGACATGTCAGCACCATCACTGAAACACTGTGGACTGAAACCGTCCAAAACACAACAAAATCTTCCTGCCAAAATCAATTCTCTCGTCCGTGTGTGTTACCTGTGTTGTCTGTGTGTTACCTGTCCTGTAGTGTTGGGGTTGGCCCCGTGTTCCAGCAGCAGTTTTGCAACCTCCACGCGACCTTTATAAGCAGCCCATGTGAGAGCTGTCCAGCCACCCTGGGACACACACACACACACACGTTAACCCTCGGTTTAGCTACTCCATTCTCTGCACGACATTTCCCATGAGGCTTTGCTCCCACCATATCCCTGTGCTCGATGTAGGCGCTGTTCTCCAGCAGCTCCTTCACCACCTCCACGTGACCCTCCTTGGCTGCGGAGATCAGAGCCGACCAGCAGTCCTAAAATACACACAGACAAGGTTACCATGGAAACAGGAGCCGGCCAACTTGCCCACCTGTCTCCTAGCAACCATAGCACCGGAGGATGGGGGAGGGTTTTTTTTCCTCATTGGTGACAGAGCACTCGTTTCGCTCACCACATCATCCAGGTTGACATTGGCTCCTCTCCTGATGAGCTCCTGGACGATCTCCAGACTGCCCTGCTCGGCCGCCAGCATCAGAGGAGTCTGACCATTCTGCACACATAGGCAAGTACACAAACAAACAGGTAAACAAACCAGAAAAATAAAACAAGCACTAAGGTAAAAATCACTAAAGAATAAAAGTCAAATAAAAAGTGACCAGAAATGAAAATAATATAATACAACAGCATTAATGAACTGAATTCAAAGAAAAACTACAGTACAAACAATGACACTGAACATGAATGTCATTAAATACAGTTAAAGGAGGGATATCTGTGCTCAAATGCTCTAAAATGTCTTCTGACTGTGAAGCGAGCGCTGCCACCATCACAGCGCAATTACATACGTCACTGCGTCCATCCACTTCCTTGAAGCGATCCAGGTGAGCCTTCAGGGCGGACAGGTTCTCCTCCTCCACGTAGCTGAATAGGTTCTGGATGGCCAGCGTGGTCATCTTGATGGACGTGGTAGTGTCCATGTCTGCGGTCTCTCACGGCGCCCCCTGCTGACACAACAACACGGCAGTGAAATGCTTGGCCTGCTGGGTAAAACTGAGCTGAACTTCTGAGATGAAACTCTTAGATTCACTCAGCTGTTGCTCCTCTAACTGCAGCCAAACAGTGACCTTTGAACCTGCTGCAGAAACATGCCGTCCTGTGGTATAAATCAAGCTGCCCCCGTAGCTCCCCCACTCCACCACCACCACCGCCTCATTCCCTCATCATTAGTTTTTATTTGAATTCTGTTTAAAGGACAAAGACGTGTTTCTGCATGTTGTTGTTTGAGTTTATGAGACAAAGAAGATTTTAATTACTGATAAAAGCAATTAGCTGTACTTGAGTACTTCCTGTTTGTCAATAATCACACTGAAGTGTCAGTTTTTCTCCTGGTTTTCGGGAGCTGAGCAGCCTGCAGGAGGCGCTGGCAGGTTTAGTGAGAGGCAGCTGCAGCCTGTTTAAATCTCTGTGACATTTCTGTGGTGCAGACATCAGCCAGTGTCTGAAGACAGTTTCCTTTGAAACAAGCTGACCTGAGATCTGCTGGCGGCTCTGCTCTATGCCTGATAAAACAGGAAGTCATCATCTAACGGACAAACCGCCATGAACAGACAGCCTGAGGTCTGTCCACATGAGCGAGCGTTTCCCTCTAATCAGCCACAAACACGCCCACAGCTTTCTGCCAGGAGCCGAGGGATAAAAACAACCCAGGTGAATATGTTCCAGGATTTCTCCAGTCGTGGATCCTCACTTTTACACCTCAACTCATCCTCTTTTACACTAAAACCCATTTCTCCTCATTCGCTGGCTTCTGGAAGCCTACTGAGGGGCACGGCACAGATCTGCTAATCTGTAACATCCAAATAAAATTTTAAAACTGGAGCTTGTTGGACAGTTTGTCTAGAGGCCAGAGGTCACACAGAAGAGTCAGAAAAAGGTCAGAGCTGCTTCAAAGTCCCAGAACAAAGATTGAGATGCCGGCATGAGCAGAGTCACAGATACTGAAATCTTTATGGATTCATACTGAAGAGCAGACAATAACTGTGTCTGAGGAGCAGCTCCAATATGTCACAGAATTCATTAATGTGCTAACAGTGACGTCTTCGATAATCCCACTGTTTACAGCTCAGGACCAGCAACAAATAAATAATAGATAAATAAATACATGTAGATAAATCAGACAATTTTAATCCAGTCACAATAATAATGATCGATTAACTGCGGAGTTTTTTTTTTTGTCTGTAGTTATATTGATTGATCAGGTTTTATTGTAAGCTGAATAAGTAGGTACCTGATGACGTCATTTAATGATTTATGTTATTATGTTGACTCTCTCGGGTCCAGTGTTAATAATAACAACCACACTGTAAATGAAGAAACCGCCATGTTTCCGTGCAGTGGTGTATCTGACCGGCCCGGCTGGTCCCGGTGAGGGCAGCGGACTCTCGGACTCATTACCGGTGAAACACCGCCGCCATGTCACCTTAACAGCGCCGTTATCTCCCGCGGTAACCGGGATAACCTTCACCCATTCACCGCCCGGAGCCCCCACCCCTCCCACCACCCCCGAACCAACCAGCAAAAAGCCCCATATTACACCGGTAGCACTCAGATTTTATGTTTTACCGTCGGGGCGGAAATCAAACCGAATCACCCTAATCTGATTTTTCTGACCGATCCGGCGACGTGTCAATCAAACAGCGATCGATGGCAGGGAGGATGCTGCAGAGAGAGCGACGGGAGCAGAGCCCCTCTACCTTCAACGGAGAATCAGAGTGAGTTCGGGCGGTCCGGGTCCGGGGTTTGGCTCCCGTAGATCAGCGGGTCGGTGCGCGTGTCCTCGGCCTGTGTTCGGATGTCAGCCTGAGCTCACTCTCCATCCCCGACAACAGCAGCCATCTTGATCTGATCAGAACAACAGCAGGAGGCACGGAGACAAGGCAGCCAATCGCAGTCCACCGCCCGTCAAGCGTGCCAAAGCCAGCTCGCCGCTTCCGCTCTCGGCTGCTACGATAAAAGCACACATGACAGCAGTTTCCTGTTAGTTTAAAATGACTTAAAATAAAACACCCGCACTCTAAGCCCAGTGTGTTTTTCACTTCCAACGCGTCTTCATCACACATCACCCCCGACCCCCATCTCCACCCAGCCTGCACTCTCTTCTTCACCTCTGCTTAACCTAACTTACACACCTGGTTCCCGTGTTTTCATCACGCTGTACTTCCTTCAGCTCTGCACATCACCATGTTCTCGAAACTCAGAACTGGTACACGTCTTCTTCATTTCCATCATCCGCTCAATTTCCAGCATTGTGCTGTACTTTTTAAACAGACTATTAAAAAGTCCACCACCCTCTCTCCCAGACCTCCCCATACCTGCACAAGTGTCGTCTGGACCAACCTCCTTCAAGTCAAATCAAGTGGCTTTATTGTCATTCCAACCATGTACAGTGGTACAGTACACAGTGAAGCGAGACAGTGTTCCTCCAAGACTTTGGTGCTAAATATAACAGACAATAAAGACAGGACTACATACAGTGCAAGTGTGCAAAAATTGCAGAACAATTGCAAAAGAATAAAAGAATAAAACAAAAACAGTGCAACACCAGACAAAGCACAGCAATACAGACACAAGACAGCACAGTAGAAAAGCAAAACAATGACAGTGGGTTGTGCAAAATGACTGAGCATTTTGCAAAAGTAACTTGATGTATGAAGGTATACCTGTGTGTGTCAGTCCAGTCACTGAGTGTTCAGGAGTCTGACGGCTTGGGGGAAGAAACTGTTTCAAAGTCTGGCAGTGAAGGCCCGAATGCTCTGGTACCTCTTGCCAGAAGGCAGCAGGGTGAAGAGTGTGTGTGAGGGGTGTGTAGGTTCCTCCACAATGCTGATGGTTTTGCTGATGCAGTGGGTGCGATAGGTGTCTGTGATGGAGGGAAGAGAGGCTCCAATGATCTTCTCAGCTGTTCTCACGATCCATTGTAGGATATTGCAATCCAATACGGTGCAGTTACCGTACCAAACAGTGATGCAGCTGCTCAGGATGCTCTTGATAGTCCCTCTGTAGAAAGTGGTGAGAATGGATGGTGGGAGATGGGCTTTTCTCAGTTTCTGCAGGAATTAGAGATGCTGCTGGGCTTTTTTAGTTATGGAGCTGGTGTTGAGGGACCAGGAGAGGTTTTCCACCAGGTGAACGCCAAGGAATTTGGTGCTCTTGACGACCTCCACAGAGGATCCATCGATGTTCAGTGGACAGTGATCTCTCCGTGCTCTCTTGAAGTCGACAATCATCTCTTTTGTTTTGTCCACGTTCAAAGACAGTTGACTCTACACCAGTCTGTTAACTGTTGCATTTGTGTAGCACTTTTCAAAACACAGAGTTGCAGAGTGCTTCACAGTTTCAGTAAATGCCACACATTAAAGATAAATATACATATTTCAACATACACACATGCATTTATGCAGGGTTGCAAACTATGGGTGAAAATTAAGTGGAAAAGATTAAGGCACAGCTAACCTATAAAAATGAGTTTTTAGCAGGCGTATAAAGAAAATGAAAAACAGTGATCCTGATTGCAAAAACCACAAAAGCACAATCTTCTCTGGTTTTAAAATCAGTTAAGAGACCCTGGTTAGAGGGTCAGAGGCCAGCTGCCGTGACAAGGTTTCAGAGACTGCTGGATAAGCAGGGGCGAGTCCGTGTTGACATTTATATGTTGGTAACAGAATTTTAAAGTAGATTTTAAATTAATATGAATTGTGCAACATGAATTCTGAAATATCTGTAGAAGCTGGTGAAGGCATGCCTTCGCCAGCTTCTACAGATATTTCGATCAAAAATGATCAAGGTGAGAGAAAAGTGTGAACTACAGCTTCCAGATGATTGAATGACAGTAAAGGTGCAATTTTTTCAATATTTCTGAGGTGAAGGAAAAAAGACTGGATGAGCTCTGAGGTGTGAGAGTAAAAGTTAGTCAAAGATGATTCCAAAGTTTTTAGCATATGATTTCATGTTATTGGCAAGGGGGCAAAGCAATGGCTAACCTCCTTAGAGAAGCTGTCTGGGCCGAGCACTAGAACCTCAGTTTTACTGGAACTGAGATGGAGGAAATTTGAATATATACACTCAGTAATGGCAAAGAAGCATTTGTTGAGTCAGGAGACGCTGTCGAGGTTGCTGGGCTTTACAGAAAAGTATAGCTGTGTGTCATCTGTATAGCTGTGGTAGGAGATTCCATTAAAACCATTAGACAGGTGACCCAGGGGTAATGTATGTAAAGAAAACAGAACTGGTCCAGGGACTGAGCCCTGTGGGACTCTACATACGAGTGATGAGAACTTACACTGCAGCAGAGCTTGGGGAGAGTCTGTGCTGGCGGACATGGGTTACTGGACTGGTAGTCAGGTTTGGGGGCTTGGGGCTCTGGCTGGGCCTCAGGGGCTTGGGTCCTGATGGTGGTGTGTCACCGAGGTTGTGGATGGGTGTGTGCATGGGGGCCCAGCCCTGGCATGGGGGGCCTCTGGTGCATTTGCAGAACTGAGGGTCCCTTCAAATGGCGGGGAGGTTGTTACATCCTTGCAGGTCTCTGTTCTTCAGGAGTTCACTCTGCAGGTGAGGGAGAGATATAGGAGAGGTGGAGAATGAACTCAACCTAGGTGTCTATTGTCTTACAGTGGGGCAAAAAAGTATTTAGTCAGCCACCGATTGTGCAAGTTCCCCCACCTAAAATGATGACAGAGGTCAGTAATTTGCACCAGAGGTACACTTCAACTGTGAGAGACAGAATGTGAAAAAAAAAAAATCCATGAATCCACATGGTAGGATTTGTAAAGAATTTATTTGTAAATCAGGGTGGAAAATAAGTATTTGGTCAATAACAAAAATACAACTCAATACTTTGTAACATAACCTTTGTTGGCAATAACAGAGGTCAAACGTTTACTATAGGTCTTTACCAGGTTTGCACACACAGTAGCTGGTATTTTGGCCCATTCCTCCATGCAGATCTTCTCGAGAGCAGTGATGTTTTGGGGCTGTCGCCGAGCAACACGGACTTTCAACTCCCGCCACAGATTTTCTATGGGGTTGAGGTCTGGAGACTGGCTGGGCCACTCCAGGACTTTCAAATGCTTCTTACGGAGCCACTCCTTTGTTGCCCGGGCGGTGTGTTTTGGATCATTGTCATGTTGGAAGACCCAGCCTCGTTTCATCTTCAAAGTTCCCACTGATGGAAGGAGGTTTTGGCTCAAAATCTCACGATACATGGCCCCATTCATTCTGTCCTTGACACGGATCAGTCGTCCTGTCCCCTTGGCAGAAAAACAGCCCAATAGCATGATGTTTCCACCCCCATGCTTCACAGTAGGTATGGTGTTCTTGGGATGCAACTCAGTATTCTTCTTCCTCCAAACACGACGAGTTGAGTTTATACCAAAAAGTTCTACTTTGGTTTCATCTGACCACATGACATTCTCCCAATCCTCTGCTGTATCATCCATGTGCTCTCTGGCAAACTTCAGACGGGCCTGGACATGCACTGGCTTCAGCAGCGGAACACGTCTGGCACTGCGGGATTTGATTCCCTGCCGTTGTAGTGTGTTACTGATGGTGACCTTTGTTACTTTGGTCCCAGCTCTCTGCAGGTCATTCGCCAGGTCCCCCCGTGTGGTTCTGGGATCTTTGCTCACCGTTCTCATGATCATTTTGACCCCACGGGATGAGATCTTGCGTGGAGCCCCAGATCGAGGGAGATTATCAGTGGTCTTGTATGTCTTCCATTTTCTGATGATTGCTCCCACAGTTGATTTTTTCACACCAAGCTGCTTGCCTATTGTAGATTCACTCTTCCCAGTCTGGTGCAGGTCTACAATACTTTTCCTGGTGTCCTTCGAAAGCTCTTTGGTCTTGGCCATGGCGGAGTTTGGAGTCTGACTGTTTGAGGCTGTGGACAGGTGTCTTTTATACAGATGATGAGTTCAAACAGGTGCCATTCATACAGGTAACGAGTGGGGGACAGAAAAGCTTCTTACAGAAGACGTTACAGGTCTGTGAGAGCCAAAGATTTTCCTTGTTTGAGGTGACCAAATACTTATTTTCCACCCTGATTTACGAATAAATTCTTTACAAATCCTACCATGTGGATTCATGGATTTTTTTTTCACATTCTGTCTCTCACAGTTGAAGTGTACCTCTGGTGCAAATTACTGACCTCTGTCATCATTTAAAGTGGGGGAACTTGCACAATCGGTGGCTGACTAAATACTTTTTTGCCCCACTGTATGTAGTCCGGAAGATAATTGGATGATGGGGTGGGAGTAGAGCCCTGGGCTCTGTGGGGCTTGGTGGTGCTACTGCTGTGGGTCCCGGTCTGGATGGGCCTGGACCCCCTGCCCTTGGTGGGGGTCCAGGCCCAGGGAATGGGGGCGCCTACTGAGATCAGCAGGGGATCAGATAAGTCGAGCGGGACTAAAATAGAAAGCTCAGCTTTATCTGATTGTATTAGAATACCCTTAGTCAATAAAGCTGGTTCAGTGCTGTGGGTTTATCTCTAACCGGACTGGAATTTAAACGATAAACGACCTGACAGACTTTCTCAAGGATTTCAGAAATAAATGTGAGTTTGGAAATTGTCCTGTGAGTATCTGAAACAGTGGGATCTAAGTAGGGTTTTACAGCAGAGCAAAGATGCTAGCTGTAATCTGGAAGGCAGCCAGATAAAAAGGATTGATTCATAATAGAAAGAATCTGAGGGAGATGAGGCATAACGCCTTTGATGAATTTAGGAGGGATAATGACCGCTGGGCAGGATGACAGCGTCCATGTGTGAGACTATATTGAGAAGATCTGTTGAGGAAACTGGTTTAAAGTCAAAGAACAGGACGTGAACAGCAGACTGACGAGTCTGCTGATGGCGTCAAACAATAACCTTGGATTGTGTTTGTCGTTAATCAAATCAGCAAAATAAGATGTTCTCACATCTTTTATAAGCTGGTCGAGGATAGTTAGTAACTCCTTCACATGGGAGGGAGTCACTCTCACCTGCTGCACATCCTTTTCAGCTCGGTCTCTCTGCCTCTACAAGTCCTTCTCTCCTTCCTCAGAGTCCAGCCTCACTATAAACCTTACCTTTGCCTCATAATCACATTTATCTCAGTGTTTAACATTTTGAGCATGTCAGGCTGTGCAATTCATTATTATGACTGTTTGTCCTTCAGTCATGACTGTACTATGTAAAGCACCCAGATACTTACTGAGGTTATACATACTGTAACAGACTGCACCCCTGTACAAAAGCCAAAGTTAGTGCAGTGGAACATTTGGTTAACTCAGAATTAAGGAAGAAGCAGGAAAATGCAAGCTCAGGCTGAAAGGCCGGAGTGTGTGAGGATAGCAGAACATCTGGTGTATTTGATAGAAATCCACTGAGTGATAGCTTTAAATAAAGTGTTTGTGCGTGCATGTTTGGGGGTTTAATGCTGTGCTGGTGAAATCTCTGAACCACAAACATCACCCAGCGACTTTATGACCTGATATTTGAGGAATTATTAACAGAGTTGTTCTCTAGTTTGATTCCTATCAGCCTGCCAAAGTTTAAAGTGCAGACTCAAACTTCCACCCATCCCAGCAACAATCACACATGTTCACTTGGTCAGGTGTCAAAAATCAGCTTTAATTCACATTTACAAAACCATGAAGCCCACAGAGAGGTGTCTGTGTCCCAGAACATCTCCACCAGGAACAACACTGACGATACAAATATGGCAACAGGAAACAGAAATGTGTTTTCCTCAGTTTACAAAAACACACAGCAGTAAACGCATAGCACTTCCTGTCGGAACGTCCTCCTAGATCCGAAGACCAGACTACAGAACCACGATGAACCCAACCCGAAGCACTTTCTTTATTTTCTTACATAATATTAGCATGTGTTCATACGAAACATGGCCCAAGGTCAAAGTAATAACACTAGCATGTGAACGTAATCCAGAGTAATCTAAAGTAACCCAACGTAAAGTAATCTAGTCTCAAGCCTGCTCTTAGCACTCAGCTTCAACGCTGTTCTATATTTTTGTCATTACATTAGATTTCTTTATGTGGTCATCTCCTGTGGGCAGCACAGCTCACAGGTACAGAGTGCTGCCCCTCAGTGGGTTTTCAGAAGCTGGCCAATCAGAAGGAAGTGGGATTTTAAAGAAGGATGACTTTAAAGAGAGAGGAGCTAAAAGAGTTTATTGAGCTGAGAAGCCAGAGTTAAATAAAGTAAAGTTGTTGTTTTTTTTATTTTATTATTTTTGAATCATTGGAGGGTAATACAGCTGAGTAGAGCTGCAGGTTAGCTCAATGGTTCTCCTTTAACGTGAAAGATGATCATATGACCCTTACTGATCTTTCAGTTCATTTAATCTTCGAGCTAAATCTGCAAACACCTGACTGCTTGGAATGAAATGACATAAATCACCTGATTCAGACATCTGCTAATGTAAACGTGATGCCACCCTCTCCAGGTAACACCTGCAAAAACCCAAACGGGTAAGACTGCTGAGTGGACCTTTATCGGCCCCTGTGAACACTGTCATGCTGTGGTTTAACCTGCCTGACTTCCATTTGTGCATGCTTCACTCATCCAGCCACTCTTCCCGTCCTTCCTTTGTTCTTCTTCCTTGCAGATGAACAGTCAGCAGGTGTTTAACCACAAAGAAACACTACACAGGTGATCATGAGAGTTTGGGGCAGCTCAGCTTCCCACACAGCAGCTCCATGTCAACTTACACTGTATGTATTTATACACATGAATCCTCCATCACCACACATCTGTCTGAATCTGAGCAGTCACGAATCCTTTTGAAGACAACACGGGGCCTGTTTCCATACCCCTCCCTATGACTCCAAGTAATCGTCATCATGTTTCTGTACCCAGCCAGCAGGAAGCTCCATCTGCCCACTTTCTGTACACGTCCATGTAATGCATGATGTCACATCATCGCTCTCTGTCCTCTGTCTCATGTGGTTTTCGCCTTCTGGCTGCAGGTCCTGTCTGTAGCCTCTAGGTGGCGCTGAAGCGATTCCTGCACTGGGCTCTTCTGCTGGTCTTTGAGAGGGAGATTCCTCCGTTTGACGGGCAGCACGAATGCGACCAGAATGCAGCCGATGTGGAGGCTAAAGTACCAGGAACTGCAGAGAAGATGAAAATTCAGAAATGCTGCTATGAGCAGTCAAAGTTACACATGAATTAAACCTGGGTTAAACAAGGTTTAAACCTGGGCTGCACCAGCAGTAAACCTGAAATATATCTGGGTTAAACCTGGAATAACTTATATTAAACCTTGGTAAAACCTGATTTAAACCTGGGTTAAAGCTGTGTTAAACATGCATTAAACCTGGATTGAATCTTGATTAAACTTTGGTCAACCCTTTCTGACTTACTGACCTGTAGAACTTCATGGATGGACCCACAGACAGCAAGACAAAAGGTATCACCGTGTAGCAGATGGCAATCTGAGTGGCTGCCCACGTGATGACATCATAGACCAGTTTGTGTACAGAGGAGTGCAGGAAGTATGGTCGAACGTTGTGTCTGACCTGAGGATGAGAAGTTAACATGGATGACTGCTAAAATGGACACAGGTCTCATTTCAAAGGCTTAGCAGCAACATCAGTTAACAGATAACAGCTAACTGCTAAATGATAATGGCTAACAGCTAGCGGCTAATAGCTAACAGCGGCTCACCGCTCTGGCTGCCAGCGTGATGACGATCCCTGTGAGGAAGGTGAGGTAATATCCTGGATAGGCTCCGTGCCACATGGCTGACAGGATGAAGGTGGCTGCTGTCGGATGGTAGGGACATCGCTCATAACACACCCTGTCAATCAGAGATAAGGGGTCAGAGGTCACAAACAGTCATTTTTACACATGCCAGGTACAGATTCCAGATCAGGTAACTGAGTGTGACCTTTTGAGCCAGTGTGCTGTCTGAATGTTCCAGTTGTCCAGGAAAACTTTGAAGCTGGTGGCAAACTGGAAGCAGACAGAGATCCATTAGACTGATGTTATCAAACCATTTTAGTGACTCGTAAATAGGGATGGGTACCGGTATCCGGTGCCATTATGGCACCGGTTCTGACATAAACGGTAGTAACCAGACCGAAAAGCAGTGCACATTTCGGTGCTTTATTTCGGTGCTTTTTTTTCCTGAGCTGTGATACACTTTAGATTCTAGCCAATCATTTTACGTTTCCGAGGATAGTAGGCGGGTCCAGGTACGTACGTTCTTTTAGAGCAGAGCTACAGATTAAAAATGACCAAGGCAAAGCGGTCAAAAGTCTGGCTGTACTTCACAGCAAAAGATGCAAACTCAGCAGCCTGCAACAAGTGCTTTAAGCTGATACTGTGATACTGTGCAAAGGAGGTAACACCTCGAATCCGATGAAACACCTGGCGACGCATAGCGTTTTTTTTTTAAAAGCCGAGAAATGCGCCGTATTTGATAGCTTGCTGTGAGACCTCACACTGTGCACATCTACTGCGGGTGTGGTGCCTGTTATCGGACCCTGAGTTAGCAACATCCCCCAAGAACCCGAAGAATAGAGTCCTGGCCCCTAGCCCTGCCAGTGTAGCAGAAATGATGACGGATGATGATGGCAGCAGCAGCCGTTCTTCTCTGCGTGAGTAGCTTAATGTTGTCTGTGTGTAATTTACGCTGAGTAGGCTAACAGCGTTATCAAATTAATGCATGTAAGGTGAACTAGCAAACATCATCATAGCTACATGCGGCTGTCTTCTTGTTTGATGGCAGATTCTCCCTTCACCCTGGCCAAAAAGGCTAAAATGACCAAAGAAAAAGTGGAAAACAGTTAAACATGAGAGGTTTTTGGACAAAGTTTGTGTTTTTTCCATTGATTAAGCACTGCTTCCAGCCAAGAGTGATGCCATAAAAAAAGGCTAACATTGTTATCTTTTTACAAAAAAACAGCTGAAAATGAGAGGTTTTTGGACCAATTTTGTGTTCTCCATTCTTTCAAATTCAAATTCAAATTCAAATTCAAATTCAAATTTAAGCACCGGTTTGAGCACCGTTTAAGCACCGGCACCATTTCAAAAGTACCGGTTTGGCATCGATATCGGATAAAACCTAAACGATACCCATCCCTACTCGTAAACTTGTCCAGGTCTGTGATGGTCCTGACCTCAATCTTCAGGATCCTCAGATTGGAGATGAGGTCCCAGCGAGCAGAGCCGTCACTGTCGTAACCATTGAAGCCAAAACCGGCGGCGTTGTTGATGGCGTCAGCTGTAGCACAGATGTGACTGGTCAGAAATTTAGGTATGAACAGTGTGTTTGTGCTAACAGTGAACCCAGCATTTTCATTTCAGCACAAATGATCGGTTAGATTTTGATTTTAATCCAATTTCTCTAAAGCAGCACATGAAAGTTTATTTGCACAAAGCAGATTTCAGCCACCCACCAAGCGTCCAGACGAAGTAGTACTTGGGTCTGGTAGTCAGCATGGACAGGTACAGGTAAACCACTTGAGCATAGAAAGGTGTGTTGGCAATGAAGTTGTCGTCGATGTTTCGCTCCACTGGGAAAACCTTACACACTGACAGAAACACCAGCAGGCAGAAGAAGGAGGTGGTGACCTTACGTACGACCTCCATCTGTGGAGAAACATAGTATTCATTCAGGTTCAGTATGTCTTAAATTCAGTCAGCAATCATGAACAAAAGAAGAAATGGATTACGCTCCTCAGTTTAAACGTCTCAACGGTAAATGTCTTAAACCTGCTTTCTGTTTAATGTCAAGCGGGGGCGACTGCTCATACTGTAAATACAGGTATACCTTAGTCATGCGACCTACGTTTGGGGAGGGCTCACTGTGCCTCAGCTTGCTGCTGGACTTCCTTTCATCCTTGTAGTCTCTGCAGCGTCGAGGGGCTCCCTCGATGAAGCCGATGTAGTCGTTGTAGGAGCAGGTGGGGCCAGCCAGGATCCCCATGAAGTTACAGTTGTAGCTGAAGTACTCCAGCAGACTGGGCATTCTCCTAAATAAATAGAGGGTTAAGACCATTTCACCACAATGCTTTCTATTGGCAACTCCTGTGAATGTTGTATGCTATGGAAACAGCCGTGCTCCGAAAGAAGGCATGGAGAACTATTCAATTTTCAATTCAGTTTTATCTATACAACGCCAAATTACAACTACAGTTGCCTCAAGGTGCTTTTTACAGTAACTTAGACCCTACAAGAATACAAAGAAAACAGAGAAAACCCCAACAATCACATGAGCCCCGATGAGAAAGCACTCTGGTGACAGTGGGAAGGAAAAACTACATTTTAACAGGAAGAAACCTCCAGCAGAACCAGGCTCAGGGAGGGGCGGCCATCTGCTGTGACTGGTTTGGGTGAGGGGAGGAACACAGGACAAAAGACACACTGTGGAAGAGAGCCAGAGATTAATAATAAATGAACAAGTTGTATATGAAAGATCTGTTTTCACACGCCCTAATTTCTATCACTGCTGGGATTCTGTTCTGCTGTGGTGGGCCATCAGAGTACATGCAAAATGGTTTCATTAAATTCTGTATGTCAATAAATAATGTTCAGTTTCTTGTACTAATCTCTTTTTATTGAACCAATGATTTAATGCGAGAGGTGTACGAACACATGAGTGACGTGAGTTAAGAAGAAACACCCAGTGCATCATGGGAATTCCCCAGCTACCTTCACCTATTGCAGCATAACTAAGGGAGGATTCAGGGTCACCTGATCCAGCCCGAACTATATGCTTTAGCAAAAAGGAAAGTTTGAAGGCTAATCCTAAAAGTAGAGATATTGTCTGTCTCCTGAATCCAAACTGGAAGCTGGTTCCACAGAAGAGGGGCCTGAAAACTGAAGGCTCTGCCTCCCATTCTACTTTTAAATACTCTAGGAACAACAAGTAAGCCTGCAGTGTGAAAGTGAAGTGCTCTAACGATATGATACTATAAGGTCGTTAAGATAAGATGGGGCCTGATTATTCAAGACCTTGAATGTGAGGAGCAGGATTTAAATTCTGGATTTTTAATGGAGCCAATGAAGGGGAGACAGTAAAGGAGAACCAGAACACAGAACAAAGAGCTAATGTGATTGGCATAGTGAGACTTGTAGTAAAAACCTCAGTTAGAAAAGCTCTCTAAAGTACATATCCATTTATCATGTCTGATATTTAGCTAACATCTGCACAGACAGCATGCTAATGCTAAGCTAGCCAAGAACCTAAGAGTGATGAAAGAGTGGAGTATATGCAGACCCCAGTCTAGCAGCCAGACCCTGAACTTCAATAGGTTAACAAAGGCAGTTCTACCTGTTCATGTTTCTAAAGCAGAATCACCATGACGACTGCTCTGAAGTCTGTTTGGCTCGTTTTAACTTTGCTTTTATTCAAACTTCAAGAGTGTGTGTGTCCTCATTAGCACAGAGATCTGTGTCAGTGTGCGACTGTAGCTTCAGGTGTACACTGTTCATTGATAATTATCAGACTGTGCTTCAGGTTGGAGTGACATGGAGGTAATGTAACAGGTTGTGTAAGAAATTACTTTCTTCAGTGAGTAATTAAGTAACATACAACACTACTTTTAATATAAGTAACAAGTAATGTGCAATAGATTAGTTTTTTGAGTGACAACTCTAACACTGTCTTGATGCATGCTAAATCACCCAGGGAGGTAAATCCCAAAAGGTGATTCTGTTCATCTGGATGTAACGTTTTTAGTGGGGGAAACATTTCGTCATTTATCCAAGCGACTTCTTCAATCTCAGTTGACTGCAGGTTTCCCTAATCTTATAAACAGTAGATTTGCGCAATAATTGAAACCAGCCCACTGATTGAACAATTTGCTGTGAGGTTGGTTTATGATCATTAATATGCAAATTGTCGTCAAAGGAGCTTGCAAAGAAAAGCGTCTGGACTTCTTTAAGTTACTTGAAGACGTTTCACCTCTCATCCGAGAAGCTTCTTCAGTTCTAAGGTCAAATGGTGGAGAGTCCCAGATATAAACCTAGTGGGAGTGACCCCCCACAGAGGGACAAAAGGACCCCCTGATGATCCTCTAATCCTCTAATCAATCATCCAGGTCATCGTAGTCAAAGGAGCTTGCAAAGAAAAGCGTCTGGACTTCTTTAAGTCCAGACTTGATCTTAAAAGTTTATTTTGTGACCCAGAAGGAGCAATAAGAGTGATATTAAAACTAAGTAGCTGCCACCATTGTTGGAAACTGGAAATTGGCTGGGCCACACTGTGAATTCTGAGATAGGTTGGGCTACGAAGGATACACCTGACCCATCCTTCAAATCTGGGGAAAAGCAGGACGCATTTGTCAACCGCATTTGGAGGAGTCTTTGAATTGGGACAGCCTTTGTCGCGTCACCTTTACGTACTCGGCCTACAAAAGTGCAGCTGTCTATTGTAATTTTTGAGTGTATGCTAAAATAAAAATAAAAGTGTTCTATATCACCTGTTTGTTTTTATTCAAGCATACGTGTATACTATTTTTATTGATAGAGAGATTAAGCTTGTGTTTCAGTCATGTAGTGACTGTGCTTATTATGAGGCTTATTAGACATTATAAAACAGATGAACGTAATTTTGCCAAAGTGCTTAAGGTCGCATTTGGAGGAGTCTTCAAATTGTGACAGCCTTCGTTGCATCGCTGTCACATAATCTGCCTACAAATGTGGCTTCCGAAGATATGCAGTCCCTGAATCTGGACACAGCTATGATACCGGAGACTGCTTCTTCTTCTTCTTTGGCGTTTAACGGCAGCTGGCATCCTTGTAGATGCATTGCTGCCATCTTCTGTTTCAGTCCGTTATTACACTCTTAAATCCTACTGCTTATTCCTGTGTCTTGCAGGATCTTAAAAAGCTTAAATTGATGCATCGACTATTAAATTACTTGGCAACGATTTTGATAGTCGACGTAATCGTGACTAGTCGACTAATCATGGCAGCTCTTCCTCCCTTGTGAATTTGATGTGTTGGTCCATCGAGTTAATGTGATCCATGAATTGTGGTACGTCCCGTGCTGAGATTTGATTTTCACCCAGGTTTCATCCACATACCTGAACCAATGACTTGGTGATGTTCCATAGTAGGATAAAAGAGCCCTCATTCCCACTTCTTCCATGTACACGTTGGCCACAGTGGGTGAAACTGGGGAAATCATGGCACACCCATGTTTCTGACTGTAGTACTGACCCTTGTATGCGAAATAGGTGGAATTAAGACACAGTTCCAAAAGTAAACACACTTGGTCAATGCTGAGAGTGGTCCTGTTGCTAAGGTTGGGGTCATCCTGTAATGTCTTACGAACTACCTCCAACGCTTCAGTGACTGGAACACAAGTGAAGAGAAATGTAACATTGTATGAGACCATTGTTTCATCTGCCTCCATAATGACATCTCTCACCTTCTCACCTGATCAAGGAACTGACCTCACAGCTGATTGTTCATTTAGTGGCTAATTTCAGTTATTGTGTAAATGTACTGTTTGTAAGGTTGAGGAAACATGCAGTCAGCTGAGACTGAAGAAGTCACCTGGATGAGTGACGAAACGTCCAGACGAGCAGAATCAACAATTTTGAACTCCAACACTGCCGATAACGTGATGAAAAATGAAGGCCACAGAATGAGGATTGTTCATGCAAAGATCTACTAAGAGCAGGAAGAAGACCATTCAAAGGGTTCCGCTATGTCATGAGTTTTGAAGGACTGATCCAGTAAAAGTGACTCAGCCGAGTATTTTTTGTTTTTAGTTTAGGTGAAGCTATTTTTTCATACTAAACCTGTTTTGCATGAACAGAAGTACAGCAGGAAGTTGCATTACTTTTAGGGAGAAGTATTAGGGCGGAGATACCTTTGATTGACAAGTGTCTACCATGGAGGCATGGATTTTGTCTTAAGCTCCACCCTCCTGCCTAAACACAGTGATTTCTGTTCCAGTAAATAATGTTTCTACCATGAACAAACCTTATTGCCAGAATCTTCTGTCCCGCCGTCAGATGTTCCTCCTTCCGAGCCATTCCTGTCAGAAACACAGAGTGGACAGTAAAACCTGCAGGATTTACGGAAAACAGCCTGTCTGAGAGTGCAGCTCACCGTCATGGATCTCAAACGCCAGACTGGTGATCTTCTGAGTGATGACCATCATGGGGCTGGAGAGAGGGCAGAGGCAGAGATTAGAGCCTGGACACGGAGAGGCGTTTAGGAGTGAATGGGCCACAGAGCGGAGGCGTTACCCTGTGAAATCGGCGGTGTACATGCCGTAGTCAAAGACGTACACTCGAGTGATCTGACACAGACTCAGGTATGTGAGCGCCACCACTAGGCAGTACCTGGAAAAACACAGAGAACAGGCTGTTATTCAACTTGGGGTCGGCGGTCCTGACAGAGGTCCTCAGACTGAGGTCTGAGGACCTCTGTGATGATCTGGCTCACTCAGGTTTCTGGCTGTAGCTCATGTGAAGCTCCACGGGTTTAAGACCTTCACCAGTCTGAAGTTTGCATCCTTTTGAGGACAGAACACCTGGTGCAGTCATGTTTGTTTGGCTGAAAGGAGCACATTGTTACTTTTACAACATCAGAATCTGTGGAAGTCCTTTTGTGCCAGTATGCATGACCTAATGTTCACAGAGCTGGAAATAACAGAGGTCCGACTGTGAGCTGCTCTCCTGACATCAAAGGTGATAAAAGGTTTCCTCATTAACCCTGAGCTTGTTAATGGCTTGTTAGCAGCGTTTTAATGCATGTCGTGTGTGACGCTCACTTGTGCATGTGTTCGACTCCGGTGAGGATCATGATGCCGTAGGTGAGTCCGCTCTGAACCAGGAAGTGGAGAGCATACCTGTAAAACAAGGAGAACACAGAGCGTCATCTCCAGACACCAGCTGACCAGAACACGTGATGTGTCTAATAATAATAATAATAATGGATACTTTATTGATCCCCATGGGGAAATTACTTGTTTTTCTCTGCATTTGACCCATTCACTCAGTGAAGCAGTGGGCAGCCCACTAAGCAGGCGCCCGGGGAGCAGTGTGTAGGGACGGTACCTTGCTCAAGGGTACCTCAGGGTAGCCGTTAAGTGGATTCGAACCGCCGACCTTCCGATCATGGGGCGACCACTTTACCTACCTACTACCTACTGAGCTATCCCTGCCCCTGCTGCTCCTGTGACGGATGCTCACATTAAACATAATCAGCTTGGTGTACAAACAGTAATCTCTGTGAGCCAACGCTCAGGCTGCCCTCAACACTCAGTCAGTCACAGCATTTTTCCCTCTGGGATCTGGATGATGTCATAGAGAGTTTGTTTTAGGGTCATCTGACACACAGACCGAATCAGAAGAAAGCTTTCTTAAAGGGGGAGAGGAGCTAAAAGTTGTTTCAGACGGCGAGAAAATGAAAGAAGGATTATTATGACTGCGAGTCATGCAAAGCTGCTCTAACAGCGGATTCTTATTTAGTCCAGCCACATCTGATGTTTTCTGCTCCTGACAATCATTATTGTGTAATTTTTCCATTACAGGTGAGATGAGCGATGCACGTGTGACCTCTATCAGAGTTCAATTTTAGGATAAGTCAGACTTTGGAGAGCTCAGTTTTACTGATCCTGAGTCGTAGTTGGTCTTACCAGCCGAAGCAGAACATGGCAAAATAGAGTCCCAGCAGCGTGGCCACCACGTGCCGGATGATGGGACTGGTCTTACTGGGATGGAGGAAGAGACGAAACCAGAAGGCGGAGATCAGAGCGCAGAGCTGGCACGCTACGAAGTTCACCTGCAGGTGAAGCAAACAGACAGCACCTCATTGGTGCTTCAGTACATCCAGGTGAGAGACTGCTCCGCCTCCCTCAGGCTGACCCCTCACCTTCTCTAACACCTTCACAGAGGGGTGCTGCATGCTCATTGGCTAATCCTGCCTTCCTCCTGCTGAGGGGACCAAACCTGAGCGCCACCGCCCCCTCCTGGGTGTGAGAGAGGTGTCACATGACTCTTTCAGAACCAACACAAGCACAAAATGGCTGCCCTTTTCTCCAAGCAGCTCCTCCTGCAAGAAGGCGAGGAGGAGGATCTTCATCATCATTAGCACAGTAACACCCATGTTATTGTCCAGTCACCGTCTACTACAGACTAATACCAGAATACTAAGAAAATAACATCAGAGTGCTATCTGACTAATATCTGTAGTAATGTCAGAGTATCAATAGCGCTGTCAGTTTTTGTAGTATTGTGTGTGGTATTGTGAGTGTTTGTAAACAGAGCAATGATATCACCACCTGCAGTACTTTGTGTCTCTTTGTACTTCAAAACTCAGAATTTGACTTTCAAAGTTCTCTTGTGTTTTTTTGCAACACTGTGAAGTCGAAGTACTCATCACTGAGTCACTGTCACGAGGTATTTTCTTACAGTGTGAAGTTTTTATCAGAGTGTCCTGAAATATAAGACGTTACAAGACGCCTTGAAACTACCTAAATGATACTCAGGCAGGTTTTACTGTGCCTGTCCCAAAGTACACATCTGAGTCAGGACGATGGGAATAAGGAGCAGCGAGATCTCTGGCTTTGATCTTTTACAGGTTTGAGATTTTCATGTTTGAATGTGTGAAAAAGGCCTGAAAGTTTGCTGATGCAGCAGTTTTCAAACAGTTCTCTGTAATACTCTCTGTTGTACTGTTAGAGTATCTACAAACTGTTTAAAGGTTACAGCGGCCGTGTGTTCACACTATGGACGATAAATATTTATGAAAATCAGAGACGGTCGAGCAGAAGATGAAATGTGCTGTTTGAGAAGGAGCGACCTTGGTGAGGGTCGCACCCCCCGGCCTCCTTCTCGGAGCACCTCTGGCAGTGCCCACTTCCTGCCTTGGAGGGAAGTGACACCAGAGCCTCCACTCAGAGGCGTGAAACTTGCTGTGTGGTGTAGAAACAGGATTTTTCTCTGAAGACTCACACACAATGACATCAGCCCACAGGAGATACTGGTATCATCAGTACTTCCCTGTAAAACTAGTAAACTGAGGCAGCTGGTCACCTGAACCGGCTCCAGAGGCCTGGCTGTCAGCCAGTCAGAGGGTAGGTGTGTGCAGCAGCTCACCAGGATCACCTGGTGAAGGTCCACACAACCACACTCTGATCTACCATCTGCTGAATGAGTAGCTGCTCCACCCCCTCTGAGCTCTGGACTGAGGAATGACCAATCAGGAGCTGACGTGGAGGTCATGGCTGTGCCTGGTTATCACCTGAGCCACACCTGCGTCAGAGAAGCTCCACACCTGACCCCAGCGCAGACGAAACCTAAGAGGAAAGGTGGAGCCTCAGGAGCATCACGGGTGAGAGATCACCCCCCCTCCCCTTCCCCCACCACCACCGACATGCCTTTCCCCTTCATCATCATCACAATAGGAACAGTCCGCACAGCTACATCCCCTTCCTCCTCCTCCTTACGTGAATGAGCAGCATGAAGCCTCTCATCCATCACAGCTGCAGGAGTCTGCACGAGGCCTCCGCCCTTTACTTTTACGGACAAAGCCCTCCTCCCTTCCCCGTCCTCGCCTCTCTTTGTACCCCCGTGTCGGACCTCCGGAGCGGCGGCCGCCGAGGTCCGGCGGCTCTTACCTGGTCCAGCGGCAGGTCGGTGAGCTCGCTGAGCGGCTGCAGAAGGCTGGAGCCTGTGCAGGCCGTGGATGGAGCTCCGTCGTCGGCCATAGTTCCGATGTTAGGCCGACCGTACTGCTTCTGATACCGGCTGCAGCTGCGCAGAGGCGGCGGAGGCTCCGTGATCCACCGGAGGTCCGTGCCCGTGCGTCTGCGCGTGCTTCTCTGCTTTCTGCTCCTCCTCCTCTCCCCCTCCGTCTGCCTCCTCCTCCTGCTGCTTTCTCTTCAGATCAGTCTCAGAAACATCTGTTGGCATCTGGCTAAAGAACACACACACAGCTCACCGCATCTGAAGGCAAAGTCTTTTTTAATCGTTTAAGTCTTCAAGGATAAAACTGGCAAAACAGGAATCAATAACTAATAAATTAATAAATTCATTCATTAAAAAAAAGTCTGTCGGTCGCACTCAAAATTGAGGGACTGAAGGTGTTTTACTGTATATGAGAGCCATTCCTGATTTGATCAGAATCAGAATACTTTATTAATCCCTAGGGAAATTATATGGGTTACAGTTGTGTCAGTACAGTAGCATTAACAAAAACAAACTAGACTATTTATCAATACAGTATGTTAAGATATGAGAAATAGCATAATGTATACAATACAAGTCACCAAGTAATAAATATTCAGGGTTGACATATGTGATTATAAATAAATATTAACAAATTGACAGAAACATTACAGAGTAAGAAAGAGTGTGTGCCAAAAGGATGTAACTATTGTAGTGTTTACATTGTATTAGAAGGAGGAGAGATGGCCACAGGTAGGAATGATTTACTGTGGCGTTCATTGGTGCTTTTTGGTCATTTCTGGTAACCCTTTTGCATGCAGTATTCTGTGCAGTACAGCAGGCACGTGCAGAGGGGGGGGGGGGGGGGGGGGGGGGCTAGAGGGGCTTGAGCACTCGCCCCTTTCCTGGTGGGTGCCCAAAGTGCCCTTTTGTTGAGGCAACTTTTAAAAAAAAAAATTTATGTGTGCGTGCGTGCGGAGTCCTGTCTGTACCCCTCAACAATAATATTTAACTATTAATCACAGTTTTGCTAAATAAAAGGATCTGGCTTGCATCAGTCACATGATCACATTTAACCAATGATCGCCCTTGACGGCAGAACGCGCTGGTTACGAGCCGGGAACGAGCTCACAAAGAGCACGCGTATTTTTAGCGGTCCGGAGCTGTAGGAGAAACACAAGTTAACTCAGAGACACAGACTGATGCGACAAAACCAGTAAGTAGGTGTACAGCGTACACTGTAGTGTGTAGCACACAGGAGTATTAGCTTATTACGTACACGTTGGTAAGTTGTCTTGTGGCAACTGACGAACTGAAACAAATGAGCGTGCTGTGTGTGCAACAGCGCGACAAACATTACCTGTCCTTTTATTAACTGCACAAGTAGTGCTGGTCATAGCTGCTGGCTACCTGGCTGTCATGGGTCTGTAGCTCTGTCACCGTTTTAGGGAACATATTTAGTTTTAAAGTATTAAGAAACATATTTAGTTTTAAAGTAAGTTACAGGGCTTTTCCTGCCTTTCTGGAGGGATTATATTTCACTAAAAAACGATCTAGTATGCATGTCCACATAATTATGCATTATTATAATTATAATATATTAAAAAACACGCTGTATTTTAAAGAACATACATTAAGAAGCAGATTATATTAGATTTATATTTTAAATAAGACAAAATTTGGATTTTACAGCAGTAAAATTATTGTATCGCTACAGTTTAAAAATGTAATAAGCTTTGCCCCTGCACAGAGTGGATAGTGAAACAAATGGAATCATCATAAATACATTATTTCATATTTATTACTTCCCCCTCCTCATTGCTTTATTATTGTAGCTCTAGTAATAAATAATAATGTAAGGATTCTGGATCAGCACCATGATGCCCATAGTATATACAGTATTCTGAAGAAGGTCTAAAATGTCACTGTGTGTGCGTGCATGTGTGTGTTTTATTTAGATGGATTTACTCATGATATAACATTGTCCAGACATGCCTGGTAAGGACATGAGGAGGAAACAGCAGGAGCTGTGTGAGGCTACTAAAGGCAGTGCTATAACATTTTTCTGTCATCATTTTATTAAAGATTAAGTGCAAGAGTTGTTAGGTGTGGATAATTAGATTATAGTTTATTGCAATAGCAAGTTGTGCCTTGTTCTCAGGTAGACAGCAAGTGGAGAGTGATATATGAAATGATGGGATGGAAGGAAGAAGAGAAGCAAAGAGTGATTCACAGGCAGAGCCTAAATTATTTCTCACAGTTTTTTGTTGCCTTATGGTTCCAAGCGCTGTCACCAATCTTTGCATTTTGTTATTATCTCATGACACTTGTTTAATCAGCTACCATCTCTCCTATGGACTTTTTAATGTCTACAGTCTCAGATCAACACAGCCCTGCCCTTCCTATATTAGATTCTTGATGAATGTGTGTTGTTGTTATTCAGCCTGGTTCAATGTGCCCCCTTTTAACTTCGAGCACCCGCCCCTTTAAACCTCTCTGCACGGCCCTGCAGTACAGTGCAGTATTTCTACTCACCGGGGATCTTATGAGTCTTCTGTTTTATTTTTCGGCCCCTCTGAAGCTTTTTGTAGCAGACGTGCAACGATTGCAGTTATTAATTTAATGTGAAGACAGACTCCGTCTGGAGAAATAATAAATACAAGGTCACAAACTAGCTCAGAAACTTAGAAATCATAAGATAAAATAACCTTTATTAGTCCCACACGTGTGAAATTTGTTTTGTCACAGCAGGAAGTGGACAGTGCAAAAGTTATGTAGCAAAAATTAGAATATAATAAGAATAAATACAGTACACAACTGTACAGAATAGAATAGAATACTATATACAGTAGAATAAAATAGAATAAAATATACAATAGGATAAAAATAGAATACAAATTCTATATACAACTGAGTAAAAATACAACGATGCAAGAAAAGAGAATTGCACTTAGTGTTATTGCACATGTGTGGATGTGTGTGTTTGATCAGTTGGAGTCTTTGTTGTACAGTCTGACAGCAGTGGGGAGGAAAGACCTGCGAAATCTGTCCGTCCCACACTGAAGGCTTAAATGTAAAAAATAATAAAAGTAGAAATAACATGAAAAACGTGAGGCTGAATCCCTCTCACGGACCGTGAACGCCGTTTGTTAAACTGGTAAATTATCCAGCTGTAGTTCCGACTGCAAGCCAGAAGATGGCATTCAGGCTGAACTGCGTACAGATCGGCTAAAGAGCAACAGAAGAATAAAGGGCGGAAGTTGCGTCAGGTTGTTTTGGCGTGTTGTCCTGGCAGCAGCAGTTAGCTACGTTAGCACCTTAAGCTTCAGACAGAAAAATGTCAGCAGCCGAGGACGACACGGAACTGCGGGACCTGCTGATCCAGAATCTTGAGAACAGCGGAGCTCTGAACAAGCTGAAGGTGAAAGGTCACGTTTAACGTGAGACGCCCTGACGGCGGGATAGGCTACAGCTACTCGCAGCTAACGACTGCTAACCGGCTGCTCAGAGACTGTTTCAGGTTTATTTTATTTAACCTGAGAGGAGAGATGAAGTTCTGACTGAGTGTAGAGGTTCAGCAGCTGTGTGAGCTCTGTTGCTGCTGTTGTCGATCAAGCAGGATCTAACCTTTGAAACCGGTTTAAACATCCGTGAGAGTAGATGAGACATTTTATTACTAATAACGTGTAACTGCGGCTCAGCATAGAACCTCAAAGCTCACAGCCAGGAAGAAGAAACCTCACAGAACAAATAGAAATAGTTTTCCTTTTTTATTTCCTTTCACGCCCTGTTTTTGTCATGTGACTCGACAGCGTCAGGTGCTGAGAAAGACTTACCTCCAAACCTGAAACCACTCTTATTGATATCTGATCAGTTTGTGACTGATATCTGATCAGTTTGTGACTGATATCTGATCAGTTTGTGACTTATATCTAAACTAAGCGCTGTGTGGATTGTGCAGGTCTAGTTTCGTGCGTGCTAACTTCAGCACAGTTGGAACCCGTCAGCCTAAAATCTGATCCAGGAACCAGGAAGATTTGCGCCGAGAGCTCATATAAAAATAATGTGAAATACAGCAAATGAATGAAACGCTGTTAGTCCTGCAACACGCTGGTTGGTCCAGGTGTGTCCCACCTCTGGGAGAGGCTCCACCCCCCACGACCCTGAATACGATGACTGGAAGAAAACTGATGAATGGAAATGAAATAATATTTAGGAAACCCTTTTAGTTTGAAATATCTGTCATGAATGACATGTATGAATTTACTGATAGGTTTCAATAACTACCTGTATTGATGACATGTTCCTGCAGGCGGAGATGAGAGCGGCGGTGTTCCTGGCAATGGAGGAGCAGGACAAACTGGAGGTGAGTGATTCACACAGAAGTTCCAAGCACAGTGTTGATCAGTCAGTGCTGTCCGTCATAGTCCAAGATCAGGACAATGCCGGACAATACCTCCCACTCACTCTGTGACATGCTGGCCAGTCACAACGAGAGCATGAGATTATACGTAATGTAGCACTGAACAACTCCTCCATCTAATACACAGCACACACTAAAATATCTGCACATAACAAGGGCAATCTTAACCAAATATATTTAATTTGTGTAGCATACTGGAATATTTATAATAAGAGCTATTTTGCTATATTTTAACTTTAGTTTAGTCAGTTCCAGTTTTTAGTGTCTTGGAGCGACTATTACTACGTCATTAATAAAGTATTCAAATTCAGGAATACGTGAGACAGCAGGTTCATGGTGTGTTTAGATTAAAATCTAAGTTTGTAGTCTGGAAAAGTGAACAATGAGGTGGGAGGAGTCAGGAAGTTGGGAGGGGTCAATGATGGTCTTGATGTGTGACTGACAGCTTTGACCTGTTCTGAGCTCTCGCTGATGTTTCTCCTCAGAATAAAAGTCCGCTGGTCAACGAGAGCCTGAAAAAATGTCTCAACACCAAAGACGGTGAGTTCCTCAAC
This sequence comes from Aulonocara sp. 'chitande type north' Nkhata Bay, assembly GCF_057382095.1. Lineage (NCBI taxonomy): Eukaryota > Metazoa > Chordata > Actinopteri > Cichliformes > Cichlidae > Aulonocara > Aulonocara sp. 'chitande type north' Nkhata Bay. The sequence goes on from NC_141358.1 coordinate 27,175,973, forward strand.
TTCCTCTTCCTGCCTGCAGCCGGTTTCACTGAGCAGCAACATTTCACGAGCAGGTTAGCAGTGATGAAGGTCATACTGCTTCATGGCTGTTATTTTACAGTTTTACTAAAATTAGTCCAACAGAAAGACTCATCAGCGAGAGAGTTCATAAAGGTTTAAATAATTTCAAACATGCTCTAAAGAATCCCTCACTGATCCAGCAGCTTGCACTAAGAGTGAAACCGCCCGTGAGCACCATGGCGGAGCATCCGCAGGTCACCATGCGTTTCTTTCTTATCCTGATGTCATTGATCATCAGACTGCAGTATTTGTTACAATGGCAACAAGTAATAATAATAATATTAATAATACATTTTATTTGAGGGCGCCTTTCTAAAACCCAAGGTCACCTTACAAAGAGAAGAAGACATCAATAAAACAGTAGATTAAAATAGATTATAATAAATTAAAATACAAAAAACACAAAATACAACCACAAACAACAAATTTTTTTTTCTAATCTTTATTTTCATTTTTAAATTGGAAACGAACAAAAAAACAAACATACACACAAAGCAAGAAAGAAAACAAAAACAAAAAAACAAACAAACAGAAAACTCACAACTGACCACAGAAGCACTCCCAGGTGCACACTCTTGTATCTATGCCTTTCATGGATAACCTCAAACATCTGAAAACCAAACACAGAAAATACAGGCATAATAATAATAATAATAATAATAATAATGACAATATTGGTAATTACAGAAATTTAAAACAAACACACAAACAAACAAAGAACAAAGAATTCAAAAAAAATAAAATAAAAAATTGAGCAAAACAGAAAACACATCATGTGAACCCCTCCCACCATCCCCCCACCCCTTTACCCCTGTATGGCTCTCAACCTCATCACATTCGTGTATCCAGACAGCCCATATTTACACCTATCTATAGAAACTCTCATACACAGGAATCAACATCCCACAAGATAAAACTACAGCATTCAGGAAATCAAGTCAGAAGGGCCTAACCGGGGATCAACTCAAGGCAGACCCAGGGGGATTTGCGTCATCTCTATGATCTGTTAGGTCCAAAGACGGTAGTACTGACAGGAAGGGGCCCCAAATTTTTTCGAAGGTTCCATATTTCCCTTTTACACTATGCAATATCTTCTCAGGTGTGCAGTAGGACGCTAGCTCATTAATCTAGTGTCTCAGTGTTGGAGAGTTTTCAGATTTCCAATGTAGCAGAATACATTTTTTCACTGCAGCACTCGCAAGTAAAATAAAAAATTTCTTGTGATAATTCACATTTATAGAACCTGTGTCACCTAAAATCCATAGTTTTGGGTCCAGTTCGATTTGGATCCCCATTACCCTTGAGATTATTTCAATGGCCCGTCTCCAGAACTCTTCTATCACTGGGCAATTCCACAGCATGTGGAGGAGATCACCATCTGTCACCTTACATCTCAAACATTTGGGGGAGTAATTAATATCAATTTTATGTAACCTATAAGGGGTATAATATATCCTATGAAATATATTAAATTGCATTTGCCTGTGATTTGTAGAAATTAACATGGTCTGTGCCTGTTCCAATAAATGGTGCCATTCTACCTCTTCATAGACATAGCCCAGGTCTGTCTCCCATTTTCTTTTTAAAGACGCTTTATTATAGTCAGGTAACTTTTCATTGATAATAGTGTATATAGAAGATGCTATTCCTTTTATTGACTTCCATGGTTTGGTGCAAAGATGCGTTTCAAGAGGAGTTTCTTTAGGAATCTCGGGGAATAATCCTTTGGATTTCTCTTTGACCCAATCTCTTATTTGTAGGAATTTGAAGAAATTTTGTCCTGGGAGTTTGAATTTTTCCTTTAGTTGTTGAAAGTCAATAAATGTATCATTATTGTATAAGTTGGCAACAGTTCGAATATTTCTGTCTTTCCATCCCCGCAATATTGGGTCAGCAATATGATAAGAGAGATCAGGGTTGCCCCATAGGGGTGTCCTTCTAAGAAAAGAGATATTTATTTTCAGAAGTGAGTGGGATTCCTGCCAGGCACAGAAGGTGTTTAATATTATCAAATTGTTTGTGAGCTTGGATAGACATTTTTTTTGTACCTAAAAATGGAACATCTTTTAATGGTATGGGGTTCACCTCATGTTGTTCTATTGGAACCCATCGAACCTCACTCCTCTCTGCATGTAGCCAGATCCAAATTGATCGGTACTGGGAGGCAAGATAATAGTTCCTAAAGTTTGGTAAATTAAGTCCTCCCCTTGAATATGGGGCCTGTAGTGAGGAGAGTTTGACTCTTGGATTTTTCTTTTGCCATATGAAAGACGTTATGAGTTTGTTAAGCTCTTTGAAGAAACTTTTAGGAACATTTGTAGGGAGACATTGAAATAAGTAGATAAACTTAGGCAAAATGTTCATTTTAACAACATTAATTCTCCCTATAAGAGATAATGGAAAATCCATCCATCTCTGAATATTAAATTTGGTTTGCTCCAACAGTTTGATATGATTTAATTTGAATATTTGATCCTCGGATTTACCAATTTGTATACCCAAATACGTAAATCCATTATTACACCACTGTAATGGGTCAGTAAGAGCTCTAATACGGCTATCTTGTATATTTAATAACATAATCTCACTTTTGGTATAGTTTAACTTGTATCCTGAGGCTGCACTGTATTCTTTAAGACACTTCATTAAAGAGGGAATTGATTTAAGAGGGTCCGTTATATACAGTAGGAGGTCATCTGCGTATAGAGAAAGTTTATGTTCACTTGTGCCGAATTTGATTCCAGATATGGAGGCATTAGTATGGATGGCAACTGCTAGTGGTTTGATCGCAATCGCAAAGAGCAAGGGGGAATTTGGACAACCTTGTCTGCAACCTCTAGTTAAAGAGAAAGTGCCAGAAAGCACATTATTTGTTATGATATTGGCTCTGGGGGCATTAAAAAGTGTCCTAACATAGCGGGTGAACTTTTCTCCGAAGCCCATGGCTTCCATTGCCTGAAATAGAAAGTTTGGCTCAATCCTGTCAAATGCTTTATTAGCGTCCATGGAGATTATTAGCAGTGGGTCTTGGTTTTTTTTAAGCAGTATTCAGTATATGGAGCAAACGCCGCACATTATCTGCTTCATGTCTGTTTTTAATGAAGCCTGTTTAGTTGGCATTTATTATCTTAGGCATAATGTCCTCCAATCTAAGTGCAATTATTTTAGATAATATTTTATAATCTGCATTTAAAAGGCTGAGGGTAAGAGTCACATCTCTGTTTGTCCTTGCCCGGTTTTGGCAATAATGTGATTGTTGCAATTTCCAATGATTCTGGTAATTTATTATTTTCTAAAGCTTCTTTAATCATATTTGTAAGTGGTGTCAATAATTTATTAGAAAAAGCCTTATAATAATCAACTGGAAATCCATCTGGTCCAGGGGTCTTATTATTTTGTAAACACTTGAGGGCTTGAAGAACCTCCATCTCAGATATATCTGCATCAAGCAGTTCTTTGTCCTCATTATGTAATTTAGGAAGAGTTATTCCATCTATAAATCTTTTTGCAGCAGTACTGTCGACCTAGAGCTGGGCGATATGAGATTTTTTCATATCACGATATGTTTTTTTCATTTCAGGCGATAACGATATCTATCACGATATAAGCCAAATAACTATATTTGTAAGATTTAAATGTGCCGTTGCTCACAAGTAAAATGTGAAATAATCAGCAGCTTGTTTTTATTTAAATATTTATTTCCCATAATAAGTTCAACAGGGTAGATGTACTTAAGGAACATGAGACTTTTTCAGATAAATAAAGGCAAATATTGCAAACTACACAAAAGGCAGCCGCTAAAGCGTTTAAGTTTCAAAATAGAACAAACGAAACAGACTAAATTGTCAATTCCACTTAGAAACAAAATATTAATTCTAAAAATAAATCTTAGTTTGTTTTACAGAAGAACAGACAAAACTGACTAACCTTTGTTAATATCAAATAAACTGAGAACTAAAAGGAAATTCTCAATCTCTCCTTGTTGTATAGCTTAGCTTTTCAAACAGTTTTAACAGTTACTTTAGTCTGACAAAAGCCGAATGACGAATTAGCGCTTCCAGTCAGAGACTGAGGCTACGTCCACACGTACACGGGTATTTTTGAAAACGGAGATTTTCCGTTTTCGTTTTAAAAAATAATCCCGTCCACACATAAAGGCAGAAATGAAGGAAAACGCTGCTATGAACATGCCAAAGCAGCAGGTGGCGCTAGATTCCTAACCGTGCAGAAATGTTGGCCAATCAGAAGTCTAGAAGCCTCGGCGGGAAAAAGTAAACAAAGCTGGGGCATAGAAGCAGAACCGAGTCGTATGTGTGGAGGGACAGTAACTGTGTGTATATGTAAGCATTTAAACACTGCAGAGAGTAGAATTAACAGTAACAGTATTGTAGAAATTAATTTCACCGAAACAATAACGTGGCGCACAGTGTGACGCATGCACCAGTTTATTGTATTTCCAGACTTGCTTTCGGCACATTTACAGTGCACGCTACTCTGTTTTTTGTCAGACTTGAAATAGCCGAAATACCTTCACACTACGGAACTTCTATGGCTCTTCCGTTCGACAATCTCTCCGGCATTGGACCCATCATCTGTTTTCTCTTCGGTCACGCTCGGTTGATTTTTCTAGTCGGCACACTCATTTCCTCCATTACGCGCTGGCTCCATTACCCGCTGGCTGTTTCCCAAACAAACACACGTGCGGCTTGGCACTTGTGCTGTACGTAACAAGTCACGCGACGTGACGCTGCGGCTGTGATTGGTTCGGCTCTGCGCTGCTTAATTTGGATTGGCTGACCTTTTTTTTTTTTTTTTTTAAGAGGACAAGAGCGGCGAGGTCTATCGCGATAGCTTAATTTCTCTATCGAGTAAAAGTTATATCGCGATACATATCGTTATCGTTCTATCGCCCAGCTCTATGTCGACCCCTTGCTCAGATTTATACAGATCTTCATAGAACCGTTTAAACTCTGCATTTATGAGTGCTGATTCATCAAGAAGTTTATCATCTTCCGTTAATATTGTCCGTATAAATTTATCAGATGTTTCTTTCTTAATTTGCCAGGCCAGTAGTTTACTTGTTTTGTTTCCAAATTCGTAGTTCTGGCCATGGCTGCTTCTGCTCTGCTGGTGCATAAATTATCATATTGCAACCTTATTTTTGTTAATATATTGAGGTATTCTTCCTTTTTGGTAGCAATATATTCCTGTTCCAAGTTTTTAATGTCAATCTCCAATTTAGTTATCTTCTCTCTGACCTTTTTAACCTTATTGGCACCGTATGACATAACCATACCTCTCATATAGGCTTTGAGGGCTTCCCAAATATTGGTATGTGAAGAGGAGTTTGAATTGGCATCTAGGAATATTTCAATATTAGTGTTCATATATGAAATAAAATCAGAGTCTCCTAGCATATAATTTTTAAACCTCCACCTGTAGGTTACACTTTGCGACATATTGGTAGCCCAGGAAAGTTTAATGGGATTATGGTCTGAAAAAGTAGCTGCTAAGTAGGAGCAATCTATCACTGTTGCCATCATATTTTGTGGTACAAGAAACATATCAATTCTAGAGTGTGTATTATGTACTGGTGAAAAAAAGGAGAAGTCCCTCTGGCCTGGATGGAGGTTTCGCCACACATCAATTATGCCTATATCCTTCATACCTTGGTTCAGTGCTGTTGCTGCCTTGGATAGTGAAGCTGACAAACATGAAGGTCACACTGCTTCATGGCTGTTATTTTACAGTTTTACTAAAATTAGTCCAACAGAAAGACTCATCAGCGAGAGAGTTCATAAAGGTTTAAATAATTTCAAACATGCTCTAAAGAATCCCTCACTGATCCAGCAGCTTGCACTAAGAGTGAAACCGCCTGTGAGCACCATGGCGGAGCATCCGCAGGTTCACCATGCGTTTCTTTCTTATCCTGATGTCATTGATCATCAGACTGCAGTATTTGTTACAATGGCAACAAGTAATAATAATATTAATAATACATTTTATTTCTAAAACCCAAGGTCACCTTACAAAGAGAAGAAGACATCAATAAAACAGTAGATTAAAATAGATTATAATAAATTAAAATACAAAAAACACAAAATACAACCACAAACAACAAATAAAATAAAAAAAACACGATTTGACAGCAAGTAAAATCTGTATTAAAGCGAGTAAGCCAGTTTAAACAAGTAGGTTTTGAGTTGTGACTTAAATAAGGGAAGGGAATCTATATTTCTTACGGCTGAAGGAAGTGAGTTCCAGAGCCGAGGAGCAGAGCGACTGAAAGCTCTGTGCCCCATAGTGATAAGGCGAGTAGAAGGAACAACAAGATGAGTGGCAGATGAAGATCTGAGTGAGCGGGTAACAGTGGGGATATGAAGCAGATCACAGAGATAAGGAGGGTAAGATGAGGTTATGAATACACTTAAATGTGAGAACTAAGATTTTAAAGTTTATCCTGGCTTCTATGGGCAACCAGTGAAACTGTTGAAGAATTGGGGTAATATGGTCTCTTAAGGGAGTAACGGTGTGTTCACACCGAACGCGATGGACGCGAATAAAACGCCCCAAACGCCCCTAATTTGACGCGTGTACATTCGCGTCTCAACGCGTGTCCAAGAAAAATCCATCGCGCGTCAAAATATTTTGACGCGCGTGAACCGGAAATGTGGGAGGAATGTGGGAGGGAGTTGTGCCAGACCGGTATCTTTGCAAGATGGCAGCTATCGAGCTAGCGCTTGAAGAGAGAGTCTCCCTTCTCTATGTACTGTGGAGAGCAGAGCAGCAGCGTAAAAGACGTCCTCGCCGTACCTGGGTCCATCAGGTCCTCCAGAGGCATGAGCAGTTTGGTGAGTTTCACCACTTGCTCCAGGAGCTGCGCCTGGATGACGGCCGATTCCAGCGCTATCACCGTCGGCCAGTTTGAGGACCTGCTTTCCCTCGTCGGTCCCAGCATCGCCCGCCTAGACACCAACTACAGACGCTCAATCCCACCTGCAGAGCGCCTGTCCGTCTGCCTGAGGTTAGTAAAACTATTTAATACGGTAGTCCTTTATTGATATCTGTGCTAATATGCTAATCCATCCAGTTATACACTGCTAACATGGATGTGCTATGCTAACAGTGAATGCTGTCGGTGTTTACTGAAAGCAAACTGTGGTACAGAGACGACTCTTTATAATATTTCTAGTGATACTCAGAAGCTCTCATCAAGTCCCGATTTAATTCGATTTATGCTGTTATCAGTGTTTGCATGATAGCATGGCTGTGGTGTCACATCAATGTATGCGCTCGGTGTTTGCTGATATCAAACTGTAGCATTAGGACCACTGAGTTAACCTTTGTAGTGATACTCACTCCTTTTTATTTAGACCTGGTTTAATTCTGGGATAGTTGAATATTTGTATATAATCCCTGCAGCTGTCAGACTCTATAGCAGGGGTCACAGCCTTTATTAAAACAGAGTTAGATAAAACTGTGAACAGTTTGGTTCATCTCTAGTTACATGGTTCTATCTTGATAAGCTGTCTTATCACAGATTAATTTTTCAAAAATATTAATGATTTAAGCAAGGAAAGGGCTACATGTCAACACACAACTCTTTATTTCTATTAATGTCTCACTTCATTCCTACCTGATTGACATGTTTAGGAATTATGAGTGATTGGCTCACTGTAGTTGTGAAAGTTGCTACCAATCAAATTATGATATGTTAAAGTTAAAACAAAACACAACTGTTTTAGATATTATCTAATATACATTTTGTAATTATCCTTATAATTACAAAATGTTTTATGTAAGATTTAAGTTTTGTGATTTATATCTGACATCACAAAAGTATTTTGGAATTTGAATAATGTATTTTGTAACTGCAGTACACATAATACTGATTTTGAACAATTTTGTCCAGGTTCCTTGTCACCGGGGACTCCTTCAGGACCATCGCGTTCAGTTTCAGAGTCGGTGTGTCCACGGTGAGCCAGATCACCCCCCAGGCAGCGACGGCCATCTGGGACTGTCTAGTGGACGACTTCATGGCTGTGCCTTCACCTGGAGACTGGCGGTCCATCACAGAGGGATTCCAGGAGCGCTGGAACTTTCCTCTGTGCTGTGCAGCTCTGGATGGGAAGCACATCCAGACAAAGGCACCCCATATATCATATAGGAGACACACACATTGATATACACTAAATATTCATTTCATTTCTTTTTTGTGGTGCCCAAATTGATGCACCTGCTTGATTTTGTTTAAACAATTATTGCACACTTTCTGTAAATCCAGTAAACTTCTTTTCACTTCTCAAATATCACTGTGTGTGTCTCCTGTATATTTAACTGACATTTTTTATTGTAACAACCAACGATTTATACAGGAAAATAATGTCTATTAACAAGGTTGCCCAAACTTCTGCATCCCACTGTATCAGTATATTTTGTCATTAGTATAATATGAAATAAATTCTACATGTGTCAAGTTGTGTGCCAACATTTGCTGTGTAGTAGAACTGAGACATTAGTCATTATAAACATTTATTTGAAATAATATTAAAAGTCTCAAACAGAAAAACATTAAACATAAATATATAAAATATAAGAATTTACAGAGAGACAGGAATAAAAAGGACCAGCTGCTCTCCAGAGCAGGAACAAGGCTGAGGAGGAAATGCTCCATTGGAGACTGGTGTGGCCTCTTCAGGGACTCCAGGATGGCCAGCTCCACCGCCGATGGACCGTCCTGGGACCCGTCCCTCATCTGCCTCGGAGCCGTCCTCCTCTGTGGGCCTGTAAAACAGCACAAAACACAAAGAAATGAGAAGGCTGCTACTAGATTTTAATTTCAACATTGAAAAAAACAAAAAAAACAATAACAGGATATAATCAGATGGGTTGTAGATATTTAGTAAAGGTGATCACAAGGGAATCCCACCGACTAAAAAGGTATCAGTGCTTGCTGTACATATCTGTGGGTGCAGCAGCAGGAGCTCAGGGACTGGGGATGCTCTGCTGCAGAATCAGTTGGTTCTATCAATACAGTATTAAATGTTAACAGGTTGGATATAATAATCGTAGAGTAGACAGTGGTCCCTCATTTATTGCAGGGGTTCTCAGAATAACTAGCCCCTGGTCACAGTTCTCACAATTGATTCTCAAAGTGCAAACCTTTGTAGATTGCAAAACGTAAAAGTATTATTATGCCGCGGTTTGTCTTCATCTGCCCGCCACTTTCGTGCGCCTTTTTCCCTCACGGTGCAGGTGTCTCCGAATGAGGCTCATAGTTATGGGTGTTTTTGTGCTGTTTTTTCTATTGGACGCGATGGTTATCAAAACCAAACGTGATAAATTTGGCAAGCGCAGGAGATTTGTCAATCAGGCTGCAGAATGCAATGCTGTACTGTGCAATAAAAAATCAGCGAAAAAGCAAAGCAGTGACGGATGAACAGCGGGACCACTGTGTGCTGTTTATTAATAAACAATAAAATATATTCCTAAATGACGACATGCATAAAAGCAGAACGGTATTTGTACGTCAGTGGGAAAATAGCGGTGGCTTGCTAGCTTTTGTGCGGCTTCCCCGGGTCAGTGAAAACTTTCAAAAGAGAAATGAATGAACTTACCAGGTTGCCCGATCTCTTCACATATCTTCCTCCAAGCTCGGTCCTTTTTATTCCTGTCTCGGTACTGAAAGCAGCTGGTGTTGTACAGCTCCGAGTTGTTTGCTACCGCATTGATTAGCCTTCCCCTCCATTGAAGTATGAAAGGCTTTGGCTGGATCTGCCCCTTTGACCTAGGTAACAGCCACGTCACCAGGCTCCTGATTGGTTGTCGCGGCGCGATTTGACGCTGGAGTTCAGATTTTTCCAACTCGAGCGGTAGACGCGAAACGCGCGTATGCACAAAATGCAACACAAAAACTCACGCGCGTGGTTTTATTCGCGAGTCAAACGCGCCAGACGCACTACACTGACGCGCTACACTGACGCGCGTTTCACGCGTTTTGGCGTTTTCGCGACGCAAATCTGCTTCCGAATTTTCGCGGGACCCGCAATCGCGCGTCATCGCACCTTTCCATTGACTTTACATGTAAACCTGACGCTCTATTCGCGTCCATCGCGTTCGGTGTGAACACACCGTAAGAGTTATGACCCGAGCTGCAGAATTCTGAAGAAGTTGAAGTTTATGGAGGGACTTATTAGGGAGACCAAATAAGAGAGAGTTGCAATAATCGATCCAGGAAGTAATAAGACTATGGACAAGGATGGCAGCAGTAGGACTGGGCGATATATCGAGGTTTTTTTTTTTTTTTTAAATATCGATATATTTTTATACGAGATATAAGATGTGACAGCATCGTTTATATCGATATGGTATATGTTGCGTTATAATTATACTTGTGGAGCCGCAAGTTTGCCTCTCTTTTGTCTCTACTCGGCCTCGCCTCTCCTTCACTGAACACAAGTCCCCCTCCCCCATCGCTTCACCTGCAGGCAACAACAAGACGGACACAGCAAATCTCCGTTACCGCGGATCGCCCTGTGCGTGGGGCTGGACGCATCAACGTGTTAACGAGCTAACCGCGCTAACAGCTTTCTCAAAAGTTGACAGTGCACGTTATGTATGAATTCTGGTTGTTCTTAATGACCGTGAACCGATTTTATGTGGTACACGGCGCTCAGCAATCTGTCAAAAAATGTTTTAGTACGACTTTGGTAAGCTACGAACTACGAAGCCGCATCGCTTGATGGATGATGTTGGAGCATTACGGCTACCGTAGTCTGGAGCCTCACGGAGCAGTAGCGGTTTTAGATACGGGCGACACGGGCGGTTGCCCGGGGCGGCATCGTGGTGGGGGCGGCATCACGGGCATCGGCAAAAAAAAAAAAAAAAAAATGCTCGTACTTATGCTGCCCCGACGTCATGCCAGCGCATATTGGGAATGGCATAGGCACCGATCGGTTTTCTATCGCCCATTTGCTGGGAGTAAGGTCGCCCTCGTCTGCGATGCGCGCCTGCGGCACAGGGAGTTGAGGGCGGGGCGGCGGGGGATTCTCTGACTGGCTGGAGCAGCATCTAATAACCAACTCGCAAAATAAAACAAAATAAAAACAAACCAACAAACACGAAAATACCAGACATTATAATACAGACTTATAATTTGCACCCATGTTTTTTCGAAATTCTATACACGAAAAGTGGTGCGCCTGCTCGCTGCTGAAGTCAAAGTAAACTTTATTGTCATCTCCTCTAAATACAGTCCAGTATACAGAGAGACGAGACGACGAGGCTCCAGTTACAGCAGTGCAAGTAAACAAACAATAAATATAAGAATAGTAAGAAAATAAATATACACTTTAGGACCAGGGGTAAAGGGATCAATAACAATTTAAAATTTACAGTTTGATGATTTAAAGTCTTACACACAACCCATCGAAAGGGGAGGGGGCCCTGCTGCTTCCAAATAGAGCACATTTAATTTATAATGTTGTAAATCCAAGCCCATTATCTATTCACGATTTGAATCCTGGGTTGTGTGAAATCTCAGAAATGCACCCTAGACAAAGTGAATCTGTGAACTAAGGCAGCGGTCCCCAACCCCCGGGCCGAGTCGTTTGGTACCGGGCCGCGAGAGTTGAGGCTCGGGTGTGAAATGCATGGTTTTCAGGGTTTTTATCAGTTTTTGGCGTTATTTTGTTATCATTTTTATTGTTAACTTGGTTTTCCTGGGTCTTTTCACGTGTGTTATGAATAAATCTTCTTTTTTTTCGGTGCCGGTGCTAGTTTTATGTTGTTGTATTTATCCGCGACACCTTAAAGGCCGGTCCGTGAAAATATTGTCGGGCATAAACCGGTCCGTGGTGCAAAAAAGGTTGGGGAACGCAGAACTAAGGTGTAGGTGTGTTAGATTATGTTGTGGTGATCCTCGAGTTGAGGGATGGGTGTTCATACTGGAGTGCAAAATTAAAACCAATGGAAGATGGACAAGAAAAGTGGGGAGTGTTCGCCCAGAGCGCCAAACAGGCTAGGACCGCCACTGTTGCGGAGTAATACGTACTGTGCTTCAACGTAATGTTACCGTATTGTGTGCGTATTGGGACCTCAAATGGCTCCTGTTAAAAGACACGGTTACACAGAGGATTTCAAACTCCAGGCTTTCAGTCACGCTGTAGAACTTGGGAACAGAGCAGCTGTGAAATCTGTCTCTTTGTTATTATACTCAGCGTCTGTTAGTTTACATTTTGATTGCACAATTGTGAGATTTTTGTTATCACAAAAACAACATTGTTTTCTTTTATTTATGGAGCACTATTAATAAATGCTGATAATTTATTTTTGAGTAATTTTTTAATGTACATCTACGCTGTATGTTAATAAAAGTGCCTGTGTTACATCTGGGACACAGCTTTGACTAAGGATGGGATGAAGCTGGTTAATGTTACGTAAGTGAAAAGTATGCAGATCGGGTTATGAAATGAGAGAGGACTGTCAAGTATGACACCCAAACTCTTTACCTGCGGGGAAGGAAGGATGGGGGAATTTTTAATGGAGAAACTGTTAGATTTGGTTAAGATAGAGGCTGTGCCAGTGAGTAAAACTGTTTTATTACTGCTAAGTTTGAGAAAATTGGAGGAGAACCATGATCTGATCTCCATAAGACGGTTCAAGAGGGAGGTAGGTGGAAGGGATGAATTAGGTTTGGAGGAAATGCAGAGCTGGGTGTCATCAGCATAACAATGAAAATTGATATTATATTTTTGGAATATTTGGCCAAGAGGGAGCATGTAGATAATGAAAAAGGGCCCTAATACTGAATCCTGGGGCACACCAGCAGAAACGGGAAAGAAACTTGAAGAGTGTGATTTAAGTTGGATAAACTGAGTGCGGTCTGAGAGCTATGAGGTGAACCAGGCAAGGGGGGTGTGACTAATGCCAATGGATGCTAATCTGCTCAGGAGGATACCATGAGAAATTGTGTCAAATGCCGCACTAAGATCGAGAAGGATGAGGATGGTTAAAAGACCAGAATCAGCTGCCATCAGAAGGTCATTAGTAATCCTTAACAAAGCCGTTTCTGTACTATGATTGGGGCGGAAACCAGACTGAAATTTCAAAATAAAGGGGAGGTTTGATATAGGGCGGAGATTATCAAAATTATTGGGATCTGCACCAGACTTTTTGAGAATTATAGTGACAGAAGCAGTTTTCAGGGATGGAGGAATGATTCCAGTGTTAAGGGAAGAGTGGATAATACTAGTTATAGGAGGAGCCAATGAAGGGAGACAAGCTTTAACTAACACAGTGGGAAGAGGGTCGAGCTGACAAGTGGTTGATTTTGATTTTTGAGTAAGATTTGGTACATCAGCTATGGAGGGAAGAGGAAAACAGAAAGTCTACTTCACAGCTAGAAGCTCCTACAGATTTAAGTTGTTGGTGGATATCAGCGATTTTATGAGTGAAAAAAGATATGAGAGTTGCAAAAATCAGCAGTCCGGAGGTTTTGTAATTTTACTAAACAATGAAACGAGAGACCTGGAGTTACCTTCACTAGAACTGATTAAACCATAGTTTAATAGAATACATAGAATAGTATGTAGATTTGGCTGAAGCAGTGCAGTCCTTATACAACAAGATATGATTGTTATACATTTCTTTGTGTATGGTAAGTCCGGTTTTCTTGAACAGACCAGTTGGCGTTCTTTGGAGCTGTGACAGCAAAGGTTAAGGCTGCAATGACCTCGGTCAGCAGGCGTTGCAGCTCCTATGTGCCCCACAGGGGGGCACTGTGGCTACAGCTGTCAGCTGGTCTTATCTCAGACCACTGCAGGGAGCAGACAGAGTTGACGAGCAGGAGTTCACCTGGATTTTAGGTGTTCATTGTGACGTTTACATGGTGTCAGTATTTTTATAAGGTGTGCTCCATTAACAGGAATCCACCAATCAGAGCTAACTCCAACTCACACCCTGAGATTCTGGGTCACTCCTGCATTATGTGACTTCCTGTTGGTATGTGATTTTCTGTCCTTTATTTAGCAGCAGTCACGTTGATGATGATGAAGATCAGAGCTTTGATCTCTTTGGCCCTTGAGGGTGTCACACAAACACACAGCAGCAGGACGCCACAGACATGCTCACACATACACATACATGCACACAGACATACGCTCGTTTAAACCACTGGGGTCAAACTGGAGGCCTGCAGCTGAGTCCTGGTTGGTCTGTGGCATGAGTAGTGACCACGTTCAGTGGTGTGAAAGCCGAGCAGAGAGTTGGAGGTCAGGACGTGTTCGTCTGACCAAAAATGGTTTTCTGGTTTCCTAGTGACATCACAGTGCTCATCACAGTGTTCCCTGCTTCAGAGGCATGTGAAGAGTTTGGACATCTCCAGCAGGATGTTTTTCACCTTTTGGGATTAAATTGTGTGAATAAGTGATGAGATGCTGATGCTTCGTGTGGCCTTCAGGAATTAAATGATGTTAAACAATGAGAAGAAAAAAGCTTCATTAAAATTAGTGTCAGGACAATGCGAGCAAAGTCACATCAATCAGATTTTAGTGTTTGATCAGTCTTACAGATCATGAGTAGTGACACGCCAGGTAATCAATCAATACGTGAAGTGATTGATGAGTGATAAGGATTGGTAGATTGTCTCTGAACACAGCATCAGATGATCTCAGCTGCTGAGAGAGAAGTTTTCCCTGTGATGCATCTTGATTATGGTGATAGTGATGATATCATGCCCTTGCAGGTCGTCTGGTGGCGAGTCTGATCGTGGACTTCCTGCAGGTCTTTAACCTGGACTTCAGCCTCGCCGTCTTCGAGCCAGAGATCAACTCTGTGAGTACCAGAAGCTTCTCCTCCACCTCTTCCTCCTCGTCATTGCCGCTGACTCCTCATGCTGCTTTCAGGTGTCATGAAGCTGTGAAGAAAGTGCAGCTGTATTTGCTGTTTGAGTGTTTGAGCTATGAGAGCTGTGGTATCAGTAGAGGATCCATAATAATACATATTCCAGTGTATCGATAAATCAGAGGCGTGATGATGGCGGCTTGTGACTGGAAAGAAAATGTGAGCGATGATGTGTAAATAACAAAGGACCGAAGCAGCTCCTGAACGCCGTGTTCAACACTTGAAGCTCAACGCCACACAGCGAGCGGTTTCCTCCTCCTGTAGCCGAGGACTCGCTGAGGCGCGCTCGCGACCACAAACTGACTCAATTTTCCTTCTCGTGGTTTGTGGGTTTGAAGCTTAGATCACTGGTTGGCTTCCCCTCGACTGTGTGACGGTTTCTGTTCTCTGTTTAGTTACAAACTCTGGAAAGCTCACAAACCCTCGAGGACGATGCGATTCTCCCACGTTAGAACAAACTGCTCGGCCCAAGCAGAGAAGCATCCAGCTGCACCTCCACCTCTGCATCCCCTCATACAACCTTACAGCAGAGGTGTTTCAAGGACCAGCACAGATGGAGCTAGACGTGCAGAGAGCCATCGGTAACAGTAATGACTGTCAGATCGGCTGATGATGATGATTTTACTGGTATGCTGAGATTAAACTCTGTTAGGCCTGACTTTACTCAGCAGGAGCTTCCTGCTGTCGTTTTCAGAACACTTGATCTCTGACCTCTGAGGACACTAAGATTTGAACTCCTCTGAGATTTTTAGTAGATACACTGATGGAGTCAATTTCAGGCTCCTGTGTCGCCTTGTTTTCAAGTTCTCACAGTTGCAAACTAGCGTGTTCACGCCGCCCACCCTGCATGGTGACAACAGTAAGAACTTTGTTTCTGTTTTAGATGAAGGGTTCAATGAGAAGCTGCAGGGCAAGGGAGGCCTGCTGACAGGTGTGCAGACAGCGCCGGTGTCGTTGGGAGGCTCAGGGGTGATACATTCAGCCCACTCGCGAGTTCAGACTTCAACCTGTACGCTGTCAGCGAGTAAGGGTGCCGATGGCTCACTGATGAGGGTGAACAGACTGCAATAATGCAAACATTATTGCTGACAAATGCAACACGACCTTTAAGTGTCCGCTCCATGTCTGCTCAGCGTTTAAATAAAGTTTTGTCTGTGTGGTTTTTTTTTTGTTTTTTTTTTTAAACAAAGAAGCCAGTATCAGCCAATAAAGGATGTTTATGCTGTTGCTGAGCGTGAGGCCTGTGCCGGCTGGACGAGTTCTGGTTTAGTTTTATTGATAAAGCTTTATTTGCTTCCTGCTGCTGTGTTTGTCCAGGCGAGCTGTCTGGATGGGCGGGATCAGGTCTCCAGGGAGCTCGGCCTCTCCGACTTGGACCTGAACAGGAAGTCTCCACTGCTGCTGGAGCTTGTCAGGAGGGGGCGCCACCGGGACAAAACGGCCTCCTTGGCTGAGGTGAGACAAACCTCCTGAGGATGATGATGTCAGTGAAGTGATGAAGAGTTATTGATGGAATGTGTGCGTGTGAGAGCAGGGAGACCAAGGAGGGAGCATTCCCAAGATGAGCGGACTTCTCCTTCACTGTGTGTGTGTGTGTGTTGGTGTGTTTGTGTGTCGGTGCGTGTGTCTGTGTGGGTTATTCTGGGTCATGATGTCAGTAGATGGAGGGTTTTGGTTTCCTGTTGATCTCAGGGTGTCCTAGTTTCTGCTCCGAACTCTGCAGCACACGCAACCAGCCCACAGTACTGGTATTACAGTACTGCTACTGACACTAGTACTGATAGTAACGTGCATGAAGTCTTCTGTTCAGCTCTGGACTCTGACACGGCAGCTTTGTATGATCCACATCAAGTTTGTTTAATTTTTGTGTAGTTTGAAGACATTTGGACTTTTATTCGTTTAAATGCTAAAAAAGTCTGTGGATGACAGAAGCTAACCAATCACATTGGTGGTTACATGCAAGTAAACAATGAGGTGATCAGTAAGGATTATTTGAAGCAGCAGGTGGGCAGGGCTTCACCCCTGACAGTCAGGTGGAGCTAACATGAAGAACAATACAGAAGATCAGAGCGACTATGAGAACTGAAATGGACCAAAATGTAAAATTAGGCTGCACACGTTTGATCCTTCTGAAAGAAACGGCTTAGCTGACACAAACATGAGAATCTGACTTAAAATGATTCATTTAACTCACTTCCAACTGAACACTGACGCCACAGAGGGATGAGTCAGGAGGAGCGTGGAGAGGAGGGGGGGGCTCCGTGCTATTTCTGGAGCTCGATTGGTCAGTTCGTCAACCCGTCCTGCTGTTAGGGGCATTTATGGGTTAGTGTGGGCGTGGTCTCTGAACATTTTTCCATCCGTGGCATCACTCAGAGGCCAATTTGAGTGTGAGATTAAATAATCCAGAGTTATCCCTTAACCCCCCAAGGTTTCTGTTCAATGTGTGTCTGTGTGTATATATAAGGCGTGTGTTTTGTGTGTGTGTGTTTGCTTGCACCGGTTTGGTTTAATCTGTGGTTTGTTTTCTGTGAGCTGCAATCTAATCTCAGCCAATATCTTGCTTCAGCTCTTTGATCACTGAGCGTGCTCAGAGAGGTTTAGCGTGAGGTCACAGGTTCACACGTGTCACATCTGATCCTTATCAGCAAATAAACTACTTCCTTCCTTCCCCTCGTTGTAGGAGCTGACTCAGAAACAGATCACAAATGCCAATAAGAAGTTTGACTTTTACGACAAGGTGAGCCCCACACTGTACCTGTGTGTGATGTCATCAGCTATTGTCCAACCACAGGCTGCAAGTATTGATCTTTTGTCTTTGACCCCCGGCAGGACCACAGCGGCTCAGTGCTGAGAGAAAATCTGAAAAACATCTTTACTGATTTGTTCCCCGCTGTGAACAAGTAGGTTTTACTTCCTGTTTCAGACAGTGAAGAGGGACACGGAAAGAGTCTGAGGATGATGACGATGATGATGAAGGTTAATCTGTTTGTGTGATCTACAGGAACTTGTTGGAGAGGTTCGTCACTGATGAGCTCAGAGCCTCAGACAAAGACTTCTCTACAAGTAAGAAAACGATTTTAAACCAATCACACTGATGAGAAACTCTGATGGCGCTCTGACTGATCTGTGTCTGATTGATCTGGTTGATTTGATCAATACGTTTACAGCTATAGACTTCCAGCAGTTCCTCGGGATGTACCGGCGGCTCTTCTCTCAGTGCAGGAGTGTGGTGAGACTCAATTTTTGGTTTCTGATCACATTTTATGAGTTAATGTGAAACATTTAGAGTATAAATCCGAGAAAATGCTCTTCAGAAACTCCGAGTCTCACAAGGTCTCATCTTTGTTCAGGTGCTTCAGGACTCTGATATGGGTGTGACTCATAGCCAGTTACCTGAGCAGAAAGTCAGTAAGGTACGTTTGCTCTGTCATCTGACCGGTCAAAGGTCATTCCGCTTTACTTCATCTCCCTGTATTTAAAGCTGGTGACATCACAGCGATTCTGGGTTTGTATTTTTGTTTTTTTCCCAAACGCGACCGCCTTGAGGTGACAGTTGCTGTAATTTGGTGCTAGCTAAATAAAATAAAATTGAGTTGGATAAGGAAAGAATATTTAAAAGAATATTTAAAACACATACAGAAACAAACCTAAAAGTAAACAGTTCACTAAAGGTCAGGTTGCAGCAGACTTTAGCACATGTGTACACGATAGAAGGAAAACTGTGGGATAAATAGTTCACAAAATAGAATTAGAACAGTTTAATTTGTGTTCTAACACAGTTACAGCTGCTGGCACCAAGATGAAGATGCTGATGTTAGCCTGTTAGTTCTGCTGGTAGCTGCATTGAGTTAATGCTAGCACTGATTTCAGCTTGTTAACTGCCATGTAGTGAAGATGATGGCCTGTTAGCTCTGCTGATAACCATTTAGCTGTAATGTTAAGAGCTGATATTAGCACTGATGTTAGCCTTTTAGCTGATAGCTGTGTAGTGCTGATATTAGCCTGATAGCTCTGCTGATAACCATTTAGCTGTAATACTATCCTGATAGCCATGTAGAGCTGATATAACCTGTTAGCTGATAGCCGTGTAGCACTGATGTTAGCCTGTTAGCTGATAGCTGCTATCCTGTCCTGCACAGATCCCCAGGTATAAAGGCCTCAGAGGACAAAGTCAGACAGCAGCCCAGGTAACACAATGAGGAGCAGATGAGAGACTCACTTTGTGCTATTGCTAACCATCACCATAAACAGCAGCACTTCTGACTAACGCTCCTCTCTGGCCTCCTCTGTCACAGCTCAGAAACAGGAAGCTATTCATGTTATGACTTATGTTCATCTCATAAGACATCAGCTATAATGATCACAGCTCTTCTGGTTAGGAAATAAAATGAAAGGCTCTAACTTTAAATCTTTTAATATTCAAACATCCCCAACTTTCCAGAGTACTTTTGCATCAGTCGTAGTTCAGAATAATCAGTTATCCGATTATGGGAAAATACGTTTTACCTCCTTCCCCTCACTGCTGTATTTCTCTTGATTGGCGGACTTCAGGAAGCCTGCTGAGGGGCAGTACACTAAGCCTGTGAGCGACAGCATCTGAATTCACCAGACACTATCACTGCCACCATAAACCTAGTTTATTCTGTGTTTATGTGGTAAAATGGCTTCTTCCTGTTCGCATCTTTAAGAATAAAAGCTGCAAAAGAGTACACATCTTTAGTTTTACTGATTAAATAGATTTGTTTATTTCTGAATGAAGACGTGAACATTTTTCTAACTTGTGTTGCTGCCTCTTTAAAAGCTTGTATTGTGAAACATACAGGAAGTTCCCGGCTGCTGAACATCAGCTTTTGTTTGAGACCTGCAGCTGATTATGATCAAATCTAACTTTTTTGCTCTGAAACACTGTGACCTCGTTACTACAGCTTTAATCGGCCTCCACATCTTCCTCTTTACCGCGTCTTCATCACCTGCTCACCTCCAGTCTGGGGTGCACGGTGTGATCTGAACTTGTCATGTCGCTGCTTAGGACTCAGAACGCTCTCTGAGTAAAGGAGATTTCCAGCAGAAGGAGGAGATCTCTGCCGACAAGAGGGAGCACCTGGACCTGGAGGAGGAGGAAGACCTCGATGAAGGAGATTCTTTCTTTGACGACCCCTTGCCCAAACCGCAGAAGACCTATGGCTGGTGAGCTTGGCTGACCTTTGACCTCTGAGTCAGTGTGAATTTGTGGGTCAAACGTATTTCCTTTCAGCTTCAAACCACAGTAGTTATCCTTCCCCCTCACATTTACCCTCCCCTCCAAAATAAAAGGAAAATTTCCAGAAAATATTTGCTGAATCCAAAAAAGGAAAATAATTTTAAGATTTTCTTTCCTACAAATTGTTTCAATAAAATAAATGTTGCAAACAATCTGAACATTTTGATACATGCAAACATGTTGTAATAGAAAACTGAATTTTCTGCATTTAAAAGAAATTGTTCCAGCTTTCTCTCTTTCATCTCACACCTGAATTTTATGGGGTTATATTTGTGCCACTATTTTGAAATAGTGGCAAATAGTTGCACAAAAATAACACCATAGAACTTTACCTGTCTGTGCTGTTCACACCTGTGCTGTGTCTGAACGTGCTCCCTGTCCTTCCTCTCCTCCTTCTCCTCCTTCTCCTCCTACTCCTCCTGCGGTAGTGCCGTCCCTGTGTTGGAGGAGAGTCTCTCTGGCTCCAACGTGTCCTCCATGAGACGAGGCAAAAGTCTGAGCGAGTGAGTGTGCACGTCCCGTCATGCCCAATCAGAGGAGCTGTACGTTCTTTATTTAAAGAACTTTAGTGAAACAGATGCGCAGAGACCAACACAGACACACTTCACTACAGACTGCGTAAAGAATCGTTGTTGTTGTTGTTGTTGTTGTTATTATTATTATTATTATTATTATTATTATTATTATTATTATTATTATTTATAATTTATTTGTATTTGTTCTTAATGAGCAGATTTTCACTGAAGTGTCTCTGTGCTCTGGGCTGTTTCACTGACGAATGCAAACATTCAGATTTATCCAGGATGATGATGATTGGCTGGAGAGTTTCCTCCATGGTGGGAGCGATCCTGTGTTTCTAACAGCTTGTCAGGAGGCGTTCAGAGCTGTGAGCTGGGGTTTGAATGTGGAGCAGGATCACGGTGTTGGTGTTCCCTAGATGGACTGGGTGTGGATTGAGCCCTCTGTGGCTGTGACTGAGCCCTCTGTGGGTGTGACCGAGCTGTCTTTGTGTGTGTGACTGTTTTATGTGGGTGTGGCCAAGCTCTATGTGGGTGACCTCCTGTAGAGCGTGACGCAGGTCTCAGCTTAGCGTTTGTGATGAAAGTGGAGCAGCCGGAGTCTGGGCAGCACCTGAAACCATGTCAGTCTGATCAAACAGTTTTTAGATCAGTGATCGATCAGCAATGAGCAGATGTTATTGATCTCCCTGCTCCCTGTCTACGTGACGGGCTCTGCACGCTGCTGCCCATTAATAGCAGGGGGCGTCACACCCACAGATGGACACAGAGATACAGGAATAACACTCGTGTAAGCACCGCCTGACGGAGCGACCACAGAAACACTTGCCGAAGATCTCCCTGCTCTTACCTGTGCCCGCCCTGCTGTGCCTCGTGTCACGTGTTGGGGAAGGTAAACTCGGAGCTGCTCGCCTGTCTGCCTCATTACGCGTGAGTTAAATCAGCATCCCTGTTGACGCCAGTCCCGTGGACTAAGCTGTACTCAGCTCAGATTACAGTTTGATGGTGGCGATGTAAAACTTTATTGACGTTTGTGGAGAAAGTGGGTCACGGGGGAGCTCCAAGCTTCTCTTCCTCCTCTGCTCATGACTCTGAGGGCGTTTAACAGTTTTCATGGCTGATTACGTCCTCCTCAATAGAAGCTCAGACTTTGATGTTCACTGACTCCTTTCTTTCCTTCTTTTCTCCTCTTCCTCTTTCTCCTGGCTTTAGCCTGTCTGTGCTGGCTGCTGACTCAGAGGGCGAGCGAGACGAGCCTCTCTCTGATCCCTCTGAGCTCAGGTGAGCTGCAGGTGCACCTCTCTTCATGTGATTGGCCACTGATGAATCCTTCCAGGTGAAGCAGGTCAGCATCAAACCTCTAGGCTTTCCTCTCTGCTCTGACATTTTGGTTCCTCTCGTGAGCACGAAAGTGTTTTGATAAACCGTTTTTATATTCCTGGAACTGTCTGATGTCAGAGAAAGGGGATCTCCTTACATAGTCAAATGATTTATAGGCTTCATTAATAGGTCAGCTTTGAGTTTCAGGGATGACTTTAGAAATCATAAAGACAGGATAAACTGATTAAACACCATGTTTTCTATATTTATTTTTGCCTTGAAGCTGTTGCTGGCTTCTCTTTGTCATAAATCAAGTGCACCCCTTTCGGTTTTCAGTCAGACTCTTGCTGACTTAACAGGAGTGTTTGATCTGTGCAGAAAATGTAAAATCTACGAAAAGTTTCTGAGTGTTCATATTACGACCCCTAAGGTTTATCTCCTGACCTGGTGAAGGGCCATGCCCCACAGCATGGGAACCAGCAGTCTGAACTGTGCAGCTGTAGGCGGAGCTGATAGACCAGCCGCTTTACAACCCTCCTCTTCTCTCGCTGTTTCTGGTCCATGTTCAATCTGCTGTTTGATGCTGTCTGCTCTGGTTAGGTGGAAGAGAGGATGTCTAATCTGGGGTGGAGTGGGGGGTGTCTGATTAATTTGACTTGCTGGACTGTCTGTCAGGGTCTTCAGTCTTTGCGGTCTCCTCTTCACAGGAAGGGGGAGGTGTCCGGATCCAGGGGGAGTCAAGGAGGGTCGCTGGAGGGTCAAGGAGGAGGAGGAAAAGGACAAAGCAGCATGTCGGAGCCAAACCTCAGCAGGAACGGTCAGTTTGATTTCTCTCGGAGCGAGTTTGGGTCGAGTGTGTTTCTGTGAGGTCACCTGATCTTTAACAAACTGATTGTGATCCTGAACATGGCCGTTCTCTGGACTCCAACTGGTATGGTTGTGTGTTTGGATGTTCGTGTGGTTGGATGGTTGTGTGGTCTGGTGATGTGGACCTTCCTGTTTGATCTGGAGCAGTCTCAGTCACGCTGTTGGTGCTGACAGATAAAATGGAACTCGTGATTTCTCTGCAGGAGCATCTCAGGACAAAGACAGAGGCTTCAAGGCTCCAAGTGACAGAAGTGGATCTCTGCACTTAGGTAGGATTCAGGGCTGACACGCATCAGGTTCAGATCACATAACACAGAGTACATGAAACATATATAAAACACGTTAACAATATATGACTGGACAAACACCCGAACAAGGTCAAAACTCCTTTTTATAAAATGTTTTTCTAACCCGATTGGTTCTCTTCTAATATTGTCCCAATCTTTATGTTTGGTAATGTAGTCTGTTAACTACAAATATCTCTAATGGTCCCCTGGGGATAAAGCATATTTAGCCCTTAGTTGGGCAAAACTTTTAAGAGTATTCTTTTCAAACAGCTGATTGACTGTAATCAGTTCTTTCTCCGCCCACCTCTCAAAACTCCGATCTGACAATGATGGAAGGAACTCAACATTTCCATTTATGGGAACAGCTCAAGACATGGTCAAATTCCCTTTTAGCATTTTTAACACTTGGTTCCAAATCTTTACAGTATGCTTGACCCATGGATTAGTTATTAAAAAATTTTTTCCCGTGATTGTGGGTTGAGAAATGGGAGACTCCGAAGGGAGATACCTGGTAATGAATACTCTTCCATAGATACCAACTGCATTTCTGAATTATGAATAATCCAGGCAGCCATTGATTTTAATTGAGCTGCCCAGTAGTACATTCTGAAGTTAGGCAATTTGAGGCCCCCTTTTTCTTTTCCATTAACATTTTGAGTCTGACCCTTGGTCCTTTATTCTGCAAAATAAATTTAGATGTAATGCTTTGTAATAATTTGAATGCAGACTGTGGGATCAAAATGGGTTGGTTCTGAAATAGGAATAATAGGTGTGGAAGCGCCTTGAGGTGACTGTAAGCGCCTTGAAGCGACTGTTGTTGTGATTTGGCGCTGTATAAATAAAATTGAATTGAATTGAATTATTTTTATTCTCAATAATATTAAAATTTCTATAAACAAGGTCTTAAGAAATCTGTGAAAGAGTGGTGATTTATAATTAATAAGAATATTCATCCTTATACATTCAATCCTCCCCATAAGAGTGAGTGAGTTTGTTTACTTCTGAAAAACATTCAGAAGTAAACAAAGAACATTAAGAACAGTAGCTTCCACGTACCCGACTGAATTCAGAACAACCTGAGTAATCCAGACCCCGGTGTATCCAGGGCGGAGGGTGGTGACGAGTCCTCCGAGGGGGGAAAACACAATGTGTTACGTCGTCACTGTTGCCCGCTCGCAGATCGGTTCATTGCGGCTATATAAGTGGGGAATTGGTATCTACTTGTGTGTGCACATTCCATCCACTGAACAAGCAAAATTTGGTTACCTTTTCCTAACATTTATGTCCAAGAAAAACTAAAATGAACTCGGCAAGAGTAATATCTCAGTGCTCCATAAAGACATTTTTCATTTTCTGCAATGGAGAGGGTCATACCTGCCCTAGTTCCCTCAGCTGACCATCGGCACCGGGATAGCTCCGCTTCCATGCACTCCGTCTGGTCGACTCGCACTTGTATCCCCAGCTCTTGAAGCGTCAGCAGGGCATCCATCAAACTTGAGAACGTCTTCTCACCACCATCCTTGAACAGTCTCTGTTTTGCTGGAAACACACACTTGGCTCTTATGTTTTTCAGATTTAATTGCTTTACTGCATCTCGTACCAGTGCTCTCCTCTTTTGCAGTTCCGGGGAAAAATCATGGTCAAAATATATCTGTGTGCCCATATATAAGACTCGCTTCTGATCCCAGGCTTGTTGTAGGATGGTCTCTTTCACAGAGAAGTCCCAGAATCTGACCACCAGCGAGCGCGGTGCTGACAGGGTTCTTGGGCTTAGCGGCGAGGGCTCTGTGTGCTCGCTCTATTCCAATCTTAGTCTATATTGCATGTCCTCGCATCGTGCAGTGAGATCCATTTCTCTATGCAAGAAGTACCGGAGGGCTCGTTTATGGCACCTGGTGGAGTCTTCGCTGTCACCAATACGCTCCTCCATCTCCGTTGTTCTGTTTTCCAGCTTTGTCATATCTTCTCTCAGATTCTTGACAGATGCCTCCAGTCTTGTCAGAGCTTGCTGTGTTTCCATATGCCCATCTTTCTTATCTTTTCTTATCTTCTCTAGTTCTGCTAGTATCCTCGTATCTGCATCCCAAGTGCTAGCAGTAGCATTAGCATCTGCATTCAAGGACAGAGTTAATTGCGTCAAATGCTCGCCTTTATCTTTATTTTGATCCTGTTTGCTGGATCCCTTGCCTCTCAGGGACGATGCCATGTTGGTTAGAATGGAAATTGCATTTTTAAAAACTGCAGTTTTAAAAACTGTAGTTAGGAGTATTGTATTAATCTGGACGGAGCTCGTTCCTTATGCTGCTTGACTAGATCATGGCGTCAACGGAAGTCCCATGGTGTACTCCTTTAATCAATCAGATGCTGCTTTCTTTGTCTGATACTCTGTCTGAAACTAACTGCTTTAGCTCCTTCCCCTTCACAAAATGTTTTCCTGATAACTGCCCCCCCCCCCTTCTGTGACATCATACAGGTGCAAGATTAAAAAAACAATTTACTGATGAAGTTCAGATGAGCCTGAGCTTGCACACCTTTAGCTGGTACTGACAACTTCCTGTTTACACAAGTGTCCACCGCAGGAACAGGAAGTGAGCAGCAGCAGCGCATACAGCTAGCTGTATGTTCTTCTTGCTCAATGACAGAAACATAAATAAAACGCAAACAAACAAATAGGTCCTCAACCACCCTGACTCTGAACTGGATGAAGTCAGACGATTAACGAGGTTTTCACTTTTTTCCCTCAGATGACGAGGTCGAGTACGACGACGACTTCAACAGGTACGTACCAGTGTGTGAGTTTCTCTCTCTCACACACACACACACACACACACACACACACACACACACACACACACACACACACACACTTGTTTTTTATTCACGTCCTTTTTATTCACGAGGATTCAGAGGGTCTGATGTTCCTGTGATATCTGTGAGTCGAGCACTCACACTTCGAAGGTGCTGCTGGATCTGCTCCACGCATCATCATCATCATCATCATCATCATCATCATTATTATTAGTAGTATTATTATTATTATTGTTATTATTATTATTATTATTATTACATCAGAGCGTTTTTTCTACGGCATCGTGTTTGTACTTACTTTAGTACTTTATTTGATCTTTCACTGAGAAATCCAGCCTGCTCCAGATGTCTGATGAAAGTCCAACCCCGAACACAGCTAACGGCAGTCATAGCACCATCTAGTGGCAAAATGAAGTTATGTTTCATAAAAGCGTGTTAGACCAGAGTTTAGACATTGACAGGAAAAGTAGTTTGTGTTTTTTCTTGCATGGTAACCACTGATGTGCATGATGGATTAAATCAGTGTTTGATGTCACAGCTGTGATTTTTGCAACGTTTTTGCTGCTCCCAGATTTCAGGGATTTTTAAATGTTTCTGCACAAAGTAAGCTCGCATCCAAACAGGTTTTAACTGACTTTTATTCAAGTTTTGAACTTCTGTGGTTTGAAGTGGGGCATCCTCGACCGACACTTGTCACAGCAGTCTACAGACCTCCAAAATACCATAAAGATTTTATCAAAGGCTTTTCAAATTTTTTAGTAGGAAATGTCCCAAATATTAATTGTTGGTGATTTTAATATTCATGTGTGCTGTTCTTCAAATCCACTGGCCAGAGACTTTTTTACCCAGTTTGTGTCGGGACCAACCCATAAACAGGGTCACTCTCTGGATCTTGTGCTGTCTCTAGGTCTACCAGTCTCAAACATGGAAATATGTGACGTGTTTTTTTTTCTGACCACTGTCCCGTTGTGTTTGACATACTTTTATCCTATTGCCATACTACATTTTTTATTCCAACACCCTGTATTTAAACCATCTGCAACAGGACAATTTTCTATTGCTTTTAAAAAAGTGTCAAGAGCAGATTGTATCAGCTTTTAATTATAAATGCAAAATTGTTCTTGATTAGATTGCCCCGTTTAAAACTTTTTTCATTCAGCCAAATGAGAGTGCAGGTAGGCTGAACGTAAGTGGAAAAAAGATGGGTTGCAGGTGTCTTTCCTGATGCTGAGAGACAGCCTGTCTAATGTCCTGTCTAATACCAGGACATTGTAAAAGCAGAAAAATCAAAGTTTTTTGCCAGTATTATTGAGAATACCTTCAACAACCCCAGGCTTATTTTCTCAACCATTGACTCTGCCCTGAATATTTCTCCTGCTTCCCACATAAATAGTTCCACACAAACTTGTGAAAGATTTTTGCATTTTTTTTTTATAAATAAGATAAAACATCTTCGATTTATGACCGCCCTGCCTTCACATGACATTTTTGCAATATTCATCTGATTTTGATCAGTTTGAGCCTGTGTGTTTTGATCAGGTGGAAGAACTTTGTAATGGCATAAAGACATCTTGTCCAAATGATGTTGTTCCAACACATTTCTTAAAAAAAGGTTGTCAGTTCTGACATTTTTAATAGCCTTAATAGTCTTAAATCAGGTGTTGTGCCAGCTTGTGCTTAAAAAAACCTAATCTTGATTCCTCTGTTCTTGCAAACTTCGGGCCTATTTCAAAGCTCCCATTTCTGTGAAAAATTTTAGAAAAGGTTGTATTTGTTCAGCTGCAATCTTTTCTATATGGTCACAATGTTCTCAAGAGGTTTCAGTCTGGTTTTAAAGCTTTTCATAGCACTGAAACAGCACTTGTAAAAGATCGTTAAGAACTTTTAATAGCCACTGTCTCAGCTGTGCTTTTGCTTTTGGATTTGACCGCTGCATTTGATACTGTTGACCACAACATCTTAATCTCTCGGTTGGAGCACTGCGGCATCAAAGGTACTCCATTAGAGTGGTTCAGATCTCATACCTCTGTGATAGGACTTTCTCAGTGAAGGTTGGAGATTTTATTTCTTCCACAGCCCCCTTTACTTGTGGTGTTCCCCAGGTTTGTGTACTGGGGCCAATTCTATTCTCTATCTATATGTTGCCTCTGGGTCTTATTTTCAGGAAATGTAATTGTAACTACAGGGGTCCAACAAAGAATGGCCACGCATCATACTGATGTCTTCGGAAATTTATTTCTCTCTCTCTCTCACTCTTATTGTCTTCAGACACCGTGAAAACTGAAGAAACACAAAGTTTACAACATAAATGTTTTGAGCTTTTCAGTCTCTCATATCAGTGTCCATAAACAGTCTTGTGCAAGCAGAACAGAAAAATGCACAATAATGGATATCACAAAAAATGTCCTCTCATTACCAGTGTAGAACACGTATGCAACATTATACAAACAATATACATGAAACCATACCGTGTGCGCCTCTTGGACCACATGCAGAATAACATTAACGCTGAGGCTGTAGATACATCTGTAGCCATGTATCCATGCTAGCTCCACAATGCCATGGTTGTGCTCTCAACCAAACTCTGGTCATGTGACAATTACAAACTTTACCTCATACAAACTTTACAGCACTTTACATATTTAACAAACCCATATTTTGTAATCACATATTTTAGACATGTTTTTTAATTAATGTTACACTTTTATCATCTTATCTTGTAAATAAAAGAACTAAATTAAGCATGAATCTATCACAGAAACATGAAATAACCAACTTTATTTTAACTGTCTCAGGGACAGTTACACTCCCACTCCCACTATGATTTATGAAATCTGTAAATAATTTGAATAAATCTAGGAATTTACAGAACCAAACAGTACTTAATTGTGACAAACTTGCAAGTCAATCCTAATACTTTAACCATCCCATACACACTTACAGAAGTTCCACTGGAACATTCTAGTTACTTTCTATTAGGACCACTAATTTATGTATAGGGCGTTCAAGAGTGGATGGTTTATTGAGCCTTTCACCCTCTTTCGATAGTTTTCTATTTCCTAGTTGTATTCTGGCTTTCCGAACCAGACCATCTTCATCTTTGCAAACATCCAGTACTCTCCCAAGCTTCCATTCACTGCGAGGGATTCCTTCGTCTTTCACAATGACAATGTTGCCTATTCTAACATTTCGTCTTGGAGAGTGCCAGTGTTGTCTTAGTGTGATGTTTGAGAGGTACTCATTCCTCCATCTACTCCAGAATTGCTCTGCCAAATATTGAACTCTGCGCCACCTTTTCCTGGCATACAGATCTTCTGGCACAAATTTTCCAGGTGGAGGCAGTGGTACAGAGGTTTTCATGGTGAGTAAATGGTTTGGGGTGAGTGGCTCTAAGGCTTCGGTCGGTGGTGAGAGGACGGCTATTAACAATTGCCATGGCTTCATAGAAGAATGTTCTCAAAGAAGCATCATCTAATCTTCCAGCACTCTGTGAAAGGACCTTGGTTAAGACACCCCTGACTGTCCTTATCTGCCGTTCCCAAACACCTCCCATGTGACTGGCGTCAGGCACATTCATGACAAAGTCACACTGTTTCCTGGCCAGGTAAGCAGACAGTCTGTCCTTATCTACTTCCTTTAAGGCCTCTGTCAGTTCATTTTTTGCCCCCACAAAGTTTGTTCCTTGATCAGATCTGATTTGTCTGATGGCTCCACGAATAGCTATAAAACACCGCAAAGCATTTATGAAGGCATCTGTCGTGAGATCTTCCAACATTTCTATGTGGACTGATCTAGAGGACAAACAAGAGAATATAAGACCGTACCTCTTATAGTCCTTGCGGTTTTGCTTTGTATGGAAAGGTCCAAAGCAATCCATCCCGCAATAGGAAAATGGTGGTGAGGGGTCAACACGAGTGGCCGGTAAATCAGCCATCCTTTGTGTTTCTGTTGGCCTGCGAGCTCTCCTGCATGTAACACATTGCTTAATGTGATTAGCCACAACTTTGCTCCCACCAACAACCCAGAAACCATTTGCTCTCAGCTCATTAAGTGTCTGTCCTCTGCCTTGATGTTGGGTTTTCTCATGGCACTGATCTAAAATCAGGTGTGTAATTATGCCATGTTTGGGTAGGATTATTGGATGCCTCATGTCAAGCGGTAAGGAAGCCTTCCTTAACCGCCCTCCTACCCTGAGAACACCGTCTTGCAATATTGGGTCAAGTTGGAACAAAGGATGGCTCTGTGGTAATTTACCATGGTTCAGTGCTTGGATTTCCTCCTTGAAAGCATCTTCTTGTGCTAATTTTATAAGCACATGACTTGCTTTTCTCCTGTCTTCCACATTTATACCCTTTGTTGCATTGGCTCTTTTGGCTAGTTGCTGAATCCTAGCAACTAGATTTACTGCTGTATGCCATTTTGAGAACCTTTTGAGTCTCTCCAAGAAGTTCCTGTCCTCTACTACCTTTGTTTGTAGTATTTGTGTCGTTTTGACCTCTGGATCACCTACCAGAAGGTCTGGAGTTGAGTCTGGTGTGACAAGCTCTCTTTCCCACAGGAAATGAGGTCCAATGAGCCAATTTGAACTGATGAGTTCCGCTACTGTGAGGCCTCTGGAAGCGTGATCCGCTGGATTTTGATTGGTGTCAACATAGTGCCACTGTGCAGGATCAATTGCTTCTCTGATTCTTTGCACTCTATTAGCAACAAAAACGTGAAATCTGCGAGCTTCGTTGTTAATGTAGCCCAAAACCACCTGTGAATCAGTCCAGAAATACTCTTGGTCAATTTTGAGCTCCAGTTCCTCTTTTAGCATTCTGCTGACTGCTGAGGACACCACTGCTGCTGTTAATTCCAGCCTTGGTATGGTTACAACTTTTGTGGGTGCAACTCTTGCTTTGCCCATGACTAGGGAGCAATGCACTTGGTCTTCACTCATCACCCGAACATATGAGCACTGACCATACCCACGATTGCTCGCATCTGAAAAGTGGTGGAGTTCTATTCTCTGGACTTTCCCAAGGCTTTCAGGTACAAAGCATCTTGGGATTTGGAGTCTCTGCAGGTTCTTCAGATCAGTGACCCAACTCTCCCATTGTGGCTTCAATTCACCAGGCAGTGGCTCATCCCATCCAATGCTCTTTAGACACATTTCCTGTAGAATTTTCTTTCCTATTAGAAGTAGAGCTGGGCGATATGAGATTTTTTCATATCACGATATGTTTTTTTCATTTCAGGCGATAACGATATCTATCACGATATAAGCCAAATAACTATATTTGTAAGATTTAAATGTGCCGTTGCTCACAAGTAAAATGTGAAATAATCAGCAGCTTGTTTTTATTTAAATATTTATTTCCCATAATAAGTTCAACAGGGTAGATGTACTTAAGGAACATGAGACTTTTTCAGATAAATAAAGGCAAATATTGCAAACTACACAAAAGGCAGCCGCTAAAGCGTTTAAGTTTCAAAATAGAACAAACGAAACAGACTAAATTGTCAATTCCACTTAGAAACAAAATATTAATTCTAAAAATAAATCTTAGTTTGTTTTACAGAAGAACAGACAAAACTAACTTTTGTCAGTATCAAATAAACTGAGAACTAAAAGGAAATTCTCAATCTCTCCTTGTTGTATAGCTGAGCTTTTCAAACAGTTTTAACAGTTACTTTAGTCTGACAAAAGCCGAATGACGAATTAGCGCTTCCAGTCAGAGACTGAGGCTACGTCCACACGTACACGGGTATTTTTGAAAACGGAGATTTTCCGTTTTCGTTTTAAAAAATAATCCCGTCCACACATAAAGGCAGAAATGAAGGAAAACGCTGCTATGAACATGCCAAAGCAGCAGGTGGCGCTAGATTCCTAACCGTGCAGAAATGTTGGCCAATCAGAAGTCTAGAAGCCTCGGTGGGAAAAAGTAAACAAAGCTGCGGGATAGAAGCAGAACCGAGTCGTCTGTGTGGAGGGACAGTAACTGTGTGTATATGTAAGCATTTAAACACTGCAGAGTAGAATTAACAGTATTGTAGAAATTCATTTCACCGAAACAATAACGTGGCGCACAGTGTGACGCATGCACCAGTTTATTGTATTTCCAGACTTGCTTTCGGCACATTTACAGTGCACGCTACTCTGTTTTTTGTCAGACTTGAAATAGCCGAAATACCTTCACACTACGGAACTTCTTTGGCTCTTCTGTTCGACAATCTCTCCGGCATTGGAACCATCATCTGTTTTCTCTTCGGTCACGCTCGGTTGATTTTTCTAGTCGGCACACTCATTTCCTCCATTACGCGCTGGCTCCATTACGCGCTGGCTGCTTCCCAAACAAACACACGTGCGGCTTGGCACTTGTGCTGTACGTAACAAGTCACGCGACGTGACGCTGCGGCTGTGATTGGTTCGGCTCTGCGCTACCTAATTTGGATTGGCTGACCTTTTTTTTTTTTTTAAGAGGACAAGAGCGGCGAGGTCTATCGCGATAGCTTAATTTCTCTATCGAGTAAAAGTTATATCGCGATACATATCGTTATCGTTCTATCGCCCAGCTCTAATTAGAAGGAAAGGAGCCAAGAAGCCTAATGGGTCAAACACAGAGGCTATAATGGACAGAATTCCCCGTCGTGTTACTGGTTTCTCCTCCAGGGCAACTTTAAAGGTGAAGGTGTCACTGCTTACACTCCACCTTACTCCCAACACAGTCTGAACTGGGAGTTCATGATGGCTGATGTCCACATCCTGGGCTCCACTAGCTCGTTCACTATGTGGAATTGACTCCAGGACTTCTCTATTGTTGGATATGAACTTGTGGAGCCTTAGTCTTGCCTTTGCACACACCTTCCGCACATCTCTCACTAGTTCAATGGCTGCATTCACAGTTTTTACACTGATTAGCCCATCATCAACATAGAAACTACTTCTGATGAAGTTGGCTGCTGTGGGATGTTCCCTTTCATTTTGGCTCGCAAGATACTTCATTGCATAATTTGCGCAGCCTGGTGAGGATGCGGCCCCGAAAAGATGGACTTTCATGCGATATTATTTTGGCTCTGTGTTTGTTTCACCGTTTTCCCACCACAGGAATCGCAAGTAATTTCTGTCCTCTCTGTTTACATGAAATCTGTGAAACATCTTTTCTACATCACAGATGATTGCAATTGGGTGTTGGCGAAATCGGCAGAGTACTCCAGTCAAACTGTTGATGAGATCAGGTCCAGTCAAGAGGTGATCATTCAGAGCTGTGCCACTGTACTTTGCAGAGCAGTCAAACACAACCCTGATTTTTTCCGGTTTTCTCGGGTGATAGACGCCTTGATGTGGAATATACCACATATTTCCTTCTCTGGGATCATCTTCAGCTCTTTCAGCATCACCTTCCTTGAAGACATTGTCCATGAACCTTACATAATCGTCCTTAAATTTGGGATTTTTCTCAAACTTCCCTTTCAGGTGCTTAAGTCGCACCAGAGCCAGACGCTTATTTTCTGGCAGCTGAGGGCGTGCCTTAAAGGGAAGTGGCATCTCTAGGTGCCCATCAGCATTCTGGTGTATTTTCTCATTTAGCAGTTGCATGAACTGTATGTCATCTTGTGATATGCTCTTTTCTCCACGAGCTGTGTCTTTGAAGTCTGACTCAAGCACTCTGATGATGGTGGCTGGTGTCAAGGGTGGAAGTTCCTTAACAGATAAGCGATGGCACAGGCCTGTCACTTCTGCTGATGTTGCCATTTTTTGTGAACTGCCAACAATGCTCCAGCCCAGGTCTGTCTTGATTGCATATGGCTCTTCGTCACCTCCCGCGATTACTTGCCGTGGTGCCAGTGCTCTAGGACAGTCGTAGCCTATTAACAGCCCGACCTTGCAATCCATTAACTCAGGCATCTCCTGTGCTATTCTGATTAGATGTTCCCATCTTTTGGCAGTTTCAGAGGTGGGAATGTGTGAACGTTCAAGTGGGATGAAGTCTCTGGTATAGGCAAGTGGCAAGTTGATAAAGCTTTTGGAGGAAAACCCTCTAACTCTGAGCCCACTAACTCTTTTGCTCTGAACAATGGAATCTCTTCCTATCATAGTGGTTAGCTTTAACTTCACTGGCTCTAAACTCATCCCCATCTCCTCACATACCCCTTGATCTACAAAAGTGTTGCTACTCTGTGTATCTAATAGAGCATACACTAAGGTCTCTCTCTCTGGAGTGGTGGTTGAAGAAACCCACACAGGCACGATCATGGATGTGCTCCCACCATCTCCTCTGTCCATGCAACAAGAAAGTGCAGATATGTTTTCTTCTGCCTGCATTCTATGTGATGATGTGTTCACTGGAGTCTTTGGACGGTCTTCGTGAAGAGCTGTTGGATGATGTTTTTTTACAAACTCCGCAAGTCGCCTTGCGCTTACAGTCTTTTGAATTGTGTCCTCTTCTGAGACAACCAAAGCACAGGTTATTGTCAAGTATGAACTTTCTTTTGTTCTCCACGGACATTTTAGCAAAGATCTGGCATTTGTGAATAGAATGGCTTTCTCTACAGCAAATACATGTGCTGTATCCTGTGGTTGTTCTCTCTGATGCTTTCACATTTGTGATGTATGCATTAGCTTTTGGACGCTTTATGTCTCTAGCTGACCTTTCTTCAGTGTGTTTCAAGGCATGAAATGATGTTACAGGATTGCATGCAACTTCCGCTTCTTGTGCAACAAAATCAGCAAATTGTTTGAAGCTTGGATATTCTTCTTTTTGCTGTAACTGCACTGTGACGCGACGATTCCAACGAGAAGTCACCCAGTCAGGAAGTTTTTGGAGCAATTTTTGATTCTCTTCACAGTCATTTAACACCTGCAGTTCTTTGATGTATGGCATAGCATTGCTGCAGGCTGTCAGAAAATCACTAAATTGTCTCAGTTTAAGTGACTCTCTTGAACCAATCTTTGGCCAGTTGTTCAGTTTTTCCCTAAATGCACGCTGAATTATAAAGGGGTGGCCATACCGAGCATTCATGTCCATGAAGCCAGATAACACACACCAATTAGTTAAACTGCAGGAATGTCTTAAAGACATAAAGACCTGGATGGCCGCTAACTTTCTGCTTCTTAATTCAGATAAAACTGAGGTTATTGTACTCGGCCCTGAAAATCTTAGAAATATGGTATCTAATCAGATTCTTACTCTGGATGGCATTACCTTGGCCTCCAGTAACGCGGTGAGGAACCTTGGAGTCATTTTTGACCAGGACATGTCCTTCAACGCACATATTAAACAAATATGTAAGACTGCTTTCTTCCATTTGCGCAACATCTCTAAAATTAGAAATATCCTGTCTCAGAGTGACGCTGAAAAACTAGTTCATGCATTTATTACTTCCAGGCTGGACTACTGTAATTCATTATTATCAGGATGTCCAAAAAACTCACTGAAAAGCCTTCAGCTAATCCAAAATGCTGCAGCAAGAGTCCTGACAGGGACTAGAAAGAGAGAGCATATTTCTCCTGTTTTGGCTTCCCTTCATTGGCTTCCTGTTAAATCCAGAATTGAATTCAAAATCCTGCTCCTCACATACAAGGTCTTAAATAATCAGGCCCCATCTTATCTTAATGACCTTGTAGTACCATATCACCCTATTAGAGCGCTCCGCTCTCGCTCTGCAGGCCTACTTGTTGTTCCTAGAGTATTTAAAAGTAGAATGGGAGGGAGAGCCTTCAGTTTTCAGGCCCCTCTTCTGTGGAACCAGCTTCCAGTTTGGATTCGGGAAACAGACACTATCTCTACTTTTAAGATTAGGCTTAAAACTTTCCTTTTTTCTAAAGCATATAGTTAGGGCTGGACCAGGTGACCCTGAATCCTCCCTTAGTTATGCTGCAATAGATGTAGGCTGCCGGGGGATTCCCATGATGCATTGAGTTTTTCCTTTCCAGTCACCTTTCTCACTCACTATGTATTAACAGACCTCTCTGCATTGAATCATATCTGTTATTAACCTCTGTCTCTCTTCCACAGCATGTCTTTATCCTGTCTTCCTTCTCTCACCCCAACCGGTCGCAGCAGATGGCCGCCCCTCCCTGAGCCTGGTTCTGCCGGAGGTTTCTTCCTGTTAAAAGGGAGTTTTTCCTTCCCACTGTCGCCAAAGTGCTTGCTCATAGGGGGTCATATGATTGTTGGGTTTTTCTCTGTATCTATGAAGCGCCTTGAGGCGACTTTTGTTGTGATTTGGCGCTATATAAATAAAATTGAATTGAATTGAATTGAATTCAAAGCTTCCCAAGCTTGGTCATATGCTTCGTCATCCTTTCTGTAAAAGCTTCCCTCCAATACAGACCGTGCTTCTCCACTGATGTATTTGCGTAGGTAGAACAACCTGTCAGCTGGATTTGTGCATCGCCGCTCTATCAAAGCTTTGAAACTAGTGCTCCACTCTAAGAACTTAAGTGGGTCCCCTGAGAAGACTGGGGGCTCAGGTGCAGGAAGTCTGGTGAGGACCATTGTGTCATGCAAGGCTTGCATTAACAATGACTCATTGTTATTATTGTTTGGTTGTTCATTGTTATTATTCTTGTAGGTTTGCTCTGGTATGATTTCTTCAGGAGCTAATGGAGGACAACTGACTACCGCACTGTGTGCGCTTTTGTCTTCTCCACAGGCTTCACTTGAATCTGCTTGAGAATAAGCCTTTAGCTTTGCAGTTATTACCTGAAGATCTCGCTGATTTTCTAGTCTTTTAAGCTCTTGCCTTTGTGTAGC
This sequence comes from Aulonocara sp. 'chitande type north' Nkhata Bay, assembly GCF_057382095.1. Lineage (NCBI taxonomy): Eukaryota > Metazoa > Chordata > Actinopteri > Cichliformes > Cichlidae > Aulonocara > Aulonocara sp. 'chitande type north' Nkhata Bay. Next base: position 27,212,736 of record NC_141358.1, read on the forward strand.
AATAGCCTCCTCCATCTCTATCTCGGCCTGCTTCGCGGCAAGCTGTGCAGCACACTCTGCCTTTTTTACATTGATGCTTTGCTGCTCCGATAAACAGCTTGAGCGGCAGCTACGTACAGAAGGTCGGGAGATTGTAGTCCCAAATATTGACTGAGCATATTCTCTGTCTAGCACCATGTGAAGTCTTGCATTTTCTGCCTTAGCATCAAACTCTTCTTGCCCCACTTCACTCATACGTACTTTAAGTATTCTCATCAAGTCCGCTGTTACTGCTGTGCAGGAATCAATTTTTCTTCTAGTCTCAGTAGAAGGGGCTGACTGCGATCTCATATCTTCGTATGTATTTTTCACTTGTGACTCTAGCCCTTCGACAGTATCCATCATGTCAGCTAATTCCTGGTCAGAGCACTCATCTTTAAGTTTGGAACGTGTAGCTTTAACTTGTTCTTTCCAGCTTTCATATAGTTTGATAAATTTACTCTCCTTCTGAGAAAACTCTTGTTGCTTAAGTTCTAGCATTTTGGGCGTTAATTTTCGCTCCCTTGAGGATTTCCTGGGCTCTAGTCTTGAAGTATTAGAGGCAGGCTTCTTCAACATTATCTGCTTGATTTCTATTTTAGCATGAATATCACCTATGAGTAACTCCAATTTCTCTCTTTCGACATCATCAGTGTGTAATTTCAATTGTTCATTCAATCTACTTAGCTCTTCCTTAAGGGAATCAATTTGTTCTCTGCATTCTTCAATATGTGATTTTTCTGTGTTTACTGACATTGTACATGTTTCAGCAAACCTGCTGCATAAACAAGTTGTTGCTATATGTACATGCGATCCTGGCAAATATACAATTCTCAGTACAATCTGATTCTTGCAACAATTTGCTTAACTACACCCCTTGTTATTCTTCTTTTAAGTTGAACTCTTAAACATTTTTAGAACACTTTAAACAACACCACTTGTAAAATAAAAGGGAACACTTTGGCTATAATGACAGGTTGGTTACCTTTAACTCAGTACCTTTCTTAAACAAAATAAATTATTATTTTAATAGACCTCTCCAAACTCCAAACCTCTCCATGAAGTTGTGGATATATCACAGCCCAACCTGGCGCTGACTGAAGAGCCGTTATCTTTTCCTTGAAGACCGCCAGGGATTTTACAGTTCTTGCTGTGTGCAGCGGCAGAGATTTGCAGAGCTGTAGTTTATGATGGTCAATGTCGCCCTCTATTGGTGAAGTCGTGGTCGTTGCCGTCCAAAGCGCCAATAATGGTGTTTCCTCTTTTTAAGTTTGCAAGCCTCTTTTCCGCTGTGTTCTCGAACCACACACACTGCGCTGTCAAGAACGTTTCTTCTTTTCTTATTCTGGAACATGCATTGCTTCTAACGTCGAACTTCCAGCCACGTTGGCGGTACGTTTTCACTGTAACTACAGGGGTCCAACAAAGAATGGCCACGCATCATACTGATGTCTTCGGAAATTTATTTCTCTCTCTCTCTCACTCTTATTGTCTTCAGACACCGTGAAAACTGAAGAAACACAAAGTTTACAACATAAATGTTTTGAGCTTTTCAGTCTCTCATATCAGTGTCCATAAACAGTCTTGTGCAAGCAGAACAGAAAAATGCACAATAATGGATATCACAAAAAATGTCCTCTCATTACCAGTGTAGAACACGTATGCAACATTATACAAACAATATACATGAAACCATACCGTGTGCGCCTCTTGGACCACATGCAGAATAACATTAACGCTGAGGCTGTAGATGCATCTGTAGCCATGTATCCATGCTAGCTCCACAATGCCATGGTTGTGCTCTCAACCAAACTCTGGTCATGTGACAATTACAAACTTTACCTCATACAAACTTTACAGCACTTTACATATTTAACAAACCCATATTTTGTAATCACATATTTTAGACATGTTTTTTAATTAATGTTACACTTTTATCATCTTATCTTGTAAATAAAAGAACTAAATTAAGCATGAATCTATCACAGAAACATGAAATAACCAACTTTATTTTAACTGTCTCAGGGACAGTTACAGTAACATTAGTCTTCACTCCTATGCTGACGACACTCAGATCTATCTTTAGCTAAAGAGAAACAGTTCTGCCTCGCTAGAACCTTTATTTCAGTGTCTCGTCGAAGTTGAGGCCTGGATGGCCTCTAATTTCCTTAATTTCAACGAAAATAAAACTGAAGTGATCGTTTTTGGACCAAGTTGCAATTCTAGAACCTCACATTTTAATTTTCGCAGTTTAAAACCTTTTATCAAATCGCATGCTAAAAATTTGGGGGTTATATTTGACAATAAGTTCACCTTTGAGAAATAGATTAGCTTAGTTGTACAGCGGTCTTTCTTTAAACTGAGGCTTTTATCCAAGGTGAGATCTTTTTTTTGTCCTTTAAAAACCTAGAACGGGCAATTCATGTTTTCATCCTATCCCAACTGGACTACTGTAATTCTTTATATTCTGGCATTAGTCAGACTTGTCTTTCAAGGCTCCAGCTGGTCCAGAATGCCGCTGCTTGTCTTTTGACACGAACGAAGAGAAATGAACATATCTCCCCGGTGGTTGCCTCGCTTCACTGGCTCCATGTACGTTTTAGAATCAATAAACAAAAACCTTGGTAACTTATGAAGCACTGAATGGACAGGCCCCAGGGTATCTGTCAGACCTACTGCAGCCTTATACGCCCCCTAGAACTCTTAGATCGGATAATATTTTGCTCTTGGGCACACCAAGGTCGAGGTTGGTTTTTGGAGGTGATTGTACATTTGCAGTCGTGGCATCTAAATTGAGGATTGATTTGCCTCTCCACATTAGACTGGTTCCTACCCTCAACCTTTTTAAATCCTATCTTAAAACACATTTCTACTCACTGGCTTTTAATTCTGCATGAGAGTTATTTACTTATTTATTTGTTATTAGCTGTTTGGTATTGATGTTAATTGATATTGCTATTTTATTGTGTAATTTGTATGTTTGTACAGCACTTTGGTCAACACCACTGTTGTAATTAAAAGTGCTATATAAATAAATAAATAAATAAATAGAAATAGAAAGTAGTTGAAACCTTCCACACCTTTACAGCAGCTGTTCAGATTCAGCTCGAAGGAACAGAGGACAGATGTGTTGCTGACCGCAGTGCCACAGAGCCACTGTCATGTTTTGCATTAAAGTGATATCTGTCCTGCGGTCAGGCTGAGCAGGTGGAGGATTGTCTCACTTTTTTTTCTTCTATTTGTTTAGTCACCGCTCTGAGTTCTCCAAGAGCGAGCTGAGCATCGGCGAGGAGATCGAGGAGGTTTCCATTGAGGGCCCCGACCACAGCGACAAGGTGAGACCATGCCCCTGCAGCTCCACCTGTAGCTCCACTTGCAGCCTCAGGCTCATTTCTGTCTCTGTCCACAGGTGGATGAATCCACTCAGGACGTCAGCATCTCCCAGCTCAGTCAGAGTCATGGAGCCGACTACATGGAGGACGTGAGCTGAGCCTCCCATCATGCACCTCTTCTTTATATCCTGATATTTAAGCTTGTACAGTCTCAGTGAAGAATAAAGCTCTGTGTTCATAAATCAATACATCCTCCCTGGGTTTTAGAGTGTGTGTGTGTGTGTGTGTGTGTGTGTGTGTGTGTGTGTGTGTGTGTGTGTGTGTGTGTGTGTGTGTGTGTGTGTGTGTGTGTGTGTGTGTGTGCGTGCGTGCGTGCGTGCTATCATGACCGTTGCTCAGGGGGTTGGGAAGCGCATCTGTAACCGGAAGGTCGCTGGTTCGATCCCCGGGCTCTCCGTCCTGGTCATTGTGTCCTTGGGCAAGACACTTTACCCTGCTGCCTACTGGTGTTGGCCAGAGGGGCCGATGGCGCGATATGGCAGCCTCGCTTCTGTCAATCTGCCCCAGGGCAGCTGTGGCTACAACTCTCACAATGTGAGAGTGAATGAATAGTGGCATTGGGTGCCTTGAAAAGCGCTATATAAATCCAATCCATTGTTATTATTATTCAATGAGTGTTTAACATCGCTGTGGACAAATTTTGGCCCACTAGTCTTTACCCAGTAAGCTTTAGGGCAGGAAATGATGATGGCCATCAGAACCATGAATTCCGCTCTGTACCAGAAAATGGTCGAAGGCAGAATTCATGGTTTGTCCTGAAGCTGCAGTGTTAGCAGACCATCACACTACCACCACCATGTTTGACTGTTGCTGTGATGTCTTTATGAAATGCTGTTAGTTTGACGCAGGACTCAAATGCTTCACAAAGTTCAGCTTTTGTCTCGTCAGTCCACAGAATATTTCGATTCCGTTTTATTTATACAGCACCAAATCACAGCAACAGTCGCCTCACAGCACTTGATATTGTAAGGTAGACCCTACAGTAACATATACAGAGAAAAACCCAACAATCATATGACCCCCTGTACACTTTGGCAACACTGGGAAAGAAAAACTTTCTTTTAACAGGAAGAAACCTCGGGCAGAACCAGGCTCAGGTAGGGGCGGCCATCTGCCACGAACGATTGGGGTGAGAACAGGATAAAAGACATGCTGTGGAAGAGAGCCAGAGATTAATAAGTATGATTCAGTGCAGAGAGGTCTATTAACACATAGTGAGAGAAGAAGAAACACCCAGTGCATCATGGGAATCCCACACCTATTGCAACATAACTTATGGTCACCTGATCCAGCTCTAACTATATACTTTAGCAAAAAGGAAAGTAGGAAGCCTGATCTTAAAAGTAGAGATAGTGTCTGTATCCTAAACCCAAACTGGAAGCTGGTTCCACAGAAGAGAGGCCTGAAAAGGCTCTGCCTCCCATTCTACTTTTAAATACTCTAGGAACAACAAGTATCCTAAAAGTAATAAATGCATGAACTAGTTTTTCAGCGTCACTCTGAGACAGGATATTTCTAATTTTAGAGGTATTACACAAATGGAAGAACGCAGTCTTACATATTTGTTTAATATGTTCATTGAAGGACATGTCCTGGTCAAAAATGACTCCAAGGTTCCTCACAGTGTTACTGGAGGCCAAGGTAATGCCATCAAGAGTAAGAATCTGGTTAGATACCATATTTCCAAGATATTCAGGGCCGAGTACAATAACCTCAGTTTTATCTGAATTAAGAAGCAGAAAGTTAGCGGCCATCAGGGTCTTTATGTCTTTAAGACATACTCATCACTGCAGTTTAACTTATTGGTGTGTGTTATCTGGCTTCATGGATAGATAAAGTTGGGTGTCATATTCATAGCGAAAATGTATGCTATGCATTCTGTTGATACTGCCTCTAAATGAAAGACTCTAAATGAATATCAATGGTACTGAAAGTAGTTGTAGGTAATGTTACATCTGAGATGATTATGAGTCTTTTTTTTTTTTTCACTTTTTGTCAGCCTGGCTACAGTGCTGAAGAGAAACCTCGGGTTGTTCTTATTTTCTTCAATCAGTGATGAATAGTAAGATGTTCTGGCTTTGAGGAGGGCTTTCTTATAAAGCAACAAACTATTTCTCCAGGCTCTGCAGGTCTGTCCTCAGGGTGTGTGCCGCATTACGGAGGGAATCTTCCTTTTTACATCTCTATTGAATATTCACTCTGCTGCTGTGCGTGAGGGAGGTCAGCTTTTCTTTTACAGATATGAACGTGGTAATGACTGTTCTCCCTCCCAATAAAGAATAAACCTGCAGGCCTATGCAAGCTTATAATGATGTTCTTAGTTTATACACGGGCAAAGCTTACTTACAGCATGTGTTTGTATGTAAATATAATTACACTGTAATTTTACAGAAAATCTAAACATGTAATGATGCCATAGACTGTGTTACTACATGTTTCTGACACGTCTGTAATGCTGAGCGGTCCATGCAGAACTATATTAAAGCTGAGAGTCTGAACGTCACTGATGGTCTGAGAGTCATCTGAGGCGAAGCAAAACTACAAACAATAAATCATGTGTAATGCTGCTATGGCACTTTTAACCCCCCACAGCACGAGAGGAACCACAACAGGAAACCGACACAACAGATAATACAAAAATGATTTTTATCAGCAAACACACACACACACACAGCCTTTAATCTTACAGCAGCGACCCCCAAATGTTATAATGCTCTGTCTCCACAGGAGATATAAATAAAGTTCAGTGTGAGTAAAGACGAAGTGACAAGACCTTGAGCAGAAAAATGGAACAATTCTGACTTTTATTTTATTTCTTTTATCAAACTGTGAGAGGAAGCTGAGACGAAGAGCTGACATCACAGTAATGTGTGCTGAGCCGGGCACACACACACACACACACACACACACACACACACACACACACACACACACACACACACAGAGGGCAGGGTAAAGAGGAAGGCTCGCACTGGGGTTTCTCACTGCTTTGTAGTTCTCTTTAATTGCAGCGCTTAGTGTTTGTTGGATGCTGTGCAGCTGCATCATCGCCCTCCTCATCCTTGTCTTCACCTGTGTGGCCTCAGCAGCCAGCTTCATCATCCACCGCCACACCTGTGAGTTTTCTCTGACTGGAGTTTTTGCTGTAGCGCTGACTTGAACGGTCAGACCCCAGCTTCTCCACATTGCTCTGCAGGCTGTGTCAACATTTCAGGCTGGAAACAGAGGCTGAAGCTCAGAGGTGGCACTTTGAACCTTCAGGTGTGTTTTTCCTGCTTTTCAATACAGCATGAGAGAAAGTTTGAGGTTAAACTCTGTTAAATGATGTAATGTGTGATATTTTTTAGATAAGATCAGGTGTGGTGCAGTGAGGCGTTTTCTGTTGATCGAATCGATAAGACAACGTTTCCCTCTGAATGGCACGTTCTGTCAGCTGCTCGCATGAGCACAGAAACCACACAGTAAATTCCTCTTTACTGCATCAAGAACAAAGTTTAATCAAAGAGAAACTGAGTCCATCAGCTTTGCAGCATCTCTGCAGCTCAGAAACATTGTCGTTAAATCACTGCAGGATAAAGTTTGTGCTTGCTGGAAGAAGAGGTTGCCGTCAGATGCAGGTTAATGATTGTCAACAGAAACATCAAAGCAGAAAATATCATGTTTATACTTTATCTGATTTTTAAACTTTGAAAAACAAAGAAATAAAAACCGTTAGAATCAATTTAACACGTTTTCTGGAGCCTGAACTTTTCCACTTGTCAGAAACGCTCAATAACCTCTGGCCTACCCAAATGTGGGTGAGTGGCTACTCTCAGAAGGACTCTAAGTATAAACGTGCGAGCCCAGGCAAGCTCCAAGCTGTCATGAACTGCCAGCTCACATTTCTCCACAAGCAGAATAGAAATCTTCCCATGAGCCTTGGTGGAACGGCGATGCGGCATCTGTGTCATGCAGGTTAAACTGATCTTAAAGGAGAAATAAATAGTTCCTCAAACACCTCGGGTTCCTGCTCTGCACTTCTGCTCCCAGGGCCCTCGGCTCTAATTTGTCCCCTCAGACTTCCTGTATTTCAAATGTCACCTGCGGGGAAGCGAAAGGTCCAGAAGACCTCAGACGATTTCATCCACCACGCTGCCCCAAACATCGGACGTGCGAGTGGTGGGAAACGGCCACTTCTCGTTTGTGTCTTTCTGTCACCTGCTCAGGTGTTTGTGAATTAACTTCCTGAAAACCAGCAGTTGATCTCAGGCCAGCATTGAGCACACCTGCCCGCATACTCCAAATAATCTATTACATTTCCCGTCCTGTGATTAATGGACTGACTGAACTTTATTTAAGGCACAAACACACCTGTCAAATCAAAAATCAATTAAAAACACAATAAAAATATAAAAGCAAGACTTTCAAATAAATATAGTTGCATTAATTTAACATAAGAAAATAATAAAGATAAAAATAAAAACTGTAGACTACATGAGACTATATTCAGTTTAGTTTTATTTATACTTTTTATTTATACCAAATCAGAACAAAAGCTTAAAAACACAATAAATAAATACAGTTATATTAATTTAACCTATGCAAATGATAAAGAATTATAATAAAGAAAAGAAGACAATACAAAATAAACCAGACTATTAAACAAAATGAAGTTTAAAAGAAAACTAAAGGTATAAAAATCAAATATGAAGAATACAATAAAATACAGCAAACTGCAGAATAAATAAATTACACAAAGGTAAAAATATAAAGATATAAAAATGAAAATACATCAAATAAAAATGAAAAATGAAATTACATTAAAAAGATGATAAATAAAAGTTACTTTTCATTACTTTTGCTCACACTGGGTGATTACAGCTGGTAACATGAAATGAACTTGACTCGTGCCTTGCATTCATAGAGCATTTAGTAACATTTGGACATTTATTGATGACTAACTGCAGCTAAAGGTTAGGAGGAAGTTCTCTTATTTACAGGAAGCACATCGATAAAAAAACACACCTGAGCCTGTCAGTTAGACACACCTGGCTCTTTCGGCTCGACTTTAATCTTTGCCGCTCTCCGATGCATCCATCCATATGAATGTGTGCAAATGTAGTTAGACAGCACTCAGTTTAGTGTCAGTGCTTGTGAGAATGGGTGTGATTGGGTGAATGTGGCATGTTGTATAGAGCGCTTTGAGTACTCCGGGAGAGTAGAAAAGCGCTATATAAGAATCAGAATCAGTCCATTTGATATGAAGGTAAAAATGTGAATATGTGAAGAAGAACATAAGAGGGGTAGGTGTTTGTTGGCTGCGGATTGTGGGGGAAGTAACCAGGGGGGAAACCATGCATGCACGAAGTGGGTCACTCGCTGTTTCTGACCTCTTTTCTGCAAACTTCCTGCAAAAGCTCAAACACCTGAAATGGCGTGACGCGCACACCATTGGCACTGCAACAAGCATGTCTTCATCTGAGTTTACGAGCAGCAGCAGCTCAATGTAACCGGTCTCTGCACCACTTTCACACGTTTAACATGTCAAAGTCCCGTTTAGGTTTCAGGACTCGTAGCTCAGCGGGGATGAGTCAGATCAAGAGCAAGCGCTGAAATCTGGAGGCTGTAAAGTGTGTCACTCATTAACATCTCAAAGCTTTCTGTGACTGACACTGTCTGTTTTCTCTTTACAAATCAATCCAGACTTTCCTCAGAAGCTGTTTCCAAAAACATCTCACTGACAGACACCTCAGTCTGTGCTGTAACCAACACTTACCATCAGCCTCACATTGAGCTCAGAACCCAAACGAGGGCCAGGAGCCTCGCAGAGTTCTGCCTAGTTTACAATGACACAACAATGATCACATCACAGTGCAGGAACATGAACATAACACATGCAGAGAACAGCAACGGCAACATGAAAATGAGATAAAACTCATTCTTCAGATTCTTAAGAGGGAGATTATGGGAAAATGGGAACATTTAGAGCATTCAAGTGGACAATGGGACGTTTCAAAGAAATAAGCTTACACCCACTGTGAAGCTTTGTCACTGTGTTTGCATCAAAGTCACCAAAAACAGTGTTTAAATTAATGAATAAGAAGAGTCACTGTGGTATTTTGAAATGCTGTTTCATCAGCCGGAAACATGCCTGCTTCAGGTTAAAGTTATGGTAATAGTGTGGCACTTAGTTCTTGGAGTTGGTAATTTAGGATGACGTGTCTGGGATCCACAGGCAGTTCTGTGGATTTCCAGCTCAGGCTGCTTTCCACTGTCTCACAGCCTTGGACAGTGAACTCATCTTAGTGCTCCTAGAGTTTCACTGCAATAAAACGCTGGTGTTAAAAAGAAACACTGCGCTGGTTTGAGTCGTTTCTCTCTGATAGACTCCAAAAAACAGAGTTGTCATCACACACAGCGTTAGTCATGGAGACCCACAGGTTTCAATGCTGCGACCAATACTTATTCACATCATACATGCATGAGAAAGAGAGAAGGAAGAGCAGGCTAGAATTAAAGGGTGGGTTTGAAAACAGTAGTGAGACTTGCTGTGATGGATAGTTTGAACATGTGCAGAGGGAGACTGGATATATTGGAAAAAAGATGATGAAGATGGAGCTCCCAGGCAGGAGGAGAAGAGGAAGACCTCAGAGGAGGTCCATGGATTTAGTGAAGGAGGAGATGCAGAGGGTTGGTGTGACAAAGGAGGATGCTTGGATAGGAGAAGATGAATGCACATGATCACATGGCTAGAGAAAGGAGCTGAAAAACAAGAAGAAGAATTAAATTCTCTTGTGCATTACCATTAGAAATATCCTGTCTCAGAGTGATGCTGAAAAACTAGTTCTTGCATTTATTACTTGTATAATACTTGTTCTTCCTTAGGCTTCAAATTTTCCTTTTTGCTAAAGCATATACAGGGAGTGCAGAATTATTAGGCAAATGAGTATTTTGTCCACATCATCCTCTTCATGCATGTTGTCTTACTCCAAGCTGTATAGGCTCGAAAGCCTACTACCAATTAAGCATATTAGGTGATGTGCATCTCTGTAATGAGAAGGGGTGTGGTCTAATGACATCAACACCCTATATCAGGTGTGCATAATTATTAGGCAACGTCCTTTCCTTTGGCAAAATGGGTCAAAAGAAGGACTTGGCAGGCTCAGAAAAGTCAAAAATAGTGAGATATCTTGCAGAGGGATGCATCACTCTCAAAATTGCAAAGCTTCTGAAGCGTGATCATCGAACAATCAAGCGTTTCATTCAAAATAGTCAACAGGGTCGCAAGAAGCGTGTGGAAAAACCAAGGCGCAAAATAACTGCCCATGAACTGAGAAAAGTCAAGCGTGCAGCTGCCAAGATGCCACTTGCCACCAGTTTGGCCATATTTCAGAGCTGCAACATCACTGGAGTGCCCAAAAGCACAAGGTGTGCAATACTCAGAGACATGGCCAAGGTAAGAAAGGCTGAAAGACGACCACCACTGAACAAGACACACAAGCTGAAACGTCAAGACTGGGCCAAGAAATATCTCAAGACTGGTTTTTCTAAGGTTTTATGGACTGATGAAATGAGAGTGAGTCTTGATGGGCCAGATGGATGGGCCCGTGGCTGGATTGGTAAAGGGCAGAGAGCTCCAGTCCGACTCAGACGCCAGCAAGGTGGAGGTGGAGTACTGGTTTGGGCTGGTATCATCAAAGATGAGCTTGTGGGGCCTTTTCGGGTTGAGGATGGAGTCAAGCTCAACTCCCAGTCCTACTGCCGGTTTCTGGAAGACACCTTCTTCAAGCAGTGGTACAGGAAGAAGTCTGCATCCTTCAAGAAAAACATGATTTCCATGCAGGACAATGCTCCATCACACGCGTCCAAGTACTCCACAGCGTGGCTGGCAAGAAAGGGTATAAAAGAAGAAAAACTAATGACATGGCCACCTTGTTCACCTGATCTGAACCCCATTGAGAACCTGTGGTCCATCATCAAATGTGAGATTTACAAGGAGGGAAAACAGTACACCTCTCTGAACAGTGTCTGGGAGGCTGTGGTTGCTGCTGCACGCAATGTTGATGGTGAACAGATCAAAACACTGACAGAATCCATGGATGGCAGGCTTTTGAGTGTCCTTGCAAAGAAAGGTGGCTATATTGGTCGCTGATTTGTTTTTGTTTTGTTTTTGAATGTCAGAAATGTATATTTGTGAATGTGGAGATGTTATATTGGTTTCACTGGTAAAAATAAATAATTGAAATGGGTATATATTTGTTTTTGTTAAGTTGCCTAATAATTATGCACAGTAATAGTCACCTGCACACACAGATATCCCCCTAAAATAGCTAAAACTAAAAAAAAACTAAAAACTACTTCCAGAAACATTCAGCTTTGATATTAATGAGTTTTTTGGGTTCATTGAGAACATGGTTGTTGTTCAATAATAAAATTATTCCTCACAAATACAACTTGCCTAATAATTCTGCACTCCCTGTAGTTAGGGCTGGTTCAGGTGACCCTGCACCTGAACCAGCCCTTAGCTGTTAAGTGTTTGCAGAGATGTAGTTGAATAACATGTGGATTTCATTTAATTTTTTATGAAAATACAGAGCTGATTAATGTGCGAACTGAAGATGCTATAGCATTCACACAGCTTCTTCATCATGTGTTCTCTGGTCTTCCTCTTGCCATTGTCTTTGTTTCACTGTGAGTCCATCAGACACATGTGCTGTAGTTTGATGTTTTCTCTCTGCTTGCTTTACAGTGATCTACTCTGCAGAGGATTTGGTGTCCAACCGATCATACCCCACGGAGATGTCCAACCAATCATACACCACGAATATGTCCAACCAATCATACACCACGAATATGTCCAACCAGTCATACACCACAAATATGTCAAACCAAGCATACCCTATGTCGACGTCCAATGATGACAATAATGTCACTGATTACCTAGATTACGGTGGATTTTGTTCATTTCCCAACAACCAGAGTGCGGCGAAGGTGATTGGCCCGTACATCCACTCTATCATCTGCATCCTGGGCTTTGTGGGAAACAGCCTGGTCATTGTTACCTACGCCTTCTATAAGAGGACCAAGTCCATGACTGACATCTACCTGTTCAACGTGGCCATCGCTGACCTGCTGTTCGTGCTGGCGCTGCCATTCATCGTCTACAACGAGCAGTGGTCGTGGCCGATGGGGCAGGTGGCCTGCAAGCTGCTGCGTGGCTCCTATAGTGTGAACTTGTACAGTGGCATGCTGCTGCTTGCCTGCATCAGCACTGACCGCTACATCGCCATTGTCCAGGCTCGGCGTAGTTTCAGACTGCGCTCACTGTCATACAGCCGCGTCATCTGTACCATCGTCTGGATCTTCGCTATACTTGTGTCCGTCCCCAGCTTCTACTTCTACAACTGGTACGAGCCATCACACTTGAGTGATCCTAATAACCAAACGCATGTTTGTGAGTTCAAGTTTAAAGACTCAGAAACAGCCGCTGCGGTGAAGGTGGGCATCCCCAGCACCCAGATCAGCGTGGGTTTTTTTCTGCCACTCTTCATCATGATCTTCTGCTACAGTGCCATCATCATCACCCTGCTGAAGGCCAAAAACTTCCAGCGGCACAGAGCAGTACGGGTGGTGCTGGTGGTTGTGGCCGTTTTTATCATCTGCCACCTGCCTTACAACATAGTGCTGCTGTATGACACGGTCAGCCTGTTTCAGGAGGTCTCGTGTGGTGAGGCGGACATGTTGGAGATGGCCAAGACGGTGTTCCAGACCATTGCTTACATGCACTGCTGCCTGAACCCAGTGCTGTACGCCTTCGTAGGGGTGAACTTCAGGAACCACTTCAAGAGGATCTTCAGGGACCTGTGGTGTCTTGGAAAGAAGTACATGGCCCCACGCCGCTTCTCCAGAGTCACCTCTGACTTCTACATGTCCTCCACTCGTCGATCGATGGATGGGTCCAGCAACAGTGGCGCTTCTTTCACCATGTGAAGACATCCATGTGTTGATCTCTGAAGCTCCAAGTCTCTAACTCACCTCTCCTGACTCACTTCTGTTTTACCGACGAGATTCTTAATCCAGAGTGAAATATTTTGAAGATAAAAAGATCTAACACCATGCTGCACATCTTGTTGTACTTCATCATTTTAATTGAGAAATATTCCAACTCCTGCATTTGACTGAAGACGAGTCTCCTGCAGAGCCTCCTGCTGTCTGTATTACACAATTGAAGCCCAGAGCTCAACATCTCCTGCAGCTGCAGATGATGAGCTCTAAGCGAGGATAAAAATAACCTTGAAGAGTTTCTCTGACTGATGTGTTCCTGAAAAGACTGATAGCGACTGGAAACTTCCCAACAGGCTGAGTGTTTCCTGTCTTCTGAAGGTCCAGAAAGGATGCAACAGGCTCTGATGTGTAGTCCTGCACACCTGAAATATTCCTGTGCTCAGGTAAAATAGCTATGTGACCTGCATAGGCAGCAATAATCAGCTGCCTCTCCAGTGAGTCCCTCCTCCCACAGCTGAACTACGCCCCCTGGTCCTGGTTCTGCTCATGAACCAGTTCTCCACCTGCTGCACTTTCTGGTTAGAGAGACCCTCAAGAGCAGAACCAGAACTAAACCCACTCTAATCGGACCATCTGTACCAGGAACCCCGACAGCGAGCACATGAATTTTCAAATTAAGAGTGAGGGGGATTGTCCAATCCCCAACACACCTGATCAGCTCATTGTAGTAAACTCGTCATCAGACCAACACCTTCTAGCTCCTTGTCTGGTGACAATGTCTGTGATTGCTTTGTGAAAACTTTTAATGAGCTGTTTTTACTCATATCGCTGCCAGCCACCACCCATCAATGCAGATTAATAAAAGATGGCTGGCATTGCGTGGAGTACTGGTCATCAGGGTCAGGGGTCAGGCTTAGAGTTTGGTTGTGTTCCAGCCAGATGATCAATGTTACAGTGATTCTGTCATGTAAGTGTGTCACACAGTAAAATATATCCATATAAGGGATGAGCCTAAACCTGACCCCTGACCTGTTAGAAGGTTCCTCAGCAGACTAACTGGACATTGACCATTAAAACCTACCAACAAATAACAGCTGATAGGCTCCATCACCCACATTACAGGCATGTTTTCAATCCCTTTTTAAAATTTTGTACCTAAGAATTTTTTTTTAATGTTAATTTGCTGTTTGTCATTTCATTTATATCAGAACTGTGCAAGTAGTCTGCATTGACGTGAATGTGTAATCCTAATCTGCTCACAGGTGATTTCCAGGATTAAGAATTGAAACTTTTCAGAGGTTTTCACATCCTCATTTAAGCCCTGATGAAATACAGGTTTTCAGTTTTAATTTTGTCTCAAGGCTCAAACATTTCAAAAACTCTGCTTTTCTTCATATCCAACTCTTATTTGTTGCAATTCCTCTCATTCTTTTTTTTTAACTGTTCATGCCTGGGTTTATTTTTATGACACCCAATGTATCCTTTGAATGTAACATTACAGCTCAGTTGTCAGATTTGTGCCTTTCAGAATAAATGCAGTTTATTTCGTCTATTTCTACGAGTCTGAGTTTTTATTTTAACGTCTCTGTGGCTTTAATGGGATTTAAAGCTCTGGTGTTTAAAGGACGTTTACTGATTTCCTTTTAAAGGAGTGCAACAAAATACTTTTAAAGGAGTACTTTGTTGCACTCAGCTGAGTTACGGCATGACCTCAATGTTCAGACTCTTTGCAGAATTAGACTCCACAAAAACAGGACTATGGCTGTATAGGAATTTCTTTTACTTATGTATTAATCACATTATTTTATTGTATAATGCAGTGTTGCAGTGACGTGCCTGTGAGCTCCGCCGGCAGCCAGCTGTGCCAGAGTGACCGAGCCCCAGGCCCAGAGGCCGAGGGCACCCCACCCCCCAAAGGGCCCCGAGTGAGCCCCAGGCTCCAGGCCCCAACTAGCAGCCACCAGGAATGAGCCGGTGTGTACCTGGATGCCCATCCCCAGACACCAAGAACCACCAATGCACCGATGTCTGAGGGCGTCTGCCACTGGCAGGGGGAGTGGTGGGGGGAGATAGCCTTATGGAGGCCTATCTCCCCCCACCACTCCCCGAGGTATAGAGGCCACTGTGTGTGTCGCTTAGACAGGTGGAGAGAATACATCACTTGTTCGTAAATAGAGAGAAGGAGAGAAAAAAAACGAGTCTGATTATGTGTGTGCATATTTACTAATATGAGTACGCTTGACTTAAGTGTGTGTATCCTATACATCTGTGTGCACTGTGTGATTGATGTAAATGTGCTGCCGTTGAGTGCATGACTGTCCGTGATCATGCTTTACGTATATGTCGAAATAAAGGATGTTGTTTGTGGATGAGTCTGGAAGTAGGTGATGGAAGCAGTGAAAGAAAATAAGAAGAAAGAAACCAAGGACAAGGGTGAGCGGCATAAAAAAGACATGGGAAAAAAGACAAAAAAAACGAGAAGAAAAAAAATGGAAATGTTCCAATTAGACCATTGACGGAGAGTGACAGTGTTAATTCTGCTACGATATCACACTTAAATTGCTGCTGACAGCTCTGCTGACAGTGTAACACTGGGCGGTGAATTCACTGTGTGCAATGCATGTTTTAGCCTCTATCTGACAGTGGAAATTGGAGCGTGTCTCTTCACTAACTGGACCTCTGGACTCCACATACCGAAGTCTCAGTGTCAGTGTTCTGTCATCTGTCCTGCCTTTTGGTAAATAATAAAACCATGTCTGTGACTTGAGTTCACACGCATGAATCAGAAGGACACACATGAATGATATGACCACACTGAGGACAAACTGTGGATATGTGAGCGTATTAAATCAGACCGATTGTAACAGGGCAGCCCTTAGCGGCTGGAAACACAGTGAGACAGACCAAGGCAAGTGTAGTGGAACAAAGTATTTATTTGCTATATGGCTCTCCTTAAAACAATTAACTTGTCGAGCTTCTTCACAGCACAAAAATCCATCCTCTAATGACAACTGGCAGCCTTAAATATGTTCAGCTGTCACAGACTTAACCATTATTCCACTCTCAGGTAAATTCTTAAATCCCAACCTTCCACCACAGTATACAATATATCAATAAGAATAAATAAATACATAAATACATTTTCACATTTACATATTAATAAATACTTCACACTTTAATGTTACACCAAACCCAATATTATAAAAACCCAGAAACCCAAGCACAAAAAGATTCACCACACTCTCTTTACCAATGGTCTCTCCCGGAACCTTTAAATGGTGTCTGGACCCCCGGGGAAACATTTGCCCAAACACCTTGAAGAGGACACAGGCAAGAAAGGTGAGTAATCATTAACTTACAAACACTTATTTGCAACACTTTTCCCTAGATTTCACACACACATTTGCATTAGTTTTCCTTATTGGTAAACCTTAATCACAATCTCAATCACCATTCTTCTCTCCTGACAGACAACCACCACATTCCTTGACGAGGAGCAGCTGTGCAGGATCTGAAATAAGGCCACCAACTGATTTTAAAATTCCCCATAAATAGTCAATAAATATTTAAACTTCTTGTGTGCAAATCCATGCTTAAAGTGCAATGCTCATAAATTGCTTGATAAGGTGCTTTTAATAAAGTGAAAGGTGTGCTCTAAAGTGCTATACAGACAATACAATATAAATAAATGCAGTAAGGGAGTCCTCTTCCTTACACCGATGCATGAGTGAAAAACACAGACTGTCCAACACAGGAGTGTTAAAGTCACAACCTTCATGTACTGATTTGTTTCTGGGCATGAATTTTCATCAGTCCACTATAATGATACAAACGGGTATGGTATATTTGAAGTGATGTTTTCTACTCTTCATGGTACAATGTGTAACATTTTCACTGCTAGGTGTCAGCAAACTTCAGATTGCAGTTAAGTTGTGTTTTTTTTTTTTAAATGAAGATTTAATAAACACAAATGGTGATAACTATTTATTATCACTTTTCCTTTTAACAACCAAATATAACTTCATTTACAAACATTTTGAATCCTGAGATAGGCTGCTTCTACTAAAACCTGACTGCTTCAATAAAACCAGAACAAGTTCCTGTATTTGAATACTTTCCTCCATCCTGCACATAGCAGCTAGCATCACACTGGTAGCGTTAGCACATTTTAAAGACCTATACCACACTAGAAGTAACAACAAGAAAAGTAAAATCAATACACAACATTCTCATAGCTCCCAACTGGATTTTACAAAAATATCTGAGCTTTACTGGCACAGTTCTTGTTGGGTCTGCGCTTCAGCAGCCCTGCTGGTTCAGAAACGTATTCCCGTTAACAAAGCAAGACAAACAGCGACTGATCGGTTTTAACTTGCGCAAGGGAAACCCCGGTCGGTGTCTCAGAAAAGCACTCTGAATCCAACCTCAGATGACTCCGACCCAGGTCTCTGCTTGCCGCCTTTTTATTTAAAGCAGTTACAGTACACACAAGCACCACCCATTGTAAACCCCCCCCCCCCCCCCCCCCCCCCCCCCCCCATGGTTATAAACGATAAGGCACTGTGTGTGTGTGTTCTCGTGAGTGTGTGTGTTAGTGTTTGGGGGTGCGTTTGTGTGACTTCCTGCTCAGAAAAGGGTAATCTCTCCCACCCTGTACGTGGCTTAACCCCTCTTTAACAGTCTAACCATACACAAACACAGGTGAGGTCATAAAGGGCAGGAAGTAAAACATCCTCACTAAATAAGAAAACAGAACCCTCACATAGGATGTGCCTATAATAAAACACTACAGCCTCCCACACCATTCAACACGCTGGGGAGGGGGTCAGAAACAAAGGGATGTCTTTGATCATACAGTGTGAAACAATGTAGAGATGGTAAGCATAAAATTTTCAACATTTAACAATTCACTCTAACATTTCCCTCCTGTTTTGTCATGCCAGATTATTTCTGTGTAATATATTCTTATCCATACACCACTTGCTTGACATTTTCAGTGCAGGCGTCATTTATACACAGGCTTCTGTCATGTCATTTATTTCATATTGTTGCAAAAGTACATAGTTAACAAATGTATTAGAAATCATTTTAGTTAGCATTGATCTTATACAAAGTAAAATGCATCCTATACATAAGTAAATCAATGTTAACAGTCCAAAAACAGGAGTTAACATTTTCAAAAGAAGATGCCTCCATGGTCCAGACATTAACCAAGCTATCCAGCTTTGTGGTGCATCTCCTCCCGGTGTGCGATTCATCATGTATTTCTGCAGTGTGGTTAAGTTCTGCAGTGCTTCATAAATGTCTCCTCCAGTTGTATATCCATCTGGTAAAAACGTACTACATGTTTCACCTATCAATTTGCATACTCCTCCTTGCGATGCAAGGAGGACCAGCTACTGGTGACTCTACCTTTCCATTCAGGTTCAGGGGAGTTGAGAAGTTGGCAGTATTCCAAGTATGTCTGTGAAGGTTCTCAGTCATCCAGGTCATCGTAGTCAAAGGAGCTTGTAAAGAAAAGCGTTTGGACTTCTTTAAGTTCGGGGCGATCGTGGCTCAAGAGTTGGGAGTTCGCCTTGTAATCGGAAGGTTGTCGGTTCGAGCCCCGGCTTGGACAGTCTCGGTCGTTGTGTCCTTGGGCAAGACACTTCACCCGTTGCCTACTGGTGGTGGTCAGAGGGCCCGGTGGCGCCAGTGTCTGGCAGCCTCGCCTCTGTCAGTGCGCCCCAGGGTGGCTGTGGTTACAATGTAGCTTGCCATCACCAGTGTGTGAATGACTGGATATGTAAAGCGCTTTGGGGTCCTTAGGGACTAGTAAAGCGCTATATAAATACAGGCCATTTACCATTTAAGTTGCTTGAAGACGTTTCACCTCTCATCCGAGAAGCTTCTTCAGTTCTAAGGTCAAATGGTGGGGAGTCCCAGATTTAAACCTAGTGGGAGTATCCCCCCAAAGAGGGACAAAAGGACCCCCTGATGATCCTCTAATCGCCTGAGCCAAGGTGTGAAAATGGGTGTGGGTCCCAATCAGCCAGAGTTTAGGGTGAGATTGCCATGTACCCAATCATTTCATTTACAATGTGTGGGCCATTATCACTATAAATAGTCTATTCCAAGTACGTTTTCCTCCTGGGTGTGTGGCTAAAACAAGCAAACAAACTGTCTCGCTCTCAGTGATACTATACGGCTATAGCCCAGAAGAATGTGTAGACAGTGGCATGTGTGCACAAACATAACAATTAGTCTTGTTGTTTATGTAAGCGGTTGTGTTCATAAACTCCCACCAGTAATTGTTGAAAACCCATGTGGGTACTGGGTGTGGTTTCCTTTGTCCCAGTGTGCTCCTGTCAGCCCACACAGGGTCAACAGGCCCAAGAAGGTGAACAGCACATACCCAGCCATGCTAAGTTGGGTTCAGGATCCGTTGGTTTCTTCACCAGTTTGACACCAAAACGACACTAAAAGTCGCGCACCCTTTGTACCTGGACTTTTCACCATTACCCAGAGTCGGCCAGGAAGTGTGTTACCCTCTTGCAGTAATAATGGATTGGATTTATATAGCACTTTTCAAGGCACCCAAAGCGCTTTACAATGCCACTATTCATTCACTCTCACATTCATACACTGGTGGAGGCAAGCTACAGTTGTAGCCACAGCTGCCCTGGGGCAGACTGACAGAAGCGAGGCTGCCATATCGCGCCATCGGCCCCTCTGGCCAACACCAGTAGGCAAGTAGGGTAAAGTGTCTTGCCCAAGGACACAACGACCAGGACAGAGAGCCCAGGGATCGAACCGGTGACCTTCCGGTTACAGATGCGAGTCCCAACCCCCTGAGCCACGGTCTCCTCAGATTACATTAAGCAGTGCGCTTAATGTATCCAGGTGGGCCTCTCAGCTATCTTCACTGCTGTGGGCGTCATCAGCAGCACCTGATAGCGACCTTGCCACCGCGGACTGGACCAGTACTTCCTCTTTAGGCCTTTATCAGCACCCAATCTCCAGGCCCTGCTCCTGTGGGGAAACAGAATCATCAGGCAGATCTTTTGTTCTCATGACTTCCTTACTCTTTAACATTTTAAGCATCCAATCTGCTAATGTGTTCTTCTCTTCTGCTTTTCTATCATCACTACAGAATACTGGAACTCTGAATGGTCTACCATATATAATCTCAAAGGGTGTCACACCATTCTCTGTCGGAGTAATTCTCATATACATTTTAACTAATTCTATACAGTCTACCCATGTCCTGCCTGTCTCTTCCATTGTGTAATAGGGATTGTCTGCTGGTGTTGTACTACTAAAATGTGAACACCATGTGCTCCTAAAGCTGCCTCTTTTGCAATCTTATCTGCAAAAGCATTCCCTAATGTGACTGGATCATTCCCTCGGGCATGTGCTGCACATTTACAAACAACAATTCTGCTGGGCAATAATACTGCCTCCAGCAAATTTTGCAGGAGCTTGGCATGTTCTACAGGTTTCCCTGTATGTCATACCTCGTCTTGCCCACTGCACTGCAAAGAAATGTAATGTAGCAAATGCATATTGGCTATCAGTGTATATTGTCACATTTTGTTTCTTGGCAGCTTTACACGCTTCCGTTAAAGCTACTATTTCTGCTGCTTGAGCAGACATGGAACATGCTAACTGTCTTACACGGATAACTTTCTCACTATCTACTACAGCAAAACCTGTTTTAGTCTGTCCCTCTGCTGTTGCAAAACTTGAACCGTCAACAAACCAAACCTTTCCCCCAACAAGTGGCATGTCTGTTAAGTCATTTCTTGGTTTACACTCCTTCTCCACGTGCTCTCTACACTCATGAGGAGTGCCCTCATCCTCCGTCGGCAGAAGGGTTGACGGATTCAAAGTTGTGCACCGCTTTATGGTTATGTGTGGTTGTGAGAGTAGCAGTGACATTAAAGACAAGTGTCTTGCAGGTGACAGAAACGTCATTTTAGTGTGCAGCAGTAAAACATCTACCTTGTATGGAACTAGCAGTGTCAAAGGATGAAATAGAACTATTTCCCCACAACATTGTACAGCTTGAGCCGCTGCACATACTGACCTCACACACGCAAAGCGCAAGCAACTGGATCTAATCTTTTAGAATAGTAGGCTACTGGCTTCATTCTTCCCCCGCTGTCTTGTGCTAACATTGAAGTCATGAAACGTCCTTTACAGTCAACTGTTTGGACAAACGGCTTATTATAATCAGGCAATCCTAACACAGTCGAACTTGTCGACAGTTGTTTCAACATGCAAAATGCCTGCTCTCCCTCTGGCTTCCAGCTCAGACTATCTGACATTGCTAAAGACTGGCTATACACCATATCTAACAGTGGTTGAGTCACTTCGGCAAAGTTAGTCACCCAGGAACGACAATAATTAGACAATCCTAGAAACTGCATCGTGTTTCTTTGTCACTGGCCTAGGAGCTGCTAATAGCTGCTTTCCTCTCTGGGTGTATGCTTTTCCCTGCTGAACTGAGCTGGTGACCTAAGAATTTCACCTCCTTTTGTATCCACTGTGACTTTTAAAGTGACGCTTTATTCCCTGTTTTTGTTAGATGTGTCAGCAGCGCCATAGATGTGGTTTTACAATTTTGTTCTTAGTCAGACGCTATCAAAATATCATCCACGTAAACTAGTATCTGTGAATGGGATAGTATTTTGAAATCAGACAAACAATTAGTAATTGCCTGCATAAAAAGGGTAGGGCTGTCACAGAAACCTTGTGGTAATCTAGTGTAGGTGTATTTTTTACCTTGGTGTGTAAATCCAAACCAATCTTGTGAATTCTCATGCACTGGTATGGAAAAGAAAGCATTACTCAGATCTACCACTGTGAAATATGTCATGCCTGGTTTTATCTGATTTAGCAAGGTATGGGGGTCTGGGACACATGGTGCAATACTCTCTACAGCTTGATTTACAGCCCTTAAGTCTTGAACCAGGCACCACGACTGGGAATCTGCTTTTTAAACTGGAAAAATGAGCATGTTACATGCTGCATTTGGGGCTTCTACCAGTATTCCTGCTTTAATCATGTCTTCTACTACAGGCTTGATCCCTACTTCTGCATCTGGTTTGAGGGGATATTGTTTCACTCTGGGTCTATATGAGGTTTTAGGCTGTAATTACTACTGGGTTTGCTGTTATCATTAACCCTACATCAGTCTTCCCTTTTGACCACAAAATGTCTGGGATCTGTTTGAGCTCAGGGTGATCATTTAAATCTACCATATATCATTCTGCTGTTTCATTCTCACTTCCCTGTAAGTGTATCTGTGGTGTTGCATGTGTCACCCATCCCAGTTTCTTACGGAAGATACTGTTGTGCATATCTGCCTCCCATTCCCCTGCAGCTTGCTGCCACTCAGTGTGCTCTCCCTGCTCCACTAAGAATGCCAAATCTCTTCACTCAGCTGTGCTACACTTAACAAAACATGTGGCACCTTTCCCTTAAAACGTTGTTGAGCTGCTTCAGAAATTATCGCACTGCATCCTGCCATTTGTTTTTCATCAGTGTATATTGCATTTACAGTAATTCTTTGAGGACCTAATTTCATTACTTTTTCAGTGTAGGCCTCATCAGGTCCTGGTGTAGTTTTAAACCTAAGTGTGATATGCATTTCATCTGGCACCTGTCTATGATAGCCCTCAGCTAATCTCTCCTCAGCTGTGGTCAACATTTTATGGCTTATCTGGTCTGGTTTAGAGGTTAACAGGTCAAGCGTCCAGTAGTAATGTACATCCCCACTGCCCTGGTGAACCATTGTTTCAGCAGTTTCTCCTTTTCCTGCAATTATCATTCCAACAGCCGTTGGAGTAATCTGCAATGAGTGGATGAAACCCACTCATTAAGCCATGCTTCAACTGCTGTTGATAGGGGCCTGCTGGGTCTGCACTCTCCTCAAGTCCACTATGCCTCTTAAACACTTCCTCTAATCTACCTCTATACCCAGTACACATTGTTGTGGCCATTTTTGTTGAATGTTTATAAAACGCAATTTTTTTGTTTTTTCTTTAAAGTTGTAAGAATATGCTGACCTAGTTTTGTTATGTAAATTCGTAATTAATTTTATTTTTGGAAAAGTTTTTGGAAAGTGATTGGTTTATCAGCTTATGGACCCTCCCATTAATCAAGGGATTAAGCGCACCCTGGAGGGGTGTGGTAAAGTTGTTTTTTGTTTGCCAAATGTCAGATGGGACGACGGGAGGGTTTAAAAATGACTTTTTGACCACTTTTGAAGTTGTGAAAGCAAATTAAGTTAACTTTCATTTAATTTTAAGTTGTAAGAAGTTATTTGGTTATTGTTTATAATTTTCCACGAAATAAACGGCATATGATTTTTAAACAATGAAGTCAGAGGTGCGTTCTAAAACAAACCTCCCGCTGCCACCCACGGCCTTTTCTTTGATGTTTTTGGTTTTGGAACTTAAAAGGCCGTGCCATCTAAGTCAAAAAAAAAAATCATTTGACTCGCTTGGATGTCAACTTGGAAGCTGGGAAAAACTTGCAAGATTGAACTTGGAAGATTGCATCTTTGCAGAATGGACTGAAAAAATGACGCAAAGTTCGTGAATAAATGCGAAACTTTGTTTGGATGAGCTGAGCATCCAAACAAAGATTTTCATAAATCTTATTGTGACCCGTGGTAGGTACCTATTTAAAATAGGACAGAGCCGTAGGCGCACAGTCAGTTTAAAAGAATTTAATTTTTAATAAAAAATAAAAGAAACAGTGTAACAGCGGCACCTAAAAACAATTAAAAGCTTTACCTTATTAAAAACGATAAAACTGTACGATTGCCCGTGAGACAGGACAAGCGCTGCGGGGAACAGTTTAAAAACAAATCGACATAGCACACAGGTTAAAAATGGACGGCAACTCACACATGACCCCAAATGGGTAAAACACTATAGAAAAAAAGACAAATCTTCGGTGCCGTCTTCACTCGGGCCCACCGCTGTGCATGCAAGAGCGGGGAGACAAAAAAAAAAAAAGGATTTGTTTTCCCTGCAGCGCCTTCACAGTCTGCGGCTATGTATATATATATATATATATATATATATATATATATATATATATGTATAACTGCTGCTACAGTTCAAAAAGGCTTCAAGAACAAAGAAAGCCCCTTTAGTTCATTCACCTTTGCCAATGCCCCTAGAGACACATGCACCTGCTAAGGTTAAACCAGAAGGGGAAAGCCCAAGGCCAATCTCTTCTCAGGTTGATGTCCACAGCAGTGCCCTAATAGAGATCATGAGAAAGAAAAATGAGATTACTGAGATGCTTGTAAAACAACAGAGGTTGTCACTGCTTCCAGCAGAAGAAATTCCTGTTTTTGGTGGTGATCCTTTGCATTTTAGATCCTTTCTTAAGGCGTTTGAGCAAGGAATAGAAACTAAGACTGATAACATGCAGGATAGGCTTTATTATTTAGAACAGTTTACTACAGGACAGCCCAGAATTTTAGTGAGAAGTTGCATGCACATGAGTCCACAGAAAGCTTATGTTGAGGCAAAAAAGCAGCTTGAGTGGAATTTTGATAACAGAGCAAAGATAACATCTGCATTTATAGACAAGGCTCTCAACGGGTCAGTTTTAAAGTCTGATGATGCTTCAGCATTACGTGCTTACACATTCTTTCTAAGAAGCTGCTTCAACACAATGGATGAAGCCGGGTTTCTTGATGAGCTGGAAAATTCAACCAATATGAGGATTCTTGTTTCAAAGTTGCCTTTTAGACTTCGTGATAAATGGCGAATAATAGTCATTGATATAACAGAAAAGTGCAATCGCAGAGCAAGATTTAAAGATCTTCTTGATTTTCTTGAAAAGCAAACAAGAGCTGCATTAGATCCTGTTTTTGGAGAGAGTCAAAACACAAAAGAAAAGATGGCTTCAAAGGCACCGTTTAAAACTAAAAGCAGTAGCTTTGCTACTTCTGTTGCTGTAGTTTCAGAACAGAACAATGACAAACACAAACTGGAACGTATTCAAATAAGCCATGAAGATAAAGGGTTGGATCAAACTCGGTGCTTGTTTTGTAACCAAAATCATTTTTTGGACGTATGTGACTCATTCAAACTAAAAGCCAACAAAGAAACGGTGACATTCCTTAAGAGTAAAGGTTTATGCTTTGGTTGCTTACAGAGAGGCCATATAAGTAAATCTTGTCCACATCGTTTGACGTGCCACACCTGTAATAAAAATCACCCTACTGTTCTCCACATAGACTCAAAACAACGGCAGTGGCAAGCAACTAAAGCTGTCTGTAAAGAATCATTAGTCTCAAATGCTCTTGTTTCTTTGAACTTTGGTAGCCATACTGGGGCCGGGGCTAATGAATGTGCCTTGTCAGTTATTCCAGTAAAAGTGAAGTTGGAAAATGGGATGAAGGTTGTTGAGACATATGCCTTTCTTGATCCTGGCAGCTCTGCAACTTTTTGCACTGAGGCGTTGATGATGCAGTTAAATGCATCTGGAAAGAAAGTGGAAATCATGTTAAAGACTATGGGTCAGGAAAGGCCAGTAAGTAGCTATAAACTTTTTGGTATGGAAGTAGCTGCTTTAAAACAGAATGAGTATTTGAGGTTGCCTGATGTGTACACTCAAAAGGCTATTCCAGTCACTAAAGAAGAAGACTTAAGAAAATGGCCTTACTTAAAAGATGTTGAGTTGACACTGATAAATGCTGGCATTGGGCTGCTTATTGGTGTAAATTCTCCAAAGCACTAGAACCTTGGAGAATCATTAACAGTGAGGGTAATGGACCCTATGCTGTGCTAAATCAGCTTGGTTGGGTTGTCAATGGGCCACTCAATCAGGGTAGTGAAAAGGATGAGCATGATGCTAGTTTTGTCCAGGTAAACCGCATTTCTATAAGTAGTTTAGAAGAAATGCTGGTTAAACAGTATAATCAAGATTTTGTGGAGAACCAGTGTAATGAGCGTGCAGAAATGTCTGTAGAAGATAAACAGTTCATGAACATAATGTCAGAGTCAGCTGTACTTAAAGATGGTTGTTAGGTTTTGTATTGTTGATTGTCATT
This sequence comes from Aulonocara sp. 'chitande type north' Nkhata Bay, assembly GCF_057382095.1. NCBI lineage: Eukaryota > Metazoa > Chordata > Actinopteri > Cichliformes > Cichlidae > Aulonocara > Aulonocara sp. 'chitande type north' Nkhata Bay. The sequence continues at coordinate 27,239,193 of NC_141358.1, forward strand.
TATGCTTAGAAATATTTAACCATATATGCTTAGAGGTGTATAATCAATTGTGTAGTGATAGGATGTGTGATCTTTAGCAGGCTGCAAAGGCTTGGTGTGCATTCCAGGAATGCACACCCAGGACACCATGGAATGTTCAATGGCAGGAAGAGTGTAGGAAATGACTAAAATCTAGTAAAACAGATTGCACTCTGATCCGGGTTACACTGATCTTTTCTGTGGAAGTTGGCAGGTAGCTCATCATTTAGTCCTAACAAGCAAGTCCTTGGACCCAGATGCAGTCAGCAATTAAATATGATGTATAACTTGTCTATGAGTGATCTCCAAAACTGTAGAATAACAGGACAGGTCCACAGACAATGGGGGAAAAAAGAACCAACAGCAGACTGACATTTGTTTCAGAGATTTCACAAAGCTGGAAACATTGTGTGCCTCTTCTCGGGTGTAATATAAAGCCTATGTAAGAGTTTAAACTTCTTCTCCCAAATAGAATTGGATGCCGAGTCCAAAACCAGCCCAAAGACCAGGTAAGAAGTCAGAATTTTCATGAATGGGAGTAAGAAGGGAGAAACAATTATCATATCCTTCCAGGCACCTGACTTTGTGCCAAATAATGACCATGCTTTTTAACACCATATTATCTTGTGTAAGAACTGTGGCTTTACCTATGGAAATATCAGAGGTGGGTCGAGTATCCAAAAATTGTACTCAAGTAAGAGTAGCATTACTTTAAAATATTATTACTCAAGTAAAAGTGAAAAGTTACTCAAGTAAGATTAAAAAAGTACTTGGTGAAAAGACTACTCAAGTAGCGAGTAACTAATTTTTTAAATAAATGCTATCAGACAAACAAAAATAAATAAATATAAAAAAAAATTGTATTTTCAACAGGAATATATGTAAAAAGATCAACAAAACAAGGTACAACAATTCTAACTTCCAGATTTCAGTTTTTCACAACATAATTTTTTTTTAACCAATACCTACAGTAAATAATATAAACACATAAACAATGCAAAGAATTTCCAGTGACAAGATATGCTGTAAACTTTGTATTCATTTTTGCTCCAAATGGCACAGCAGCCTCAGAGAAAACATTAGAATGAGGCATCTTCAACATATGTACATACAAGGGAGCTCAGTTTACCATAAATTGTATGGGTGTGCATTTATTTCTGCATATTTAGCAAAAATGTGCCATTTCTTCACTCAGTGAGGTGATGGTTAAGCTTCAGCAGCAGTTTGCTCTCGAGGTTCTTTCTGTGAAGCTGTAACTGTTTAGCAGTGAACAGGAGTCCTGCATGACTGAGAAGTCCTTCACAAGCTCCAGATGCATGAAGAGCTGTCGATTTTGATCGACAGGTTCTTGATGTGAGGAACGCCATGCAATAGATCCACACCTCCAGTGAATGGACATGAAAGGTACCTCTCCAGCCCTGCTTCTGGCTTTCCTGACCCCATGGATCCATCATCTTAGTCGGTTAGGCCGCTGTTTGTGCTGGCCTCATCCAGCTCTTAGTCTAGGTGATGTCTGATGAAGTTGAGACCTGTGGAAAGATGTATGGTTTTCAAAAGAATTAGGTCTGGTTATTATAGTGCTGTATACACTGTCAAGCTGCAGATGTTTGGCAAGAAGATGTGATCACACTGGAGATGTTTTTTACTAACTCTTGTAGAAAAACAAAATCCTGTCATTCATAACCCGCACAAACAGTTTGCAATGAATTCCAGATTAAATTTAAAATAAGAATGCGTGCAAGGCTAAGCAGTGCTAGCCAATGGATCCTCCTGTTTGGCTGTTACTCTGGGAAAAGACGAGAAAGACGGTGATGGAAGCGTGACTGGAACTGCGATGTAGCCTATATAATATTTATATTGTACGAACGTGATAATTATGTATATTGTAATAACGTGATATTATATTGTTCAAACGTGAAAGGTATATTGTACTAACATGATAGTATATTGTACAAACTTGAAAAGTATATTGTTAGAACAATATACTTTTCTATTTTTCTTTTGCCTGGGTTGCAGCTCTACACTTCCGTACCACGCTTCCGTATCCGAGGCTTTTCAATGTGGCCTCACAAAATTGTCACGACTACAACAACCATGAAAAGAGTTGGATGGACACTGCTGCTCAATTGCAGCTGTCTGCTCAATGTTTTTCATTAGTAATTTAGCAAAGGGTGTGTGTGTGTGTAAGACATAGAGAGGGAGAGCGAGAGACAGATTTTGTATGATAAGCTTCATGTTATGGACACACAGTTTGAGCACTCAAGTTGCATCAGAGCATCAGGCCGTATAGTGTGAGACCCTGCATCGTGACCTATGAACTTTTAACCCCTGCGATTCAATTGTACAGTTTGAGCAGGAGCTGAATAACGTGACTGAAAAAAATCACAGTGTTTGCCCAGCTTAATGCAGACTGTTTAAACTAAACAAGCTGCTGTTTCACATAATAAACCCTGTCAGCCACAGTATTGCCTTCTGTTTTAACAGTTAAAGCAGTAGAGACAAGCTGTTTGCATGCGCGTTGAACTCTAGCGTCATTAACCAGGCTAGCTGTTAGCTTATAGCTTACGCTAGCTAACCAGTGAGCAGTTAAAAGGACAGCCAAAGCTCCACAAAACACCCACAAACTTATCTCACTACAACGTAGCGCCGAAAATATGACTCGCAGATCAAGCTCGACACAGCTGCTGTAACATAAGACTGACATCCAGCTAACCACAGCTAAAAAGATATTTAGAGAAAACTTTCCTCAAGTTACACAAGCGGAGTTTTTTTCACACTGAAAAGTTGGTTTGTTTTAGCTCTCACTGAAGACATAGCTGTTCTTTTGTAGGCTACTGCTTTTATGCGAAACATTCTTTGTATATGAGGCCAAGGGTGTTCATCCTCTTCAGCTCTAGCGTAGACAATTGGCTATGCCATGTTTTCATGTGTTTCTTCTTTCTGTGTGTCCGCTACTTTGAAACGCTTGGGCGGCTCTGCCTGCCACAGTTTCAAACTGGTCATGTGACTGCATGGCCACATCTGATTGGTAAAAAAGTTACCAGAAACTCCACTGGCGGCATGTTATCTAATGTGTTAAACTAATTATTTTTTAAAAACTAACGAGTCGAATTTATGCAGCGGAGTAAAAGTACCGTTTCTTTTTCACAAATGTACTCAAGTAAAAGTAACGGAGTAAATGTAACTCGTTACTACCCACCTCTGGGAAATGTATAGCAGGTTCCGCAACATGAAGGTATCCTTTGAATATAAGTCTTTTAATTTACAAATTCCCCATCTGCAGGCCTTTGGGGAGTAAGGCTGTATCATCCAGCAAGAGAGAAATTATTCTTAAATTTGTTGCCTAGTAATAATGTATAAAATTAGGTAGAGCAAGTCCTCCAAGAGATCTGTGTTTAGAGAGATGTTCTTTTTTTTATTCTATGTGTTTTGTAATTCCAAATAAACGGCATAATAATGAAACACTGGGATATTTTGTACCAAGTGCAGATATTGCAGGAGAAAGACCATCCTTATTGAACTCACAGATATGGTCAAAGGAGCTTGCAAAGAAAAGCGTCTGGACTTTAAGTTGCTTGAAGACGTTTCACCTCTCATCCGAGAAGCTTCTTCAGTTCTAAGGTCAAATGGTGGAGAGTCCCAGATATAAACCTAGTGGGAGTGACCCCCCACAGAGGGACAAAAGGACCCCCTGATGATCCTCTAATCGCCTGAGCCAAGGTGTGAAATTGGGTGTGGGACCCAATCAGCCAGAGTTTCGGGTGTGTTCATTGTGAAACCTGGCCCCACCTTATCATGCGAATTCCTGGGCCAGTTGATCCTGTAAACGTCAAAAAAGCCAAATTTTGACGTTTACAAGCCAAATTTGTCAAAAACAGAGAGAATTGCTGGGACAGAAGTTTGGGGTTTTGTTATGTATAGTAAAATGTCATCACCATAGAGCGATATAGTATTAGAGGTATATGTTGTGTCGTAACCATGTATATCAGGATAAGTACGAATTGTCTGTGCCAGGGGTTCCATTACCATTTTTTTAATAAACCAATAGATTTAGATTTCTTCAGTTGAAATCTTGGCATTAGGGATCTTGCAATCCACCTGATCCAACACAGGGAGGTCACATTTGTCTAGAAAGTCCTGCATGTCTTTAGGCCTGGCAGTGGAATGAGTAGTATAAAGAGATTCATAAAACTGTCTAAAGCTATCATTGATGTCTTTGTGTGAAGTGACAAGGTTTCCATTGAACGATCTAATTTTGTGAATCATGCTGTCATTTTCTAACTTCTTTAGCTGTCTAGCTAGTAGCTTATGTAGCTTGTCCCCAAATTCAAAATACTTCTGTCTTACAAAGGTGAACGCTCTATTAATGTTACTGGATAGTATCTGATTTAGTTTGTATTTTAATGCACAAATAGTGTTGTATTCATCTAAAGAGGGAACCCTTGCATTGTCAGTGTCCAAATCATGAATAATTTTTTTCTAATTTTACCTGTTCTGGTTTATTATTTTTATTCTGTGAGGCCTGATACGATGTTATACTTTAAATATAGGCTTTAAATGGTTCCCATAATAAATCAGGTGTAGTTTATGTTTATGTCAAAAAATAGAGGTCTGAGAATTTCTATATTATTGAAATTTTGAATCATTCAGCAATTGTGGGTCACATCTCCAGCTCCTATGTGTTTTAGTGAAGTTACCAAGTGTAACAGACCAGGTGACAGGACAATGATCAGAAATAATGATGTTGTGATAGGTTGCATTATGGACACTGGGGAGCATTTTTCCATCTATCAGAAAATAATCAATCCTAGAGTAAACATTATGTGCAGAAGAGTGGAAAGAGTACTCTCCTCCTGAAGGATTTAAAGTTCTCCAGACATCACAAATGCTCATTTTATCCATGTACATTCTAATAAGCTGCTACCTTTACACATTGTGGTCTTTTTGGAGAGGGATTTATCTAAGTATGGGTCTAATACTGAATTAAATTCACCTCCAATTATTAAATTACTGTTAGGTTGAAATGGTTAAATGTTGCCATTATTGTCAGGGCTGCACATAAGTGGTCCGCAGGTGTTTGGTGTTCCCCCACCTCCGAAGAAACATCAGAAGGAGTCCGAACCACAAAAGAAGCGCATATTCTCAGAATTTCTGCGCTTCTTTTGCGGTGGAGGAACACCAAAGTAATTGCTTACGGAGCTTGCTTCTTCGACATCTTTAAGAGTTCTGAACAAATGTCCGTCCTCATCCAGAAAATCTTATGTACACAAACTTCTTATCTGGTGCGCGTCTTTTATTTTGACAGCGAATGCGCACCTGTGGACCACTTATGTGCAGCCCTGATTATTGTACTTAAATTTGTAAGCCTTGCCTTAAACTGTATGATCAAAAACATTTTTGTGATTCTATTGTCCTCCCCAGTGTGTTGAATGGTGGGGGAGGTTATACTGTTTAACTACAGGGACATCCTATGTGAGGGTTCTTTTTTTTCTTATTTAGTGAGGATGTTTTACTTCCTGCCCTTTATGTGCTCACCTGTGTTTGTGTATGGTGAGACCATTAAAGGGGTTAAGCCATATACAGGGTGGGGGAGATGACCCTTTTGGGAGCAGGAAGTCACACAAATGCAACCCCATTTACACGCACAGACACACACGTGCACATACATACACATACACACTCAATGCCTTAGGGTTTATGATGCACCATAGGGGGATTTTACAATGGGTGTTTGCATTAGCGTTTTTTGATACGGGTGACACGGGCATTGTGGTGGGGAGCCGGCATCACGGGAATCGGCAAGAAAAAAAAAAGCTCATACTCATGCTTCCCTGACATCATGCCAGCGCATATTGGGAATGGCATAGGCACTTATCAGTTTTCTATCGCCCATTTGCTGGGACTAAGGGCGCCCTCCATTTGCGAGGTGCGCCTGCTGCTTGTGGCCCAGAGACGAGAGGGCGGGGCGGCGGGGGATTCTCTGGCTGGCTGGAGCAGCATCTAATAACCAACCCGCAAAATAAAACAAAATAAAAACAAACACGAAAACACCAGACATTATGATACAGACTTATAATTTGCACCAATGTTTTTTTTTCAAAATTCTATACGTGAAAAGTGAGCGCGAGAGCCCTCGGTGCACCTGCTTGCTGCTGAAGTCAAAGTAAACTTTATTGTCATCTCCGCTACATACAGTATAGAGAGATATAGAGAGACGAGACAGCGAGGCTCCAGTTACAGCAGTGCAAGTAAACAAAAAATATATATAAGAATATATATAAAAATAAATATACACTCAGGGCTCTAGAGTGCGACCAATTTGGTCGCAAAAAAAAATAAATAAATAAATAAATTCGGGTAACAAAAAAAACCCAAACTGGTCAACAGCAGACACACATTATGCCCCTATAGTGGACTAAATCAATCAGAGATAGTCAGGGGCGGGACCTCTCTGATTGGCCGTGGTCCAGTTGAAAGTGCAGGTGGAAGAGAGAGGTGAGTAGCTTGAATAAAGCGATATCAATTCATTAACGGATTCCACACAAAGACGTAAACACAGAGCTTTGTCTTTCTCGGCTTTCTCACCCGACGGCCTGTACACGGACACACTGTCGGAGCTTAGCGATTCCAATGCGTCGGTTCCGGGTGTTTACGTCTTTTTTGCGCTAGATTCTGAGCTGCAGGTTTTGACTCTCTCCAACCAAAATTCGTCGAGCCAGCAGCAAAAGAAGCAGCAAACTACGCTTCACATTTGATCAATGTCGTCATGAATTCCCTCTGACTTTTATAAAAAATCACACTTCATCTCTCTCTCTCCCTCTCCTCCCCCTCCCCCCCGCCCCCCCACACACAGGAACAGTTTCCCGTCTCAAATCTGTTTTGTGCATTATTCATTTGCTTATTACCCACCAGTCTACCGTTGTTTACAGCGCTGTGTTTTTTTTGTTTTGTTTTTGTTTGTTTTTTTGTGTCCCTTTTGGATCTTTAGCCATCAGAATTGTTGTCTTAAGGCCAAGAAAGATGCCAAGCGGATTTATTTTACCAAGTGGATCATCATGGCCTTGCCATATTGGTCCATTTGATTGACCTTTATTATAATTATGAATTTATTTTATTTTCAGTTGCTACAAACGGGACAGACATGACTGGGGGATAGGACAGGGAGAAAGAATGAAAGAAACCCACATGGAAAAGATATATATAAATCTTATAAAGTTTTTATCTGTCTTGTATGAAACTTGTACGAAAAGCATACAAGAGTGAAAACACATATAAGATCCCTTGAAAAATTATACAATGAAACTTGTATGTTTTGTATACTTACTAAAAAAATATATGAAAGTAATGAGAAATTGGCCACTTTCATGAGTAAATCATATATGTTTTTACTATTTCTTTTCCATATGGGAAGAGAGGGAGAGAAAGAAAACCAAAGGGGAGAAGAGACGGTGAGAAGGGGGGGAAGAAAGAAAAAAACAAACAAAGAAAAAAACAAAACACCTGGGTCACCTGTATGGAGAAAAAAAACAGAAGAGAAAGCAAACAACAAAGAGCAACATAATAAAAAAAACAGCACCATCACAATAAACTAGCTAGCAGTAGATATCAGTAGATACTAAATAATAAACGATATTGTGCAGCACGCAAGATAGACAGCGCACAATGTGCTTTGAGGCAGCAGCCAAGAAAGCTGTAGTCCGCGTCTGTGAATACCCATGTGTACACCTGTGTGCATACCTGTGTGGATCAGCATGCTTGCATTCCAAAGGTTTCTCCATGTAACGATCTGCTAGGGAGTGTGGGGGGGCCACAGCCCCGTCCTCCAGGGTGTGAAGCAGGTATGGAGGAGATCAAAACTCCAGACATCCAGAGGCCCCCAGAACACAAGAAACCATGGAAGACCAACAGAGGGGCAGCCGCGCCACTGTTCCAGTAAGAGCTGAGGAGAGTCCCAGATGAGGGTTCACTCAGCAGCCGCGGAGCAGAAGCCAGGGGGAGTTGCAGTGACGCGCCCGTGAGCTCCGCCGGCCGCCAGCTGTGCCTGAGTGACCGAGCCCCAGGCCGAGAGGCCGGGCACCACCCGCAGGAGGCGCCATAGGGGTCGGGTGCATTGTGTGCCGGGTGGCGGCCAGGAGCGGAGGCCCTGGCGGACTGACCCCCGGCTGCCAAGACTGGCAATAGGGACATGGAATGTCACCTCTCTGGTGGGGAAGGAGCCTGAGTTAGTGCGTGAGGTTGAGAGGTACCGGCTAGATATAGTCGGGCTCACCTCTACACATGGCTTGGGCTCTGGAACCAGTCTCCTGGAGAGGGGCTGGACTCTGTCTCAGTCTGGAGTTGTCCCTGGTGAGAGGCGGCGGGCTGGGGTGGGTATCCTAATATCCCCTCGGCTTGCTGCCGGTACGTTGGGGTTTTTCCCGGTGGACGAGAGGGTTTGTTCCCTGCGCCTTAGGGTCAGGGAACGGGTCCTGACTGTCATCTGTGCTTATGCGCCGAGTGGCAGTTCAGAGTACCCAGCCTTCTTAGAGTCCCTGGGGGGGGGGGGGGGGGGGGGGGTGCTGGAGGGTGCTCCACCTGGAGACTCTGTTGTCCTGCTGGGAGACTTCAATGCTCACATGGGTAACGACAGCGAGACCTGGAGGGGCGTGATTGGGAGGAACGGCCTCCCTGATCTGAACCCGAGCGGTGCTCTGTTATTGGACTTCTGTGCTAACCACAGTTTGGCCATAACGAACACCCTGTTCGAACATAAGAGTGTCCATAAGTGCACGTGGCACCAGGACGCTCTAGGCCGTAGGTCGATGATCGATTTTGTAATCGTATCAGCAGACCTGCGACCATATGTTCTGGACACTCGGGTAAAGAGAGGAGCTGAGCTGTCAACTGATCACCACCTGGTGGTGAGTTGGATCAGGTGGCGGGGGAGGACGCTGGACAGACCTGGTGCACCTAAACGCGTAGTGAGGGTGTGCTGGGAACGTCTAGCAGAGGCCCCAGTCCGCGAGATCTTCAACGCACACCTCCGGCAGAGCTTCGACAGCATTCCGAGGGAGACTGGGGACATTGAGTCCGAATGGACCATGTTCAGAGTCTCCATTGCCGAAGCTGCTGCATTGAGCTGCGGCCGCAAGGTGGTGGGTGCCTGCCGTGGTGGTAATCCCCGAACCAAATGGTGGACACCAGAGGTGAAGGGAGCCACCAGGCTGAAGAAGGAGTCCTATCGGGCTTGGTTAGCCTGTGGGACTCCGGAGGCAGCCGACAGGTATCGACAGGCCAAGCGGAATGCGGCTCGGGCAGTGGCTGAAGTAAAAACTCGGGTGTGGGTGAGTTCGGAGAGGCCATGGAAAAAGACTTTCGGACTGCCTCGAAGAGATTCTGGCAAACCGTCAGACGTCTCAGGAGGGGAAAGCGGTGCTCTACCTGCACTGTGTATAGTGCTGGCGGAGCGCTGCTGACGTCGACTGAGAAAATTGTCAGGCGGTGGAAGGAATACTTCGAGGACCTCCTTAATCCCACTGACACGTCTTCCGAGGAGGAAGCAGAGTCTGGGGATGAGGGGAATGACCCGCCAATTTCCGGGGGCGAGGTCACTGAGGCAGTTAAACAACTCCTTGGTGGCAGAGCCCCTGGTGTTGATGAGGTCCGCCCCGAGTTCCTGAAGGCTCTGGACGTTGTAGGGCTGTCCTGGTTGACACGCCTCTGCAATGTTGCGTGGAGATCAGGGGCAGTACCTGTGGACTGGCAGACCGGGGTGGTGGTCCCCATCTTTAAGAAAGGGGACCGGAGGGTGTGTTCCAACTACAGGGGGATCACACTCCTCAGCCTCCCTGGGAAAGTCTATGCCAGGGTGCTGGAAAGGAGAGTTCGTCCGTTAGTCGAACCTCGGATACAGGAGGAACACTGGACCAGCTCTTTATCCTCTCCAGGATACTTGAGGGTGCATGGGAGTTTGCCCAACCAGTCTACATGTGTTTTGTGGACTTGGAGAAGGCATTCGACCGTGTCCCTCGGGGTGTCCTGTGGGAGGTGTTGCGGGAATATGGGGTGTCTGGCCCATTGCTACGGGCCATTCGATCCCTATACAACCGTTGCAAGAGCTTGGTTCGCATTGCCGGCAATAAGTCGGACTCGTTCCCGGTGGGTGATGGGCTTCGCCAGGGCTGCCCTTTGTCTCCGGTTCTGTTCATAATTTTTATGGACAGGATTTCTAGGCGCAGCCAAGTGGCGGAGGGCTTTCGCTTTGGTGGCCTCAGAATCTCATCTCTGATTTTTGCAGAAGATGTGGTTCTGTTGGCTTCATCGGGTGAAGGCCTCCAGCTCGCACTGGAACGGTTCGCAGCCGAGTGTGAAGCAGTGGGAATGAGGATCAGCACCTCCAAATCTGAGGCCATGGTTCTCAGCCGGAAAAGGGTGGAGTGCCCACTCCGGGTCAGGGATGAGTTCCTGCCACAAGTGGAGGAGTTCAAGTATCTCGGGGTCTTGTTCGCGAGTGATGGGAGAAGGGGGCCGGCCACGCGGAAGGCAGTGGCGGCGTTCAGGGGGGTGCTCAGGAGGGCGTCCACGGTGGCGGAGATGCCCAACAAGCGGCCCGGCAGATGACCGACGATGAGGAGGCGGTAGTAGGGGACCTGAAGGCTGCGTGGCCCCTGCAGCCCCAGGCGAAGCGGAGGCTGGACCAGACGAGGCGGAAGCGGAGGCTGGACCAGACGAAGCTGATGAGGATGATGAGGATGCGGAGGCTGGACCAGGCGAGGCTGATGAGGATGATGAGGATGCGGAGGCTGGACCAGGCGAGGCTGATGAGGATGATGAGGATGCGGAGGCTGGACCAGGCGAGGCTGATGAGGATGATGAGGATGCGGAGGCTGGACCAGGCGAGACTGAAGCAGAAGCGGAGGCTGGACCAGGCGAGGCTGAAGCAGAAGCAGAAGCTGGACCAGGCGAGGCTGAAGCAGAAGCAGAAGCAGGACCAGGCGAGGCTGAAGCAGAAGCAGAAGCAGGACCAGGCGAGGCTGAAGCAGAAGCAGAAGCTGGACCAGGCGAGGCTGAAGCAGAAGCAGAAGCTGGACCAGGCTAGGCAGCAGCTGATGAGGAGGCTGAAGCTGGACCAGGCGAAGCTGATGAGGGTGCTGGAGCCGGACCAGGCGATGCTGAAGACACGGAGGCTGGACCAGACGAGGATGAAGCGGAGGCTGGACCAGACGAGGATGAAGCGGAGGCTGGACCAGACGAGGATGAAGCAGTGGCTGGACCAGACGAGGATGAAGCAGTGGCTGGACCAGGCGAAGCGGATGAAGCCAAAGCAGACGCTGGACCAGGCGAGGAGGATGCTGAAGCAGATGCCGGACCAGGCGAAGCTGATGACACTGATGAGGAGGCCGGACCAGGCGGAGCTGATGAAGCTGAAGCTGGACCAGGCGACGGCGAAGCTGATGAAGCTGAAGCTGGACCAGGCGACGGTGTGGGTGAAGACAGGGAGGCTGGACCAGGCGACGGTGTGGGTGAAGACAGAGAGGCTGGACCAGGCGACGGTGTGGGTGAAGACAGGGAGGCTGCAGCTGGCGAGGATGATGAGGCTGCAGCAGGCGACGGCGTGGAAGCCGGAGACTGTAGCGCTGCAGGCGTGGAAGAAGCTGCTGCTGCCCGCGGCGTGGATGAAGCTGCAGCTGGCGAGGATGATGAGGCTGCAGCTGGCGGCTGGACGGGCTCCTCGGGCCCTCCAGCTGACGAGGCAGGACGCTGGACGGGCCCCTTGGGCCCTCCAGCTGACGAGTCTTGGGGCTGGACGGGCTCCTCGGGCCCCCCAGCTGACGAGTCTTGGGGCTGGACGGGCTCCTCGGGCCCCCCAGCTGACGAGGCAGGACGCTGGACGGGCTCCTCCGGCCCCCCAGAAAAAACAGTCTCAGAACCAGTGGGCACTGGAGCCCCTGGCACACACAGAACAGAACCAGCAGGTGCGGAGACCTCTGGCAGAGACGGAACAGAACCAGCAGGCCCACGGGCCTCTGGCAGGAACGCAACAGAACCAGCAGGCACACGGGCCTCTGGCAGGGACGCAACAGAACCAGCAGGCACACGGGCCTCTGGCAGGGACGCAACAGAACCAGCAGGCACACGGGCCACTGGCAAACATAAAGCAGACTGCAGCTGCACTGAGCAGTGACTCAGCTCAGGCAGCGACAGTCCGGTGCAGTCCTCAGCTGGCTTCTTAACCTCCAGGGGTCCAGAGTCAGCTGGGGGCCGAAACCAAGCCTCTGGCCAGCTCTTGAGGAATGTTTCCATTGTTATTGGGTTTGTCTCTCTGCTTAGAGTAAGAAGTTGTTGAACTGTCCGTTATGGGTTGGCTTGCATGTACAGGAGGAGTAGGTGAAGGTGATGGCTGAACAGGTGGTGGAACTAATAGCTGACCTGCAACCTGAGCTGGTAACTGAGCTAAGGGCAAGTGAGCAGCTGATGCTGGAGACTGAGCTAACGGCTGTGCTAACAGTGGGAAAGGCGATTGCTCCTGAACGACCTGCCCTGGCTCCTTAACCTCCAGGGGTCCAGAATCAGCTGAGGAAGGTGGCTCAGCTTCTGGGGAGGCCCCGGAGGGGGTCGCAGTCCCTTGAAAAACAGGGCTAGCATCTCCAATCCTGGAGTCAGTATTAACCGTACCCTTTAAAGCATCCCTGGATTCAGAGGGTGCATGAAGAGAGCCCCTTAAATCCCTGGGACTGGAAAAAATGGTCTCTGAAACCACAGTCTTTAATTTTGCCGCTTCAGCATTAACTGAGACAGTGATATCTGATCCTGAGCCCATAGAAACTTTGGATTCAGTCTCTGGGGTAACACTTTGCAGTTCGGAGAAAGCAGAAAGACAGTCTTTACCACTCACCACAGCTGGCTGTGTCATAATCTCAGAGTCCAGCTGAGGAGAGGAGCGCTGGCGGCGCATACGCCGTTTCTTGCGGGAGGAGGAGGCGGAGAAGACGACAGAGGAGGCTAGTGGTGATGGGGAAAAGGAAGCTGGCTCCTCATCGTCTGACCACATAGCCGCGAGGAAAGAGGCAGGTGTGTAGTGATCAGAGCGGGACGCGGAGGCTGAAGAATTCCTTGGCACCGGCACGGAAACAGCTCTCCGTGGTAAAGTCTGCTGCTGCGTTGCAGAGATCTCCATCGGCTGCGACTGCAGCGAGGCCTTCCGGGAATCGACGCGCTCTGACCGCTCCCGAGTCCGCCACGCCTCCTGGCCTCGGCTTAATTCTCCCATGAAATCTCCATAGCAGGAAAGCTCACGAAGGAAAGGATTTCCTTCGATGATCGCCTTAATAGCGTTTAGTCCAACAGAAATTGTCCGTGGGTCCGTGGCGCGGGTTATTCGGCTCATCAGACACTGTACGCGGAGAATATCTTCCTCACGGGCGGAGCCTGCGGGGTCCATAGTATGGTCGGATCGTGCTGTCACGGCTGCCGGCGTGAGCCGTGTGGTGTAGGAGGAAAAGAACCCAAAATGCAGGCAGTTGACTGGTGATGAGAATGAAGTTTTATTTGCAGAAGTGGAGCGACTGAACAGGTAGTGAGACAAGACGAATAACTGAAAAAACCTAGACTGGGAAAACTAAATAACAAACCTAAGCATGAAACGGGGAGCGGACAATGCAGAGAGACGTAGTTACACCGAGAAACACAGACGATCCGACGATGAACAGAAGCCAACACACACTATAAATACACACTAGGTAATGAGGAGATGACATGCAGGGGTGGACACAGCTGATACTAATGGACATGATGAGAGGCAGACCTACAAAGTAAAACCGGAAACACCCAGACTGTTTTGCAACAAAAACACAGGGACCTGAACGGAGCACAGAGGGGAGACACAGGTAGGGATAATAAACACGACAACCAACCCAAAGAATTAATACAGAATCAGAATAAACACCAAACACAAGATGAACCCAAAAAGAAACACAAAACGCTGGGTCAACGACCCAGGATCATGACAGATCTCTCTCCAAACAATATTGACCGAACCAGCAGCAAAAGAAGATCCAAACGATTCACATAAAATCGTCATGAATTCACTCTGACTTTTACTGTTTTGCTTCCACCGCGATGCACAGCTCTCTCTCTCTCGCTCTCTCTCTCTCTCTCCCTCCCTCCCCCCCCTCTCTCTCTCTGTACTTCAAGAACAGTTTCCCTTTCTTCATTATTCGCTTGCTTGTTACGCACCAGTCTACCGTAGTTTACAGCGCTGTCAGCCACTGTTTTTTTCCCTTTTACATTCTTCCGAAAAGAAAACCTCATTTCTGCTGTTCAATACTGAACAAATGTAAACTTTTTAAAATTATTCAAAATGCAAAACGCTTAACCGTGTCTCTAATAAAACCGCTGTAACTTCAGAGGTAATGTTCATATGCTGATTAACCCTTTAGAGCCGATCGGAGCGGGAACGCTCTGTTATGCGTAACTATTTTTAAATCCCGGTAGCACTGCAACCACGTAAGCTAGCGCAAAAATTTTTTTACTTACATATTGTGCCATCAGCTTGTCCTAGGTCACGGTTTCCTTCCACATAAAGCTCTGCAAAAACTGCATAAAAAGCGCTTGCAGGAACAAAAACATAATATTCCAGAAACACGCTTTGCCGGTCCGATCAGCTGATCAAAACACTTCCTACGTTGGAATAGACGTCAGCGCGAACTTTTGCATTTCCGCCATTACCTGGCCGAAACCGGAAGTGACGTCATTTTCGCGGAAATGTAGTCTTTTTTGCGATCAGGGCCTCAGGGCCTATACTGCTCTTTTTAAAAGTTATCTTTGACTTTATGACTTTCTGTGTCGTTTCTGGGATGCTTAGGACTCATATTGCACTGCTGGAAATAGTTTATTTTGATGCATATGCTGCTTTTTTGCAAATTTGCAGTATAATATTTATTTTTGTTTTTCCTGCAGTGTATAAAAATTGGTGTATTTCAAAAATAAAACTATGAAGACACTCAAAATAAATTTCCTGTGGTGGGAAACTATTTTGTGCAACTTTTTTGTATTTACAGTTTTGAGGGATTAGCCTCTTAAATTTCTCTAACTACAAATATATGTTAAAAAATCAAAAACGATTTTCAATTTTTTTTGTAGTTTATTGCACTTTTTTGCAATTTATGTAATTACTATGCACTTAATGAATACATATTATTAACATCTGGGCTATAATGGTTGTATTGATGTATAGCAACTTGAAATGCTCCCAAAAATGGCTCCACAGCATGTAAAAATATAATATAAGCTCTGGCGGACTTGGTTCTATGGTAGGTCTTAAAGGGTTAATGGTTTTCTTTCATTTTTGATGTACTGCAGAATATTTTTATAAAATCCCAGGCCAGGAAAATCACCTTCATGTTTTTCTGTGTTTTATCTTCAGCTACTTTGACACAAAGGCATCTGCTGTGATGCTCACACCTTTGATAAAGTCTTGCGTGTGTCAGCTTCCTTTTTATTGATACAAAAATATGTAAATGTACTGATTTGAATTATAATATTTCTGACTGTCAAAATTTCCCAGATTTAAATCGAATCGAATCGAATTAAATCGAATTAAATCGAATCGTGGATCGAATCGATTCGGGACCTTGTGAATCGGAATTGAATCGATTCTAGAAATCAGTGACGATACCCAGCCCTACTTATCATACAATATTTGAGGTAAACATTGATATGACCTTTCCATCGCGGACTGGATCAGCACTTCCTCTCCATGGCCTTATCAACATCCAATCTCCAGACTTCAGACTCTGCTCCTGCGGAGAAACAGAATCATCTGGCAGATCATTTGTTCTCAAGACTTCTTTATTTTTAAACATTTCAAGCATCTAATCTGCTAATACGCTCTCTTCTGCTTTTCTATCATCACTATAGAAGACTAGAACTCTAAATGCTCTAACATATGTAATCTCAAACAGTCAGACCGTTCTCTGTTGGAGTAGTCCTCATGTATATCCTAACTAATTCTATACAGTCTAACCATGTCCTGCCTGTAGGGATGGGTATCGAAACCCGGTTCTTGTTGAGAACCGGTTCCCACTGTTTCAATTCCTTGGAATCGTTTGCCATTTTTGCAAACGATTCCCTTATCGATTCCAGTCGCCCCGAATGACGTCACCACGTTGCGGAGCGTCATTTACCTGGCAGGAAACACGGCGCCAGCGGCTCAAATGCTCAAAAGCTTGGTTATACTTTACGAGAACGGATGACAACAGGGCAACTTGCAATACTTGCAAAGTAGATATTTCATTTAAGGGAGGAAACACTACGAATATGCAAAAGCATTTGCTCACAAAACACGTGATAACCTTAAATGAATGTCGTGTTTTTAATTCCGCTCCGGACTCGTGAATCTCAACCCAGCAGCAGCGGTAACGTTTACACGTCCTCTCCCGTTAATGCGGCAGGTAAATAATCAACTAACAGTGCATATTATGTTAGCGCGATCTGCCTTATTACAAAACCTGCCATTACTGTGCATTTAGGTGACCATGACGAGAGAGACAGACAGAGTCTGGCTCAGATGCTGGCAGTTCTCACTGCAGTCTACCGGTAGCATCTCCTTTCAGGCCAGGATAGACGAATGTCAACGAGCAGTGACTGAGTTTGTGGTCAAAGGCTTGCACCCATTTGCCACAGCAGATGCCCCGATTTCACTTTGGTAAGTGAATGTGTTTAATTGTAGGCAGGACATTACTGGATATTCTTGTGTAATTGCTACAGAATAATTTATGTTACACTTTGTTATTGCTACAGGAGAATATTTATTTTATTATTTTACATTTACATTTTTTTTCCTGGGGACCCTGTGACACCCCATTGAAGAGCCGTAGGCTGGATCTCTTAAGATCTCACTGTTGGGTTTGTAAGGCCATGTTACTCCTAAATTTCTATCTTGTTCAAAGAGAAGATAAAAAACAAAGTTCTAAGCTAATCGACCTTAGTGTTCTCCTTTTTTAAAAATAAGAATCGATAAGAGAATCGATAAAGAATCGAATCGTTAAACAGAATCGAAAATGGAATCGGAATCGTTAAAATCTTATCAATACCCATCCCTACCTGCCTGTCTTCCTAAGTCTTAACTTTACTGTTCTACTAGTTCTCACACTGGCTATCAGGGTATATTGTCTCTACAAATTAAAAAATGACACTCCTCTTGCCACACGGCTTTCGCCATGTGTCAACTCCCCAATGAGACATGTACAAGAATGTTGCACAGTCTCCCTAAAACAATCTCCAGGGTTTGTCCCTTGGAGCAGCTTCACTCCAAGCTGTAACCCTGTGTAAAAACATTAGTCAGCAATTAAATGTTTTGCTTGTTTAGCTCCCAGCTCCACCCAGAGCCTGTATCCTAGAAGAAAAAGTCTTTAAGTTAAAACAACTTCACATTTGCAACCAACTATAGATCATAAGAGTAATAAAGTGTTCAGCGTCACAGAGACAAGTATCATTGCAGGTTTATTCTAAACTCATTAAACTCCTACTTTTTCCCATAATTTGTTCCAAACTTTTAAGCTTAAATTTCAAAACTTACATTAACTACTGATCTTATCTATTTCTGATTTTATCTGTTTTTATTTTATATACTGTTTTGTTTGTTTGTTAATTAGTTAAGCTTAAATTTCAAAACTTACATTAACTACTGATTTTATCTACTGTTCAGATTTTATCTGTTTTGATTTTACATACTGTTTTGTTTGTTTGTTTGTTTGTTAAGTGGGTTAGAGCTCTTGGTAGCTCCCCAGCTGGGTCTAGACTGGGTCTAGAGAGTATTTTAAATTCAGGGAATTTAAAATAGAAAGTAGCTCGTCCACAGAAGGACTGGTAGCTCCCCTTACGATAAGGGTTCAGATCGCGCGAACAGGTGTGGGATTAGAGCTCTGGGTAGCTCCCCAACTGGGTCTAGACTGGGTCTAGAGAGTATTTTAAATTCAGGGAATTTAAAATAGAAAGTAGCTCGTCCACAGAAGGACTGGTAGCTCCCCTTACGATAAGGTTTCAGATCGCGCGAACAGGTGTGAAATGTGTGTGTTTAGTTAGTTTGTTTGTTTGCTTGTTTTAATCAATTTTAAATCATACTTTTTATTTGTTTTTGTTTCTAATGTCTCTGTAAAGCACTTTGTAAAGCACTTTGAATCACCTTGTTGTGCTATACAAATAAATTTGCCTTGCCTTGCCTTGCCAAATCATTTAACATCTCAACGTCATTCCACATTGTAATCAGTGACTTCCCTTAAGTTTGTTACTCACCATGAGCCCAATAGTGGTCAGATAATGAGCCCCATGTAACTATTTTGTAACCACTGCACATCTGTTCAATTGTCACTTGTCTGTCTGTGCTGAATCCTTTACAAGCACTCTTAAAGAAAAACAAACATTAGCCAAACACACGGTTCATCCTGGTTGTCAGGTGTCGGCCATCCAGATTCCAGAGGAGCTGTGAAAAGTCATAAAGTTAACACTCGCTGTGGAAAAAGTAACAATGGTCTCATCACACTGTATTAATTTCTCCCCTGTAACAGTCACATTTTCTCCAACATTCTCTCAACAACACAGTGTAATTTCATCATCAACATATAGCCTGTAACTACAGTTTTCTTCACACAAAATCTCAGTAATCCTGTGGTAGAAAAACATCATTAAGTTGTGTCCTGCTGTAAATCACATGATCAAATCACATGATTAACCATCTGCTGTAAAAAGAAATGTAAATGTTAGCGCTGCGCAGGTGTATACACTCTTTCTCACAGTAATCGTCAGCGATCCACACACCACGTGCTGCCCACTAAAGACTTTGCAGTGTATTTCATCCTCTTTCAAGGCAGGCTTACACAGTTTATTCCCCATTACAAGACAACAATCAGTCACACTCATGCAGACCACGTCTGGCCCGCACACACACAACATAGGCCTACCGCTTGCGTCTACACGCACAGCTAGCGCTCTCTGTTAAACTCTCAAACGCCCCAAATGGCGGAGATTCCAGACTCTCTTCACGGCGGAGTCACCAAACCTAGGTTGTCTCTACGCCCCACACGGCGGAGAACCCTGCGTCTCTCTCACGCGGCTAGTGCGCTCCCGTACCTGTGTTCAACGCAGGGTCACGTAGCCGCTCTCTAAGGCCTCCTGTACTTACTGTTCGTGTTGTCTTCATTCATGGGAAGAGTCTCTGGATCCCGTCAATCGGCATCCATCCCGAGGGGAGTTCAGGCGCAAACTTCCCGGCCTGGTAACAAAGCAAAGTGAAACACCAGGGCTTTACGTCAATCATCCCAGACGTTGCGGTGGCGTCCTCTCCCGCTCCTCGGTGGATGCGATGTTTTAGGATCCAGCTCGAAGGACCAAATAAATGTTGGGTCTGTGTTTCCACAAGCCCCTCCACACTGACACGGAAAAAATTTAAAAAAGAACTGGGAAGAAGGGAGTTGGCGGATACCTCACGTATGGGATTGGAGTGCAGCTCAACAGTCTGCTGGGGCCACTGTGGGTGAGTCTGACTTTTGATTTGCTGTTGCTCTGTTAAAACATGCGCAGACACAAACATCAGTTAGTCTGTAAGTGGTTGTTTTTGGGATAGCACAGAATGCACGGGGGGTCTCAGCCTCTGATTGGATTCTTTAGAGGACGTGATTGATTGATCGATACTGTAGGACTGTGGAGTCTGCAGCTTTCCTCACACTGAAATGAGCACACTAAAATCCAGTCATTTGTGGAGACCGGCCTGCAGGGTGGCTTGCCTGTATCGCCCAGCAGATAAAATATGAAGGAGTGTGTTCTCCGAGCAGACGAGGGAACGCTGTAGCTGTGGGAATATTAACAGCACTGAGCTCGATGTCACCAGTTCAGAAACCGAGAGCTGCATTCGTGCTGCCTCTCCCTTATGTCTCCATTTGAAATCCACTGCTGGAGCAGATGAAAGAGTCAGTTATGATTGTGAGGACTTGAGGTGCCTCACACAGAGCAGGATGTCATAAAGTGACACCGAGTCCACATAATATCTGCATTTCCAGTGAAACCAGCAGCTCCTTCACACGTCTGGATCCTCCTGTCCCTTTATCGCAGTGTAGATGCTCCCCCTGGTGCACACAGTGCCTTTACAGCAATGGGTTAAACAGATGTGTGCTGATAAAGCTGTGTGAATGACTGAAGTGTGAAACTATAAAACAGGCTCATCAGCAGCTTTGTGGCATTGCGGTTTCTCAGCATGATTTGGCTGTGAGCGCCTGAGCTCTGCTTCCTGTTTCCTGAGTGCCAAATTTAATCTAGAGTTGCATCATTGTCGTTGTCTCCAAACGCATTACAGTGAGGAAGAGAGACAGACAGACCTCATGTTACAACTCTTTGTTTCACTAATGGCAGCCGTTACTGCCCTGGCTGTGTCCAAACCTGTGACTGTTCCTGTGGAGGCTTCTTCTGTGCTTAGTGAGAATGAATAAAATCTGTGCTTTAACAGGCTGTGCTGGGCCTGTTCTTACCTCCTAAACACTGCTGTTTGAGCCTGGGACATTTCTTTGTTTTAAAGGAAGTAATCTCTTATTTAAGAGCTTCTAATTCCATTCCAGATATCCTCCCCTGTCGTCTTCTTAATGAATCGCTCCACGTTATTGGGCCAGGGATATAGTACAGTATATTTTATTATAATTTACTTTTATTAAATGCTTTATTAAATGTACCAGCTGAAGCCTATTATCAAAAATGTCCTTGCATGTGTTTTTTAGATTGCTTTGGACTCTTGTGGTGATCATACATTCATTCATCTAAACTGGAGCATGCTGTTGGTCCTGAAGGCTCATGTCTGTCAGAAAGGCTGTTTTCTGTAGCCATCGCGAAATCCTCCTCTTCCTCAGCCTGTGTTTCCTGTGGTGTACAACGGGTCTCTGCTTTGGGTCCTACTCTGTTTTCATCGCACTTGCTGATGATTTTCAGGAAGTTTGCTGATGACATCCAAATTTTATTTCCCGGTTATTTTGATGTCTCTGTTTAAGTGTGTACACGATATCAAAGACGGGTCCTGAAAAAAAAAATGATTGTGGTGCCCCTCTGGATGATTTCACTGATGCCCTTGTGCGTCATGTTTCTTATTGTTCTCTGATTGTTAGAAGTCTCAGAGTGTTTTCAGAGTGTCCTCTTTGTACAGGGAGTGCAGAATTATTAGGCAAGTTGCATTTTTGAGGAATAATTTTATTATTGAACAACAACCATGTTCTCAATGAACCCAAAAAACTCATTAATATCAAAGCTGAATGTTTTTGGAAGTAGTTCTTAGTTTGTTTTTAGTTTTAGCTATTTTAGGGGGATATCTGTGTGTGCAGGTGACTATTACTGTGCATAATTATTAGGCAACTTAACAAAAAACAAATATATACCCATTTCAATTATTTATTTTTACCAGTGAAACCAATATAACATCTCCACATTCACAAATATACATTTCTGACATTCAAAAACAAAACAAAAACAAATCAGCGACCAATATAGCCACCTTTCTTTGCAAGGACACTCAAAAGCCTGCCATCCATGGATTCTGTCAGTGTTTTGATCTGTTCAAATTCAAATCAAATTCAAATTCAAATTTTATTTGTCACGTACACAGTCATACACAGTACGATATGTAGTGAAATGCTTGGACAACTGCTCGTGACCTAAAGAAAACAAAAAAGGAAAAGGCTATGAATAAGATAGGAAATAAATATGAAAAATTAAAAAGGGTAAATTTAACTAGGAAGGAATAAAATATAAATTAAGGTTAAAAATGAAATAACTGTACAACACAAATTAGAATGAAGGGTAAATTTAACTGGGAAAGAATAAGATAAAATATATAAATTAAAGTTGAAAATAAAATAACTGTACAACAAAATACACAATATAGAACTATATAAGAATGTATGAAAAAATATAAATATAAATGTGAATAAATATATACACAATAACAGCAGCTGTACAAGTATTAACCGGAAATGAAGAATATAATGTCCAGTGTTGTGCAATCCACATTATGTCTTGTGCAGTGCAAATATGCTTAAAGTGATTTAAGTGATGAAGTGAAAACAATGTCCAGAATGTCCAGTGTGTGTGTAAGAACTGTATGTGTGGGTCAATACTGTGTGGTGGTGTGATTGAGAGACCGTATCGCCTGCGGGAAGAAGCTCCTCCTCAGTCTCTCTGTGTTGGTCTTCAGGGAGCGGAATCGCTTTCCTGACCTCAACAGAGAGAACAGTCTGTTGTTGGGATGGCTGAGGTCCTTCACGATCTTCCTGGCCTTGGTCCAGCACTGCCTGCTGTAGATTGAGTGCAGGTCAGGGAGCTCGGAGCGGATGGTGCACTCAGCTGACCGCACAACCCTCTGTAGAGCTCGTCTGTCCTGCATGGTGCTGTTCCCGAACCAGGTTAAGATGTTTCCCGCCAGGATGCTCTCTATGGTGCACGAGTAAAAGTTCCTGAGCACCTTGGAGGGCAGTTGGAAGTCTCTCAAGCGTCTGAGGTGGTAGAGACGCTGACGGGCCTTTTTCACCACGGTGTTGATGTGACAGGACCATGACAGGTCCTGCGTGATGTGAACTCCGAGGTTCACCATCAACATTGCGTGCAGCAGCAACCACAGCCTCCCAGACACTGTTCAGAGAGGTGTACTGTTTTCCCTCCTTGTAAATCTCACATTTGATGATGGACCACAGGTTCTCAATGGGGTTCAGATCAGGTGAACAAGGAGGCCATGTCATTAGTTTTTCTTCTTTTATACCCTTTCTTTCCAGCCACGCTGTGGAGTACTTGGACGCGTGTGATGGAGCATTGTCCTGCATGAAAATCATGTTTTTCTTGAAGGATGCAGACTTCTTCCTGTACCACTGCTTGAAGAAGGTGTCTTCCAGAAACTGGCAGTAGGACTGGGAGTTGAGCTTGACTCCATCCTCAACCCGAAAAGGCCCCACAAGCTCATCTCTGATGATACCAGCCCAAACCAGTACTCCACCTCCACCTTGCTGGCGTCTGAGTCGGACTGGAGCTCTCTGCCCTTTACCAATCCAGCCACGGGCCCATCCATCTGGCCCATCAAGACTCACTCTCATTTCATCAGTCCATAAAACCTTAGAAAAACCAGTCTTGAGATATTTCTTGGCCCAGTCTTGACGTTTCAGCTTGTGTGTCTTGTTCAGTGGTGGTCGTCTTTCAGCCTTTCTTACCTTGGCCATGTCTCTGAGTATTGCACACCTTGTGCTTTTGGGCACTCCAGTGATGTTGCAGCTCTGAAATATGGCCAAACTGGTGGCAAGTGGCATCTTGGCAGCTGCACGCTTGACTTTTCTCAGTTCATGGGCAGTTATTTTGCGCCTTGGTTTTTCCACACGCTTCTTGCGACCCTGTTGACTATTTTGAATGAAATGCTTGATTGTTCGATGATCACGCTTCAGAAGCTTTGCAATTTTGAGAGTGATGCATCCCTCTGCAAGAGATCTCACTATTTTTGACTTTTCTGAGCCTGTCAAGTCCTTCTTTTGACCCATTTTGCCAAAGGAAAGGACGTTGCCTAATAATTATGCACACCTGATATAGGGTGTTGATGTCATTAGACCACACCCCTTCTCATTACAGAGATGCACATCACCTAATATGCTTAATTGGTAGTAGGCTTTCGAGCCTATACAGCTTGGAGTAAGACAACATGCATGAAGAGGATGATGTGGACAAAATACTCATTTGCCTAATAATTCTGCACTCCCTGTATTTTAGTCATGAACGCCTCTCTCCATTAGAGGACACGACAGCAGGTTTACTCTGGATAAAGATTTTTTTTTTTTGATTTAACTTGTGACTTAGACAAAGAGCACTGAGATTGCGCAGCCAGATGATGCGAAAGCGGCAGAGGACTCAATTGAAGGGTGGAGGGGATCAGGCCCTCGCAGACTCTGAAATGATGGCTGCTGCCCTTCCTGCTCTCTCTACATCGGCCCGACCTCTGCACACTTGTGAATCAGCAGCAAGTTCATCCTCAGCCTTCATCAGCTCAGAGTCTGTGCAGCTGCTTTTTGGAATCAGTCTCAGATCAGTTCTGTGAGCAGTCTCCTCTCACTGCTGCTTCAAAATCTGCAGCGTCAGCAGAAAGAGCTGCAGCAGTCTGAGACACACACATACATAGCTGTATAAGTGTGATGAATAACAAACTGCACCCTTCATTAAACAGCCTGTCATGGAACGCCCTCGCTGAGGATACGCTCAGCATGAATGCAGACATTGCTCTGATGATCAATAATCTGTCTTTACCTCCATCTTCAGCTGCTCTCCAACCAGCGTTTCCTGTTTCTCTGTCAGCGTGAGCCCGACTCAGGGTGCTGTTTTAATGACACAGTCTTACTGTACTCTGTCTGTGAGGCTCTAATAATTAAAATTAATATTGTTGTTTGTGCTCAGACTGCTTGTATAAACCCAGATTTAATATATATATTTGGATGTAAAGACTGAACCTGCTGCAGCAGCTTTCCTCTGACTTCAGTTAAAATGATTCAGAATTAAATTCCTTAAACATAATGGTTTTAAATCACATTTAACAAGATTTTGCTGCTGAGAGCAAATATTTATTACTGTCATTATTATTATTATTAATTTCCCTGTTCCGCATTTAGTGGGTGTGGAGCTCTCTCAGGATGTTTGTTAACGTCAAGCATCAAAAACATTTTAAACAGCTCAAAAGTGTGTCACAGTTAACTTTACATTAACTTCCATATTGGAATAATATGTGAAGTTATTGAGTCTATCAGCAGAGTGAAAATGAACTTCAGTACTACTTAGTAAGATGAAATAGGTTTTTGCACATCAATGTTTACTAATGTGTCCTTCCTCCTGACAGGTGATGATGTCACATGAAACACACATACTCGCGTTCACTCAGATTTCTGCTTTATTGATCGACATGCAGCATCAGGAGCCATGATCAAAGTCCGACATCAATAACTCTAAACACACGCTTCAGCTCCTCACGAGCAGCAGCATCCTCTCTGACGGTCACAAACCAAACAGGAAGTGTCCGAATAAAAACAGTCCCAGCTCGGCCCACCGCCACCCATGCACACGCAGGAAACATTCTCATCGTCAAAGTTAGGAACAAGAAGGCACAGCGACGACAAGGAGAGGCCAAGCAGCCCGACTGCAGATCTTAAATGCCAGGGTCAGAGGTCATGGTCTGTGATCCATGATCAGAGGCAAGAGTGTTCTGGGGCAGGCTGAGGACAAAGGGCACCAGGTTGCCCCGGGCCCCGGTGGGGGCTGGCAGGGCCTCGGGCAGGAAGCCGGCCTCCTCCTCGCCGATGTGGAACTGCAGCGTGCGGCTGCGGTTGACGCAGTAGATCCGGTCACCGAGCACAGCGCATCGGAATGGCAGTGTGTTTTCCAGCGGAAAAGTGGCGGCCTCGAGCCACACCTTCACCACTGTGCTGTACCTGTGCACGCTGACCTCGGCACGTTCGCGGTCCACGTCGAAGCGGTAAACGAGGCCGCGGTGCGCGACCATGTCGGCGGAGCGGCGGCGGCTCTCGTTGAACGGGCACTCCTCCCACTCATCGCGGCGGGGGTCGTAGCGCAGGAGGCGGTAGAAGAGCGACCCCCCCGAAACAAACAGCTGGCCGTCGCACGCCGTGGCCTCATGCGCCACCGCGAACGAGCCTTTGGGCAGTGGCGCCACATGGCTCCACCTGTCGGCGCGTGGGTCGTAGCGCTCCACACTCAGCAGGCAGCCCCCGCCCACCGCGTACAGCAGCCCGTCCACACCCACCAGTCGCAGCTGGCAGCGCGGCTCGCTCAGCGGCCGCACGCCACTCCAGCGCCCGCTCAGCGGGTCGAAACACAGCACACTGTCCTGGGCCTGTCCCCCCCGCAGACCGCCCGCCACGAACAGGTAATTGAAGAGAGTGCACATTCCAGAGCCGGTGGGTGGGGCCTCTTCCGGGAGGCGGGTCAGCTCCTCCCAGCGCCGCGCACTCGGGTGCAGGAACAGCACGCGCCGCGGGCCGCGCGCCTCCTCCCCACTCTCCGCCACCGCCAGAACCCCCTCCCCCGCCTCTAGCCCCGCCCACTCCGTCCTCCTGCTCAAGATCAGTGCGCGCTCCGCAGCGCTCAGACGGCCGTACAGCGCGGGAGCACGGAGCACCTCCAGGTAGTGCGCGCTCATGTAGCTGTACACACGCTCCTGCTCGTCCTCTGCGCGGTCCCGCTTGGCTCTGCTCAGCAGCTCGTGGCAGTCCTGCGCGCTGATCCGCGTTCCCTCGGAGGCTGAGCCGGGCTCGCAGCGCGTGCCCGCGGCCGTGTTCCGGTCTAGGTCCTGGTTCCGGTCCATGGCGGCTCTGACGGTGACGTGTCTGCAGATCACACCCTCGGCTGCTGCCTGTGTACAAAGACCTTCGTGCCCGCACGCACCTCCTCCTCTCTGGACTCCGTTCACGCGACAATGTCTCTGCACACCGTGGGGAGGACCGGGGGGCACGCCCTGCAGCACTCCCGTTATCAGCGCCGTGAGAACGCGCGGGGTTCACCTGTGTGAGAACGCCCTCAGATACACTGCTGCACGAGCCCGTCTCTGTGACGTCATCAGCGCTGTTTGAGATTAAGAAGGGAAAAAAATTAGACCGAGCGAAAAACACCGAGCTGGTTCTTTTCTGTCCCCCAAGTCTGAGCTTCAGTCTGATGCACCAAACACAAACATTCCCACCTGTGTTTGAGGTGATTCTTATAATAATAATTCGACACTTTAATCTCAGCTGAGGAAACAAAATTGGCAAAATAAATAAACAATAAAGAATAAATTCAGTTCATTTGAGGCTGTACATAGCTACAGATACCTTGGTGTTCATCTGAACAATAAATGCTCTCTACGGAAAAGGGCAGAGCAGGTTGTATCTGTTGTAACTGCGGAGGCTCAGGTCTTTTGGAGTGAAGGGCCGACTTCTGAAGACCTTCTATGACTCTGTGGTAGCCTCAGTCATCTGGTCTGCTCTCTGGTCTGTTCTAGGATACCCCCTGGACCTAGTGGAGGTGGTGAGTGAAAGAAGAATGGTAGCTAAGCTGTCATCCCTGTTGGACATCATCTCCCACTGCATGCAGGAGACTCTGACAGTACTGAGCAGTTCCTTCAGTGGCAGGTTGTGGCACCCACAATGTGGGACCGAGAGACTCTGCTGGTCTTTCCTTCCATATGCTGTCAGACTCCACAATAAAGACTTTACAGATGACCACACAAATGCAGACAGACAGACAGACACACACACACACACACACACACACACACACACACACACACACACACACACACACACACACACACACACACACACACACACACACACATCTAATACACCTTATAGCCTTCGCCCAGTCTCCCTGATTTACAATATTACAAAGTGCAATTTATCTGATGCAACATGAGCAATTCTCAGGTGAAACTATTACTGCTGGGCACAATGTGCAATTTTTCTGGAGCATTTCTGATGCTGTTGTTTACGTACATATATGTATATTTTTACAGATGTCCTTATTAAATTTTTAGATTTTATTCTGTACATTCTTTGGACCGTACATCCGAACATTTTAGTTTACACTGCCTGGAACATAGTATTTTATTCTTTTTTATTTTATACAATTCTATTGTTTTTCTTAATTTTTGCTGCTCTTAACTCTGTAGTGTCCACTTTCTGCCTTGACCACATGTGGGACTAATAAAGGTTATCTTATCTTAAACAAAAGCTGAGCAGGTGGTGAAGCATCAGTTATGAAGCTTTAGAGGTATGATGTCACCTGATAATGTCACACTTTCAGACCTGCTGCAGGTCAAGGGTCAGGTGAGTTCAAACAGGCAGCATGAGTGATGAAGACATAAATCCTAATGATGGGGAATATCTGCGTGATAACAGTCACACCTTGAGCAGCTGCTTGGGGCCTCCCCTCGCCTCCTGGTGTGGGCAGCTGAGTTCACTCGATGACCTTCCTGTTCTCCATCCATCAGATCCAGTGACAGGTGTGCCTGTGGACACCTTCGGGAGCTCACAGGTGGCTGTGTCGTATCTGACGTGAGCTCACCTCTGAAGTTTCTTTTCACACACAGACCTCAGATAAGCCGATCACGCTGTGTAACAGGATCTCTAACAGGAATCCCAGTGCAGACCGCCCCTCCCAGGTACCCCGGCCCCTCCCCCCAGGTAACCCAGCCCCTCCCACAGTGTAGAAACCTGCTGGGAGTTACCTGGCTCCAGGTGTGAGTCTTGAGTCTGTGAGCAGATACAGACATGAGCTCATTATCTGAGCGGTTAGCGAGCCATTGGCTCCTCCTGCTGTTCAACACTCAGAGACACAGCTGTGTGCAGATGTGCTGAACCTCGCTCAGAGAGACACAGGAAGCAGCAGCAGCAGGTAAGTCGTCAACACACACAGGTGAGCCAGGTGTGTCAGTTTTGACTGCAGAGCTTCGTCTGATCAAACCAAACAAAACGGGAGGAAACACCTGAATTAGCTGGAAGCTAAAAAACAGTCTTAAGTGGACTGTGAAGGTTCTCAGTCATCCAAGTCATCATAGTCTAAGGAGCTTGGAAAGAAAAGCGTGGTGGAGAGTTCTAGATCTGGGACTCTCCACCAGATCTGGGACTCTCCACCATTTGACCTTAGAAGTGAGGAAGCCTCTCGGATGAGATTTGAAACGTCTTCAAACAACTTAAAGAAGTCCAGATGCTTTTCTTTCCAAGCTCCTTAGAGTCTTTAATGGAGGAAGTGACCAAAACGATGAAACTGCAGCAGAAATGTTTCCTCAGAGGAGAGTCAGCTGATCGCAGCGTGAAGCTGAAAGAACCAATCCTCACAATTACGACTGTGGGATTAAACAAATTATTTCACTGTTACTTATTATCTGTATTATCATTGCATTAATTAACCTTGCATTAAGTCATTATCATTGCATTAATTAACCTTGCATTAAGTCATTATCATTGCATGGACGACAAACTGAAACAGGAAGTTTCATGTGTCTGATGATGAAGGTCAGACTGCCTCATCCTCACTGCTGAGCCTCCAGACCTCAGAGCAGCAGAGGTCACCACAACACCAAACTGGAGATTTCAAAATAAACCCCGCAGGTGTGATGGGATGGATTTACCCTGACAGAAGGACAAATCATTGATCCATCGAGCGACTGATAAGAGCTGCTGGTTCTGATATTCAGAGGAAGCAGGAAGTAAGGATCACAGTGAGCTTTTATTCATTAGAATCTGCTGAGGGTTTGGTTCCCACAGCTGGGGAAGAGACAAGATCAGCCAGCAGCCAAAAATAATAATAATAATAATAATAATAATGGATTGGATTTATATAGCGCTTTTCAAGGCACCCAAAGCGCTTTACAATACCACTATTCATTCACTCTCACATTCACACACTGGTGGAGGCAGCTACAGTTGTAGCCACAGCTCAACTGATGTCAGCAACTTCATCGTCAGGCCGACGCTCATGGGACACACACATACAAACAAACAAACAAATACAAACAAATAGACACAAACAAAAACTAACAAACACACATACAAACAGACAGGCAGCTACCCTTTGGCTGTGATGTCACAGTTTATGTAAACAGTACGTGTTTCATGACAAACAGCTGGTTCCTCCTTCAAACTCATTAGCTCAGATTGTTTCTGACCTGCAGGTTCCTCAAATCAGCTGATGGGTGGCGCTCACAGGTCTCCTGAATGTTAAAGATCATCAGAGCTTCATCAGAGCAGAGTAATACAACTCAACAAGGAGGAGGAGTTAAACAGAAGAAGTAAATCAAACTAGGAAACAGTATGAACATGTTTAAAGATGATTCCCAATAAAAAATCAATTATTCTCACAGTTCTGAAGAAGATGTTTTATTGATCAGGTCAGCAGAAGAAACTCAAAGTCAAACATTTTTCCATCTGAATGAATCTAAACGACAGAAAATGTTAAAAACAAAAGAAACAAAATGTGAATAACTTCCACTTTAATCCCAGTTTCATCGTATTTCACTGTTGAAATGCAGTCAGTTACTGTGAACCATTTACAACAATAATCATCACAATTAATCATTCATCACTGTGCTCTGTGTTCAAACTGTAAACTTATCCAATCTTATTTAAAACTTTTGTGGTGCCTAAAAAAACAACAAAAATAAATAAAAAATGATTAAAGACACTACCTCTGTATGAGTGTGAGCAGTTTTAACATAAACTAAATATAAACATTTCCTTATTTGAGATCCAATTTTTTGCTTCACTTGTAGATTTTTAAAATCATCTCAATAAAAATAATAATTTTATCTGAGCTGAAAGCGTTTGTGGGACCTCGGTGGCCGAGCACTTTAATAACAGCGAGGATAGCAAATCAGGCGCAGGAGGAGTAGCAGGGAGAGGTGACCTGTAGGTTGCCGTCAGACAGATCAATTCTTTAAACCTGCAAGAACCGAACCATGGTGCCGGTCTCTGCACACATCTGAGCACACCTTTGCTCAGACCTTTATGCTGTGAGCCTCGCCTCCAAATGCATCATATGACACTGTCGCTGAACTCTGACCGAACCCGGAGTGAGCTATCCTCGAGGTCCCGACAACCTCAGGGTCAGAGTAACCCCTTGAGGTCGGACTCCAACTCCAGGAGAACACTGTTTTTGTCTCGCTGATGAGGAACAAAGAAAGGAATTAGTGACGTGAACATGTAAATTCAGGGCTGACCTCACCTACAACCCGTCTCATTTGTGCCAGTTTGAGCACATTGTCAGGCCATAACACTACCTGTGCATACACACAGAGCAGCTACACATCTGTATAACACCTGTCTCATAAGGGAATGGGCTTGATTACTGCATGAATTCAGAGGAAGGATGTTGTGCTGGGTGCATGTACTCGTAGACGTGTAATGAGCCTCTTAATGAACAGGCCACATTATGCTGATCATGGGTTCAGACTCTGAAAACACGTATGAAAAAAAAAGTCTTTAGATGGGTAAAGACCCACAGTAACACAGAGAGATCCCAACAATCAGACAACCCCTTTGAACAAGCACTTTGGTGACAGTGGAGAAGAAAAAATATCTTTTAACAGGAAGAAACCTCTGGCAGAACCAGAGATTAATAACAACTACTGATTAAATGCAGAGAGGTGTAGGACCATCACATGGTCTCGGCTCTGAGCTGTGCCCTTATTGGACGGACATGTTTGGCTTCTGTGGGCGCCATCTCTGCTGCGTACTTTTTCAGTTTTACTTGAGTAAAGAAGTTGTATCACTACTTCAACTTTAATTACAGTATTTGAAACACTAGTATCTGTACTTCTACTTCAGTCCTGAATGTCAGTACTCTCGTCACTTCTGTTTATCACAGCACTAAAGTTGTTGTTGTCCTCCTCCTCCTCCTCGCTTGTCTTCATCAGATTAAATATAGATTAAATCTCTCTGCATCAGCCTTCGCTGTAGCTGACTTCCTGTTTGATCAGACGTGCCTTTAAAGCGGCGACAGCTCAGTTCAGCCAGAGTTCAGCTGATGCATTAGAATGAACAAATTTTAATGGCAGAACTCGGAGACGGAGAGGAAGACGAGCTGCTCGCTGTCCTCATAGTGACATCACCACGATGCTCAAACACAACCTTTCATCGCTGAGCTGTCAGGAACCTGAAGTCTGCAGCTCAGACTGAGACGTCAAACTGCTGCTCCTCTTCTTCAAAGACTGCTGACGTCAGCACACAGAACACTCTGCAGACTCTGAATGACTCCGATAAATGGTGATGGCGTCCAGCATCAATGCTGAGCCGATCCAAATCACTCCACATCAGAGGCTGGAAGCAGGCCGACTGCCTCACTGTTACGTTTTTATTGTTGCTGGACGTCAAAGGTGAAAGTAGGGCTGGGCGATATGACCGAAAATTCATATCTCGATATTTTTTAGCTGGATGGCGATATAAGATATATATCTCGATATTTTTTTAAAGCCATGAAGTAACAACAAAAAGAGAGCTCTTAGTCAAAGCTGTGTCCCAGATGTCACACAGGAACTTTTATTAACATAAAGCATAGATGTACATGAAAAAAACTACTCAAAAATAAATTATGAGCATTTATTAAAAATAATGCTCCGTAAATAAAAGAAAAGTATGTTGTTTTTGTCCATAACAAAAAGCTCACAATTGTGCAGTCAAAATGTAAACTAAAAGACGCTGAGCATAATAACAAAGACAGATTTCACAGCTGCTCTGTTCCCAAGTTCTACTGTGTGACTGACAGCCTGGAGTTTGAAATCCGCTTCAGGTGCCATTTATGGTCCTTATACACACACAATACGGTAATATTACGTTGAAGCACAGTGCGTATTACTACGCGAGGCTCCTCGGTAGCCGTAATGCTCCGACAATCTATCAAGCGGTGCAGCTCCGTAGCTTACCAAAGTCGTACTAAAACATTTTTTGACAGATTGCTGAGCGCTGTGTTCCACATAAAATCGGTTCACGGTCATCAAGCACAACTAGAATTCATACATAAGGCGGGCTGTCAACTTTTGAGAAAATGAAAGGATTTTAGGCTGTGCAGCCCCTGTGGGCTGCATGTCGTTAGCATGGTTAGCTCATTAGCGTGGTTAGCTCATTAGCACGTTGACGCCATCCAGCCCCACGCACGGAGCGATGCGCAGTAACTCGTTAACGGAGATTTGCCGTGTTCATCTTGTTGCTGCCTGCAGGTGAATCTATGGGGGAGGAGGGGGAGTTGTGTTCAGTGAAGGAGAGGCAAGGCGGAGTAACGTTGCGTAAAGACAAAAGTGGACGAAAGAGAGGCAAACTTGTGGCTCCACAACTATAATTATAACGTATATATCGATATAAAGGATATGGTCACATCTTATATCTCGTATAAAAATATATCGATATTTTTAAAAAACTTGATATATCGCCCAGCCCTAGGTGAAAGTGCTGGTCCAGCCTCAACGATTAAAGACGATCCACACAGAACCAAGAGGAGACACACCTCCACTGTCAGGACTCACCTATACCGTCACTAAAAGGACAGAGGTCAGACTGTATGGAAAGGCAAGAGAGCCGGAGCTGCAGACACATCTGATTAAAATGACACAAAATATTATATAGTATATAGTACTATAATAATATTATAGTAACGGGTTCGTGTTACCTGTGCAAACCTGTGAATATTCAGTCATAAGCTCCTCCCACATTTCTGACTGACAGGTGTCAGACTAACTGACTAACTCCTGAGATTTGCCTGTTTGTCTGTAACTGCACCACCCGAAGTCTGAACGCACCATCACTCCACCCACCTGTGCTGGACCTTCACCCTGCAGCAGCATCACTGGCTCGTACACTTCCTGGTTCAGATCTGGTTGGTTGTTTGAGGTCAGGGCTGACCTTGGTAACCACTGGTTGTCAAGGCAACATGTAACGACTTGTCAGTGAGACTAAAAGTGTGACACAGACCGGAAACAGAGGATGTTCCCCTTCAAAGTAAAAGCATCAGGATGAGCGATTTCGGAGTGTTCGCTCCCGACTGCCTGTGAAGTTCCACTGTGTGAACGTTCGGGGTGAGCTAACCAATGTAACCTGCAACCGCCACACACAATCAGACTGACGGTTCAGCAGTAGCACCGAGACCATGGCGTGCTTTTACAGCGACTGTAAGTTACTGAAACATCATGTGGTTGTCATCTGTGACACTTCACAGATCTGGATCCCTTTGACATCAGAATCAGAATCTTTTATTAATTTATGAAACAAATGAAAACTTTCACAGATCTTAAATGCAAAGATAAAATGTTACATAATCAAATCTGTAATCTCTGGAGCGGTTCTGCTTATATTAATGATTATTGTGAAATGTTTCCATGTATTTGTACTATTAATTATTAATAATGCTGTTTCCTTGTGTCTTTAAAGCCTAACCAGGGTCCAGGTCTCATATACATATGCACTGATTAAAGCAACGTTAACATATCGCTCCTGTTGTATAAATCAATACAAAAAGGCATCCACCATTTCCAGTTCTTCTTTGTGTAGTGTTAGTAGCGTGTTCCTGCAGATCATGGCAGCAGTCAACGGGTGACCACGGGCTTCGTCTAGCAACCACTTGCCAAACGGTCGGGGCCTGTGTGACTGAGACGTGGACACAGCATGTCTGTCCTCACATGTCCATCTTTAAACCCAGGCCGTGCTCACATCACGGGTCAACTGTGTTCACAAATATTCATCTCTATGATGGCGGCATCAGACATGCCACACAAATCTCTGCAGTGACACAAAAACCATCAGTGATGCTGAGTGAAATCGTCTCTTTAAACCCAGGTCACAGTTTATAATCAACTGACAGCGAGCGTTTCCACAGCAATCAGGTCAGGTGACAAATGCTAATTAAGAGCCATCAGTGAGGAAGAGTGGAGGAGGTGAGGTTGTTTCCACCTCCTGAACGATGGCTAATTTAGCAGAAACGAACTGATGAAAAGCTTTTTCATCTGTGTTGCCATGGCTGCGTGAAGCCTGGTCAAATGAATTAACAGGAGCCTTTGATTTAGAGCAGGAAGGTTATTACTGAAAGGTAAAGAGAAAAAGTCAAGGAAACAGGGAAACTCCACTGAGCAGGAGACAAACGGACGCTTGGCCTCCGAGATGTGATCGGACAGAGGCCAATGGCTCACATGCCTTCAGAGGGAGCTGTGATCTAATCCTTTCAGGCCCTGCCCACAAACACTGAGCTGAGGCGGAGACTGAAGGTGAGTCTGGTGCAGATCTGTGGCAGTGCAGGTGGAGCTGGTTGGATGTGAACTTAACATAAACAAACACGTTTGCTCAGTCCGGCCTCACGTCTTCTAGTCTGACATTTGTAGACGTTTTACCTCCTCATACTTGACCACTGCCACCGAGGTGTGAAGTCACATGACAGAAAGTGAAATGTCAGGTGTGTGAGAGACCTGGAGATGAGAGGAGCAGAAACTGTCGAGGAGTAGGAGGGGAGGAGGAGGAGGGGAGGAGGGGAGGAGGGCGAGAGGAGGAGGAGGGGAGGACAAGAGGAGGATGGGAAGGATAGGAGGAGGAGAAGGGGTGGAGTAGGAGGAGGCAGGCAGGAGGAGGAGGAGGAGGAGTGTTTCCTGAATGATGATGTCTCTTGTATGGAGGACTTTAAACAGGCGACCTGATGAAGCTGAGCTCTGTTGGGTCAGGTTTGATTTACAGACTGGCCGTATGCTGACGTGTGATTGGTAAGTGCTGCAGTGCAACGAGTCCACCAGCTCAGCCTGGAGCACAAAAAGAGTTCACCAAATAACAAAAACATGAATTGAAATCTTTGAATCTTTATTCATGTTCCTGATGCTGCCTCTGCGCCGACCCACGCACTCCTCTTTTTTTTTTTTTTTTACAAATAGTTAGAAAACTGTACAATACAAAAACAAAGAAAAGGAAACAGACGGTTAACACGCCACATCAGCAGAGCGATTTAATCAATTTAAAGAAAAACACGAAACCTGACGAACAAAAACAAGAACATAATGCAGAACGATGCTTCATGCAGCCACTTCAGAAAGAGCCTGAGACGGGAAACGTCTGAATCTGAGTGTGTCAGTTCCTGCTGCACATCACACGTGTGATGGAAATCTGCAATGTGAAATTTTACATCCTCACAGCTGACTCTGAACTTTTATTTTGTATTCTTCAGAGAGTATACTGTGTTTGGAGGTGGGGTCATGTGTGGAGCTCAGAGTTTGATCTTTGCTCTGTCTGAGAAAGCATCTGGGGACAGTTTGGAGTTTCAGAGACATCCTCATGTGGCTGTAGAAGTCGTGGACGAGAAAAGATTCCGATGCGTCATGACAAGCTAACGTTTCAGGGTCCAACAGGAAGTGAGTGTGCATAAACGTGGCCACAGACCATCGATCAGGCAACCACAAGTGACTGACAGTTTATAAGTGGGTGGGGCTTCAGTCAGAGATCTCCAGGTTTTACACATCAGTGCTCTTCTGGACCAGGGGTCTCAAACTTTAATGAGCTGTGGGCCACTCCTGGCACCGTCATCTCATTGGAGGGCCACTTTAGCGTTCAGGTATTAAAAAAGAAACAAAGAAACAAACAAGAAAACACCCACAAATATTTCTGAAAATGTAATATTTTGTTTGTTTTTTTTAAATTTCAGATAGTGTATAACAAGACAAAACTGCAAACGTGAACACAGATTCTTTTCCTCACTCTTAACTAACTAAAGCCTTTCATTGAACTACCAAATAAACACAATGGTCCTCTCTTTCTGGCCAGACACGTGGCAGCACTTCTGCTATCATTTTGTTCGTATTTAACAAAATAAAAATGCAGACATAAGTGTACACATTAGTTTTTGACTGTCTCACTGAACTAACATAGTCAATCTCTTAGTATGTTTGCACTCTCTGCTCATATTGCCATCATATTAAATCATTTTTGGCTTTTTAAAGAACTTATTTTAACATTACACTTAACAACAAACAAATCCTCCCTAACAGAAAAAAACTGCATTATATTTCTTCACGTCAATATACGGACACCCCTGTTCTGGACGCTTCGAATTAAAATGGGCAACTTGCGATCGTCGGTCACGTGATTCGTGATGTCACCTGACCGAGATTCTAGCTTTTATTCAGTGATTTTAAAATTGGATACTGTCAGAACATTGTTCTCTTTCAGAAACACATCCGAGTTGTTATTTACTGAGAGGAGACCATAGTGTTTCAGTGTTTCACGTCCCCTTTAATGTGTGTTTGTATGTCTGTACATCTGTCAGTTAGATACCATTCCTGCTCTGTGGTTCTGGCTGCAGTGCAGATGATGTCATCATGTATGTTGCCACAGATGTTTTACCTGCTGAAACATCTGTTTGAGTCACTGAGAACATGAGCAGGGTGGACGAGGCGGTTTCCTAAAACCAACTTCAGAGTTGGTTCACTTCAACTCGAGTGCTTAAGTCGTTGAGCGGGATCAAACCCATGGTCCTGCTCTGGGTTCTTCAGGTTTGAGGCTCGGGGTGGAGCTTACAGGTGAACAGAGTCCATGCTGGAGCTGAATCATTTTTCCTAAACT
Organism: Aulonocara sp. 'chitande type north' Nkhata Bay; assembly: GCF_057382095.1. NCBI lineage: Eukaryota > Metazoa > Chordata > Actinopteri > Cichliformes > Cichlidae > Aulonocara > Aulonocara sp. 'chitande type north' Nkhata Bay. Next base: position 27,276,311 of record NC_141358.1, read on the forward strand.
CTGCTGCACAACGGATGAATTCAGCACCATAAAAAACACCACGACAAACAAGCTCACAGAGTCGTTGAGCTTGTGAATAGAAGGCACTTGCAAAGCTGCGTCCTCTGAGGTCTGATCTCCGATCAGCCATTTGCTGCTCTGCTCTGACAGGACGTCTGCTTCAATCTTCCGTCGGTGAGTCAGCGAACCTTTCACACCTCCACCTCCTGACGGCCCCCTTGCGCAGCGTCACCTGCCATCATCACGGTGATGTCAAAGCAGGTCTCCATCATGAGACGGGACTTGCACAGGTTGACGCAGTACTCCAGCTCCCCCGTGGCCTGAGCCAGAGCCTCTAGGTACTCCTGGGACTCGCAGTCCAGGTCCTGGTCCACGTCAACTGCAAACACGGAGAAAGCGGTTAGCTATTTAGATGCATGCGGGCCGATGTTTGTACCATGACATCACCACGCTGCCTCAGCTGCTCGTGCACAGCATCTCTGAATGCTTGGCCCGGTCAGTTAAGTTCAGTTAATGACAAACACATGAAGCTGAACTCTGAGGTTTCTGTGGTTCATCATCACAGAAATATCGCAGCCGGTCACTGATGGCTTTCTAAACGGTGAGTAATCTATTATATGCGTACCAGCTCCCTCCCGCTGCAGCTCATACTCACACTCTCCACTCCACCTGCTCGGGTGGAGCATCAGCCAGCTCTTGGCCTCCTCCAGCTCCGCCTTCAGCCTGTCGTGTTTGCTCTTCAGCTCTTGGATCTGCTGCTGCCGCTTCTCCAGCATCCTCAACCGGGCATTGAAGTAGAGCAGACCCTGAGGAGCGAGCACACAGTCAGAGCCTCGAACTGCACACACCGGCTGGTAGGGGTGTGGACGATGACAAGGAAGAGGAGGGGGGATTAGCACGAGGCTTCGAGACTCCAGCCTGTGTCTGGCTTTAATTAGGAGTCAGTGCAGTGCTAATCTGTGATCAGAGGAGGATTAAGGACAACTGAGGACAAGCAGGTGACAGAGAGGTGGTTCAGACCTGCGCTTCATTACAGCTGCCCCTCAGAGAGCTTTATTCTGAAAATCCTGGGATGTTTCTGTTGTGAAAGTCTGTAAATGTGGGCAGCTGAGCAGTAATAAAAGAGTTGATCATCCAGATGATAAGTGACCTGAACATTAACTGTGTGTTTATGTTTCATTTGCAGCAGCTTCTCTGTGACACGCAGCCAAAAAGGCCAGATTCTCAGGTGAAGTCAGACTGACTGACTCCAGTTAGACCATCACAAATTGTTCATGTGGGGCCATGACACAGGCGTGACCAACCTCAGTGAGGCCCATGGGAGGGGAAACCAGTGAAACCAGCGAGTTGCTGATGTAAAGCCAACTCAGGTCTCCGTGTCAGCAGCAAGAAAGCCTTGTTTCATTTGGAGCTACAGGACAAGTTGGGATTTGGGGAAAACATGCAGGTGTAAAATACACATGAACAGATGCAGCAGGACAGGAAGCACCTCCGACAGGTGAAGCGAGCAGAATGAATCCAGTGTGAACAGGTAAACACAAAAAGCATGACAGGCACAGTGTGTGAGACAAAAGTTTGAGCACAGACAAGCGACACCACACGGCCTCCATGTTGGCGTCTCTACACCGGCCGCCAGTCAGACCGGCACCCTCTCTGACCTTTAACCCTGCACTCTCCGGTGGGATCACAGAGGTCCTCCACACCAGGGCCGGTTCGAGTTTCATGTCATGGATGGTTTGTTTGGAGGAATGTAGGAATGAACGTGTAAAGGACAACTCACCTTCTCAACATCGTGGAACGTCTGCTGGGACACAAATAGAATAGAATAGAATAGAATAGAATAGAATAAACCTTTATTATCCCACGGATGAGAAATTTTGGTGTTACACAGCTCTTACAGGAAGGAAAAATAAAATATAAAAGGAAGACACAAGGTGGTCCTATAAACATAAGCAACCGAAGTCCATATATACAGGTAACAATGTACAGAATATGTATAGAAAAATTGAAAAATTGTACAGTGATATGTATAAAAAAAAACAGAGAGAAGCCAATTATTCACCGAGCAGTGCTCCAGATATGAAGAGCACGTCACCTTCCTCTAATTGAAAATAAATCAGAGCCCGACAGGCCGCTCTGCCGAGGGTTAATGACCCGTTAACACTGAGAGAGGCGGCTGTCACAGAGACCAGACAAGCATCCCCCCCACGGTCTGCTTTATATATGTGATTTGGATAAAAATATAAAAAGCTCCTCTGAGTGCGCTCAGACTGAGGCTGAGGGTCCAGATGAAACTCCACCTGCTTCAGGAGGCTGTGTTTGAGTCATTCTTGTCAGTGCATCGCAGAGAAGCGGAGGGTTCTAACACGACCTCCACGTGAGGGGACTAAACCAGCATGCTGTGATGCTGAATGGCATGTGAGCAGCACGTCATTATTTAACCACCACCTACTGGTCAGGTGGAGGACTCACCTCAGATCCCATCAGCGCCTCCTTCCTCTTCTGCACACACTCAACGTTGTCGATCTCATACACCTTTATCTCAAACTGCTCCTTCAGGGTGCCGCCCAGCGGCGGCAGGTCCACCCACTGACCACCCAGCTTCCTGCCCAGGGAGGAGGTGTCCGGCAGGGGGGCAGGGATTAGCCGCCGCCGCAGGAACCCTGCAGGTGGAAAAGGAAAGAGATGAAATAACTCATGATCAGTAAATGCAGCAGACTGTGTGTCAGGTAAAGTTCACAGGGCTAGGGGTGCAGGTGTTTCCAGCTGTGGAAGCTAACATCAGGGCCCTGCATTCGGAGACTGGTGTTTGAATGCTCACTGAACAGCTTCAACACAGCCAGCTGACTCGCTCAGTTAAAGCTGCAGTCAGCGAGGAAGTTAGTCACACCTGTGCTCTGAGCAGGTACCTGAGTCAGTGTCAAGGAGCCGGTGATGTCATTAAAAAGACAGCCAATAGCACTCAATAACAGGCAGGACTATCAAGGCTGTAACGCAGCTGCACCACATGGCCTTAAACCAGACCTGGGCATTTCACGGGCCGTGGCCCATGTCAGCCCAGGTTGGCCCACATCAGCCCATGTGAACCTTCCTGTCCAGCCCGTGTGACTTTCACTGATGTACAGATGCATGTGCAGGTAAATGTTTACTGACCAATCTGCGATGCTGCGTTTTTAACAAGGCCCGGACTAAAAACTCTTTATTCACTGAAGTCAAAGGAAAAGCTGTAAGCTCAGTCTGTGGTGTCGTGTTCAAGAACCATATTTTAAATCAGCACTGTAGCTGGGCATGCACAAACTACAAGAACGTGTGTAATGAAGGGCACAGACTGGTGACTGTACAGGGAGTGCAGAATTATTAGGCAAATGAGTATTTTGTCCACATCATCCTCTTCATGCATGTTGTCTTACTCCAAGCTGTATAGGCTCGAAAGCCTACTACCAATTAAGCATATTAGGTGATGTGCATCTCTGTAATGAGAAGGGGTGTGGTCTAATGACATCAACATCCTATATCAGGTGTGCATAATTATTAGGCAACGTCCTTTCCTTTGGCAAAATGGGTCAAAAGAAGGACTTGACAGGCTCAGAAAAGTCAAAAATAGTGAGATATCTTGCAGAGGGATGCAGCAGTCTCAAAATTGCAAAGCTTCTGAAGCGTGATCATCGAACAATCAAGCGTTTCATTCAAAATAGTCAACAGGGTCGCAAGAAGCGTGTGGAAAAACCAAGGCGCAAAATAACTGCCCATGAACTGAGAAAAGTCAAGCGTGCAGCTGCCAAGATGCCACTTGCCACCAGTTTGGCCATATTTCAGAGCTGCAACATCACTGGAGTGCCCAAAAGCACAAGGTGTGCAATACTCAGAGACATGGCCAAGGTAAGAAAGGCTGAAAGACAACCACCACTGAACAAGACACACGCACTGAAATGTGTCTTAAACTGCTCCTTTGACTGTGCAAGACATTATTAAACAATAAGTAAAGAGTCAAATATCAGCCAGCTGTCGAGTCTTATCCTTTATTTACTTTGAATCTGTCCACATTGGCAGTGGCGTGTCCAGCGGGGTGGCCTGGGGGGGCACAGGCCACCCCCCCCAACCAGACTGGCCATCCCAGGTGCCACCCCAAAGGCAAAACAATAAAATTCAATCAAATATCAAATGTACGATTATGTTTTCACGGTGAAGCTCAGATATCCGAGTGTAAGTGAATGCAGCATCGGCTTCTGCGCTATGCGCATCACGTTAGCAAAGGTAGGAGAGCCAAGCACGAAAGACGGCACTGCAGGAAACAATTTTTCGGTGAAAGAAAATGAGGACAGAATAAATGTCCCGGTAAGTAATATTAAGTTTGTTGAGTTTAGTAAACTTCGGTGAAATTAGAATACCAAGGAAAAAAATAACACTTAAAGAATTATTGCAGAAATATTTCAGACAGTATGCTACTGAGGGGAGCTAACATAAGAGTTATGCGTTATAAGATATAATCTAAGTCGTAACATTGCTGTATGGAGCTGCAGATTTGGTTGCAGGTTAACATAGCTGGACTGGCCATCGGGCATACCGGGCATATGCCCGGTGACTTATTTTTTATTTTTTTTGTAATGGCATGAACAATGAGAGGTGGTGGATTGGCCAGATGCAGGTCGATGTGTAAGAATAACTCAGTTGTTTGGTGGTGGCTGTGGCAGGGCTTCCACAGAGGCCAGCAGGTGGATGAGGGAAGGGGAGGCAGGAGGAGAGCCCCGAGGCAGCCGCCAGTCCGAGTGTCAGGTGAACTGAGCTTCAGGTAAGAAGTTATGACCTGCAGTCTATGTGGGTCAGATATAAACCAAGTTTAGGTGGACTTTATTTTCGTTGTGCTGACTTTTTACTGTCAGTTACAATAACTCATACTGCGTTCTAGCCAGCTTGACAGAGTTTCTACACAGCTGGGTGGGTGCTATGATTTTACTGATAGTGAACTTCTCTCATTCTCCCCCCTCCCTCTCCTGTTGCTACTTCAATCATGAAACTGATCAATGATCAGCTGATCGGCTTTTCTCTCTTGTTTATTTATCGCCCACTTTGCGCCAGAAAGAGGAAACCAGCAGATGTCGCGCTAAACAACAGCAGCACGTTTAAGCTTGATCAGCTGATGTTAGAATTTATTTAATATTAATTTCTAGTATCAGCTGATGTTGGCTGGAGCCACAGCTGTAAAAGCTGCTGGTCATGATGTCGGTTTGGATATGTGGTGAGAGGGAAACATGAAGATGAAACCAGGAGATGTTCTTACTGAATCATCGGAGCTGAACAGGTGATGGAGAAACAGGTTTACCTTTTAGGTGACATGAATGAGTTGAAGTTATGAACTGTTTCTGAGAGACAAATAACACCAGGATCCTTTTTTTATGTAGCTGACAGCTGGTAACTGTGCAGGGGCGGGTCTAGGAAAGTTTTGCCAGGGGGGCAGGTAGGGCATTAACAGGAAAGGTGGGGCACAAGGAAATACTTTTCTTTCTTATTCTCATTTAAAATATCTAGCTTTTATTAAATAATTATCTAAATCTTACAACCAAAGTTTTTATCTGATGTAAAATGTATAGAAATCATACATATACCAACAAGACAGTGTACATATGGAAAAGATATATATAAATTTTATAAAGTTTGTATCTGTCTTGTGTGAAACTTGTATGAAAAGCATGCAAGAGTAAAAACAGATATAAGATCCCATGAAAGATTATATAATGAATCTTGTATGTTTTGGATACTAAAACAATATATGAAAGTAATAAGAAAGTGGCCACTTTCATGAGTAAAGTTTTTACTATTTCTTTTCCATATGGGCACTGTCATAACAGCATTTGTTTTCTTTCAAAGTCTTTATGGCTTTAATACCTGGTGGGCCGGTCTGTAGTCAAAATGCCCGATTTTCTGTCCCAGTCCAGCCCTGCAGGTTAATACTGGCAGTGTCACCATGCCAGCTGACTGTATTTCATCATCAGGCAGTGTTGCTCTTGATCAATATTACCAAAGTTTACCATAAGGCAGCATAGAAAGTATTTACTTGCTTTCAGGTTTTATTCAAATGTTAGTCTTTTCATTTGTTTCCACACTTTTTTCCTGTTTCAAAATCAAACACCAGTTTGTGAGAAGATTGTATTGTATTATAGGATTGTTGAATTATGGTTAATGGTTGGTAGAATTTTTTTTAAACATTATCTGCCAATTACATCTGCCACCCTTCTCCAAATCTGTGCCCCTACCTGGCCCCCCCAACAAAAATTTTCTAGACACGCCACTGCACATTGGCCATAAAAACACTTTTATGTGTAATATGTGACGGTGCCTTTAAATGCCAGCAGCAGGTGGTGATGGACCTGAAGTCACAGCTGGAACATAAACGCTCGCCAAACGCTAACAGAAAGCTGTTTGTCTGTTGTGAGGCGAGCCTAGGGATGGGTATTGATAAGATTTTAACGATTCCGATTCCATTTTCAATTCTGTTTAACGATTCGATTCTTTATCGATTCTCTTATCGATTCTTATTTTTAAAAAAGGAGAACACTAAGGTCGATTAGCTTAAAACTTTGTTTTATATCTTCTCTTTGAACAAGATAGAAATTTAGGAGTAACATGGCCTTACAAACCCAATAGTGAGATCTTAAGAGATCCACAGCCTACGGCTCTTCAATGGGGTGCCACAGGGTCCCCAGGAAAAAAATGTAAATGTAAAATAATAAAATAAACATTCTTCTGTAGCAATAACAAAGTGTAACATAAATTATTCTGTAGCAATTACACAAGAATATCCAGTAATGTCCTGCCTACAATTAAACACGTTCACTTACCAAAGTGAAATCGGGGGCATCTGCTGTGGCAAATGGGTGCAAGACTTTTACCACAAACTCAGTCACTGCTCGGTGACATTCGTCTATCCTGGTCTGAAAGGAGACGCTACTGGTAGACTGCAGCGAGAACTGCCAGCATCTGAGCCAGCCAGACTCTGTCTTTGTCTCTCATCGTGGTCACCTAAATGCACAGTAATGGCAGGTTTTGTAATAAGGCCGATCGCACTAACATAATATGCACTGTTAGTTGATTATTTATCTGCCGCATTAACAGGAGAGGACGTGCAAACGTTACCGCTGCTGCTGGGTTGAGATTCACGAGTCCGGAGCGGAATTAACAACACGACATTTATTTAAGGTCATCGTGTGTTTTGTGAGCAAATGCTTTTGCATATTCGTAGTGTTTCCTCCCTTAAATTAAATATCTACTTTGCAAGTATTCCAAGTTGCCCTGTTGTCATCCGTTCTCGTAAAGTATAACCAAACTTTTGAGTATTTGAGCCGCTTACACGCCGTGTTTCCTGCCAGGTAAGCGACGCTCCGCAACGTGGTGACGTCATTTGGGGCGACTGGAATCGATAAAGGAATCGTTTGCAAAAATGCCAAACAATTCCAAGGAATTGAAACAGTGGGAACTGGTTCTCAACAAGAACCGGGTTTCCATACCCATCCCTAGGCGAGCCAGTGAAATATCACAATAAGCTCAATAAAAAGTTGCTGATTTCAGCAGACAGCTTTAATTAGCCTTCTCTTCTTCTGTGGTGCTTCCTCCTCTGTCAACATCCATTAGAGCTGCTGATCAGGTTTTAAGGCCGCTGCTGTCCACCTGAAGACCTCACTCGTATTTTTAACGACTTTGTACACACGGCTGTCAAATTAGGTTCCCAAGTAAAAGCAGAAGCAGGCATGTGCTCCACAAACAAAAAACCGTTATGGCTTATTAAAAACATCCGGGCTCACTGATGAGGATTCAGACATGATGACAGATTGAGGAGGAGTGGGTGTGAAGGCTGTGGAGTTCTGTGGAGTGGATGGGAGGATGTGTGGGTGATAATTGGAGTTGGATATGTACACTGGGAATTGTCCTCATGAAACATTCATGAGGCAGAAATGAGGCGAGATCCACAGGCCAATGGCAGACAGATCACAAGAGTGCCGATTCCGTATGCATCAGGCCGCTGGCTCGCCTGCCGCACGAATTGCAATCGGCTGCTGGGAGCTGGGACGTGGCAGCGGCGTGCCACATGATGTGCGCCCATGTCAAGTTTTTGTACAAAGACACCGGCTGAGAGATAATTTCACATGATATCAAGGAGGAGAGCTGCCTTTGATAGATGCTCCCACAGCAGTAGCACCTGTACTCGGTGTGCTCAGCACTCATAGGAATATTGTAGCGAGCAGCCATCATCACACACTGATGGATGCTGGAAAAAGCCATAAATATGTTAATTCTTCAGCAGAGATGAGTTTTATTGCTCTTTCACTTTCTGAGTCGATGCACGGAGAAATAGTTGCTGAATATCAAATCTGAGATTTAAATTTTGGCCATCAGCTCTAATGATTTCACAGGTTATTTAAATAATATCACATTGTGATAGAAAAGCTTCCAAGTTCCTCTGCACGAGCCGCTGTTTCATAAAACCCATAAACCTTTCGTTTTGCGTTTCCATAACTGCTTAGATATACCATCCCTCGGAGAGCAAGGGCTCGTTTAAGTCTATGTGAGCTGCTGTGAGGTTAACATGGGAGCGACCGGGACGGATCTGCTGACAGACACAAAGGGGGGAGGAGTGGCCAGACATTGGTGTTTATGTGGCCCTTGATGGAACAGCAGCTGACATACCACATCATGTTTACAGTAATAATGTTGGGCCAAAAAAAGGAAAAGCACTTATCTGCACTTATCTCACATACACACACACACACACACACACACACACACACACACACACACACACACACACACACACACACACATCAAGCTACTTTTTGCACAATCCACTGTCATTGCTGCACTTTTCTATTGCACTGTTGTGCCTGCACTGTTGTGTCGGCACTGTTGTCTCTGTATCGTTCTCTTCTGTCTTTGTTTTGTTTTTTTGCACACTTGCACTTTATGTAATCCTGTGTTGATTGTCTGTTTTATGTAGCACCATGGTCTTGGAGGAACGCTGTCTTGCTTCACTATGTACTGGCAATTGTCTTTATGGTTGGAATAACAATAAAGACAGTTGACTTGACTTGAAAAGACAATTTTAAAAAGACTTTAAAAAATGTTCAGCTTCCACTGAGCCTTAGAACTGAATTCATGTCATATTTAGGTGATGAGCTCATTATATGCGCTCTACATAGAATTCTATGATGAGTACAGAGAAGTCAACGAGTTAAAGATTTTTGTTCTTCAGATCTGATCACTGTAAAAAAGGGGCAGTGCTGCATGGAGCAGAACCTAAAGTGTTACCTGTGTTACATTACCCCATCTCTGGCGGCGGCATGCACTCACCGTTTCCTCTCTTCTTGGGCGATTTAGAAACTCGGCTCCTATTTGATGAGGATGCTCTGCTCTCGCTCATAGAGTCGTGTGCCGAGGAGGTGCTGCCGGTTGTCTCGCTGTCTCGGATCATGCTCTCATAGCCGCTGCTGCCCCCGCTGTGGTAAAACAGGGCGGTGCGTCCCATGGCGGGGGGCAGCTCCCCACTCAGGATGCTACTGTTGTCGCTGCCGTGCCCACTGCTGTAGCGCTGTGGCCTCCGAGGCGCTGTGATCTTGCTGTAAGGTGATGGCAATGGTGCGTTGAGGGGTGATCCAGTGATGCTACCAGTCCTGCTGCCAGGGATGTCGCTTCCAGCTCCACCACCAAACATCTTCCTTTGGCTACCTGAAACCAACTCGCTAATCCGGCTGTTGGCTGCCCTGCCGATGGTCTGCTTGGTGCCCATAATGGTGCCTTTTACTGTCTTGCCTCCGGTTCCAGAGCGAGATGGGGACTTGCCATTGGAAGGTAGGTTGGTGTTGCACCCAGCTACATTCTCTGGCAGTTTGGGGGAGGAGCTTGGGCTCTTCGAAGTGCTGGCAGACAACGTTCGAAGTTTCAGTCCACCAGAAGCTGCTCCTCTTGATCCGCTGCCACTGCGGACCTGCCACAGTTTGCTGGTTGCTGCAAAAACACCAGCTGGAACTTGGGACGGAAAGGCCGATGTGGAGGTGGATGCCGGATCACTGAGTCTTGGCACTGATCTGTTGGATCTGCCATTTCCTCCAGATGTAGCACCACTGTTTTCTCTGAACAGCTCAGGTTTGGACCCAGCTAAGGTTGGGCTGTCGCACCTTTCCAAAGACATTAGACTCCCAAAGTACCTGGAAGAATCTTTGGCTCCTTGCGTCTTCAGGCTTGAGGATGTCCTTGCAAAACTGTGTTCAGTTTTAAAGCTGGATGTCCTGTGGCTGAATGAACCAGCTCTGAGCTTGACATGCACTTCATCCTCTGAGGACTTTCCAGTGTTGCTGCTTGTTTTTAAGGCACTTGGAGACAGCACAATTCTTAATTTTTGTTCTTGACTCGACTGTCCAAACTTTGTGCTGCTTTTTTGTCCATTTGCCTTTTTTCCCAGGGATGAAAACCTCAGTGTACTGATCACTGAAGCAGCTTCTTGGGGGGTGGAAACGGTTCCTAGAGTTGTTGCGCCCCGAGTGAGTCGTGGCAATTTGATGAGAGTGTCTCCTCTCCTGCTGCTGGACTTCTCACAGCCATCAACAACCCTCTGGGCTGAAGAAGACATCTGCATCTTTGGTGGGCGAGGTACACTGTTGCTGTTCCCTCCGGACCTCTTGGAGGAAACATTAGTCACGCCACTTCTTGTTGGCTTACTTGCAGAAAGAAACTCCGCCTCTCTGGTATCACAATAACTGCTTCGCTGAAGCAAAACATCATCCTGCCTGCCTTCCTGTCTGCTGCAGCCCACAGCTGCAGATGAGGTAGGCTTGGTTTTCCTGGGAAGACTGGAATGGGTGGCATGGCGGGGAATCTGTGTTGACACTGATGTGTTCAGGGTATTGGCTTTCACCTTCAGAGAGCCTTTTAGAGATGCTTTGGCTGACTCGGGGGAAGGAGGGCACTTAGTAAAAGATGGTTTGTTTGGGCTAGCAGGGTCGCTTTCCAGCTCTGAGAAACAGACACCGCTGTCATTTAAGGAGCTCCTAATGCCATGCTGTAAGAACGGCTGTTTATGGAATATACATGGTGAGCTCAGCAGGGTGGCATTGTCCATTGTTTTATCCCTCAAGTAAAGCCTGCTTTGTGAATGAATACCATCACCTTCAGCTGATTCACAAAGCCATGAGCCAACAGACGGCTGCTTTTTGTTGTGGGAAAGCAAACCTTGTTGGTGTTCGGTGCCAACATCAGTGCCTGGTCCCACAGCTCCTTGTAGAGAGGTGTAAGCATCATATTCATCATTAATACTACTGATGATGCTGACCGGGCGAGAGCCAGCAGCTAAAGTCTGTGGAAAGCAGTCGGTGTTAAAGCTGAGGAGGTTGGAGGGACGGCCATTATCTGGGACAAGGCTGTGCGGGAGCTCCTCTATAACTGTGAACACGAGCTCGTCCTCTCCATTCAACTCCACGGGCTGCTGCAGAGTGATTGTGGTCCTCAGAAAGTCTCCGTCCAGGCATCGTCCTAACAGAGAGGCCCGGAGGTTGTTCACCTCCGTGGGGTACCTGCTTGTGTGAGCAGCTCCATCTGTGTTTAGGTTAGGGCTTATAGATTTGGGTGGCTGGTCTTGCCTCATTGCTTGTTCACTTATACTGACAGGGGGAGTCCTGCCAAGAGCCTCCTTAGGCCGAGGTGCCGTCCTCGTTGTCCTGGGTAAGGACGGTGAGGCCAGTGGCTTGGGTACAGCTCCTCTGAGGTAGACTTTCTCTCGAACTACAGGCTCTGAGTCATGGGTTGGAGCCCCCCCTGACTTTACCACACATGGCTGAACGGGGGTGCCTGAAAGCTTCTCTCCATCTGCACTCGTCCTTTTGGACGTCTCGATGAAGCCACCAGCTGAAGGTAGTTTGGGCTGATCCTGATCTGATTTGTCTATGCATGTTGTCAGTGTGCTTTCTGAGAACATGTGGGACGAGTTCTTCTCAGATTTGGGTGGAGACGTTGCCTCTGTGGGTTTAAGAGGGCCACTCTGAGCCTTCAGCGCTACTGATTTCTTCTCTGTGCCGAACATGGCCGGGCCCTCGCTGCCATCAATGCAGTCGAGTCTCTCCTGTAGTTCTGCAAACGTGTTACACTTAAAGTGGTCACCGTCGGACTTGGGTGCATCTTTGACTCGCTTTTTGTTCAGGGACGGAATAATGGGAACGAAGGAAGGCGGACCCTCGTTGTCGCTCAGCTCTCGGTCTGAGATTGCCTTCCCTCCCGGCCCAACGTAGATGACAGTGTCACAGGAGTGCTCACTGCTGGAGGAATAGTCGGGATCACTCGAGAGTAGCAGCGGAACATCCGGGTCGAGGGCCACGGTCAGAGGGTGGAAGGGTCGAAGACGAGGAGGCCGACAGGATGGGCCTTCCTCACAGGAGCTCTCCCCTCCAGATGAGCTGGAGGCATGCTGCGAATAAAAGAGAAATAATACAGAATTAACCTCCTAAAGAGAGCTGGAGCATGCAGCGATTAAACTGAAGGGAAATCATTACATGAGTGCCCATGCACTGTGTTACATTAAAATGAATGTGAGTGAGATGCACATGCTACTAACTCTGGATTGAAATCTTCAACATACAGTGTGTAAGTCTGCCTAATGAGGCTCATCTCAGCACACAAATGCCCATCTCTGTAGATACACTGGTATTGATTATCTATCAAACCATGATAGGAAAAGTCGGTGAATTATGACATTCTGAACTCATTAAAATAGATGTGAGGGGTTTATTGTTATTAGCCTCAAGAAATTAGTGAAAATTCATTTAGAGTCCAAAATGTTTGGAAATCCCAAAGAATGGTTTGAAGACTTTGATAACTTTTAAACCTCAATTTGTCCTTTGAATTTGTTTTGCCTTCAGTGTTATAGATGTTTAATGTTCAGAGACAAAGACTTGAGATTTAAGTTTGAGGTGCAGTTTTCTGTGAACTTCAACCTAACAACAATCAGAACCTAATCAATCTCATCCACATGTGAGTAAATGGTTTCTGTATTGGTGATATAACATTTGGTGTTTTGCACACTGTACCAGAGATCCGTGACCTCCGCCACAACGAGCTCCAGAAAGAAAACCTGAATAAAGATGAAGCACCTTCGACTTCTTCTTCCTCATGCGGTGGATGCGATAGGCCAACTGCACCGTGGTCAACGTCTCCATGTAGCCCGCCGGGGAGTCGGAGATGTGAGCGATCATGGTGGTGCGGCAGTTGATGTTGCCCAAGGATTCGCGGAGCAGCATGGTGAGCTTGCTATCCCTGAATAATACATTAAAAAAATGCTTCGTTAGCTCAAAAAAAGGAAGACATGCTGCGGGCGTGAGAATCCCCACGGGGCCGCAGATACCATTCATTACACCGCACAACAGTTTGGCACAGATAGGCAAAAAGGAATAGGAACGAGCTCTCATTTCACATTAATGAAGTTCGCTTTGAACTACACGCCACATGTGATCCAGAGGCAGAGACAGACTGAAATGTTCATGAAACTCTGCCTTTGAAAAGACCTGGACTATCGCTACAGAAGACGGATCAAACACAGAATTTACATACAACAGTCTAAGCTTTTTCTCCTTTTTAACCCAACACGACTGAACTCCAGCCACCGACTGACCTAAAATATCACAAGTCCTCGTTTGGGGGTTTTCTTTGGTTCAACTTCCACTCACTAACTTCACTCATGTAAATGTGTGAAAAAAAATCTTATTAATGGATGTGACTGGAGCATCAAACAACTCAAGGGTTGCTTGTCATTAAAAAACATGAAAACATAAAGATATCAAAGATTCTTCCATCGACAGGCTTGTATGTTAGTCTTTGAAGTCTGTGGATGATAACTGATGAGATTCTTTGGTGCAGATATTCGCTCCATAAATAAAACACATGTGATGCTGATGGCTTCACAAACGAAAAGAAAAGGGGACGAAGGAGCGAGGTGAAAGTTCATCAATATAATTAAAAAATAGCATCCAGAAATAGGTATTAAACAGAAAAGACCAAATGTGAGGAGCAAAAAAGGACTGAACATCAGTTATCATTACTGTGACTTATTCATCAGCATAAACAACCATTTAACACTGACTGAAAGCTCATTAAAGCTCACAGCTTGACCCCCACCCCCCTCACGGGGATCATTGGTCCATCTGTTGTTTGGCTGCTGTGACCTTTGATCCCATTGAGCTCATCAAAATGCCCGTACCTGTAGGGAACGTGCTTGGCTCCATTGGCAAGGGCGAGGATGACATTTCCCAGCGCCGAGAACGACAGACACTGACCCCCGCCCCCCTCTCGGGTCCTGCTGATGTCCGTCTCGCAGCTGCCCAAATCCAGGAGGTGAAGGCGACTCCGACTGGACACTGCCATGCAGATTGAGAGGGCTTTATAATGTATGACACTGCCTGCTTAACTGTTCATTAGTTCTGAGACAACAATCTATTCATTAGTCTATAGACAGAAACATAATCAATAGCTTTGGTAATAACTTATTGGCTGCTTTGAATCATTTATCAGGAACCAAGCAGCCATTAGGGTAAAGACATCTCTTCCTTATCTGTGAATGATAGGAATCATATAAAATGCCCGTGGGCTGTGTGCGAGCTGAAGTAAAGTCCTGCAGCAAATCTCAAGTCATCAGATCATACTTCCAATACATTACTAACCAAATGTAGAAACATATATACGCCTGCATGCATGTGCAAATGTTAAAGAAGCTTCATCTGAACACGTCCCAAATGCATCCCGCTAAGCTTCAGTATCAGTCTGATCCGCTCAGTTTAACTGCCTGCTCATTTCATTAATTCAGAGTAATGATGGCGAGAACCATTAACCGGCCACATCAGCAAGATTTAGAAAGTGCTGAGCGCCACTGAGTGGATGCTTTTCCACAGCTCTATAAACACTGCAGGATGCCAAGCCATCAGGGCTCGTTAGCCATGCAGATTTATTCCAGCATAAAAGCCCAATAACGGAGGAAGCGGCTCTGCTGACAGGTAGACGTGGGTGGAGGCAGCGTTAGTGTAGCTGCTCTGCTTGTAAACGCTCCTGTTGAGCATGTTAGCAATTCAACACCAAGCTAATTAGCAGCTACATGTTTGGAGTGTGGAAAAAAAGAGCTAACGACTAATTGAGCTGCCAAATTTTACAGCTGCATGGTCGCTAATGGGGGCTTTTATTCTTGTCCCGGGGTCAGAGCCTCTAACCTGCTGCTGCTCCAAGTCCTTGCTGAGCTGATGAGTCTGCAGCTGGAGTGTGTGTGCAGGTCTGTGTACTGCTGGGAGGTTTAAGGATTATCATATCTCGCTTCAGCTGAACCAAATAAGCCATTCAGACTTCATTTAGGGTTTTCAATGACATGCTGAGTACCAGTTTCTCTTCAAAGCGCCCTGCTTTTTCCCAGATCCACAGTTTGTATGGAATGAATTGCAACCTTGCCTTCACCTTCAGAAACGTCTGTGAACATCTCAACAGGAAGGGAGACCAAACTCAGAGAGCTCCACCCAGCCTGAATCTCTCAGCCATTTCATCAGAGCATGTCCAATTACTTGTCTGACACCGTGTCAGAAGTGAACCATGTAGAGCATTAGTCCATCATGTATCTGCTTAACCTGCCATCAGTGTTCTCTTTGGTTAGTCTCAGCCTTCAAAACGTGGAGTCCACAAACCAACAGGTGTCAGACGAGTGAGGTATATGTTCCTGATATACTATCAGTTCCCTCAGTGATCTCAAGTTTGAATTTTAAAGGGTTTAGGTTTTATTGCTTGAGGTTCTGCTTCCTGATAACAAACATACTGAAAAGAGGAAGAAGCTGCGAAACTGGTCCACAAATATGAGTAGAGTTTTAACGTCACAGCAACTTTTAATAATTCTGGCAAAATATCAGTTATGACCACGCACACACTCACTGGCTGCCTTGTTGCTCTTGTCCAGTCTCTCCTGGTAGAGGTGCAGGGTAAACAGGAAGTGGGAGTTCCTTCGGACTTCCTGGTTGTTCGGCATTTGGTTGCTCTTCCTCGCTGCCAGGGCGGCGTCCAGGAAGGATGCTGCTCGCTCGGCACTGCTCGCCCGAACCTCTATCTGGTTCTGCAGCTGATAGAAAGAGCTAATGAGATGCAGATAAGCTGGGACTGAGGTGGCTGCACAGAACAGAGGCATGCTTCACGGTGAAATGCTGCAGGCTAGCATGAAAGTCCATGTTTTCAGCTTCTGCTTGCAGGTGTACATGATGAAGATTAGGGATGGGTACCGGTGTCCGGTGCCATGATGGCACAGGTTCTGACATAAACTGTAGTAACCAGACCGAAAAGCAGCGCACATTTCGGTGCTTTATTTCGGTGCTTTTTTTTCCTGAGCTGTGATACACTTCTAGCCAATAATTTTACGTTTCCGAGGATAGTAGGCGGGCCCAAGTACGTACGTTCTTTTAGAGCAGAGCTACAGATTAAAAATGCCCAAGGCGAAGCGGTCAAAAGTCTGGCTGTACTTCACAGCAAAATATGCAAACTCAGCAGCCTGCAACAAGTGCTTTAAGCTGATACTGTCAAAGGAGGCAACACCTCAAATCCGATGAAACACCTGGCGACGCATAGTGTTTTTTTTTTAAAAGCCCAGAAATGCGCCGTATGATAGCTTGCTGCGAGACCTCACACCGAGCGCATCTACTGTGCATGGGTTGCCTGTTATCGGACCCGGAGTTAGCAATATCCCCCAAAAAACCCCGAAGAGGAGAGTCCTAGCCTCTAGCCCTGCCAGTGTAGTGAAATGATGACGGATGATGATGGCAGCAGCAGCCGTTCTTCTCTGCGTGAGTAGCTTAATGTTGTTCGTGTGTAATTTACGTTGAGTAGGCTAACCACGTTATTACATTAATGCATGTAAGGTGAACTAGCAAACAACATCATAGCTACATGCGGCTGTCTTCTTGTTTGATGGCAGATACTCCCTTCACCCTGGCCAAAAAGGCTAAAATGACCAAAGAAAAAGTGGAAAACAGTTAAACATGAGAGGTTTTGGACAAAGTTTGTGTTTTTTCCATTGATTAAGCACTGCTTCCAGCCAAGAGTGATACCATATATGCCCCATAGCTGCAGAAAAGGCTAACATTGTTATCTTTTTACAAAAAACCAGCTGAACATGAGAGGTTTTTGGACCAATTTTGTGTTCTCCATTCTTTAAGCACCGGTTTGAGCACCGTTTAAGCACCGGCACCGTTTCAAAAGTACCGATTTGGCACCGGTATCGGATAAAACCTAAACGATACCCATCCCTAATGAAGATCCTGCAGTAAGAAAGAGCTTTTCTTCTCTGTTCATATAAAGCCAACTTAGATTTATATATACACAGAGTCTGAGAGCTACCACAGGACAGGGGGAAGAGGATGGATGGATTCACATTCAGATTTCACTGAGCTATGACCCTGATGGAAGCTGTATTTATCCAATATTGATGTCTTTCTCCTGACTCAGTTTAACATCAGGCACGATTAAAACACATAGGCATCTTGCAATCAGGCGCAGACACTGCCAAGAGTTTACCCCATATTAGTCAGGCTCGGACTGAAACAAAGCTTTAAATCATTCTGCAGCACAGAAACCAGACTGTGATCATCTTCCTGCCATCTGCAGCTCTGTGATGTTCTTCTGGCTCAAAGTAGAAATCCTTCTTTACTCTTAGAGAGAAAATGAACGAGATAAAAGTTAAAGTAAGACAGAATGAGGTTTGATAAAGGAAAAAAAGGAAGGATGTCAGAATGAGAGGAGAAAAAGAGAAAGAAAATTAAAGTGAGCGCAGATAGAAGGAGCCCGGGGAGATAAAACAAACTGAACGAGTTGGAGGAGGAAGGTCAGGACTAATTGGACAGGTGTCAACAGTGAAGAAGTCTCTAGAGTGAACAGGAGTTCAGTGAGTAGGTCAGGAACAGACAAAGAGAAGGAAAGGAGGAGATGGCGAGGTCTTTTGGAAAGGGAACGGCATGAGTGGCCCGGATGACTGGATGAACATATTGGATATCATGTTGAGCTGTAATCATTAGTTATATATCATCTAATCACAGTCCTCGGTTTATATCAGAGGCCAGTTTGTGTGATTGGTTAAAAAGTGCTCAAAGTGCGAGTTGTTTCCTGTACCTGGGATCCACAGATGGGATCTTCTCTCAGCAACACAGCGGGGCCTGGTGCCTCCTGGTGCCCTGCCGCCGCCAGTTCGGCCAAGAGGTCGGTGAGCGTCTCCTCGCGGCCGGAGATCTCCACGGCCGACACTCTGACTGAGAAACAAGCTCCAGACTTTTCCTTCCGGTCCTCGATCACATTGAACAGCCAGGAGATCGCCGTTGGAGCCACACCCAGGCTCTGGGTGGAGCAGTCCCGACCAATCATGGTGTACGTCTTACCTGTGGAGGCAGGGTCAACTCAACAATCATGTGACTTTTCAGAATTATGTCTTTGTGTGTGTGGGTGGCGTATCATGTGTTTACCCAGGTGAGCATGCCCGAAGCAGAAGATGCAGCCGTCCGCGCCATTCACCACCGACTGGATGACCTCTGCCACCGTTCCTGAACACACTTCAGCCTAGAAGAGAGAAGCCAGCGATCACTTAGAGCACTGCCACTATCACAGCGCCTCATACATAACAATACACACAGTACAGTATTTTTGACAAGCTTTAGGTCAGAGATGTTGGAGCACTTGGTGTACCGAAGCCCGCTGCTGACATGCCAGCAACAGCATGGCAGGTATGTGACCTGCTGCAGGTAACCAGAGCAGGAAAAGTCATTTAGGACCAGCTGTGAGTGACAAAGTGAATCCTTCCCCATGTGGATGCCTTGACTTTAAAGCTGAGCTTACACACCTGAGAGGTGTCCTACAAAGGAAGTTAACATATCCAGGCTTCCTCTGAGTTAGCTAACTCAACTAAACCTGGAACCTCAGTCAGAGATCATGGGTCTCATCACTGTGGTTATCAACTTTCTCTGTTGTGGCTCTCTGCTCCCTGTGAGCTCCACCTTCTCCAATCAGAGACGATATCAGATGAGACGATGATAAAATCTAACAGTAAAATAGTCTTAAAGACAAAAGTGGCAGAAACTGGTTAATCTAGTGATTTGTGTCACACAGCAGTAAATTCAAGATATGAATGGCAGTGAATGATGTGTCTGGGTATGCTCAGTGCTGCTGTTTGTTTCTAAGGTGATGGCTGCACATATAACATTCATATCACACTGAAAGCAAGATGTAAATAAGAGAATTTGTAAAAATCTAGTGCTTCCAGATGATTTTAAACCAAATGAGTGTTCAGCGTTCATTACCATGGTGATTTAGGAGGTAAAAAAGAGACAGCTCAGTAAACGAAAGAAATCATCAGCAGGAATACATAAATGTGTAGAATTACAGGAAGAGTTCTGATAAAAACAATCAAACCAAAAATAGTTGTTGTATATCTATTACTTAATTACTTTGATGGAGATTGAGTATCTTGACTTTTCTAGTGCCTTAAATACAATGTAATGAACCGCTGATCTGTACCATAAGTCATCCTTGCGGGGGTTGTCGGAACTGTATGCGCAGTCGCACTAAGGACAGATGTGCTCAGAGGCATACCCCGTAATGTGTATGGAGCAGTCTGTCGCGGCAGGAATAAGTTGTACAAAGTCCATGTAAGTTACGATAATACTTTGATAAGTATGATAAGTGTGTTTCTAATGTAAGGTATGTTGCTGCGTTTGTATTGTGAGCTATCTGAAAACCTTTTTATTCTGTATTTACGTTACTTACATCCATGTGCTATTTTTTTTGGCAAGACATGTGTGTCATGCAAGCTAGCAGCACCCCATGAGAAACGGGCCGAAGTGTTTAAGTGTTTACCGGAGTTTTGCACCCTTGGCAAGCGGACTGAGGTATGTGATGAGAGGTGATCTGTTGTTATATTTTATTTAACTGAACTGTGTAATCCCTTGATGCTGTTTGAAGTAACCCCTTTTGTTTTATTTAATCTGTGACTGTATATCTCATAATTACTTGTTTGAACTTGCCTGAATTAACTTAAGCTCATTGTTGTTATTCCTCATTGTTATAGTTCAAAAAGTACTGTACGGGTATCAATTTTTTCTTATTTTATAGTTTTCATGGTGCTCAACGTCCAGAGAATGAGCCGTGTGTGGTGAGGAAATAAATGGCTGCACCCGTTAGAGACTCTTCTGTTGTTCTTGATGCCAAGGGGTGCTACAGTGAAACTCATCGCTGCCTTGCAGCCATCTACGCTCATCTTATTCTTTTGTCGAACTGTGAGTAAAGGAGTGTATCGCATCATCCAGAGACTGCTGGATCAGTAAAGGACTCAAAATAAGGACATTATAAATACAATGTCATGCACATCTGCATCTTGTAAGCTGTGTGAGCAAATGATCTTCAACATGGCAGTCTAAAGTAATGCAAGAAAGAAAGACCTCTTCTGTATTTAACACAGTAGCATGTAAACTTGTGATGCTGAATATCCCACATTTCTTACATCAGAATGTCTAAGACTGAATCTGGGCTTTATGCTATCAGTTGTACTTCTGTAAAAACTTAAGTGGCAAATTGTCTGATTTGAGGGCATCATCAGTATTATTTGGGTTTTGTTGCCAGTCTGTGAGGTTAAAGGTGTAAATATCTAAGTTGAGTGTTAATAAGTTTGAAACCACCACTCAACCCATTTGAGTTCAGATATATACACTTAAAAGGGCAGGTGCAACAAGCCAAAAATAAAATTAATAATAATGTGGTCCCCCGTTGAAGAAATAGACAAATCTACAGAGGCACAACAGGCCAGGTCCAGCTCCAGAGAGCGAAGACTAACAGAAAAGGGGCAGGAGATGCATGAACAGGAGGCCAAGAAAAATGAAAGGTCATTTAGCAAGGCATATGAGTCCTGGAAGGAGTTAGCAAGAGGAGTTAGAACAAAGCTGAAAGGTTTCTGCTCAAACGAAGACCTTGTTAGAACACAAACGGACATTAAGGCTAAAGAAGCATTAGTACATGAACTGTATGAGCCTAGCCGACGTAATCATACTTCTACTCCAGATGTTGTCAAGAGAATGGATGCCTGTGTTGCCCTAACAACAGAAATTTGTGATCTCATTAGTAAACGACTAGAAGATATAGATAAGACTTTTAATGACAGGTTCGAGAAGGAGCGTGTAAGGATGATATTAAGTAAGGAGGAGTATGGATCTGTTTTTGGGAAAACTGAAACAGAAACAGTTATTTCAGAGCATTCAAAGGGCTCAGATTCATACTCTGGAGCCACATCTACGACTTCTAGCAAACGTGTGGATGCCGAAGCTGACCTTGCAGCTAAACTAGAACAGGCGAAGGCAATGCAACGAATACATGAACAGCAAGCCAAGTTGAGTAGCTTAGAGCATGAGTGGAAAATCAAGGAAGCACAAATGATTGCAGAAATGACAGCAAAGTTAGAGGAAGAGAGAACTAAACTGCAACAGCTACAGGCAGAAAATGAGGTAAAAGTAGCAGCAGCCAGAGTGAGAGCTTACAACAACTACAATGGATTGGAAAGCCTTAAGTATGAAGCAGATGACAAATCACAACTTGATAGCCAAATCATTGAATCTCAGAATCCATTGAATCCACAGGCTGAATCATTTCGACCTCAGTGTGCACCACCTGAGATTTTGCAAAAGCAACAGGAGGTCAGCTTAACACAGGAGCTTGCAAGCTTGTTCGTCTCCAACTGTCTGCCTGAACCTGAACCCACAGTAACCCTTTAAAGTTTATAGACTGGAAGATATCCTTTATAGCATTGACTGGCCACAAACCCCTCCCCGCAGGTGAAAAAATGTTGTATTTGAAAAGTTATCTTGCAGGTGAGGCACGGAAGGCGGTCGAAGGATTCTTCTATCGAAACTCAGAAGATGCATATCAGGGTGCCTGGGAGATTCTTCAGGAGAGGTATGGAAGTTCATTTGTCGTCCACAAGGCTTTCAGGGATAAACTGATGAAATGGCCAAAAATAGCTCCCAATGACCCAGTAGCCCTCAGAGAGTTTTCAGATTTCCTTCAAAGTTGTGCCGAGGCCATCCCTCATGTTAAAGGGCTGGCAATTCTAAATGATTGTGAAGAAAATCATAAACCTCTCAAAAAACTGCCCGAATGGCTGGTACGCAGATGGGGTCGCGTTGTTGTGGATGAACTAGACAGATGTCAAGAGTATCCACCATTTGCTCATTTCACCAGATTTCTACAAAGGGAAGCTAGAATAGCCTGCAACCCCATTGCTTCTCCCTTCTTATTAACCACTAAAGTAACAGATGAAAGGCTTCCTAAGAGAAGCACTCTTAATTCTTACTCTCATGTATATATCTCATGTATATCTCATGCACATATCTTTCCACGTAGCACTTTTAATTCTTATCCCCACTTTTATTTTTTCCATGTCTATTTAAGTGTTATTTATGACACCATGTTTGCACTGAAGCACCGCAGCAATTTCCTAATGTTGTAAACCTGCTCAACATTTGGCAATAAACCCCATTCTGATTCTGATTCTGATTCTGAGAACCAAGGCACTCAGCACCAATGCTCAAGCTAAGCACTCTGCAGGTAAACCAGGGACCTTAATTTCAAAGCCAAGACCACCATGCTTCGTCTGCAACGATGAAACACACGGTGTCGCCAAGTGCCCAACCTTTGCCACAAGGCTTCCTGATGAAAAGAGAGCTTTCATTCGTGAAAACCGTCTTTGCTTCGGCTGTTTAAGAAAGGGTCACACTAGTAAAGAATGCAAAAGAAGGCACACATGCACTATATGTGGTCGAAATCATCCAACTTGCTTGCACATAGAGAGAATTGAGGGAGCCAGTGAAATGTTAAACAGTGATTCACCATCTGCAGGAAATGAGACAAAGGAAGTCCGCAATGTCATGTCTAGGGATGGGTACCGGTGTCGGACATAAACGGTAGTAACCAGACTGAAAAGCAGCGCACATTTCGGTTTTTTTTTAAAAGCCGAGAAATGCGCCGTATTTGATAGCTTGCTGCGAGACCTCACACCGAGCGCATCTACTGCGGGTGTGGTGCCTGTTATCAGACCCGGAGTTAGCAACATCCCCAAAAACACGAAGAGGAGAGTCCTAGCCTCTAGCCCTGCCAGTGTAGCAGGATGATGACGGATGATGATGGCAGCAGCAGCTGTTCTTCTCTGCGTGAGTAGTTTGATGTTGTTCGTGTGTAATTTACGTTGAGTAGGCTAACCACGTTATTACATTAGTGCAGGTAAGGTGAACTAGCAAACATCATCATAGCTACATGCGGCTGTCTTCTTGTTTGATGGCAGATACTCCCTTCACCCTGGCCAAAAAGGCTAAAATGTCCAAAGAAAAAGAGGGAAACAGCTAAACATGAGAGGTTTTTGGACAAAGTTTGTGTTTTTTCCATTGTTTAAGCACTGCTTCCAGCCAAGAGTGATACCATATATGCCCCATAGCTGCAGAAAAGGCTAACATTGTTATCTTTTTACAAAAAACCAGCTGAACATGAGAGGTTTTTGGACCAATTTTGTGTTCTCCATTCTTTAAGCACCGGTTTGAGCACCGTTTGAGCACCGGCACCGTTTCAAAAGTACCAATTTGGCACCGGTATCGGATAAAACCTAAACGATACCCATCCCTAGTCATGTCACACACATTGACAAGATACTCCTCAGCTACGTCTAGCATTGTTCCTGTTTTTGTGTCATTGGCAGAAGACCCCCACAGCGAGATTCTCACATATGCTCTGCTCAACACACAGAGCGATTCAACTTTCATCTTGGGAGATCTGGTCTCTGCACTAAATGTGAAGACTCAGCCAGTGCAATTAAGGCTCAGTACAATGACAGCAGTAGACACAGTCATAGCTAGCAAAGTGGCTTGTGGATTGCAAGTTCGTGGGCTCCATAGTGAGTCGCATGTTCTTACAGTGGATGGCATTACCTTGACTTGCAGTAACACTGTGATGAACCTTGGAGTCATTTTTGTCCAGGATATGTTCTTCAATGCACATATTAAACAAATATGTAGGACTGCTTTCTTTCATTTGTGTAAGAAGTAACTTCCACAACAACGATTGACTGTTGAGGAAACTGTTGGTGTGATCTAGTGCTATATACATAAAACTGAAATTAATAAGAATGAGGGAAGTCTCTTATTGGTGCACTTTGTCCAGCAGTCAGACACCTGAGCGTGGACTCCACACTGACCCAGGTGTTTTCTCCAATTCTCCAATAAAACTCGTGTTAAACATGAAACCATTATATCACCGATGCAGTCAGGTGTCTAAAAAGAGAGAAGATCTGCAGCCCAGCAGGCACGATGATGCTGAGTGCCATGTTGTTTGCTTGGAGGAGCTGAAAAATTGAACATCATAAACATGTTTTTATGAATCTATCTGCAGGTATATGTCACATCACAGATACAAACATTCAGCACTGGCACTCACACACACACACACACACACACACACACACACACACACACACACACACACACACACACACACACACACAGCACTGTGATCTGTCTGCTGCTGTCATTGCTCTTTGTGGGTAAAGAGCATGCTGACACGTTGCTGATGAAGAGCTCAAACCTTCGTGCGTGCCCTGAATTTAGATTTTTATTCAGAAAACTCTGAAAGTTTCACTTTAAACTGTTCATTCTGCGTCACCAGCAGCAGGTCTGTGCAGCTAAATTATCAGCTGTAACGTTACCCACATTAATCCCCGGAAGAAGATATGGTAAAGTTCCTGATGCTGGAGAACTCACCTGGGAGGCGTCCTGCGAGAAGATGGCATCAAAGGTGAAGGTCTTTGGCGCTGAGGCTGAGGACCGTCTCTGGGCTGACGTCTCGCACAGCGTGAGCTGCTTCTTCCTGCCGTCGACCTTCAGGAAGGACATGGACTCCGAGGACTCATCCTGGACCGAGCAGATCCGGACCATGACTCTGACCTGAGGACAGACAGGAAGCATGAAGCACAGAGAAGACTGCTGCGTTCATCAAGTCTCTGGCTGGACAATGGAGTTGCATCATGAAACGTTAAACTAAGCCAGAGGTGCTCAGATAGTGATAGATGGTTGGCCTGAACGTGGCCACGTTTGCTTCACCTGCAGCCGTTCGTTATCTTGGGTACAAGCGTTCAGAGATATTGACACCGAGTTGGAAGGAAACTGTGCTTCTTTGACTTTGTTTAGTTAAACTTTGATTTGATTTTTTCTACCTGCTGTTTAGTTTTGTTTTCCATGTGGTTTTCACTGAGTTTGCGTTAGATCACCTGACTCAGATCACCTGATACACACCATCAACTGTTTGTGCTGAAAGAAGCTCAGAATCAGCCGTAACGCCTCCAGAGACGTCCTGAGCTCTTCTTCAGGTATTCCAGGATGACATTTTAGACTGTAATCAGAGCTGGACTGAGCAGGGAGTCACACTGCTTTCCTGACCTTTAACCTTCAACAGCCCGTGTCCCTCAGCCTTCTAAAGGGTTTTATTGTGCTGTCATAGAGCTGCTGAGCTGGTGGCGAGGAGTTTGAGTTTACAGCCAATAATGAGACGGAGCAGGTTTTAAACATCGAGTCTCTGCGAGCCAGCTCCTCTGTCACCACGGATACAGACAGGAAGCAGCTTGAAAGTCGCCATCTGATCCAGTCACAGCTAATTTTATGTGTTCCAGTCACTCGGCACTAGGGGTGGGTTTTGATTATTGATTATTTTTTTGATTATTGATTTTCAGATTAAAATCGATTCTAGCTTGAATAACGCAATATCGATTCATTAAAATCTTGAATGAATATAAATCTAAATATAAATTTATTATGCCCGAAATGCCAGAATCTCAGGCTATGTCTCTCTCCAACCAAATTTGACTGAACCAGCAGCAAAAGAAGATCCAAACTACGCTTCACATTTCACTTCACATAAACATCGTCATGAATTCTCTCTTTTGCTGTTTTGCTTCCACCACAGTAAAATGACACTTCATGCACAGCTCTCTCTCTCAGTACACTTCAAAAACACTTTCTCATCTAAAAATCTCTGTTTTCTGCATTATTTTCTTGTTTATTACGCACAAGTCTACTGTTATGTACAGCGCTGTCGGCCGCTGTTTTTCTTTTTTTTAATTTAACTGACTTCTGACAAGAAAGCCCCATTTCTTTTGTTCAATACTGAAGAAAATTTTCAATATTATGTGATATTGCAAAACACTTAGCTGTGTCTCTAATTAAACCTCTGTAAATTTGCTTTCACTTCAGAAACATCAGGTAATGTTCATGTGTAGATTAATGGTTTTCTTCTGTTTTTGTTTTACTGCAGAATATTTTTAAGGTGGTTATCTGCTATAAAAAGACAGGTCAGGAAATTCTCCTTCATGTTTTTCTGTGTTTTCGCTCTGTTACTTTGACACAAAAGCATTTGCTGTGATGCTTACAGAAATGTCAGTTTTCTTTTTAAAGATATAAAAATATGGATATGTACTGATAAATGATCAGAATTATAATATTTCTGTCTGAGGCAAATTTCCCCAATTCAAATCAAATCGAATCGAATCATGGATCAAATCAAATCGGGACCTTGTGAATCAATTCTAGAAATCAGTGACGATACCCAGCCCTACTCGGCACATTTATGTTCAATCACAAATGTTTTTACAGGATTTTTTCTTCATTTTTTCTTTCACCTGATCAGTAACATCCAAATAAAACCCTAAAACTGAAGCTCCGCCTTCCTGGACAGTCTGTTAGTGCAGATGTATGATGTCATTAAAAATGCTCCAAAAAGCTCCAACAGCACAAACACAGCACAGAGGTCCAGTTTAGCTGAAGCTAAAACCCCTTGTGTCACCTGTCAGTCAGAGAGGCCACACCCCTAATAATTCAAATGCAGCTGTTATACAGGGACACATATTTATAGAGACCAAACAGTTTGTGTATCAGGCTGTAAACATGTGGGCACTGACTTCCTGCTGCCTCTGCTGGACGTCAGAGGAAGTGCATGTTTCAGTGCAGTGTTGCAGAAGCAGGCTGGGTCAGATCCTCGCTGTGATATTTTCAGATTAAAGGTATAGCATCAATAGATAGCAAAGATAGCAAATAGCAAAAATCTGAAGGGCTGCTTTCAAACTGCAGAGCTTCAAACAGAAACAGCTCTGACCTCAGTCTGAACTCAGAGTTTGATATCACTCACGATGAAGTGTTTACACCCAGAATCCAGCTCAGGCTCTCTCGCCCACACAGAGAGCAGCCAGAGGCCATGGTGAGAAGTTTTAAGACATTAAAGAGAATAACTGCAGGTTCAGAGGAATGAATGCAGCGCTGAATGCAAACGAGAGAAGAGACGGCAGTCAGAGTGAATACTTACCTCTGACTCTGCCTGTTTCCAGGAGTTCATCTAATGTCACTAAATTCTTACAAAGTCAAATCAAGAAGCATGTGCAGAGGAGGGATGGTAGAGGATGGAGATGGAGTAGCAGAGAAGGCTCATGGATGAAGAAGTACATGCAGAGGTGGATGCTAGGATAGGAGGAGATGGAGGCAGGTGATCTGTTGTGCAGACCATTAAAGAAAAAGAAGAAGAATACGAGCAGCTTCAGTTTTCTTAATGAGAACTTTGTGTTCAGATCAGAAGGAAAGAAGAAGGAGAAAGATGAAATGATCTACATTGTGAGTAGTTTGTAGGTGTTGGCAGTGACTCTGTTAGTTCAGTGTAAGGTGCAGGAGCAGAGATGTATGATCCTCCTAACTTCACCGCGTCTCCTTTAAAATGCTCTTTCATTTCTGTCCTTGCCTCATTAACCGTTGCATTGGCAGGATGCAGATGTGAGCTCCTGCAGCTGCCGGCGGATGGAGATGAAGGAACCTGAGCTGCAGCGAGGAGACATGGAGTCCCTACATGGTGCCTGCAGGGCTCTGAAGCCAGCAGCACACCCTGACCTGTGGGGACCTCACACAGAGCCCACCTGCTGCAGGAGGAATCACCTGACATCTGAATGCCAGCAGAGAGCTTCCTCTTCAGGATTCAGGCACACTTACTGCTGCAGTCACAGCAGCTGGCATAGGAAGAGTTTAGGGGGATGATGAGGGCTTCACATGGACGGAGAGTCATCAAACTCAAACACGTCAGTGAACCATGTATGTCTGCGAGTCTCAGTTCGGTGCTTCTTTGTGTCAGCAGAGATGAGAGAGCACAGAAATGAGGAGCTCACGCTTCAAGCTAATGGTGCGCCAGAGTTACCTGGCTCACCAGTCAGCTGTGTCTGAGAGGTTAGCAAGGACATCGTGTGATTACGGTGATTTGGTGGAGACCTGAGCTCAGACGCTAATCGCTCCGTCCACCAACAGTCTGATAGCCAAGCGTCTGATCTGCACCCAAACGCCAACAAACATTAACCTGTCAGAGACGAGCCTGTCAGCGCCCCCCGATGGGCTGCAGAGCTCATTAAAGCCTCTGAGCTAACGACACTCTTCTTAGAGTAATGCTGGTTACAGGGCTAATCTTCTGGAGAGCAGATGTTTAACCCATTGTTAGAAACATGTGACACAGGCAGTGTGAGCCCAGACTAAGACTACAGCACAGATTCCTGCTGATTGCAGATATCCTGCCGAGGGACGATAGCTCCTGAGAGAGAGACTGCCCACCTGCAGCCAGCCCATAGCCACATGAGCGAGGTAAAGCTTCTTCACCAAACCTGAAGAAGTGCAGTTGATTCTTTCTGAGCTCCTTAGAGCTTACAGTGACCTGGTACCCTCCCCTACACCCCCACCGCTGACTTCAAGGCTCGACTCCATCAGCTGAGCAGGTAAAGTCCCAGTAGCTACATCCATCAGATCCAGACTAACACCACACTATCTCACCTTTCCCATCCCCGGCGTGTCCTTGACCTTTGACCCAACTCGAAGGAGACATGGTGGGATGGCAGGCGGGGAGAGCTGCAAGGCCCCGCTGAAGCCCCCGGTGTAAAGCAGCGGTTCTGGGGACTCGCCGGGCAGGGAGGCGGAGCCGGGCGGGGACTTCTTCCTGCGGGACAGACTGAGCTTGTGAGCCGCCCTGAAGACACAAAACACAGAAACAGAGTCAGAGAGCACCGAGCTGCACCCAAACACACCGTTTAACAGGAAATAAAGAAAACATAAAATAAGATCAGAGAGAGAGAAGAGCTGATCTGAGACTGAGTATTAAGAGATGAGTTTAAGGTCCATGTCAAACACAGGCAGAGAGAGAAGGGAGGAGGAGGAGGAGGCTCAAACTCCCTCCCAGACAGATACTATACTCATTATTGCCTCCAACCACCGGCAGGACTCACTGCCAACGTCACATTTACCAGAGAGAGAGAGAGAGAGTGTCTGTGTGTGACCGTGTGACCGAGGGAGCAGCAGCATCTCCTGGTGCTTTGGAGATAGATGGAGCAAAGGTACAGCAGGACATGCAGAGAAAGAAAGAGGATGAAAACCGTCCCGCTCCCATTAAACTGCGGCGCTGCATCACAACAAGAGAGGAAAGCACTCTGCGAAAGCAGGGCCACCAGCGACAAGGGCCATAAGGAAGGCACCTGTGTTTTGGTCTTGGGTTGTTCCCCACTGCAGAGACCACAGTTGGCGGTCACACAGGTCAACTGATTATCTTATCGAATTGATGCTTTTGCTCTAAAGTTGTTTTTACATTTCAAACCTCTCTCACCCCCAATTTTCACCTCAAGAAAATTCAAAGTAAATACAAAAAAACCTACTCTGATTATTTTATTTGATCCCAGTCATGCAGCTCTCTCTAGGCTCAGCATTAGGATGCTAATGAACTTGCTCCGTGGCTCAGAGTCATTAAAGCATGCTTAATATTCGGTTACTTCACGAAGAAAATGTGAAGCTCGGCAAACATGGTGATGAGGATACCGCCATAGAGGGTGCAGATCGTCCACACATCTGCTCAGGTAAACCTCAACACAGTTTATCTGTTTACGCACTGTGGGAGAGCCTCAGCCTGATCGTTGTGTTTAACCAGGTACGTATTAACCTGTGCTAACCCTCGGCATACCCGACATTCTCTGTGCACGTCACCTAACAGGAAGTCATCCGCAGTGATGGCGGTTACGTCCTTCTGCGGCTGACACACTTCTTTAAAGGACTTTTTAATGCTAATGCAGATGTGCTGATGCTCTGACACCATCACCATCCACACCCACCCGTGATCTGAGACATGTGATCTACATTTACACAATTTCACGTGTTAGCTCGAATGATGGTGTTTCAGTGATGTCACTGGGTTAGGGATGACTCCATCTTCTCTGAGTGGATGTCTGAC
The DNA here is from genome assembly GCF_057382095.1 of Aulonocara sp. 'chitande type north' Nkhata Bay. Lineage (NCBI taxonomy): Eukaryota > Metazoa > Chordata > Actinopteri > Cichliformes > Cichlidae > Aulonocara > Aulonocara sp. 'chitande type north' Nkhata Bay. The sequence goes on from NC_141358.1 coordinate 27,306,653, forward strand.
TCCACAGGTGAGCAACCGCAATAGATTGGACAAAGGGTGAAATATGTTTAACAGCCCCTGAAGGAGAAACTGAAGAGACATCAGAGACTCGTTGAAGCTGTTATTTTACACTCTATGCTTCACGCGTCTACAGTATCAATTACATCTGGACTTCATTTATCACCGCGAGCACGTCTCTCCACGTCTCTCGGCTTTTGCCTTCCACAGAACTGTCAGTACCTCAAACATGAAGCTGGACTGAGATGAAATAGGATTTAAAAATCACTATTATTATTACTCACAGTTCCTTCCAATCCATTATCTGCTCAAACTTCTTGATCTTAAAGAGGAACTGGGACCAAGCTTCTTGTCGTCCTCATTCACCATTGTAAAGACCCAGATCTATTCAAACAAAGTGTTAAAACCACAGCTGTAAAGGAGGGACACCCGGGCCGCATCATCGAGGCTGACCTATGAAGCCTTCTCCAGAAAATAGATCCAGTGTCAAACCAAGCGCACCCAGAAATCTACCCATGATCGGCGGACACTCAGCTGATCAAGGAAAAACGCTGATGGTGGTCCATATCCATATAGTCCATTTTCACTGTCTCAGGTTTACCCAGATGTTTATCCAGATGTGTCCTCTTTTAAAGCACTTAAGGTTCTTCTTTTGTTGTCCTTCTGCATTCAGCTGTAAACATCCAGTGTAGCGTTTCGTAAATTCTACAGGTAGAACAGGTGCCTCAAAGTCCTCCAAGGTTTCTCTTCATTTTCATGCTCCCAACAAAATGGCTTTTCATCCACCAGTTTGACTTTCCATCCCCCTTGAACTCCAATAAACCGGTCTTTAAAGCGAGAATCATTTTACTTTTGCAACAGGAGAACACTGTCCATGCATCCAGACAATGATGATAACATGATGTCCAACATGGTTTTTCCTAAACTCGCAGAGTTTCTTGGTTCGTCAATCACAGCATCAACAGTGTGTCTGTCCTTTCAGAGGGATTAAACATTTTAACAAGTTCATTTTCATTTTCAACATCTGGTTTTTACCAAATCCATAAAGAAGTTTAGGGGTTGAACCTAAAAGATCTTTAAAACTACCAAAGTGCTGCGGAGGGATCCCAAACTTCTGCTAATCCTAAAGCATTCAGTTGAGTACATCAGACTTATCACCATGTTCAGCTTTCAGCAGATTATTATTCCTACTCACTTCTGTCAAACAATAAAGATTCAGTCTGTCCTTCAATCAAAAATAAGACAGGAAACCAAAAAACCCCTTCAGGTTTTTCATGATTGTTCCCATTTAAGCAATAACTCACATCACATTCATTTCATGCGTGAATGAACATCCTTCTGTCTTTGCTCCCTTCACAGGTCCAAACATATCCTCAAACTCTCCCAACCCCGTCTCGCTGTCATCAATCCAATCATCCTCTGCTGAGTGATGTTCAGGTGATCAGAGTTTTCTCACTGAAGTCCAACAACATGTGCCGAGTTCCTGATCAAAAATACATCTAAAAATATCTGACAGTATTCATCTGTAAACCAGCACCTTGGCATCTCAACACGTTTCCCTCAGTTTGTTCCATATGGCTAAACTCCAAATCTATCTTTCCGTGTTTCGGACAGGAAGTGCAAATCTGATCACGGGACATTTTCATATTGGTTGGAGCAAAGTTCTGCAGAGACTCCTGGAGGATGAGTTCACTTTATTTTATGATTGTTATCAATCCACCTGCGATGGTGTGTACTCCACAAAGCTTTGCATCCCTCCATCCTTCCCTCCGTCCTCACGCCCTGCAGCCAATCTGTAGAACTCGCCTCACTCGGTCCCAAATGAAGAGCCTCAGCCGGCTTTCCTTCCTTCCACTCTTTCCTCGTACTGAATCATTCTTCCATCTTTCTGACCCTGCAGCAACTCATTCTCCACACTCTCACCTTCCTCTCCTTCTTCTTTTACCTTTCCTTCTTCATTATTTCCACCTCTCCTCCTCTCTCCTCTTGTCATCTCTCCTCTCCTACTCTCGCCTTATTTCTTCCTTTTCAAAGCTCCACTTCTTTAATTTCGCCTCCTTTCTTTTCTTCCCTCCTTCTCCCACCTCTCCTGCTCATCTCCTCTCTCTTCTCTCCCGTAGCTCCTCAGTCTGTTCCTGCAGTATCGCAATGCCACTCCTCTCCACCCCTCCCACCTCCCTCCTCCTCCTCCTCCAACTCCAGGAGAGAGAGAGAGGGGTGAAAGGAAGTGGCATCAGCAGAGGAGGAATAAAGGACTGAAATAAGAGGTGGAAATAAACGAGTGAATGAGAGCGGGAGGATTCCTGCCTCTCCCTGCCGTTGTTGCTGGGAAACACTGGCAAAGCTCCAGCCTCCCTCCTTCCTCTTCCTCCCCTCCCTCCGTCCGTGGGTCCGTCTGCCTTGCTCACCTCACCTTCCCTCACTCTCCTCGCTCACCCACTCTCTCTCTTTTCACTGCCCCGCCTTCTCGGTGTGTCGACACACAGCAGCTGTGAAACCACTGTTCACCCCACCACACGCGCACACACACACACACACACACACACACACACACACACACACACACACACACACACACACTTGATATGCTACATGAATACTTCATGAGATGACAGACACCCCCACTGCTGGACTTCAAAGACACTCAGCATGTGTGTATGTGTTCGAGTGAGTGTGTGTAGTGTAACCTCTCTGAGAACCTGCAGGCTGGGTCACTGATATGAAACCACAGACAGACTGAAGGAGAGCAAACAGGAGACTTCAGTCTGTGAGCTGCAATCACTGATCAATCAACACAAATTAATCCATTTCAATAATTAATAAAAAAGTAAATGGTTTTTTTAAGGACAAAGGAAAAAAACCCTTTCAGTTTAATGTGAATGGGATGTCCAGGTGTCCAACACTGCTTCTGTGCACATAGGCAGAATGTGTGTGTGTGTGTGTGTGTGTGTGTGTACATGTTTAGACATCATTGTGAGGACATAAAATTGGCATGCTACTATACTTATGGGACAAAGTGAGTGTCGCCACGAGTTTGATGGCATTTTTGAGGCTCAAAATGTAGTTTTAGTGTCAGGCCTAAGGTATTCATTTTTGATGGTTAGGGTAAGTAACTAGGGAAAGTAAAATGTCAATGAGATGTCCTTAATATCGTATGAAAATGAGTTTGTGTGTGTGTGTGTGTGTGTGTGTGTGTTCCTGTCTGGCCATCTTTGTGAGGACCGAAATCTGCATTCTACTATAATTGTGAGAACCAACAGTCACTTGTGAGGACACACACGCCGGTCCTCACAAGTTTGAAGGCCTTTTTGAGGCTCAAAATGTGGTTTAATGTCAGGGTTACAATTAGGTTATGGTTAAGTTTAGGGTAAGGGTTATGGTTAGGCATTGATTTTTAATGGTTAATTAAAGGGCTAGGGAAACCATTATGTCAATGAAGGTCCTCGCTAAGATGGCTGAACGGGCTTGTGTGTGTGTGTCTGTGTGTGTGTGTGTGTGTGCACTAAAACTCTTTCTCATCAAATCTCATCACAATGTTATGCACACGTGCACGAGGCTTGTTCCAGCTTTATGAACGAACACCTGTGCAGACACACTGGAACTCTTCATTTGCAGGTAAAATGTGTATCTTGCAGAGTATGACATGGAAAAAAAAGCGACGATGAGAGTGAAGGATTGTGGGTATGTAACCATCAGAGAGATGTAATCTCTGGAGCGTGTCCGGGCTCTGCCCCCGGCCTCCTCCTGCTAGGACATGCCTGGAAGACCTCAGCTCCCTCCTTTCGACCCTTCTCTATGGGAAAGGAGTGCTCCCCTCAGCCTCCTGGTAGATCATAGATGTACATGCGGTAAGAGTTTGACAATCCTCAGTAATCGTGGTCACAAAGTCATGTGTCTGCCCAGCGGGATGACAGCAACTCCACACCAGCATTTTATGGCAGAGGGGTAAAAAACCCTCCATAATGTAGCCCAACGGTGGTGACACACCGTTCCGGTCCAAAGCTGGTTGGCTGTTTCCTGAGCAGGAAAGTACACAGAGTTCACTGTCAGAAGTGAACAAATCAGAGCTGAGGAAAGCAGCATGAGGAGCTCGGGTTCATTCAGCGCTGTCTGCAGGAGCTCAGCTGCTCTGAAATTATATTTATCATAACTCCCCTTCAGGTCATCTCAGGCCAGACAAACCTGCCAAAATGTGCCTGACAGCAGTTTTACTGTAGTTCCTACCTGCTGCTGCTCTCTGGGGACACGTTTGAATGCATGCCCAGGAAAACAAGCAACATGTGAGTGGAGAGATGATTATTGATCAGAGGAGGAGCTGGAGAGAGCTGTGTTATTGCTGCAGAGAGCGAGGAGAGGTATCAGAGCCACAGATCCATTTCCAGATCAATTCTCTGAAGCAGACGCCAATCGATAGGAGCAGCCCAAGGCCATCTGTCACAGTTAACCTGCAGGCAGGTAATGATCAGCTGTGGTCTTAGGTTCACTCACTGAACGATTAGACACAATTAAAAGAACCACGTCTGTGAGAGCGTGGAGCTAAAAGCTCAGAGGCTCCACCGCTCACCCTTCATATTTACAGTTTTTTTTTTTATCATTGACTGTTTGGTTTCATCTTCTCTGTCTGTCTCCAGGTGTGCATGTTAGATTGACATCACCTTCTGACCAATCACAATAACACAAAGTGGCTCTGTTTAGACCTGAAAGACCATGAATCACCCCCGACTGCTAATCAGTAACATCCAATCAAAACCCTAAAACTGAAGCTCCACATTCCTGTACACTCTACTACTACAGTAACCTAGTGGCAGCCATATTTTTGGTCACATGATGTCATTAAAATGCCTCAAAAGGCTCAAACACGTTCTAGACCTCCAGTTCAGGTGAAGCTAGCAGCTGCAGCCTGTGTCCACCTGTCAGTCACAGAGGCCACGCCCCTAATAATGCAAACTTTGGGCTTTATTCTAACATAAACAGGTGTCTTATGGTTTTATTATCGTTGTGATCCTGGTACCACCTTCGGTCTGACACATGGTTTGAACACGAGGACGTCCTTCTCAATGTTCTTTGTTCCAGAATCATCTGATGACTCTGTGATCAGACGTCCTCTGAGGCAGATGTTTGTCAGACCCAGGGCCCTGCTGTCAGTGTGTGGGTGCAAGCTCCTTCGGTCCAGCTTCTCCTCAGAGTGCTGCTCCAAACATCATCTCAGCCCTTGTTATCCTGGACAGCCGTCAGCAGCTCCACCTCTGCACCACCAGCTTTTATCTTCCTGCCATACGCCCTGCACTCCAGGCCGCTGAAGTCCGACTGTCTGACAGTGAGAGATAAACTCTGAAGGAATGATGTGACTTTGCTTCATGAGCTCAATCGCTTTGGCCCTTTGCCCAAACTCCCCAGTGGCTTTTTTTGAATTCAGTATGAATCATCAAATATTTGTGTCACGCAGTTATAAATAATACAACTCATAATTCATACCACTTCTCACTATGGCAAGACATAAACCTTGCTTAAACCCAGAGAGGTGCAGCAGTGGCTCATTTGGAAGACGCTCCAGAGAAAACTGAGGTTTCTGTCTTTTATCTGCTGCAGGAACAGGGACAACAGTGGGCAGAGCTTTTGTGATCAACCGTCACAGAATCACAAACAGTCGTGACAGCGATGACTTTAACGGGAATGAAATTGGCACAATCAGGATGGACTGCGGACAGTCTCGTGCACTCCATGTGAACCGCTGAACCACTGTTTGTTTCACACAGTTCACATGTGATGGGACACATGTTGAACCTGCAAAATGTCAGGATGTTCATAAAGTTTATTGACAGTAGAATGCAGAAAATATGATCTTTAATCAAATATGAACTCGTTTTCAATCTGAGGGCAGTGTCATTGTCTTCAACATCAGTCTGTGAGATGAGAGCAGCTGCTGCACTGTGAAACATTTAAAACATGTCAAACGGTTTCTCAATTTAGACATTTGACATGTTTTATAAGCTCTGTTGATAATAAATTATGAAATCTGGAAATCATCACCTTCTGTTTCTTTCAGTTTCACATTCATGATTACATGAGGTTACACAAGGGTAATTCTTCGGCATGAGACAGGAAACTGTGAGGCGGTCTGGACAGGAAGTCCTGGGGTGGGCAGCAGCAGGTACCAACCCTCCGTCACACTCATGTCTGCAGCACGATCGGCTCAGCGAGGCCTTCAGGACTCAGCTCTCTCTGGATGTGGGTCACATTACTCCTCAGCTTTCCACTCTATCAACACACTGCTCTCAAGGTTGAAGGTTTGATTCCCAGCTGAGCCCCAGGGGTGACTCTCTGCTCTGTGTAACCTCCTTACATCACTTCCTCTATCACTCTGTATTCCATGCGTACAGGGATCAGGGACACAGGTCATTTTAAAGTCTCACGTCTGCAGAAAGCTCAGCCTGCCTTAGTTACTGAGTAAAGAGTGTCCTCCTCACAAACATGCTAAGCTATGAAATAAAAGCCTGAGACGATCCATATATCAAAGGCTGATCCGTGTCTCAGAGTGTCTGAGGACTGTGTTACTGCTGATGCCCTCCAACAGGACACGATAACAGAATCTAACCTAAGTGGAAGATGTTTACTTCAATGACTGCAGGAATTCTGGCTGTACTTGCGACTCTTCAGGTCTGGAGTCCCACAGGTGTTAAAGGCAGGTCTGCACACTAGCAAAGAGGACCTGGACAGGTCACCGTCGTCGAGGTGGAGAGAAGTTTAAACTGTCCAGCATGCAGCGTCAGGTGACCTGTCGCTGGTTAAACCACAAGCTCTACCTATCTGCACTCTGACTCACGAATGTCTTCACGAGGCTCTCCCTGCACAGAGAGCAGCAGAAGTTTGTGCTCCATGTTCACTGACTTTCTCAAAGTCAGCAGCAGCTGTGATTGGGTTTCACTGACACTGGAGCCAGTTAACCAGCAGTCCTTCTCTGGGCAGACTCTGCTGCAGCGCTGCGGCTCTGTTGGGTCTGAGCGGTTTGGGAGAGGCTCTATTCTGGACAGGAAGTCGATAAAAAAAGCTTGGGCCGTGAGCCAGAAATCCACTTTGGGGAACTTGACTCTAATAGTGGGAGTGGGTCTAATCCTCACTTTATTTTGGGGTTTCACTGTGAGTCTAAGCGGCAGGAGGTGTGGCTCTGCTCTGTGCTCCAGGCTCAACGCCGGTCCGAACCTCCGGCCCCGTGTCCACAGTGTCTCCATCACCTCCGACAACACCTCCTCACAGCACAGCAGCATCAGGTGGCCCTGACCGCTGTAAAGATGCTGCATCGGGCTGAGCTAAGCCTACAGCTGTGACTGAGCAGCAGCAGTGAGCAAACAGCGAGTGGGGAGAGCAGCCGGAGGCTCAGGTGTCGTACCTGCAGACGGCGTGGAGTCGACAGTTGGAGGGGATCCCTGCATTAACATAGCTACGTTTTTGATTGGATGTATGTAATAAACACAAACACAAATAAAACACTCTGACAGTGTTTTGTTCGCGCCCTGAACAGCCGGCTAGAAAACATTTCAGATCATTTGTGTGTCCGAACAGGAGGACACACCTCCTCCATTCCCTCTGTGACCCTCAACATCCAGAATGGGTCAGAATACCAGATTTGAGCAGACAGACGGAGTCAAAGCCCCCCTGATGCCGAACACCACCTCTCACAGCTTGGACAGGAGGAAAAGCTGCCAATTAGATTCTGCAAGGAGAGAATCTGAATCTGGAGCACTTTCATTGATCCCTGAGGGAGACGTTCCTACAGCAGCAGGATCTCCGTGTGAATCCACACATGAGGTTCTGCTGTATGAGCTTCCCTCACAGGACAAACACAACTGAAGCCCAGAGAGCTTCATAAGATTCACAGTTTTCCCTGCCGATAAGGACCTCCCTCATAAAGCAGTGTTTTGGTTTGTTCACAGTGACCCAGGTTTTCTGTGAATTAACAGAAGCGTGAGCGTGTTTTATCGTTACAGTCTGAGCTACATTGGCTGTAATGTTTATTTCGTACAGTTTACATACAGAGAGTCGTGATGACTCACTGAGCCAGGGGCGGATCTAGAAGGGTGGCATGGGGTGGCAAGTGCCACCCTAAAATGATCCCTTGCCACCCCAAGTGCCACCCCAGTTTTGCATATGACGGTGTTGTTTATTAAAATAAGATAGCATTAACAATTTTTATCGTAGTTACAGTCAACAGTGAATATAAATGCTAAAACTGAATATATTGGATAGTGTTCCCCCCTTGCACCATTAACAAATAGTTCAGCCCATAGCAGAACTGTCTTTTTTCTTGTTTTCAGTAGCAATTCATGCTTATGATTGTGCCAGAGCACATTTTGAACAACACCATGGGAATTTCGGATTTTACTCAGGTGGTTGGATGCTACACTCTGGAAATGGAAGGAAGGTGAGTGTTATTAACCCTCTGTGGTCCACGCTGCACCTCCAAATCATATGACTATTTTAAGCTGACATAGCAACAAGCTGCGGCCAAGCTGAGTCAGCCCACATTGAAAGTTAGGACTTCAAAGTTTTTACATTTTAATTACGGGCCAGTAAATCCTGTCATGGTCCTGGGTCGGTGACACAGCGCTTTTAGTTTATTATCATTTTCTAGTTTATTATGATGATGATGATGATTATTATTATTGTTTGAGTTCTATGTGTTATATTCGGTTTGCCTTTGAGTCTGCGTCTGTGTCTCTGTCTGTCTATGGTGTCAACCCGTCTGTGAAGCAGTCTGTTTAGTTCTGTGTCTTGTTTGGTTCCCCGTGTTTGAGTTTCCTAGTTTATTGTGAAGGTCTCTGTCTGATGTGAGTGTGATCAGTTTACGTTTCCCCTGTCCCGTCAGCTCCGATTCCTCCCAGCTGTGTTGCCTTCCTGTCTCTCATCCCCTGATTACTGGTGTGTGTATTTAAGCCCTGTGTGTTCTCCTGCCTGTTGCCGGTTCGTCTGTGTTACTCGGTGTCCTGCTCGTCGTCTGCCTCTCTGCCTCTCATCCCCTCGTCGTATGCTCCCAGGTCTGTTATTTTAGTTCTCCCAGTTTAGATGTTTTCAGTTATTTGTCATGCCCCCACTGCTTGTTTGCCACTACACCTTGTAAATAAACTTCACTAGCGTTTTCATCCACTGCTTGCATCTTGGGTCCTCCTTCCTCCACACCACACGGCTCGCCTTCCCAGCCGTGACAAATCCAGAGTTATGATAATATATATAAGCCATGCTTTTTTCTAAATACTGTCATCACGTATTTGTGTGTGTGTGTTTTAAGCATTTTCTAAGGACAGCGCAAAAACAGTAAAGAAAGGAAAAAAAGCCACCACTTTCCTATCGGTGGAAAAATGTACCATGTCGACCAATTTAAAAAAAAGTCAACATGTGGGATTTAGTTGTTTAGGAAGAGGGGAGAGTTTTGGGAATGACGGTAACGGCAGCGAGACAGAGCGAATGAGTGAGAGAGATTTTTTAGATGTGGGAGATTTGTGACGTTTAGTGTGGAGTGTTTACTTAGTGTGTTGTGTTGTCTTGTGTAGCTGTTCTGTTGTGTAGTCGTTTTATTTTGTGTGTCACTGAGGGCACTAATGAATGTCACTAAGGCACATTTGCAATGTAAACACTGTCACTAAGTAGAAAACCAGCGGAGTGGTACACATCCTGTTGTCAGGCCTGCAGGTTTATCCCTGTGCTGTTTTTTTTTTTTTACTGGCACACATCATTTGCGGGGCATCTTATTGCAACACCTGATTGTTCTCTCATTTTAGTTTTAGTAATATTTTTAAATGGTTGTACAAAATGAAAAAAACGGCATGTGCATTGGCTGCATTTTTAGATAAATAGTTGTATATGTTTAGAAAATGTACAATTTATATTTTCATTTCAAGTTATAAAAATTTACTCAACATGTCTGTGGTTTTCTTTTTTACAGTAAAAAATACTACTAGGATTTAAGTTCTTTGTGTGATTTCAGATCAGTAATAGTACTATTAATAGTAATAGTAGTACTAATGCAGCATGTCAGTGAAAAAACAACTAAATTCAGTTGAGCTGAAAAGAATGATACCAAAAAGGCAAGGGGGAAAAAAAAGAAACAATTTGAGGGTGAAATACAAACGTAAACTCAAAAGGAGTCAAAAATGGCCGATTGTATTTCAGACGTCAGTGGGTGAATCCAACAAATCATGAAGAATTAGGTTTAAATTTTTGTTCATGAAAGTGCAGATTTCTGACATTTTGTGTAATTTAAGCTGTAACAATGTGATTGTTTTCTAACAAAAAACAATGTGAAACTCAAGTTAGGCTTGTGTTTGTAAATGAACCGCCCCATGTTGTGTAGCTTTCTGGATTTTATACTTGTTGGGCTACATATTTATTTATTATACAGGCTATACAGTACATAACATCAAAACTCACATGGTTTATGTAACTAAAGTGTGTAATTATGTGGGCTACAGACAAAAATTAAGTTATAGACTATATTTATATGAAAAACATGTATACTTACTGCATTTGAATCATTTTAACCATATGTAACCACCTGCATATGCGTTTGGGGGGGGGGCTTTGATTTTGCCACCCCATTTGATTTCTTTGCCACCCTCATGCCAGCCTAAGAAAATTTCTCTAGATCCGCCCCTGCACTGAGCTCACAGACTTCATCCAGTCAGACCACAGGAGTCGCCCCTTGCTGGCCAGAATGCAGGTCTAAAGCACGTTAGTATTGGTTAGTCACACTGATCTATGTGCAGCATGTGCTGCTTTGCGTCTCTCTGTCGTGTTGCGTTCACTGACCTGATCAAGAAGGCGGCAGCGGCAGACGGTGGCTGGCTGGTTTGGGTGCTGACGCTGTGGGCTGCTGGTTTAACGGGAACGTTCTGGGCTGTACCCGTCACAGTCAGATGACCTCCATCTGCAGTCAGACCCTGACAGATGAGACAAATATCAGGTCTTAAGCCAAAACATGAAATCCAGCATCAGTCTCCTTTTGATGTTTGTTCTGTTCTTAAATCGTTTATTTTTTAATAAAACTCATCACATTTTTCATAATTTACATAATTAATAAAAGCAGACAGTCTCCTTCAGACTGACACCACCTCACAGAGGATCCCGATGCCATCAGACGCCGTCAATGCTGCACCTTTAGAGAAACATCTGTACTCAGACTTTGATATTTATGTTTAAATATATTTTTGTAGCAGTATAATATTTATAGTAAATAATGCCGATATCCCAGTATTATTTTTATTCAGAGGTCAGACTTCCCCCAACGCTCTTTATTTATCAGAAATTGCAGATGAGCGCCGTTAGCTCCTGGCTTCATCAGCAGCAGGAGGAGGCAGCTCTGGATGAGGAGATCATTAGTTAATTACCTCAGGTCGTTAGCCTGATCGTTGCCATCCAGACTTCCTGTTCTGCTCAAACATGGCTGCTTCAACCACTGAAGGCTTTTTCCGGTTTACCGTGGCTAATGGCTAGTCCTACTGGGCTAATGACCGGTCAGCTGGTCTGCTGCTATAATTACATTTCATCATACAGAGCAGCTTGTTTTGTCCTTTTGTGCTTTCATTCCAGGATAATGGAGCCACAGATGAGTGTGATCTCAGAAACGTCCAGCTATTTGCAGCTGCAGTAGCACAGCTCCTGTCTCTGGCCTCAGATCCGTGGCCTAGTTATGGTGAATTACCGCAGTTACAGGAAGTGGCACACTGGGGCAGATCCACTCTTCAGCTGTGTGACCGCAACACGCTCGGCTGGCTAACAGGATTACACAGAGAGCCGGCAACGGGATGAGCCAGCGCCAAAACGCCATCCTGAGTGAGACCAATCAAACACGAGGGCCACAGAGCACGCTGCGATTACCGCCTCACGGCTGTGCAGTGATGGTTTCCATCCAAGTTTGGAAGAGGAACAGACACGGCGAAGGTTTAAAACATCAGAGCAAAGAAAACATGCTCTGTGACCTTTCACCTTCTGCTTATGTCATCACTGTCATCATGTCACACCTGTGTGAAGGTTTAATGAGTGAATTATTGTAACTGTGCTGAACTTGACCTTTGACCTGTGGGATATGACTGGCTCTGAGGCATGTTGTGTGGTCAGGTGTGTATGTGGCTGAGCAGGATAAATCCATAAAATCATGTGACACTCGTTTTCATCATCTTCACCTCAGCTCTGACTCTGTTTCTCTTTCTCTGCGTCACCAAGTCAATGTTCACCCTTTCACAATAAAAGCCATGTCTATTAAATAACACCTACTGAAAAGCAGCCACTGAAATGCAGTGTCAAGGACATGACATCATCACAACCTCTCCTCACACTGTGATCGGCGGCCATGTTTACTCCTGCCCAGGCGTAAGTCTGAATGCCAATCATGGAGCTGAGATAATCCTGAATATGATTGTCTGAGTTATTATACAAGAATCCATGAAACAAACGATCCAGGTCTGAGGAGGTGCATTGTGTCAACAGTGGGACTGTGAGGACGTATCCCCATGGATGATGACGACCTCGGCGAATCGTGAATCTCAGAACGATCATATCACTGCTGTAGGAGAAGGAGTAAAACGGAGCTGGTGGAGGATCAGAGGCTGCCACGATTAAACTCAGCATGCTGATGGCAAATAATGAGGCCCATGATGAAGACCTGGCTTCCTACAGTGCTTTGAGAGTTTTTAGTCCCGCTGCCGTCATCACGCTGTCACAACTGCTCCATCAAACACCTGAGACTAACTTTGTCTTTTTCCAAAGGTTGCTGCTGAAGGTTGGGAACACCGGAGAAACTGGAAATTTCAGTCTGTTATAACTGCAGCTGACACACACACACACACACACACAAAGAGTTGTAGCCTGACTTTACAGCTGCATTAGAATCATGTGCAGTGTTGGAGTCAAATTGTTAAATGTCGTCATTGTGTTACTTAAATTTGTAAGTCTTAGTTCAAACTTATGAAACGCCAGGACTGCCATAATGAATTAATTAAATACACCATTAAATAATTAATTAAATGTGGCAATAATTAATTAAAGTGAGAAATAATTAATTAATTAAATATTTTTGATGCATTGAATTAATTAATTATTGCAACATTTAATTATTTATTTAACATTTTAATTAATTATTGCCACATTTAAATAATTATTTAATGGTGTATTTAATTAATTCATTTTGGCACAGTTGACTCCTTCAGGTCTCACCATGAAATAATTTTATCTGTCAACCTCATCCATCCAACCCAGGAGGCGGGGTTAACGCTGATCGAGTCAGAACCATTGCTTTGGCCTTGTGGCCATTGTTTTTAGCACACAACAACCGACATGTTAAAACTAACAGAACTGAACTTTGAAAAACCTTGTTTGTGTGTCATCAAATACCGTTTTAATATTTTTTAGCCGAGAATGTAGTGGTTTAATCTTCAGATGTGTGGTTGGTTTGTCAAGATAGAGCCTCTTTGCAAAAGCCCTTTGATGATTTCGGAGATGTCTGCCCAGCCCAGTCTCATGGCAAAGGGTGGGATAGACCCGCTTGCCTCGCAAGCAATTGAGCTGTTATTACCGCCAACAAAATGCAGGTCCTGGTACACAGCTGCCATAACCCCCGCAGTACACTGACTTCATTTACTGAGGTTATATTTATTGGGTTTTTATTTCCTGATGTTCGTATGTGTCATACCTGTTTCAATTCTACATTAAAAACATGTTTAAGGAGGAGAGAGAGCAAATAAATCCGATTAACATCTGATGTTTGGGTTTTTGTTCAATAATGAGCATGACCTGCATATAAACGCATAAAAGAAATAACGTTGGTGTTTCCGTCATGTAGTAACTGCTAGGTTTAACTGTACAAAGGTTGTTCGACACTATGAAACACATACAGACTCCATGATGTTCAGCTAATATTTTTATTGTGAATATTAATCATGAGGGTAAACGGCCCTGTACACCACGGAGCGAGGTCAGCATGTCCACGATATCTTCAGCTTGTGGTGGACCACAGGTGTGTTCCTGTGTTTTGTGGCGCGATATGCGCAGTTGATGTTGGACATGAATAAAGAAGGAGTAAGAACTGGGAGTTCTGTGTCATTGATGCTTACCTCCACATTGGTGACCCCTGATTCGGGCTAATGTAGTGACCTCCGGGGATGCAGCCATGGAGCGCCTTGGCATTGTAGAGCGTTCGAACAGTGCATGGGCCTCTCCGCTTCACATGGTGCCCAAATCGGACGGTCAGTGGCGACCATGCGGAGATTTCCGCCGTTTAAATAATGCCACGGAGAATGACCGTTACCCCATCCCCCACATTCAGGATTTTTCTGCCCATCTCGCCGGAACATTGATTTTTTCTAAAATTGACTTGGTGCGGGGGTATCACCAAGTTCCTGTGCGCGCCGAAGACATTCCTAAACCTGCTGTCATTACCCCCTTCGGCTTGTTCGAGTTTTTGCGCATGCCGTTTGGCCTGAAAGGTGCTGCCCAGACCTTTCAGCGGCTGATGGACTCCGTTTTGCGTGGACTGCCGTTCGGTTTTTTTTTTTATCTGGATGATATATTGGTGGCCAGCTGCTCAGCGAGCCAGCACGAGTCCCATCTGCGCCAGGTTTTCCAGCGTTTGGCAGCGCACGGCCTGATCATCAACCCTTCCAACTGCCAGTTTGGGTTGCCTGTTCTGGATTTCATCGGGCACCGCATTTCCGCTGAAGGTGTGCTTCCGTTGCCCAACAGAGTCCAGGCCGTTTCGACTTTTCCGCGTCCCACGTCGGTTAAAGCGTTGCAGGAGTTCTTGGGGATGATAAATTTTTACAACCGCTTTCTCCCCAGAGTTGCCCACCTGCTACAGCCACTCTATGCTGCCTTAAAAGGTAAAACAGCCAAAGATCCGGTTGACTGGCTGCCGGAACGCATCCAGGTGTTGTCTGCGCTGGCTGACGCCACCCTGCTGGCCCACCAGCTTCCATCGGCGGAGATCGCGTTGACCACCGACGCGTCCGACGTGGCAGTGGGTGGGGTGTTGGAACAGCGGGTTTCAGGTCTCTGGCAACCGCTCGCCTTTTTCAGTCGTACGCTCCGGGATGCTGAACGCAAGTACAGTGTTTTTGACAGGGAGTTGCTGGCCCTGCACCTCGCGACACGACATTTTTGTTTTTTCCTCGAGGGTCGCAACTTTACTGCGTACGTTGACCACAAACCTTTGACGTTTGCGATGTCCAAGGTCTCTGACCCATGGAGCGCACGCCAGCAGCGCCAGTTGGTGGCCATTTCAGAGTTTACCACAGACATTCAGCATGTGGCTGGTAAGTCCAATCACGTCGCTGATTGTCTCTCACGTGTGTTGGTTTCTCCGGTGTATGTCGGCGTCGACTACGCTGCCATGGCCGCTGAGCAACGTGCTGACCCAGACGTCCTTGCCCTTCAGTCAACAAAAACGGGCCTCGTGCTGGAGTACACCCCGGTGTGGGACGCGGTCCGCACCTTCTTTGCGACGTTTCCACCGGCCGCCCCCGCCCGGTGGTTCCCCTTTTGTGGCGTCGTCGTGTTTTTGACTCGGTGCATGCCCTCTCTCATCCCGGCGTCCGGGCCTCGGTCAAGCTGGTCAGCGCCAGGTTTGTTTGGCCGGGCCTTTGCAAGACGGTGAAAGAATGGGCGGCGGTTTGTATCCCATGCCAACGCTCGAAAATCCACCGGCACACACAGTCACCCCTCGAACCTTTCCGTGTAGGCGTTTCGATCACGTTCATGTAGGCCTGGTTGGTCCCTTGCCGCAGTCACAGGGTTTCACGCACCTTTTGACTGTGGTGGACCGCACGACCAGGTGGCAGGAGGCGGTACCCTTGGCGTCCACAACAGCGGTGACGGTGGCCAGGGCTTTTTTGTCAACGTGGGTTTTGCGTTTCGGTCCCCCTGCTAACATTACCTCGGACAGGGGCCCCCAGTTTGTTTCTGAGCTTTGGTCTGCTATGGCTGACGGCCTGGGGGTCAAGGTCCACCGCATCACAGCATACCACCCGCAAGCTAACAGGATGTGCAAACGGTTTCACCGGTCACTTAAGGCCGCGCTCCGGGCTTCCTTAACAAGTGGCGACTGGGTCGACCGTCTTCCATGGGTTTTGCTGGGATTGCGTAGCGCGGTTAAAGAAGACCTCGGGGTTTTCCCGGCTGAACTGGTCCTCGGCCAGCCTCTCTGGGTCCCTGGGGAATTCTTACCTGAGAGCCCTCCCCCATGTTTCGATACCTCTTTGTTGCCTTTTCGCCCCCCCAAGAGACTCATTTCCTGTTCCTGGTCCTGTGCACCACTGCCTGCCTGACACTTTTGTTCCGAGTTCGTTGGACTCTGCTCCTTTCGTTTTCGTCAGGCACGATGCCCATAGGACTCCGCTGCGTCCACCATATGACGGGCCATACAGAGTTCTTAAACCAAGCAACAAACATTTCATTTTGGACTTTGGCGGTAGGCAGGAGGTTGTCTCTGTTGACAGACTTAAGCCTGCACATGTTATGCAAGAGGATCAGGTGGTCCCGGCCCAGACCCCTCGCCGCGGCCGCCCACCTGTCACCGGGCTGATGGATTCTGTTTTTTCCCCCAGGAGCGACCCAAAATCAACGGAGTCCGACTCGTCTGCAGCTTTTTCTGACCACCAGTGCCAGCCTCGCTCCCGGACTGGGTTGCCCTCTGTCAGTTCCCCACCCCCCGGTTCAGCCGTTCCGGCCGTTTGCTTAAGCCCCGGGTCCTGGACTAGTTCTGCTGGGTGTTCGGGGGGCATGTGTGGTGGACCACTAGAGGGCTCCACTCACACCCAGTGTATAGGAAGTGTGTTCCTGTGTTTTGTGGCGCGATATGTGCAGTTGATGTTGGACACGAATAAAGAAGGAGTGAGAACTGAGAGCTCTGTGTTGTTGATGCTTACCTCCACAAGCTCTCTGAGTTAACCCAGCGTTTCCCAGCTGACTAATCTAACGGTCATCTACGAATAATTCACGGGTCATATCAATATGATTTAACAGAAAATCATCCTTATTACTGCCCACTATTCCAGAGACGTGAAAATCTACAGCATAAAGAACAAAAAAATATAGCAGTCTAACGCAACACTGTAACAGAGATGAGCGCGTCAGTTTGTCACAGATCAAAGTGAAATGAAAGTGATTGGTTGAACAGGTGTTCGTGATCTGTGTTTTCTGCATTTTCATCAGCGTAAGAGACTCAGCAGCAGATTAGAATAACATTTGTACATTTAACAAATCACCAAATTAATACACAGAAGAAACTATCAAACCTGTTCTGACAATTTGAGTTTGTATTCCCTCAGCTCCAGACTCGCTGCTGTTTAAATGTTTGAGAGAGAAGATTAGATATAAAAAAAAACGTCAAACATAGACTCAGTCTGAGTTCACATTTGATATTAGGCTAGGACGTAAAGTGGCTGTGCCCTGTTTTAAGATCATATATGTAAAATTGTTGTCTGACCTCCGTCGATCCAGCCGCTCAGAGTCCGTGGTTACCATGGTTACTGCATAAGTAGCTGTAATTTAAACAGCTGGCATTTTAAAACTTTACACCACCACCATTACTGCCTGTGATTTGAAATGCATTCTGGGATACCTGGTTTCCCCAAGTCCATCGATTATCTAGGATTGACCTGTCTTGACTTACTTTGCACAGCAACCAATCAAATGTTAGAGAAGCTGCAGTGGCAACCCCGCCCACTTAGTTTGATGGGTGAGGCTGACAGATAAAATTATTTCAAAGTGAGACATGAATGGGACAATAGTGCCATAATGAATTAAATAAATAAATCGGTAAATAATTAATTAAAACTGTCAATAATTATTTAAATGTGTTATTAATTAATTAAAACAGTCAATAATTAATTAAAGGTGTCATAAATATTTATTAAATTAATTATTTCTCATTTTAATTAATTATTTAATGGTCATTATGTCAGTCCTGGCGTTCCCTACAAACTATAGGATCAATGACATTCTTTTGTTTCTGTTGACATGCCCAGCCTGTTGAACGGTGGGGGAGGCTATAGTGTTTTATTATGAGACATCCTATGTGAGGGTTCTGTTTTCTTGTTTAGTAAGCTTCCTGCTTTTATGACCCTTTTGTGGGCAGGAGGTCACACAAACGCACCCCCAAACACAAACACACACACTCACATGCATACACACACACACATTCTCGCACATGCATATACACACACACATACACACATGTGCTTACACGTGCACACACATACACACATAGTACCTTATCTTTTAGAACCATAGGGGGGGTATTAGGGTGGTGCTTGTGTGTACTGTAACTGTTTGTGTGTAACAGAATAAAAGGCGGCAGGGGAAGCTGGTTCTTTGGACTCGTTTGACACCGAGGGCAGAGGACCGAGGGCAGAGGACTGCTGCCGTCTGGCTCCCTTTGCTAGCAAGTGAAATTGATCGATCGCTGATTGTCTTGCTTCCTTGCTTCGTTAATAGGAATAAGTTTCTAAACCAGCGGGGCCTGTGGAAGCGCAGACCCAACATGCAGAAAAAAATGTGAGGCTGAAGCTTCTGGTTTCTGAGTACAGGTGTGCACGTGTGTACAGGTGTGCACAGGTGTGTGTGTTTACAGTTGTGCACAAGTGAGTACAGGTGGAGCCATACTGAGCAAACTGGTGTGAGATAACTGAACAGTTCATATGGAGACCAGCAGAGAGTGCACGTTTGGAGAAAATACAATCCTGACCCAGGTGACCCCTGACCCTTGACATCTGTGGTTCTCCTGAACAACTAGCTAAATAGGGTGCTTACCGCACTGTTTCGAAG
The DNA here is from genome assembly GCF_057382095.1 of Aulonocara sp. 'chitande type north' Nkhata Bay. Taxonomy (NCBI): domain Eukaryota; kingdom Metazoa; phylum Chordata; class Actinopteri; order Cichliformes; family Cichlidae; genus Aulonocara; species Aulonocara sp. 'chitande type north' Nkhata Bay. Next base: position 27,325,457 of record NC_141358.1, read on the forward strand.
CTCAGGTGTGCAGCAGGAGACCCTCCACACCCCCTCCAGGTTCTGAGCTGGGTTCAGGGGAAGGGGCGTTACTGTGGCGAGCCCTTTAGCTCCGCCCCCACCGAGGTAGGTGCTCTGCACTATGCTCGATCTCCATGGGGCTCCTCCCTCCTGCTGCTGCTCCTCGTGCTTCCACCTCTGCTGCTTCACTGGGAGCTCGTTGCAGACCCAGCTGCTCTCTGAGATTGGGGCAGCGCTGGGAGTGGCAGGGCGTGGTGCCATCTCCCCGCTGATGCCCAGAGCCCGCTGCAGAGCGAGTTGCCTCAGTTGCTGGAAGGAGGCACCGCATACATCACAGTGGGCTTCGATAGAAGTATGGCGAACACGGCGAGGCAACTGGAGACGCTGGAGCTTATTAAAGAGGAAGGAGGCATAGGCCAGATCCTGGAAGAGGTGAAGAGAGAGAGGACAGTCATGTGGAAGGTTGGACAAAATAACAGGAACACCAAAATCCAGTTACTGACACAGCTGAGGACCATGAAGAATTAAAGCTGGCAGAAATAATCTCAAAATAAGTTAGCTCACTGCTGGTACAGCTGGACGACAACATGAATCAACAACCAAAAACTGTCAGAGCAGCAAGCTTGGAAAACCACACACACACACACACACACACACACACACACACACACACACACACACACACACACACATCTGGTATTCATATCTTGTGGGGACATCTAATTGACATTTTGCTTTTCCCTAACCGCTTACCCTAAACCAGTCTTTCTCAAAGAGTGGTACGGTACACAGGCTGTCTCTGGTGCTATGCGGAAAATCTCAATTTTCTTTAAAGATTAAATAATATACTATTGTGGAGGTATGCAAAGACGACACGAGAGTTCCTGAGGCTTTTCCGGGAGGCGGAGTCAACCAGAAAATGTGTCACTGAGCGTCAGTCCTCTATAAAGAGTAGCCCTTCCTTATCGCCAGCGGTCGTGGCCGCTACGGAGCGCTGGTGGGAGAATTGGTAGGGCTGCGGGAGATGCCGCCAGTGAATCGGAACCCTTGATGCCAAAGCTCCTGGTAGCCAGGAGAATGCGATCCGCTTCTTCTGCAAGTGAGTGGTAATCCTTCGCGACCAGCAGCAGGTAGTTGGGGAGGCACCTATCGTAGGAAGACATGAGTGAAGAGGAATCCGCCGTCATCCGTTCCTAACAAGGACAGCGTGCCCTCCATAAGCTTGAGTGCGGTACCATCACCCAGGCCCGAGAGAGAGAGGAGTTTCTCAGCCACTCTGCATCAGAGAGGGAGTAGCGCCAAAGCAGCAGTGCCTTGAGAGCGGTGTATTTCCCTTGGGTGGGGGGATCCCGGAGGAGAGTCATCACACGGCGGGTGGACAGCTGATCCAGCAAGGCCACCACATGATGGTATTTTGTGTCGTCGGCTGAAATGCCACGAAGAGCAAACTGAGTTTCAAAGTGCACGAACCATGAAGTAGGGTCGTGATGCCAAAAATCCGGCATCTTATCCGCCACAGCAAAAATTAAAATGTATCATACAGTGGGGCAAAAAAGTATTTAGTCAGCCACCGATTGTGCAAGTTCCCCCACTTAAAATGATGACAGAGGTCAGTAATTTGCACCAGAGGTACACTTCAACTGTGAGAGACAGAATGTGAAAAAAAAATCCATGAATCCACATGGTAGGATTTGTAAAGAATTTATTCGTAAATTAGGGTGGAAAATAAGTATTTGGTCAGCTCAAACAAGGAAAATCTCTGGCTCTCACAGACCTGTAACGTCTTCTGTAAGAAGCTTTTCTGTCCCCCACTCGTTACCTGTATGAATGGCACCTGTTTGAACTCATCATCTGTATAAAAGACACCTGTCCACAGCCTCAAACAGTCAGACTCCAAACTCCGCCATGGCCAAGACCAAAGAGCTTTCGAAGGACACCAGGAAAAGTATTGTAGACCTGCACCAGACTGGGAAGAGTGAATCTACAATAGGCAAGCAGCTTGGTGTGAAAAAATCAACTGTGGGAGCAATCATCAGAAAATGGAAGACATACAAGACCACTGATAATCTCCCTCGATCTGGGGCTCCACGCAAGATCTCATCCCGTGGGGTCAAAATGATCATGAGAACGGTGAGCAAAGATCCCAGAACCACACGGGGGGACCTGGTGAATGACCTGCAGAGAGCTGGGACCAAAGTAACAAAGGTCACCATCAGTAACACACTACAACGGCAGGGAATCAAATCCCGCAGTGCCAGACGTGTTCCGCTGCTGAAGCCAGTGCATGTCCAGGCCCGTCTGAAGTTTGCCAGAGAGCACATGGAGTATACAGCAGAGGATTGGGAGAATGTCATGTGGTCAGATGAAACCAAAGTAGAACTCTTTGGTATAAACTCAACTCGTCGTGTTTGGAGGAAGAAGAATACTGAGTTGCGTCCCAAGAACACCATACCTACTGTGAAGCATGGGGGTGGAAACATCATGCTATGGGGCTGTTTTTCTGCCAAGGGGACAGGACGACTGATCCGTGTTAAGGACAGAATGAATGGGGCCATGTATCGTGAGATTTTGAGCCAAAACCTCCTTCCATCAGTGAGAACTTTGAAGATGAAACGAGGCTGGGTCTTCCAACATGACAATGATCCAAAACACACCGCCCGGGCAACAAAGGAGTGGCTCCGTAAGAAGCATTTGAAAGTCCTGGAGTGGCCTAGCCAGTCTCCAGACCTCAACCCCATAGAAAATCTGTGGCGGGAGTTGAAAGTCCATGTTGGTCGGCGACAGCCCCAAAACATCACTGCTCTCGAGAAGATCTGCATGGAGGAATGGGCCAAAATACCAGCTACTGTGTGTGCAAACCTGGTAAAGACCTATAGTAAACGTTTGACCTCTGTTATTGCCAACAAAGGTTATGTTACAAAGTATTGAGTTGTATTTTTGTTATTGACCAAATACTTATTTTCCACCCTGATTTACGAATAAATTCTTTACAAATCCTACCATGTGGATTCATGGATTTTTTTTTTCACATTCTGTCTCTCACATTTGAAGTGTACCTCTGGTGCAAATTACTGACCTCTGTCATCATTTTAGGTGGGGGAACTTGCACAATCGGTGGCTGACTAAATACTTTTTTGCCCCACTGTAAATGAAGACAGAAAACTAAACAGCAGTGGTGTCTGTAGGGTTACCGATGTTGGGCTAGCTGGTATATAATGATGTGCTGTGTGGTGGCTAGTGACACAGCTATGTTAGCATAATATAAACACAGTGAAGCTGGAGGATGAACGCTAACTTTTTTTCCACTCAGTGAGGGTTCCCGATGGTTATGAACAAATGTCAGGAGAACAACTGCAATATAATGTACTGCAATATAATAATACTGCTGAGCTGTAGTTACATCGTAAGGTTTTAAAAACTGAGCTTGAAAATGAATAGTGATGATAAAAACTGAAAGAGGCCGTCGGTGATCACTGACTGTTTTAGGGGCTTGTTCAGATTAAATAGCAGTAAAACATGTTAAAAACACAACATCCTTGTTTGGGCCCGCAACTAGGTTTCATCAGGTCATCACTCCAAGATCCCACCTGTTGCAAATGTTTTAATGCAGTACAGTTGTTATTATTATCACATGTCACATCCTGTTTATGACAGTTAAAATAAATAACATTCATATAAGAAATAAAATTGTCTCGTGTAAACTGTATGTGGTGTTAAATAGGCCTATTCTACTGTACTTTAATGTCGGTCATAAGGGTCGTACTTCAAGAGCCATATATTTTAAGAGGTTGTACTCATTGTGAAAAGTTTGAGAACCACTGTTCTAAACCTAACCATAATCTAACTGTAACCCTGACACTAAAACCAGAAGTCTCAAAAGAGTCTCAAAAATGTCTTCAAACTTGTAGGGACGGGGATTTAGGTCCCCATAAGTGTGTAGTATAGTAAACTTCCAATTTTTGGTCCCCACGAAGATACGAATACATGCTCATATGCACATACATGCACACTCTCACACACACAGACAAACACACACTCACTCACACACACACATACACAGCTGTCAACCTCAGATTTACAGTTGGCTGTGTCAGGGTATTACCTCCTGTTGACTCGAGTCACTGATCATCAATGGAGGTTGGCGCCCTGCATGATTGGAATAACTTCACATGACCAATCAGACAGCTGCAGCCCAACAGCCCGAGCTGAAGAGCTTCACCCTAAAATCAAACGTGCACGTTTCCTCGGCCCTGCAGCCGTTTGTCCTGCTGGCTGCTGCAGCAAGCTCCATGTAGGAGTTGAACTGTGTTCATGTTCACGTGAAGAAATTTCTCACTTTGGCCCAAATAAAGAGCCTCTCTCTGGAGTCACTTTCAGAAACCAGCTGCTCCGACACAAACAAATCTCTCTGACAGTCTCTCTGACCTCTGACCTCTCCCATCTGCTGCTGCAGAGCAGCTGGCAGGATTTCAGTTAAAAAAAACCTCATCAACAAGAACCACTTCTGAACTTTTACAGCCTAATACGAGCCATGAGAGAGAGGAAGTAACAGAGGAGGCTGACAGATGGAGAGAGCCAGATGAGGTAAAATGGGGAAAAAATATGAAATTAACATTTCTCATCAAAAAGCAACTTCCTAAAATGATTAAAAAGATCATCCAGTCAGAAGCTTTCACGTAATGTGACCATGTCCAGGAGATGCACAGCTCAAGCTGAACAAGATCATTGCAAACAGACACCGAGCAGAACCTCATGAACCCACCTGACTGAAACACGCACAGCAGGAGCTGTAGGTGGAGCTTCAATCATGACATCATCACTGAACTCATCTGGAGCTCAAACTCTTTGTAACGTCAAACTATCAAACCTTTTCTACCTGCTGACACCTTACCGCTCAAGCCGACACACTTGCAAACAGACTGAATGACCGATCCCAGTTCCCTGATCAAGCTGACCCTGGTTCCCTGGACCAGCTGACCCCGGTTCCCTGGATAGTCCAGGTTGTGCAGTCTGATCCCGAAGCTACTTCCACGCTGAGTGTAGTCTCAGTTTGAGAGCAGCCGGCGCCTCTCTTTAAATCACTTTTTATTCACACACATGACAGAGAGCTGTTCCATGAGCTGGGACCCTGCATCTGCAGCAGGCCCTGTGCTGATGTCACTTCCTTTTCTCACTGTGGTCAGTCACAGCTGTGGCTGCATGCTCACAAAGGATATCAACGTTTTAAATATGATGCATGAAATCCCTTCAAGAGTAATACCTGCTCTGAAGCAGAGGTGGAGGTGTTGGAAGTGGTGTTGGAGGTGGAGGTGTTGAAGGTGTTGGAGGTGAGAAGATGTGCTGAGGTGAGCTCACTCAAAGTGTTTCAGGGTGTTATATTATTGACCACCAGGACCGCTGTGTAGCTCCTCAGGAGGGCCCTTTACTATCCGAGCATGCTCCTCACACTCACTTTAATCACATGATTCATAGTTAGGGATGGGTACCGGTGTCCGGTGCCATGATGGCACCGGTTCTGACATAAACGGTAGTAACCAGACCGAAAAGCAGCGTACATTTCGGTGCTTTATTTCGGTGCTTTTTTTTTCCTGAGCTGTGATACACTTCTAGCCAATCATTTTACGTTTCCGAGGATAGTAGGCGGGTCCAGGTACGTACGTTCTGTTAGAGCAGAGCTACAGATTAAAATGCCCAAGGCGAAGCGGTCAAAAGTCTGGCTGTACTTCACAGCAAAATATGCAAACTCAGCAGCCTGCAACAAGTGCTTTAAGCTGATACTGTGATACTGTCAAAGGAGGTAACACCTCAAATCCGATGAAACACCTGGCGATGCATAGCGTTTTTTTAAAAAGCCGAGAAATGCGCCGTATTTGATAGCTTGCTGCGAGACCTCACACCGAGCACATCTACTGCGGGTGGGTTGCCTGTTATCGGACCCGGAGTTAGCAACATCCCCCAAAAACACGAAGAGGAGAGTCCTGGCCCCTAGCCCTGCCAGTGTAGTGATGTAGTGATGACGGATGATGATGGCAGCAGCAGCCGTTCTTCTCTGCGTGAGTAGCTTAATGTTGTTCGGGTGCAATTTACATTGAGTAGGCTAACCACGTTATTACATTAATGCATGTAAGGTGAACTAGCAAACATCATCATAGCTACATGCAGCTGTCTTCTTGTTTGATGGCAGATACTCCCTTCACCCTGGCCAAAAAGGCTAAAATGACCAAAGAAAAAGAGGGAAACAGCTAAACATGAGAGGTTTTTGGACAAAGTTTGTGTTTTTTCCATTGTTTAAGCACTGCTTCCAGCCAAGAGTGATACCATATATGCCCCACAGCTGCAGAAAAGGCTAACATTGTTATCTTTTTACAAAAAACCAGCTGAACATGAGAGGTTTTTGGACCAATTTTGTGTTCTCCATTCTTTAAGCACTGGTTTGAGCACCGTTTAAGCACCGGCACCGTTTCAAAAGTACCGATTTGGCACCGGTATCGGATAAAACCTAAACGATACCCATCCCTATTCATAGTTGTTATTAATCTCTGGTTCAACAAACTCTAAGTTTTCCAGATGCGCTGCCTTTGGCAAGTATTATGAGTATCACTTCCCAGACCGCCTTCGAAACGAGGACATCCGACGGAGATGCGACAACCAACCGCCAATCGAGGGGCAAATTCAAGAAGAAGAATCTCTGGTTCTCTTCCACAGCATGTCTTTTATGCTGTCTTCCTTCTCTCACCCCAACCGGTCACAGCAGATAGCTGCCCCTCCCTGAGTGATTTTGGTCTTACTGAGTGAAACATGAAGTCTGTATGTTCTGGATTATTCAGAGCATGCTCACTCTGGCTAACTACCTGTCAGTCACAAGTCATCAGCCAATGAGAGCGCTGGCTCACAACTGGATCCACCCCTCATGGATATTGCAACATCCACCTTTGATATACAGTCTGTGGTTTAAAGTTTATCTAAAGACAGAGTGAAGCTGCCCCTGACCTTCTCTAAATCTCTGCAGCGCTCTTCCCCAGCACAAGGCCACACTCCTGCTTCTCTGTGACAGAGTGAAAAAGTTTTAGACGGAACAGGTCACCTACTGATCGGAAGGTTGGTGGTTCGATCCCTGGCCCCTCCAGTCTGCATGTCAAGTATCCTTGGGCAAGATACTAAACCCCAAGTTGCTCTCCGATGCATCCATCGGAGTATGAATGTGTGTGTGAATGTTTTTTTTTTTGTTTTTTTGTTTTTTTGGCCTGTCCCGTTTGGCTCTTTTGCCCTCAGAATTGTTGTCTAAAGGCAAAGAAAGATGCCCAACGGATTTACTTTACCAAACTGACCATCCCAGCCTTGCCGTAATGGTCCATTTGATTCACCTTTTATTGTTTATTTTATTTTCACTTACTGAATACGGGACAGACTTGACTGGGGGAAAGAAGGGGAGAAAGAAAGAGGGAAAGAGAAACAGCTGAGAAGAGGTACGGGGGAGAAGGGCAAAAGACAAAAACCAACAGAACGGGCAGAGAAAAAAAATGCATATATCAATCACCTGGGTCACCTGCTGAGAAAGAAAAAAGAAAGCAAGCAGAAGAGAACAAGAGTAATAGAATAAACAACATCACAATGATATATGGGAATATGACAGTAAATACTAAATGTTAAACATTATTGTGCAGCATGTGTGTGTGAATGTTGTTAGAAAAGCACTCAGTTTAGAGTCAGTGCTTAGGGGAAGAGTACTTTGAGTATTCCGGGAGAGTAGAAAAGCGCTATATAAGAATCAGTTCATTTACCATTTACCATGAAGCTCATGTCAGAGCTGGTTCTGCCACACCTACATAGAGCATCAATCAGTGCTCTAATTCTCCCGCGAGGCCGTGAGAGAGTTTTCAGAGCTAATGGCTCTTTTGAGCGTGTTTAAAGGCAGGAGCTGAACTCGCCTCCCTCGCTGCTAATTAACTCATTAATCATCAGTGTGGCGGCAGAGGAGTGCTTCCTCGCCGAGATTCACGGGGACCCTGCAGGCGCGTGCTTCAAAACAGTCCTGGCTGTAGCTGTCGGAGATTGGTGAAGCAACCTGCAGCAATGCTGCAGCATCAACAATGCTCTGCTTGTGTTGTTGTTGTTGTTGGTGGTGTTGGTGATGTGTACCGCTGGCAGCGGGAGAGCTGCAGCTGTTGAATGTACTGTTACAGCAAGTACAAGTGATTATTGTAATCACTTGTACTTGCCTGGGGCTCAGTCACTCTGGCACAGCTGAGTGACCCCTCATCTGGGGCTCTCCTCAGCTCTTTCTGGGATATTGATGCAGCTGGCCCTCCGTTGTTCTTCCTTGGTCTCTTGTGTTCTGAGGGCCTCTGGATGTCTGGAGTCTTGGGGCCCGTTCTTCGTACGTCGCTTACTACATCCAAGATCAAATGACACATCCAAGACCAAACCATCGCGCTAACCGTGAGCTCGCTAATCTGGTTCCCCGAACACACCTGCTGTTGACGATTAGTACAGCTGGACGCAGTAATGTGACATCACTGGGTGTCGTAAAAGGGGCTACGCATCGATAGTGGAAACATTGATCGGCAACCCTCTGATTGGTCGGCGAAAATGTCGACGGAGCGCGCTCGGCTCGGTATTTTTCGGCAGCAGAGCAAGAACTCTTGAGTGAGGGATTTCAGGAGTTTCAGAGTTTAATTAAAACGCAAGGGAACACTGCAAAGGCTGCAAAAGCAAGGAGAGAGGGCTGGCAGAAAGTTGCTGACAAATTAAACTCGTAAGTAATTTAATAATAACAATAATAATGGAGTGGATTTATATAGCGCTTTTCAAGGCACCCAAAGCGCTTTACAATGCCACTATTCAGTCACTCTCACATTCACACACTGGTGGAGGCAGCTACGGTTGTAGCCACAGCTGCCCTGGGGCAGACTGACAGAAGCCAATTCAATTCAATTCAATTCAATTTTATTTATATAGCGCCAAATCACAACAAGAGTCGCCTCAAGGCGCTTCATAGATACAGAGAAAAACCCAACAATCATATGACCCCCTATGAGCAAGCACTTTGGCGACAGTGGGAAGGAAAAACTCCCTTTTAACAGGAAGAAACCTCCGGCAGAACCAGGCTCAGGGAGGGGCGGCCATCTGCTGCGACCGGTTGGGGTGAGAGAAGGAAGACAGGATAAAGACATGCTGTGGAAGAGAGACAGAGGTTAATAACAGATATGATTCAATGCAGAGAGGTCTATTAATACATAGTGAGTGAGAAAGGTGACTGGAAAGGAAAAACTCAATGCATCATGGGAATCCCCCGGCAGCCTACATCTATTGCAGCATAACAAAGGGAGGATTCAGGGTCACCTGGTCCAGCCCTAACTATATGCTTTAGAAAAAAGGAAAGTTTTAAGCCTAATCTTAAAAGTAGAGATAGTGTCTGTCTCCCGAATCCAAACTGGAAGCTGGTTCCACAGAAGAGGGGCCTGAAAACTGAAGGCTCTCCCTCCCATTCTACTTTTAAATACTCTAGGAACAACAAGTAGGCCTGCAGAGCGAGAGCGGAGCGCTCTAATAGGGTGATATGGTACTACAAGGTCATTAAGATAAGATGGGGCCTGATTATTTAAGACCTTGTATGTGAGGAGCAGGATTTTGAATTCAATTCTGGATTTAACAGGAAGCCAATGAAGGGAAGCCAAAACAGGAGAAATATGCTCTCTCTTTCTAGTCCCTGTCAGGACTCTTGCTGCAGCATTTTGGATTAGCTGAAGGCTTTTCAGTGAGTTTTTTGGACATCCTGATAATAATGAATTACAGTAGTCCAGCCTGGAAGTAATAAATGCATGAACTAGTTTTTCAGCGTCACTCTGAGACAGGATATTTCTAATTTTAGAGATGTTGCGCAAATGGAAGAAAGCAGTCTTACATATTTGTTTAATATGTGCGTTGAAGGACATGTCCTGGTCAAAAATGACTCCAAGGTTCCTCACCGTGTTACTGGAGGCCAAGGTAATGCCATCCAGAGTAAGAATCTGATTAGATACCATATTTCTAAGCTTTTCAGGGCCGAGTACAATAACCTCAGTTTTTTCTGAATTAAGAAGCAGAAAGTTAGCGGCCATCCAGGTCTTTATGTCTTTAAGACATTCCTGCAGTTTAACTAATTGGTGTGTGTTATCTGGCTTCATGGACAGATAGAGCTGGGTGTCATCTGCATAGCAGTGAAAATGTATGCTATGTCTTCTAATGATACTGCCTAAGGGAAGCATGTATAATGTAAACAGAATTGGTCCTAGCACTGAACCCTGTGGAACTCCATAATTAACCTCAGTGTGTGAAGAGGACTCTCCATTTACATGCACGAATTGGAGTCTATTAGATAGATATGATACAAACCACTGCAGTGCAGTACCTGTAATACCTACAGCATGTTCTAATCGCTCTAATAGGATATTATGATCAACAGTATCGAACGCTGCACTGAGGTCTAGCAGGACAAGCACAGAGATGAGTCCACTGTCAGAGGCCATAAGAAGATCATTTGTAACCTTCACTAAAGCTGTTTCTGTGCTGTGCTGAGCTCTGAAACCTGACTGAAACTCTTCAAATAAACCATTCCTCTGCAGATGATCTGTTAGCTGTTTGACAACTACTCTTTCAAGGATTTTTGATATGAAAGGAAGGTTGGAGATTGGCCTATAATTAGCTAAGACTGCTGGGTCTAGAGATGGCTTTTTGAGTAAAGGTTTAACTACAGCCAGCTTGAAGGCCTGTGGTACATAGCCGATTATTAGAGATAGGTTGATCATATTTAAGATCGAAGAATTAATTAATGGCAGGACTTCTTTGAGCAGTTTTGTAGGAATGGGGTCTAAAAGACACGTTGATGGTTTGGAGGAAGTAATTATTGAAGTTAACTCAGAAAGATCAATTGGAGAAAAAGAGTCTAACTTAATATCAATGGTACTAAGAGTAGCTGTAGATAATATTACATCTGTGGGATGATTATTGGTAATTTTTTCTCTAATGATAAAAATTTTATTTGTGAAGAAGTTCATGAAGTCATTACTAGTTAACGTTAAAGGGATGGTTGGCTCAAAAGAGCTCTGACTTTTTGTCAGCCTGGCTACAGTGCTGAAGAGAAACCTAGGGTTGTTCTTATTTTCTTCAATCAGTGATGAATAGTAAGATGTTCTGGCTTTGCGGAGGGCTTTCTTATAAAGCAGCAAACTATTTCTCCAGGCTAAATGATGATCCTCTAGATTTGTGACACGCCATTTCCTCTCCAGATTACGAGTCATCTGCTTTAGGGTACGTGTTTCAGAATTATACCACGGAGTCAGGTACTTCTGATTTGAGGCCTTAGTTTTCACAGGAGCTACAGTATCCAGAGTCGTACGTAGTGAGGAGGTGAAATTATTAACAAGATAATCGACCTCTGTTGGGGTAGCGTTCAGATAGCTGCTTTGCTCTGTGTTGGTACAGGGCATTGAAGATGATAACAGTGGGTGGATTATATTCTTAAACTTAGTTACAGTGCTTTCAGAAAGACATCTACTTTGATAAAGTCTACTCTTCACCGCTGTGTAATCAATTATTGTAAAAGTAAATGTTATCAGGAAATGATCAGACAGGAGAGGGTTTTCAGGAAACACTGTTAAATGTTCAGGTTCGATGCCATATGTTAAAACAAGATCTAGGGTGTGATTAAAGTGGTGGGTGGGTTCTTTTACATTTTGAGAGAAGCCAATTGAGTCTAATAACAGATTAAATGCCATGTTGAGGCTGTCATTTTTAGCATCTACATGGATGTTAAAATCACCCACAATAATTATTTTATCTGAGCTCAGAACTAAATTAGATATAAAGTCTGAGAAATCAGACAGAAACTCTGTGTAAGGCCCAGGTGGACGATAGATGATAACAAGTAAGACTGGTTTCTGAGTTTCACAGCTGGGGTGGACAATGTTAAGCATCAGGCTTTCAAATGAATTAAAAGTCTGTCTTGGTCTTTCATTAATTAATAGGCTGGTGTGAAAAATTGCTGCCACACCGCCCCCTCGGCCTGTGCTTCGAGATTTCTGGTAGTTAGAATGGCTCGGGGGTGTTGATTCATTTAAACTAACATAATCATCCTGCTGCAACCAGGTTTCTGTAAGGCAGAGTAAATCAATTTGTTGATCAATTATTAAGTCATGTACTAACAGAGACTTGGAGGAGAGAGACCTAATATTTAATAATCCACATTTCACTGTTTTACTCTTTGGTTCAGATGTGGATACTGTATTGTTCTTTCTTTGTGATTGTTTATGTTTAAGTTGTTTGTTGCTGGTTTTTAGTTTGTTTTTTGTCTTTTTGGAAGCTGACACAGTCTCTATGGAGATGGGTTTTTGGGGGGGTAGCAGGAGGAGAGAAGCTGCAGAGAAGCGTGTAAGACTGCAACTCTGCTTCCTGGTCCCAACTCTGGATAGTCATATTTTGGGGGGTTTAATAAATTTGTCCATATTTCTAGAAATGAGAGCTGCTCCATCCAAAGTGGGATGGATGCCGTCTCTCCTAACAAGACCAGGTTTCCTCCAGAAGGTTTGCCAATTATCTATGAAGCCCACATCGTTTCTGGGACACCACTCAGACAGCCAGCAATTTAAGGAGAACATGCGGCTAAACATGTCACTCCTGGTCTGATTGGGGAGGGGACCAGAGAAAACTACAGAGTCCGACATTGTTTTGGCAAAGTTGCACACCGATTCAATATTGATTTTAGTGACCTCCGATTGGCGTAACCGGGTGTCATTACTGCCGACGTGAATTATGATTTTACTGAATTTACGTTTACCCTTAGCCAGCAGTTTTAAATTTCCTTCAATGTCGCCTGCTCTGGCCCCTGGAAGACAATTGACTATGGTTGCCGGTGTCTCTAACTTCACATGTCTGAGAACAGAATCGCCAATTACCAGAGTTTGACCCCCGGCGGGTGTGTCGCCGAGTGGGGAAAAACGGTTAGACACATGAACGGGTTGGTGGTGTACCTGGGGCTTCTGTTTAGGACTATGCTTCCTCCTCACCGTGACCCAGCCGCCCTGATTCCCCAGCTGCTTGGGACCTGCCGGGGAACAGCTAGCGGGGCCTACGCTATTTTCGGCTGCACCAGCTACAGGGGCCTGGCTAGCTGCGGGTGAATGAAGGGTGCGAAGCCGAGTCTCCAATTCAGTAATCCTGGCCTCCAGCGCTGCAAATATGCTACATTTGTTACAGATATCATTACTGCTAAAGGAGGCCGAGGAGTAACTAAACATCTGACACAATGAGCAAGAAAGTGCAGGAGGGACAGGTGAAGTAGCCATGGTGCTAATGAGTCGGCTACGAGCTAAGCTAGGCTAGCGAGACAGTACAGAGACAGTGAGTGAATACTTTGGCTATAAATTAGGTAGTGAGTACACAGAAAGTGTGCTTCGGAGGAAGCACGTGAAGATTATACTATGAAAGAAGAATGTATTTAAAAGTTGTTAATTAAATCGCTAAGCGAATAAGCTACTCAGAAACACCACTGTGTTTGAGCAGGCTGCCATATCGCGCCATCGGCCCCTCTGGCCAACACCAGTAGGCGGTAGGGTAGATTTATTATATTACGCTATATTATCCAATATTATATTACATTATATTATAATATGTTATATTATATCCCCTTTCACATTAGAGCCACAACAGGACCCACTAGAACATGGGAACAAGTAAAAGTGAAATATAAGAATATTCTACAGCATGGTAATATTTATCACTTATATTGCTTTTCGTCTCTTGGAAAGAGACCCTGAAATAATCTGTTTGTTTGTTTATAACAGCAACCAAGAAAAGGGCAGAGTGGTGGTCCTGCACCCCCTCGTCAGCAAGTTGGTTAAGTAAATAATACCCTCACGGGAAAATCGATATCTCTCTATGAGCACACTGTCGCGCTGAGCTAAAGGATCCTGTCTGTCCCGCAATATACGCTGAATTCTGAAAACTCTCCTTATCAATCTTGCACCTTCCGCAATGGGTGGCTCGCGTATACGGACAGGACATGGCTGCGACAGGCTTCCCAAATCCACCTTCGCTTTTATAGCCGTGGTCTCTCATCTTGATTACACGAAGTAATTTGCAATTGCTACTCTGAAATATGAATTACATCTGTAATAATCACATACATGTAATAGAATGTTAATAGTACATTTCCCTTTTTTAGGAAATGACCTGTATGCATCTGTGTGAAATCAATAAATGGATCAGGTGCTGCATTGTCTTTAGTTACATTGATGTTATTTATTTATGGTGAAACAGTGGTGGAATATCGCTGTTGCTTTCGTATAAATGAAGCGGACATACCTGCGTGGCCGCGATCTAATCCTGTTTACATAAAGTAAACCTGCTCCCGAGTAGGTTTACGCTTACGGCTCTGTTGCTATGACAGCAAGTCCCGGAGGAGCTTCGGGGAACCGAACGATCCAAGATCACGCGAAATCGTCAACAATCAAATCCAGCTAACCTACTTAGCGAGGTACGAAGAACGGGCCCCTGCTCTCCTCCATACCTGCTTCATGCCCTGGTGGACGGGGCTGTGGCTCCCGACACCCAGATCATTACATGAAGGAACCTTTTAAATACAAGTGTGCTCATGCTCACAGGTGTACACACGGGTGCTCACACATACAAACTACACCCTTTTTGGCTCCTACCTCAAAGCACACTGTGCGCTGTCGATCTTACGTGCTGCACAATAATGTTTACTATTTAGTATTTACCGTTATATTCCCATAGATCATCGTGATGTTGTTTATTATATTGCTCTCTTTTTCTTCTGCTTGTGTTCCTTTTTTCTTTCTCAACAGGTGATCCAGGTGATTGATATATGTATTTTTTGTCTGCTTATTTTGTTGTTTTTTGTTTTTTGCCCTTTATCACCGTCCCTCTTCTCCGCTGTTATTCTTTCCGTCTTTCTTTCTCACCTTTCTGTTCCCCAGTCAAGTCTGTCCTGTATTTAGCAAGTGAAAATAAAATAAACACCAAAAGGTGAATCAAATAGACCATTACGGCAAGGCTGGGATGGTCAATTTGGTAAAGTAAATCCGTTGGGCATCTTTCTTCGCCTTTAGACAATAATTCTGATGGCAAAAGAACCAAACGGGACAGGCAAAAAAAATTATTAAATAAATAAATAAATATAAATAATATTTAAGCCACTTTATCACCAAAGTCACGTAACAACGCAATATCTAAGCACAAGAGGGGGGAGGGGGAGCAAAGTGTGCCTGCTCTGTGCTGACACAGCAGCGGTGAGTCTGGCGACCTGGCTGTTTCGTCTTTGCCGAAAGCACAACATTGCAAACAAGAGCGGAACTTAAAGTAAAGAATCGATCTCACCAGGCTAGTATCAATCCGATACTTATGCTGACTTGGTATTGGTATACAACTGATATTTGGATTGATCTGCCCACCACTAATCAGCAGTGCTAAAAACAGTTTGTCTTTATTACAGTCAGATTTTGCACTTGTCTGATTCATTAGAATTTCATTTTTATTTGTTACATTTTTATTTTGTTGCAAGTTAATGAAATTCAAATGCTTATCAACAAACATGAATTTGTCTGAATTTGTTTGAAAAAACACACACAGAGACACACACACATTGATCTGTTAATTAAGAGTAGCTGGCAAATTAATCAGAGACTGCGACACATGACTGAGTTCATCACCAAGAGAAATGAAAACGGACAGTGAGTGAAATAATATGGGGGCGTGGCCACACAGAGGGCGCCGTGGATCAGTGTTCACACAGAATGTTTTCAGGATTTAAGGATGAGCTGAAACGATCCTGAAACTGAAGCCAGAGAAGTTTCAGGAGCTAGAAACATGTAAACATAGAAACATGTGAAAATAGAAATGTAAACACAGTCTCCCAATGTCTCCCATTCCCTGATTGCTCCTGTGTGTATATAAACCCTGTGTTTTATTCTGCTTCTTACTGGTCATCTTGTGTTCCTCCCAGTATGTTTTCCTGTGAGTTATGGTTTCAGATTTGTTGGTTAGATTGTCCCCGTTTAGGTTTGTTCTTAGTTTCCGTCTGTCCCATCTCTGCTCTGTCTGTATTATCACCTCATGTAAATAAAGCCCACTCTTTGCATCATTAGTGCCTGCGATTGGGTCCTTTCCCCTTCAACCCTACACGACTGCCACCGCAGCTGTGACAGAAACATGTGACCATAGAAACACATTAAAATGGAAACGCGTGACCATAGAAACAAGTGAACACAGAAATATGTGAAAATAGGCACACGTGACCATAGAAACGTTGAAATAGAGCCACATGAACACAGAAACATGTAAAAATATAAACATGTGACCAAAGAAACGTGAATACGGGAACACAGAAACACGTGACCATAGAAACGTGTAAAAAGAAACATAGGACCACAGAAACGGGAAACGGGAAAATAGAAACACGTCACTATAGAAGCAGAGTTTTATTCTCTCCCGCTCTGCTCTTCTCACCACAGGAAATAAAGTTGAGTAAAGCCTTTAACTCGTAAGACCTGATCTCTTTAATGGCATGCATTTTTAATTTCTCTTTGCTATTTGGGCTGATTGGGACCTGATTAATTTAAAAACAAAGAATTATCTTTTGGATGTAGGAGATGTTCCTTCCCTGCTAACCTCAACTAAACCTCTGACAGGATGTTCGCAGGGCTACGATGTGACTGTGTATGAATGGATAAGAATGTAAATTTGTGCATCTCCAGTCTTTTCCAAAAGTAGAAAAGGAGAAACCTCAGCTGCTCTGAAGCTGTGAAATCTGTCTGTTCGTTCACAGCCTCAAAGAAGAACCTTAGATGTTTGATTGAAGGTCACATATGTTGCATGTTTTCTGTGAGGGTGAAGATGTTCCTGTTACAGCTGGTGGGGTGAAGGATGGAGTCGATGAGCGGGTCCTGCAGAGAGCATCATCATGGTAAATGGGCTGGTTCTTATATAGCACTACTCTACTCTTTCTGAGCACTCAAAGCGCTGTACACAACTTGTACATTCACCCATTCACACAAGCTTCTAAGTAACATTCACACACAAATTCATACTCCGATGGATGCATCGGAGACCAATTTGGGGTTAGTCAAGGATAACATGCCAAGGACATTTGGCATGCAGACTGGGGAAGCCAGGGGTCGAACCACCAACCTTCCGATCAGTAGATGACCCGCTCTACCACCTGAGCTACAACCACCCCATCAGTCTCAGTCCGTGCCGGCCTGCATTAGCAGCTCAGCGTGGACTCCATTTGTTGTCTCTAACAGATCTGGGGCTTCCCTCTCAGGAGGTGGAGCTTCATCTGCCCTCCATCACACAGTCATTTATCTCAGCAGGCCTCCTCGGGGTCTCAGACTCTGAAAGAAATGCTCTTGTAGTCCGCATTTCAGAGCATTATGTTTCAGTGTCTGTGTCCCTGCAGTCAGACAGCAGGGTGGAGCTTTCACTGACTCTGATGCTTATTTGGAGCTCCTCAGGCTGAGGATCAAACTTTGAGAAGACGCTCAGACTCCACATCAGAGCTGCCAGCTGCTTTTATGTGCAACACACAAACAGCCTAGATGTTTCTCTTTAAGCCATTCTTTCATGCTCTGAAAATGATGTGCAGCAGTGCCCCCCGGTGTGTGCATACAGGAGTCCACAGTGTGTTTGCCTATGAAACCAGCTGTTAATTAATCAAACCTATAACCTGAATCATAGAAATTATTATCAGCTTGTACGCTCTGAGCATCAAAAACAGAACACTATGCGGAGAATCAATTAAGTAAACTGGGTTTATATATTTAATGATGGAAGAACTTCATTAAATTACTATCCTGCTCACATGACCCATTTGAAAGCATTAAATTGGGTTTTTAAAGTCTGAAGACCCGAGCTCAGAGTTTATTCTCCTCAAAACCTGCAAAATCCCCATCACCATCATGAAGTGAGATATGTGCTGTGGTGATGATCAGGATAATATTGGGCCTGAATGCACAGGCAGAAGTGACGCTCAGCACTTCCTGTCAGGCTCTTGAGGTCAGGCTTATAAAGCTGCTGCTGACACAGCACATCCTCAGGGCTTTTACTGGAGCGAGACCTTTAGCAGTAGCGCATACCATAATCAAACAGGATTCAGGATTAAAGCAAATGTGAAAACTTGTAGAAATTTAGTTCTAGCGCAGATTTACGTGAAATCAGAGAAGAAACTGATGAAATTGTTTTTGCTTGCTCCAAATAAAATACCCATCACCATGCACGAGCTAAATCAGTCTGACACCAGGAGACGTTTCCGGGTCCAAACAGACAAACCAGTCAGATCCTTTTAGCTCTCACACAATGATCAGTTTATTCTAAATATCAGAGATGTTTGGCGGGCTGGTGAAATCAGGGCAGATGATGACGTACTGCTAACTAATGAGCTCTGGATAGGCTAACAGGAAGACATTAACAGGAATATAGAGGTTAAGGGTTAAATTGTTCACATTGAGGGTCCCTGATGGGCAGGAAGAAGACACAAACGATGCACCGAAGTCCAGCAGAGAGTATGTCTGAGGCGATCCATCCGCAGCACAAGGTCAGCCATAAGTCTGCTGCTGATCCTCATGTCCACACTGAGAAGGATTCTTCGTCTATTTAGTGATCGGGACACCATGAGTCCCACGGCTGCAGTTACATTGTACTTCCTTTAAACTTGGAGCTAGAACGACCGCAGATGCGTTTCTGTTCAATGAAAGAGACAAAGAGACGAGAGGCTTGTCCAGCGCTGGAGATGCTCGGACCGGAAACACTTTAATCCGTCGGACTGTCAGTGAACAAGGCTGTTCTAATTCAGCTAACACAAACTGGCGGTCAGTGCTCATTTTAAGGATTTCAGTATTTACAAGTAATAATTTACAATTTTTCCTTCCATACATGATCTAAATACTTCCTGCATACCAGGATAAAATTATTTTCTCTGGATCTAATATATACTTAAAATACACATAACAACGAGATGGAGGGGAAAAAAGAGATTAAAGAGGCGAGTGAAGGAACACAAGTAATTCAGACTTTGTGATGTTATTGTGTTCAGCAGAGCGAGCAGCGACTCGGTGACCAGAGAGATCATCAGAATAATCACAGCTACCCGCTCTGCAGAGCGAGCGAGAGCGAAGAGCAAAGCTTGCTTGGCCCAACGGAGACGTGAGCCACTCTGATGTTCATGCATTGATATAAAAAAAAGCCTGACAAAGGAGTTCAGTGTCAAACATTCACCAGGACAGGAAGTGGACCTCCAAATCTCCCAATCAAAGTTCATAGCAAATACAGAAACATGAACTCCATCAAACTACATGAGCAAAGGAAACGATGAGAAGTCTGAGTGGACGGCGTTATCAGAGACCGCAGGCCTGCCTGCATCGACATACACTCAAATTCTGACAACAAACTGAAAACAACTACAGAACAGGTGAGTGCAGTGGTCACACACGGGTTAGAGTCCCTGTGAATCTTGGAGCCTGGAGCCAGCCTCCTTTTAATGGGAACGTTTTTCTAAACATCAATAAAACCACAAACTGTAGCGTGTGGAACATACAGGATGTATATGACGTATCTGTGAGTGCCACAGAGCTTAACGTTTATTCATGGGAGCCTGTGGTCACGCCTCAAAGGCGGCTGTGGCTCGGCAGGCGCTGTTATTCGCCCTCGCCACAGGCCTAAAGAGACATTCAGAAACTACATCAGTGATGTCCTTGCACTGGTGCCGGGTTTCGTGTTTCCGAGACACGTGTGTGCATATGTGTTTCTGACCTTCAGCGCTGCGGTGTCGGCCAGAGCAGCAGCCTGTCGGTTCAGCTGGGACGCCATGATGTGGCAGCGCTGGCACAGTCTCTGTAGCTCCTCCTCCTCAGGCTCGCCATAGCGGCTCAGCTCGCCAGCCGACAGCGAGCCTTCGGGATTGGGCCGAGATGCGCAGCTCCTCCTCAACTCCTCCTCTTCGTCCTCTCCTGCAGAATGAAGGCGTTTCCTGCAACAGGTGGAGCCCAAAGGAAGAGGCGTGTCCCCCTCCACCACCTGCATACAGGTGTGCATATATACATTTAATGTGGAGTGTGTAGAACAGGGCATGCATTCAGAGACACAGAAGTATAAGGGCATAAATACTGAGCACATGTGAAAGAAAGGGAGCAATAGACTGTTGATCACTCATACCAGTAGAAACCGTCTCTACTTTCAGCTCTAACTTTTGTCTTGTCTGTTGGTCTCGGGTTTTCTAATTTCAATAGAAAATGTCTTTAATCCAAACTGACCAGGTAAGCTGTGCGTGAACAGCGTTCCACTGAGAACCCAGGAGTGTGGATACCTGAAGAACAGATGGAACCAAACCCTCGGCGTGCTCGAGTCATGTGGCATCCTCTGTTGAAACGAGTCGGGTTTTGGTCAGAGTAAAATGGATTGTTGTGATTGGTCAGGAGTCGGCTACAGCAGCACATATTTATTCTGTTGTTTATCAAAATATTTATTTTGATAATTAATTAAAACAAAAACAGGGCAATCAGGTTGTTTTCATCAAGCCAATCAGAGCGAGACATGAAAGCTGCATGAAAGTACAGCAAAGCAAGTTTGACACATTTATACGTGAACTATACCATCCAGTCACTTCCGCTTATCCTTTTCAGGGTCACGGGGGGTGCTGGAGCCTATCCCAGCTGTCATAGGGCGAGAGGCAGGGTACACCCTGGACAGGTCGCCAGTCTGTCGCAGGGCCAACACACAGGGACAGACAACCATTCGCCCTCACATTCACTCACACATAGTGACAATTTGGATTATCCAATTAACATATCCCCACAAGCTGCATGTCTTTGGACGGTGGGAGGAAGCCGGAGTACCCGGAGGGAACCCACGCAAACACGGGGAGAACATGCAAACTCCACACAGAAAGACCCCGGCCTGATGGTGGAATTGAACTCAGGACCTTCTTGCTGTGCGGCAACAGTGCTAACCACCGTGCCATCGTGCTGCCGTGTGAAATATACGTCGCCATAACCAGAACGCCATTTTAACCCTACGCAGTAACCTGATGTGCACCGTGGGAGAAAAGCAACTCCACACCGACATGTACCGAAAAGACTTGAGGATCAGTTCGGACTGAAGTTAGTCTGAATCAAGCTTTAGAAATGATGCCAAGCACATTCAACAGTGAGCTCAGCGTAGACCTAGGACAGATGTT
The DNA here is from genome assembly GCF_057382095.1 of Aulonocara sp. 'chitande type north' Nkhata Bay. Lineage (NCBI taxonomy): Eukaryota > Metazoa > Chordata > Actinopteri > Cichliformes > Cichlidae > Aulonocara > Aulonocara sp. 'chitande type north' Nkhata Bay. The sequence continues at coordinate 27,346,683 of NC_141358.1, forward strand.
TGTGCTCATCTGTCTCACGTGTAGCAGGATCAGAGTGGTTTGCATTGTGTGATACTCACCGTATATCTCCTGTAGTCCGGCCCGCGTCCCCGAGCCATGTTCCAGTACTGTGAGTACATCTCTGCTTAACCAGTGCTCAGTTATGAACTCTCTGGCTTGATTTTCCTTCAGCGTCCGAGGAAATCTGTGCTTCCACTGCAGAATAAAGGGACGCTGGGTGTGCACGGGCTGTGGGTGGAGAATGATGTTGCTGAAGCGTGAACCTTCACACAGTGGGACAGGACAGGCTCTGACACGGGCTTACATAACGGCTCATCAGCACACTTCAGCTACATAATGCTGATGGTGCTCTAACACCACCCACAGGAGTTTAAAGTGGGGTGGAGGTCAGTGAGCGAGGAGCCGGTCCTGAGGTCTTTACACCAGGTCCAGGATTAACACCTCTGTCTCGACTCTGCAGGTGGGAATGCCTTCAGGTTCTTGTTCCTGGGTGGTGGGGGTGGGAGGAGCTGGAGACGACAGACAGGTTGGTGTAGCTGCTGTGAAGCTGTCACTGACTGAAAGCTGGTGGGGGTGAATGTAAGTGGCGGTGAGCCTCCTTTGAAGGGTGCTGGTGCTCAGGTTTGACTCACTGAGAAGGAGAACCACTGTGCCTCCTCACAGCACGGACACAGGCCTGCAGGTGGAGGCAGAGTCAGAACTTCCTGCTGTGGAAACTAGAATCATCATTATTATTTTGACCTTTGCCTCCATAATCTTCAGGTAATCAGTATTTGTACTGGAATATGACCTGAGTCAGACCCAAGCGAGGCCTCAGAGCATCTGCTAAGTGTTCCAGGTTCCAGGTTTAACCTCGGGGGGGGGGGGGGGGGGGGGGGGGGGCTTTTATTTAAGCTGTAGCGTTTATTAAAGTGTTCATTCTGTAGTCTGAAGCTGAACCTCAGTGGCTCTTTTTAATTGCTTAGATTAGTGAAATGAATTAAATTCTCTCCTCAGCTAAAGATGAAAGCAGCCCGGCTAATTTCAGCAGATTACTGTTGAAAAACAAGACTAAGTGGAACTGGGGTCACAGAATAAATATTTTTTATGTCTATTTTCTATTGTAAGCAGTGGCGATCCTAGCCTGTTTGGCGCCCCGGGTGAACACTCCCTCTGGCGCCCCCCCCCACACACACACACACACACAGACACACACACAAAACATATTAAGGATTGTGCATTAACATAAAACTGTTGTCGGAACCATACTGAATTTCGCCAGAGAAACACACACTTATGAAGAGAGACACGTATGTGAGGATGCTGTTTGTAGATTACAGCTCAGCATTCAATACCATCGTTCCCTCGAAGCTGGACAGGAAACTGCAGGATCTAGGACTGAGCAGCTCCCTCTGCAGCTGGATCCTTAGCTTCCGGTCTGACAGACGCCAGGTGGTCAGACTGGGCAGCATCACCTCATCCCCCATCACACTGAACACTGGTGCTCCACAGGGGTGTGTACTGAGCCCTCTCCTGTACTCACTCTACACCTACGACTGCACGGCCACTAACAGCTCCAACATCATTGTGAAGTTTGCGGACGACACTACAGTGGTGGGTCTTATCACCAACGGTGATGAGACGGCTTACAGGGAGGAGGTCAGCGCCCTGACCCACTGGTGTCAAGACAACCATCTCACCCTCAACGTCGCAAAGACAAAGGAGTTGATAGTGGACTTCCGGAGGTGCAGAGAAGTACACACCCCCATCACCATCAACGGCGCTGCTGTGGAGAGAGTGAGCAGCTTCCGGTTCCTTGGTGTACATCTGGCTGAGGATCTTACGTGGTCAGTACACACAAACAAAACAGTGAAGAAGGCGCAGCAGCGCCTCTTCTTTCTCAGGAGACTGAAAAGATTCGGCATGAGCCCCCACATCCTCAGGACCTTCTATCACTGTGCCATTGAGAGCATCCTCACTGGATGCATCACCACCTGGTATGGCAACAGCACCGCCTACAACTGCAAAGCTCTCCAGCGAGTAGTGCGGTGCTCTGAAAGGATAATTGGAGGTGAGCTTCCCTCCCTCCAAGACATCTACAGGAAGCGCTGCCTGAGGAAAGCGGGGAGGATCATCAAGGACTCCAGTCACCCCAGCCATAAACTGTTCAGACTACTTCCATCAGGAAGGAGGTTCTGCAGCATCCGGTCCCGTACCAGCAGACTGAGAGACAGCTTTTTCCATCAGGCCATCAGACTGCTGAACACGTCATAGACACCTCAGCTTCACTACTGGAACTTCAACATTATGCACTCCACACTGTATATAAATGCCACTTGTTTTGCACATATTCAACTCTGTATATTTTATATATTTTATTATTATTATTATAATATATATATATATATTATTTTTTTTTTACTATTTAATTTGTAAAAATGTGTATACACACACACACACACACACACACACACACACACACACGTAGGAAAATATTTAGTATACACATCCAGAAATGCATACACTATTATATATTGTACATATATTTATTAGTTTCAGGTTGGCCATTCTTGTATTTTGCTCGTTTGTGTTGTTGTGTTTGCACATCTCTGTTGCTTGTGGGGCTCGCACACAAGAATTTCACTCGCATGTGCTGTGCCAGTGTGCCTGCACATGTGATGTGACAATAAAAGTGATTTGATTTGATTTGATTTGAAGAGAGAGAGAGTATGCATTGTATGCAAACGGCTACCAAACAGCCATCATAATTCGTCATACAATGAGAACAGGACAAATCAACAATTGACAATGACTAATTACTATTCAAATCTGTAACATAATGTATTGTTTGGAGTTTAGTCTGTTACTGTTACTATTTTTACCATTTCTTCTTGGAGCAACTGTAATCCACATTATTTCCTTAGGGATTAATAAAGTATTCTGATTCTGATTGTTTCAGGATGACCTGCCATTATCCAATGACACATCTGCTTACCTGTATCTTTTGCTCGTTTCTCCTCCTCTTCTTTTCTCTTTTTTCTAAACTGAGCACCTGATGGCTTTGAACTTTTTGTCATGATACGGCTGTGTGGCAGGCAGGATGAGGACCCAATCGCAAAAACTCACGGACTCAAGGGATAAACTCAAAATGCAGCTTCAAACTTACTGTTCATCTCTGATGAGTTACAGACGTGAAAAACTGCGGACTCAGGAACAGAATATTGTCCGAGTTGGTCCGACTTGGAAGTGGCATGGAAGAAACAGTTAGTGTCACTCACCACCAGAGTTTGCTCAGAAACTTTAGGGCGGCGGCGGCGTGAGCGCCGTTTTCGCCGAGAGGGGGGAGGAGATGAGCCGGGCCGCGAATCCTCCAGCGGACCGGGCTGAACGTCCTCCGACCCCTCACACTGGAGAGGCAGCTCCGGGCGGACGCCTACGGTGGAAACAAGGAAGTCCCGGATGTGGGGGTGCAGCGCTCCGAACAGCCACGGGAGTCCGGACACCATCCGCTGTAGACGGACGGCTACGACCTCCCGATGTTCGTCTCCTGGCAGCGCCTCCCACTCCTGACAGTGGTACTCCACCGTATAGATCAAATCCTCCCGGAGCTCAGCGGAGGGGTTGTGAGTTGCTGGGTCCATGTCGTGGTCGCGTTCTTCTGTCATGATACGGCTGTGTGGCAGGCAGGATGAGGACCCAATCGCAAAAACTCACGGACTCAAGGGATAAACTCAAAATGCAGCTTTATTGCTGACAAAAGATAATAGGAAAACTAAACTGGGAAAAACTAACATAAAGTTCACCAGGAAACACAGGGGGAATCACACACAGCATGAGGGAGAATGCGACGCCGAACAGAGGGAGACGCAGACAGAAATACACAGAGGGTTAACGAGGAAAGTGGGAACACACGGGGAACACAGCTGACACAGATAACCATAACGAGACAGGGCGGGGTGAACATAACACTGACGGGAGACAGGCAGAGTCAAACAGGAAGTACAGCGGTTCAAACAGGAGGAGAGAGAGCACGGGGAAAACACAGACATAACGGGCTGAGGAAGACATGGAATAAAACACGAGGGCTCACAGTTACACAGGGGCACACAGGAGGTAACCAAATAAGGAACATCTTAACAGAAGAACCTAGGAACCAAGGCATGACTAGGGGATGAAATACAAAACATACAAAAACTGAGAATACCGGGCCCACATGGCCCGGGACCATGACATCACCCCCCCCCCTTAAGGGCTGGCACCCGACAGCCCAAACCCAGGAACCAAAACACAAGCAAAACAGAAAACACCCCACCCAGGGCGGGAGGCGGGGGACCAGGACGGAGGGACCAAAACAGGAAACAAAACCCCCAACAGAAAACACCGGAGCACAAGACACTAGTTCATAACAAACGTCAGGAGGCCGACCCAGGGCCCACAGGCACAAAAGTTCACGGGCCACACGGTCGGGGGGCCGACCAGACGGGTGGCACAGGAGACAGAGCTGGTCCGGAGGCCGGCCGCGCGCAAGGCAACGGCAACGGCGGCGACGGCTGACCAGAGCCGCCAGTGGAGACGAGGCGGCGCTGGCCGGGCTGACCAGAGCCGCCAGCGGAGACGAGGAGGTGCTGGCCGGGCTGACCAGAGCCGCCAGCGGAGACGAAGAGAGGCTGGAGGGGTTCCCCTGAACCCCCAGCGGAGACGGATGCAGAGCCAGCGGGTGCGGGGACCTCTGGCACCGCGGGCGCTGACTGTAGCGGCACAGGGCACACAGCCGGCTTAGGATGCAACGGCTGGGGCTGTGTAGGGCAAACAGTCAGCTTAAAGTGTGTCAGCACCGCGTAATCCTCAGCTGGCGAAGAAGGCTCACAAAGGCTTCCAGCTGAGGTGGGCAGTGACTGAACGGGTTGCTGGGCTAAGCACTGAGCTGGTGACAGAGACAATAACTGAGCTGACAAACTAACAGGCAATGAGGCAAAGGACTGAGGCGGTAACGGAGCGGATGACTGAGCAGACTGTGGAGCTGATGGCTGCGCTAAAGACAGGGGTGCATGTCGCAGTGATGGCGAAACAGCAGGTAGTGGAACCGATGACTGAACAGGAGATGGAGCTGCTAACTGTGCTAAAGCCTGGACTGGTGACAAAACAAGAAACTGCGTAAACAACTGAGCTACAGACTGTGTTATGGATAGTAAAGCCAGTTGAAGTGGTAGTTGCGCTTGTGGTTGAGCAGGTGTCTGACTCTGGGTTGCTCTCTTTCTGGGAACAGGAACAGGTGCTAGGCCTGGCCGAACACCAGCCATCCCCACCCGAGAAACAGATACGGGTGCAGGGACGAGCTGGGCTCTGGCTGCCTTTACCCTGGGGGCCGGTGTAGGTGCAGGAGCTAGCTGGACCTCTGTCGCTCCCACCCGAGGAACTGAGACGGGTGCAGGAGTCGGCAGGGTCACGGCTGACCTCACCCGGGGAACCGGAACAGGCAATGGCTGGGTGTCCATCAACCCCACCCGAGGAGCAGGTACGGGTGCCGGGATGAACGGAGCCTCTGCCAGGCTGGGGACAGAAGCAGGGACCAGCTGGACCTCAGCCACCCTCACCCGAGGAGCTGATACGGGTGCAAGGGAGAGCTGGGCCCGCGCTGCCCTGGTTACAGGAACTGGAGGCGGAGAGCGAAGCACAGGAACAGAAACAGACACAGGGAGAATCGAGTTAGTGGAGCTAGAAGCAGTGTTAGCCAACAGAGATTCATGGCGAGTCACTCCTGGCAACTCTGTAGGCCTTAAGCTGTCCATGTTAGGAGTAGCAGTCTCTAAAACAGTCATAGCACAGGAAGATCCAGGTTTAGCAGAGTCAGAGTCAGTAATACCGAGCACAAAGGGATCCGTTGCGGACACAGGAGCATTCACACAGACCGTTTCTAAATATACAGGCTGGAGAGCAGCATAGTTCAGGACTGAAGAAACACCATCCACAGTCTTATACATAGGAGGTACAGGAGTTGGGGAGTTAACACAGGCGGTGTCCGAGGCAACTTGGTGAGAAACTAACTCAGGAATAGTCAACCTGAGCTCCCCTAGCAGTTTACACATGACGGACGGTAACTTGTTGCACTTAACCTTAACAGTTGTGATTGAATGCACAGTCTTAGTGTTTTCAGAACCTGAGTTAACAGACTTCGCATCAGCTAGTGTTAACACGAGAGGAGCAACATTCTTTATCCCTGGAGAAACAGAGTCAGAGCTAGCAGACAAGGCAGGAAAAGCTAAATGTGGCAGAGGGTCACAAGCAACCTGAGAAACAGAAAGTGTAGCCTTTGGAGGTTGGCAGACACACTGTTCATTTTCCAGGGGGTCCCCTCTGGTTTCAGCAGGAAGAGGAACCTCAGGACAGTTTGTTTTAACACTTAGTTCACAAGTATGCAACTCAAAAATAGTCTTTTTCTTTTCTAAAGTGGGATTATCAGTCTGTGTGTCAATTACGGCTGACCCGGGAGGAGCAAAGGAAAAACAGTCATTCTCAAACATGGGTGTGAGGGTAGGTAATGCAGACTCTGGATTAACTGACCCAGAATTACCAGACACAGAGTTAACAGTCTCTGGGATGACGCACACAGAGTCTACAGTGCCAGAGTTTTTTAAGTCAGCCTGAACAGCAGTCTCTAGGGGGGCAATGAACTCAGTCTCATGCTTAATAGGTGCAGAGGTGAACTTAGAAATGTTATGAGGCCTGGAAACACAGTCATTTTCAAACTTACTGTTCATCTCTGATGAGTTACAGACGTGAAAAACTGCGGACTCAGGAACAGAATATTGTCCGAGTTGGTCCGACTTGGAAGTGGCATGGAAGAAACAGTTAGTGTCACTCACCACCGGAGTTTGCTCAGAAACTTTAGGGCGGCGGCGGCGTGAGCACCGTTTTTGCCGAGAGGGGGAAGGAGATGAGCCGGGCCGCGAATCCTCCAGCGGACCGGGCTGAACGTCCTCCGACCCCTCACACTGGAGAGGCAGCTCCGGGCGGACGCCTACGGTGGAAACAAGGAAGTCCCGGATGTGGGGGTGCAGCGCTCCGAACAGCCACGGGAGTCCGGACACCATCCGCTGTAGACGGACGGCTACGACCTCCCGATGTTCGTCTCCTGGCAGCGCCTCCCACTCCTGACAGTGGTACTCCACCGTATAGATCAAATCCTCCCGGAGCTCAGCGGAGGGGTTGTGAGTTGCTGGGTCCATGTCATGGTCGCGTTCTTCTGTCATGATACGGCTGTGTGGCAGGCAGGATGAGGACCCAATCGCAAAAACTCACAGACTCAAGGGATAAACTCAAAATGCAGCTTTATTGCTGACAAAAGATAATAGGAAAACTAAACTGGGAAAAACTAACATAAAGTTCACCAGGAAACACAGGGGGAATCACACACAGCATGAGGGAGAATGCGACGCCGAACAGAGGGAGACGCAGACAGAAATACACAGAGGGTTAACGAGGAAAGTGGGAACACACGGGGAACACAGCTGACACAGATAACCATAACGAGACAGGGCGGGGTGAACATAACACTGACGGGAGACAGGCAGAGTCAAACAGGAAGTACAGAGGTTCAAACAGGAGGAGAGAGAGCACGGGGAAAACACAGACATAACGGGCTGAGGAAGACATGGAATAAAACACGAGGGCTCACAGTTACACAGGGGCACACAGGAGGTAACCAAATAAGGAACATCTTAACAGAAGAACCTAGGAACCAAGGCATGACTAGGGGATGAAATACAAAACATACAAAAACTGAGAATACCGGGCCCACATGGCCCGGGACCATGACACTTTTCTTGTCCATCTTCCATTGGTTTTAATTATGCACTCCAGTATGAACACCCATCCTTCAACCCGAGGATCACCACAACATAACCTAATAGACCTACATATTAGTTCACAGATTCACTTTGTCTAAGGTGTATTTCTGGGATTTCACACAACCCAGGATTCAAATCATGAATACATAATGGGCTTAGATATTCCACATTATGAATGAAATGTGCTCTATTTCGAGGCAGCCGGCCCCTCCCCTTTCGACGTGTTGTGTGTGTGACTTTAAATCATCAAACTGTAAATTATAAATTTTAAATTGTTATTGAGCCTTTTATCCCTAGTCCCCGGCCTCGGTGGGCCGGTGGGGAAGCTGTGTCGGGGGCGTGGTTTGCTGGCCTGCTGCAGAGGAGGGGTGACACAGGCTGTACCCCAATTCAGGGTCTGCAGCCTTAAAGGCCGCATTTCTGTGACTTTAAGGGGACCCATTGGAGTATCGGCTGTTCATGCGGTCATTTGAACATGTTGTGGAGCATAGAACAGAGAGTGACAAGGATCAATTGTACTACATGGAACAGTACACAAGTGGGCAACCACGAGAATTGATACGGAGTTGTCTTCATATGGAACCTATACATGGATATCAAACGGCTAAGAGACTGTTGGAAGAGCACTTTGGAAATGCCTACAAGATATCAGTGGCATACATTCACAAGGCTCTTAACTGGCCAACCATCAAGTCAGATGATGGAGAGGCTCTGCATGCTTTCAGCTTCTATCTTACTGGATGTCATAATGCAATGATGGATGTGGAGTACATGGAGGAGTTGGATAACACGGCCAACATGCGTGCTATCGTTTCCAAGCTTCCGTACAAGCTGAGAGAAAGGTGGAGAACATTTGCTTGCGGGGTCTTAGACAAGGCAAAACGCAGAGTCAAGTTTGCAGATCTGGCGGAGTTTGTCAATAAGCAGGCCAAACAAGTTTTGCATCCATTGTTCGGTGATATAAAGGACAGCACCTTAAAGGTCCAAGTTAGAGGGCAAGTGGATGAGAGGTTGCAAAGGAGAAGTGGAAACAGAAAAGGATTCACCACAGCTGCAACTATCACCACTACACAGGACTTACCCTCTAAAGAAAGGAACAAGGTCAGCGGAAATCAGGTGTGTGCATTTTCTAAACCCTGTCTCTTCTGTCGTGGTGAAGAGCACACCATGGAACAGTGCAAGAGGATGAAGAAGTCACTTCATAAGGAAAAGCTTGACTTCATGCGAACTAAAGGACTATGCTTCAGCTGTTGTGGAGATCAGGGAAATTATTTTACTGCTATTGTTAATAATCATCATCATTACCATTGCATTAATAATATAATCTACAGCATTGGTATTGTATTCAGATGTTTAAACAGTGTGTGTCTTTCAGAAAGACTAAGTTGCAGGCTGACAGGAAATTGCAGGTTTGCAGAGTGTGCCTTTTGCAGAAGTGAAACCGAAAGCAGAGTCTAAGGGCAGGTTATTCAAATTGTCTTTTTATACTCTTATATTCTTTTATTAAGCTTTTAGTAGAGGTTCTTGATTAAAACATTTATTCAACATACTACATATAGTTCCAGTTAGGTTATTACACATAAGGATGAGCCTCTGTTCTGGTAAAAGGTCAGAAGTGCAACGGGTGAGATGAGAGAGCATTTAAGGACGACATACACACACACACACACACACACACACACACACACACACACACACACACACACTCAGTTAGAGAGAATCATTGATAGGTGAGAGGTTAATCGTGTTTGCTTGTAACTGCGGGTTTGGAGAAGCGGCAGTCAAAAGGTTGACAGGAAACATCTGCCATGAAGATGCCATGTTCCTTTTTAAATTGTGTTAAAAGTCATTGTGGTTTTGGTGTGACCTATGTATGAAGTGTATCTGATGATGCATGAGCTCCACCAGCTGGAGAACATAAGCGTTCCAAGATGTTTTAAACCTGTGGGCTTTGGAGAGTCAGTATACAATCAGCTGCAACACTTTGCTGATACCAGTGAAGAGGGCTACGGTACAGTAAGCTACTTGCTACAGAGGAACAACCGTAACGAAGTCTACTGCGCATTCATGTTGGGAAAGGCAAGAGTGGCCCCACTTAAGCCCATTACAGTTCCCCGCATGGAACTTACCGCAGCAACAATGGCAGCACGCATGGACAGGGTTCTGACATCTGGATTGCAGCTTCCACTCCAACCATCTGTATTTTGGTCAGATGGTACCATGGTACTCAAGTATATCAGCAATCAAACAAGTAGATTCCATACCTTTGTTGCTAACTGTGTGGATGCCATCTTGAAATGCTCCAGTCCAGAGCAATGGAGGTATATCAACACCTCACTGAATCCTGCCGACTTTGCGTCAAGAGGGCTCCAAGCAGAGAGATACCTGCAGTCCCACACATGGGTACAGGGGCCGGACTTTCTCACCAAATCCACGAAAGAGTGGCCAGAAGAGGTGCAACCAGTTGAAGGCCTGACTACAGATGACCCAGACGTAAAGGGTAACCTGGTGTGTGCTAGTACAATCAAGGAATGTGAAGATGTAGTGCTGGAGTTCCTGCAGTACTTCTCATCCTGGTTTAAGCTTAAAAGGGCAGTGGCATGGATGCTTAAAGTCAAGAGCATTCTGCTGCAACTGTGTCTCAAAAGGAAGGAGTTGAGTGCTGTTAAAACTCATCCTGAAGTCGATAGGGATATGAAAGGTTTCAAGGACAGCCTGTTTCAAGGGGACACCAACAAGCTAACTGTAGAGAACCTTGCTAAGGCTGAAGAAGCAATCATTCGCTACCGTCAAAGGAAGACATTTCCCAAGGAGATCAGCGCACTTTCTAAAGGTCAAGGGGTGAAGAGGACTAGTAGTCTTTTCAAACTGTGTCCAGTACTTGAACAAGGCATCCTCAGGGTCGGAGGGTGACTCAGCAGAGTAGCACTACCCGAGGAGTCTAAGCGGCCAGCAATCCTGAACAAGGATCTTCACGTCACGAAGCTTATCCTCAGAGAAATACACGAGAACTTGGCTCATTGTGGTCGCAATCATGTTTTCTCCAAGTTGAGAACAAAATTTTGGGTACCCAGTGCCTCTGCAGTAAGAAAAATACTCGCTAGGTGTATTGCCTGCCGGCGTGAGGATGGAGTTGCAGGGCAGCAGCAAACGGCTGACCTGCCCCGAGACAGAGTTTTGCCAGATGACCCTCCATTTACTAACTGCGGAGTAGACTACTTTGGTCCGTTCGAGATCAAACGTGGTCCAAGTACGGTGAAGAGGTATGGAGTCATTTTCACCTGCCTAACTACTCGTGCAATACACTTGGAGATGGCAGCCTCGCTGGACACAGATTCCTTCATCCATGCTCTCCGTTGCTTCATAGCCAGACAAGGCCAGATAAAGATCCTTCGTTCTGACAATGGAACTGACTTCATTGGTGCAGAGTGTGAACTTAAAAGAGCCATTGCTGAATGGAATGTGTCCAAAATTGAAGACCACCTAAAACAACAAGGCATTCAGTGGACGTTCAACCCTCCCTCAGGACCCCATCATGGAGGGGTCTGGGAGAGATTGATCAAGTCAGTGAAGAAAATCCCATACGTTACCTTGAGGCTGCAGACACTGGAGGAAGAGAGCCTGCATACACTTCTGTGTGAGGCGGAGGCCATTATTAATAGTCGGCCAATAACCAAAGCGTCCAGCAATCCAAATAATTTGGAAGTACTCACTCCCAATCACCTGTTGATCCTCAGGAATAAACCATCTCTTCCTCCCGGACTGTTCGACAGGCAAGATCTCTATGCAAGAAGATGGAAGCAAGTGCAATACATGTCAGAAATATTCTGGAAACGATGGGCACGGGAATATTTGCCACAACTTCAAGAGAGGCAAAGGTGGACCCGTCCATCTCGCAACTTTTTGGTTGGAGACATTGTGCTTGTTGTTGATGATACAGCCCCATGCAACTCTTGGATTACAGGGAAAGTAATCCATACCATCTCGGACAAGGCAGGAATGGTGCGGCAGGTTAGGCTCAAGACCAAAACGAGTGTACTGGACAGACCTATTACGAAGATTTGCCTTCTGCCGGAATCGGACTGAAGTAATCAACTGCAGAGACTGAAGTTTGTGTACTTTGGCTCCACAAGTTGGGTAATTGTGTAATAGAGTCACAATTAGGGGCCGGTATGTGGGAGCATATGAACTATCTTAACTTGGCTCCCACATACCGGAGCCAAGTTAAGATAGTTCATATGTTTTAGTATTTATATTTCACTATTGTTAAGCTTGTTTGTGTAATTAATAATTTAAGAAGTAAATGCATGTTTATGGTGGAACTAAAATTATTTTATTGCTGTGTTGGTTTGGTTACGTAGTACCATGAATGCATGTGCCTTAAAGACTCGTGTTTATAGTAAAATCCGGGCAACACGGATATATAATCCATCTGTCGATCTCCGGCTCCCTTCTCCCATCACTCACGAACAACACCCCGAGATAGTTGAACTCCTCCACTTGGGGCAGGAACTCATCCCCGACCCGGAGTGGGCTCTTAATCTAATCTTTAATTAGGGGTATAACATGGATATATGCAAATTAGCGCATGCGGTGCGGGAGCGGGGAGAGAGAAAAAGAGTTAATACGGCATAAGCTATAAGCGGCAGCAGGGTAGAACAGAGCCACACGGTTTTCCTACCGTAGTAGGTTATTTTGTTGAGGATAAGTTAAACCTGACCACTCCTGTAAGATGCAAACTGTGGAATAAATTTTTTGTTACATCTTTTCACATCGGAGTCCCGTGGAGTTCTTTTTCCTCTTCAAACTGACGTACGCGAGTGAAGCACGGGAAAACTGGTCTCATGGCTTATACAATAAGTACTGAATATTATGTCACTTATTTATGTGCAAATGTTTAATAATGAAGAACATTAAAACATTACTTTTGGCCACATGCCGGCAAAGTTATGTGACATTAGCGATGTTTGTACTTTCAGCATTTACTTTGTTTTAAAGCCTTTACTTTATACGCCGTTTGATAGTTGGCCTTAATCTTACAGAGAATGTGATGATTTTGTGGATAATTAAAGTCAGTCATATATCCACAAACGCAACAAGCTGAAAGTCAGTGAATGCTGCTCGGTTTGCGGTCCTGGATATCACCGCATAAGCAGGATCCACTGCACTGTTAATGTTAGCTATGTTATATTGCTGCCTCTGTTCGGTGGTGTCAAGCCAAACGGACTTTAACGTTTGTTTGGACGAGCTGACGGTTCACTCGTTAAGCTGATAGAAAGATGCTTTAATCACAGGAGTCACACATGTGTCCACTGTACCATCTGGGAACTCTTCTTGTTTAGTACTCGTAATAACACAATCACTAAATTCTCCTTCTCTTGTGCTGTTTTGTAGCAGTGTATACACCTGAGACTGTCACCTGTCTGTCCTGCACTCTCTCTTCTTTTCTTTCTCTCTGATTGTGTAATAAAAGTCTGAACATGTATTTATAAGTTACATTTGTGTTTGAATTCTGCAGCTTATCACACATTTGATTTCCATGTGTGACAACTGCAAGTGTCCAGAGTGAGGACAGACTGAGGGACCCACTGCTGCACATCATCTGTGAGGCTTTGCACCCCTGATGATCCACCAGGACAAACTCAGCAGTGTGTGAGGAAGAGGAGGAGGAAGAGCCAGCAGCAGCTGACAGATGGAGAGAATAGACAGACTGTTCCCTGTTTGTGAATGACTGCTAGAAAAGTTTAAAATAACTGTCTGTCCTGAATCCGTCTTATTAGGTAATGTTCAAATCATTTTATCATTCCAGTGTTTTCAGTGTGGGAGAAAGTATTCAGGGCCTTCACGTTACACACTATGAAAGGCAGAAACAAGTTTAATATTCAGAAACCTAAAGTATGTATCAGCAGCAGAATGGACCTAAAGATAAATGTTTGTTTCAGTTCTATGAAGCTTTGAGTATTTTGGATTAGTAGCACTGCTGTGTTTGTTGCATCATATTGCTGTAATTGTTTATATGCTTTAAATTGATCTACATCATATTCTATAAGGATGTTATGTGTTTGTAGACTTTCTGCCCAGTTTGACCCATTTAACAGAAGTCAGACTGTTTAAGGCTCTGATATCTATTCTGTATGACTTAAAGCAGTTATGACATGGTCTGATTTTCTCACCCAATAAAGGAATATTTAATATATCAGTCTACTCTTCATTTTATCAGCAACCGTTATCACAGCTCATACATTTTCTTTTTACACATATATGTAAGCATTGAGCCAAATTTAGTAATGCCAATATATTAAAAGAACAATATTTGTCTCTTATATATAATACATCTATAGATACACTGTCAAAGATACTTGTCTTTGAGTGAAGATTTAAGGTGATAGGACATATAAATAGCTGCAATTTGAATCTTTACTGAAGCTCAGTGTTTGACACAGAGTTCAAACTCACTGCTGTAATAACTAATAATTATTAATATAATAACGATAATATTGGCCATATTATATTTACATTACCAAAGTGAGATGACTTTAGTCTCATGAACAACATTAGCTAATTGTTATTTACTAACTAATCTTAAAATGACTGTTCAGTACAGATATGAAGCCCAACAATCATGTTTTACAGTCCTGTGGTCTCAGCCTCAGATACTTATCAAATCACACAAAGCTCATGTAGAAACAAATGTACAAAATATGTTCTCCTTCATTTCTGTCAAACAAAGCTGTATGAAACATTTCCAGCTGTTAGTATCATGGCAACCTGGGCAGCGCGACGGAGGCTAGACCGTCCCATTTCACAAGCCTACAAGCCTCGCACTTCCGGCCTTAGCGGTCTTTGAGTACGCGGCCCTTGAGGACCGTTAAGGCTGCGTACTTTAAGGCTGCAGACCCTGAATTGGGATACAGCCACAATGAACTCTCTCGGCAGCATGGAGGCGGGGAGGCAACAGGGGTACAGAACTGTGTTAATGAGGGAGATGTCTTTTTGTGTGCCCACAGTGAGATGGAGCAGATGATACTGGCAGAGAGAGGGAGTGGCTGCGTCCGAGGCGGGTGCCAAAAAACCGCAGATTATTTCCAAAATAAAAAGACACTAAGCATAACCCATGTGTGTGTGGGTCCTGTGTCACATATCCCTAGTCCTAAAGTGATTATTTATTTTCTTACTCCTCTTATATTTATTGTTTGTTTACTTGCACTGCTGTAACTGGAGCCTCGTCATCTCATCTCTCTATATACTGGACTGTATGTAGCGGAGATGACAATAAAGTTGACTTCAGCAGTGAGCAGGCGCACCGAGGGCTCTTGCGCTCACTTTTCGCGTACAGAATTTCGAAAAAACATCGGTGCAAATTATAAGTCTGTATCATAATGTCTGGTGTTTTCATGTTTGTTGTTGTGTTTTTATTATGTTTTATTTTGCGAGTTGGTTATTAGATGCTGCTCCAGGCACCACTGAATCACAGGCTCCTCCTAGTTTCAGGCTCCTCCTCTTGTCTAGTGGTCTCGATTGTCCTCACCTGTGTCTGTAACCTTCTGTGTGTACAGTCTGTCGTCTCGGTCCTTTGTTGCTCTGCGATTTCTGTATTTTTCCTTTTGATTCATCCATCCATCCATCCATCCATCTTCATTCACTTTATCCGGGGCCAGGTCGCGGGGGCAGCAGCCTAAGCAGAGAAGCCCAGACCTCCTTCTCCCCAGCCACCCCCTCCAGCTTATCCGGGGAAACACCAAGGCGTTCCCAGGTCAGCCGAGAGTTATAATCTCTCTAGCGTGTCCTGGGTCTGCCCTGGGCTTCCTCCCGGTGGGACATGCCCAGAACACCTCACCCAAGAGGCGCCCAGGAGGTGCCCAGGAGGCATCTTTGTCAGATGCCCGAACCACCTCAGCTGGCTCCTTTCAATGTGGAGGAGCAGCAACTCTACTCTGAGCCGCTCCCAGATGACCGAACTTCTCACCCTATCTCTAAGGGAGAGGCCAGCCACCCTTCGGAGGAAGCTCATTTCCGCCGCTTGTATTCGCGATCTCGTTCTTTTGGTCACTACCCACAGCTCGTGGCCATAGGTGAGGGTAGGGATGTAGATCGACCGGTAAATTGAGAGCTTCGCTTTTACACTCAGCTCCCTCTTCACCACGACGGACCGGTGCAGTGTCCGCATCACTGTGGCCACAGCACCAATCCATCTGTCGATCTCCGGCTCCCTTCTCCCATCACTCACGAACAACACCCCGAGATAGTTGAACTCCTCCACTTGGGGCAGGAACTCATCCCCGACCCGGAGTGGGCTCTTATTACGGATTCAAATATTGGGGATGGATACAAGAGGAAAACCACAATAACAACACTGGTCCGGCCGGGTTGAGTCAAACGATGATTTTAATGATCACACGTGTGGGAGATGGACACCGTACGCAGCATCAGATCTCAAAATGGTGGAGCATTGATCAAACTCTTATAGCCTCTAGTGGCCCCCACCTAATCATAAAAGCCTACACATTCACATTCTTTCTCTCACACGGCGCCTAAGCTACGACCTTGGCTCCCTGTTTATCTGCTCCTGCTGAGATGGGGCAGAAAACTCCAGTATGTTCTGTTCTCTTCCAATCAGACAAATAAGGCGATGACTTTCTGCAAACAGTATTTCTTATTACTCAGCAGTACAATGCATCATAAACAATATCATTCATTCACAATAAATCAGCAGTCTAATGTAATGCAAATCAGTTTAACAAATGCAATAGTTATCACCTTCTTCTAATTCAGGAGAATAATGCAAACTAAATCTACATAATAATTCACAATCTTTAATTAGGGGTATAACATGGCATAAAATAATATTATAATCCCACACTCCCCCTGTTGAGCTCTTTAGAATAAAGAGCTAGCCTACACCCTGTAATCCAGTGTGGGCGGGTTCATTTCTTCTCACTCCTGAGGCCCTTTGTCCCCCTGTTGGGTGAACCATATGTGAGATGACCTCTGAGTTTGTGCAGTTCAGATGCAAGAAAAACTATTATTACAATAGCAGGTACAGATGACACTCCCCAGTTCTTCCACAGCTTTATTTTGGTGCGACCTTATACCCTTCAGATGTACTCAGACTAGAACCTCTGTCCGAGGAGCTTTTAGCCTTTATTTTATTGCTGCAGCCACCAGTGTCTTCCAGTTGGGTGATCCTCTGCTCTTCTTTCTTCAACCTCAGGGGTTAGACAACCCTTCAGACGTTGCACAGATCAGGGGATTATTATGCCCCGATTTCAAACAACGATCTGTGTATCCTTGGGTCCTGTGTATCCTGTGTATCCCCCAGAAAAAGGAACAGGAACGTGTCCCCCTTTTGACCAAGAGCCTCTTGAACCTCGTTGGCCTGGTGTTCCTGGATTTCCGCCAACCCCGTCATGGTTATTGCTGTATTTATGGGATCCATCCTTTTGAGGTGACTAGCTGGAGCCCAAACGCCATGACACTTGAACCCAGTTGGTGTCTCAGCAGCCACTGTGTCTGTCTCTGCTGCGAAGGATCCTCGTATATCTGTGACCTCGTCTGGTGTCTGTTCCTTTCTCTGTAAGAGACAGAAAACCAAAATACCTCTCTGCCTAGCTCTAATAATCTAATGTTGTTATCTACTGATCTTCTGGTGATTCAGAATTGGTTTAGAATATTCAGAATGTCCCAGGGACTTATTCCAATCATATCCTATGTGTGTGTAAGCGTGTTTGCATTTAGCCCTCTGCACTCAAAGTCAATACCTGCAATATATCAGTCCGGACCATCACGCCGAACGAAGCTTACGACCTCCAAAAGACCGAGTGCCACTCCAACTCATTATAAGCACATTTGCAAGGCGTGTCTGAAAATTATTAAAACCACTCATTTTAACAAAAGACATCAAAAACAAATTAGCCATTTTTAATCCTAACATTTGCCCCCGTTTTCACAAAAATCACGTGTTTCCTTCTGCCTACCATCCCACGGTTTCCTCTCCAGTGTGGTACTCAGCTTCTCATGAACACGGGCATTTTATCTTCTAAACGCTATTCAGTTCATTTCAATGATTAATGCTTAAACATATAAATAATGATTTATGCTTCTCACTGATTCTCTAAAAAAGTCCGGAAACCTTTTGGGTCACTATTAGCTTAAGTTCTACCATACCTGAGTTATTAAAGCACAAATGAAGTCATAAAAATGTTCATATAACCCTTGTTTGATGTTAAAACTCAACTCCCCCCCCCCCCCCTTTTTGACACATTCCCATATGTCAAATCAACGAAGCTAGAAAATTAAAAGAAAAGGTTAGTGACCTCATATCTTAGAAAGTATGAGACCTTCTCCTATCCAGTGTCGTTGCTCCAGTCTTGTCATCCTGTGCCAGGGAATGAAATCAATTTAATTGTCATGTTAGATCTGTTCAACTCCTGGCTCCGCCCAGAGCCTGCGTCCGCAGAATTGCCAAGAAACAAAACCTGTATTAATATGAACTTCACTTCAATATGAACTTGTTGACTACTTTTGACACAGCAAAGGAACATTCTCTCCTTCTCGAGGACGGGCACTGACTCCCATCTATCTCCTGGAGCCAACTGTCCCTTATGGAGACACAACATTGTAGCTACAAGGTTTTGCAGATTGTTAAGTTGATCTGTGTATAATGCTCTGAATCAGGTATGTAATATTAAATGAATGCTGTTTAATCAACTGCCACTACTTAAAACTTAGCAAAAGATATAACTGAATAAAAGATCACAAAGAAAAGCATGATATCAGTGTTATGTAAGCGAGTGCGGCCTTCCATGCCCAAAGTCACTCCAGTCCATAGATCAGCCAAACATCGCGCTGACTGTAGCTTTTAACCCTTATTAACTTGAGCACAACTCTATAATGAGCAACAAACTGCAATATGTATAAAAATGATCATGGTTACACCTGCAATGAAAGATCATATGATTATCCTGACACCTGTAAATAGAAGATTAACCTGAGGTTATAACAATCACTGGAACACAAATGTTAGTACAATGTCAAAAGCTTCAAGAAATGTTTAATGCAATGCTTGTTATAAATTCAAATTCAAATTCAAATTTTATTTGTCACACACGCACAACCATACACAGTATGACATGGGGGTGAAATGCTTGTAGCTGTACAATGCCCAACCATTAAATGACAGAAGAAAAGTTTTACAATATTTACAATTTACAGTTTACTACAAAAAATTTACAAATCAACTTAGGAATTTACAGTAAAGAATGTGCAAATAGCAAAAGAGATTATAAAGATAAGGATTATAAATTACAGGAATTATAGGATTATAGGAAATGTGTGGTGGTGCGTGTGGTGACGTGTGTGAGAGTCCAGTCTTATAGTGACGTGTTTGGGAGAGTCCAGTCCTACACCTGGTTCAGGCCCCGAATAGCCTGGGGGAAGAAGCTCCTCCTCATTCTCTCTGTTTTGGCCTTAAGGGAGCGGAAGCGCTTCCCAGACCTCAACAGTGAGAAGAGTCCATTGTTGGGATGGGAGAGATCCATCATAATCTTCCTAGCTTTGGACTTGCACCGCTTGGTGTAGATGGACAGCAGGTCAGGGAGCTCTGATTGAATGATGCGTTCTGCCGAGCGCACCACCCTTTGCAGATCTCGTCTGTCCTGCTTGGTGCTGTTCCCAAACCAGGTGCAGATGTTTGCCGTCAGGACGCTCTCGATGGTGCAGGAGTAGAAGTTCTTGAGCACCTTCAGTGGCAGATCGAAGTCTAGAAGTCTTCTGAGGAAGAAGAGACGCTGACGGGCTTTCTTAACCAGGGTGTTGATGTGACAGGACCATGACAGGTCCTGAGTGATGTGGACACCCAGGTATCGGAAACTGTCCACTCTCTCCACTGGCGTGCCACTGATGACGAGGGGTTTGTAATTCCTCGCCTGCTTTGTAGTGACATCCACGATCAGCTCCTTAGTCTTGCTGATGTTTAGGAGGAGGTTATTCTCCTGGCACCAGGTCTCCAGGTTCCTAATCTCCTCCAGGTAGGCCGTCTTGATGTTGTCGGAGATCAGGCCCACAACAGCAGTGTCGTCAGCAAACTTGACAATGGAGGTGGTGTCTGATGTGGCTACACAGTCATAAGTGTACAGTGAGTACAGCAGGGGGCTTAAAACACAGCCCTGAGGCACTCCAGTGCTGAGTGAGATGGAGGGGGAGACTTGTTTTCCCACCCTCACTGATTGGGGTCTGTCTGTGAGGAAGTTGAGGATCCACTGACACAGTGATGAGCTGAGTCCTAGATCCGTCAACTTGGTGAAAAGCTTAGAGGGAATTATTGTGTTGAATGCTGAACTGTAGTCCACGAACAGCATCCTAACATAATTCCCTCTGCCAGTGTCCAGGTGACTCAGGGATGTGTGGAGCAGGTGAGATATGGCATCGTCTGTGGAACGATTAGTCCGGTAAGCAAACTGAAGTGAGTCGATGGTGGCAGGAAGTGAAGAAGTGATGTGATCTCTCATCAGTCTTTCAAAACACTTCATCACAATTGAAGTCAGTGCTACTGGACGGTAGTCATTGTGGCAAGCAGGCTGTTGTTTCTTTGGAACAGGGACAATAATGGACTGTTTGAAGCACGTGGGAACCACAGCTTGGGCCAGGGAGAGGTTGAAGATCTCCGTGAACACCGGTGCTAGTTGATCAGCGCAGGCTCTAAGGACCCGGCCAGGGATTGCATCTGGTCCTGCTGCCTTCCTGGTGTTCACCCTCCTGAAGGTGTTCCTCACGGCATGCTCTGTGATGACGAATGCATTTTCTTCACTGGTGCACTCCGAGCGCGCGCAGCCGTTTGTTGTTTTAATTGCTGCGGCGTCGAAGCGAGCATAAAACGTGTTCAGCTCATCAGCCAGTGAAGCATCTGCATTCATCATTGAAGAAGCTGGTCGTTTATAGTCCGTTATAGTCCGCAGTCCTTTCCACAGGCTCCAGAGTCGCACTGTCGTAGCTGTGACTCTAGTTTTTCCCCGTAGCTCCGCTTTGCCTTTCGGACCGGGCTGCGCACGTTGTAGGACGCAGCCTTGTATAGGTCCATATTACCGGAGACAAGACCTTCATTGTAGGCAGCGGTGCGTGATCTCAGAGCGTTGCGGATGTTTTTATCCACCCACGGCTTCTGGTTGGGAAACGACTGTTACATCATATTCTATAAGGATGTTATGTGTTTGTAGACTTTCTGCCCAGTTTGACCCATTTAACAGAAGTCAGACTGTTTAAGGCTCTGATATCTATTCTGTATGACTTAAAGCAGTTATGACATGGTCTGATTTTCTCACCCAATAAAGGAATATTTAATATATCAGTCTACTCTTCATTTTATCAGCAACAGTTATCACAGCTCATACATTTTCTTTTTACACATATATGTAAGCATTGAGCCAAATTTAGTAATGCCAACATATTAAAAGAACAATATTTGTCTCTTATATATAATACATCTATAGATACACTGTCAAAGATACTTGTCTTTGAGTGAAGATTTAAGGTGATAGGACATATAAATAGCTGCAATTTGAATCTTTACTGAAGCTCAGTGTTTGACACAGAGTTCAAACTCACTGCTGTAATAACTAATACCGTAATTGTCGGACTATAAGCCGCTACTTTTTGCACAAGCTTTGAACCCTGCGGCTTTTAGTCAGGTGCGGCTTTTCTATGGATTGTCCATGAGCGGATTTGTTTTGTTTGTTCCGCTGTTGTACGGCACTACGTTGCCTGGCGGAAGGATCGGGGTTCAAGAGTGGTATGTTGGTCACATGTCCATCCGCCAGGCAACGTAGTGCCGTACGAAGTAGCGTGAAAAACAAACTTCAAAGTAGCGCTACGCGTTCAGCTGGATGATGAGCGGCGATAAACTTGCGAAAAGCAAGTTATGCCCAACTCCACCATTGGATTCTGACAGCGTGGAAAAGTGTGAAAACATCCACGATCACCAACGGATTTCGAAGGGCTGGACTGCTGCATGATGGAGAGGAGGACACCGCCACGGCCCTTCAGAGGGTGTTCGACTCTGACACTGACAACGAGGATTTGTTTGGTTTTGAAAGTGACAACGAAGGAGAGAAGCGGAGAGTGGATGACGAAGCCATCCTGAGCCTGTTCGTTTCCGACACTGGAGAAGAGGACTTTGGTGGTTTTAGTGCGCAGGAAGAAGAGAAAGATGGTGGTGAGTGACTGACTTTTCTTCTTGTTAAAGCCGTGTCACTGCACCTGAGCCTAAAAGGTAGTCTGAATCTATTTTTCTGGTGTGCTGTAGGTTATTGTTATATACTACATTTGTTACTCATTTATGAAGCACAGTACATGTGCAAATATGTACCCATAACTTGTTTTTCAAAATATTAATAAAAGTGATGTCTCCAAACAGCCATCTCTTTCCTGACAATTCGCTTTGTTCTTTTTTTGACAATTCTCTTACATATGATAAGTCAACATTGAAACACCTGCGGCTTTTAGTCAGGTGCGGCTAATGTATGTACAAAACAGGATTTTCCCCTGATTTTAGCTTGTGCGGCTAATATTCAGGTGCGCTCTGTAGTCCGGGAAATACGGTAATTATTAATATAATAACTATAATATTGGCCATATTTACATTACCAAAGTGAGATGACTTTAGTCTCATGAACAACATTAGCTAATTGTTATTTACTAACTAATCTTAAAATGACTGTTCAGTACAGATATGAAGCCCAACAATCATGTTTTACAGTCCTGTGGTCTCAGCCTCAGATACTTATCAAATCACACAAACGTTCGGATGATAGTTCTTTCTGCTGTGTCGTCCGCTAGTTTCCCGATAAATCCCACAACCGCTTCCGTAAACATGTTGATGTCATCAGAGCTGCACCGAAACATGTCCCAGTCTGCGTCATCCATATGATTCTGATGCAATAATAATGCTGATGCTGAAATAACAGTAAAACACCCCCTTTTATCCCGTTTATAAACTTGACACATAAACGTTTATAAATGCCTCTTTTAAATTTTATTTCCCCCCGTTTTTCCCTTACTGACCACAGCAGGGGAAACTTTGTCTTGATTCAGCCATGAATCCAGCTCACCTGATTCATCACTGAGCCCCACCGTCACTGGCGTCTGACAGGGTGGCGCTGCATACTCTTCCTTTAATGTCACTATTTTCAATCTGTTAATTAGAGTGCTTAAACATGAAGTAGACTGCGCCCACAACAAGTCAATACAGCTGTAAATGTGGCCAATTATCAATCTATTACCAATCAATAACAAAAAATAGCTTTTATTTTATGCATGCTTTTAGTCAACTACTCACCCAGAGGATTTCCAATCCCAGAAATTTCCTTCTCCTCATTTAATGAGTCTGTCCTCCTTCCATGCCCTGGTAACTGGTCCATCCAGAGCCAGATCATCTCGAAATATACATACAACAAGCCAAACCACACCTTGGTCACACCAACCCTTTTCCGCCCTGAAGATGTCCAACGCCATCTTAGTCTGGACCAGGGTTTTAATAGTTTCGCAATTTTCATTAGTTTTTATTTTTATTTAGTTTCGACCTCAGATTTTCAATTTTATGTCAATTGTAATTAGTTTTTACCAATTGTTTGCTAGTTTAGTTTAGTTTCTATTTTTTGAAAATCCTTAGTTTCAGTTTAGTTTTGATTAGTTTCAGTTATAGTTTTAGCTGTGTTTGCAAAAATTAAGTGTAACAAAATCCCAGTTTCATCATATCAGTCATGCTCTTCTGCTTATCCTTGGGTATTGAGACTATTAACTCTTGCAGCACCGGGTGTTCGCAATTTTGGTTCAAGTGAATTGATAAACTCTTTAAAGGCAATTGACTCACACAGTTATGTAGATGTCCCAGTCCTGTTGTCTCGGACGCATCACGCTGCCTTGCATGGGGTTAGCTTCTGTTTTCTGGGGATGAGGGTTTTGAGTGTGCTCCCGTACCTTCTCAAGGTAAGCTAGGTTAGCCTTCTTGTGTGAGCTTTTCAAGTGCACTCTAAGGTTTGTGGGATTTATTCCTTTAGAAATGTCTCTCATAATTTGTCTCTTTCCACTACAAGACACTTGCTTTATCCAAAGCACAGTCATACTCAAAGTAATCCCAAATTGGACTCTGGCGCTTTCTCCCGACTTTTCCTGACATGATTCTGCGCGTGGACGGAGCAGCAACACAGACGACTCGACTAACGTACTTGCCACCTGCTGGCATAATGAGACAGCAAGAAAAAATCTGGAAACTAAACTTCATTTCCACCCTTGACTATTGTAGGACACGCCCACATCAATGAAACTAAACACATTTTGCTATAAATTCAGTTAATTTTAGTTAGTTTTGTGAACACTCATTACAGTTTTAATAATAATAATAATAATGGATTGGATTTATATAGCGCTTTTCAAGGCACCCAAAGCGCTTTACAATGCCACTATTCATTCACTCTCACATTCACACACTGGTGGAAGCAGCTACGGTTGTAGCCACAGCTGCCCTGGGGCAGACTGACAGAAGCGAGGCTGCCATATCGCGCCATCGGCCCCTCTGGCCAACACCAGTAGGCGGTAGGGTAAAGTGTCTTGCCCAAGGACACAACGACCAGGACAGAGAGCCCGGGGATCGAACCGGCGACCTTCCGGTTACAGATACGCTTCCCAACCCCCTTTTTTGTTTTTATTTTTATTTCCGTTAACGAAAATGTTTTTTTCACTTCTAGTTTTTGTTATTTCATTAGTTTTCGTTAACGATAATAACCTTGCTCTGCACACTGGAATAAACATAATCAACATGATCAACATTTTACTGCGTGTTATTTCACCATCTTATCGATTCCAATGCTCCATCCTTATGTGGTTTGCAACATTATGTTTATCCACTCTGTCTCTAAATGTTTGAAGAATTTTTCAAGTTTGGGGTCAAATTTTGAGAATTTGACCATAAGTGAAAGTTATGGTGTTATCACCCCCTTTGGGGCTTACCTTCCCCACTTCTGATAATATTCCTCCCTATTCTTTGCAAGTACCCCCTTTTGGTGGCGAGAAACTGTTGGTGTGGTCAAGTGGGTGCTATAAAAACAAAAGCTCAGGACAGAACAGTTATCAGTCATGTACTTCATACAAAATTAGCATATATTGAATTTCATATTGATCCTCTGAGTGTAATGGTACATTTTAATTTGAATTACTCAAAGCTAAACACAATAATTTTTCTTTATTTTGCTCTTGTTCTTGTGCAGCACCACCTCTCAGCACATGCCCCGTTATTGTCTCAGTATCAAGTCAGTTAAAACTTTTAGTTGTCAGTCCATCACAGTCCAGTCACATGCATACTTTCACACACATTCATACCAGTTATTGCTGATAATGGAGTCTCACGCGCAACCTATTTGAGCCTCCATCACCAGCAAGATGACGTCATCATTTTAAAGGAAAACAGTTCCTTGTTTTTTGGACTGGATTGACTCGCTGCAATCCTTTTGGGTTCAGGACTTCTCATGTGATCAATGTCCCAGATAAGTGAATCTCTCCCAAGCCCATTATAATCATGGAGAAAAATACTTTGCGACTGTTTCCAGTAAGAATATTTTATAGCGCTTTAAAGTTCAATCTCTCAGGTCTGGATTAAAGAGCTGATTTGTTAAATCAGGAACTCACCCCCACTCCCCTCCCTCCAGAATTCCCAGGTAACAACCTAATATACATATGAATGACTAGCCAATTTAGCTTCCACTTGGCTGAAGCTAAAGCCTAGCTAAAAGCCTACCAGCCATTTGGCTGCTCTCCGGGTTTTATAGGTAGAAAGGTAGAAGCCTGGCTTTGCAGGTGTTAAAGCCTGAGGCAATTGTGGTAAATACACGCGAGATGCTTACGTAAATCCAAGGGCTGGCCCCTTTTTTTTCTTTTTCTTTTTTTTTCTCAGTGTGTTCCTCCTTCAATTAAATCTCAATCACAAAAATGTGGCGCTCTGAAATAAGGCTCACACCGTTAATTCATCATTTTCACTCTGTGCCACTGCTCCTTATCAGGCTATGTGAAGCACAGTAAACAATTCAGTGGAGGCCTTAACAGACACCACACACAGACATTGTTTTCATAACCAAACTGCCTTAGACCCTGTCCCCCAAATCTACACAAATGCCTTCTGGGTGACATGAAATCCATTTAACCAATAAACAATCAATGGCTTCTTGTTGTTGTAACAGATTCTGAATTTGGATCTTTGTGTGCAGCATTTTGCGTATCAGTGTAAGCATTTGTTAGTAAAGCATTCTTCATTGCATCAGCGTGTGTGTGTGCATCACTCTTCATTGCACAAGCGTGTGCATGTGTGTGTGTGTGGATCACTTCTCAGTGAATTAAATCAGCATTCCTCCTCAATGATTGAGTGTCATTTCTCACTCAATCAGCGAGTGCATATATGTTCATATGTGTGTTTCTCTTCATTCTGAGTCAGTGGTAGTAGATGTGTGTGTTTGTGTGTGTTTGTGTTCATCACTTTCCTGTTCTGGTGTTCTGGGTAAACCACGGCCTGAAGCGTGCCCTGGGGTCCTGCCCTCCTCCTTTTCAGTCTGTTTGCATCCATTGGTGCTGCTGCTCAAAGTTCTGTCCATACTGGTTCTAGCCCCAATTGAGGCAGTGCTTTTCTCCAGTGTCCTGCATCTTCTCCTTGTCCAGCTCCTCCTTAACCCTTTTGCTTCTGTAGCTCCTTCAGGGTTTGCTCCTGCTGTTGGAGCTTCTGGTCAGGTTTGGCGACCTCCTGCTCCAGCAAACTCCGGCCTGGTTTCAAGTCCTGTGTCTGGGACTCCAAGCCTGACTGATGGGTTCGATAAGCAGCCAGCTCCTCCTGAGCCATGCTCAGTTTCTGCTCTGATGCCTTGAGCTCTTACTGAGGGCAGAAACCTCAGAGTCTTTTCCGTACACGTCAGATTGAAGTTTATTGATGTTTTCCTTGCTTTGCTTCCACGGCCTTCTACAGCTCTGCTGTTCGGCTCTTCTCAGAGGTCAGCTCCTGGCCGAGCCCCGACACCTGTGCCTTCAGCTTATTTTCTTCTTGTGCTTTTGTCCATTCTGAGGTGCCTCCTGACCTCAGTTACTCCTCCTGTCTCTGGCACGCCCCTTTTGCTGCCCGATCATTCGTGTTGGTCTGTCACTGTCCTGCACAGTTTTAATGCAGAGTTGTTAAGGTCAGCATTCTTTTGCTCGGCCTCACTTTTCATCTGGGCTTAATGGGCGTCTCGTCACAGCTCTGTCAGCTGAAGCTGTCTGGAAATCTCCCCCATGTAGTGAAACGGGCCTTGGATTTAACACTCTCCGTCTCCGCTGCATGAGATCGTTTTCCTGCGGCAGTGTTGACATTTTCAGGTTGTTGTTGTGGATCCAGCTGCTGTCGCATTTGGTCAGGGTCACATCAAAGATGGTAGAGGAGTGAGCAAAGATGGTAGAGGGGAGAGCAGGAGTCCAGGTCAGCCTCGGCTTTCCGGGCCGACAAAGCAGCCTGTAATCAAGCATAAAGAGAAAAAACAAAACAAAAACAAAACAAAAACAAAACAAAAACAAAACAAAAACAAAACAAAAGCGGACGAACAGGAAAATGATGTTGTGTTGGCTGTGTTATTCAGAGAGGGGAGAAACACCGAGCCAGGCCCTGTGTCAGCCTTCTCTCCCCCTTTTTTTGTTTTTTTCTCACCATATAATCAACTCATAACCCACCAAGCTGACAGGACAACACAGGTACATGTTAAAATTCTTAAGATCATGTTTAAAAGCCAAAAAAAAGGAATTTTCCTTCATTTAGTAATCATTTGTATTAATCAATCAGCAGAAAACATGTCACAATTTGAATCTTTTAACCACTAAATTTGTCGTGTCTTCACTGGTTAGTCAGACCAGTGTCTTGCTTTTTGAAGTCAAGTCGTTGTCCTGCAACCCAGAAAGTTTATTTGTTAGTAGTGGATAAACTTTATCATTTAACAACAGGTGTATGTTAAGTTTCGCTGCTTTAACCTTGCTGGAAAATCTTCACGTGTTCATGACTGTAAGCTGTTTCTTCATTGCGTGTGTGTGCGTTTGTGGGTGGGATATTTTAGCTTTTTTCTCAAACAAGGCATTCCTCGAACACGTGTCTTTTTCATACATTTCTCTGGTTGTGTGTGTGTTTTTATTTTGTTTCCCAAATTTTGATTTCCCACCTTAAATAACAGCATTCCATGTCTTCAGCCAGGAGTCAGAGCTTGCTTGTGAGATTTCAGGGACACATGGTGCTAATAACAATTCAGCCAAAAACTTGCCTGAAAATTTCTAGTGATGGTAACCGATAACTGGAGGAGAAGATGTCCTTTAAGTTTCTTTTCAGGGTGGGGACAAAGTGAGGCCAAGCTGTAAACTTTTGAGCCAAAGCTTGGCCTGTCTGTCGTCCCAATTCTGTTTATGCTTTTGCCACTGTACTCAGGTTTCCAGGTGGAGAGAAATCCACCTGTATTAAAACACTAAAACATTCACTTAGTATTTCTTTTTCTGAAAACATCCACTTACTATTTTTTCTCTAAAAACATCCATTCGCTTCATCTGCCTAGATTTTACTCTCTCTCTCTCGGTGCATACTTCACACAGTCAGGCAGTTGCCTTTTATGGGCATGCAGAGTTCCTGTCACACACACAGCTACTCACCACCAGCAGCTGCAAAGCTGTCTTCAAGTCTTTTCTCCACACTCTCAGTCACAATCCTCCATTAATATGAATGTATAAAACCAGTAATAATCGTAACCATAAATCAAATGTAACTGCCTATATTATTGAACTGAACCAAGAGTCACTTAAAAATCTTATAAATCCTGCTTCACACCACAAAACTGAAACAAATCACAGCTGTATTTATCACTCAATCTTACCCTGCCGACTGAAGTGCCGGTCTAAATCATGCACGATTTGTCTCTTCTATATCAAAACCCAGCCAAACATCAAACATTCACCCTAGTCATTCAAAACTTTATTTGTAATATTATAATCAGCAAAATCAGCGTTTTAATTACAGGCATGTATCATTGTCTGCAAATCATAATTATAAAACTCAATAACACGCTAAACAAGAAGCAAAAGTCCTCTGTGCGCTTCACAGCAGCCACCTCATTTGCATGTTCACACACCGTCTAAAAATAGCTCGTAGCGTTGCAGCGCGCTGACATCACACACAGCCTCGTCTCACACACAGCTCTATTATTTTATGTTACAAAGACGTCTTATATTTACAATTACTCTCAGGCCTGACAGCTTTAGCGCCTACACAATTTCGACAAATTTAAGTTAACGGTCCAACCGAAAAAGTCCAACTTTTTTGTGATCAATTAACCAGTATCTGTCCAACAGTCTCTGGCCTCATCTCTAAAGTCCCTAACTCAATTTAAAAGTGTCCAACACCCAAGGTCCAACCTTTGCTGCCCAAAAAAGCGCAGATACCGTTCCAAACGGTAAGGAGACTCTAACTCCTAGCTTATTCCAGGATGCCCTGTACCCCACAGTCAAGCCAAACTGAACTAACCCTGTTCGCCGACAGGTCAAGGTCGCGCGTCCACGGCCAGGAGGGAGCTTAACCTCCGGGCTATGTGCTTCTTAACAGTCCAACTGCCGTTCTTGAAAAATTTATAATACTTTGAAACAACAGTCAACACCCCAAAACAAGAGTATGACTGACGCACGTCCAACCTTAAAACCAATGGGGACTCTAACCCACAAAATGACCAATTCCTTATCAAACTAAATTCACTCAGCAGTCCAACTGCTTTAACTTCAATCAGCAGTCCAACTGCTTTAAATCTCTCAGCAGTCCAACTGCTTTAAATACTCAGTACTGTCACTTTCAAAGTTTCATTATCATTACTTCAGCTTCAGTTCTCATGAGATTTTTCATCAAAATCAAAACGGGCCTTCACCAGTAATTTCAGTGAGTAGACTTTAATTTTATCATGTCCAATTTGGCACACTTTGGAAATAGATTCAACAGGTAGTGCCTTACCTTTGTATAACCCGGCTTATGCCCACTCACGTCAGACCACTGGCTTGTGCCTGTCCGTTCGACAACCTCGGACCGTCCAAACCTCCAACTTCCACCCCAATACCACAGGACGAGCCCCCAAACTGTTACGGATTCAAATATTGGGGATGGATACAAGAGGAAAAACCACAATAACAACACTGGTCCGGCCGGGTTGAGTCAAACGATGATTTTAATGATCACACGCGTGGGAGATGGACACCGTACGCAGACAGCATCAGATCTCAAAAAAGCATTGATCAAACTCTTATAGCCTCTAGTGGCCCCCACCTAATCATAAAAGCCTACACATTCACATTCTTTCTCTCACACGGCGCCTAAGCTACAACCTTGGCTCCCTGTTTATCTGCTCCTGCTGAGATGGGGCAGAAAACTCCAGTATGTTCTGTTCTCTTCTAATCAGACAAATAAGGCGATGACTTTCTGCAAACAGTATTTCTTATAACTCAGCAGTATAATGCATCATAAAACAATATCATTCATTCACAATAAATCAGCAGTCTAATGTAATGCAAATCAGTTTAACAAATGCAATAGTTATCACCTTCTTCTAATTCAGGAGAATAATGCAAACTAAATCTACATAATAATTCACAATCTTTAATTAGGGGTATAACATGGCATAAAATAATATTATAATCCCACACTCTCCACCCTTTTCTGACTGAGAACCATGGCCTCAGATTTGGAGGTGCTGATCCTCATTCCTGCTGTTTCACACTCGGCTGCAAACTGTTCCAGTGCGAGCTTGAGGCCTTCACCCGATGAAGCCAACAGAACCACATCATCCGCGAAAAGCAGAGATGAGATTCTGAGACCACCGAAGTGAAAGCCCTCCGCCACTTGGCTGCACCTAGAAATCCTGTCCATAAAAATTATGAACAGAATTGGTGACAAAGGGCAGCCCTGGCGGAGCCCATCACCCACCGGGAACGAGTCCGATTTATTGCCGGCAATGCGAACCAAGCTGTTGCAACAGTTGTATAGGGATCGAATGGCCCGTAGCACTTCCCACAGGACACCCCGAGGGACACGGTTGAATGCCTTCTCCAAGTCCACAAAACAGATGTAGACTGGTTGGGCAAACACCCATGCACCCTCAAGTATCCTTGAGAGGATAAAGAGCTGGTCCAGTGTTCCGACCAGGTAGAGCACCGCTTTCCCTTCCTGAGACGCCTGATGGTTTGCCAGAATCTCTTCGAGGCAGTCCAAAAGTCTTATTCCATGGCCTCTCCAAACTCCTCCCACACCGGGTTTTTGCCACTGCCCGAGCCATATTCCGCTTGGCCTGTTGATACCTGTCAGCTGCCTCCGGAGTACCACAGGCTAACCAAGCCCGATAGGACTCCTTCTTCAGCCTGGTGGCTCCCTTCACCTTTGGTGTCCACCATTTGGTTTGCGAATTACCACCACAGCAGGCACCAACCACCTTGCGGCCACAGCTCAGTGCAGCAGCTTCGGCAATGGAGACGCTGAACATGGTCCATTCGGACTCAATGTCCCCAGTCTCCCTCGGAATGCTTTTGAAGCTCTGCCGGAGGTGTGCGTTGAAGATCTCGCGGACTGGGGCCTCTGCTAGACGTTCCCAGCACACCCTCACAACGCGTTTTTACCTGATCCAACTCACCACCAGGTGATGATCAGTTGACAGCTCATCCCCTCTCTTTACCCGAGTGTCCAGAACATATGGTCGCAGGTCTGGTGATACGATTACAAAATCGATCATCGACCTGCTACCTAGAGCGTCCTGGTGCCACGTGTACTTATGGACACTCTTATGTTCGAACAAGGTCTTCGTTATTGCCAAACTGTGATTTGCATGGAAGTCCAATAACAAAACACCACTCGGGTTCAGATCGGGGAGGCTGTTCCTCCCAATCACGCCTTTTCAGGTCTCGCTGTCGTTACCCACGTGAGCATTGAAGTCTCCCAGCAGGACAACAGAGTCTCCAGGTGGAGCACCTTCCAGCACCACACCCAGGGACTCTAAGAAGGCTGGGTACTCTGAACTGCCACTTGGCATATAAGCGCAGATGACAGTCAGGACTCGTTCCCCAACCCTCTCATCCACCGGGAAAAACACCAGCAGCAAGCCAAGATTATATTAGAATACCCACCCCAGCCCGCTGCCTCTCACCAGGGGAAAATCCAGACTGAGACAGAGTCCAGCCCCTCTCCAGGAGACTGGTTCCAGAGCCCAAGCCATGTGTAGAGGTGGGCCCGACTATATCTAGCCGGTACCTCTCAACCTCACACACTAACTCAGGCTCCTTCCCCACCAGAGAGGTGACATTCCATGTCCCAATTGCCAGTCTTGGCAGCTGGGGATCAGTCCGCCAGGGCCTCCGTTCCTGGCCGCCGCCTGGCACACAATGCACCCGACCCCTATAGCGCCTCCTGCGGGTGGTGGGCCTGCGGGAGGATGGCCCATGTCCCCTTTTCGGGCTGTGCCCGGCCAGGCCCCATGGACCAAGGCCCGGCTACCAGACGCTCGCCCTCGGGCACCCTCCCCAGGCCTGGCTCCATGGCGGGGCCCTGGTAACCCTATCCCGGGCAGGGTAAACTGTTCCCTTGATGTTTTCTTCATAAGGGTCTTCTGAATCGCTCTTTGTCTGGTCCCTCACCCAGGACCAATTTGCCATGGGAGACCCTACCAGGGGGCAAAAGCCCCCAGACAACATAGCCCCTGGGATCCCTGGGACACACAAACCCCTCCACCAGCGATTCTTTTAATTTTATTTCTTGTAATTTGGACTTCATTATGGACTCTTACAGGACATGCCCTGCAATCAGATAACAATAATGAAAAAGTTGGAATTGGAGAAAAACTGGATGCAGAGAGTCGTTTTACATCTAAAGAGCCATTTGGACCCGGGTTCCACGCAAAAGAAAACATTGGGAGCTGCAAATACTTTTTGACATCTAAAATGAAGATAACACTGTATATATTGTTTTTTACCTTTATGCTTTGTGTCAACAACTAAGGTGTGTTGCTTATGAAATCCATGAAGTGCTACAGAGAAAATTACATTTTATTTATGTAATTAACACGTTTTAAACTCTTAAAGAAATATAACAAAAGGAAAGACACCCAGCTGAACTAAAATGATCCATGTAGCAAACAAAAACTGTTGTGAGCCACCACTCTACTCGCCTTTTGGATTTTGGAGCCTTGACCTAACTTTTAAAAAACAACCGGAAAAAAGCACTATGCTGCTAAAAGATGAAAAATAGATATTTGCAAAATTCTACCTAAATATGTATTTTACCTGGTTAATGTGTGTGGCGGGGCGTGGTCTGTAGCGCCACTGCAGGGGAGGCGGACGCACCTGAGCGGGACCCGCAATCATGCCTCGCCACCTTTACGTCTGTGCTATCTATGCTGTTGTGTTGGTGTGTGTCGGGCTGTGAGCTGCAAAGCTACAGCCGGCTGTATACGTACAGCAACCGTGTGTGAAAAGTGGTCAATAAAGAGATGCTGAAAAGCGTGTTCATACAAACATCGTCGGGTCTGCCATGATATGTTTACAATGGGACTTCTGCTCCTGAACCTCTGTGCACAGCGTCTGCAGATCGGGGCTGTACGAAGTCACTTTCATCTTTACGCAGGACTGTAAGCTGTCATCTGTGAGGCATGAGCCGTGTTTGTTTTTAACATAGTTCACGGTGGAGAATAGCTGCTGGCATAATGTGGATCCGAAGATCCATAATTGGCCTACCTGGGGTTGAAAGTCTCGATAAATGCACAGCGTTTCGGCTGGTACACCGGCTTCCGCGAGTGTGACGCTTATTTTGAGCGATAAAAAAATAATAGAATATAATTTTATTTTTATATTTCAATATCACAATAATCTTCCAATTTAGAACTACAAGTTAAAAAAGAACTAACATAAATAAAATACACTTCCGCTAAATCTAATTTACTTTCCCAAACCACGCGGAGCTGGACTAAAGAACCGCATGCAGCTCCGGACCTTTCCACTGTTAGACGTCCTGCAGTTTAATAGATGCATGAATAAGAAAATGCATCCTAGGTGAAAAAGAGAATAAATCAATGTCTCACTCTCCTTTTGTGATTGGTTTATATGGTCGACGTTATATCTGAACTAATCTGATGAACGGCTGATATTCTGACTCTGAGGTTAGACATTTAGCTGCTGATTGGCTCCATCTAGTAGCCAAACAATAGAACTCCATCATCTGCTGTGAGCAAATATTTTTCTGCAGGTTTTGATGATATTTTACACTCTGCAGTTATGAGGGTGTGATGGCGTCCTCAGATAGACTCATCTGAAGTGGCCTCAGCATTTTTCCAGGATACTGCACACGACTCTTCAGTAGAAGTGTGAGCCGCAGCTGTTTTAAAAGATTACATGTGCATGTTTTCAGTGAAAGGTTTATGATTTCACAGCTGTACAACACGAATGTGATCTAAGTTTAAACAACCAGCAGTAAGTTTCACAACTGGTCTCACAGCTTTGAAGGAGTTAGCTGAAGCGTGGAGCTGATGACAATCTCCTTAAAGTAGTCAAAAGGGCAATGGTCCGGACTCAGAGCAGATGGCATCAAAGGCATCAAAGGCTGGAGGCGAGACACGAGTTAGTGCCATGACTGCTGTTCTGGCTAAGAGTAGGTCAGTTGACTCTGTGTGTTCTGAGTAGGAGGGAGAGTCTGAATCTGCAGCAGCTTCGGCGTTGGGGTTCACTGTTGATGAACTGAATACTGCAAACAATGACGATAGCTTTTATTAATGGATCTGCTGTTGAGATGGCCGAGATTGTTGAGATGGTCAACAGTGTGAAGTTCCTGGGTGTGCACATATCAGATGGCCTCTCCTGGAACCTGAACACCACCACAATCATGAAGAAAGCCTAATAACATCTTCACTTTCTTAGGAAACTGAAGACGGCCAGTCTCCCTCCTTCCATCCTCACATCATTTTACCAGGGAACCACTGAAAACGTTGTCTGCTGCCACATCACTATCTGGTGCGAGTATAACCGGTGTGTTTCTGCGTTGTCTAGGGATGGGTATCATTTAGGTTTTATCCGATACCGGTGCCAAACCGGTACTTTTGAAATGGTGCCGGTGCTTAAACGGTGCTCGAACCGTTCCTTAAAGAATGGAGAACACAAACTTTGTCCAAAAACCTCTCATGCTTAGCTGTTTTTTTGTAAAAAGATAACAATGTTAGCCTTTTCTGCAGCTATAGGTCATATATGGTATCACTCTTGGCTGGAAGCAGTGCTTAAACAATGGAAAAAAAAAAAAAAAAACTTTGTCCAAAAACCTCTCATGTTTAGCTGTTTTCCACTTTTTCTTTGGTCATTTTAACCTTTTTTGCCAGGCAAAAGTGCGCCGACGTTTTTGGAGATGTCTGTTACCCACCTGGTAGATAGCTAGCCGGGGGGTTCAATAGTCACTCAAGCCGGCGAGAGCAACAGACTCTCAGCTTCATTGTTTTCAGACCCCCGCTGTCTTTTGCTACTCAGGTTAAACATGATATATAAGTCACTCGGATAACTTAAAAATGTAATTGTTTGGCTTTTTTCAGTGTTTTATTTGTTCCAGAGCAAATCGGTTTGGCTGAGATCAAAGTTATTAGATTAAATAAAACTTTATTAATCCATCGGGTGGGTTCCTCTGGGATTTTCACACAGCTGAATAAATGTCAAACAGAAAACTGATTAAACAGAAGTGTGAGACGGTCAAGAATTTACGGCAGTGTCCTGTTATATTTTAGATAGCAAGGGGCAGACAGCTGAGTTTATTAAACTCCACCGACACAGCGGTGATGCAAATCTGAAGGCTAGACTGTCCCATTTCACAGCCTTGCACTTCCGGCCTTCTTGGTCTTCGAAGGACCCGGCCCACGTTACCACGAAGGCTGGGTCCTCCAAAGGATGCGGCCTACGTTTTGGGACACAGCTTGTATTTATAGGGTTGCACCAAAGAAGAAGAAAAACAATGAGGAGGGGCTCTAACTGATAATGAATATAACTACAGGCTTGAAGGTCCTAACAGTTAGGTATAAAGAACACATTTTGTGTAATCTATGACTGGGTTACACGGGAACTGCACCTTCACTGAAAAGAAGTAGTGAGGATAGCAGAGAGGAACATTGGAAGCCCTCTCCCACCCATCTCCAAACTCACATCATCTGACGTGTGAACTGCATAGTAAAGGACACTTTCCACTCGTCATATGCACTGTTCTCCCCCCTTCCATCTGACAGATGGTTCTGCAGTATCAAAACCGTAATGGCGAGACACTGCAAGAGTTTTCCCCCCAAGCAATCAGAGCCCTCATTTCACAACCACTAAAGGACTGACAAGCACAAAGACTTTTAAAAACATCTCATACACCTTCCTCTACACCCCCCCCCCCCCAATTTTTGCACATGTCGAGGAGCGTGTCAGGCTACATTTCACTGTGTGTTATACTTGTATAACTATGCATGTGACAAATAAAGAACCTTGAACCTTGAACCTTCATACTACTCACCAAAAGAGTCAAAAACACCAGAAACATCCACAAATCCACAACAAGCTGGGCCTGGGAACAATATGCTTATTTGCACACCTCCGTCACATAGTTACTGAACACATCTACATAACGCTATATTGCACATTTTCCATCTTGCACATGCCTTCGTCCTGTCTTGTCTACTATATCCCAACTCACAACTAAATTGCTAAATTGTATCTAAATCATATCTATCACTGTAGCTATGTTTATACATGTCCTCCTTGTTTATTGTGTGGGGTAAGTGATGATGGGAATTAGGGGTAACAATGAATAGTGGGATTCAATAAAATGTTGAGCATGGGGTAAGTATGTTATACTTCTTCCTACTCCATTTCAGACTTAATAATTGTCATTTCATGTCATTTAGACTCTGTTTTATTTTATTGATTTTATTTTATTTTTTGTCTGAACACATACGTGTGTGTATTTACATATATATTCGTATTTGTAAATGCAAGTATGTGTACTTGTGTATATATTGTTTTTTTCTGTATATGCCTGAATTAAAGATACAATGATAATAATAGTAATAATAATAATAATAATAATAATAATAATAATAATAATAATAAACTGAACCTGTTATTCAATACCTACTGGACAATCCACTTCATATTGTCTCCGTCCTGTCTTTGTGTATTGTACATAGATATAGTTAGTTATAGTACCTTTTTTAGTGAGTTATTATTATTATTATTTTTTATATATATTTTTATTGAAATTTTTTATAGTGCAATACAAACAAATTTTGAACACCCTCACATTCACACACCCATCCATACATCAAACCTGCCTACATCACATTCAAATGTAGAAATGAGCATAGTTCTCACAGTAATACAAAAATACAATGGGTTAGGATAGACACGATTTTCCCTTCCTTCCCTTCTTCTTTTCCTTCTTTTTCATAAATGTCCTTCACCTCCACTCCCTAAAATATCCATATATGGCTTCCACATATTCACAAAGTCCCATTGTTTGCCCTTGCAATATATGCTAGTCTTTCCAGGCCTAGAGAGACTGCAATTTCCTTCTTCCAGGGAGCATCCATACTTTTCCAACATAGCGCAATGGCTCTTCTGGCTTGAAGTAGTCCATAGGCCAGTAATTTCGTTTTTTTTTCCCGATTGCTTAAATTCCCTTGGATATATTCCAAGTACACAGAGTTTTCATTTTAAAGGGATTTTTACCTTAAACACTTCGGACAGATATTTTATAACATCTTTCCAAAATTCCTGGATTTTAGGACACCCCCATAGACAATGAAGAAGAGTTCCTTTTTCAACTAAACATTTAGTACAGATGTCCAGAATATCATTGGACATATGATGAAGCTTGACAGGTGTTATATAGGTTCTCATGAGCCATTTATATTGCAGTAGTTTAAAGCGTGTGTTTATTGTTTGTTTTGTGCTTTTAACATCTATGTCCTCTTGGATCTCCCTTCTCCAAGCATCCGGTTTATCTGCTGCTGAGTCTTTGAAGGAAAGCATCAGTAAATTATAATATATAGAGAGAAAACCTTTTCTTTTTTTATTCTTAATGCATGCCTCCTCTATTTTTGTTAATGGTGGAAGTTCAGCAATCCTTTGCAGTTTCGATGACAAATAGTTTTTCAATTGTAAATATTTAAAAAAGTGCTTTGGGGGTATTAAATATTTTTTTACATAACTGATCAAATGTGAGCAGCATGCCGTCTGCATATAGGTCTTTAAAATTTTGAATGCCTTTATTTTTCCATATTTTAAATCCTTCATTACTTTTACCAGGCGTGAACTTTTCATTTCCCCAAATAGGGGTAAATTGCGAAAGCGATGGAGGATCGCCCACATATTTATGAGCTGCATGCCAAATTATAATTGTATTTTTCAAGAAAGGGTTCCTTGTATTTTTTCTTAATGTCTTTGTCACGGCTGGGGTAGCAGTCGTGTTGTGGAATGAAAAGGACCCAAAATGCAGGCAGCTGACTGATGAAGAGTGTGACGTTTATTTACAAGTGGCAGTGGCAGAAACAGACAACGAAGCATGAGAAATACTAACAGAAACCTAAACTGGGAAAAACTAAAGAGCAAACTTGAAATCCTCAGCAAACGGGTTGAAAGGCAGAGAGACGCAGACCAACGAATAGGACACCAAGAAACGCAGACGAGCCAACAACGAGCACAGACCGACACCCACTGAATATACATACACAAGGTAATCGGGTAATCACACACAGGAGGGGAGAACAGCTGATCCTAATACACACGATGGCTGTGTCCCAATTCAGGCTCTGCACGCTTGAAGTACGCATTTTAAGTGCGGTTACGTCACCGCCACGCGACGACGGCTGTCCCAATTCGAAGTGTACTTCAGATGCATACTCCAAATGCGCCGTCAATTTCCCCAAATATCAAGCGTGGTCCGGTGCACGCTTCATGGTCCCATATATCCCACAATTCATAGCGCGGCGGTGGGTGTGGATAATTTTGCTGCAAAATAGGGCTTTGGAGTTGACGTCACGCCGCAGTGCATTGTGGGATCGCGGCGCCATGTCAGTAGGCCAGAAAGCAAAACAAGCGCACAGTGTTGGAGTGTTGGATTCGGGACTGCCAGAACCATGCTCAAAATCAGCGCAAAAGACAAAGGGCTGTATCGCGACTGATTGTGCCCAGACGCCAAGAGACGGTACTTTGAAAAAATTGCGTGCATTGGTAATGTGGACCCATATGAAATAAGGAAGTGGAGTGGAAACCCAGACGACCTACCGCCTTTGTCCTATCCCGATATCTTCGCATACCTTGTCTGTGGAGTCAGCGCATACACAGTGAACCAGTTTAAGAATTATAAATCCCTGGAGGCCCACATCCAATTCACGAACGGCTGGGTGCAAGATTTGTCCATCTTTAAGCCTCCACGCTGCGAGTACGTTGTCGTTAAGACAAAGGTAAGTCGCTTTGAACTTGATAACTTTCTAAACAACTTCCTTGTTACAGTTTTTGATTTGCACGTACAGCCAACCCATCTATATTAGCCTCTGTTAATTACAGGCCTTTTATTAATCCCTGCTGTGGATTTCTGGCAACCGCGCTTAAAGCAAGCACAAGACTTCTTTCGTAAAGTGTGCCTTCCTGAAGTTGTTGGGAAATACTTCTGGAAACAACGTGCTGCTCTAAATAGCCTGTAATGTTTCATGTTGTGCTTAAAGATTGATGACAGCTGTGTGGTGCGATGTAAATAGTTTGCATTTCATTTTTATGTGATTGCTGTGTACATGTGAATAGATCTATAATAAAGAAAAACAAACAAATATACTATTCTATTTTGTTTTATTAAAACAACTTCACACAAAGTACAACTATTTGCAATGTACTGTACATAAAAAAAAAAACAGCTTTAAGAATACTCAACAGGAGCAAGTGTCATTTGGCC
Source organism: Aulonocara sp. 'chitande type north' Nkhata Bay (assembly GCF_057382095.1). NCBI lineage: Eukaryota > Metazoa > Chordata > Actinopteri > Cichliformes > Cichlidae > Aulonocara > Aulonocara sp. 'chitande type north' Nkhata Bay. Next base: position 27,386,514 of record NC_141358.1, read on the forward strand.
CTGGTTTGACAACAACACTGGGGCACATATTAACAAAAACACAGCAAACCTTAACGATCTTATCAAGAAGTGTGGTGTCTTCAGCCTCACATGATAAGAGTAATCGGATTGGCATTGTAGTGTGTAACATTTTGAACTTGTTGTGCAAACTACCTATTACTCGAACCATAGCTGAAGCTGTATCCTTTGTCTGGCCTACTGTCATGGCGGCGGGGGGCGTGGCCCGCCTCCTCTGACATCACGCTCCAAAGCCCTATACGGCAGAAGGGAGCGGCCGAAGAGGTTTTTTTTTTTCCCCCAAACTTTATTGAAATTATAAAGCGAACAGTCAGTCATTCCAGTTCAGTTTGTACAGTAGACATACAAGGCAAATAAAAGTAACAATATACAGTACAATGAAATAAGAAGGATAAATAAATAAAGGATAAAAAAGAAAAAAAAGGGGGGGAATGTGACAGACTTCATAACAACTTTGTACTTGACAGTTGTGACAGCTCATTCGTTGAACATTTCTGAATGAATTTCAATCAATGATAAACCTTTAAGAGAGTTTAAGTAATATTCAATTTCAATCAAAAACAAATTAAATGATGGGGTTGAGTTTTGAAATTTACATTTATGTATATGGAATTTCCCTAATAAGATGGAGCGGCCGAAGAGTGAACTGTCAAAAGTACTGAATATGACGTCACTTATTTATGTGCGAATGTTTAATAATTAAAGTCAGTCATATATCCACAAACACAACAAGCTGAAAGTCAATGATATATGCATATGTGTGTATACATATATGTGTGTGTGTGTATATATATATATATATATATATATATATATCTCATAATAATCTGACAATGCTATAATATTGGCCATGTTATATTTACATTACCACAGTGAGATGACTTTAGTCTCATGAACAACATTAACTAATTGTTATTTACTAACTAATCTTAAATAACTGTTCAGCACAGAAATGAAGCCCAACAATCATGTTTTCCAGTCCTGTGGTCTCAGCCTCAGATACTCAACTAATCAAAGTGATGTCATGACAAAAATGAATGACCAACAAAACATTTTTCTCCTTCATTTCTGTCAAACAAAGCTGTATGTAACGTGTCTCGCATTAGTATCATGGTTGCTAGGCAACCTGAACAGCTCGACGAAGCGTGTACTGTCCCATTTCACAAGCCTCTCACTTCCGTACTTCTCGTACTTATAGTACGCACCGTACGTAGTACGCATAGTGCGCGTACTTCAAGCGTGCAGTCTCTTAATTGGGACACAGCCGATGACTGGAGAACACAAGCTGAACACAATGAAAACAGACACAGACCTTCAGAATAGAACAGGAAATCCAGAACACGGGCCTTCAAAGTAAAACAGGAAACACACAGACTGATTTACAACACAAACACGGGGACATGAACAGAGCACCGAGGACAGACACAGGTAGGGCTGATAAAACACTAAACTTCAGGTTCAACCCTAAACTAATACAAAATCAGAATAAACACAAGGCACAAAATGAACTTCAAGGAAACACAAAACGCTGGGTCAAAATAACCCAGGATCATGACAGTCTTAGTGTCTGAAGAATATAGAAAAGTGTGTAAAGGAAGATCTGGAACAGATTTTTGCTCAATGTCAACTCAGGCTGTAGGTGTTGTTAGGCAGAAGTAATGGGTGGCTGATGTTAGTTGGGCAGCCATATAATACCATCTGAGGTTGGGGACTTGGAGACCTCCTCTTTCATAAGGCAAGTAAAGTAGTTGTAAGCGGAGCCTTGCCTTCCAAATAAATTGGTTAAATAGTTTGTTTAAACTCTCACAATATGAAGTTGGTAGAGGCAACGGAAGTGTTTGGAAGTAATATAAAAATTTGGGTAAAATTGTCATTTTTAGATAGATACAGGCAGGTTTTTCCAACGGTTTAGCATTTCCGTGACCTCTTCTACAAGGGGATCGTAATTTATTGAGGTTATGTCCTTGAGGCTTGGGGTGATCCTAATGCCTAAATATTTAAAGTTGTAGTTGTTTTAAATGGGGTGGCCACCACAGGGCTTCTTCTTTCTTCTTCATTAAGAAACATTAATTCTGATTTAGAATTGTTAATTTTGTATCCTGAAAATTCTCCAAATATTTTTATTAATGTTACTAAATTAGGGATACTATCTTTCAGATTAGTCAAAAAATAATAATAATATCATCTGCAAATAAAGAAATTAGATGGTCTCTTCCTCCAATTCTTATCCCTGATATTCCTGCATTTGCTTTCACAGCTATGGCCAGAGGTTCTATTGCTAACACAAAAAGAATTGGTGACAGGGGGCAGCCCTGCCTGGTTGATTGCTGTAAATTAAAGGGTTTTGATACGTTATTATTAGTTAAAACTTGTGCTGCTGGATGTGTATACAACGGATGTGTCTCGTTTTAACAAAACCTTGTTGATCGTCTGTTATCAAATTAGGCACATATTTATCTAGTCTCCTAGAGAATGCTTTACACAAAATCTTTGTATCACATCCCATAAGACTAATTCCCCTATAAAAGGAGCATTCAGTCAGAGGCTTATTTGGCTTCAATAAAAGGGTTATTGTAGCTAATCTCAGTGAGTCTGGGAGTATTCCGGACTTATATGACTCCTCATACATGTTAAGAAGTGGCTGTATTAATTTATTTTTAAATGTTTTATAGAATTCCATTGGAAGTCCACCAGGACCAGGCATTTTACCGCTATTCAGGTCGTCTATGGCTTCTGACAGGTCTTTTATTGCTAAAGGACTATCAAGGGCTGTTTTATCCTCTTCTGAAATCCTCTTTGAAATTTTAACTGATCAAGAAATGTTTGTGTTTCTCTGTTTCCTGTATATTCAGATTTGTATAAAGATTGATAAAACTCTCTGAAATTTTTGTTTATTTCTAAAGGGTCTGTTGTTATAATACCCGATTTGGACTTTATGTGGGTGATGGCTTTTTCTGCTTGCATCTTTTTTATCCTCCAGGCCAATAATTTTCCTGCCTTCTCTACTTAGTTATAAAATAATTGTTTGGTCCACATTAAACTTTTTGCCACTTTCTCTGTTGTTAATTTATCATACCTGGCTCTTAGAATAGTCAGATTGTTTAGTTTAGTGGGATCATTGCTCTGGTAAAATTCTGTTTCATTAGATTTAATTTGCCTTGATTTTAATTCTTGGTTATATTTGTTAGAGTGAATTGTTAAATGTTGTCATTTTTATGCTTGCCATCTCTACAAAAGGAATTCCACTGTCCCCCTCCCCAGATTCTTGAGGTTCTGGGTGGGGGGCAGTAGTGTTTTATTGCAGATACATCCTATCTGGAAGATCTGTTTCTTGTGATGTTGCTCCTGCTTTTATGACCCTTTGGTCAGCAGGAGGTCACACACACACATTCTTACACACACACACGCACACACACATTCTCACATAACACACACACCACATATACATACAATGCCTTGTCTTAGAACCATGTGGGCATTGCATTGCTGTGATGTGTTTTGTGTGAACTGTTTCTCAATAAAAGGCAGCAATCGGAGGCTGGATTTGGAGTCATTTTTGTGGTGAACACAAACAAGGCCTCCCTTGCGAGTAATCGATCGATCGCTGATTGTCTTGTTTTCTTTCATGATGAATAAGTCTCTAAAACCAGCGGGGCTTGTGGAAACACAGACCCAACAATATTGCTTAATCTTGTTGCTACTGTAGCTTATAATTTCCCCTCTTATGTAAGCTTTAAATGCTTCCCACCTAATACTAGCTGTGGTTTCATCTTTATTTATTTGAAAATATTGATCAATGCAAGTTTCTATAAATTTGACAAATGATGGGTCCTTTAACAAAAATGTTTGCATCCTTTGGGTGAAGTTGATCAAGGTGCAATCTAATTGATAGACATACTGCTGCGTGATCACTAATCACAATGCTGTTATACCAACAGTTCTCAACACATAGTAGTAACTCTGTAGAGATAAGAAAGCAGTCTATCCGCGAATGACTTCGATACGAACTAGAATAACATGAAAATTCTCTGTTATTTGGATTCCTTGTCCTCCAGACCTCATTTATTCTCAAATCTTTCATATAGTTAAAAAGTATTTTTCTAGTCTGGTTATGAGTAGTGTCAGTATGAGACGACCTATCCAGGATAGGGTCCAGGGTGCAACTGAAGTCCCCTCCTACGATATAAAGGCCCTCCAAGGTTGATATTGTGAGAAAAAGATTTTCATAGAAGGATGGGTTATCCTCGTTGGGGCCATAGATATTTATCAGGTTTATTTCTAACATGGAGATACGGCCCTGCACAATTACATATCTCCCATTTGGATCTGTAATCACCCTCGTAGATGAAATGGGATTGGCTTATGTATAAGAGTAATGACTCCTCTGGCATGTCTAGTAAAAGAAGAGTAATATACCTGACCCTGCAATCCTTTGGTTAATAAATGTATCTCTGATGCAGTAAGATGAGATTCTTGTACGAAAATAATTCTAGAGTTAAAATGTTTTAGTTGGTTTAATACTTGTTTCAGTTTAACTAACTTCCGTATCCCCCTAACGTTCCAGGTCGTAATGTTAACGTTCAAATGTTTTCTTTAGTTGTCCTCTCCATAAAATATTGTCAGACTGTTTACTTAAATAAACAAAGTAAAGGAAAAATTGAAGAAGCAGGTTTGCACATACATTCACACACTCACACATACCAGATAAAGAACTTGTAAACAATTTCTGATTGAACATTTGCATTTCCTTGTTGGAAGGAAATGCAAATGTTCAATCATTAGAAGCACCAGTTCCCCCCTCCCTTGAACAAATTATTTGGAGGGCGTTAATCCACATCACTGAGGAGTAACTAGTCAACGCGACCTCTCCAAAACCCCATAAATCAGACAGTGTACACTAACCATATAATGATAGTGATTTTTCCCCATAATAAAGTAAAGTTTACCCTTGGTAGGACAAAACAAAACAAAACAAAAAAGACTTAGAGCTGTTAATATATAACCCAAAAACAATTGCGATTAAACTTAGAACGAATATTTATGTTAACATAAGTTCCACATAAATTCGAGCTCAAAATTGTATCTGTCTCTTATCAGTGACTCAATTACTGGTCGGTTATGTTGAAGCAGAGGCAGTCTTATGGAGTGTGTTAATGGTTAACCTATTATTTAACAGACTCACTGGTGATGAGCATCCTCTGCTGTTTCCTTCGGCAGATTCTTGTAGAATTTTTCAGCTTCTTGAGGTGTTGAGAAGAGGTGGCTCTTTCCACCGTACAGGATCCTGAGTTTGCATGGGTTGTGCTGGAATCCCAGCCACTTAGGTAGCATGATGTTAATAAAGTCGAAGAGTGATTGTTGCCCCTCTGCTCCCTCTTTTATGCCGAAGAAACTGCATTTCAGTACGCTGTATACTGTGTATGTTGTTGTACTGACAATAAAGACCTCGAATCCTGAATCTTTATAATACTGGTGGTATAATACTGGTGACAGTGCAGAAAACACACATTCATCTGATTTTCTTTTAAGGCCCCACAGAGTTGAGATGTACAGGGTGGGCCATTTATATGGATACACCGTAATAACATGGGAATGGTTGGTGATATTAAAGTCCTGTTTGTGGCACATTAGTATACAGTAATATCCGCCGAAGGGATGTTCGACTAATGCTACTCTCCAGTGACATGCGGCGAGTGCTACGCTGTGGGCTCTTGCTGAATGAAGCTAGGTCAACCACTGATGTTTCTTCATTAGTGACAGTTTTCTTGCGTCCACATTTTGGCAAATCCAACACTGAACCAGTTTCACGAAACTTAGCAAGCAGTTTGCTGACTGTAGCATGGGAGATGGGTGGTCTCGTAGGGTGTCTTACATTGAAATCTGCTGCAATGACCCGGTTACCGCGTTCACCAGATATCAACACAATTTCGATCTGCTCCTCACGTGTTAACCTCTTCGACATGTCAATGGCTGTGAACAAAGAGAAACTTGTAAATAACTCATGAAAGAATAAAGTTACATCGAAACCAAGCACACCATTGTTTTTCTTGTGGCATTACCAATACGTTCGATGTGTCACATGGCCCTCTTCCTATTGAAAAAACAAAAGTTGTATCCAAGATGGCCGACTTCTAAATGGCCACCATGGTCACCACCCATCTTGAGGAGTTTGCCCCCTCACATATACTAATGTGCCACAAACAGGACTTTAATATCACCAACCATTCCCATGTTATTACGGTGTATCCATATAAATGGCCCACCCTGTACTTTTGTATATTGCATTATAGTTGAGCTGTGTAAGTCAGGCTTCCACATGATTCCTCTGATATTATCTGTCAACGTTGGTGAGTTTGGACAGTTAGTGAGGAGTACTGTCACTGTGCTTGTTTTTATTACTAAATCATTTAAAATTAATCAATCTATAGCTCTAGTTTTCATGTTTTGATATTATTTGCTTGTCATCCTGTGAAACAATTGATCGTTCAAATACCAGCTATAGCTGGTCCAGAACCAGCAGAACCAGCCCTCAGTGAGTTTGTTTCTGGGATGAATTTCTGATCCAGCACTGATTCTAGCAAAGTTTCCCACCACAAGGTCAATCTACCCACAGACTTACTGCACGATGAGGCTAACAGATGCCTGTGTTAGGCCGAGACGCTCTGTGGAGGACAAATCTACTTTCTTACTGATGTCTTTTCAATGCTGAGCATATTAGCCTGTACAAAGGGAATAAATGGGCTAAACTCCACTAGAAGCACCAAATCTGTGCCATCTAACTGGCTAGCTGGAGGCAGGGCGACTTATACTATTGTATATTCAGTAAAAAGGACTAGATGTTACAGTCCCTGTTAGTGCATTGCTTTAAATGGGGAGACTCTTGAGGAATGGCTGTTATGAGGAAAGGCAGCCCAGAACCTTCACCAGTAGGCTGAAAATAAAACATTTCATTTAGTTTAAAGGTTTATGTGCAAGACAAAAACTGAAAACACTGAAAGTCACAAATGTAATGTGCATAAAACGAGAATTCAAACGTGGTGATAGCGCCAGGTGCAGATGTGTGTCACAATAACTCTGATTATCAGGGCTGAACGGGACAGGCGAAAAAACCCCCCAAAAAAACAAAAACAAGAAAAAAGAGAATAACACTGAATGTATTTAAGCATTTACAGAGCTTGTGCAAACTGCTGGATTAACCAGTACAAAAACATGAACGTTACTAATGCTGTTACTTTAGGGCAGCTGGGGTGTAAACTAGGGGTGGGTTTTGATTATCGATTTATCAATTAAAATCAATTCTGACTTGGATAACGTGATATCAATTCATTAAAATCCTGAATCGATTTTTAAACATAAATGTATTTTGCCTAAAACGCCAGGATCTCAGGTTAAACCTCACAAAATTTCTACAACCACCAAACAGCAAAAACAGTAAATGAGAGCAGGTACATGGATTCTGCACAAAGACATAAACACAAAACGCGGACCCAACGCTAAAAATCTGTTTTTTGCATTATTCGCTTATTTATTAGCAGTGTTGGGTAAGTTCCTTTAAATGATTAACTTAGTTACATTACTAGTTACTTCTATCAAAAGTAACTCAGTTACTTCAAGTTACTTGTTACTTTCAGAGTAACTAGTTACTAGGGAAAGTAACTTTGGTTTTACTCAGAATTCTCTTGTTAATGTGTTGCTTCCGTAACTGGATACCCAACAAGATTACCAGTCCTCTAGCTTGTTACTCGCCACAAGTGCACTGTGCCACCTACCAATAGAAAGGAAAAAATAATGTGCATATTTCCACGAGAGAAATCCCACGCCTGGACCGCCGTTGACTGTGCCAGACCCGCCCCTACGCAGTTACCAGCTGTCAGCTAAGTAAAAAGAAGATCCTGGTGTTATTTGTCTCTCTAAAACAGTTCATAACTTCCCTTCAGCTCATTCATGTCACCCAAAAGGTAAACCTATTTCTCCATCACCTGTTCAGCTCTGATGATTCAGTAAGGACATCTCCTGGTCTCCTGGGGTTTGGAATATGGGGCCTCCCTGCTGCTGCGGAGTCGGAGTGGTCTGTTTCTCCCCACCCCAGGGAAAAGGGTAACACCACCTGGGTCTGGGTGCAGCTTCCCCCTCCAGGGGCAAGGGTACCTAGACCCGGGGCTTAGAGTACGCTTGGGGAGTGTGATCGTGTGTACAGCGTCTCTTTATGTCTGTCTCCACGTTGGGTGAGTGCTGAGTAATTGCATATGAGAGCATGAGGGTGGGAATGGATGTTTGTATCTGTGTGTGCCTGTTTGTCTTTGTCCATATGTCAGGTCGGGTATCAGACGCCACCTCTCTGGGGACATCTCGGGCCCTCCAAGGTTTGGAGGCCTATCTCCCCCCACCACTTCCCCTGCCAGTGGCGGACTTCCTCAGACATCGGTGCGTTGGTGGTTCTTTGTGTCCAGGGATGGGCGTCCAGGTACACACCGGCTCACTCCTTGGTGGCTGCTTGTTGGGGCTCACTCGGGCCACTTCGGGGGTGGGGTGCCCTCGGCCTCTCGGCCTGGGGCTTGGTCACTCTGGCACCGCTGGCTGCCGGTGGAGCTGACGGGCACGTCACTGCAACCCCCCTTGGCTTCTGCTGCTGAGTGAGTCCTCATCTGGGACTCTCCTCAGCTCTTTCTGGGACAGTGGCGCGGCTGCCCCTCTGTTGGTCTTCCTTGGTCTCTTGTGTTCTGGGGGCCTCTGGATGTCTGGAGTTTTGATCGCCTCCATATCTGCTTCATGCCCTGGAGGACGGGGCTGTGCCCCCCCCCCACACACCCTCTAGCAGATCATTACATGAAGGAACCTTTTAAAAACAAGCGCGTTCATGCTCACAGGTGTACACACGGGTGCTCACACACACAAACTACACCCTTTTTGGCTCCTACCTCAAAGCACACTGTGCGCTGTCGATCTTGCATGCTGCAGAATGTTTAATATTTAGTATTTACTTTTTTCTTTCTCAACAGGTGATCCAGGTGATTGATATATGTATTTTTTTTGTCTGCTTATTTTGTTGTTTTTTGCCCTTTATCCCCGTCCCTCTTCTCTGCTGTTTTTCTTTCCCTCTTTCTTTCTCCCTTTTCTTTTCCTCATTCAAGTCTGTCCCATATCTAACAAGTGAAAATGAAAAATAAAATAAACAATAAAAGGTGAATCAAATAGATATTACGGCAAGGCTGGGATGGTCCATTTGGTATAGTAAATCCGTTGGGCATCTTTCTTCCCCTTTAGACAATAATTCTGATGGCAAAAGAACCAAACGGGACAGGCAAAAAAAACAAAACAAAAAAAAAACAACAACTTTGCTCTGCTTGTCTTCGTTTTTGACTGCACAATATTTTTAAGGTCATCTGATATAAAAACCGAGACCAGGAAAACCGCCTTCATGTTTTTCCTGTGTTTTATCCTCAGTTACTTTGCAACAAAGGCATCTGCTGTGATGCTTACACCTTTGATAAAGTCTCACAAGTATCAGCTTTCTTTTTATCTATAAAAATATAGATATGTACTGATAAGTACAGAATTATAATATTTCTGACTGTCTGAGGCAAAATTTCCCCTATTCAAATCGAATCAAATCGATTCAGGACCTTGTGAATCGGAATCGAATCAATTCTAGAAATCAGTGACGATACCCAGCCCTAGTGTAAACCTTACACACTGGGTGTGTAATAAATGTCTGTACAGGCTTCTTTTACAGTATTGATGACAACCACCATCATCATCGCGGAGGGATGACGCAAAGTAATTGATGATGGTTGTCATCAATTACTTTACGTCATTCTATCATACTTAAAAAAAACAACACAAATTTAACATCAAATTATGGCGTGCACAGTGTTTATCAGCATGATAATTCTGGGTGAGTAATGTGAGAGGAGCAGTCTGAGCGCTAACGTTAGCTGGCTGCACGACTCTGAGCTTCTTCAGTATGAAATCGAGCCTGCATCCATCAACCAATGAGCAGAGTCGTTGTGACCGACAGGGATGCTGCAGGAAGAGAACTGTGTGCATGACACCAACACATAATACTGTGTACATGTAAAGAATGTACGCGCTTTTTCTTCTATATTTAGTTTTAATGCAGAACAGACGTCATACAAACACATTTGTAGACACACACGCACACATTTATAGAAAGACAGGTGATGTGTTTCTATTTACATCTGATCAAATAAATAAGGAGTAAATGACATCGTCACATTACTGTTGACAGTGGACTGAGGAGCAGGATATGCAGGTGGGAAGTCACATGTTGAAATCTGCCATGTGCCTCTGAACAAAGTGCTAGCAGCAGAGTCCAACACATGACTTATTAGGAAAATATTGACTTACATAAAATATGATGAAATACAACAAGGCACAAAAACTGAAATTCCTTTAAATATCAATTATTGAATAAACTACTAATGACTTTTACAGTTGAATATTTATGATTGTTAACAGGAAAAAGAGAACTTGGCCAAACAAAAAAAAAATCATTTGTACTTCACTTATTTACAGTTTAGTAATTACTGGACAGTTAATAAATCCATCACCTGTGTTTATTTATTTATTTTTTCTAATGAGGCAGGTTTGGGGCTCTGTGCACTGCTCTGGCTGTCGTGAACAATTACTCGTGGTTATGTCTTTAAAGTTCTAGTCACTGGAAGGAACAGTCTGACTTTAACATGGTGACCACAATCAATCAGTGTGACTGGAAGCTGATGATCAATAACTGACACTGTGTGCAGGTATCAGGTGCGTTCATGTTGGCTTCACTGAACCGTCTTCTAGTCTCAAAAGTCTGAATCTATAGCAGGCGGATCCGGGAGAGGAAGTCCTGATCGTGACGAGGCCTCTCACCCCAGCCCTCAGTCACGACCAGCTTGGTCAGCTCCTCACTCTACTAGTTACCAACTCACAAAGTGCAGATCACACAAACTCTGAGGGGCTTTTCCTCTTCTTTTGGAGCCAACACATCCCCCTACAGACAGTCTAAACGCAGCCAGTCACAGAGAGTTCAATATAAAGTACCGCTCCTTTAAAGGACGGTTTGGTCTTTGTGGTTGTGTGTCACGGAGGGATTAAAGCTGCCTTCATATCAAGCAGACATTAACACAAAGAACAATCTGACCTCACCGAACGGTGGCGTTACCAACACCCCGCTGCTCCGGGTGGTCCAAATACCCCAACCAAGCTCTGGTGATTCAGAGGTGACTGTTCAAAGACTCATTATCACCAAGGAATGGGTGGTCTCTGATAAAATCACCATCAAACAAGTGAAATATGAAGGCTGTAATTTCTGCAACAAGACCTCTGAAAACAAAGAGGTGAGTCTGGTGCTGACAATGTAGACCTCCATATTTTTAAAATCCAAAAATCCATATTCTGAAATTTAAAATCAGTGATCGAGTGCTGCAGTAATTCCAAACGACTGCATCAGTCTGACCTCTGAGTCACAGGAGTTGGGGCTTCAGGGAGGTCAGGTGAAGAGGTGAAATGCTTGGCACACAGCACACACTCAACCTGGTCGCTTTTTACACCGGGAATGAATGTGAGTTTAGTGGTTAGTCCTCTCACAGTGGAGCTTTAAAGTTTAAGTTTAAGTGGCTGCAGTTTGGAGCTTTAAGCGATCCCTTAGTGTAGTCCTGATTCCACCTGGACAGAAAATGATGTAATAACCCTGTGTAAAACATGGCATCCTGCACAGAAAGGTGCTCCCATCAAGATTTCCAATAAGATATTTACATTTCTCAGATAGAATTCTTTCTGCTAACTGCAGACTTTATATACACATATGATAACTTCTTTGTTTTAATATTTCACCCCCCTGAACATTTGTGCCATTACCACATGCTAGAACAGCTTTTCCTTTCATGCTCACATAAATTAAATAATTATGTCATCATTAAAACTTGAGCAGCTTGTCATTGTTACATCTTTGGTTAGAAACTGAGAGTCGTAACATGTAGAGGAGAGCTCGGACAACTCTCTCTTCAGCTCAGGCTCTGAAACCTTTCCCTCAGGTTCTTCACGATGCTCTGCTGACCTTCCGCCTTCGGTCCTGAGGTTGATCTCGTTTTCTGGGAAACATCTTGATCAGCAGACAATGCTGTGGACTTGTTCTGCTCGGTTTTGGCCTTCAGTTCCTCCCTCTGTTGGTATTCGTCAGACTCCTGGTAGGCCCGGCACCGGTCGATGACAGCCATGATGGAGATCTTCTCTCTGCTGGTGGGTGAACGGATCTGGACGTAACTTTCATCTGTTTTGTCTCTGGCTGTTTCTTCTGGCTCTGGAAACTTCTCCATGACAATGATCTTGTGTTCGGGGTCGTTTGTTAGGGGGGCCTCAGCTGCAATGTAGTAACCGTCGTTTGCCACCTGGTCCTGGAGCTTTTGCAACTCACTCATCTGAGATTCACTCAGCCGAGGATCCAGGGAATTGGCTCTGAGGAGCCGTCTGCTGCGTTCCTCTTGGCTGGCGTTTCTGTGAGGCCTTTGTGAAGAAACCCTTCTGGGAGCTTCATCAGCGAGGAAGCAGCCTGAGGAGCAGCTGGAGTGCCTCCTCAGACTGCTGTCGAACTGCTCCGGGATGGATCGACTTCGACTGACTGCGCTCTTCTGGGAGCAGCTGTTGGCGGAGTACTTGGAACGGAGTTCCTGGACATCGGGCCAGTTGAAGCCTTCGAGGGGAGGAGGTGGACTGAGGGGGCTGCGAGAGTGAGGCCGGCCCGAGGAGACGCCCCTGGAGTTTCCCGCTGAGCTGGAGGTGAAGCCGAGGGTTAAAGACCTCACGTGGTTTACGGGACTCAGCGGCAAAGAAGTTGCCTGCTTATGAGAAACCAGCGGCAGAGTCAGGCTGGATTTACCTGCCAGAAAAAAACAAAACAAACGAAACATATTTAAATCACTCTTAAATTTGATCGTTACAGTGTTCCGATAACTGACAGAAATGATTAACAAAAGCCGTAATAATCCATAAACATATGTTTGGCTTCTACATAAATCAAACAATGGTACCACATGCAGCTGTGATATTTTACTTCAGCTTCAGGAAAGATGGGCTCATCACTTTAGGCTGTTCAGATTATAATCTGCCCCTAAGCAGCGCATTTTACCATCTTTACCTGAAGGTGGCAGTACAGTGTTATAACTACATGTGGTACCATTGTTTTTTTGTTTTTCTTTTCATGCAGCGGGTGCAGACTAAGCATGTGTGGGCAGGTTGGACTGATCGGTTGCTCAACAGGAAATGGTTTATTTAAAGAAGCAGAGTTTGCTGAAGGCAGGGCAGGCTCAGGCTGAGCAGGACTGAATATATACCCAGTTTTGCAAACACACAGAACAAACATTTACAACAATTAATCTCTTAACATCCAGCAGGTCATCGAGCCCGTGCAGGACTCAGAGTATGGTCAGGGTTAACATCACACTTTTCCCGTACATGGTATATAAAAAAAGATACATTTTTAATCCAGTCTCTCCTTTGTGTTATCACCTTACAGGTGTACTATCTGATTTTCTAAATTAGAATTTCATATAAAATGGATAGGTTGACGATCGATAACCCTAACTGTACCTCAAAAGGTCACTGATGATCTGGTGAATGTCAAGAAGTCAAAAGAGAATTAAATACAGTTTCTGAATTGCGTTGATTGAAGATTTAGTGGTCCTATGGTCACATAGACAATCAATAGATAGATTTCCTTGAGGATTGCTGGTTTGAAATGTTAAGCAGTGTGCAAAGTGACGTACCCGAACCTTCCCTCTCCTCTACCACACTGGCTAAGCTCTTCTTTCCAAATAGGAGACCCTGACTTCGCTGTCGGACCATCGGACTGGAGGTTTTGATTCGCTGACTGTACTGACGAGCCAGGTGGAGGACTTTGCTCGCCATCTTGTCCACTTCGACCACCTGGTCTGAAGCGCTACTGGGGTGGTCCTTTTCTGCCTCCACCTTCAGCTGGTTGACCTGAGGCACTGGAGCCCTGAGGACAGCAGCCTCTTCCCCAAACATCTTTAGCGTGTCCCTCACGCTTCCTGTCCGGTTCACCTCCGAGGCTTTGGGCTTGAGGGGCATAGGGCTTGTCAACTCTTCTTTGATTGTTCTGAGATCAGAAGCTCTGCTTTCTTGGGAAGAGTTTTTGGTTGGGAAAGAAAGGCCGGAGGTTCTGGAGGTTACTGCAGCTTCTTTGGTTTGATCCTGCCCTCCATCTTCACTCTGGGATCTTTTGATGTCTCGCTCCATCGCCTGCCAGATCTTAATCATTTCAGATGAAGGTTTGAAGTCTTCATCATCAGAGAGATTATCCTGCACACTTTGAGACCTGGACCCCTGGCTGCCTTCTGAATCTTCTGGATCAGTGCTTCTTTGTTCAGACTTCAAAGAGTCCAAAGAGCCACTACAGCCCATAAGATCCTGGGTGTTTTGGGGTAAAGCAGAGTGTGACTCTGCATAAGTAGGGTCCACAGTGGAGGTGGAGGAGGTCGAGGTGCTGTTGAACCGGCTGACGGAGCTCCTGACCAACCCAGATGGTATGTATGTGAGGCTCTCTCTGCGCCGAAGACTGAAAGTGGCATCTTGGTTTTCAGCATTTTCATAGTAACTTTTGATTTTCCCAATGAGCAGCTGGTCCTGCATGGACAGCATGGAGTCCCGTCTTCGCCTAATGCTTCGGTCGCTGTCAAAGAGACTGTCATCTCGAGGAGACAACATGGTCAAATCGGACCCACCGAAGGTCTCTGCAGGATCGGCAACAAAGCTGCAGAGCCGCGGAGGTCGGTCGTCTGCTTCGGCACTCAGGCTGAGGCTGCTGCCACTCCTGCTGGGTAACCGAGGTGAAGGACAACCGAGCGAGCGGGCGTCATCCTGGGCCACGGTGCCTCGCTTGATGCTGTTGGTGAAGTGCTGGGCGATGGAGCTAGCTTTGTCCAGGACGGAGGACGGGAGGATGCTGGTGGCTTCGCCTTCCTTCTCTGCTGTCTCCTTCTCGTTGTCCTCATCATCAGAGGACTCCCCACTGCTCAAGGTCTTCAAATCTGAATCAGGTGTAGCTGAGGATGGCTCCTCTGTGGGTTCTGGATCTACTTCAGGTTTCAGGTTGTCTGAATTTCGACAGGAATTGGAGATGTTGGAAGGGGTCGGATCAGTGAAATGTTCTGGTTCTGAGATTGGTTCAGACATCTTCTCCTGTGGTAGCTTCTCTACTGCTGGCTGGACAGGACAAAAACACAGAAGCAGTAATTAGAGGTGGGAAATACAGCCATGATGCAAGAGATTACGACCACCTGCAAACACCCCCCACCCCTCAAAATCAACAAGCACTGACAGCCCAGAGATTGGGCGATCTGGAGATGGAGATGGCCTCACAACTGCAAGTCAGCGACTGAGTGTTACTTACCTGCTTAGGTGTCGGCTCGGTGCCACCTGGCTCTTCTTCTTCAGGGAGTTGTCCATTTTCTTTGTTAGAGTTGTCTGAAGAGACGCTGCCTCCCTCTGTCTCCTTCAGCAAAAAACAAACAGAACAGGAAGTCAAGAAATGCTGGAGGAAAAGAAAAGTTTTTATAATATGATTTAAAAAAAATCAAACCAAGAAGTCATTAGTGTCGTTCATGGAAAAGCTTCTTACTCGGTTTTAAAGAGTGTTTGTTATTATTGTGTGAACTGAACCTTTATTTATTACATGATACAGAGCAGCCATCAATGCAAATCAATGCAACAAAACTTTGAGAGGCAGCAGCAAATGTCCAGTTCATCCAACCACACCTAGAAACACGGAATCACCAATCGTATTCATGCTCACAGCACTAAAGACAAAGATGGATGTAAAGCTGCAGGACGAATGTTCGAAGAAGCTCCCAGAGGAAAAAAAACAACAAAACAACAACTTTTAAACTTTGCAAAGATAAAAAGCCAAAATCAGTCAAAGAGCTGTTCTCATTCTTTAATACGACAGGAACAGTTTTTGGGAAGTCTTTGTTTGTTTGTTCTCCAGAGTCGGGTGTTTCAGTGCATACAGACAACCTTCGCTTAGCAAAAACATTTGATCCAAGAAAAACTGTCAGTGTGCCTCATTAATCTGCTCACATTTCACATTTCTGTTTACAATAAACAACTTCTAAAGTCAATGTCCCCAACTGAAGGAGGCACTGAAGGAGGTACTGACGGAGACACTGCAGGAGGCACAGAAGTCAATGAGATTATTTCTCAGTGTGAAAATGTAGAGCACTCGTGTTGTTGGAAAACATAACAGAAAATGCTTTTGTGGTTAAAGGAGGTTGTTTTTCCCGCTGCTGTGGAATAATGTGCACGCCCGGGATTGCTACAATACAGCGCTGGTGTCCTGACCTGGTACTGATGTCATTCAGACATCAAACTGATGTCATGATCAACAAACCAAATAATGTTCCAGACACTGACCACAGTATGGCCTTCAGTGAAAAGATTACGGTGGGCAGCTGGGTATTTTTCAGCTGAAGCACTTTGCATGAGGTATGTGGCATGGACCTGTTCTTTATTTCCACCTTTGAAAAGCAAACATGGGACATAATATTTGGGCAGCTGGCTCAGCGACTTTGGGCTGTACAGACACTGTGAGCTGCATTCATATCAGCAACCAACCTAAAAACAGGACCTGGTTGCTCACGTCCTCACAGAGACTCTCACAGACTTCTTCCTAAGTTACACCTGTTGGTGTCATGGTCCTGGGTCGTGTGACCCAGTGTGTTATGTTTAGCCTATTTTGATGTTTATTGTTTGTTTAGGTTCTCTAAGGTAGTCCAGCCATTTGTATATATTACCCTTGCATTAAGTCTCCCTTGCCCTTCGTGTGTTTATGTCTGTGTGTCTTGTACTGTCAAGTTCATGCTGTCAGCTATGTCATCTCCCCTGTACTAAGTTTCCCTGGGTCATGAGTCCTGTCTGCGTGGTTATGTTTAGTTCTTGTCGTGTCTAATTTCCATGTTTCCTGTTTTACTTTGTAAGTCTGTATTCATTGTCAGTGTATTCAGTTGCACCCTCCTGTCCTGTCATTAGGTTCATGTGTGTCAGCTGTGATCCCATGTGTGGCCACTTCCCCTGATCATCCCTCATGTGTATTTAGTCTCTGTGTTTCATGTAGTCTGCGTCGCGTCATCTGTGTTATCTCCCCTACCCCTTGTCATAGTTCCCCAGCCTTAACTAGTCCTAGTTTGTACTTTGTTTAGCCATAGTTTTCCCAGTCTATGTTCAGGTTTTCCCTCAGTTGCTTTGCTGCCTTGTTCCTTAAGTCTTCGGCCCTCAATAAAGGCTCGCCTTCTGTTAAGTCCGGTTTTGTGTCCTCACCTCTGTTTGCTCTTGGGTCCTCCACTCACTCCACACGGTCTGCCCCGGCGGTCCGTGACAGTTGGTGTGTGAATTAGCTAACCAACTAGCCATCAGAACAAGAGCATACTGCTTGTTTTTAAGTCTCTTATAATGGATTAGAACTAGTAGAACGCTTAGGTCAGGTGATAAGTTGCTTCTGATTGTTCCTAGAAGCAGACTAAGACACAGAGGTGACCGGGCCTTTGCGATTGCTGTGCCTAAACTTTGGACCAGTCTGCCTCTTCAAATTAGGATCTCTCCAACACTCGACATTTTTAAATCCCGTCTGAAAACACATCCTTACTCCCTAACTTTTAACTGTGACTGAGTTTTTGTTTTGTTCTCGTTGTGTCTTTGTTTCACTTTTTAGTTTGTACAGCACTTTGGTCAACTGTGTTGTTTTTAAATGTGCTTATAGATAAACAGATTGATAAGATTCACAGAGGTTAGGACTTTAGAGATGATGACTGAGGTCATGAGTGCTCATAAAACCTCAACATCTTTCTGATTTGATATATGTGAGGTTTTAACAAAGCTAGCCTAGCAGTTTGCTGTTGCTTCCAGTCTTTGTACTAATCTAAACTAAACCTTTTGCAAAGAAAGTGACCCATCTGAAACAATCTGACTGAAGGAAAACAAAAAACAATGAATTTCATCCAAATATTGTCAGTTCCTTTAAACGCTGCCCCATGTGGTCACCCTGCGGTAGTTAAGTGTGTTGAACCCAAGCATGCAGCTCGGCTAGTGTTAGATGCCCATGAAGCAGTTACTTTGAGCTCCACAGCAGCATCCTTGTAGCGCATTACAGGGGCTGTGGGTGATGAAGACTGGGCTGGCACCGGAAAGCCTCACCGTCCCCGCGGCGGAAAAGAAGGCCTGGACAGTGACGTGCCAGCAGGAGATGGCAGCGAGCACGGAGCTAGCAAAGTCGTCTACCTGCTTGTCCTCCAGCAGAGCATCATCCAACTGACCCGCCTCTTCCACGCTGCACAGCAGGCGCTCTAGCGAGTCCTTCCTGCTGCCGAGCTCCGCCTCCTCCTCCGTGACAGACTCCCCCAGCATGCTGCTGCTGACGGTGGCCCGCAGAGAGCGCCTGTCATCTGAGCACTGCAGGACGTCACACACTATCATGTTTCTGCTTCCTAAAACTAAAGTGTGGCTCTGATAGCAGGACTGAGCCTCAGTAACCCTCACCGAAACATCGCTCATAAGAACACATCAGAAAGTTCACAGAGTCATAAACAGAAGAAAACAGAAGAAACAGTCTTTAAATCTGAGCAACAGCAAGCAGGCGTGTGTTCAATGAGTTTGGGTCTTACCTCCAGCAGCGCTGAGAGTCCAGCAGGGGATTCAGCAGAAGAACAAGAGCAAAAAGATTTGTTAGACACAACAGCTTTACCGGTTAACATCTGCAGCTTTAATCAGCCCAGAGAGCAACAGGCCTCAGAATCCTCACAGTGTTTTCTACCATGCTAACCCTTATTAGGTCCACAGCGGGTCAATCTGTTAGAGTCCAGACATTTTATTGAATTTTGCCCGAAATAAACATCTGCAAAATATTATAAGAGATAACCTAGAGGTCCAAATGCATGTCTGAGAAGGAAATCTAAAACCTGGGCAGAATACAACCTAAACAAAAACGTTCCAAGAGAAACTACTATGAGGACAAAAGTCACAAAAGTGGACATACTGATCAAAGATTTATCAAAATCGATTTCAATGAAATGACTTTACCTTTGTTGCTTTTCAGGGTTTGTTTGATTGGCTCTGGAGAAGAAACAAAACTGGTCGTTACACATCAATAACAACAAGATACCTTGATCAGTAATCCAGGTAATCTGATTACCTGACTGTCGGCGGCCCTGACGAGCATCTCGTGGGAACTCGTCAGAGTGGCAGGATGTGGCTTTCTTCAGGCGCTCAGGACTGTAACGGTACTTGGAAGGATCTACAGGGAAGCAACAACAACACAGAGGAGCATTTCATCACATCCTTATTAATCTTTGCTTTTATTAATCTTCTACAGCAGAAGAGATGTTTACTCACAGATGGAGTCCATCTCCAGGATAGCTTCTTTTGCCTGAAAGACACAACTAACCATTACTGGTGTCTGCACTGGTCACCTGGAGCGAAATGGGTGAGTATACTGATGCTTCTGACCTTCTGTGGGATGATGGCTTGGTGGTTTTCCACAATGATGCGTTTGATGTGATGAGCCCAGAGCTTCTTCTCCTCCACCGTCTTAGCCTGAAACATTAAAAGACAAAAACACGGAGTGAACTCCGATCCTCTCAGGCTTAAATATGTTGGCTGGCGGGTGGAGGTCGACTCACCTGGACGGTGTGAGGCTGTTTGGGGTTTTTGTAATGCATGACGCTGAAACTCAGGGAGTCTTTGGCGTTTTCGTTGAGCGTCAGTGTGGAGCACTGAAACCAAGAGACAGAACTAAGAATCAAACCTGCACTTAAAACAAAGACCTGAAAACCTGCAGCTCTTAGATGTTTGTCTGCTGCCACTCACAGAGATGTGCGTCTTGTAGACATAGTGCTCGCCGCGACGTTTGGTGATGAGCAGCACCCGGTCAAAGAGAAAGAGCGTTCTTTCATTTCTGGCTCGATGGACCTTGAAGTTTCCCTCCAGAACTAATTCTCCGTATGTGGTGAGATCAGGACCTTTCCAGTTTAGCAGCAGTGACTGAACCTCCTGAAGAACCAAACACAGAAACACTCAGACACTCCAGCC
This sequence comes from Aulonocara sp. 'chitande type north' Nkhata Bay, assembly GCF_057382095.1. Taxonomy (NCBI): domain Eukaryota; kingdom Metazoa; phylum Chordata; class Actinopteri; order Cichliformes; family Cichlidae; genus Aulonocara; species Aulonocara sp. 'chitande type north' Nkhata Bay. The sequence continues at coordinate 27,406,632 of NC_141358.1, forward strand.
TTTGGTTGTTTTGGTTTGTTTTTAAGGAAGGAAGCCCTGAAACAACTTTGTAGAAAAAGAAAGTTCAACCTTTCCAGATTTAATTTCCTTTATCAGAGCAATTCAGTGCAGGGCTTCCTGTTTGAAAATGTCACCACTGGGAGCAAACTCTCTCTAAACTGTCACAAGATGTCAGAGCTAATAAATAGTTCTTATCTGGGACACGCCTCTCTTACATTTACCTTCTGATAAGAACTTCATCTGCACAGCCTAAAAACAGGAATGTATTCATTTAAAGTTATTTTCTATAATAATAATAATAATAATAATAATAATAATAATAATAATAATGTATACTTTATTGATCCCAGTGGGGAAATTCCTCTTTGCATTTAACCCATTCACCATTGGGTGCCCGGGAACAGTGTGTAGGGACGGTACTTTGCTCAGGGGTACCTCAGGGTAGCCGTTCAGTGGATTCAAACCCTCAACCTTCCGATCGTGGGGCCGCTGCTCTACCTACTGAGCTATCCCTACCCCAATATTTTCTTTTCACTTTATAGTCATAATTACAGTGTGTATAGAAAAAACTTTGTTTTGCCATTAGTTACCTGGAGTCGGACAGCATGTTCGTGTTTTCTCTTCATGTCATTAATGTACCATGCCACTCCCGTCATAGTGTAGAGAGCCTCCTCTACCACCTCATAACCGTCATCCTCTGGGTCAAAATGCTTCTCTATCTCCTAAAGAAAACCATTACAAACACCAACAAATCAGCATAAAGTCATGTTCAGTTTAACCCGTTCATGCATGAATTATGACAACCTCAATCTGGATATTTTTTTTAAGTATTTTTATTCATTTTTAGGCATGAAAAAAAATAATTTTGAACTTCATTATTTTTTAAACACTTAGGTGGACAACTGTGTATGGAGTGACACATCAGTGTCTAATGTAGTGGTTTATGTGCAAGTATACCATCAACACTGACACAAATACCTGAAAACAGCCTTTGGATAGCTGTCCACTGTAGTCACCACTATACATGAAAAGGTTAAAACATACAATTTTATGCAGATGATACCAATTTATTTATGTAAAATGAAAGAGACACGATCACGCTGTAGCTTCAAACCAAATAACCAAAAAGTCTGACAAATATTCCCCAATACATGCTTGAAAGTATATATAGTCTAAAAAATAAAAGAAGACTCCCAAAAGGTTGATTCTGTTCATCTGGACGTTTTCAGTGGGAGAAATCATCACTTATCCAAGTGACTTCTTCAGTCTCAGCTGACTGCAGGTTTCCCCAATTTTATAAACAGTACATTTGCACAATAACTGAAATGTTCACTGAATGAACAATGGGCTGTGAGGTCAGTTCGTTGATCATTAATATGAAAATTGTCATGACCATGGATCAACAACCATTAATCAATGAACACTGATCAAAACCTATTGATCAATGGCCACAAGTACCATTCACAGAGAGTTCGGGAATGGCTGCAATCACAGCATTGTAAGATGGTGACAGATGTACCTTTAGGCCCCCTCCTCAATTCAGAGATGGGCTTTCCCTTTTCATGTGGCCTCCTTGACTCCCCGCTCAAACCAGCATTCCTCCCTGTCCATGATGTGTACATCCTCATCTTTTTAATGAAGACTGAAGGAGTCTTCATTAAAGAGACTCCCTCTTATTAGATTATTCTGTTATTATATGTTACCTTATATATGTAATCAAAGTAGTTGAATTAGAATACTGCTGTAGATCATATTATACCCTTTAATATAGAGTGTGTGAGCTGTATGTAGTTTAGTTCTCATTATACTTTTGAGTTAACAGAACATATTCACATATTAGTTCATTAGATAAATGTGCATCACTCTGTATCCTTGATCTGCTGGGAATGTGTTACACTGTTTTCTTGACATGTTCTATTGTTGAATCATGAAGAGAAGGAGACTCTGTGTCTAAGACAGGGGAGATAGACAGACCACATTCCATACCCCCACCTTAGAAAGCAGAGAAACAACTGCCGAGGTCATAACTTAGGCGCTGTAACGGAGAAAGAATGTGATGTTTTGGCTTTTACGACTAGATGGGGGCCACTAGAGACTATAAAAAGCTGAGCAACCCGTCACCATTTTGAGACTTGCTGTGACCCTCTTCAGGCATGTCTCCCCATCATGATGGTCCTTATGCTCTTAAGTGTTGAATTGTATGGAAATAAATGATTGTTGATTGAGCATAAATACACCGAGTATTGTCCTTCCTTCAGCCCAAAGATTCAAAGAATTGGGAGATTTCAACACTCTCAACCCAAACGAATCATCCACATCTGGAAGTTTTTTCCAAATACCGTGGATATCCACTCAAAATTCACTTATGTGTTGCTCATATAGTTTTCAGTTAGTTGGCTAAAAAAAAATATAACTAAGAAGATAACTTCTGCTTTCACACCAGGAAATGTCTGAAGACACTTTAACTCTGACTGATCCTCCGGGAATGTGTGTGTGTCTTCGTGTGAAATGTGATGTAAACGTGGCCTTAGACATATTTGCTTCATCTCAGTCCTCTGGTCTATTTCTACAGGTTTGGATGCAGGTGTAACTGGTTGTCAGGTGTGCTGGTGTGGTACCTGTAGCAGCAGGTGGTATTTAAGGATCCTCTGAACAGGTTTGAGCAGGTATGAACCCAGAGGCAGCGAACGTTTAAGCGAGGACTGGCGGTCCCGGAAAAATTTGGCAAGAGATTTGTTCCTCATGCACTCCGTCAGCGCCGCCACCGAACTGCAACAGGAGAGAGGAGACAGACAAGTGTGGACAGGTCAATGTGAATGAGACAAGGTTTTTAAAATGTGCTCGAAACCTAACGTATGGCTTACTTTGGGTAGTTGGTGCAGTACTGTGTGTAGATGTCAAAGTACTCGCTCTGAAATACAACAAGCCAAGAGTTTTATCAGCCGCTGCTTGTACGAACCATCCTCACCCAAATCCAATCAGATCTGGTCTCACCTTGATGACGAAGCACCTGGCGATGGCGACGGGGTCGTTGTCACACTGGTCGAGATCCTGAAGCAGCTCGCTGTGAACAGGAAACACTGTCACCGTGGCGACCCCAGCAACAACAACGCTTTGCATGTCACCAGGAGCAAACCAAAGGAAACCTGAAGTTTTTCTCTCGTTTCAGCAGTTTCCTTGGTTCTCACTTCAGAGTCTGAATCCTAACGCTCATTTTAATATTTCATGATGTTTTTCTGATGTTTTGGAGTTTTTACCTTTAACCATGAAGGCAGACAAGAAGGAGGGAGGAGAGCAGACGAATGACATGCAGTGAAAGTCTCTGTTACCTTCTACTCGAATGACTCGACTAACACTAAACCAAAGGCTGACATCATGGTGGTCATGGTTATTTTTATATATACGATCTGGTTTGTGTTACGGTGTTCGTCTGTGGCTGCACCGTTCAGGAGTGAAAATGGGTGAAACGGTTTGTTCATATTTAACCTGCTGAATCGTTCCTAAACATGAAGGCACTCAAAGTCACAGCAAACAGAGCACTCCATGTTGTGCAGTAGAACAGCGCCGGTCTGCAAAGCAAACTCACCCCTCGACAGGAAACAGAGAGCGCTGACATGGGGGAGACGTAACATCAACGTTAACCGTTTTAGACAAAATATCGTGCTATGATAACGGACACATTAAACTTTATCTTCTTCACCTGTTGAACTCGTAGATGTCCTCGATGTTTCCAAAGAGAGCGCAGACCAGCTCAGGACGGATCGACAGATCCGACTGGTCGGACTGATCGATGATGTGAGCCAGGTAGTCCTGCAGGGTAGGAGGGAGAGGTTAGTAGAGTGGACGGAAGGAAGGAAGAGACAAGCAGGGAAGAAGAGGATAAGAGGAAGTGACAGAAAGGTCAGGGGTCACTTTTTAAAAAGCTCAGCGTCAAATAAAACACCCTTTAAAATAAACTGGAATGTTTCCATTTCTCCAACAGGAGGCAGACTGAACGCTCACTGAGCTATACCACAGTAATCTGATTACTTCTGGCTTGATCAGAGATGCAGACTGTTTAACTCCTCTCTGGAGGGGAGAGGGAGGGGAAACAGGAGGACAAAGGAGGGGGGAACAACTAAGCTGTAGTGCCTCTTCACTTCACTGTGCAATACCTTTTGTGCAATACTTTTGTTAATAGTCAATGGTGCAATAGACTCCAAACTTGAAATGTGCAATTCACTTGTATCTTTATTTTTATTCCTATTTATCCCCTTCGTATATTTTATTTATATATGTCTCTGTATTTATATATATATATATATATATATATATATATATATATATATATATATATATCTCTATCTCATGTCTGTATCATGTCTGCTAAGCGAGCCTACCGCAGACATGAGCGAGACAGATAAATATGAAGGCATGCCGGCTCGGACGTCGCCCGGATCAACAAGGTCCGCGTCAGGTGTTGAGGAACCAGGGCACCCTGACGAAAAGTGGGCTACTGGAACAAGAAGGCATCGTTGTTGGAATGCTACTACGCAAGTAACCCCGGCGGAAGGGGCTACATGAATAGGATGACGGACCTATGGATTCTTCGACTGCTCTCACAGCTAGAGATTGACGAGGTACAACACAAATGCTACGGCAAGGAGGAGTCAGGACGCCAGGTCAGGGGGGAGATATCATCACCCCCACCCGAGATTGGGTACATAGCCCCTCCATGGAGAAGGAGGCTAGATCAAAGTAGCACGGAGGGAGGTTAGCCAACTAACGGAGTTGCAGAAAGGTGCGACAAAGAAGGTGCATAAGAAATACAGCAAGCTGTCCATACCTGAGGCCTTGGAAACTGCCAAGCAAAGACTCACAGCCTTGGCCAGCCGCTTGAGGAGGTACACCAGAGAGATAGAAGGCAGGAGAATAAACCAGCTGTTCTCCACAGAACCAGCAAAGGTGTACTCTCAGTGGCAAGGGAACAATAATAAGAGAACAGCACCACCAAGGCTGGAGACGGAGCAATACTGGAAGAGCATATGGGAGAAGGACGCAACCCATAACGGCAATGCTCAGTGGCTAGTGGATCTGAGGGCGACCTCCCTGAACAGGGTCCAGTAACCATCACAGTGGCAGATATCCAAGGAAGGGTCTCCAGTATGAAGAGTTGGACAGCACCAGGGCCCGACATGGTTCACGCCTACTGGCTAAAGAAGCTGACTGCATTCCACGAGCGTCTGGCAGCACAAATGAACCAGCTGCTAGTTAACGAGAGACACCCGGAATGGCTAACCGAAGGTCGGACGGTCCTGATCCCCAAGGACCCCAAGAAGGGACCGGTCCCCTCCAACTACCGACCAATAACCTGCCTCAGTACTACATGGAAGCTCCTGTCAGGCATCATATCGGCTAAGATGAACAGGCACATGGGTCAATACATGAGTGGGACACAGAAAGGAATTGGCAAGAATACCAGAGGCGCAAAACACCAGCTACTGGTAGACAGAACAGTCAGCCGAGACTGCAAGACCAGACTGACCAACCTGTGCACTGCCTGGATTGATTACAAGAAGGCCTATGACTCAATGCCCCACAGCTGGATACTGGAATGCCTAGAATTGTACAAGATCAATGGGATCCTGGCGTACAACACTAGAGGCCAACTCCAAGCCCATAGCACAAGTCACCATCAAGTGCGGGATCTACCAAGGAGATGCTCTGTCCCCACTGCTGTTCTGCATAGGCCTGAACCCCCTCAGTGAGATCATTAACAAGACTGGATAGGTAGTCAGAACTGAGGGGATTGAACTACCAGAAGGCAACATTGCAGACATAGAGGACAGTTACAAGTACCTGGGGATCCCGCAGGCAAATGGGAACCATGAAGAGGGCGCTAGAAAGGCTGCAACCACCAAGTACCTGCAGAGGGTCAGGCAAGTCCTGAGGAGTCAGCTGAATGGTAAGAACAAGATCCGGGCCATCAACACGTACGCCCTGCCCGTGATCAGGTACCCTGCTGGGGTAATAGGCTGGCCAAAGGAGGAGATAGAAGCCACTGACATAAAGACAAGAAAGCTCCTTACCATGCATGGAGGGTTTCACCCCAAGTCCAGCACCCTGAGGCAGTACGCTAAGCGGAAGGAAGGGGGCCGGGGACTGGTGAGTGTCAGCACCACAGTCCAGGATGAGACAACGAACATCCAAGAATACATTGGGAAGATGGCCCCAACTGACCGAGTGCTCAGTGAATACCTCAGGCAGCAGAAACCCAAGAAAGAGGAGGGAGACGAGGAACCATCATGGAAGGACAGGCCCCTGCATGGTATGTACCACCGGCAGATAGAGGAGGTGGCTGATATCCAGAAATCCTACCAGTGGCTGGACAAAGCTGGACTGAAAGACAGCACAGAGGCACTAATCATGGCAGCACAAGAACAAGCTCTGAGTACAAGATCAATAGAGGCTGGGGTCTATCACACCAGGCAAGACCCCAGGTGCAGGCTGTGTAAAGATGCCCCAGAGACAATCCAGCACATAACAGCAGGGTGCAAGATGCTAGCAGGCAAGGCATACATGGAACGCCATAACCAAGTGGCCGGCGTAGTGTACAGGAACATCTGTGCCGAGTATAACCTGGAAGTCCCGAGGTCAAAATGGGAGATGCCCCCAAGGGTGGTGGAGAATGACCGAGCTAAGATCCTGTGGGACTTCCAGATACAGACGGACAAAATGGTGGTGGCTAACCAACCGGACATAGTGGTGGTAGACAAACAGAAGAAGACGGCCGTAGTGATCGATGTAGCGGTTCTGAATGACAGCAACATCAGGAAGAAGGAACACGAGAAGCTCGAGAAATATCAAGGGCTCAGAGAAGAGCTCGAGAGGATGTGGAGGGTGAAGGTAATGGTGGTCCCCGTGGTAATCGGAGCACTAGGTGCGGTGACTCCCAAGCTAGGCGAGTGGCTCCAGCAGATCCCGGGAATAACATCGGAGATCTCTGTCCAGAAGAGCGCAGTCCTGGGAACAGCTAAGATACTGCGCAGGACCCTCAAGCTCCCAGGCCTCTGGTAGAGGACCCGAGCTTGAAGGATAAACCGCCTGCAGGGGTGTGCTGGGTGTTTTTTTTTATATATATATATATACACTCAACAAAAATATAAATGCAACACCTTTGTTACTGCTCCCATTCCCCATGGGATGGACGTAGAGACCTAAAATTCATTCCAGATACACAATATAACCATCCCTCCCAAACAGTGGTCACAAATCAGTCCAAATGTGTGGTAGTGGGCACATCTGCTTTATTGAGATAATCCATCCCACCTCACAGGTGTGCCACATCAGGATGCTGATCTGACATCATGGGTAGTGCACAGGTGTACCTCAGACTGCCCACAACAAAAGGCCACCCTGGAATGTGCAGTTTTTTGTGCTATTGGGGGTCTGGGGACCCAGAACCGGTCAGTATCTGGTGTGACCACCATTTGCCTCATACAGTGCAACACATCGTCGCATGGAGTCTATCAGATTGTCAATTGTGGCCTGTGGAATGTTGGTCCACTCCACTTCAATGGCTGTGCGAGGTTGTTGGATATTCGTGGGAACTGGTGCACGCTGTCGTATACGCCGGTCAAGCACATCCCGAACATGCTCAATGGGTGACATGTCAATGGGTGAGTATGCTGGCCATGCAAGAACTGGGACATTCTCAGCTGCCATCTGCCCTGAACAATGTGAACCATGATTCATCCGTGAAGCGCACACCTCTCCAACGTGCTAGACGCCATCGAATGTGAGCATTTGCCCACACAAGTCTGTTACGGCGACGAGCTGGAGTCAGGTCAAGACCCCGATGAGGACGACGGGCATGCAGTTGAGCGTCCCTGAGACGGTTTCTGACAGTTTGTGCAGAAATTGTTTGGTTGTGCAAACCAATTGTTCCAGCACAAAAAACTGCACATTCCAGGGTGGCCTTTTGTTGTGGGCAGTCTGAGGTACACCTGTGCACTACTCATGATGTCCGATCAGCATCCTGATGTGGCACACCTGTGAGGTGGGATGGATTATCTCAATATAGCAGATGTGCCCACTACCACACATTTGGACTGATTTGTGACCACTGTTTGGGAGGGATGGTTATATTGTGTATCTGGAATGAATTTTAGGTCTCTACGTCCATCCCATGGGGAATGGGAGCAGTAACAAAGGTGTTGCGTTTATATTTTTGTTGAGTGTATATATATATATATATATATATATATATATATATATATATATATAATATTCTGTAACTGTAACTTCTGTCGGTGCTGTGCTTTTGGAAACTGAATTTCCCAGAGGAACCCACCCGAGGGATTAATAAAGTTTTATCTTATCTTATCTTTCTGTTTGATTAAATATATATATATTCCATATGTTTGGTATTTATTATTGAGGTAAGTACATAAACACATTTATTGTTTTAAATAAAAGCGATTACGTAATTATGTTTATTTTTATAAACTGAACTTTAAAATCTGTGTATCAGTTTATGTTTAATGTGTCAGAGTTTACTTGATTTTTAAATATTTAAAAAAAATGGAGAAAACTCGTATGTCTGATGTGTTTACTGATTTCATATTACATATTCTATCTCACTTAGAGCTTTTTTAGAGCCTAAAACTTGTTATTATTTTATTATAAGGACAGGTCTTTGTTATTCTCTGAAACCTTGGTAAATAAATCATAATAAATATCTGTTAGAGTATTTCCGTTTTTCCGTTGCTCCTTCACTGGTTTGTTTTTTGTTTTCCTAAGTTTTTTAAACAGCCTGGTTTGATTGAGTCGTACTTCAGACACTGAAACAGGTGCGTGCAGCTCGGTGAGCCTGTTACATAAGCAGCTAATCCCATCACTGCAGAACGTCTTAGCTTGTTAATTATAGTCTGGCACTGAGTCATGGCCGGGGTAACGACTGACACCGCGAGCTGTCCTCTGTACGTGGAGATGCGTTCAGGAAACGCGTATGTTTCACGAGCCCAAAATGTTCAGACTAAGAAAAATGGGTCAATTTTTGTCCTGAGTGCTTTCAGAATAGAAATGAAATGTTTGAAGTTCAGACAGTTTTACCTTGGTGAGTTTAGATTAAAACTAAAGGATGAGAAGCTCATGCATCAGCAGCTTAAAAACCAAACCCTGTCCAGCTCCATGGTCACTGATCATCGTTTGAAAATAAGACGCCAAGGATGGAAGTGTTTCTACTTCATGTTCTACACCATGGAAATGATCCTGGGATCATCCACCGCCACCCTCTGTGGACATCCAGGTGTTTTCATGAGATCACAGACTAGACTTTCAGAGAAAAGCTTAGCGCCTGAAGTTACTTTAGAGATAGTTTCAGGATAAAGCGTCAAACCATCAGCGAGCGTGATCAAAGCAAACTTGACTCGTCCTGAACCCGCCGCTAGCGAGCAGCGATCGATGTTCCAGGTATTCGGCAACAGAATTCCAGGAACTCAGGAGGTGGTACTGAGTTAAACTACCAATGAGAATAAAGGATATGGTTGGACAGGTGGCTACCTAGGCAACCACAATGACCAACCATCCACATCAGTGAAAAATTTGAGCCCGTAGAGCCCACACCTGTTACCATGACACCTATAGGGTCACGCAGTTAGGTAACTCACCTCCACGATCATGCGCAGATCTCTCACATACATCCTCTCTGTCTCGATGATCTCCATGACGACGCGGTCTAGGTAGGTCAGCTGAGGGTTGGGCGCCATGCTGGCGCGGATAAACGGTGAAGCCGGCTGCCGGCGGCTCAAGGTACGACTCGCCTTCCAGTCTTTGTTGTTGTTGTTTTTGTTGTGAATGAAGCTCCGCCCCTTCCTGTTGGGTTGGGGGCTCGACCCCTGGAGGTCTGCAGCGACCTCCTCGGGGCTCAGGTTAAGGTTGATGTCAGGGTCCGAGGAGGAGCTGGTGATAGATGGAGGCAGCGCAAGGTTGTCGTCTCTGGAAGATCCAGACCCGGAGGACAAAGTGGAGATCAGGCTCACGGGGCGCCGGTAAGATGCCAGCAGGTCGGAGGAGTCGGAGGGTGTGGACGATGGAGCACGCTCATCGCTGCTGATGGAGGCGGTGGACAGGCGGGGGGACTCTGAGGAGGGGAGGGAGAGAGATGATGTCACTGATAGCAAACTTCTACATCATCACCTTTCACAATAAAAGCACTGAGCTTTTTCCACTGTCAGAGTGAGAGCAGAGTTTCACAATAAAAGCTTGTGTAAGGAGAAGTTAGAACATGATGAATGTTTGTCCGCAAAGACAGATAAAGCAGTGTGTTATTTTGGTCCTGGAGTCTGAATTCACTTTGAGGAAACACTCACGCCTCACATCCACAGCTGCAAACATCTGGACAGGTTGTGGCCTATTAACCACACCTGAGGAATGTCAGGAATCCAAATGTGTTTAGATGTTTTTACAGTGAAGAAACAGTTTGTACTGTGTGAAGCAACTGAACGAATGAGCAACATTTCAACATGTACATGCGGGCTGCTTGGCTGGGAATCAAATGTTCAGGAACTGACTCATCAGGTGGTTCGAGCTCCGGGAGTTTCAAAGTGAAACGCCTCAAACGCCCATTTCTTCCATCGACCTATAGTTCCTCTGGTGTCCAGCATAGGCAGCAGTGAGTCAGTCCCCATTGACTCCCATATTAACATAAACATGTTTACAGCCTGTAAAAAACACTTTGATCTATCTTCAAAACACCTGTAGTCAATAACTCACCTGTTTAGTGTATGAAGACTGAGAGTTTGCATTATCAGGGGCGTGGCCTCTATGACTTACAGGTGCATGGTTACACAGATGGGTGTAGCTGCTAGCTGTCTTATTTGTGCTGTTTTATCCTTTAGGATGAGTTTCATGATATCATCATGACAATAACAACATGGCTGCTGTGCAGTTACTTGCTGATGCTGGCAGATGTTTACAGGTATGACACTGTGAGAAAGTGGAAGCTACACATTCGTGTTTCATGTATGTAACCAGATTCTCGGATCAGGTGTTCAAGCATGGTCCAACCAGCCAATCACAGCAGGTTCCCACAGACTCTTTCAGTGAAATCAGCATGTAGCAGATCAGCGATAGTCATTTATTCCTTTTGGATTAATTGGTTTAGCTTCATTGACAGATTTCTTGGAATCGCATACTGAGAGATTTGGTTGGCGCACGTACCGGCTAACCAGTCCTCTGAGGGTTTGGCTAAATATCTGAAGAGCAGCGACACCGACAGTCCACCTGAGACACAGACACACACATTCAACATGTGGACGACAACAGTAGGACAGCAGAGCGCTCCTCAGACAGGAAGTTCCTGCTGCCACCGTCTCTGATGTTCCCATTAAACATGCACAGAACTATCAAACCTGACTTCAGAACACAGACAGAGCATGCTCCCCAACAGGTGGAAAAGCAGGCACACAAAGGCAGGGGGTAACCAGCTTTCGGACCTGTCCTCTCTGCTTCGCTGCACACACATTACAAACTGCACTTGAACACAACAGCAGCTCAGGTCTGAATCATTTCAAACGGATCCTCTGTCCAATACTCAACAAACTCAGACACAAACACAGTTTCCTGAATTTCCTTCAGAATAAAAGTCAGTTAAAAGCCTTTAATGTGAAGCTGTGGGTGAAGTAAATTAACCCTGCAGGACTTTCAGCGGGAGGATCAGACGGACCTCTTCCGGCTCCGAAGAGCAGCTCAGCCGGAGGGTTTCACGCTGTGTTCACTTCCTCCCACATGACAGGAATCTCAGAAGCCAAAACACAAATCCTCCTTGAGAGGGAACACAGGAGAAGGAGGGGAGGAGGAGTGCGTGTTTGAATGAAAACAGCTACACACACACACACACACACACACACGCGCACACACACACACACACACACACACACACACACACACACACACACTAGTCCGTTAGCTCTTTGGCTTCCTGCCATTCTGCAGCCAGGGAGGCGTTTACTCACCAGACAGGAAGGGAGTGAGTTTATGGATGTGATATGAGGCCTGGTGGGCCAGTCACAGCTCAGAGTTTACATTCAAACACCTTCAAACACACACAGGGTTGACCTTTGACCTCTGCAACCGTTGGACCAACAGGAAGAGCAGCTTTTCTAGGACCCTGACCAGAGTTTGAAACCAGAATAAAAACTCAAACAAACAGGAGAGAAATGTGCTGAAAACATCTGAAACCTCTTCACCTGCTCCGTTTAACACCTGTGAAGAAAAACGTGTTTGTTTAAAAATAAATAAATAAATTATCCACTCCGCTCATAGCTTTAACACTAATGAGCTTTATTCAAACCTCTGACACTAGAAAACAGTCTCTGAGACCTCACTCCATCCAAAATGCTGCATCAGGAAAAAAGTCTGAGATTTTCAGGGACCATCTGACGGCGACTCACCAAACCAGCGGCGCACAAACACTCGTCTGAGCCGCCGATCCTCCTCCACACTCCTGAAAGAGATCTTCACCTGTTTCTCTGAACAGAAACACCTGACCACAGCTACATCGCCTCCTCCTCCTCCAGTCAGACTGCGCCACATGCTCCTCTGATACCCCATTGAACCTGAACGCTGGGCTCAACAAACGTCCTCAAAAACAAAAAGCGGATGAAAGAGAAGAGGTTGAGTTTTCCTGCAGCTCTAAAGTGCCCTGAATGCCCCACATCTGTAAACTGTGACTGCAGAGCTGAACAGAAACATGAGGAGGAAGAGGAGGAGGAGGAGGAGTTACAGGAGGAGGAGAAAGGGCAGACAGCAGGAGGAGTTGCTGAGGGGAGGAAAAGATTTAAAAAGTGAGGAAGATGAAGGTCCTTCCTCCTCTCTGTTTGGGTTCAAATGAATAAAAAAATATTTTAAAAAAAAAAAGAATCACAAAGAAACGCTAGCAGAGGGAGGAGCTACAAACTGACCTGACATGAGCCAGAAATACACTAGAGGGCGTTACCGAGCAACCACAGAGACTCGGGATCTGATCAGAAACATCTGAACAAACACAAGAGCTCACGATTTAATGATGACATGCAGCAACACAGACACAACAACACGGACACAGGCAGCAACATGGCAAAACAGACACACAACAACACAGACATAAACAACACAGTCACAGACACACAACAACACAGACACACAGGCAGCATCAAGACATCACAAAACACAACATTACGGCAACAGATACACAGGCAGCAACACAACAACACGGCAGAACCACGGCAACCTCGCCGTCGGCTCCGATTTACTTGTCGCTTGCAGGTTGGCCCTGCCCCTCTGGACAACTTTAATCACTGTACTCGACTGAGTGCCTTCCTCTGCGCCTCCTCACACACTTTCTCTTCAGCTCTGTTCAATGGGACCTGAACTGCAGTCTGAAGATTACCCAGCTGCACCTGAACTCATCACTGATGTCATCCGTTTCTGTTCATAAAAAACTTTATTAGCATCATCATTTATTTTAGGTCCTCTTTTATTTCATTTTAAAGAGTCACATGTTTACTGGGGATGGAGCCTGAAAGACATCACTGAGTGTGGTTTCATTTCAAATACAAACGGAGCTCTGTCTTAACCTGCTAGGAACTGGCGTCCACATATGTGGACATCACATTTGTGGGATGTCTAGACCAAAATAATACATTCTGCTCTACAAGGGCTTGATATCCAGTTACGAAGACAGTATACTGCCACTGTTCTATCAAAATTTAAAACAAATGTCCTCCTATGTGGCTCTCATTTCTCTCAGAAACAAAAATCAGGTCAGTCAGAATTATAAAGCACTTTGGGTGCCCAGAAAAGCGCTATGTAAATGCAATCCATTATTATCATCATCATCATCATCATTATTATTATTATTATTATTATTATTATTATCCCCTCCATTTCCCAGCTGACCTGAAGTAACCACAAACCCTGATCAGCAGATGCTGAATGGAAACACAGCGATTCACAGCGTTTCCATGAATCAAACGTCCCTGCAGCCACGAGACGTTTAGGGTGTGAAAATTCAAAACATATTATGGAAATGGAAATGCTTTGAATGAACATTTACATGATCCGAGTCACGTTCGTCCTCTCCAGCACGCTGCGTAGCTATGAATAATTGGACATCATCTTCTCCTTGTCGCTCCTTCAGCTCAGCGAGGTCAGAGCTGAGATGTGTCTTACTTTCACTGACATTGATGGCTCAGCTCCAGTTTGAATGTTTTTATTCCTCCACCTCCTGCTCCTCCATTTTGTTTCGGTCTGTTTGTTTGTGTCCTGAAGCGTCTCGGGGGGGGAAATAATGGCCAACTGTTCTTGAGACACAACGGAGCCGTTTAACCACAGTGTCTCGCCATGATGCCACAGACACACGCCACTTGTAACCAGCAGGGGTGGACAAAATATCAGGAACAGGAACAGATCAGTGCTGCAAGAAGTGTGACACTGTGAGTCGTGAACGGCAGAGTTACGGTTTGTATCATACAAGAAACATGTGTGAGAGGAAACAGTGAGTGAAGCATTCATCACGTTGAAGGTCCTGATCTGTGCAGCTTATCCTCTTTTAGAGGAACCAGATCTGATCTTCCTAAAGATCCTTCAAACCTCACACAGCTTCAGCCCAAAGTACTAAAACTTTTTATTGTTTGTTGTGATGAAAGAAAAATGTGTGAGTTCAGACAGCAGGGGTGCTGCTGCTGCACTAGTCAACATCAACTAAAAACCTTAGTTTCCTGATATGTTATTTTTATTTTGATTAGGTTTTTTTTAATCTGCAGACGAACACAGTACAGGAAGCTGAAGAGCTGACTGGCTAAATCTGTCTCACGTGTGGCGTTCCACAGGGTTCAGTCCAAGATCCTCTGATGTTTCCTGTTAAAATATTTCCTAATGTAACACTCAGTACTTTGTTTTACTGGTTTATAAAAAAAAAATCTGACATCTGAGATGACTCATGATTGGCTGCTTTCACACAATAACTTAGGAAGTGGTGTCTGAGGATATGCATCACTTCCTGTCAGAGTGCTGAGTCAAACAGCAGGTAAACAAAACATCTTCTCCCTCTGCGGGGAAGAGAGTAGGATTAACGTGGAGCGTCATTGTTCCTGCACACCTCGAATGCCTCATTCTAACAGGAATAACCCCTCGTTTCCCATAAGCTCCTTTCACCTCCTGAACCCCGACCACAAGCACGGAAACAAAATCTATAATCTGTCGGTGTGATCGATCAGCAGCTGCACAATGAACAAGTACAGTGACATTTACACCTACAGATTAATCATCTCCTTATTGATAAGCATGTTTCCTCAGCTGGAGGCGTGTGTGTGTTAATCTGGAGTAATGGGGATTAAAGTTGTGAGTTAATCCATCACAGATTACACACTGGAAACAACAACAGGAGAAGCAGAGCTGAACACTGTGGACCTGAGCCACTGTAATCTGCACAGGTGAGCTCACTTTAAAACACCAGCAAAGTATAAACTATATTCCGCACAGTGGCCATACTCTCAGGTACGCCCAGGACTACTGGCCTCACGTTACCTGTTACTCAGACTCACACCTGCTGACAAACAGCTTTATTTGACGTGTTTTTCTTAGCTGATGTCGGTGAGCCTTGTGGCCAGTCGTCACTCACTTCTCCCGTTTTTAATAATCTGGGTAAATGTTGATGTTTCACACTGTGATGAGGCTTTCAGTGATTATTACCGTGCTCAGGGTTTCTGTTATTGAAGAACTCCTCTGATGTTCTAGTTTATTCATGTATGAGTATTTAGGTCAGTCGTCCACGGAGACAAACCTGCTGCACACACACTGAGGTCTGACAGACAGCAGCTAGCACATGTTCATACCAGCGTTTCATGAACATGAACATGCACAGCTCTCTGAGTTAGAGCTGTGGGACAGACGGCCTCACGCTTACTCCACTGTGTTTACAGAGAAGTTGATGGTCCACTCTGATCATCACCGCTGGTCTGAGGTGTTTGATTCTGTCCATGATGGACCAACACCTGCACTCTGGTTATGTCTGTTCCTCTGGGCTCTGTTCAGGTGCAGCTGTGCTGCCCTGTTCTTTCACAGAGGAGAGGCTTTCTCCCGTGAAGTCCTTCCAAGCAGTTGTACCCGTTCAGTCTGATTCTCAGAGTGCTGTCATGAACTCTGACCTCAGAGTAGCAACGATGTGCTGAAGTACGTTGTAGTTTCTCCACCTCAGAGCACGTCAGTAAGATCCAGCGAGTGCGAACAGCCGGACTCCAAACTTCACCTCCTCACACACAGGAGCCAGTCTGAACCAGTCCTGTGTGGACCAGAACTGCCTCAAACCAGTTTAAACAAAGCAGCATGATGATGTCATCGCGATAACCCCACCACCTATCTTATGCAACACATCAGCTGGTTCCCATAGTGATTAAGAGGCAGGTGACTTGAGATCATGTTCAAGTCTGACACACACACACACACACACACACACACACACCTCCTGCTGGGATCAAAAATAATCAATAAGAACTACTCGGCAGACTGAATCTAGAGACTTCAGTTCCCATGATGCTCTGGGGCATGGCTGCCACATTCAACTGGTTTGAATCACACAATCAGGTTTAATCAGCATGTTTTCTACCTGCTGCTCCTACACGGAGTGATTTGAGTGGCTGTTAAACAGAAAGGTAACCTTCACACAGTTGTTTCTACAGCTGATCCAAGTCAGAGACCAGATTCCTACACAAAAAGCTGAGTCACCTCTGCAAAAAAACCATCTCTCAGCACTTCACCTTCACTTGCAGAAACACCTGAGATTTGTGCTGAAACTCTAGAATCCCAGCCTACCTTAAAGGGAGCGAGAAGCAGAACCCAAAAGAGGATGTCTCCAGACCGAGTCTCTTCAGGACTGCCAGGTCTCACTGATCCACCTGCCACCCTGATGCCAGGGGGTGGAGCCTAATCTAATTAGGCTCAGAGTAACGTGGAGCACCAGATGCCACGTGCTGGTGACTGACCTGCCCTCACACACACAAACACACGTCTCATTTTGATAGCTTAATGAGGACATCTAATTGACATAATGTTTTCCTGCCTAAACCTAATCATAACCCTGACACTAAAACTGCATTCTGAGTCTCAAAAATGTCTTCAAACCCATGGGGACAACCGTTTTGGTCCTCATAAGTAACTGTTTATACAAAGACACACACCCTTACCCACACACACACAGTCTCTTTCATTTCTCTTTGTTCAGGTTTAGTTTTAGAAACATCACTCTAATTTTTTATTTATTTTATTTGTTATATTATTGAAAATCAGATTATTGTAAATATTAAAAA
Source organism: Aulonocara sp. 'chitande type north' Nkhata Bay (assembly GCF_057382095.1). Classification (NCBI taxonomy): domain Eukaryota; kingdom Metazoa; phylum Chordata; class Actinopteri; order Cichliformes; family Cichlidae; genus Aulonocara; species Aulonocara sp. 'chitande type north' Nkhata Bay. The sequence goes on from NC_141358.1 coordinate 27,423,959, forward strand.
ATATATTAAATGTTTTAATTATTTATTATAATTATTTCAGTTATTTTTTCTTTTTATTTATGTGGGACCTTTATTTATGTTATTATGTTTTTTTATTTATTTTTTTTCACTTTTTCAATTCATTTTAATACTTTTACTTTGCGAACTGTAATTTTGTACATTCAGTGTTCTTCATTCTCAGGTTTTTATGTTATTGTTTACAGTCATTAAATTAATTATTAAAAGATTTGTTTTTATTATTGATGTTTATTTTCTTTTTATCATGAGTCGGTGGATGTTTGTTGTTTGTGAACGTGGCTGATTTTAATCTTGCTTCTGCTTTTTCACTTTTTGCTCTCCTGCAAATCGGAGCACCGCGCCTCGAAGGACGCAGCGTTCAATTGCAGCTTCGTGTGCGTGCAAACAGGAAACAACAGGCCTGACGTCACTCTGAGGACAGACAGCCTTTGTCCTCCAACAGTGCCGCCAGCTCGCTCCAGCACGCAGAAGAAAGACACCTCACATCCACTCTCGCCAACAAAGACTCATCTGTGGTTGACCAGGACCAGAATCAGGACTGGGACCAGAACCGGGACCAGCAGATAGTCCTCAGGTCCACCTGAGGGAGTCTCACAGGGACACCCTTCTACAACTTAAATAAAGTTTTTGCCAACTGGAGCAGCTCCAGAGAGTGCCCCTACAGAACGGGAAGTCCAGATGCGTTCAGGGAGCTCATAATTTAAGTCAGAACTAAAACCAGGGTCCAAGAGGAATAGGAAGAGCGTCTTACCTTCATCCATGGGGAGATCTGAGGAGGAGCAGAGAGATCCTTCAGGCATCACCTGCAAGCATCCACGTGCACACACACACACACACACACAGGAGACTGATGAAGACCTTCAGCTGTTTAACATAAGCGGCAGCAGTCAGTACGTGCATCATCTGGTGATGGAGGAGGTCATGTGATCAGACTCACCTGAGTGTGCAGAGTGATGATGAAGGCAAAACAGAAACCGAGCAGAGTGAGGACTGAAGAACTGGACCGACAGAAACCTGCATAGACATCAGGAAGTGACACGATTCAGAGTTCACCTGTGATGCATCCACTGATTCCTGTGTGATGATTTTATGTATAAAGCTTTTGAAGCTTCCTGTTCACAAACTTATTACAGTTGTTATTTTTACTGCTCATCTGACTGTCCACAAACTCAAATATGAACATAAGCACCAACAAATTCAATTAAAAATAATTTAAACAAAATATAATATAGTAAATAATTTAATTAATGACTTTGTCATTTCTTAGGTTAACAAAATGACTTGTGTGGAAAAAAACCCAGGATTTAGAAATGTATGTATTCAATGAATTCAAATTTTTACTCTTACAATTCCTACAAAAATAAATGAAAATTTTAATAATTTAATCTGAAGTCTTTCAGCTAATTTCAGTTATTGGATTTGGTTGATTTGATGAATCTAAGTTATTCATCAGAAATAATTCATTAATAAAATGATTAAAAAAAAGAAAAAGTCTCATTCCTCAGGCAAAGAGACAGAGCACGTGCAGACTGCGGCACTGCGCAGGTATGAACCTTGGATGGTTTCCATGGCAACACATGAACGCGCACTGGTCGACTTTCCTGTCATGGTTTTCCAGGTAAGCCTGATTTGAATAAAGTTTTGCTGTTTATAACCTTTAGATGAACAAAAGCTCAAAGTGTTTATGAAACAAACACAAACAACCAAACATAAAGAAAAAAAGGCACCACCGAGGAGCAGCTGTGATCTGAGCTCATTAAAGCTTGGGCAACGCAGCTGTTTCCTTCGCGCGGAGCTCCGTTTAAAGGCGTCTAATTTGGTGTTTTCTGATTTTCTCTGCAAACACAAACATGTCTGAACTTGATCGTGTACTTTTTCTCAAACACCTGGGCCCATCTTTGTTTTCGGCTCCTCGTGTTTCATCACACAGCCTAATCTGGACCGATAATCTGTGCGCAGTACAGACTTGCTCCCTGGTCTGACTGCTCCGACCGACAGCTGTAAAAGTTGAAACATCCAGAGGAGACGCGGTGCCATAGATTTGAGGTGCCCCCGCCCTCATCATACCCCCACCCCCGAGTGTCTGTAATACGATTTGCGTTGATCAGCTCATCTTTAAATGTGAAGACTTCCTAACGGACTTATGACTGAGAATCCCACCCACACGCTACGTGCCTTTGCTGTGATGAAGAGGATCTGAGCTGAGCCCGGGCTCTTCCTCTGAGGCAGAACACTTCCGCGAGCACAGCCTGGAGAGTGACCCGGAGCCCTGGCAGGACTCGGAGCTGCTCCCGGAGGAGTTTGTGAGCCAAAAAAGTTAAAGTGTGGACTCACCTCAGCCTCATTTATAGCCGCCACAGCCCTCCAGCTGACCCCAGCACTTTACAGGAAAAATAAACTCTGCAGCACGGCTTCCTTACGGTCTGCGCCGACTCCCGCTGCGCATGCGCACGCGCTCCCTTTGAAAAGTAGAAAAACGACTGAAACTGCGCTGACGCGTAAAATACACCTGAGAAGCGGAAGGTGAAAGAAATGAAAGACAGAGACACACGTGCGTTAATCAGTAAGAAGGGGACAGAGGAGAACAGAGAGTTGAAGGGTGAGGTTACTACCTGTCAGCGCAGGTACCTCTACATTTGGATGGACCGAAGGTGATAAGCTTAGTGCTGTCTCTGTTTTACTAGAGAATGTTATCAGACATCACACATCGCCATTATAAAACACATCAGAGCTCTGCAGGTAAATACAGGAGGCAAAATAGATTTGCATAAACGCAGCGTGTCATTCAAGCAGCAGCAATAGAGGCTGAAAACGAGCCTCATCTGCATTTCTGCGTCATCGATTGAAAATACGCCGCGGAAGAGAACCTCGTTCAGCTTTCAATTTGAAATCTGTGTGTTTCAGTAAGATTCAGTTATCCCAATAACAGCAGCACAAACAAATCATATTAATAAGAAAATAATTCATGAAGTAGAATAGCTCAAAAAATAAAAACATAAATAAATATGACAACCCCATCAAAATAGTTAAATCTTAAAAAATGAGAGAAAAAGGAAAAGAGTAAAACACACGCGCACAGACACACACTGTAAATGTGTGCACGTATCCGACACACCCAAACTGCACTGACCACTCGGGGGCAGCAGAGCTCCACAGCACCAGAGGAACCAAATCTGTGCACTTGTTCATTACTGGCTTAGAAACATGTTTGATTTTGATGTATTCGTGCCTGTGTTTTCCTGCTCGGTGGACTCGGACCCTCACAAATGTTTCCTCTGATGTTAGTAACAGTTTTAGTGCAGCAGGCTTCAGATCTGCCGATTAGTGAACTCAGACACATTCCTTCAGGTGGAGATTTGAGTCAGTGACTGCTGTGCAAGTCTGCAGATGTCTGTGACTCACAAAACCGCCAGTTACAGAACAGCGAGCCTAAAACGAGTCCCGACCTGTCCAAGGGCAGAAGAACAGCTCGTGACTCTGGCTGCAGCAGTGTCGAGTGTAACGTCTGAGAGCGCAGGCAGAAAAGTTTTCACCTCCGTTCTGGAGTGCAGTCTGACATGAGGCATGAGATTTGGTCTGATTAAAGTGAAATCCACAGGCCGAGCTCTGGATCTTGACCCTGACCCATATCCACGCCTGTCACCCTGTCTGTAATCAGTCCAGACTCGACTTCCTGCAGCTGCTCGTTTCCACATTCTTCCACCCCATGATGGCTCTGGGAGATGTTCATTGGCTCCTGGTTCAATCCGATGTTTCAGCGAAATTGCTGAAGGACAGTGCTGATGTGACTAATGGAAGGAGTTGTAGTGATGATGCGAGAGGCGGGGTTTGGGGCCAGCTGCAGGTATGTATGGGCCTGAGAGGAACACCACAGAGAACACAGTTCGAGTCATCGATGTAACAAAGGAGTGAAAAAAAAAGGCAGTGCTACTGGTTGTGACAGGGGCCCAGACTCAAAGCCGTCAACGCCATGCGTATCATATATGTTCTTTTTCTAACTTCGCTCGGTGTTTCACTATGAGAATCGCCTCGGCGTGACCAACTACGGAAGCTCCAATGACACCACGTCTGTCTATGACAGACCTGTCGAGCCGTGCTCAGGGCTCCACCCCCTCATACTAACACGGCCGACCAGCTCCTCCTAACTCATTCTCGCTTTCTTCCCGTGAGAAACTACTTTGAGCTCCCTCAGCACATCCAGGCTAACTTGATTAGCTGCTTAACAGTTCTCAGGCGTCCCGTGTAGTAGTACGTCGCCGAACGCAGTTTTTCCGGTTCCAGTTTGGATCGTGCTGAGTAGGTCCTTCGAAAGAAGTGTACTTAGAGTTGCACTGTGGAACAGCAACCGCGTCAGGCGAGCTGTCCCAGCGGTTCCTGGTTTTAGTTAGCGAGGTAGCCGACATTGTGTGACTCTGGCTAACACGTTACAGCGAGTTGTTTGTTCAGTGTCCGGCTACCATTAACTTGTTAGCAGGCCACGAACCACATTAGCGTCTCACTAGCATTAGCTTGTTGGTCGACCTAGGGTTCGGTTAGCATTAAGTTGCTAACGATATTGGCTAGCGGAGTGCAGCTAACGTGTCACGACGAGCTGACTCCCGCGGCGACTAGATCGGATTTAACACCCACTGCTAGTCCTAGCTCCTTATGGGCTAACGTGTCGAGACGAGCCTGGTGTAGCCTAGTCTCACCCCTTTCCGCTAACCATGTCTACGGCTCCTACTCCCGCCAAAAGGTCGGAGTCGAAGGCTAAAGAGGCTGCTTCCCGCCCGTGCCCCGCATCATGCGGTGCCACCATCTCGGGCAGGGACCCTCATCCAATGTGCATCGTCTGTATGGGTGCCAAGCATGCTCAGGCTTCACTGGCGGACCCTCAGGGATGCCCACACTGTGCTTTGATGCCAGAGAAAGTCCTGGAAAGGAGGCTGAGAGTAGCAGTAACGAAAAGTCAGGACCCCTGCCTGTCAGCTGCTACTGCTACGAGCGATATCTGGGCGGACATGATGGAAGAAGAGTCCCCGCTCATGCCCCCATCATTCGAGGACCTCCTCGATCAAAACGTGGGCGAGCTGGGTGGCGAGGACGCGGAGGGCGATGCCGACTCCGACCTCCTCGACCTGGAGGACATGGATGAGGAACAGGAGGATGACTCTACCTTTCCTCCCCAGCAGTCCAGGCCACCGAGTGGGGCTGAAGCTGCACCCCCGGTGGACAGCAATTTGTACGAGGTCTGCAAACAGGCTGCTGCCAAGCTAGGCATCCCATGGCCAGCCGCCAAGGATGCCGAAGGGGCAGAACGCGACCTGTATGATGGCAAGAGGCTCCCACCAGCCTTGCCTCCATCGAAAGCAGCTTCTGCCAGCAGTCCCGGCCTGCATGAAAGAAATGAGTCGCTATTGGTCAAGCCCTTTTAAAAGCAAGCTTCTGACCAAGGGCTGATCTAAGCTTGAGATCCAGGGGATTGGGTGAACTGGGGCTGACCGAATCCCCAGCAGTGGAACCTTCAGTGGCGTATCACCTTCACCCTAACCGCAGGGCAATCTCAGCTTCTTCTAGCATTTCTTTGCCCAACAAGATAGATCGCCTCACGGCATCTATTTATCAAAGGATGTACAAATATGCTGCACAGTCAGTATGCTCGCTTAATGCAGTCACACTGCTATCAGCATATCAGGCAGAAATTCTGGAAGACATGGGTCGTCAGCTTGACTCGGGTTCCCCGAACCCAGCCCTCTGGGATGAAATCTGCGTGGTTAATGATCTCATTCTTCGCTCCTCCAGGGGAGCAGTCCAAGGGTGTGGCCGCGTTATGGGCCTTGCAGTCTCGGGCGAGAGAGCCTTGTGGCTAAACCTGTCAAGCCTAGGTGATGCTCAGAAGGCTGAGGTCATGGATGCAGCCTATGACCCAACCAAGGGTCTCTTTGGCCCAGCCCTGGAGAGAATGAGAGAAACAAGCACCCGCAGAAAGCAGGAGGGAGAAGCATTCAACCTCTGCTTACCCAGAAAACCTAACTCTCAGCCCTAGCAGGTGCCAAGAGCTGGCTTTTGCAGCAGCAGCTGTGAGAGGGAGACAGAGTGGGGTCAGAATGCAGAGAGGAGCAGGAGGCCAGCAGGGTGCCCTCCAGGCCAAGGTAGAGAACCAAAGACCTTGGGGCATGAGGAAATAGCGGGAGTAAAAACCCTGCTGAGCTTCTTCGCTCGGAACCACTCTGATCGCCTGTTTGTGTAACAGGGAGGATATTTCCTCCTCCAGCACATTCGCTGAATCACCACTGGCCACAGAAGCTAACACTCAGCTGAATCTCGGTGGTTTTGCCGCAAACTGTAGTCTGTAACCATGGGAAATGGTTGACAAGACCCAGGGATGAACTGCGCATGCGTGCCACCGCTCCAGCCGCGCTGTGAGCGGGCCTCTGAAGACGCGGTAGGAGAATGGAGGCTTCACCCACAGGTGGTGGAGCAGATTTGGCAGAGATACGGCCGGGCTGCCGTAGATCTCTTCGCCTCGCGAGAAAACACACAGTGCCCTCTGTTTTTCTCCCTGTCAGACGCACATGCACCACTGGGCGTGGATGCGCTGGCCCATCCATGGCCAAAAACTCTGCTGTATGCTTTCCCTCCCCTCAGCCTGATCTCCCCAACACTGATCAGAGTGAGGGATCAGGGGCTGTCACTGATTTTAATAGCTCCACGGTGGCCATCCAAACACTGGATAGCAGAACTCATCCAGCTTCTGGTGGACGAGCCATGGCAGCGCGGGGGGAGATATACCATCCCCATCCAGACCAGGTTGCTCTCTGGGCCTGGCCCGTGAAAGGTGGAATTTGAAGGCAGCAGGCATGCCCCCGAAAGTTATTGAAACCATTCAGAATGCCAGAGCCTCCTCCACTCGTTCCATTTACAGCAGTAAATGGCGTGTTTTTGAAGAGTGGTGCCATGAAAAGCAGATTATCCCTTTTCAGTGTTCAGTGGTGGAGCTGTTGTGTTTTCTTCAAGACTTGCTGGACAAAAGGAAAGCTTTTTCCATCATAGAGGTCTATTTAGCAGCTATTTCAGCCTGCCACGTGGGGTTTGGTGATAAACCTGCCGGGCAGCACCCCCTTGTATGTCGCTTCACGAGAGGGGCGCGTCGAAGGCTCCCAGTTTCTAGACCACTGGTCCCTTTATGGGATCTGTCAGTCGTTTTAGACGCCCTCTCCCACCACCCCTTTGACCCTATTGGGGCAGTGGGGTTGAAGTTTCTCTCTCTTAAAACCACTCTGCTGTTGGCTCTAACCATAGCCAAGCGAGTTAGTGAATTACAGGCTCTGTCTATTCACCCCTCTTGTCTACAGCTGGCCCCGGGACTCACTAAAGCACTCCTGAGGCCTAACCCAGCCTTTGTCCCTAAAGTGTTGGAAACGTTATACAGGTTCTCTACAGTAGAGCTCCTAGCTTTTCACCCCCCTCCATTCTCTTCAGGGAGGGAGCAGAGGCTGAACACTTTGTGCCCTGTCCGGGCCTTGGGGACTTATGTTGACAGACCAGCTGGATTCAGGAAGTCGGATCAGCTGTTTGTTTCCTGGGCCTCCCCTCAAATCAAATCAAATCAAATCAAATCAAATCAAATCAAATCACTTTTATTGTCACATCACATGTGCAGGCACACTGGCACAGCACATGCGAGTGAAATTCTTGTGTGCGAGCCCCACAAGCAACAGAGATGTGCAAACACAACAACACAAACGAGCAAAATACAAGAATGGCCAACCTGAAACTAATAAATATATGTACAATATATAATAGTGTATGCATTTCTGGATGTGTATACTAAATATTTTCCTACGTGTGTGTGTGTGTGTGTGTGTGTGTATACACATTTTTACAAATTAAATAGTAAAAAAATAAAAATAAAAATAATAATAATAATAATAATAATAATAATAATAATAATAATAAAATATATAAAATATACAGAGTTGAATATGTGCAAAACAAGTGGCATTTATATACAGTGTGGAGTGCACCCTCACAAGGGAAGGCCCGTATCACGCCAGAGGCTAGCTCATTGGATTGTAGAGATTATAGAGCTGGATGTTGCACAGTAATCCCTGGCTCAGACAGTGCTGGATTCTGGTGCCTCAGGTTTGACCTGAGATCCTGGAGTAGCATTGGAGAGTAGCTTCGGGAGCTGGCGCAATCCAGGAGTGGGCCATATCTCCCATAGTGAAACACCGAGAAGTTAGAAAAAGAACGTTGGGTTACTTAACGTAATCCCTGGTTCTTTGATAACAGAGTGAGGTGTTTCACCAACACTTCCCTCCTTGCTTAGGCACGGAAAGAAATCTGCTTGGAATGAGTTAGGAGGAGCTGGTCGGCCGTGTTAGCATGAGGGGGCAGAGCCCTGAGCACGGCTCGACAGGTCTGTCATAGACAGACGTGATGTCATTGGAGCTTCCGTAGTTGGTCACGCCGAGGCGATTCCCATAGTGAAACACCTCACTCTGTTATTAAAGAACCAGGGATTACGTTAATTAACCCAATGTTTTAATACATTTTTGAGACTTCGACATCATTGGTGTGGGGTTGTAAATAAATGGCACAACACGTTTTAGGTGATAAATTGCAGGAAATGTGATAGAAATTAAAGTTTATATAAGCAAATTTGTTCTATCGAAGCCACATTTAGAAGATTTATTGATCATTCTGAAAAATAACAGTGGTAATGTACAGATCACAGCTGTTGTTTCAGGACAAAATGCCGCTGTACCTTTTGAGTTAGTGAGGTCGTACTTTCGGTTTTAGTAACAAGGAAGGAAACGATTTGTCTTTGGATTACATTTGGATTAGCAGTATATTATATACTCTTGCAGTATATTAATAACTAACCTTGTATTGTGGATGAATAATCTCAGTTGTTCTCCTGACTGAAGTTTGGTCCGTATATAGCATCCTGCTATGCGATTGCATTTGTCCCTAACCACCAGAATCCGCCACATTAACTTTTATCGAGTGGAAAAAAAGTTGGCGTTCATCCTCCAGCTTCACTGTGCTAATGTTATGCTAACATAGCTGTGTCGCTAGCAATCACGTAGCACAACATTATATACCAGGTAGTCCAACTTCAGTAACCCTGCAAACGCCACTGCTGTTTAGGTTTCTGTCTTCATTTATGAAGTGGTAGCAGAGCTGTACGTTTTAATTAGTTTCAAAAATCTCTCAGTCAGAACATGGTATGAAATGTTTAGGTGTAAACTAGCGAGCTAACTTCCTGTTAACTTCTAACTCCGTTAAATTTAATAAATTCTGTTTTCATGGATGCATGGATGTAAAACTTAATTGTTACACCCGATAAAGCAGCAACGCTGATGATAAAGATGAAAGAATTTAGACGGTTTTTAACTCTTAGTGTTCGTTTGACTTTGGGACCTGAAGGGACGGAGTTTTGGACCCAGATTACTCCGCGAAGCTCCTCACTACGACAGCCGTAATGCTCTGACAATCCATCAAGCAGTGTACTAAAACATTTTTTTAACAGATTTCTGCACGCCAAAATCGGTTTGACGTCAGTAAGCACAGCCAGAATTCATACATAGGGCACACTCTCGATTTTTGAGAACATTAAAGGTATTTAAGTGTGCCTTATAGTGTGGAAAATACGTTATACATTTTAAAAATCCTGCTGCAATGCAAATTAGCCACACCTTGGGATGTAAGGAGCTCTCAGCTGTCTGCCTGGATATTTCTATCTCATAGCTTTGCCCTGCTAACAAGCGTGTGTGCTTGTACAAAGGCCGTTCAGCCTCGGGATTTACACTCTGATCGACACGGATATTTGAAGAATGAAGGGACCCTGCAGCAAAATGGAGAGCTGAAGCTCTGACTGTGCGCCTCTTTACTCAGTCTGACCACCTGTTGAAGGTAACGTACTAACATGGCTAACATTAGCATCACTGCACATAGCCCTGTTATTTTAAGGTAATCTATGGCAAGATATCAGGGCAAAAATTCGCCACTTTTCTAACCTCTTTGGTTAAGAAATGGCGTAAAAACTGCGTTTAATTATTCAAAAGGCCATAAAAAACGGCGTTTGTCCCAACAGAATGCTGTTTTTCACGCCACAGACTGGTTCCTTGAACGCCCCATCTGAGTGGCATTCTTTGAACGCCGCTTTTTGCATCACTCGGCAGAAAACGGCGTTCAAAGACGGATTAAAAACAGCGTTGTTTTGTTTTTGTTTGGGGTTTTTTACAGCGTTCTGTGTCAGCGTTTAAAACGCCTTTTTTCTTGAAATTATGCAGGGCAGTCCTCATGGTACCCTCATCCAATTACTTTCAACAGATTTCACCCAATCAAAGAAAAGGAAGTGCAGACCATACTAATTCATTACAGATTCACCTTGCTGCTAAGTGATTGCCTATTCGGTACCAATGTTTGTCACAGTATTCACTTGTATTATAATCCCACTATGCATTTTGATATGTTTAAAGCATAATCTATCAGACAGAATGCTTTTTCTGAAACCTTAACTGTGTCTGTTACGACATCTTGATGCATGCTCAATCATCCAGGTAAGTAAATCTCCAAAAGTTGATTCTGTTCATCTGGACATAGCGTTTTGTGGGAGAAACGTTTCGTCAATCATCCAAGTGACTTCTTCAGTCTCAGCTGACTGCAGGTTTCCCCAATCTTCTAAACAGTACATTTGCATAATGACTGAAACCAGCCCACTGAAGGAACAATGGGCTGGGAGGTCAGTTACGACAGTTCTGCTCATTTCTGAGCTTTTTTAATATGTTCCTCTTTACTTCTCTTAACTTTTAACTTACATCTTAGCAATTAGATTCTGCCACCATGCACTACCATTTCGTGCTAGTTCTGTTTACTTTTCTCTTCTTTTGTCTCCACTTTTTTTCACCCGTATTTGGAGACCCTGCGCATGGCTCCTTTGTTTATGTTAGGGATCAGCTGTTAGCGCTGCGCCCTGCAGCTGCGCTACTGGTGTTCTACGCATGCGCACAACACGAAATTCAGTGGCGAACCATCCTACCTATGTGAATATAAGCTACTAACATACTCTGATGGGTACAATTAAGTGCCAAACCGTCCTACCTTTGTAAATGTAACGTACAAGCATACGTTAACAGCTAAAATTAAGTGGCGAACCATCCTACGTCTGTGAATATGAGCTAGAAGCATAATTTTACAGCTAGAATTCTGTGGCAAATCATCTTACCTTTGTTAATAACAGCTAGACACATACTCTGACGGGTAAAATTACGTGCCAAACCATGCAACCTTTGTGAATGTGACCTACAAGCATACTTTAACGGCTAAAATGAAGTGGCAAACCGTCCTGGCTTTTTAATTATGAGCTACAAGCATACTCTGATGGGCAAAGTTAAGTGGCAAACCGTCATACCTACTTACATTTGTGCTGGAATGGACACTGTGACAGCAGAAATGTGCATAAACTACTTACAGTAGGACGTTTTGCCAAAATAGGACGTTTTGTCAGAACACCAGCAGACAGACCCGACATCCCCAGTGAGGGGGAAGAGATGGGGGTGTCGTCGCTCGAGAAGGAGACGTTACAGACCATCTCTCCCTTCTATCCGGCCGTTAAGTCTGACGTCACTAGCCGTGTCTGGGCCTAAACTCCGCTGCAGGTCCATATATCAAATGATCACTATGGCATTACTGAGAGTTGAAAAACTGTCTAAAGTCTTTCATCTTTAATAAAATGATCAGCGTTCTGCTCTACCAGGTGTAACAATTGAGTTTAACATCCAGGCATCCATGAAAACGGAATTTATGACATTTAACGGAGTTAGAAGTTAGCAGGAAGTTAGCTCGCTAGCTTCTATCTAAATACAATATAGCATGTCCAGACTGCGGGGTTTTGGAAACAAATTAAAACGTACAAGCTCTGTTATCACTTCCAACATAAATGAAGACAGAAAACTAAACAGCAGTGACCTTTGTAGGGTTACTGAAGTTTGGCTAGCTGGTATATAATGATGTGCTACATGACCGCTAGCGACACAGCTATGTTAGCATAACATAAACAGGAGAGCATGATAAAGCAAATAAATAACAGAATGATTTTTTCTGAAATAAGTGGAGACCTTAACTTTTATCAAAGTACTGTTTTGTATTCGGAGCCATTTGTCATTCTTTTCCCATCCAAGGCAGAGAGCGTTAGGCGGCTAAGCACTGCAGTGAAAAGGCACTACAGCGTAGTTGTTCCCCTTTGTCCTCCTGTTTCCACTCCCTCTCCCCTCCAGAGAGGAGTTAAACAGTTTGATGGCATGTGGGACAAAGGAGTTTTGAAGTCTGTTGGTTCTTGACTTTGTGAGAAGCAATCTGTCACTGAACAGACTCCTGTGGTTGTTTATGGCCGTGTGCAGAGGATGCCCAGCATTGTCCATAATGTCCAGCAGTTTCTTTAGTGTCCTTTTCTCTGCCACTGTCACCAGAGTGTCCAGCTTCATGCCGACCACAGCAGTAGTAGTTTTTCTTAATAAATTTGATTTGTAAAATTGATCTGCCTCACCTCTGCTTGCTAATAACGAGCCTGTGGGACAGTGTCTAGACACAAGCCTTGTTAATGGAGTTTTTTGCAGATTGATCAACCTCTGCCCACATTTCCTTCAGAGCAACTCTGCTTCACTAAGATGCTGTTTTAATATCGAATCATGTAATCAGCCTTTTCTCGCCCCATACCAACTGTTTTGATACATATTGCTGCCATCAAAAGGAGTTATTTTTAACGACATAGTCCAGGTTTAGACATTTGACATCTTTTCTATGTTACACTGTGAATAAATAATGGCTTTGAGATACGCAAATCACTGCTTTCTTCTGTCTCTCTCTCTTTTTTTCTTACAACACACCCTCTGGCAGACGCCAACTGAATAAATAAACTGATCCACAAGGACAGTAATGTTGTGGATTGGAATTGGACTCCGTTAGGGTGGTGTCTGAGAGGCAGATGTTGTCCAAGATAAGGACAGTCGTGGTTAATAACTCCCACCCACTCCATGACGTACCGGCTAGTCACAGGAGCATGTTCAGCGAGAGACTGACATTACCAAAAAGTACCACTGAACCACACAGGAAATCATTCCTGCCCGTCGCCATCTCCCTGTACAATTCCTCCATCTAATACACTGTAAACACTGCAATAGTTACACCCTTTTTACACACGCTCTTTTATACTCTGGAATATTCTTGTTAATTTTCTTGATATTTATTTATAATCATCTCTGCTAATCCTTGATATTTACACTTGAGTGATCTGTATATATTAGTGCTATTTCTTAAATGTGTAAAATCTGTAACATGATGTATTGTGGGCAGCACGGTGGCACGGTGGTTAGCACTGTTGCCTCACAGCAAGAAGGTCCTGAGTTCAATTCCACCATCAGGCGACGGGCAGGAATGATTTCTGTGTGGAGTTTGCATGTTCTCCCCGTGTTTGCGTGGGTTCTCTCCGGGTACTCCGGCTTCCTCCCACCGTCCAAAGACATGCAGCTTGTGGGGATAGGTTAATTGGATAATCCAAATTGCCACTAGGTGTGAATGTGAGTGTGAATGGTTGTCTGTCCCTGTGTGTTAGCCCTGCAACAGACTGGCGACCTGTCCAGGGTGTACCCCACCCTTTGCCCTATGACAGCTGGGATAGGCTCCAGCGCCCCCCGCGACCCTGAAAAGGATAAGCGGAAGCGAATGGATGGATGGATGGATGGATGATGTATTGTTTGGAGTTTAGTCTGTTGCTGTTTTTAGAATTTCTTCTTGGACCAAATGTAACCCACATAATTTCCTTAGGGATTAATAAAGTATTCTTAATATGATTCTGATTGTTTCAGGCCTGCAATTGTTCAATGACACATCTTCTTACCTGTATCTTTTGCTCATTTCTCCTCTTCTTTTCTGTCGACAGGGCCTCTGTCGACAGGTTGTGTTTGAGACTTTAAATCCATCCATTCATCTTCTTCCGCTTTATCTGGGGCCGGGTCGCGGGGGCAGCAGCCTATGCAGAGAAGCCCAGAACTCCCTCTCCCCGGCCACCTCCTCTAGCTTATCCAGGGGAATACCAAGGCGTTCCCAGGCCAGCCGAGAGATATAATCTCTCCAGCGTGTCCTGGATCTGCCCCGGGGCCTCCTCCCGGTGGGACATGCCAGGAACACCTCACCCAGGAGCAGTGGCGTGTCTAGAAAATTTTTGTTGGGGGGGCCAGGTAGGGGCACAGATTTGGAGAAGGGTGGCAGATGTAATTGGCAGATAATGTTTAAAAAAAATTCTACCAACCATTAACCATAATTCAACAATCCTATAATACAATACAATCTTCTCACAAACTGGTGTTTGATTTTGAAACAGGAAAAAAGTGTGGAAACAAATGAAAAGACTAACATTTGAATAAAACCTGAAAGCAAGTAAATACTTTCTATGCTGCCTTATGGTAAACTTTGGTAATATTGATCAAGAGCAACACTGCCTGATGATGAAATACAGTCAGCTGGCATGGTGACACTGCCAGTATTAACCTGCAGGGCTGGACTGGGACAGAAAATCGGGCATTTTGACTACAGACCGGCCCACCAGGTATTAAAGCCATAAAGACTTTGAATGAAAACAAATGCTGTTATGACAGTGCCCATATGGAAAAGAAATAGTAAAAACTTTACTCATGAAAGTGGCCACTTTCTTATTACTTTCATATATTGTTTTAGTATCCAAAACATACAAGATTCATTATATAATCTTTCATGGGATCTTATATCTGTTTTTACTCTTGCATGCTTTTCATACAAGTTTCACACAAGACAGATACAAACTTTATAAAATTTATATATATCTTTTCCATATGTACACTGTCTTGTTGGTATATGTATGATTTCTATACATTTTACATCAGATAAAAACTTTGGTTGTAAGATTTAGATAATTATTTAATAAAAGCTAGATATTTTAAATGAGAATAAGAAAGAAAAGTATTTCCTTGTGCCCCACCTTTCCTGTTAATGCCCTACCTGCCCCCCTGGCAAAACTTTCCTAGACCCGCCCCTGCACAGTTACCAGCTGTCAGCTACATAAAAAAAGGATCCTGGTGTTATTTGTCTCTCAGAAACAGTTCATAACTTCAACTCATTCATGTCACCTAAAAGGTAAACCTGTTTCTCCATCACCTGTTCAGCTCCGATGATTCAGTAAGAACATCTCCTGGTTTCATCTTCATGTTTCCCTCTCACCACATATCCAAACCGACATCATGACCAGCAGCTTTTACAGCTGTGGCTCCAGCCAACATCAGCTGATACTAGAAATTAATATTAAATAAATTCTAACATCAGCTGATCAAGCTTAAACGTGCTGCTGTTGTTTAGCGCGACATCTGCTGGTTTCCTCTTTCTGGCGCAAAGTGGGAGATAAATAAACAAGAGAGAAAAGCCGATCAGCTGATCATTGATCAGTTTCATGATTGAAGTAGCAACAGGAGAGGGAGGGGGGAGAATGAGAGAAGTTCACTATCAGTAAAATCATAGCACCCACCCAGCTGTGTAGAAACTCTGTCAAGCTGGCTAGAACGCAGTATGAGTTATTGTAACTGACAGTAAAAAGTCAGCACAACGAAAATAAAGTTCACCTAAACTTGGTTTATATCTGACCCACATAGACTGCAGGTCATAACTTCTTACCTGAAGCTCAGTTCACCTGACACTCGGACTGGCGGCTGCCTCGGGGCTCTCCTCCTGCCTCCCCTTCCCTCATCCACCTGCTGGCCTCTGTGGAAGCCCTGCCACAGCCACCACCAAACAACTGAGTTATTCTTACACATCGACCTGCATCTGGCCAATCCACCACCTCTCATTGTTCATGCCATTACAAAAAAAATAAAAAATAAGTCACCGGGCATATGCCCGGTATGCCCGATGGCCAGTCCAGCTATGTTAACCTGCAACCAAATCTGCAGCTCCATACAGCAATGTTACGACTTAGATTATATCTTATAACGCATAACTCTTATGTTAGCTCCCCTCAGTAGCATACTGTCTGAAATATTTGACGGCTGCAATAATTCTTTAAGTGTTATTTTTTCCTTGGTGTTCTAATTTCACCGAAGTTTACTAAACTCAACAAACTTAATATTACTTACCGGGACATTTATTCTGTCCTCATTTTCTTTCACCGAAAAATTGTTTCCTGCAGTGCCGTCTTTCGTGCTTGGCTCTCCTACCTTTGCTAACGTGATGCGCATAGCGCAGAAGCCGATGCTGCATTCACTTACACTCGGATATCTGAGCTTCACCGTGAAAACATAATCGTACATTTGATATTTGATTGAATTTTATTGTTTTGCCTTTGGGGTGGCACCTGGGGTGGCCAGTCTGGTTGGGGGGGTGGCCTGTGCCCCCCCAGGCCACCCCGCTGGACACGCCACTGCCCAGGAGGCATCCTTGTCAGATTCCCAAACCACCTCAGCTGGTTCCTTTCAATGTAGAGGGCTCTACTCTGAGCCCCCGAATGGCTGAACTTCTCACCTTATCTCTAAGGGAGATAAGGTGAGAAGCCACCCTTCGGAGGAAGCTCATTTCCGCCGCTTGTATCCGCGATCTCGTTCTTTCGGTCACTACCCACAGCTCGTGGCCATAGGTGAGGGTAGGGACGTAGATCGACCGGTAAATTGAGAGCTTCGCTTTTACACTCAGCTCTCTCTTTACCACGACGGACCGGTGCAGCGTCCGCATTACTGTGGCCGCAGCACCAATCCATCTGTCGATCTCCGGCTCCCTTCTCCCATCACTCACGAACAAGACCCCGAAATACTTGAACTCCTCCACTTGAGGCAGGAACTCATCCCCGGCCTGGAGTGGGCACTCCGCCCTTTTCGGGCTGAGAACCATGGCCTCAGATTTGGAGGTGCTGATCCTCATTCCCGCTGTTTCACACTCGGCTGCAAGCCTTTCCAGTGCAAGCTGGAGGCCTTCACCCTGTTGAAGCCAACAGAACCACATCTTCCGCGAAAAGCAGAGATGAGATTCTGAGGCCACATAAGTGAAAGACCCTCTGCCACTTGGCTGCGCCCAGAAATCCTGTCCATAAAAATTATGAATAGAATCGGTGACAAAGGGCAGCCCTGGCGGAGCCCATCACCCACCGGGAACGAGTCCGATTTATTGCCGGCAATGCGAACCAAGCTCTTGCAACGATTGTATAGGGATCAAATGGCCCGTAGCAATGGGTCCAGACCCCTCATACTCCCGGAGCACCTCCCACAGGACACCCTGAGGGACACGGTCAAATGCCTTCTCCAAGTCCACAAAACACATATAGACTGGTTGGGCAAACTCCCATGCACCCTCAAGTATCCTTGAGAGGATAAACAGCTGGTCCAGTGTTCTGCAAACACGACGAAAACTGCATTGTTCCTCCTGTATCTGAGGTTCAATTAGCGGACGAACTCTGCTTTCCAGCACCCTGGCATAGACTTTCCCAGGGAGGCTGAGAAGTGTGATCCCCCTGTAGTTCGAACACAACCTCTGGTCCCCCTTCTTAAAAATGGGGACCACCACCCAGGGCCAGTCCAGGGATACTGCCCCTGATCTTCACACAACATTGTAGAGGCATGTCAGCCAGGACAGCCCTACACACCCAGAGCCTTCAGCAACTCGGGGCGGACCTCACTCACACCAGGGGTTCTGCCACCAAGGAGTTGTTTAAGTGGCTCAGTGACCTCGCCCCCGGAAATTGGATGGTCATCCCCCTCATCCCCAGACTCTGGTTCGTCCTCGGAAGACGTGTCAGTGGGATTAAGGAGGTCCTCGAAGTATTCCTTCCACCGCCTGACAATTTTCTCAGTCGAAGTCAGCAGCATTCCACCAGCACTATACAGAGTGCAGGTAGAGCACCGCTTTCCCCTCCTGAGACGCCTCACGGTTTGACAGAATCTCTTCGAGGCAGTCCGAAAGTCTTTTTACATGGCCTCTCCGAACTCCTCCCGCACCAGAGTTTTTGCTTCCAGACTTTAAATCATCAAACTGTAAATTATAAATTTTAAACTGTTATTGACCCCTTTACCCCTAGTCCTAAAGTGTATATTTATCTTCTTACTCTTCTTCTATTTATTGTTTGTTTACTTGCACTGCTGTAACTGGAGCCTCGTCATCTCGTCTCTCTATATACTGTACTGTATAAAGTGGAGATGACCTCTCCTCCCTGTGCTGCAAGCAGCAGGCACACCTCGCAAATGGAAGGCGCCCTTACTCCCTGCAAATGGGCGGCAGAAAACCGACCGGTGCCTATGCCATCTCCAAAATGCGCTGGTTGATGTCGGGGCAGCACAAGTACGAGCAACCTTTTTTTGGAGAAGCCCGTGATGCCGCCCCCACCACCCGTGTGTGTATGTGTACGTGTGAACGTGTGTGTATATATATACAGTATATATAAAAAATAATCAATCACATCCCCCATTTATGTATGCAATATTTTAAATTAGGTATTCAGCTCATTCACCTACATTACACATAAACCAAAACAGGACAGAGTAAATAATAAGACAACATAAACCTTTTTAGTCCCACATGTGAGAAAATTTTAGGTCATGGCAGAAAGTTCAAGTTTAAGAGTAAACGTTAAAAAAACCACAATAGAATAGTGCAGCTGCAGGGCGCAGCGCTACCAGCTGATCCCTCACGTAAACAAGGGAGCCAGTCGCCGGGTCTCCAAATACAGGTGAAAAAAGTGGGGGACAAAGGGGAGAAAAATGACCAGAACTAGCACGAAACTGTAGTGTATGATCTCAGAATCTGTTTGGTAAGACGTAAGTTAAAGGTTAAGAGACGTAAAGAGGAAAATAAGAAAGAAGCTCAGAAATGAGTGGAACTGCCGCAGTTAAGGTCTCTACTTGTTTCAGAAAAAGCATTCTGTTTTTTACCTTGTTTGCTCATGCTTTAAACATATCAAAATGCAGAGTGGGTTACATACATTGGTACCGAATAGGTAATCACTTAGCAGCAAGGTGAATCTGTGATGAATTAGTGTGGTCTGCACTTCCTCTTCTTTGATTGGGTGAAAGGAGTTGAAAGTAATTGGATGAGGGAACCATGGGGATTGCCCTGCATAATTTCAAGAAAACTGCATTTTAAACGCCATCATAGCTGACACAGAACGCCGTAAAAAACGCAGTTTTTATCCATCGTTGCCGTTTTCTGCCGAGTGACATAAAAAGCGGCGTTCAAAGACAGATAAAAACAGCATTTTTTCCGCCACTCAGATGGGGCGTTCAAGGCACAAGTTTGTGGTGTAAAAAAACACAGACTGGTTGTGGTGTTTCGACAGAACGGAGATGGCTTGGTTTATAATGGAACATGTATTCAGCAGTAGTTAGCCATCCAAAACATATCACAATACACTTCTCTTCTTCTATCCTTCTATCACATTAGTCCCCTACTGGTAACTGAGTATATGTTCATATTCAGTCCCCCTTGTAAAGCAACCCTTCACCATCTTCGCAGTGTATGTAAACATAACATCTCTCCTCATTCTCACAGAATTCTACTACCTCAGTATTACTTACTTAGCATGGTAACATTACTATTTGCACATAACATTATCAGTAGTAAACTTTGCAACCAGACAGCATTTCAATACTGCTTGCTGAACCTATTTCATTCATAACACTACTGGGTGTTTGAGCTATACCTATGATCTTAACATACCCATCTTGTTATGGTGCCTAAATCGTCCTTTATAATGAATACTTGTACAGTTAAGATTACTGTAGTAACTTAACAACCTTAAGTCACAAAACTTCACAAATAAATCACAGTAAATCAATCATCTATTATACTTGGACCTCAGAACTAGCAGTATGGAACTTAACATTACCATCCAACAGCTCAAGCGTGTTATTTTCCCACTTTTCTTTTTTTTAAAACTCATTTCATTATATAATCCTTGGTCCAAGCTGGTAACTGTCTCGGTCTGTTAGGAACAGAAGGTCTTTTAGGAGTTTCTCTTGTGTTGTTTTCAACCTCTTCACCAGCCTGCAACGGCTCAGCATTCTCTGCTCGGCAGAGTGAGAGACGGGCTGCATTCCATCGCTTTCCATCACTCAAGATGAAGGTGCTCAGTCCAGTCTGTTGCTGCACTGACAGTGGATCAGTAAACTGTCTCTCTCCCTTCGCCATTCGGAAAGGCTTACGTATCCGCACCCTGTCACCGACCACAGGCTAGGGAGGTTTTGTCCCCCTCTTAGCATCAGTGTAACGTTTACTCCTACGTTGCTGGTGAAAGACTCTGGCCCTGCATTGGTCATACTGTCCTGTGTCTTTGGGAAACATTTAGCTTTGTTCTCATTGGTCTCCCTCTGAGAAGCTGAAACGGTGCTGCTCCAGTTGTTGCATGAGCTGTAGCATGGTAATTCTGTAGCATCTCTGTTACGGCGGGCTTCCACGGCTTCTGGGACACCTGTGCAGCCTGAACACAGTCCTTCAGTACTCTGTTGAATCTTTCAACACACCCGTTCGCTTGAGGGTGATACACACTTGTTCTAATGTGCTTGATGCCCCTTTCCTTCAGGAAATCAGCAAAGGCAGATGAAGTGAATTGTGGTCCATTATCTGTCGTAAGCTCACAAGGGTTTCCCTCCCATGCAAAAACTGAAGACAAGAACCTGATAACAGTGTCTGTAGTAGCTGATGAAGTAAAGGCTACTTCTGGCCATTTGCTGAAGTAATCGACCAGTGTGATAGCAAACCTGCAGTCCTGCGACCCGCGGTCAAAAGGTCCAACAATGTCAACGGCCACATGCTGAAAGGGACCATCTGGAAACTGAACCGGCTGTAGGGGAGCAGGAGCAGTTTTGGCCATTTTGTCACACAATTGACAGACTGAGCACGATGACAGAATCGCATGGACTTGAGTATCCATGCATGGCCACCAGTAAAGCTCTCTGAGTCGCTGCTTTGTGTGAACTATGCCCTGGTGACCTTCGTGTGCGAGGCATATCACCTTTTCTCGCAGGGACCTTGGGACCACCAGACGTGTCCCCCAGAAAACCAACGGTGATTCCACAGCAAGTTCATGTCGCACCAGGAAATACGGCTGCATCTCAGGTGGGAGAGACCTTTTCACCTTAGGCCAGCCTGAGCGGATAACCTGTCGCAGCAGAGAAAGGTCAGGGCAGTCCTCATATTCAGCTTTAAAATCCGTCAACGGTGTCGCTGTCAAGAGAGGAGAAACTTCAGCTATCGCCAAGAGAAGGTCTTTTTCAGCATCAATGTCAGTGCTGGAGTACGTCAGGGGAACCTGTGAGAGGCAGTCTGCGATGACATTCTGAACACCAGGACGGTACTGCACATCGTACTGAAAACACATCAACCTTGCAGACCATCGTGCGATTCTCATGCCCGCTCTGTTCATACCTTTGGTGCTGAGAAGGGTAGTAAGAGCTTGGTGGTCAGTACGAAACGTGAATCTGCGGCCCCATACATATGTACGCCATCTTTCCACCGCCCAGACACAGGCTAACGCCTCCTTTTCTGTGGTGGAGTACTTTCTTTCAGCAGGAGACAGTGTTCGGGAGGCGAACGCCACAACCCGCTCCACTTGATCTGGATGTAACTGTGTCAACACAGCGCCTAGCCCGTAGTCTGATGCATCTGTGGTGATAAAAGCAGGTAAGTCAGGGTCATAGACGGCAAGTGCGGGACTTTCCAGAAGGAGTTTTTTCAGGTTACTGAAGCTCTCATGTGCTGCCTCGTTCCACTGGAGTTCAACTTTCATGTCTGTGTGATGGCTGCACTTACAGCCACACAGTGGTAATACCCACCATGTTAGTGTAGAGGCTTATAAGTAACATTGCATTCACATTTCTTTCTTTAAATATAGGAATTAATTTACAGGACAATAAATAACTGGTTTTGGTTTAGATTTAATTCACATATCCACATAACACTGCATTCTAAAATAAGTGCACACATTTTAGTTTACACTGTTATGTATGATTAATTTTTTGTTTTCTGAGTTACCTTAGTTGCAGCTGTTCCAGTCCCTTGATTAAGGAGCCAAGAGGTGGAAAAGGGGCGGAGCGAGCTTTAAAGGAAGACTACAAATTGGTTCACGCTATAACTCAGGACCATGGGGGGGAATTGGAGTTCATTATGTTTGGTTTAGTTAGATTTTGTGTGTTTTACCCCTTCTCCTGTTTTTGTGGACTGATCAGCCACTATTTAAGTTTCCCCTTTGTCTCGTTAAGTTAGGTCAGTTTGTTTGAGTTATCAGTTGAGTTGTCAACTTTGAGTAGAGTTTTGTTATTTTGACCTCTTTTATGGGCCCAAGATTTTGAGTCTTTTGCATGAGTTAACCAATTATGTTTTTTGGGTTAAATAAAAAATCATTTTTTTGGACTTTAACCTGTGCCTAAGTTTCCTTCACTGCTTGGTCCATCACAAGTGGTGTCAGGAGTGGGATCAGCAGTTGAAGGCACAGGATTTTTTTTTTCTCTTTTTCCCCCTCTTCACTTATCAAGCCATGCACAGAATGGGAAGGAGTGGCAGAGGAGCAAAAGGAGATTGTCAAAACCAGCCAGTTGGAGTGGTAGAGCAAGTAGAAGGAGGAGAGGAAAATGGAGCCTCTGGAGGGGTGGATAGTACTGAGAGCCAAGGTAAGGAGCTGACAATGTCAGAACTGATTTCCATCCTTCATTCTCATATGGGTCAGCAGGAGGCCCAGGAAGCAAGAAGAAGGGAGGAGTTTACCCGCCAGGAACAGCGCTTTAGAGCACTACAACATCAGTTTCAGCTGTTGCAGGTAGAAGTGAAAGCTCGTACTTCTCCCTGAGCTGCAAATGGAGGAACCTAAACAACCAGAGGTAGAGTCCGTTGAAGAGGAGGATCCTCCCTGTGCTGGCTCCAGTAATGAGCAAATACATCCTCAATCAGGTCAGTCTCGCTTTTATGAACCCAGGTTGGAAAAATTGACAGAGGAGGATGATATTGAACATTTTTTAACAACATTTGAACGCATGGCTGTAGTTTGCCGGTGGCAAAAAATGGACTGGGTTTTTCATCTGATTTCTTTACTCACTGGCAAAGCAAGAGGTGCGTATGTTCATATGGATATGGATGACTCTCTAGACTATGACAAAGTTAAAGCAGCTATTCTTCAAAAATATGACATTAATCCTGAGACATATAGACCGAGATTCTGTTCACTGGAGATAAAACCTGATGAGAATCTAAAAGAACTATATGCAACTATATGCAAGAGTTATATGAGAAGTGGGTAAAGCCAAAAGGAAAAATGGTGCATGAGGTTAGTGAAATATTAATTTTAGAACAATACTTGAGAATGCTGTCTCCTGAGTTACAGATATGGATTAAAGAACGCAATCCAAACTCTGCAGCGGCAGCTGCAGAGCTGGCTGATGTGTTTGTGGCAGCACGGAGAAAAGGACAGCCATGGAGCCACACAGCATGGAAAATGAGAGATGGTTCAAAATCTGTCCCTCACTACCAGAAAGCAGGGGTGAGTAAACCTCCAAAGAGCCAGTCTGTCAATATGCCGTCAAGACCTCCACCCAAGACTGTGATTTGTTATTTGTGTGGGATGGAGGGCCACACAAAACCTATGTGCCCAAAGAATTCTACAAAAATAACTCAGATGTGTTTTGTGCCCCGACAAAGTGTGGAGCCTAAAGTGGAGTTTGAGAATGGTTTCAAAATGACCTTAGTTGAGGTTGATGGGAAACCATTAAAGGCCCTTGTTGACTCAGGAAGTACTCAGACTCTTGTGCACCGAGACTTTGTTCCCGCAAATAAAGTTAATGTGGAGACAATCCCTGTTCGCTGCATTCATGGAGATGAGAGGTCATATCCAACAGCAGATCTGTACATCAAGGTACAAGGACAAACGTATATTCTAAATATTGGTGTTGCAGAGAATCTGCCATTTCCAGTAGTGCTGGGTCGAGATCTGCCTGTGTTGTTTGACTTGCTGAATCCTAGTCATACATGCAATGTTGCAGTAACAAGAGCTCAAGCTAAGAAGAAAGAGGAGTCCCTACACCCACTCCGTGCCTTGTCCTTCTATGATGCAGACATAGAGACTGCACCCGGGAAGTCTTGTAAGTCACGTGGACAGAGAAGGCAAGAGAAGTTTCTACATACTGCTGTTCGAGCAGCTCCTAGCACAGAGCCTGAGTTACCTTTGGGTTTTAAAATCCCTGTTAATATTATTGAAATGCAACATGACGATCCATCTCTAACATCTCTGTTCCAGAAAGCTGCAGAGAGGAACCAAGGAACTAAGCAAGATTTGAACAGCAGGGGGGAGTTTCTGCTGAAAGATGGCATTCTGTATCATCAGCAGGGTTCAGCATTGCAGTTGGTGGTTCCTAGAGCAGTCCAGAAGGTGGTGCTCTCCTTGGGACACTCCATTCCATGGGCTGGCCACTTGGGAAAGCATAAAACCATGGCCCGCATTAGAAAATATTTTCATTGGCCTGGAGTGCGCTCGGATGTTACACGGTTCTGTAAAAGCTGCCCTCAGTGCCAGAAGTCTTCTCTTAAAATCCCCTCCAGAGCTCCTCTCCAGTCTCTACCAATTATCAGCACTCCATTTGAATGGCTAGGAATGGACATTGTTGGTCCTCTAGAAAGAAGCAAGGCAGGCAACCGTTACATGCTGGTAGTGACAGATTACGCTACAAAGTATCCAGAGGTCTTTCCTTTGAGATCAATAAAAGCCAAAGCAGTCGCCCTCTGTCTCATACAGTTCTTCTCAAGGGTTGGTTTTCCTCGTGAGATTCTTACTGACCGTGGCACTAACTTCATGTCCACTTTGTTGAAGCAGGTGTACCAGCTCCTTGGGATTAAGAGCCTGAGGACAACACCATACCACCCTCGGACAGATGGCCTAAAAGAGCGCTTCAATCAGACCCTGAAACAAATGTTACGCAAATTTGTCAATGAAACTGGTACAGACTGGGATCAGTGGCTGCCCTACCTCCTCTTTGCATATAGAGAAGTACCCCAGGCTTCTACAGGTTTTTCACCTTTTGAACTATTGTATGGCCATGAGGTACGAGGCCCCTTGTCTCTTCTAAGGGAGACTTGGGAGGGTGACCAAGAAAGATCACAGGCTGTCAGTGTTGTCTCTTATGTTGTCCAGATGCAGGAACGGTTGGAGAAGATGATGGAGCTGGCCCAAGCCCACAAAGCGGAAGCACAGCAGCACCAGAAGGCCTGGTACGACCAGTCAGCTCGGCAAAGATCCTTCAGTCCTGGTGAGAAGGTGCTGGTGCTTCTTCCAAGTGATTATCTGGCGGCGCGGCAGTAGCACGCAGCGGCCACTCCGGAGCCAAAGTGGTGCTGCATTGTTTATCGTTTACGTTTTTGTGTGTAGCGTGTTTATTTTGCACTATGTATGGATATCGTCGCAACTGGTGTCGGTGTCCGTGCATACAACAGCCAGACACTTTTCAACCTAAATAACCCGGTTGACGACATCCAGGATGGGCTGCGGGAAACGCTGCGTGAACTCGGCTTGCTCCGCGAACCAGGCCTCGAAGCCTCGGCGTTGCCTGATGTCGGCGGCCGGAGGTGGGGACATCGGAAGCGTTGCGCGAGGAAGCGGAAGCGCGGCAAGCGGGTGGGAGTCTGTGCTAGGCTAAAAACAAACCCTAGCCGGCCGGCTCTACCGTCCATCATCTTATCCAACGTCTGCTCCCTGGATAGTAAACTGGATTACATCCGACTCCAGCAGGCTACACAGCGTGAGGTTAGAGACTGCTGTGTCTTTGTTTTCACGGAAACATGGCTCAGCGACAGAGTACCGGACGCCGCTATTCAGCTAAACGGGCTTGCCTCGTTTCGTGCCGACAGAAATGCAGCTCTGTGCGGTAAGACTCGCGGTGGCGGCTTGTGTGTTTACATCAACGAGAAATGGTGCAAGAACTCTGTGCTAGTTTCTAGTTATTGCTCATCGCTGGTGGAGTTTGTGACTGTTAGATGCAGACCTTTTTATTTACCACGGGAATTCACCACTGTTTTCATTATCGGAGTGTACATTCCACCTAGCGCTAATGCTAAGGAAGCGCTATGGGAACTGTATACAAAGATCAGTGAACTGCAAAATACACACCCGGATGGACTGTTTATTGTTGCTGGAGATTTCAACCATGCAAATCTCAAGTCAGTGCTTCCTAGATTCCATCAGTATGTGGACTTTGCAACGAGAGGGGAAAACACGCTGGATCTTGTTTACACAAACATCCCCGGCGCATATCGGGCAGAGCCCCACCCCCACCTCGGCTACTCAGACCACATCTCTGTTATGCTAATTCCAGCATACAGACCACTCGTCAGGCGATCAAAACCGGTTCTGAAGCAGGTGAAAACCTGGCCAGCAGGAGCCATCTCTGGTCTTCAGGACTGTTTCGAGAGCACTGACTGGAACATGTTTAGGGAGGCTGCAACTTACGGCGACTTCACTGACTTGGAGGAGTACACATCATCAGTGTCCAGCTACATCAACAAGTGCACCGATGACGTCACTGTCTCCAAGACCATCATCTCATGACCCAACCAGAAACCGTGGATTACTGCGGAAGTGTGTGCACTTTTAAGGACCCGAGACTCTGCCTTCAAAGAGGGAGATAAGGTGGCGCTTAGAAGAGCTAGGGCCGAACTTTCTCGGGCCATCAGAGAGGCGAAGCGCGCACACGCCCAGAGAATCCACAACCACTTCAGGGACAGCGGCGACACACGGCGCATGTGGCAGGGCTTACAAGCCATCACTAACTACAGGACGACATCACCTGCCTGTGACAGTGACGGCTCCCTCCCAGATGCGCTGAACAACTTCTATGCTCGGTTCGACAGGCAGAACGACGTGGCGGCGAGGAAGACCACCCCTCCTCTGAACGACCAGGTCCTGTGTCTCACTACAGCTGAGGTGAGGAAAACTCTACGCAGAGTCAATCCAAGCTGCTGGACCAGACAACATCCCAGGCAGAGTGCTCAGAGAATGTGCTGACCAGCTGGCAGATGTTCTCACCGACATCTTCAACATCTCTCTGAGCAGTGCCGTCGTTCCCACATGCCTCAAGGCCACCACCATCGTCCCCGTGCCCAAGAAGTCTTCTGTGTCCTGTCTCAACGACTACTGTCCTGTTGCACTTACACCCACCATCATAAAGTGGTTCAAACGGCTCGTCATGAGACACATCAAGACCCTGCTGCCCCCCTCACTGGACCCACTGCAATTTGCATACTGCCATAACCGCTCAACGGACGACGCCATCTCGACTGCACTCCATCTTGTCCTGACACACTTGGACAAGAAGGACTCACACGTTCGAATGCTGTACATAGATTTCAGCTCAGCATTCAACACGATCATCCCCCAACAACTGATCGGAAAGCTGAGCCTGTTGGGCCTGAACACCTCCCTCTGCAACTGGATCCTGGACTTTCTGACCGGAAGGCCTCAGTCAGTACGGATCGGGAACTGCACCTCCAGCACCACCACACTGAGCACTGGGGCCCCACAAGGCTGTGTGCTCAGTCCTCTGCTGTTCACACTGCTGACTCATGACTGTGTAGCAACACACAGTTCAAATCACATCATTAAGTTCGCTGATGACACGACCGTGGTGGGTCTCATTAGCAAGAACGACGAGTCAGCGTACAGAGAGGAAGTGCAGAGACTAACGGACTGGTGTAAAGACAGCAACCTGTCTCTGAATGTTGACAAGACAAAAGAGATGGTTGTTGACTTTAGGAGGACACGAGGCGACCACTCACTGCTGTACATCAACGGCTCCTCTGTGGAGATCGTCGACAGCACCAAATTCCTGGGCGTCCACCTGGAGAAGGACCTCGGCTGGTCCCTCAACACCAGCTCCCTGCACAAGAAAGCCCAACAGCGTCTCTTCTTTCTGAGGAGACTGAGAAAGGCCCAGCTTCCACCACCGATCCTGACCACCTTCTATAGAGGAACTATCGAAAGCATCCTGAGCGGCTGCATCACTGTCTGGTTTGGGAACTGTGCCATATCGGACCGCAAGACCCTACAGCGGATAGTGGGAACAGCAGAGAAGATCATCGGGGTCTCTCTCCCCTCTATTGAGGACATCTACACCACACGATGCATTCGCAAAGCCACCAGCATTGTGGCTGATCGGACACACCCCTCTCACACACTCTTCACACTCCTGCCATCTGGAAAAAGGTACCGAAGCATTCGGGCACACACATCCAGACTGTGCAACAGCTTTTTTCCACAAGCCATCTGTCTCCTCAGCAAAAAGGGACTGACTGATAAACACACACACACACACACACATTATCACTCAGCTTAACTCAACTACCTCAAAACATTGAGACTGGACTGACTAATCAACACAAGCGCAAACACACTGACCTACACCACCAAACCATCGTACACACCAACCTGTAAATGCTCTTTTGCACAATATTATTACTGGACTTTCTGCACTAACTTCTGCACTTCCTAATTTTTGCTGCTACACTAAGGAATGTTTACTGTTCCTCCACTACCTCAACTCATCATCACAAAACCTTGTTATTATGTTACGTTGTGTTTTTTTGTCATACTGTCACTTGCTGCTCTTGTTTGCACATTTGCACGTGCACTTTGTTGTCTGCTGTCTGATAACAAAAAAAAGTCTTCCTTAGATAGTTAGATAGTTTTTTGTTAATTTATGTTGTAATTTATGTTAGGTCAGTCTGTCTTGTCTCTGCTAGCCAGCTAACTAGGCCTCTTAGTTAGCTAGTTTAGAGTTTTCTGTTAATTTATGTGTAGCGAGTGAAAGCCACCGAGTAACCGCTAAGGGCCTCTATACTACTTGTGCAAACTTTCAGGCCCAAAGCTCTCACAGGAACGAGCCCAGAATAAACGGGACAAGAGGGTCAATATCAGTCAGATATGTTAAAATTTATTATTTTAAAAGAACACAAAGGGTTTGCAAAAGGCCTAAAACATCAAAATGGGAAAGGTCACTAACGACCACGACCACCACGACCTGCTTAAGGAATGGGTGGAGAGACCAAAAGCAGATGTCTTTCTGATCCAGGAGGTTTCAGAGGAGGAGGAAGTGGATGATCAGTATCTGCCAAAACCCACTCCTCAGGACCTGGATCTCAACCATCTTTCTGAGGAAAGACGGGCTCAGGTGAGAAACCTGTGTAAATTAGATGTGTTCAGTGAAAATCCTGGTAGAACGGACATTGTGGAACGTGACATTGTGTTGAAAGATGGAGCTTCTGTGAGGAGAATGAGTTACAGGATACCTGAGCGTCTACTGATCCCGTTGAAAGAGGAGATCGACCTGATGTTGTCACTAGGAATCATTGAAGCCTCGAAGAGCGAGTGGTGCCACCCGGTGGTCCTGGTGCCAAAGAAGGATGGCAGTATCCGTTTCTGCATAGACTTCAGGTACCTGAATGCAATATCCCCGCATTGATGACATGGTTGAGCACCTTGGGAAGGCCAGATACCTGACAACAATAGACCTCTGCAAGGGTTATTGGCAGGTACCACTGGCTAAGCGCTCAAAAGAGCTGACTGCTTTCCGGACCCCGTGGGGCTTGTTCCAGTTTAAAGTCATGCCCTTTGGACTGCATGGTGCCCCGGCAACATTCCAGAGACTGATGGACCAGATACTGTCTGACATGTCTGATTTCTATGAAGCGCCTTGAGGCGACTTTTGTTGTGATTTGGCTCTATATAAATAAAATTGAATTGAATTGAATTGAATTGAAAATTTTGCTGCAGCCTACCTTGATGACATAGTGATTTTCAGTTCTACCTGGGAAGAACACCTGAAACACCTGGAGAAGGTATTGGGGCGTCTTCAGTCTGCAGGGTTGACTGTTAATCCAGCTAAGTGTGCCATTGCCAAGGCTGAAACTGAGTACCTTGGGTTTGTGATTGGAAATGGAGTAATAAAACCTCAAGTCAATAAGGTCACCGCCATAGAATCCTGTCCCTTGCCAGAGACCAGAAAGCAGCTGAGATCATTTTTAGGTATGGCAGGATTCTATCATCGGTTTATCCCTCATTTCTCCGCCAGGGCAGCTCTTCTGACGGATCTGACTGGTGCCCGAAGTCCCAATAAGATCACCTGGACAGAGGAGGCTAAGATGGCTTTTCAGGACCTACGACAATCTCTGAGTAAGAGCCCAGTCTTGCACAGCCCTGATTTTGAGAGAAATTTCATTCTTCAGACTGATGCCTCAGAGAGAGGATTGGGAGCTGTTCTGTTACAGGGACCGCCTGGAGAGCGTCATCCAGTGGCCTTCATCAGCCGCAAGCGGTTTCCGAGGGAAGTGCGATACTCAACCATTGAGAAGGAGGGACTTGCCATCAAATGGGCCCTGGACTCCTTTAGGTATTATCTTCTCGGACGGGAGTTCATATTGGAAACAGACCACAAGGCTCTTCAATGGATAGAGAGAATGAAGGACACAAATGGAAGGATCACGCGATGGTACCTTGCAATCCAGCCATTCCGGTTCACCATCAACCACATCCCCGGCAAAGATAACTGCACTGCAGACTCTCTCTCTCGCTGTCCCAGGGAGAGATCTGAAGAGGGGGAGTGTGTGATGGCTGCACTTACAGCCACACAGTGGTAATACCCACCATGTTAGTGTAGAGGCTTATAAGTAACATTGTATTCACATTTCTTTCTTTAAATATAGGAATTAATTTACAGGACAATAAATAACTGGTTTTGGTTTAGATTTAATTCACATATCCACATAACACTGCATTCTAAAATAAGTGCACACATTTTAGTTTACACTGTTATGTATGATTAATTTTTTGTTTTCTGAGTTACCTTAGTTGCAGCTGTTCCAGTCCCTTGATTAACCCTTTAAGACCTACCATAGAACCAAGTCCGCCAGAGCTTATATTATATTTTTACATGCTGTGGAGCCATTTTTGGGAGCATTTCAAGTTGCTATACATCAATACAACCATTACAGCCTAAATTTTAATAATATGTCTGCATTAGGTGCATAGTAATTACATAAATTGCAAAAAAGTGCAATAAACTACAAAAAAATTTGAAAATCGTTTTTGTTTTTTTAACATATATTTCTAGTTAGAGAAATTTAAGAGGCTCATCCCTCAAAACTGTAAATACAAAAAAGTTGCACAAACTAGTTTCCCACCACAGGAAATTTATTTTGAGTGTCTTCATAGTTTTATTTTTGAAATACACCAATTTTTATACACTGCAGGAAAAACGAAAATAAATATTATAGTGCAAATTTGCAAAATAACAGCATATGCATCAAAATAAACTATTTCCAGCAGTGCAATATGAGTCCTAAGCATCCCAGAAACGACACAGAAAGTCATAAACTCAAACATAACTTTTTAAAACACAAGTATAGGCTCATAAGGCCCCGATCGTAAAAAAACTACATTTCCGCAATATGACGTCACTTCCGGTTTCGGGCAGGTCATGCGGTCATGTGATAGTTCGCGCTGATGGACGTAGGAAGTGTTACAAACAGCTGATCGGATCGGCGAAGCGTGTTTCTGGAATATCATGTTTTTGTTGCTGCAAGTGATTTTTATGCAGTTTTTGCAAAGCTATACAGTGGGGCAAAAAAGTATTTAGTCAGCCACCGATTGTGCAAGTTCCCCCACTTAAAATGATGACAGAGGTCAGTAATTTGCACCAGAGGTACACTTCAACTGTGAGAGACAGAATGTGAAAAAAAAATCCATGAATTCACATGGTAGGATTTGTAAAGAATTTATTCGTAAATTAGGGTGGAAAATAAGTATTTGGTCACCTCAAACAAGGAAAGTCTCTGGCTCTCACAGACCTGTAACGTCTTCTGTAAGAAGCTTTTCTGTCCCCCACTCGTTACCTGTATGAATGGCACCTGTTTGAACTCATCATCTGTATAAAAGACACCTGTCTGTCCACAGCCTCAAACAGTCAGACTCCAAAGTCCGCCATGGCCAAGACCAAAGAGCTTTCGAAGGACACCAGGAAAAGTATTGTAGACCTGCACCAGACTGGGAAGAGTTAATCTACAATAGGCAAGCAGCTTGGTGTGAAAAAATCAACTGTGGGAGCAACCATCAGAAAATGGAAGACATACACGACCACTGATAATCTCCCTCGATCTGGGGCTCCACACAAGATCTCATCCCGTGGGGTCAAAATGATCATGAGAATGGTGAGCAAAGATCCCAGAACCACACGGGGGGACCTGGTGAATGACCTGCAGAGAGCTGGGACCAAAGTAACAAAGGTCACCATCAGTAACACACTACAACGGCAGGGAATCAAATCCCGCAGTGCCAGACGTGTTCCGCTGCTGAAGCCAGTGCATGTCCAGGCCCGTCTGAAGTTTGCCAGAGAGCACATGGATGATACAGCAGAGGATTGGGAGAATGTCATGTGGTCAGATGAAACCAAAGTAGAACTTTTTGGTATAAACTCAACTCGTCGTGTTTGGAGGAAGAAGAATACTGAGTTGCATCCCAAGAACACCATACCTACTGTGAAGCATGGGGGTGGAAACATCATGCTATGGGGCTGTTTTTCTGCCAAGGGGACAGGACGACTGATCCGTGTTAAGGACAGAATGAATGGGGCCATGTATCGTGAGATTGTGAGCCAAAACCTCCTTCCATCAGTGAGAACTTTGAAGATGAAACGAGGCTGGGTCTTCCAACATGACAATGATCCAAAACACACCGCCCGGGCAACAAAGGAGTGGCTCCGTAAGAAGCATTTGAAAGTCCTGGAGTGGCCTAGCCAGTCTCCAGACCTCAACCCCATAGAAAATCTGTGGCGGGAGTTGAAAGTCCGTGTTGCTCGGCGACAGCCCCAAAACATCACTGCTCTCGAGAAGATCTGCATGGAGGAATGGGCCAAAATACCAGCTACTGTGTGTGCAAACCTGGTAAAGACCTATAGTAAACGTTTGACCTCTGTTATTGCCAACAAAGGTTATGTTACAAAGTATTGAGTTGTATTTTTGTTATTGACCAAATACTTATTTTCCACCCTGATTTACGAATAAATTCTTTACAAATCCTACCATGTGGATTCCTGGATTTTTTTTTCACATTCTGTCTCTCACAGTTGAAGTGTACCTCTGATGCAAATTACTGACCTCTATCATCATTTTAAGTGGGGGAACTTGCACAATCGGTGGCTGACTAAATACTTTTTTGCCCCACTGTAACTAGTTTGACTTTAGGTCGCACCAGTGAACAGTCTGCAAAATACTGTCTGTAGATAGTTTCTGGCAGAATAGACACAGAAGCTCCAGTGTCTACTATCAGCTCTACCATCTTAGAACCACCTTGTACGGTTTCAATGTCGACAGTGCAGGTAAGCTTATCTTGAATAGCTGCCATCATTTTAGCATCTTGCACGCACAGTACTGCCAGTTCTGGAACCACTACTTCTCTCACTTCACTGACTGACGACTTACATACCTTGGCAAAATGTCCCTTTTTCCCACAGTTGTTGCATTTTGAAGAAGCAGCCGGGCAGTTTTTATCATTAGCTAAGTGCTTGTGAGAACCACACCTGAAGCACTTCCGCTGCTGCTGCTTTGAACCTCCCCGTTTGCGTTGGTCTGGAGTACAGCCTTTAGCAGGGCGAGGTCCTCTCTTCTGGTGAGAGTGGGAATTTGCCGCGTTGACTGTCTGAACAGGCGTGGTCGGAAACGAGCCGGGTGTGGAGAGTAGAGTAGCGTTTTTGACTGCTGCTTCCACCTGGCCTGCAATAGTTAGAGCCTTATCCAGTGTGAGATCGTCCTCCAGTAACAGTTTGTCTTTCACAGCGCTGAGATGAGCGTTGGAGATTAACTGATCTCTTATCATTTCACTTTCCATTTGTCCAAAGTTAAGATGCAGCTAACGCTCTCAGAGCCACCACATACTGAGAAACAGTCTCATCCGCTCGTTGAATACGCTGTCTGAATGTATGACGGCACGCCACGACATTTACTTTCGGCACAAAGTGCTTCTCCAGTGCGCTCATGGCGTCAGCATATGTATCACCTTGCTCCGGTAACGTGTAGAATAACCGCTGTCCCTCCGGGCCCAAGCAGTGTAGCAAAACAGCACGTTTCCTAGCATCCGGCCATGCGTCTCCCATGGCATTGATTACTAGCATGTAATTGTCGAATATTTTCCGCCATGTAGTAAATGGAATCGGCGGCTCACCCACATGTGGAAGAAAAGATGGTGGACTCGGAACTGATGCACTCATCCTCGTTGCCAATTTGTGGTGTTTCGACAGAAGAACGGAGACGGCTTGCTTTATAATGGAACGTGTATTCAGCAGTAGTTAGCCATCCAAAACATATCACAATACACTTCTGTTCTTCTATCCTTCTATCACTATTAGTCACCAGAGATGGGCTGTAATCTGATTACTTTTTTCAAGTAACAAGTAAAGTAAGGGATTACTATTGCAAAAACGGTAATTAGATTACCGTTACTTTCCCGTAGGAACGCTGCGTTACTGCGTTACTAAAACCGTGATTTTTTGCGAGAATGTCTCACGACAGTGACGTAAGCGAGTGTGCCGTTAGTGACAACAGCTGTGTGCAGATCAACAATGGATCACATATCAATTGTGGGAGAGAGTATGAGCGTGCAGCGTTTAAAGCGTGGAAGTACTGACCTTACTTTGAGTTTGATTCCATAAAAAGTGACAAAAACATTAGCGTCCATCGTGCGTGGGAAGAAAACTTCTTTTTACAGCGAAAAAAACCCCTAAACTTCCAAGCAAGCACCGAGTGCACAACGACGTAATGGGAAATTCACAGAGAAACTCGCGGATTCTTCAACTGACCGCGGCACACCTGCACCAGGGTAAACCTCCGCCTACCTCCAGTCCTGCTTTACAGGTGAAAATAGAGCAACAGGACCGCTGAGTCTTTGACTTTATTTATTTTCTGCTGTGTTTTACTTGCATCTATTTGAAAGAGTGAGTGTAAACACAAAAAATATTTTATTTTATGTGCTGGAATGTGCAGAAAATAGGTTTAAATGTTAAACAAATTTATTCAAGTCAGAGAATGTTGCATATAATTAAATTTTTGCTTGATGCATAAAGTTAAAAGATTAAAACTGATAAAACAAGTTAAAAAAATAGACTTTTCCATTTAATTACATTTTGTATGATGGATTATGTAGAAAAAGTAGAATTGGGCTGGAAGATCTATCGCTTTATCACCTCTTCAGGTTGTAAATCGTGTTTTTAAAAAGTAACTAAGTAACTAATTACTTTTGAAAATAAGTAATCAGTAAAGTAACGGGATTACTTTTTTGGGGAAGTAATCAGTAATTAGTTACTGATTACTTTTTTCAAGTAACTTGATCAACACTGTTAGTCACAGAGCCCCCTACTGGTAACTGAGTATATGTTCATATTCAGTCCCCTTTGTAAAGCAACCCTTCACCATCTTCGCAGTGTATGTAAACATAACACTGGTGGGTTTTTTATGGTGTTTTGAATAATTAAAGTGTTTTTTATGCCATTCTTACAAAACGGTTTAGAAAAGTGGTGAATTATGGCCCTCATGGCTTGCCAGAGTAATTGATTCCTCTGGGAGTTCATATTGAATGAACTGAAATCAGTAGTGTGATCTCCAGTCTTGATATAAGGAATGAGAAAATTGACAGCTGTTAATTTTAATCAGCCTGTCTCAGATGTTTTAACTCTTCGAATCACAAAGTAATGTGGTAACATTTGGACTGACGAGTTTACTGTCAGCATTTTAATTGCTAGTTTAAAGGCTGTAGGTTGCAGCCATTCCTCTAACACTGTATAAACGTAACAGGCCTCAGTGCAGGTTCTAATAGTCTGAGCTGCTTCAACCTTTATTTGTGAAGAGCACAGCAGCTTACAAAACACGTAGCTAGCTCGTACTACAAAGTAAAATTTTCAGCTAAGATTACCTTAAAATAACAGGGCTATGTGCAGTGATGCTAGTGTTAGCACGTTACCTTCAACAGGTGGTCAGACTGAGTAAACAAGCACACAGTCAGAGGTTGGGCTCTCCGTTTCGCTGTAGGGCAGGGGCGGAGCGTGGGGGTGGCTTACTGGGCTTAAGCCCGGGTTGTTTTGTCAGAAGCCCGGGGTCTTTTGGAGTGCAATTTTTTCATAGTTAGATGCCTGGCTGACAACTGTATAAAACAAAAAGTACACACAATATTCGAAGCACATAGTGCACACTGTGGGAATTTACGACTATGCGTGAATCCCCCCTGATATTGGTATGATCCGAGCTCAGGCACTAAGCGACTGAGCGAGAGGGCGGGGCAGCTGCTGCCAGCAGTGAGTGCGCTGTTGGAGAAACGGAGCCAGCCATACTAAGGAGAGCTTAAGTTTGACCAGGTACCAAAGAAAATCATTCGTACAGTACAAATAATGTAAATATGACTGTGCATCACAAAAGATTGATATCAAACTGATCACTTGACTAATATTATGTTACTTGCTCTTCAAGTGAATCAACAAATGGCGAAATGAAAAGCCAAATAAATGCTATTTTTTTAGAGTGTTAGCTTACGTGTGTTTATTTCATATTTTCAGTTCTTACCCTCCCCGACTAAATCGGTTTCAGTTATGTACTGAAATATAAGAATGGACATTAGAGTGTTCTTTCAAAGAAAAACCTCAGGTAAATGTTATTTTATATATTATGCTTTGTATGTTGTTCAGTATATTTCTATGCAAAACAAGAGGGATTTCAGTACACAGCAGGATATTCACATTTGTAACCAGATATTTACATACACTTTAGGGAGAAAACATAAAACATTTTTACTGTACAACATTAATTTAGAGTAAACTTTTGTTTTAGATAAATATTGAAATATATTTTGAATTAGTTAAATGTCAGAATAAAGAGAGAGAGATCTGTCTATTTTTATCACTTTCATCCAATTTAGGAGTACATATACACTAAGTTTATTGTTAATTAATAAGAAAACTCCAGAGGATTCCATTCTGAGCTGAAGAAGCTTCTGATAGGTTCGTAGAGTCCATGTGAGTAAAGTGGTGGCACACCTGTGGATGCATATAAGGCAAAACACAGAGCCTGTTTCTTTGACATGGGAACATCAAGAGATGTCAACCAAAACACCAGGAAAAGAACTGTGGAGCTCCATAAGTGTGGCTCAATTTTGAATACAATTTGGTGCCATTTGCAATTAAGAAATACAGATAGTTTCTCTCTTTACTCTTAAAGTTAACAAATATGTTTTTTATATTTATCAATCTAAAAAAATAAACATTTAGTCTGATTTGATGTTACAATTAAAAAAGTGTTTCTGTTTTGATCTGAAGAGTATGTAAATATCTGGTTTCCCCTGTATATTTGATGATTGTCAGCACAAAGAGGGAGAGAGAGGAACAGAGAGGGAGAGAGAGGAGAATGAGGACAGAACAGAGATGGAACAAGAGCAGGTGAGACAGACATGTTAGTCAAATGGTTGTTTACCAAAAGTATCACCGTATCATAGGTACTCATGTATCTCGTACCTAGTGTTTCTTTTTAGGTTTGTTATTTTTCAAATTCTATATTTGTTAAGTTATGCAGGCTTGTTTACACAACAAGGCTAAATAATTATATAAACCCTTCTCAATCTAAATAGTGTACTTTGGTAGAATTAAAAAAACAAGTGTAGTGCAGGTATATGATGATTTTTAGTGCTACTTTCATCTAGTTCTGATTGTGGTTCTGTCTTGGTTAAATCCCAAGTAGTCCTGATTTTGAACTGTTGTAGTCCTGTTTTAATTCTGGATCAGTTCTGGGTCTGGTTGAATTGGGGTTTAGTCCTCGTGTCTTGATGCAGCCCTGACCTTGTTCTGCCTTGCTGCTTAATTAAAAAACTAGTTTAAGGTGTCCTGCATATGTGATATATATTTTTCCCTATATGAAGTCATTCCTTTTTGAACAAAACTCAAAACAGAGCCTATTAATCTTTCAGTCATTTCTACCCCCCCCCCCCCCAAAAAAAAAACAAACAAAAAAAACCCACATGCATACTACCCTTTTGGGATAAGCCCCAGGTGTTTCAAATGTCTGGCTCCGCCTCTGCTGTAGGGTCCCTTCATTCTTCGCATATCCGTGTCGATCCGAGTGTAAATCCCGAGGCTGAACGGCCTTTGTACAAGGCACACACACTTCTTGGCAGGGCAAAGCTATGAGCTAGAAAAATCCAGGCAGACAGCCTGTGTCTGTCCAACCAATCAGAGAGCTCCTTACATCCCAAGGTGTGGCTAATTTGCATTGCAACAGGATTTTTAAAATGAGTTGCTAATTCAAATGTTAATCCCTGAGCGAACAGGCAAGGGAAATGGATTTTGAAATGAAGAGTGGAATCATTTTGAAAATCAACTTATTAAATTGGAATTCAAAAATGGTTTTTGAAATGAGTTTTTTAAAAAGCATTTTGAAAATCAATTTATTAAATTGGAATTCGAAAATGTTTTTTGAAATTAGAGCAGGGCGATATGAACAAAAATATTTATCACGATATACATTTGAAAATTTGCGATAACGATATAACTGACGATATAATTGACACTAGACAAAATACTTTACAAGTCCACAACTTTATTAGTGCAAAAAACCCTATCAATGTATTTTCACTTAAACAAGCAGCTGTTTCTTATGTGCATTAAAGTTATATAAAAATGTAACAGTGCAAATGCAAATTCCTTGCTGACAGTTTAACCAAAAGGCATTTCCAGTGGAAATTGGCCGACATATCCTCAGCATAACCATGTATAATATCCACAAAACTTAAAAAGAGGTTATACAAACACAATACCATAATATTATGTTGAAGCGCAGTACGTATCACTCCGCGAGGCTCCTGCCTACGATAGCCGTAATGCTCCGACAATCCATCAAGCGGTGCCGGTTCGTAGCTTAGCAAAGTTGTACTAAAACATTTGACAGATTTTCCAGCGCCGTGTACCACATAAAATCGTTTCGAGGTCAGTAAACACAACCAGAATTCATACATTTTTCAGAAAAATCAAAGGATTGATTTTAAGTGTGACGTATTTTCCAAACAACACGGTAATAAGGACGGCCCGCTAGCATGCGCTACCAAAAATAGTGCTTTGTTGTGTATCTGACGGACGAAAGCTAAACCAGTTCCACACCACTGAAGTTGCAGCATTTTTACAAACCAATTCTGGTTCATCCGTTTCATTTAACGATCTGCTTTCGCTCTCATTCTGCGTCGCCGCCATGTGCGTATGTAAACATAAGCACTGCGCATGCGCGGTTTACCCATATTCTATTGCGAGATTTAATTTTCCTATCATTGCCCAAAATTACCCGGTATTACCGTGAACGGTATGATATAGCCCAGCCCTATTTGAAATTAGTTTTTTAAAAAGCATTTTGAAAATCAGTTTATTAAATTAGAATTCAAAAATGAATTTACAAATGCAGAATTTATTCTACAATTAATTATTTAAGCACAGAATTCTTTATTTCGATGCACGTGGCTCTTGTGGTCCTCCATACATTTCAACCATAAGACATCAAAATAAATGATTCAAGTAGTGATGGTAAATTTGATTCTTTTTACTGAATCAAGTTTTAATGAGTCACTCACCAAAGTGAATCGGATTTTTTGAGTCATTTGAGTCACTGAGTCAGTCGACCAGAGAGTGCAAAAAAATGCACATTTTCACTCAAACTTAATTTGTTTCTCTTTTCATGGAAATCCTACTACTAAGATGAATGATTCTAAAAGAAAACAACTATTTTATAGAGCAAAAAAGAGCAAAAACATTTCTAAAATTAAGCAATTTCCTATCAAAATTGCTTAATAAACATTTATTTATTTTTATTTTATTTTAATATATTTTTATTTTTTATTTTATTAGTATTTTCCTTAAATGTGTTAAATATATATTTTCTCATCTAAATGTCCACTGAGCTGTGAGCCAGGGGGCGGTAATGCGCCTTAACATTGGTTGCCAACCAAGAAGAAGAGGAAGCTGTGAGCCAGGAGGGAGGGGGTGAGTGGGTGGTCGTGTCCAAATTCATGGGCTGCATCCTCCTGAGGCCGCATTTGTAGACCGATTACATCACAGCGACGCGCCGAAGGCTGTCCAAATTCGTAGACTCCTCTGAATGCAGCCGACAAATGTGTCCTCCTTTTCCCCGAATTTGAAGGATGGGTCGGGTGTGTCCTTCGTGGCCTACCATATCCCAGAATTCATAGCGCGGCCCAGCCAAACTTCAGTTTCCAACAATGGCGGCCACTACTAAGTTTTAAAATTACTCATACTAATCATTCTGGGTCACAAAATAAACTTTTGACATATTTTCAGGCGAGAAAGTAGTTGTGTAAACATCAAATATCTGCTCAATTTATCAAGATATCGCATATTTGCAAAAGTGCTTCGACGTTTTCGGAGACGTCTGCTACCCACCTGCTCGATAGCTAGCCGGGTGCTCGAGGGTTACTGATGCGGCCGAGAACAGCACAACTCCCGGCACATCATTTTCAGATCACCGCGGACTTTCGCTGCTCGGGTTAAACGTAATATATAAGTCACTTAGAGAACCTAAAAATGTTATTGTTGGGCTTTTTTCAGTGTTTTGTTTGTTCGTGAGTAAATCGGTTTGGCTGAGATTAAAGTTATTAGATTAGATTAGATAAAATACAACTTTATTAATCCCCCGGGTGGGTTCCTCCTTGGTTTTTACACAGCTGACTAAACGTCAAACAGAAAACTGATTAAACAGAAGTATGAGACAGTCGAGAATTTACGCCAGTGTCCTGTTATATTTTAGATAGCAAGGAGCAGACGGCTGAGTTTATTAAACTCTACCGAGACAGCAGTGACGCTAATCAGAAGGCTAGACCGTCCAATTTCACGGCCGTTTACTTCCAGCCTACCTGACCTTCTGAGGACCCGGCCCACGTAGACCGCGAAGGCTGGGTCCTCAGGAGGATGCAGCCCATGAATTTGTACACGACCAGTGAGTGATTTGTTCGCTCTATGATTCAGCACAGGAGGGAGGGGGTGAGCGAGTCCTGAGTGATTCGCTTACGATTCAGCACAGGAAGGGAGGGGTGAGTAGCTCAAATGTGCTGTTAGCATATTAGCAGAGTGATGCTACTGTGAACCGAGCTATTTTCTTGATGTGAGCTTCTACTCAGGGTTTTTTCTTCCAGTTCAGAGCAGAAATTTTTTTGTTACGATACTGGATGTTGTGTTTTTCTCCACAATTTTAATTATAAGCTAGATACATTGCTGCTAACAGCAACAGGGATGAGTCAGTGAGTCAGTTGGGCTTGTGAATCATGATTCATGAGTCAGTAAAGTGATTCTCGAGTATTGAACGATTCGTTCATGATTCGCGCATCACTAGATTCAAGTGTTTGCTGGGAAATAAAGATAACAACACATCTAAATGCAGACTTTGAGGTTAAACAAAGTTAGTGCAAGGTTAAGAGAAAACACCTCAGGAAAGTACAGACCACTCATGAATACATAAAGAAATGAAAGAAGTGTGGTGTGAGCCAACAACAGAAATAAAAACAATGATTTAAAGAAATTGTTTGTGATTATGTAGCTTCTGTAAAAGACTTGAACCCAGCATGACCTGGACAAGGTGGATGGAGAGCAGGCGGGGACTGAGGAGTCAGTGAACACACCACAGAGTCACTGTGAAGCGACCTGGGCCCTATTTCAGGAAGCCGGTTTAGAAAACTCAGAGTGAAAAATGATACTCAGGGTTGAGTAACCCCGAACTGTCCAACTCGGAATATTCGGTTTCAGAAAGGCTGATAACAATTAGTTCAGTCAACGCGGAGTTGCTTTAACCCCAAGTTAAACGTGCGCACGAGGATACATAAAGTCCTGATTAGTGGAGCACAGATTAAGCGAGTCACCATGGAGACGGAGGGAAAGAAGGCGCGGTCAATGTATTTTACAGCGCTTGAGGCCGAAATTCTGATGGCAGCATATGCCGATAACATGCAAATTCCGCGGAAAAAAAGTAACACAGCCTCAGCTGCAAAAGAAAGGGAGCATGCATGGCAAAACAAAGCCGACAGAGTCAATGCGTGAGTGTTAATTTAAACATTGATCTAGGGATTTCCACCCATTTAACACGTTATTTTATTACATTTTATTTTATTTTTTATTTTATACATTTTATTTTGTGATGTGATGTGAGCGCAGGTGCAACCCAAACGTTCCTGGCAGCAAGTAAAAATGAAATATAAAAATATAGTCCAACCAGGTAAGGTGTAATTGTATTATGAGCCATAGTGCTTGGTCTGTTTGTCCGATGTAAATCAATTGCAGTTAGAGGCTACATTAATTTCCCCTCTGTAAGCACTAATTGAAATTATCTGAGCACATTACAAGTACATATTTGCTTACCCTGTATGCTCAAATGTGACCCGTTATAGCCAACAGAAAAAAAGCGGAGGCCCGAAAAACAGGTGGGGGTCCTCCACCACCACCACTCACAGAGGCTGAGCAGTTGGCTTCCACATTTGTGATAATGTTGGCAGCATCACATATGATCTTCACAGTGCAGAGAACACAAATTAGCATCCATTACTATAATGACATAATTTGTTAGTTTGAAATGCTACAGGGAACCATGTACCTGTACATTAATGCTGTGGAAAGACTTCCTGTTCACATAGTCTCCTTCATTTACTGAAGGAGCAATGATTGGAATGTGAGTGCCATCTATACAGCCAATCACGCCTGGGAACCGTGAGAATAAATGTAAAATTTAAGTAGTAGTTCAAGTATCACCACATCATGAATTAAGTTTTGGTCATCCTGATACCTGCAATTTTGTGGAATCCCTCTTTGATAAATCTTGTGGGTCTATGACCGGGGAACACCACAAACGAGTACAGGAGACGTTTCAGTGCAACTGTAACATTCCTGACTGCCCGACAGACGGTAGCCTTGGAAACGTGCTCAGCGTCACCAATATTATACAGAAAGCTCCCGTTTGCAAAAAACCGAAGTGCAATACAAATAATATGTACAGAACTGAGAGGATGTCCGCGATGTGTCACATGAGCAATATTAGGCCTGAGGATGTTATTCAAATAAATTATAGATTGTGCTGAAAAACTGTAACGTTCACACAGAAAATCATCAGGAAATGATAAAATGTCCAAACGCGCTCTAATCACTCTCTCCCGGCGGAGAGCTCTGCGGAGAATTTGGGCTTCAACATCTACTGGCTCTTCAAGGAAGGAGCACGCCATGTCTGACACTTCCTACAGTCAGGTTTCCGACAAAGAGGCGGAGAAGGTCAGGGTTAGTTGAAGTAAACCTGCTAGGGGGCAGGTTAGCTTCACGGAGTGTGTCGTCATAGTAACTCACTCAGAATTAATCTAAACTCGCTTTGTGAAACCGAAAACCCAGAGTTTTCGTTAACTCAGGGTATACTTACTCAGAGTTTGCACTAAACCGGCTTTCTGAAATAGGGCCCAGGGGTCCGTTCTTCGTACCGCTTACTACATCCAAGATCAAATGACACATCCAAGATCATCGTGGCAACTTTGAGCTCGCTATTCCGGTTCTCCGAACACACCTGTTGTTGACGATTAGTACAGCTGGATGAAGTAATGTGAGATCACTGGGTGGCTTAACAGGGGCTACGCATCATCGCATTGATCGGCAACCCTTTGATTGGTCGGCGAATCAAACGGTTGATTCTTGCTCAATCAAGAGCAAGAATTCTTGATTGAGGGATTTCAGGAGTTTCAGAGTTTAATTAAAACGCAAGGGAACACTGCAAAGGCTGCAAAAGCAAGGAGAGAGGGCTGGCAGAAAGTTGCTGACAAATTAAACTCGTAAGTAATTTATTATATTATATTACATTATATCATATTATATTATATCATATTATATTATATTATATCCTCTTTCACATTAGAGCCACAACAGGACCCACTAGAACATGTGAACAAGTAAAAGTGAAATATAACAATATTCTACAGCATGGTAATATTTATCACTTATATTGCTTTTAGTCTCTTGGAAAGAGACCCTGAAATAATCTGTTTGTTTGTTTATAACAGCAACCAAGAAAAGGGCAGAGCAAAAAAGGACAGGTGGTGGTCCTGCACCCCCTCGTCACACCCCGGCAGAGGAGCTGGCCCTAGGGTTGAATGCCACCAGACCCATTGTTGAGGGCATCCCTGGGGGCAGCTCTTCCTTAGACCAGCAGCCGGGGTGCAGTAGCAGCAGCA
Organism: Aulonocara sp. 'chitande type north' Nkhata Bay; assembly: GCF_057382095.1. Taxonomy (NCBI): domain Eukaryota; kingdom Metazoa; phylum Chordata; class Actinopteri; order Cichliformes; family Cichlidae; genus Aulonocara; species Aulonocara sp. 'chitande type north' Nkhata Bay. The sequence continues at coordinate 27,468,270 of NC_141358.1, forward strand.
CCTTCATAACTGGTAAATGAGCTCATAATTCTATTTGTACAATGTAAAATATTTGGTTGTTGCCTTAATTAAAATGCTTTTTGTACTTTGACATTTATTGACATCGTGGGTTTTTTTGTGTGTAGTTTTACATAACACTCCATCACTTTTACCTGTTCCCATGCAAGGGGTGACTGAAGCATGCACAGTAAGTTGGGAGATATATATATATATAAATAAATAAATAAAAAGGATCCTGTCTATCCCGCAATATACGCTGAATTCTGAAAACTCTCCTTATCAATCTTGCACCTTCCGCAATGGGTTGCTCTCGTACAAACGGACAGGACATGGCTGCGACAGACTTCCCAAATCCGCCTTCGCTTTTATAGCCGTGGTCTCTCATCTTAATTACACGAAGTAATTTACTATTACTGCTCTAAAATATGAATTACATCTGAAATAATCAAATACATGGAATGGAATGATTAATAGTACATTTCCCTTCTTTTAGGAAATGACCTGTATGTATCTGTATGAAATCAATAAAAGAATCAAATACTGCATTATCTTTAGTTACATTGATAATATTTATTTATGGAAAAACAGTGGAAAAATATCGCTGTTGCTTTCGTATAAATGAAGCGGACATACCTGAGTGGCCGCGATCTAATCCAGTTTACATAAAGTAAGCCTGCTCCCAAGCAGGTTTACGCTTACGGATCAGTTGCTATGACAGCAAGTCCCAGATGAGCTTCGGAGAACCGAACGATCCAAGATCACGCGAAATCATCAACAATCAAATCCAGCTAACTTACTTAGCGAGGTACGAAGAACGAACCCCTGTTTAGCACCTCACAGTAAGCAGGAAGTTTGTTTTCAAAATAAAGATCACTTTTTGTTATGTCCAAACTTTATTACTACTTTCAAACTTTTATTAAAACTTTATAAGAGCAGAAGTTAAAAACCTGAGACCAACTTGGTATTTACATGAAAACTAATAAAACCTGAGACCCAGACGCTGAATTCATAAATACTGAAACACAAAGAGTAGTAAAGACGCCGCGGACAGGAAACTGACATCACCACAGAACTCCAGCGTCCCCAATAATCAATCATGAAAACAGCTGAGAAATACATTTAAAGGACACTTAAATCAAAACAAGGCAGCCGATCGTCACGGTAACGGCACGGCTGACGTCACATGGGCTTGGTGGTGCTGTTATAAACAGACGTCTCCTCCTTGGACAGTGCTTCGTGGGTGGGGCCCGTGTTGACGGGCCTGTGTGTGCGCCTCTTGCGGGCCCTCAGGAAGCAGTAGGCCAGGATGGCCAGCAGAGACAAGATGGCCACCGACAGGATCACGGCGAGCGTGATGGAACCTGTGGAGGAGGACAGTGAGGTCATGTCCTGTTTGTACTGTAGAACAGTTGAAAGCTGAGGTTAAATCTCTCACTTGAGTCGTCGTCTACTTCCTTGTCGAAGCGCTCAAACAAACCTCTGGCGAACACATCGTTCTCTGCAGGGAAAGAAGAAAAAGCAGCAGTGAGTTCCAAAACTCATAAGCGGGTGAGCCGCTCTCTCTTCCCGTTTCCTTATCTGGAAGTCAGCGAGTTTTATGAAGTTCTGCCGGAGTGCTTACATTTCTGTGCTTCAGCACAAACTGCGTCAGGTTAGCGAGAAGACGTCTGAATGACATTGTCACAGAGTCATGTGACTGCAGTGTATGTGAGCAGTTTCTGTGTGTGGAGCTCATCTCATGAGTGAAGGGTCCTAACGTTTGATTTCCCACAGACAAAAAAATCCCAATTTTTACGTTTGTGTTAGCTGGTAGCCAAGGCAACGCCACCTTCAGCCGGCCAATAGAAGCCGCTCCCGTGCTTAGCGAGACGCTCACTTTCTTTAAGTCAGAGCGTTGCAGTGTGGGTGACGCTCAGGTTGGGTTGATCTTTAATCGGCTGGAAAGCCAGCGCTCTGTTATGAAGATTAAGTGTTTGTGTGTGCGAATGTGTGTGTACCGCCGACTTCTTTGCAGTACTCTCTGCATGTCTGATCGTCTGGAAAGTTGTTTTCGTTCCCGTCACAGCCACCGTAGGTGAACTCGTGACACTTCTGGTCCAGGGGGTCATAGTACCAGCCGGGGAATTTGGCCCGGCACGGACCGGTGCGGGGAGGCTCCGTGCACTGAACTGAGGGGGGAGGGGTTAATTAGCATGTAGCTTGTTAGCTTTGAGTATTTCTTTAACAAAGAAAATTAAAACAAACCTTTCTTCTTGTTCACATCAATGTCCAGAAGAAGGCTCAAGGTCTGATTCACTGAGGAGGAGGAGGAAGGTCAGCTACACTCAGTGTGTGTGTGTGTGTGTGTGTGTGTGTGTGTGTGTGTTACATTGGTGGCACTGGCTCTCGTCTGATCCGTCGCTGCACTGCTTCACGTTGTCACACTCCATACTTCTGTCCAGGCAGCAGCCGTTGCCACAGGTTAGCTGATCAGGACCGCACGGCGAGCTGCACACCTCTTAAAACACACACACACGCACACACACTGAGCATCCTGGTTGTACTGTGGAGCAGAGATGAAGAGGTGCGCTGTGGGACTGACCTGCAGCGGGCAGAGTAACACTCCTCTGCGATGACACTGTGGACAAAAATACAGAAACAGTGTTACAATAAAGGTGTGTGTCTGTGTTCATGTGTACATGTGTGCGTGTGTGTACCTGTGACTCCTCTGCAGGCAGACAGACACTCTTGTTCAGACAGGAAGTTGTTCTCGTTTCCTATACAGCCTCCGAACACAAACATCTCACAGACGCCCTTTGTGATGTTGTAACGCCAGCGAGTAAATTTTGCGCGGCACGGCCCGACCTTCACCGGAGCCTGACAGTATGCTGAGGGCGAGGACAGCGTCAGTTACATCACTTCCTGTCAGACTTTTACCTACAGAAATACAGCTGACTGCAGTGCTGAAAACAAACAGGGTGTGCCACTGTGACAACACTTGCACCATTTACTGTTTTGCAAACTCCCATTTTACGGTTTTAAAGCCCGACTCTGGTCAGAGCTGCGATCAATACAGACTCAGTGAATCACGTGACCCTGAAATCAGCTGAAAGGTAATTCTATTTGACATCTTCGTCAAGTTTCTGCTGTGAGTGTGGGGGCGTCCTCTGAGCGTGCATGAGTCAGGTAATCCAGTCTGACCAGTTTAAGAGGAGCGAGAAAACAAACACCATTCCCTCCACCAATTAGCTGACTCTGCTTCTACCACACCGTTTAACTGATCAATAACACAGTGATTCAGCCATCAGCTGATCGATAAAGTGACGATAAGTGAAGACTTCAGACCCAATAAAGTCAGACTGAGATGAAACAAACTAAACGTCCTCAAAACCTAAAATTGACCAAATTCTCTATTGACTCTGGCACAGGGCTCTGCACATGCTACAGACTTATTGTTGGAATACATATCCCATGAGCACTCACAGCTGGTCTGTTGTGGGTTAAGAACGAGGACTGTGACCTTGGCATCATCTGATTTGCCGTTGGAGTCGTTGACCGTCAGCTTGAAGACATACGAGCCTGTCTGCAGGTTGGAGAGCTGCACCTGGTCAGGATAATTGGTCTCCTGCAGAAGCCCATTCAAAAATAACAGCATTTAAAAGTGAAATGAGCTGGACTCAGTCACAGCTGAATGCTGCAGAGGGACGCTGAAGAACAATTACATTCACCTGGACACACCTGCACAGACACAAGTCCTTATTTTAACTTCCAAAAACCAAGGCAGAGTGAAAACTGGACAGATTGTGAATGAGATTTGGTGGGCTGGAAGCTGCTCTGCTGAATTTTATATTCAAAGTAGTGGATACAGTGAACTACCCGTCTGTCTCCAGGTGAAGTCTCCCTGTAACACAGAAGCCCCCACCCCCGTGCTGCAGCACCTGTACCTCTATCTTTACACTGCTGTCTCCTCTCTCCAGACTCCAGCGGTAGTCTTTAATTTTTGCGCCGCTCAGCGCCACACTCTCAGTGCCGTTGAGCATCACAGTCTCTCCAGGCTGAATGGTGACATCACGGCCTGCGTTGGCGACGGGCGGATGCTTCTTACCTGGAGACAGAGTGAGGGGGAGCTGAAGTCAGATGGATTCTGAGACAGGGTCAGAGATCACGTGCATAGAGAGGAAGCGCAGCCTGAAATGATAATAATAATGGATTGCATATATAGCGCTTTTCGAGACCCTCAAAGTGCTTTACAATTCCACTATTCATTCACTCTCACATTCACACACTGGTGGAGGCAAGCTACAGTTGTAGCCACAGCTGCCCTGGGCAGACTGACAGAAGCGAGGCTGCCAATCAAGTGAGGTGGGGGCCGGCCCGGCCAACACCAGTAGGCGGTAGGTGTCCAAGGACACAACGACCAAGACAGACAGAGCACTGGACTGGTTAGTCCCACAGTTACGATGGAGGTGAGCTGGTCACAGCGTTGTGCCGGTGGCTTCAGCCACAGATAACAGGCGTCTGTGCCGTGGTTATCTGTCAGCGTGGAGGGAACATGTGACATCCTGTAACACTTAATCAGCTGATCACGGCGGTCTGAGAGAACGAAGCTGCAGATCATCTTTAACCCGCTCCTCACACAGCAGAGGAACACGCCGTCTACGCGACAGCTGCTCTTCAAAAACATTAAACAGAAGCTGTGTCCCAAAACCTAGGCCACGTCCTTCGGAGGACCCGGCCTTCGCAGTCTATGTGGGCCGGTGTTCTGGGAGTCCATCCTACCTGAAAAAACATCCTACACAATGTTTCTGTGCAGACACAGTGCATGCGCACAACACCAAACACAGAATTAACTCCTTTTTCTCTCACCCATCCAGAATACTTCTTAAGGTTATGGTTAGGATTATGGTTAGGGGTAGGGTTAGGTTTAGTCGCAAGTCACCCTCAAATTATAATGCGGGTAGGACGTTTTGTCAGAGTAGGATAGTTTCTCAGAACACCCGGTCCTGCTCCGACGAACAGGCGTGTGTGTTCTGACCTGGCGACCCTGTCGGGCTCCGAGTCTGCCCACCGACCTCCCTGCTGACACACTTGGGCCCACAGCCAATCACCCGCCTCCATCCCTCCTCTTGCCTGCATCTTCACCCCCCTGCACATGCTCAGACCTCTCTCAGCCTCCGAGAGTCCTTCTGATCCTGTTCACTGAGCAGAACTGACATCACGGAGAGTCAGTAAGCCTGAAAGTACTCACCTTCTTTCTGGGGGGCTGCCAGGTACTTCCGGTACACGGCGTCTCTGACGTAGCTCTTGTACCCGCTCTGGGTCACGAACCTGCACGCGAACCGATTCCTACGCACGCAGTTGAACAGCACGCACGTGCGGTTCTCCTCTCCGGGGACGCTCGGCTCCAGCAACGCCAGGTTGCAGTGCACTTGCCCGCAACACGCGCGCTTGCACTCGAGCTCGGAGTAGAAGCTCGCGGTGGCCAACATGACCGCGCCCTGCTTCACCGCGTCCTCCGCGTACAGCACGAAGTCCTCGTGCCCGCGCCGGAACTCGTCCTCACAGTGCGGGTCCACCGCCCCCCCGGACCGCAAGAGCGCGAAAACGAGGAGGAGGAGGGGGGAGGAAGAGGAGCGCGTGGACATGTCCGTCTGCGGTCAGTCTACGCGCGAGGAGGAAAAGACGCTCAGCTCCGATGTACCTCCTCAGGTGTGTCTCACCTGCTCTCTGACAGGAAGACAAACACCTCGCCCCGCCCCCACACAGGTGATTCTGACGCGCCGCTGACGTCAACAACAACAACAGGTGAATTTATGGATCCGACAGGAGAGCGTGAAAAACATCACACATTCAAAGATAAGTAAGGGTGATCCCACTAAGCCCAGCGTCACAGACTCTCACACAGACGTCACTCTGTCTGTGACGCTGGGTTTAAGAAACAAGAGCTCAGTTAAAAACATGTTTATCGCCATCTTCTGTTAGTACGGAGCATGTGGTTGGCTAACAGACTCATATTAGTTTATGTTAGCTAACTAGTGACAGAACCAATAGCTCAGAGGAAACTAAACATCAGAGTACGAGGATCACTGTAGTGCTGCAGCAGTGAGGCGTTAAACCAGGATATACTGTACACTTTACCTTCTGTGGCAGGAAGTGTCTGTTCGCTGTTTGGCTAGCTACATGGTTATGGTTGGGTGTTAGCCTAATTAGTTGTGATGTTTGCCTTTGTAAAGCACTTTATGAGGACTGTGGAGCAGAGCGCGGATTTATCACTAATCAGTAAAATCGTTTCTAAATCAAGTACTGATTAATCAGTGCAGTACGATCAGTCAGCATTTCACACTCTAACCAGCAGGGGCACTGCAGCAACACCTGAAGCGGGCCAATGAGAGGCGCAGCCGGAAGTTAAAAGGCAGATGGTTTATGTGATTTTTACTGATTATTTGTGATTTGGATGATTTTCAGGTAAAGGAACGGAGTTTTGGTGGAGTGTGTTTTTTTTTCCCCCATCTCACTTGATTGCTTCGCCAAACTCTATTCAGAAAAGATCAGATTTCAGTTAAACGTGATCAACTGAGCTCTGTGATCTAAGATAGCTTTTATAGTTTTGGATGAAGCAGCAGGATTCCTACTTTAATTCAGCTCACTCTGAAACCGACATGGAGAAAGGTTTCTTAGTACAAAGCGCTGATGAAGATGTGATGATGCTAATGTTTTGATCCACTTTGAACGAGCAGAATTTGACGTTTCTATGAGCAGGTTTGGCAGGTCAGAGTTCAGGTGAGTTTCACCTTTTTTCACTTACAAATACTGATGTTGACTTTAAGTGATAATAAAAGCCGACAAGAGCAGGAACCTGTTTAACAGTTTTTTGCCTGCTAATGATTTAATTGAGATTACAGTTTAAAATGTTAAATATGTTTATTTAAAAATAGAAAAATAATAAAATTTTCACTTTTAAATATCTCAAATAAAATGCATCTTTCTGACACTTCAATTATAGTTTTATTAATTGTTTTTATCACTTTGACCTCTGACCTGCATGACATTTGATTGGTTGGTGGCTGTGTTACAGTTTTACTGTTTTAAAAAATGAAAAGTGTTTTTGTTTGGAGTTATGAAGCCTGGCAGGACTCATCTTCATTGCTCTGGCTCTGACCTGTAAATGATTTTATTTCAGTTTAGTTTTCCAATAGTACAGTGAAATTGTAAGACTGTCCCGCGTCAGCACTACGGCTGTGTCCCAATTAAGAGACCGCACGCTTGAAGTACGCGCACTACGCGTACTACGTACGGTGCGTACTATAAGTACGAGAAGTGCAGAAGTGAGAGGATTGTGAAATGGGACGGTCTAGCCTTCATGGCGCTGTTCAGGTTGCCTAGAAACGTTACATACAGCATTGTGTGACAGAAATGAAGGAGAAAAAATGTTTTTTTGTTAGTTCATTTTTGTCATGACATCACTGTGATTAGTTGAGTATCTGAGGCTGAGACCACGGGACTGTAAAACATGATTGTTGGGCTTCATTTCTGTGTGAACAGTCATTTCAAGATTAAATAACAATTAGCTAATGTTGTTCATGAGACTAAAATCATCTCACTGTGGTAATGTAAATATAATATGGCCAATATTATATGTATTGTCAGATTATTATTATTATATATATATATATGTATATATATATATATATATATATTACAGCAGTGAGCTTGAACTCTGGGTCAAAGATTCAAGTTGCAGTTATTTATATTTCCTGTCACCTAAAATCTTCACTCAAAGACAAGCATTTTTGACAGTGTATGTACAGATGTATTATACATAAGAGACAAATATTGTTCGTTTAATTTGTTGGCATTATTACATTTGGCTCAATGCTTACATATATGTGTAAAAACAAAATGTAGGAGCTATGAAAACTGTTGCTGATAGAATGAAGAGTAGACTGATATATTAAATATTCCTTTATTGGGTGAGAAAATCAGACCATGTCATAACTGCTTTAAGTCATACAGAATAGATATCAGAGCCTTAAACAGGCTGGCTTCTGCTAAATGGGTCAAACTGGGCAGAAAGTCTACAAACACATAACATCCTTATAGAATATGATGTAACACTATAGATCAACTTACCTCAGAATATATAAAGCATATAAACAATTACAGTAATATGATGCAACAAACACAGCAGTACTACTAATCCAAAATACTCAAAGCTTCATAGAACTGAAACAAACATTTATCTTTAGCTCCATTCTGCTGCTGATACATACTTTAGGTTTCTGAGTATTAAACTTGTTGCTGCCTTTCATAGTGTGTAACGTGAAGGCCCTGAGTACTTTCTCCCACACTGAAAACACTGGAATGATAAAATTATTTGAACATTACCTAATAAGACTGATTCAGGACAGACAATTAGTTATGTTAAACTTTTCTAGCAGTCCTTCACAAACAGGGAACAGTCTGTCTATTCTCTCCAGCTGTCAGCTGCTGCTGGCTCTTCCTCCTCCTCTTCCTCACACACTGCTGAGTTTGTCCTGGTGGATCATCAGGGTGCAAAGCCTCACAGATGATGTGCAGCAGTGGGTCCCTCAGTCTGTCGTCACTCTGGACACTTGCAGTTGTCACACATGGAAATCAAATGTGTGATAAGCTGCAGGATTCAAACACAAGTGTAACTTATAAACACATGTTCATACTTTTATTACACAATCAGAGAGAAAGAAACAGAGAGAGAGTGCAGGACAGACAGACAGGTGACAGTCTCAGGTGTATACACTGCTACAAAACAGCACAAGAGAAGGAGGATTTAGTGTTTGTGTTATTACGAGTGCTAAACAAGAAGAGTTCCCAGATGGTACAGTGGACACATGTGTGACTCCTGTGATTAAAGCATCTTTCTATCAGCTTAACGAGTGAACCATCAGCTCGTTCAAACACACGTTAAAGTCCGTTTGGCTCGACACCACCGAACAGAGGCAGCAATATAACATAGCTAACATTAACAGTGCAGTGGATCCTGCTTGTGCCGTGATATTCAGGACCGCAAACCGAGCAGCATCACTGACTTTCAGCTTGTTTGTGGATATATGACTGACTTTAATTATCCATAAAATCATCACATTCTCTGTAAGATTAAGGTCAACTATATATATTTTTGAAGTAGAGGCTTTAAAACCAAGTTAACGCTGAAAGTACAAACATCGCTAATGTCACATAACTTTGCAGACATGTGGCCAACAGTAATGTTTTAATGTTCTTCGTTATTAAACATTCGCACATAAATAAGTGACATAATATTCAGTACTTACTTTTGACAGTTCACTCTTCGGCCGCTCCCTTTTGCCGTCTGTTGTATTTTGCGGCAAAATTATCCACACCCACCGCCATGCTATGAATTGTGGGATATATGGGACCACGAAGCGTGCACCGGACCATGCTTGATATTTGGGGAAATCGACGGCGCATTTGGAGTATGCATTTGAAGTACACTTCGAACTGGGACAGCCGTCGTCGCGTAGCGGTGACGTAATCGCACTTGAAATGCGTACTCCAAGCGTGCAGACCCTGAATTGGGACACAGCCTACATAAGACACGAGATGACACATCACAACACAAGACAGTAACTTAAGTAATAAAAAGAGGTTATTAGAGGTTATTCATCATAGTTGTTATTGATTATCGATTGGTTTGTGTCCTCCAGCTGCAGGTGAATGATGGTGGAGAAGGTGACATACTCCAAAGAGCTGCTGCAGCGATGAGGTGGGGGGGGGAGCTGAGCTTCGAGGAGCTGCAAGCTGAAAACTACAATCAGGAGCAGTTGGAAGTGGAGGGTGAGTTCACTGACCATGCGATGCTCATGAGGTGTTCACTGATTGCAGGTTTGAGTTGATCAGCTGATTAATGTTTGTGTCTTCCAGAGAAACTGAAACCTCTGAGCGAGGAGGAGGAGCTATTTGTTGGAGTTGCTACCTCTGATTTTGGAGTAACCCATGGGTGCAGGAACTCATGGCCTCAAATGCCAGTTTCCTGCAGGTTTTAGATATCAAGCTGGGTCAACACACCTGAATCCTGAATGAACCTGAATGATTAGTTAATTACCAGGCCTCTGGAGAATTTCAAGACATGTTGAGGAAGTAATTTATCCATTTAAATCAGCTGTGTTGGATCAAGGACACATCTTAAACCTGCATGACACTGGTGCTCGAGGCTTGGAGTTGCCTACCCCCGGAGTAACCTTTGGATGTATTCGAGTACATTAGAGTTCTCAGAGTAACTGTGGCTCTCCCTGCAGCTGCTTCCTGTCTCCTCATGTGGACCTCTCACCGGTGCTTCCTTCCAGATATACGACGAATTCCAGTCATATGCTGCAAGGCCTGCTGGATAATAAACATACACCCTGCTCTCTGCTGCCACCTACTGTGTGCACCAGAAACACTTTTTGTTCTGCACGTGTGTGAAAAGATGCTTACCGTAGTTTGAAAGGATTAAGTTCCTGTTTCCTGCTATCCATATGTCAGAGGAAGAGGACTGCTTACATCTTACAGTTACAGTCAATTCCTTCTTTTGAAGAGTGCTCCCTCTCATCTGTTTTGATTTTTATTAAAGCTTCAAACAATAAATATTACATCAAATTCACATCATGTTCCTCAGAATTCACTAATTAAGATTAGTTTAAGAAATCATTTAACAAAATTTATTTGATAGGAAAAATGTTATTGTTTGTTAGTCTCATCAGAATTTCTAAACAAAAACAGAAGCATATTTATATTAAGAAAGATGAAATTTCAATCAGATGATCTGCCATAAAATGTTTCATCATACTCCTGTTACCTGTTTCCTTTCGTCCTGCACAGGTGCAGTCATACAATGTGTTTTGGGCTTTTATTGTGAAAAGGACAGGAAAAATGCATACATCCAGGACAATCGAGTTTCTGGTATGGGTCGGCACGTCTCTGGGTGCATTCAGAAGTCAATGTTTCTCAGGCAGGTTCCTCACGCATAATCAGAGCTGTTCCAAACACTGAGGAAAGGAGCTTCAGTGCTTCTTCCTTTATAGCTCTGTTTAGCAGAGGAGACACTGGACTATCCTAGAAGTCCTTTGCTGGATTGCAGTACTTGGGATTCATGGTTACTTCAGGCCATGTCCACACTGATACATTTTTGTTTGAAAACGCATCTTTTTCTCTCCATTTTGGCGTTCTGTCCACACTCAGATGGTGTTTTTGTTCAAGGAAAATGCAGTGTTTTGAAAAACCCTCTCCAAAGCAGATACATTTGAAAACGCCATTTTTGCATGGCAGTGTGGACAGCAAAACCAGAGCCTTTTCGAAAATGATGACAGATTTTAGTCATGTGATGCAGTCATGTGACCAATGAAACTAAGATAGCGGAGGGCATTATACAGCGGTTGTTTTGTTTGCGCTCAATTTTGACAGCCCTATTAAAGATTATTATCAGTTTGCACATGCTCCAGATAGCTGTGGGGCTGACTCACTACCAGACTTTTGTGTTACAGCAAAAACTCCACCTCATCGTTAGTCCATTTTAAAAACTCAGTGATGATGGAGGAAAACCTAATGAGGGAGGAGGAAAGACTGTCCACTGGAGGACGGAGTGTGAAGGAGAGCACTGCAGGCCTGCTAACCAAAATGAGCCAGTGTGAGCTCGGGTTCAGTGTTTCTCTCTGAAAACAGCGAGACACATCATATAAATGAGAGGAAGCTGAAGGAGGATCGATTCCAGGGGCGGTTTTAGCCCATTTTTGGGGGTGCTTCAGTTACTCTTTATATAGTTAGGTAGGAGTTCCAACCTAATATTATAATGGATTGGGGAGATTAAAATTAATGATATATTTTTATGTGGTTCAGCCACAACTCTACTGAAACCTCAGCCAGTAATAGGTAGGCCAACTTTTGGACCGTCCAGTTGTCTGTATGACTGCCGCAGTACGTGCACCACATTTGCACACTATCAGAAAGTGCCAAACAGCCCTGATGGAGTGAGGAACTGTAAAGAGAAGCAGAGCGCTCTGTTTATAGTCTAAAAATGTTTTAAGCTAACTTGTTTCAAAGATTCTGTACAGCAGCTTTAAATGTTTTCCAAAAGCACACATACACTTACCTTATCAGTGTTTCTCAAACTTTTTACAGCGTGTACCACCTGAGAAAAACGTCAAGCTGTCCTAAGTACCACTATGAAAGCATGAAACTCAAATCTTACAACACAAAATTAGTATCTCCAGTAAAGATTTTTTCATACATTGTATACATTCTACCACAGGCAAAGCTGCCTCCATTTTTATTTTAATATTTTGTAATAATTTATTTGTAATAATTTATTCTGTTTTGGGAGTGTTTTTATGTATCTGTATTATATTATACATACACATTAAAAGTGAAAAAATACACTCAGTTTACTTTTTACTCACTATGAGCATCATTCATCATTTTCCCCCAGTAATTAAGGTTGTGATATGTATTTTTTTTTTTTAATTTCAATCCATTCTTCTTTTGCAGCATTTAAATAACCTTGATCAGATTTGATGGTTTTGTTACAGACTTTTCAAAAAAGTGTTTTGCTTTTCTTTCACAAATGTGGGGATTAAATTGTGTTAAAATGTACAAAACAGTGATGTCATGTTTTGTGACGAGGACCCAGGCACAGAGAGACTTGATGAATTTAAGAATCTTATGATTTAATAAAGAAATTTGCAGACTTGCACAGAGATGGTAAAATTATGATGACTGATAACAGAGACGAAGACAACAGATGATGAGGACAGGGAGGAACAGGGGTTTAAATGCACCAAGGAGACAGTCATAGAGAACTTGGGACAACTGGAGACATTTAAGGATGCAGGGACTGACAGACACGGGGAAGACGTCTCATCGTGACGAGTAAAGTCTATCTTGCCTGGCTGGGCAGCTCTCTGGGTGCTCAGCACCCCCAAAGCTCTGATCCTAGAATCGCCCCTGATCGATACGCTTTTGATTTAAGAAATAACACATTGAGCACTGTTCAAAAGTCTGAGGATCAGGACTCAGGTGAAGCTCAGATTTACCCAGAGGAGAGCTGCATCATTACAAACTGCACTCTGTGTGAACAGCTGACACTACGACGTGCAGAAAAACACAAATATTATTTACCGTTAGATCACGAGCCATTGCAGTTACTATGCTTACTGTGACACGTGCGTGAATATGTTCAGTCACAAGCTGACTCTGAGCCTCTTCAGTAACATAAAGAATTCTTTGTGCTCTGCCGACGTCAGTAAATGTGACCCTAAATGTTTCTCTATAATGAAAGATATCTTCACAGGCTGCCGCCATCAAACAACAGGGTTGGAACAAAATGCACATTTTACATTACCGCAGTAATGTAAGATGTGCATTTTGTAGTCCATCTTCTGCACATTGTAGTTTCAACATGGCAGACATCCTAAGGTGTTGTTTGACACTGTGATGGCATGCCACACATGGTAAGCTCCACACCTCACTACCCGTTGATTCGCTTTAGTTTAATTTACAGTCACTACTTTAAAATATTCTACTTATTGTTCAATATTGTTTCTTTATTAAATGTATTTATTTTTCCATCACACCTTCCAATGTTTATATGGCGTGCACACATATTAACCTTGCAAGGTCAAAGTTCTGTTTTATGTTATATTAATACATCTTTCTTTGTTTGAGTTGCCTGGGGGTTGGCTTCTCCTGTCTGGCAAAAGGTGCAGCAAAGGGCTGGGAGACCTGAAGTACCACTGACAGCCTAATTGGATTGCACCACATGCTTCATTGCCTGGGGGGTGTTTCACGTTTGTTTAATTGTTTTGTATTAGTTGGCAGCCATTTGGTTTAGCTAAACCAGTATTTAAGTTCCCCTGTGTGTCATTTCAGGAGGTCAGTTTGTCATATGTTTGTTTGAGGTTTTGTTAATTATTATCTTGAGTTTAGTTTATTGAGTTGACCTCTTTTTATTGGTCTGCCTGTTTAAGTTTTGGCTTTGTTAAATATATTTTCATATTTTTGGGTCAATAAAACCCCTTTTTTTTTAAATTAAAACCACCTGTGTCCTTTATGCTTTACTGCTTGGTCCCTGACAGACACCATTAGCAATTTTGTTACTCCTTGTTCAGTGTATTTGTCCCTCTGTGCTTAGCATACTCAACACCTCATTGCTCTCTGCTCAAATCCCTGCTTACTTTAACAAAGCTGTCATCCACCCATTTTAAAACAAACCCAAACTTGACCTTTCTTAGCAATTAGAGACCAAAATGATCAGTAGTTATTGAGATATTAGAAAAGGTTGTGGCTATGCAGCTTAGATCTGTCTTGGATAATGACAGTGTACTCGACTCATTTTACTGAAATTGCTCTTTGTTCTCCAGCGGCAGTGATGCAGGAGAGTGTTTGGTTCTGCTGATGTTGGAGCTGACCTTTTGATACTGTCAACCACCATAGTTTGCTCCATAGGCTGAAATGCTGGTTCTGTGTATCTGGGTCTGCTTTGCATTCTACATCAACGATACTTTTCTGTGGCCGTTTCTAGTCATAGGTCCTTGTCCTCTTCTCTCAGCTATGGTGTGCCACCAGGTTTTGTACTGGGCCCCATATTGTTTCTGTTATACCTGTTATATCACACATTCTGAGTACCTGCAAATTGCAGATGAATATCCAACTGTGACTAACATTGTTCTGCATACAGGGTCAAATGATGTGTCCAAACAACAGTCAGAGGTTCTGAAACGGGACTTTACTGGATTATTAAATGCAGTAAATTCTCTGAATGAAGCTGTATTCATCAGTGGACCTGTACCGCCCGTCAGGAGAGGAGAGATTCAGCAAGTTGTTTGCACTAAATAAATTGCTTATATCAGCATGTGCTGACCACTCAGTGCATTTTATCAACAATTTTAATATTTTTTTTTGGGAACGAAGGCATTTGTTTAAACAAAATGGATTTAATTTTAACAAGTCAGGCATGCAGCTGTTTCAACTTGTTTTACTCCATATGTCATCCATCTGTGCTTGGTGCCAAGGCTAAGATAAATGAGGAGCTATCTCATAGGGAGGAACAAACAAAGCTTGAGGAGGAGCTTCATCTGCCCCCACCTGGAAAGAGCCTCAAAAAGGAGAGCCTTCAGAGGCAAGAAGAGGGGTCCTTATTTGTCTCCAACGCTCTCAACAATACCAACGACCAGGACCAGAGACCACGACCTTCCCCAGCCCCCCAAACCCCTGACAGGTCATCACCCTCCTCCCACTCCTTTACTCCCTCCTCCCTGCACCTGAATTTCACTGAGGAGATGATGGAGTGGGTCAATGCTGGACTTGGATCTACTCCCCAGCCCAATCCCTTTTTGTCCCCTATAAACCCCCCACCAGAGCGGCCTAAGGTTCACCATCGAGCCCCGCTCCCAACAGAGCAGTTGAAGTTACATTGTGTGTGTTTTCTCTAAGGACAGTACGAAAACATTAAAGAAAGGGGGGGAAGAAAAGCCACCTCTTTCCTATCGGTGGAAAACTGCACCATGTCGATCAATTAATAACACTCACCTTCCTTCCATTTCCAGATTGTAACATCCAACCATCTGTGTAAAATCCGAAATTCCCATGGTGTTGTTCAAAATGTGCTCTGGCACAGTGCTTTAAGTGGGCCGGTACGCGCCGGTACTCAGTACCGCCACTTCTAAATATAGCTCTTGAGAGTACCGCCACCTCTCCATGCGCCCAGAACGTGCTTTTAGCGTACCGGTACTCTCATTTGCACATCTGTTATAATCGTTTGGCTGCGCTGCCGCTTTTCAGAGCGCCCTTCACAAGCACGCTTCCTAATTCGTCCCATCGAGAGCATAGACTACATTAGCCATACACCAATGTCTTTTACAAGTGAAAAGCGCATGCGTCGCTTTTGCCGTTGTCATGTCAACAACTCAACGTGGTCCGGAGAGTGTGTGTAAAACGCGTAAACAGCTGCTCGGTTAAAATACAAAAACAATGAACACTTAATATGCTCTCCTGGCTTCAGACTCTGAGTAGTAAAAGAACAAGGTCAGAATCAGAAGACTCGCTGGCTGACACCCCACCAAGCCAGAATGATATCGCTGCAGGTCAGACGCAAGCTAATGAAAGCTGCACTAGTGCCGCAGCCGCGGACGACGGCACTTTTTGCGACGACGAGGACGAGAATGACACCATTTCTACCGATGACAACAGCCGCGTTAGCGAGCATGAGTGGCCAGAATGTTGGTCCCAAGCACAAGTCCGGTATTTCTCCACAAATTACAAGTGGCTGATCAGCAGAAATCAAAAGTTGGGTTGTAGTGTGTGTAGTCAAGTTTGTGCTCGCGTGGACATGCAGCAAGGGCAGAGAGTGTCGCAGGAGTGGAGTGGGTGCTTAATCTCGTCTTTTGGAAGGGACAAGGCTGCACAACAAAACTCACTACGAAAGAAAATAAAAGAGCACAGAGACTCAATTTATCACAAGAAAGCAGTTGAAATAAAAGAGAAGGCAACACAAAATACAATGCAAAAACACATTGAAGATATGAGAAAGGCTGACTACGCTTCAACTTGCAATGTGTTTAGAACAGCTTATAAGATTGGCAAGCATGGGCGTCCCTTTACAGACATGCCAATAGATGTCCAGTTGCAAGTCTTAAATGGTGTCAAGATGGGCAGAGTTTTGCACTCTAATAACTCATGTGCAAATATACTGGATCACATTGCAGCTGAAATGAAAAAGAAGGTAGTCAATGACATAGTGATGAATGAAAGAAAATTGTGTGTGCTCATTGATGAATCCTAACTGCTCCTGCAGAGGCCTGCATGTGTCCAACTCAGTGTTCCCAGTGAACTGGTCATCTTTGGTGGACCTGGAGCTCCAGCAGGAGATCAGGGTAGTGCAGCTCAAGACTCCGTCAGTCTGGGTCTCCTGGAGCCGACTGCACCCCCACAGCTGGTACACACAACTGTCTTCTCAGCAAAGAACCCACCTCCGTTGCTGGGCTTGTGAGTGTGCTACCATCTCACCTGTCTGTACCTTCGAGGTGGATATGGTGGGCATGGCTGAAAGTGTCCATCCCTTACTGACTAAGAGCAGGATGAAGCTTTCGAAGGACGCTGAAGGCTGGATGGTGGAGCGTTTCAGAGGAGATGAGGCCAGGTGCTCACACAGGTTGATTAAAGCTTGATTCATCTTAATCCTGAGCTGAAGTTTAAGTACAGCTGTCTGCTTACTACAGTGATATATACACCCGAATGTGGAGGAGGCTTTTCCATTTGTTACTGAATGCTGGCAGCCGCTCCTGTCGGAGCTGTCCGCTCTTTACTGCTGAAACTTTAACTCCTCCTCCCGCCCACCCATCTACCTGCTATTTTATTTCTAACTTAATAAAGAGGCTTTTTATGTCATTTTCCACTGTCTGCCTCATGTTTGTGCTCCATTATCAAAAACGATGGAAATCAAAATCAACCTTGACCATCAGAGGGCGCTGTGTCCTTCTGGAGCACATTCTCTGGTTAATCCGGGTTAACTGCGATCGCATACCGGACCAGTGGAGACGAGACGCCCACATCTGAGTCTTCTTCCACAAACTTTCATGTCAGAGAAAGATTTTCGAAGAGCATGCGGTGAAAAGAGCTTCTACCGTTTCGTGACGTGATGATTGCAGAAGTTTGAATTTCTTTGAACCTTGGAAAATAAAAGTTATGCTACTGTGAATATATTGATCTCAGGTGTTTTTAACCTTTGACCCTCACCCTTCACCTTAGTTTAACAAAGAATAAAATATTAGACTATTGTAAAACAAATCAGCAGGTACACTAGGTGATTTTGGTGTCATGTGACTGAGTTGAACTAAGAAGGCGAACCCTGGTGTAGTTGGCACACAGTGTGAATTAAATCTTGTTAAAAGCACAGTGAACTGGCTTTACTGGACCCCAAACTGGTTCCTTTAGCGGTGTAAGTGTGAGAAGCAGAGTTCAGAGTGAACAGAGTGTGGCGGTTTGAGTCACGTCCTCCCCCGCCTCAGGGCACGGCGATGCGTGCTGCAGCCTGCATGCTGACACAGACCTTGCCTCCCCTTTGTCTCCTCTGCTGCTTTCATGGACTCGTTGCTGTCTCAAAGCCACTTTTGATGGTTCTCTTCCAAAAGAAGTCACATGATCACCTGTGCAGTCAGAGACGGTCGGATGACCTCAGTGTTCATCTGTGCGCTCTGCTTTTATTCACACATCAACTGATATGTTTTCACTTTGCTGCTGTGTTTCGTGTCAATAAAGCTTCTTCGAATATGAAAGACTCAAACTCCTCCCCCTCCACCTGAAACCAGCTGAGACAAGGACGAGCGAGGTGGGGGAGGGAGGAAGACAGGGTAGGAGGAGAAAGAAGAGGAGCAGCAGAGAGAGAGAGTCAGTCCAAGGAGGAGAACAACAGCAGGAACCGACTCACCTGGACTTCGCAGCCAGGTGAGCATGTGTGTGTTTTGAGTTAAATTAACTGATTATCTACAGGCCGCATTGTCTCTTTCTAGATAACGGCGTCTGTCAAATACCAGCACTGTGGCTTTAAAGTTCTACAGTTCTTTACAGAACCCGGTTCTTAAGCTTGCATGAGGACCTTTACCTTAACTGTGAATAACATGTTGGTATCACCAGTCTGATTATGTATAAATATTCCATTTCTGTAAATGATCCAGGTTTAGGTTCTTAGTAGAACTCTTATGAGACAGAAACAGGAGGAGAACCCTCGCAAAGGTTCCTCATGGTACTATAACCCCTGTGGTTCTGAGTGATCCTGCGTTCATATAAAAGTGTTCTGTATAGAACCTTGCAAAGAAACCTGCAGAAAGAATAACTCTGCAGAGACAGTTCAGGTTGAAAGGGTTCCACTCTAAAACTTTTACCTAAGAACAACCTTCACGTTACTCGGGGTTCTGCAGAGGCTCAGTCTGCTGGTTTGTCTTTATTCAGTCCTTATGCAGCTTTAAAGACTCAGAACACACATGTTAAATCAGACAATATTTGAATGGAGTTTGGTTGTAGCAAAGAAAAAAATTCTGTTTAAAGTTTGGCCTCACACCTGACTGTGTGTGTGTGTGTCTGGTGGGGTAAACTGATCTTCATGAATGGTGGTTCGGTGTGGAAGTGTAACTGACCTGGGAACACCTGCGTGTGTCCCTGATGGTACACTTCCGACTCTGACTTAAAAAAACACATTAACACACACGGCCAATGAAGAACCATCAGTTAACCAAGAAGCCAGAGGGGTTTGAACCTGGACCTTCATATTGTGAGGCAACCATGCTAACAGCTATAGTGTTTGGTTGCTCTCTGTTGTTGCTGAGGAGCTTCAGAGGTGAGTGGGTGTGAATCAGTGGAGATGTGTCGTAGACTGATGTCTCAGTGTTTTCCTCCTGCTTTCACTGCAGACTTTGCCATATCCAGGCTTTTACACTTGGAGACACACAACCACTCAAGCCTGTGGGCAATCTAGAGTCACCAGTTAACCTAACCCCACTAACAGCATGTGTTTGGACTGTGGGATGAAGCTGCTGTGAGGCCACAATGCTGACCACATAAAAGTAAAGAATCTAAAATAAAATACAAGAAAATAATGACAGTTATTAAAAAAAGCTGAGTAGGATATTTTTTAAAGATGTCCAAAAAGTGTTCAAAACCAGCAACAGACTCTTTACAGAAACTGGAAACACTGCAGCTTACCGTGTTTGTTGGGAGCAGTGATGGTTATAAAGTATTGAAACAAGTGCAAAAATACAGCTCATAAGGTGGAAACTGAGTTTCACGTTTTTAATGACCCTGAAAGTGAATCTATGCTGTGAGCCGTTTCATCCTGCAGCTCCGTGTCAGCTTGGTGAGGATCTTCAGGAAGAGTTCCTCAGGCTTCTTCTTTGAAAGTTTCTGCCTTTTGTTCTCGGTCAGAATGATCTCACACTGCTTCAGTTATGGTGAGGTCCGGCTCTGATCACTCCCATGCTGAAACAGGAAACTGCTGTCAGTCAGATGTTTCCAGATTTTCCTGCATGATGGATCATCAGTTTATCAAAGATCTCCAACACCACTGACTGAACTGCAGCTGAAACTATGACAGAGCCTCCACCGTGTCACAGATGGCTGCAGACTCTGTGAAAATGGTCAGGTACAAGGACTGAAGATGAGTGAAAAAGCAGCCAAAGTCCAAAGAAAAACTTTGAAAGACTCAGAAGGCTGCAGGATTCTTGCTCATGAGCACTAAAACGTCAAGGAAGCCAAAAAAGCAAAATATGAAGAAATGAGGGGCATGTCGACTTCTGCACAGTACAATAGTCAGTGCAGTTTAACTTTCCTTCATTCCAAATGGTAAAGGTTTATATCGTTTTGTTTGAGCTCATCATTTTTATGGTGCTCTTTAGATTTAATCTTCTTTATTTTGCCTTTGTTTTATATTTAATTTTGTATTACTGTTTTTATAAATTTGTATGCTACATTTTATTTTCATTAAGGTTTTTCTGTTAATTTTATATTTTTGTTTTTATTAATTTTTTATTTTCTTTATATTCAATTTTATATACATAACATTATTTTTATTGTATTTTCGGTGTAGTTTAATTTAGCTTTTTATGATTTGTTTGTTTTTTTTAATTATAGTTTTTAAGTTTTAAAGAAATTTTATTTCATTGTTTTAGTTTATTTGAAATGTTTTCTTAAATGTGTAAAACTTTTAATTTAACATTTTAATAATTTTTCTTTAGTTTGTTTTTATTTTTATTTATTTTAATTTCATAAATGAGTTGTGAACATTAACATATACAAATTATACTTTTTAAAGAAGTCGGTAGCATTAAAGTTGTGCTCGAACATGCCTACATGGCTATGTGTAACTGGGTCACCTGACTTCTTGCTGTGATCTGTCATTGTTCCTGCAGCCACTGGGGGGCACTGTCTCTGGTAAGCCTGCCTGTGCATGGGGATGAGTGCAGTTCCAGTCAGACGAGGAGCCGTGGCGGAACTGTCTGGTCATGTAGAGACAGTTTCCTCAGGTATGTCAGCGAGCCAGCCACACCCTGAAAACACAGCTGCTAAAAACACCTGGAATCAGACCAGCACCAACAAAAGCTTCGTTCACACATCTGCAAAAAAGAGTTTTCCTCCAAATCACGTTGAGGTGTGCACACAGAGAATATCACAGGGTTCAAAGGTCACGGGGATTCCCAGAAACAGTAAAACGGTAACTGCTCAAACATCCTGGACAGTTTAAGAGGCCAAAGTTTAGCAGGAAACAGTCAGCTGACTCTCACTGGAGGTAAACTCGTGAAGGAAGAAGAGATGCCGCTGAAAGCTGAAGCTGATTTTACCCATAAGACACCAGGATTTTTTAAACGCGCGCATGGAAAAGCAGCAGCTGTTCGGGGTGGTGCAGAAATCAAAATGTTAATATTCACGGAGAGGTATTTACATTTTATGAATGGGATTACATCGATTGTTTTGAACCCTTTCATCAAGCGCAGGATGAAAGCTTCCAGAAAGAGCACCCCCTATGGGAGAACGGCAGGTGGGTCATGACAGAGCTCCACAGTGGAATAATAGGGAGTTTATATTCTCCATTTGTATTTTGCTTACGATGTGGCGCAGACCACACAGCTCTGGATTCACCCCTCCCTTCGTTATACCTGCAGACAGTGTGTCTGTATCTCTGAGCCATCTTCAGGAAGTGTTCTCCAGACATGTTGGAGGACAAACTTCTTCTGTGGATGCTTCAGTAATGCTGAGCTCCAGGCTGGGTGGAGGCTGGTTCACTAACCTGATACAGTGACAACATCTGATTGGAGGAGTGCTCTGTTGCTATGGAAATGTTTAAATTAAATTGCAAGCTACACAGACACACACACACACAGGTGAAATGCTGTCCCTGGGTTAGTTTTATTGATATATCACAAATTCATAACAACAGAATCTCAGGGTACTTTATATTGTAAGGTAAAGACCAATAATACAGAGAGCTCACCCCCTATGAGCAAGCACTTTGCCGACAGTGGGAAAGAAAAAATCCCTTTTAACAGGAAGAAACTTCCGGCAGAACCAGGCTCAGAGACGGACGGGGAACAGGACAAAGACATGCTGTGGAAGAGAGCCAGAGATTAATAACAAGTATGATTCAGTGCAGAGAGGTCTATAAACACATAGTGAGTTAAGAAGAAACATCCAGTGCATCATGGAAATCCCCCCGCAGCCTACACCTATTGCAGGATAACTAAGGGAGGATTCAGGGTCACCTGGTCCAGCCCTAACTATATGCTTTAGCAAAAAGGAAAGTTTGAAGCCTAATCTTAAAAGTAGAGATAGTGTCTGTCTCCTGTATCCAAACTGGAAGCTGGTTCCACAGAACAGGGGCCTGAAAACTGAAGGATCTCCCTCCCATTATACTTTTAAATACTCTACTAAGCCACCTGTACAGGTTGGTAAGGCCTGTCTGTGTATGTACTGGGTCAACCATTGGCTCCACCCCTTGCCTGAAACATAAACAGCTGGAAGGTGAAAGCTGATTAACAGCTCCTCCTCCTCCTGTTTGCTGAGAGGGTGCGGAGGAGGATGTGGAGCAATCTCATCCGGTCAGTCAGAGGAGGAGAATAAATGATAATGGATTGGATTTATATAGCGCTTTTCAAGGCACCCAAAGCGCTTTACAATGCCACTATTCATTCACTCTCACATTCATACACTGGTGGAGGCAAACTACAGTTGTAGCCACAGCTGCCCTGGGGCAGACTGACAGAAGCGAGGCTGCCATATCACGCCATCGGCCCCTCTGGCCAACACCAGTAGGCAGCAGGGTAAAGTGTCTTGCCCAAGGACACAACAACCAGGATAGAGAGCCCGGGGATCGAACCGGCGACCTTCCGGTTACAGATACGCTTCCCAACCCCCTGAGCCACGGTCACCCCATGATGATGATATTTGATGAAGAAGAGGAGCAGGCTCTGTGCCTCATCATCTCTCTTGTTCCCTTTAGGCTTAGGTGGAGTCATCTGATCAGCAGCAGACCAGACCCGGTTTTACCTGAGGTGGAGAGACACCAACTCACACACAGGTGAGACAGGTGTGTATGTGTGTGTGTGTGTGTGTGTGTGTGTGTGTGTGTGTAGCGCTTTGCTTTCAGACCATTTGGGGACACTGTGCTCGGTCCTCACTGGTGTGATGTGTGATGAAGATGAAACTGGTGACACGTTTCAGTTGTTCATCCAGGTATGATGAAGGCTGCACACACACCCTGCTTATTCTTCAATTCAAACTTTATTAACACAAATGCAAAAGAATGCATCAATGAAAACAAACGTGACATAAAATAATTTTTATAGCAGCAGAGTGTATTATTATTGCTGTTGTTTAATAATGATGATGCAATTTAACACGGTTAAACACTGAGTATGAATCCTTGTCCCCAGTTGGGCGTTTACATCCATGACACATAAATAGAATTACAAGTAAAATTTAAAAAACTTAAAACCACAACAGTCTAAGAACCAAATCTACAATAAACACACACTAACCAGGAAAACAGAACTACCAAAAATAAACAAAGTTAATAAAACTGCTGCTGCTCTGACTTTCAGCTGGCCGTCATCACTGTGAGAGGTTTAATACGTGCCCATGCTCCGCTGTAACCAAGGTCACTGTTGAATTTCACTTCCCACAGCTCATTTCATTTAAATTCTTATCCGGTTGTTCAGTCTGACGTCACTAGCCGTGTCTGGGTCTAAACTCCGCTGCAGGTCCATATATCAAACGATCACTATGGCATTACTGAGAGTTGAAAAACTGTCTAAAGTCTTTCATCTTTAATAAAATGATCAGCGTTCTGCTCTACCAGGTGTAACAATTGAGTTTAACATCCAGGCATCCATGAAAACGGAATTTATGACATTTAACGGAGTTAGAAGTTAGCAGGGAGTTAGCTCGCTAGCTTCTATCTAAATACAATATAGCATGTCCTGACTGCGGGGTTTTGGAAACAAATTAAAACGTACAGCTCTGCTATCACTTCCAACATAAATGAAGACAGAAAACTAAACAGCAGTGACGTTTGTAGGGTTACTGAAGTTGGGCTAGCTGGTGTATAATGGTGTGCTACGTGACCGCTAGCGACACAGCTATGTTAGCATAATATAAACAAGCTAACTTTTTTTCCACTCGATAAAAGTTAACGTGAGTGTTCTCGGTTAACTTTTACAGCAGGATGCTGTAAAAGGACCAAACTTCAGCCAGGAGAAAAACTGAGATAATCCATCCACAATACGAGGTTAGTCATTCATATACTGCTGCATGGGCTGGGCTGTAGTTACATCCTAAGGTTTTAAAAACTGAGCTTAAATAAACGATTAGTGGTAATAAAAGCCGAGGGAGGTCAACAGTGATCACTGACTGTTGTAGGAGCTTTTTGAGATCAAATAGAAGAAAATACATAACATTAATCATGTTAACAACACAAAAGCCATATTAAACGCAGACTACTTTAGACCCGGAAGTAGGATTCGTCGCGTCATCACTGAACAACCGGATTGTTTAATTTTATTTTCGTTTTTAACAGTTTTCATGCTCCATTCATCCATCATCATCCACCCATCAACCAATCCATCCATCCATCCACCCACCCACCAATCCATCCATTCACCACCCACCAATCCATCCACCCATCCATCATCATCCATCCATTCATCCACCCATCCATCCACCCACCAACCAATCCACCCATTCCACCCATCCACCTATCCACCCACCGACCAATCCATCTATCCATCCACCCAGCCACCTACCCATCCATCCATTCACCACCCACCCATCTATCCACCTGTAATGTTCTTATTCCTCTATGAATAAAACATCAAGAATTGCTCCTGGTGCTAGCTTCAGCTAGCTGTTTATTATTCTTTCTACAACGATCACTTCTTCTTCTATTCTGTATATCTTATTGATTCCAGAGCGCCCCCTGTGGGTAGCTTCAACCATAGCAACTATCATTACATCCCCTTTCCAAACAGTGTTATAATAAGCACAATTACAAAGAGAACTGTTACTCTGTAACATCTGAACATTCTTGTCTAACATTCAACATGTTATAAATTGTGCAACAAACTACATTCAGTAGTGTTCTTTTTTTTTTTATAACCAAAAGTTGTAGCACAAGTCAAACAAAATAAATCCAAATGTATACCTTACATCTTCCAGAATGAACCAAATGAATCCCATACAGCCCTCAAGCACATTAGAACTCTTCACCTTTGACAACTTGAACAGTCAATAACACATAACTCAGCAGGTCTCAATTAAGTGTGAACAATTACTATTCTAAATGAATTATTATCCGTTATTTACCTGTGATTTATTATTATTAGTATTTTTTAACAATTCTTTACCACAACAGTTCACACTTGTTCTATGAGCCTCTCTGTAGGTTTCTTAGGTCTGGTAGACCTTCTCAGTATCTCAGACATTGGGGAAGGTGAAGGAGGCTCACTGTGGTGCTCAACAGGGTTAGCACCTCGTTGTTCAGTTCCAGTCTCTGTGTCCTGATGTTTAACATCCTGTGTCTTTAACAGACTTCTCCGGTTTCTTCTTAACACTTGTCCATTCTCTGTCTGAACAGCAAACGATCTGGGCCCTACTTCGCTGAGAACTGTTGCTTTTTTGTCCCAGAAATCTGGACCTGCAATCCTCACAACATCTCTTTCCTGAAGCGGTTCCAGACGCCTTGCAGTTTTGTCATAGTTCCTTTTCTGTCTGTGCTTGAGTTTCATCCTTTTGTCAGTCAGCTTGTTGTCATGTGCATTGTCATTTTCCTTGGAAATGTGTGGAAGTGTGGTGCGGAGCTTGCGATGCATGAGTAGCTCAGCAGGTGATGCCCCACACTCCAGGGATGAAGCTCTGTAGCTTAGCAGAGCCAGGTAAGGGTCGGTCTTACTGTCTCTTGCTTTTTTGAACAATCTCTTTACTATTTGGACTCCTTTTTCTGCCTGTCCATTCACTTGGGGATACAAGGGACTAGAGGTGATATGTTGAAATCCATATTGTTTTGCAAAGTCACTAAATTCTCTACAGTCATATTGTGGACCATTGTCACTGATGACACACTGTGGAATTCCATGTCTGGCAAAAAAGCCCTTCATGTGTGTGATGACTGACTGTGCTGATGTACTGGAAAGCTGTGCCACTTCTGGATAATTAGAATAGTAGTCAATCACCAAAACATAGTCCTTGCCATCCAGATGAAATAAGTCCGTGCCTACCTTTTGCCATGGTGCAGTGGGTAGATCTGCTGCCAGTATTGGCTCTTTTGTTTGTTTATAGTGATGTTTGAGACATGTTTCACATTTCTGTATCATCTCCTCAATATCCCTGTTGATGCCTGGCCAGTAAACTGCTTCTCTCGCTCTCCTTTTACATTTCTCCACTCCAAGATGTCCTTCATGGATACGCTGAAGCATGTCCTTCCGCATGGATTGAGGAATGACAATCTGGTTTTGTCTCAGCACCAGTCCATTAGCCATGCATAAATCAGCTCGCACAGAGTAGAACCCTGGACAGACTCCTTTTGACCACCCATTCTGTATAAGGTGGGATACTTTCTGCAGCACTGAATCTTTTGTCGTCTCCTGTACAATTTGCTGCAACATGACATCTGATGCTGGGAGTGAGGCAGTTACCATGTTTACATGTGTTTCAGCCTCCTCGGCTGTAGTGCTGACTAACCTGTCACCACTTGGTGCTGGCGCTCGGGATAAAGCATCCGCGAGTACGATATATTTCCCAGGCGTGTAGATCAGCTCAAAATCATAGCGCTGCAACACCATCATCATGCGCTGAATTCTGGGTGACATGTCGTTGAGGTTCTTTTTTCTGATCGAGATGAGAGGTTTGTGATCAGTCTCTGCTGTAAAGGTTGGTAATCCATATACATAGCTGTGAAATTTTCCACACCCAAACACTAAGCCCAAAGTCTCTTTTTCAATTTGAGCATAGCGTTGTTCAGTTTCTGTCACTGATCTGGACGCATATGCTACAGGTTGCCACTTGTCTTTGTTCCTTTGGAGCAGAACTGCTCCTAAGCCATCTTTTGAGGCTTTGATGAATGTCAGGACCGGCTCTGTAGTTACAGTTTCCTTCAATTTTTTCCACTCTTTCTCATGTCGGGCCGTCCACTCAAACACTTTGGTGTCCTGTAGCAGCTCCCTTAGGCATGCTGTCTTGGAGGTAAGATTAGGAATGAACTTACCCAGAAAGTTGATCATTCCCATTGCTCGCAAGACACCTTTTTTGTCAGTGGGTGCTGGCATATCCAATATGGCTTGTACCTTTGACTGATCAGGTTCCACCCCTTCACTTGTAACCTTATCTCCCAAGAAGGTCATCTCTGAAACACCAAAGAGGCACTTGTCTCTATTCAGTTTAAGTCCATTCTTGTTAACTCTCCACAAAAGTTTCTCCAGCCTTTCATCATGTTGTTGCCTTGTATTTCCCCAGACTACGAGGTCATCTATGTAGACTCTGGTGCCTTCCAGCCCTTCGATCAGGGACTCCATTGCCCTGTGGAAGATCTCTGGTGCTGATTTAATTCCAAATGGGAGCCTCAAGAAACAGTAACACCCAAATGGCGTGTTAAAGGTAGTGTACCTGCTGCTTTCTGGGTCTAGCCTCAGCTGCCAAAATCCATGTGATGCATCCAGTTTGCTAAAAAACTTAGCTCCTGCCATTTCACTCATTATTTCCTCTCTCTTAGGGATCTGATAATGCTCTCTTTTAATATTTTCATTTAGATCTTTAGGATCAAGGCAGACTCTTAAGGCACCTGTATTCTTTTTCTTGACACAAGTGATAGAGTTCACGCAGTCTGTGGGCTCTTCCACTCGTTCAATGACACCCATTTGAGTCATTCTTTCAAGCTCTTTTTTCAAACTTGTCTGTAATGGAGCAGGCGCTCTCCTTGGGGCATGCACCACAGGCACGGCATCATCCTTGAGCTGGATTTTGTAGGTGTAAGGCAATGTTCCATGTCCTTTGAAGACTGAAGGAAATTTACTGATAATGTCTGAACTTCCTTCATGCCCTTGGTGTTCCACTCTTTTCCCTTGTTTGGCTTCTTTCATGGTGTCAGTATTAATCTGATAGATCCTCTTTACTAGTCCCAAGTCCTCAGATGTTTTATCTCCTAAAAGTGACTCGTGTCCATCAGGCACGATGGTGAACAAAATGTTATGCTGTTTGCCTTTAGCTGTCACTTTAAGTCTGCATCCTCCTTTTGTTTGTATTGGCTGGTTATTGTAGGCCCTCAGCGGTGTGACTTTCTCTGTAAATCTTCTAGGCTTCTCAGTCAGTGCCTTGAAATCCTTCTCGTTGATCAAGTTAGCTTTGGCCCCTGTGTCAATTTTAAATGTTACCAATGTCCCATTGACTAACAGTGGAGCAGTCCATTTATCATCTGTGACTGAACTAACACTTTGGCCAGTGTTATGTCTTGAAGACTGTGCATTGACATCTTCTTCATGTGACACCATCTTAATGAAAAATGTTTCACTTAGATCATCACTGTGTCTTCCTGCACAGTGTGTATTTTTTGTCCCTTGTTTTTGGAGAGAGACATTTTTGCATAATGGTTTTGTCCTTTACATTTTGCACATTTTTTTCCATATGCGGGACATTGTTTTGGTCTGTGTTTCTCTCCACATCTCTTGCAAGTGAACATTTCATTGTCACACGTTTTGTTTCTGTTGTCGTTGTTTTTGAATTTACTCCATGGCTTTCTTTTAATTGACACTGCATTCACTGCCTCATTTTCTTGTTGCGCTGCTCCTTGAACAGGCTCTCTAAACGTCAGTACATGTTGTCGTGCTAGCTCACTGGCTTGACTTATCTTTATAGCACTTTCCAGCATTAGTTCTGTTTCTCTCAACAGTTTCTCTCGGAGCTTCTTCTCATTAGTTCCAAACACTATTTGATCTCGTATCATAGAGTCTCTGAGATCACCAAAATTGCAGGACTGAGCTTTGATCTTGAGGTCTTTGAGAAAAGTATCAAATGACTCACCCTGATGCTGTAAGCGTGAGCGAAAGACGTATCTCTCGTATGTTTCATTTTTCTTTGACAGACAGTGCTCGTCAAATTTCTTCATGACTTCATCAAAGTTATCTTTGTCCTCGGGCTGAGCAAACACAAAAGTGTTGAAGACCTCTATTGCTTCTGTGCCGGCGATGGTGAGCAGCATGGCTATTTTCCTTTCATCTGCCCGTTGATCCACTCCGACAGCTGCAATATACAGTTTGAACTGCTGTTTGAAAGTCCTCCAACTTGCATCCACGTTTCCAGTCAGTTTCAACGGACTTGGCGGTTTTATTGCATCCATCTTGTTGCGTTGCTTCTTATTCTTAACCCGTCTCCTGGTACCATGTAATGTTCTTATTCCTCTATGAATAAAACATCAAGAATTGCTCCTGGTGCTAGCTTCAGCTAGCTGTTTATTATTCTTTCTACAACGATCACTTCTTCTTCTATTCTGTATATCTTATTGATTCCAGAGCGCCCCCTGTGGGTAGCTTCAACAATAGCAACTATCATTACACCACCCACCAGCCAATCCGTCCACCCATCTATCCATCAATCCATACATCCATCACCCATCCCGCAGAGGGCACTCCACCTTTTCCGTGGCCACTGAGTTGGAGATGCTGATTTTCATTCCAGCATCTTCACACTGAAATGTAAACTGTCCCATAATGAGCTCGAGGTGTTAGCCTGTAGCAGAACAGACATCCTGAAGTCACCAAAGTCTCCACCTTCACCTCCATTAATTTACTGCACCGGAATTTCTATCCATTAAGTTAATTCGTTCATTAGTCTTTTTAGTTATCAAGTTGTAGAGGTCATTCATCTGGATGAACATCTCAGAAGATCAGATCAGGTTTTGGAATAAAAACACCTGAACCAGAGCCAAGTGGGAATCTGAGTTTCACCAGTACTTCATCAGTACTTCCCCAGTACTTCATCAGTACTTCCTGATATTGACAAATTGTCCTTTTGGCTAGGCGTTCAGTGCCGAATACCATTTCATATTTTGTTTTGTTTTGTTGAAACGGGTCGTCCTTCATTTATATTTCAACCTAAACTCTGAAACTCTCACATTAGATCACATCGTCTTAAGATATGATAATGATGTCGCCAAACAGGATTTCTATTTTCCTTCTTTTCCGAGCTGGGCTACAGGAGGATGCTTGTGTGACTGCTTTTAATTCTCGTAAAATCTTTATGTTCAGTAAATTTGAGCTTGGGATTGAAAACCAGTACTAAATACTAAAAACCATAAAATCTTTTTTTTATTCAGTAACTTGATTGTAAAATGTTCCAGTGGACAAACATACAGAGACTTTTCTATAAGATGATTATGTCTCAGGCACAGAAGGACATTAGGACTGTCTGAATGTGCAGGTATGGTTTCTGCTGCCTCACCAGGTGATGTGGCAAAACACACATGACTGCCTAATGAGCATAGAGCTGGCAGCTGGCCAGCGACTGATGTCAAAACATCTATTTTGGTTCACAGGAAACATGTTTTGGTTGTAGTTAATGATCATAACCTTGGCATGCAGGAACTAATCCACGGATCAGATTGCAGTGACACAAGAATCCAGATTAATGTTGGATTAACCTGAAAGCTGAGTCACATCAACACCAACGTTCTGATGACACAGACAGCATAGTTTCGTGTAAAACAAAAGCACAACCCTAACCTCCCAGGCTATAACTCTGGCTTTTTTTTTTCACTTTTAGATTATAAATTACAGTCAACCAACCACTTTAATAATAATAATAATAATGGATTGGACTTATATAGCGCTTTACAATGCCACTATTCATTTACTCTCGCATTCACACACTGGTGGAGGCAAGCTACGGTTGTAGCCACAGCTGCCCTGGGGCAGACTGACAGAAGTGAGGCTGCCATATCGCGCCATCGGCCCCTCTGGCCAACACCAGTAGGGTAAGGTGTCTTGCCCAAGGACACAATGACCAGGACAGAGAGCCCGGGGATCGAACCGGTGACCTTCTGGTTACAGATACGCTTCCCAACCCCCTGAGCCACGGGCGCCCCCCACTTTATTAGGTACAGCTTTCTACTTAACTGGTTGGAGCTCCTTTTTCCTTCAGAGCTGCTTTGACTCTTCATGGTTCAGATTTACAAGCTCAACAGGCACCTGGTGTGGTCTTCTGCTGCTGTAGCCCATCTGCTTCAAGGTTCAGAGATGCTATTCTGCAGTCCTTGATTGTAACGAGTGGTTATGTGACCTGTTTTCTCTGTTCCAGACCTTCTCTGTAAACTCAGAGATGGTTGGTGGGAAAATCCCAGCAGGTTGGTGGATTCTGAAAGAACTACGCTATATTCAAAGTGACTTAGGTCACCTTT
Organism: Aulonocara sp. 'chitande type north' Nkhata Bay; assembly: GCF_057382095.1. NCBI lineage: Eukaryota > Metazoa > Chordata > Actinopteri > Cichliformes > Cichlidae > Aulonocara > Aulonocara sp. 'chitande type north' Nkhata Bay. Next base: position 27,499,693 of record NC_141358.1, read on the forward strand.
CTTCATCATTCTGATGCTCAGTGTGAATGCCAGCAGGTTGTGTTGATCATGCCTAAATACCATGATGGTTGACGATGCATATGCACTAATAACGATCGTATGAACCCAGTGCCGTGGCTGGTGAATGTATACAGAGTCATGGGAGCAGACTTAAAAGCAATTGTTTTGAATGTGAAGTTCAGATGGATGGTAAATGTAAAGCTTTAGTTCAGGTTTTTCTTACTAGCATGTGCTGAACATTTAAGCCTGGAACAGTTGCCCACCAAAATAAAAGCATGCTGTGTTTAGTAACGGTTACAGGAGCACTGGATTCATTCTGAACAACAAAGCCTGATTTAAAAACACAGGTTGAGCCGATAATCACAGCTCCGAGCTGGTGGCCAGTGCCATGAGCACATCAGAAAATGTCAGTTTTTGTTGTTCTGAATAAAGTTTCAGCAAATCGAAGCTGCAGAGTGACTCAGAGTCAGTTTCAGGTCAGCGCCCTTTTACTCATGCAGCCAGGTGAGATTGTCACCTGGGCTGTTTGGTCGGTTTCTGAGAGGGAGGGTGAGGTCATGTGACTCTGCTCAGGTAACTCACCTGAGCAGGAAGAGGTGCTGTCAGTGCTCTGACTCCCTGAGTGTGAATGTTTGCAAGACGTCCATCATGTCGCCGTCTGATTGCCAGTATTGTTGTTGTTGTTTCCCTCAGCTCTCACTACCCGGCTTGTGCCTCTGCCTCTACGCCTCCGTGCTGATGTTCCAACGCAGGAAGAAGAAGCACAGGCTGGAGATCTCGGCGCCACAGGACTTCCAGCACCGCGTCCACACGTCGTTTGATGTCACCTCGGGATGCTACGTGGGGCTGCCGCCGCAGTGGCAGAGCGTCATCGACACGCTGAAGAGGCCACGCCCCCTGGTGGACCCCTCCAGGATCACCAATGTTGAACTAGGACCCAAAAAGGTGGGATGGATCATTTCAATAATCTCTCAAGGCTGCTGTAAATGTAATGGACCTGTGTCTGATGATCAGGTACCAACGCCAGCATGATGACGGATCAGTCGAATGTATTGATTGCGTATTTGCGTGCGCTGGTCCAAGCGGTGCGTCTCATTGAACATCAGAAAGCTGATGAAGAAGCTGATTTATTGATGAACAGCGACATTAACGACAATCACAGCTTTCTGCATAGATCAGAACCAATCTGAAGTACCTTCAGGAACTTTCCTAGAGTCGGGTCCTTCACAGTGACTCTGCTTCCTCGTCATGGATCACCATGTAAAAACGTCTTTACTGTATCAATACTTCCTCGGGCACCGGTTTAGCTCAGTGGGATGAGCAGGAGACTATATGCCATATGGCTGACAGCCGACGGCATTTAAAACAAAGGAATCTGAATCTTTCAGCTGCACCACAAACACAAACTCTAAATCCCAGAATAAACTTCCTCATTCCTTCTGTCTGCAGCAGCAGTCTGAAACAAGGTGTTTAATCTTTAGTTCAATTTGATTAGTACCAACTCAAAACTCTGGAGTACTTGGAGTTTTTTCTTCTTTAATATTGTAGCTGTAGTTCATCAGCGAGTACTCATGTATTATATACCTGTATCACCCGCAGTTCACGCTAAGCTCACCTGGTAAACCAGTAAAGCTAATGTAAACATGACATCGTCAGTCATTGTTTTTGTTCTCTGGTAGGTAAAACTTCTTGTTAAAATGATGCTGATGCATACATGAAAACATCAATACATAAACAGGTGAGCAACTGTGTACTCACCCATTTTAAAAGGTTTAAATGGTAAATGGCCTGTATTTGTATAGCGCTTTTCTAGTCCCTAAGGACCCCAAAGCGCTTTACACAACCTGTCATCCACCCATTCACGCACACATTCACACACTGGTGATGGCAAGCTACATTGCAGTCACAGCCACCCTGGGGCGCACTGACACAGGCTGCCGAACACTGGCGCCACCAGGCACTCTGACCACCAACAGTAGGAAACGGGTGAAGTGTCTTGCCCAAGGACACAACGACTGAGACTGTCCAAGCTGGGGCTCGAACCGGCAACCTTCCGATTACAAGGCGAACTCCCAACTCTTGAACCACGATCGCTTAAAGCAGTGGTCCCCAACCCCCGGGCCTCGGACTGGTACCGGTCCGTGAGTCGTGTGGTACCGGGCCGCGAGAGTTGAGGCTCAGGTCTGAAATGTATGGTTTTCAGGGTTTTTATCGGTTTTCAGCGTTATTTTGTCATCGTTTTTATCGTTAACTCGGTTTTCCTGGGTCTTTTCACGTGTGTTATGAATAAATCGTCTTTTTTTCTGTACCGGTACTAGTTTTATTTTGTTGTATTTATCCGCGACACCTTAAAGGCCGGTCCGTGAAAATATTGTCAGGCATAAACTGGTCCGTGGCTCAAAACAGGTTGGAGACCGCTGGCTTAAAGGGCAGGCTCACAACATCACTTTCTCATCTATTTATTTAGTTGATTATTAAACATTGATTTTAAATGGCATTTCATATTTTCAAACCAAAAATACTACTACTGCTACTAGTAATAATAATAATAATAATAATAATGATATGAAAAGTTGAAAAATGCTTCAGCAGATGATTTTGGTTGAAATCATTCTTTTTTATGTATCCAAACAATAATTTTTATTTGTTTTTCTTCTGGAGATCACCTCAGATATCTTACAGATTTAAGGGTCATGGTATTATTATTATTATTATTATTATCATTATTATTATTATTATCATTTTTATTATTATCATTAATATTTGTACTAGTAGACGCAGTAGTAGTAGTGGCAGCAGCAGCAGCAGTACTAGTAGCTGTAGTATAGTGCTCAGAGTTCAGGGATGAGTTCCCTGTCCTACTACCAAGAGAGTTTCGGATGATGTGAGAGTACCAAGAAGGTGTTTGTGTATCTGGACTGAGGAAAGAGGATGAGGAGACTAGGTGATGGAATAAGGAAGTACAGAAGGTATTCAAAAGAAGATATTAGCAAAGTAAAAGGGGGACAGTCAGAGAGATGAAGGAAGTAGGCAGATGTACAGCAAAGAGAAAAAAGAATGGGCTTATAGTGAGCTGTATGTAAGGAAGACAGAGTGAGTAAGAGCAGAAATGTGCTAACGATTGAAGACACTGCGACGAGAAAATGGAAGAATTCAATTCAATTCAATTCAATTCAATTTTATTTATATAGCGCCAAATCACAACAAAAGTCGCCTCAAGGCGCTTCATAGATACAGAGAAAAACCCAACAATCATATGACCCCCTATGAGCAAGCACTTTGGCGACAGTGGGAAGGAAAAACTCCCTTTTAACAGGAAGAAACCTCCGGCAGAACCAGGCTCAGGGAGGGGCGGCCATCTGCTGCGACCGGTTGGGGTGAGAGAAGGAAGACAGGATAAAGACATGCTGTGGAAGAGAGACAGAGGTTAATAACAGATATGATTCAATGCAGAGAGGTCTATTAATACATAGTGAGTGAGAAAGGTGACTGGAAAGGAAAAACTCAATGCATCATGGGAATCCCCCGGCAGCCTACATCTATTGCAGCATAACAAAGGGAGGATTCAGGGTCACCTGGTCCAGCCCTAACTATATGCTTTAGAAAAAAGGAAAGTTTTAAGCCTAATCTTAAAAGTAGAGATAGTGTCTGTCTCCCGAATCCAAACTGGAAGCTGGTTCCACAGAAGAGGGGCCTGAAAACTGAAGGCTCTCCCTCCCATTCTACTTTTAAATACTCTAGGAACAACAAGTAGGCCTGCAGAGCGAGAGCGGAGCGCTCTAATAGGGTGATATGGTACTACAAGGTCATTAAGATAAGATGGGGCCTGATTATTTAAGACCTTGTATGTGAGGAGCAGGATTTTGAATTCAATTCTGGATTTAACAGGAAGCCAATGAAGGGAAGCCAATACAGGAGAAATATGCTCTCTCTTTCTAGTCCCTGTCAGGACTCTTGCTGCAGCATTTTGGATTAGCTGAAGAAGGACTCTGAGCTGATCAATGTAGAAAATGAGAGAGAGAAGGACAGATGGACAGTTAGTGAGGACCTCAGGAAGTGCGGAGGATTAGAAAGGAGGAATCAAAGGCAGGCAAATGACGCACCTGTGCAGGTATGGGGAGGTCTAGGAGAGGGCGGTGGGTGGTGAGAGGATGATGAAAATGAAGAACAAATCTACCGGGTCTGAGAACATGGTGATGTGCAGTACAGAGGGATGAAGCCGATGATACCATGAAGACACAGGAACGAGGTGTCCAAGGTTAAATCGATAGGTGAACAAGCAGCAGTGTGCATTCATGCTGAGGAAGAGCTCTGCACATGTGATGTTTGCTCTGAGAGGGTCGATGGAGAAGGTCAGGAGGAGCTTCACTGAGTCTTTGTGGATCAGGGAAAGCAGATGATTTGCTGCTAAGAGAGGACGTGTGGTCCTGTGAGGAAGTCTATAAGGGTAGTGCAGCAGTGTGGTGGTGCTCTGAGCCGTTGGAGTTACTTTGATTTGTTTTGGTTTCTTCTGCAGACCATCGTTCGTGGCAGCTTCATCGGCCATGGAGACTACATCAGTCATGTGATCTCTGAGTTGACTCGTATGTCGGTCAGCAGTTCCAACTCTCTGCGCCGGAGCAGTCCGTCGGCACGGAAACGTGCCCGATCGATGGGCCGGCTGGGAGAACTGGCCGAGGACGAGTCGTACCAGTACGAGGAGCTAGGTCACCGCGGCGGCAGTGTGAAAAGTGGTGGGAGCTCTACCTACTGGCAGGACCGGATACGACAGGTGCGCAGCGACAGCAGCAGCCCCAAACTGAATGGGGCCCTGCAGAGAGCCAAGTCTACCTGCCAGGTGGATTCCTCGTCTGAAACCACACCCCTTAAACTAGACAAACCTCAGAGGACAGGTGAACCAAGTGGACTGTACGCCCGCAGTGAGGGGGCGGAACTAAGAAATAGGACAGCTTCCTACACTGTGGAGACCAATAGGCACCAGGTGAGGCTAAGACCAGCTGTGGGTCACCTGCCTGACCTGCTGTTCTCATCCAGAGAAAATTCAAGAAGACCGCATTCGTCCTACGACCTCCAGGTGAAACTCAGTGTTTGGATCACTTCCACCATTTTAACAAATTCATTAGAATGAGTCTGCTGAGGACAGACCAAACCATGTGAAGCTACACAAACTAACATCAACACATCTGATTAGAACAAGTATAGGAAATGGCTCGATACAAAATGCAGATATATTAGCTTAGGATAAATACAGACTATAGAAATGTAAATAGCTAGCATAGCCTGACCTGAACAGGAAGAAACCGCTAGCACAGAGTAGCATAAAAAGGGGAAACACCTGAAGCTTTAACTCAGTGTCTCTTCTTTTTCTCCATCAGCTGGCCTCACCCTCCTCCCGCCTCCTGCCTCCTCCTAACAGCACCAGCAGTCCCATCATCACAGGTAGAGCTGTATTTCAGAGGCTGCCTCGCCCATCCTCTGCCTTTAATGCTCCTATCAAATCTCCAAACTTAACAACTGAGGACAGCCCCTCCCAGCCCCACTCTCCCCCAACCGGCTCCCCAGGTCACGCAGTCGCCTCCAACCAGCAGGCGGGGTCCGATGGCGGTCCTCCAAAGGTGACCCATGAGCAGTTCAAGGAGGCACTACAGATGGTGGTGGACCCTGGCGACCCGAGGATTACTTTGGAGAACTTTGTGAAGATTGGAGAGGGGTCCACAGGCGTGGTTTGCATCGCCCGGGAAAAGTACAGCGGGAGACAGGTGGCTGTGAAGATGATGGACCTCAGGAAGCAGCAACGGCGAGAGCTGCTCTTTAATGAGGTACAGGTGTGGTGAGGTGGGTGAAGATCTACCTGTTTGCAGTTTGACTGATCTTCATTTCATATGTCTCAGGTGGTGATCATGAGGGACTACCGGCACCAGAATGTGGTGGAAATGTACCGTAGCGCTCTAGTGGAGGATGAGCTGTGGGTCATCATGGAGTACCTGCAAGGTGGCGCTCTAACCCACATCGTCAGTGAGACCAGGTGAGCTGGAAGTCTCTCAGGTGTGTCGTCTGGGAGATGTTCTCTGTGTTCATGGGGCGATCGTGGCTCAAGAGTTGGCAGTTCGTCTTGTAATCATAAGGTTGCTGGTTCGAGCCCCGGCTTCGACAGTCTTGGTCGTTGTGTCCTTGGGCAAGACACTTCACCCGTTCCCACCTACTGGTGGTGGTCAGAGGGCCTGGTGGCGCCAGTGTCCGGCAGCCTCGCCTCTGTCAGTGCACCCCAGGGCAGCTGTGGCAACAATGTAGCTTGCCATCACCAGTGTGTGGATGACTGAATGTAGTGTAAAGCGCTTTGGGGTCCTTAGGGACTAAGTAAAGCGCTATACAAATACAGGCCATTTACGATGATGTTTCTGCGTGGTTCAGGTTGAACGAGGAGCAGATAGCGACAGTCTGTGAGGGGGTCCTGCGGGCGCTGTCTTACCTGCACTCTCAGGGTGTGATCCACCGAGACATCAAGAGCGACTCCATCCTGCTCACCCTGGACGGGAAGGTAACACCCTTCTTCTTCTTTGTGACACATCTTTGACATTTACAGAACTTCTTAAAAATTAAACCTGGATTATCAACAGATACAGAGAATTCACACAAACTTGTGTTTATCACATAATGAGTACCCTAAACCCAAAAATGCCTAATGACGACCATCTCTATCTTTTTAAAGTTTGACATTACAGTTAGGCAAAGCTGAGTGTTTGTGAGTTTTTATTTCTAAAATATTAAAAATTTTATAAATTATAAATACTAAAAAATACTAAAATAATTAAAGACCATTTATAATCTCAAAGATAGACATGTACCAATATATGTCTGTCTTTGTCTGATTGATAAGAGGTTTCTAATCGTTTCCATTAGAGTTTGTATGACTGCCAGTACTACTTTACAGTAAGGAAAACAACTTCTGCTGATAACGAGGATCAGGCATCTTTTTTCCAGATTATTTATGTTATTAGTTAGTCAAAACTCAAATGCCAACAAACTCAATAAACTGATCTGCAAGGCCAATAAAATGTGTTATCCAAGTTAAAATGGCCATGAAACATTATATTATAAAAGCCAGTCTAAATCATGAAGCCCTGATGTCAACTGTCCCTGATGTAACTGTGAAGCTGGATTCAAGCTGGAAGTTAAAATTTTTTGGAACATGTTCAGAGTCTAAGGGTTATTTTTGTGCAGCCCCTGGCTTCAACAATGAGTTTATGGTAAAAACAATGATATACTGTCCACTTTCACTCTCTGTGTTATCAGCAGTCAGCGGTTCTTTGTTGTTTGGCTAGCTGCAATGAAATAGGAAATCCACTTGTTGGTTGTCAGAGGTTGCAGAACACTTTATTAATAAGGACAGGGTGGAGGAGAACCTGTTTAAGTTACCAGACGGACAATCTGGAATCCGACACTCGTCTCGTTTCCTCTTCTAGACAGGTGTACCGCGCTGTGCAATCAGCTGACGTCAGCACAAAACTGCTGCTGACTGATTTTTAGTTTCAGTGTCCTTATTTTCCTCTGAGTTATCAGTTCTGTCACTAGTTAGCTAACATAAACTAATGTGAGTCTATTAGCTGCAACCAACCTAGTGACATCATATTCTGTACTGACAGAAGATGGCGCTAAACACATTCTAAAGTTAAACATGTATACCTTAAATTCAGCTTCACAGATAAAGTTACATTTGGCAATGTATGAGAGCAGGGCTCAGTGGTGTACATTATACATGTGGTGTTTCATGTCCACTTAAAGGACAGTCCTGGAAAGCACCTCCCAGCCACTCCATAATGCACTGGCCAGTCACAGTAGCATCCTCAGTGAGAGACTTGAGTTTACCCATAATGCACCACTGAACGACACAGGACATCATTCCTGCCTGTGGATATCTCTGTACAACTCCTCCATCTAAAGCACCGCACACAGTCCAATACCTGCACACCCTCTGCAGAGAAAATAACCGCCAGTATGAGGGACACCTCAACTTGAACTCTGTCTATATTTAATTTTGTGTATATTAGAGCTATTTGGTAATACAATATTTTGCATTATTTCATGACCTTTAACTTGTTAGTTATGTCCTTGCTGTCTTGGAGAAACTGTGACCACATCATTTCCTCTGGGATTAATAAAGTATTCAGATCCTGATAACAGTGACTAATCAAGCCTCAGTCAGATATGACTGAAATACTGCTGAGCATCGGTCACACAAACAGCTGGAAAAGGATTCTCAGAGGTTTTCTGTTAGTAAATCTATGAAATTCCTTCTTGGATCCTGCTGCAGATCAAACTGTCCGACTTTGGTTTCTGCGCTCAGATCAGCAAAGAAGTCCCAAAGAGAAAGTCTCTGGTCGGGACCCCATACTGGATGGCTCCTGAGGTGATCGCCAAAATGCCATATGGCACCGAGGTAAAGACAGCACATGAAGGATGTTCCTGCCAAATAATTTAATGAGTCGATTAAACCGGTGGAAAAAAGCTGGACAAGTCTTAGGATAAGTCTTAGAGTTAAACAAAAGTCCAAACCTCAGTTTGAACAAGGTTAAACAAATATCACATTTATATTTACAGTAACTGATATTCACAGTTCTCAGTAACCAATCACAGTTTCACATGAAAACTAAGAAAAACATCAAATAGTTACGTTTCTAGGTCTTATTTCAAATTAAAATGGTAAAAAAAAATGGCCTGTATTTGTATAGCGCTTTACTTAGTCCCTATGGACCCCAAAGCGCTTTACACTACATTCAGTCATCCACCCATTCACACGCACAAATTAAAAGCATGCCTTTGAGGTCTGACCATTTCCTGTTTTCAGGTGGACATCTGGTCTCTGGGAATCATGGTGGTGGAGATGGTTGATGGAGAGCCACCGTATTTCAGTGACACGCCCATCACTGCAATGAAGAAGCTGCGAGACGAAGCAGTGCCAAGTGTCAAGAACGTCCAGCGGGTCAGACACACACACACACTTAGTTTTATTTTTATATGGAGTGAGGACCCGAGACCTGAACATGCTTTGAGGACCAACAGACATACATATAAGGGTCCTTCTAAATTTTATCTGTCACATCTTTGTTCTCATGTAAGTTAAATCTGAAAACACAAAATCAGATTTTTTCTGAACATCAGTTACTAAAATGCTAATATGCTGGTTGTGGGTCGTGGGCCCAGATTAGTTGTAGCATTTGATGATGATGTAATCATTCATCCTGACAGTCGTTGATGATGTCACTGTGTTTGTCTCCAGGTGTCTCCCGTGTTGAAGGACTTCCTGGGCTGCATGTTGACCCGTGACACGCTGCAGAGGAGCAGCGCCGCCGACCTGCTGGAGCACCCATTCATGCTGCAGGCCGGCTCACCACGCTGCCTCGTTCCTCTGGTGGAGCAGTACCGCAAACGCATGTCACTCTGCTGAACACCCGAGACCCATCTGAAGAGGCTCGCCCGAACCCAACCCTGATTCCTCCGAAGACATCTGAGGCTCAGCTGGGAGACTCTTATTGTGGCTCGGTTGCGCATCAGCTCATCTCTGATTGGCCAGACTTGCTGAACAGCTGTTGGTGCTACTCTGGGGCGAGTGTTTTTTAAAATGGAGAATTTAAACTTTAGAACATTTCAGGCTCCTTCATGTTTTCAAAGATCCTAGTTTATACAGCATTTCAGTAATTTTACAGCCGACGTCAAACCTTTAAATCACAGATCAATAATAATGATCAGCTCAGAGCTGTGGGTGCAGAACAGCTTCAAACAAACAAGTGAAAACAGACACGTTCGTTTCAGCAGAGCCGGAGATGATCCTCTGGCTTCAAGAAGTTTCTCTCTGTATCAGAGCCAATAAACAACCAATAAATTGATCAATGCTGCTCAGCAGAGATCAGCAGAGGGTCAGCTCTGGATTTAAAGCTCTTCATTGGGAAAAAGTTTTACCCCGTGAGGATGATGATGATGAGCTCTTCCTCCCATCGATCGGTTTATTTTGAAGCTTTGCACAGTTTCAATGTGACTTTGCACAAAAGATGCAGATTAAATTTTTTTATTTAACCTTTTTGTCTTTTTCCGTTTGTCTCTTTGTTGAGTCCTTTAAATATTTTTATTGAAGCTAAAATGGATCCTGACACAGAGAAAATGCCATTGCAGCCAAACGTCCGGTTGCTCCCTCACAAAGTCCAAATTTGACCTGTTACTGATGTTACCTCTTCAGGTGGAAAATCTGGATTTCTAAATTTAAAACGGGGACATGACATGCGTGTTAATCCAGTTACTTTAAAACATCATAACAAGAATCAAAATGAGAAATTACAAAGATTGTTGCTTTAATTAAAAAGATAACAGCTCATCACTCTGTTTTGCTTTGAGTGGTTTCATTCAGCTTTTTTATTACTAAAAAAGAAATAAAGTCCAAGATTTTTATTTAAACAACAGGCAAATGGCCACAGAGTCCTGAAATATTTCCCAGTTGCTCAAGCCTGGTGCCCTGCTCTCAGGGTTAAAAACCTTTTGACGTGCTCCTCATGAGAGAATAAGGGAGCCACTCGCTTACTCAGTGATTAGCTCCTATTCCAAAGACAAAAGTCTGCGCTGATTGATTTACAGGTGTGTGTCTGAGCTCAGTGTGTGTGTGTGTATGTGTGTGTGTGTGTGTGTGTGTGTGTGTGTGTGTGTGTGTGTGTATCACGCTGCTTTCTTCACTTCAACTGTTTCTTTTTAAATTCTGGTTGTTTCCTTTTGTTGACACTAACTATATTTCATGAAGCCAGTTTAATATCTTCACAGGCAGAAGATGATCCTGGTCTCTAAATGCAGGTTCTGGTTTCTGTTCCTCGGCTTTAGTCTTGGGTGTAAAATGCAGTTTTGAACATCCACGTGCAAATCTGCTGCACTGATGATGTTCTCAGAGATGCTGAATCATAATTAAAAGGCCTCCCTCTTTGCAGACTATGTGGTAAGTTCTGTACCTAAAACTAAAAATCAGAGTCTTTGGAGTTTAACGTTTTATCACTTTTAGACAAATAAAAGTTAGAAATGTTCAGATTTGATTAAAAGCATCCAAAGTTTATATGCTAAGTGGCTCAAAGTAGTTTTAACTGGCTTCATTTTTCAGCACTGGGTTTTTCAGCACAACAAACTGTTTTCATTTTTATTCTTCCTCTTTCAGCTGAAACTGTGGATTTTTTTTTTTTTTTTTTTTTTTTAATGACATCAGAAACAGCAGTATGCGACATTACGTGATGGCAGAGCTTCAGTTCATCCTTTGTCTTTTTTTTTTTTTTTTTTTTTAATAAATAGGACAGGGGGAATGAATGAGAGAAAGAGGGGGAGAGAAAGAAAGAAAACCAAAGGGGAGAAGAGACGGTGAGAAGGGGGGGGAAGAGAGAGAGAAAAAAAAAGAACTCCTGGGTCACCTGTATGGAGAAAAAAAAAAAAACAAACAAAAAAAACAAACAGAGGAGACAGCAAACAACAAAGAGCAACATAATAATAGAGAAAACAAAGCACCATCACAATAAACTAGCTAGTCATAGATATCAATATTTACTAAATAATAAACGATATTGTGCAGCACGCAAGATAGACAGCGCACAGTGTGCTTTGAGGCAGCAGCCAAGAAAGCTTTAGTCCGCGTCTGTGAATACCCATGTGTGCATACCTGTGTGGATCAGCATGCTTGCATTCCAAAGGTTTCTCCATGTAATGATCTGAAACTGTGGATTTAAACATCATGAACGCTGCTCAGTCTCAGTGTTCCAGTTTCACCTACACACATACATTCAAACAACCTTTGTAAAACATTTAAAGCCCTTGTCTCTTCCTGCAGTGTGAGTGTTGTCCTTTACAACCCTCCGTAGCTCTGAAACAAACTCAGTTTCAGGACCTCACTTTGGGAAAAACAAGTCGGATATGATTCCTGTTGGGTTTCCTCTGGTTCAGAAGTTTCAGAAGGATTATTAATCTGTTCATTTTCAAGATCACTGAGGTTCAGAGCGAGTCCTCGTGCTGCTGCCAGCCGGCCGTTCGTCCTCATGCTGCAGATAAAAACTGATTCCAGAGACTTGGGTTTCTATTTGGAGGCAGAGGAGCCTCGACTGCCACAGATAAAGAGACGCAGACACTCGAGCCCATCACAGCTCGCCTGCATATCACAGATTAACGCGACCCGAGTCCAGAGGTTAAAGCAGCTGAAGGACTTTGGCTCATGCAGTTCATGTTCAGTCACACTGAAGTTGCGTTTCTCAGTTTCACTCTCAGCTCTGATTGCTGCTGTTCAGGAAACACGAAGGCTTTTGTAATTATTCGGTGTGTCACACTAACAGCATTGAGGTGATGTTCAGATCTTTAAGCTGCTCTGAATGGACACATTACAGTCCCATCATAATGTTTCTCATGTATCTCCTCCACAGGTGATGAAATTAAGATGATTAATTTCAAAAGAGTTTGCATGTTCTCCCTGGGTTTGCGTAGGTTCTCTCAGGTCCTCCCATAGTCCAAACACATGCAGTTTCTAAATTTCCCATAGGTGCGAATGTGAGTGTGAATGGTTGTCCTGTAACACAGCAGTCTCCAACCCCCGGGCCACGGACCGTGAGTCGTATGGTACCGGGCCGCGAGAGTTGAGGCTCAGGTGTGAAATGTATAGTTTTCAGGGTTTTTATTAGTTTTTAGCTTTTGTTATCGTTTTTATCGTTAACTCTGTTTTCCTGGGTCTTTTCACGTGTGTTATGAATAAATCGTCTTTTTTTCTGTACCGGTACTAGTTTTATTTTGTTGTATTTATCTGCGACACCTTAAAAGCTGGTCCGTGAAAATATTGTCAGGCATAAACCGGTCTGTGGCGCAAAAAAGGTTGGGGACTGCTGCTGTAACAGACTGGCGACCTGTCCAGGGCGTACCCCACCTCTTGCACTAAGACAGCTGGGATAGACTCCAGCCCCCCCGAAATGGAATTAATGGATGGAGAGAAACAGTTAAAAATTCCTGCTTCATTCTGTTGGCACATTAGAGTGGATTTTATATCAATCACATCACAAAAAACGGCAGTAATATCATCAAGTGAACTAATCCATAATTTTGTGTTTTGTTTTGGGTTTTTTTTAATTAATTTACATTAAAACAGGAAAATCTGCACACATGTGGAGAGAGTCTGCACCAGCAGTGAAGCACACAAAAACAAGACATGCACACTAACTTACTGTTTTCATATTTGCTATCATCGTGTTAATATACAAATTTCCCACAGGTGTGAATGTGACAGTGAATGGTTGTCCTGTTAAAAATTCCTGCTTCAATCTGTTGGCACATTAGAGTGGATTTTATATAAGTCATATCACAAAAAACGGCAATAATATAAACTCAAATCACATCAATTTTATTTATATAGCACTTTTAAAAACAACAACTGTTGACCAAATTACTGTACAATAGAATGATTGGGTAAAACTTAAAAGGAAAGTAAAATCAAGGATAAGAAAATAATAAGAATAAAATAATGGCAGACTCATACCGACTTAAAAGCCAAGGAGTAAAAATGGGTCTTTAGACGAGTTTTAAAAGGATCCAGTGTTGGAAAGGCCCTGATATGTAAAGGCAGTTTATTCCACAGTTTTGGAGCAGTCACAGTAAAAGCCCGATCTGCTCTGTATTTTAATCTAGACCTAGGGACAACTAGAAGCATCTGGTCCCCAGACCTCTAAGCTCTCACCAGAGTATACAAATTTAGAAGATCAGAAAGATATATAGGAGCTAATCCATGCAATGTTTTAAAAACAAGTGTCAAGATCTTAAAATTAATTCGAAAACTAACTGGCAGCCAGTGTAGCAAGGCAGATATAGGGGATATGTGCTCTTGCTTGCGCGTGACAGTCAGGAGCCTTGCCGCAGCATTTTGAACCAGCTGTAGTCGGCCAATGGATGACGAAGTGACGCCAGAGTAGAGGCTGTTGCAGAAGTCGAGGTGAGATGAAATAAAGGCATGGATTGCTTTCTCAATGTCTCTGAAACAGAAAATTGTCTTCACCTTTGCAAGTAGGTGGAGGTGAAAGAAGCTAGTCTTGATCACATTATTTATCTGTTTATCGAATGTTAAATTACTAGTGTGTTATGAATGTTAAATTACAGTGTGTGAATGTGTGTGTGAATGGGTGGATGACTGGTTGTGTAAAGCGCTTTGGGGTCCTTAGGGACTAGTAAAGCGCTATACAAATACAGGCCATTTACCATTTACTATCAAAAATCACACCTAAATTTCTCGCAAAAGATTTTTTGATAGTTTTCTAAGGGGCCAAGGTCGTAATGGTCACTAGGGCCGAAGACAATGATCTAAGTTTTCTGTTCATTTAAACTGAGAAAATTTATCATCAAGTGAACTAATCCATAATTTGTGTTCTGTAGTTTTTAACGAATTAATTAACATTAAAACAGGAAAATCTGTACACATGTGGAGAGAGTCTGCACTAGCAGTGAAGCACACAAAAACAAGACATGCACACTAACTTACTGTTTTCATATTTGCTATCATCATGTTATTATACATGATATATTACTGTAATATCAATGTTGTGTTAATATATTAACAGACGTTTAAAGGATAGCTAAGGATATAATTAAATGTTTGTTAAGTGATTGTGACGGTGGATGTTAAAGGGTAGAGGATATGCAGGATGAGCTCCAGGGAGGATGCAGTCTAAATGCAGACATGTCGGGACTATCAGCAGCAGATAAGCGGTACAACTTCACTTTTCCTAAAATGGATTCTAACAGCCAAAGGTCCTGAATCTGCCCTCATGGTGCATTCACTTGATCAGACAGATTTAGTTCAGCTGTCATCTCCTAATTTGGTCCACAGGGAGTCTTTATAAATATCACCTGCTGTGAGGAGACTGCAGTTCTCCATCAGCTTCAGCAGGAAAACTCTCTCACTTAGTTTGTTCTCTCCTCTGACTGCCAACGTTCTCCACCGTAAAGCATGGGCGACTCTCTGATGGCCGAGTTTGGGAAGGCTGCTCCTTACCTGAGGAAGTCTGAGAAGGAGCGTCTGGAGGCTCAGACCAGACCCTTTGACATCAAGACTGAATGTTTTGTAGTCGACACTAAAGAAGAATATGTCAAAGGAAAAATCCTGAGCAAGGACGGAGGGATGGTAACGGTCCAGAAGGAAGATGAAACAACGGTGACAGTGAAGGAATCTGACACTCACCCCCAGAACCCACCCAAGTTCGATAAAATCGAAGACATGGCAATGTTTACATTCCTCCACGAGCCCGCCGTGCTGTTTAACCTCAAAGAGCGTTACGCAGCCTGGATGATCTATACCTACTCCGGGCTCTTCTGCGTCACTGTCAACCCCTACAAGTGGCTTCCTGTTTACGATGCTGAAGTGGTGGCTGCCTACAGGGGGAAGAAGAGGAGCGAGGCCCCTCCTCACATCTTTTCCATTTCTGATAATGCGTACCAGTACATGCTGACAGACCGGGAGAACCAGTCTGTCCTAATCACTGGAGAATCTGGAGCAGGAAAGACTGTGAACACCAAGAGAGTCATTCAGTACTTTGCCAGCATCGCTGCAGTTGGTGGTGCAAGCAAAAAAGACAGCAGCAAGGGGACTCTGGAGGATCAAATCATCCAGGCAAACCCGGCACTGGAGGCCTTTGGCAATGCCAAAACGTTGAGAAACGACAACTCGTCGCGTTTTGGAAAATTTATCCGAATCCACTTTGGCACGAGTGGTAAGCTGTCATCTGCTGACATAGAGACGTATCTGCTGGAGAAGTCACGAGTTACCTTTCAGCTAAAGGCCGAAAGGAATTACCACATATTTTACCAGATCCTGTCCAATCAGAAGCCAGAGTTGTTGGACATGCTGTTGATCACCAACAACCCATATGACTACTCCTACATCTCCCAAGGAGAGGTAACAGTTGCTTCCATCAACGACTCGGAGGAACTGATAGCCACCGATGGTGCCTTTGATGTTCTTGGCTTCACTCCAGAGGAGAAAATGAGTGTCTACAAACTAACTGGTGCCATTATGCACTACGGCAACATGAAGTTCAAACAGAAGCAGCGTGAGGAGCAGGCTGAACCTGATGGAACTGAGGCTGCTGATAAATCAGCTTACCTGATGGGGCTCAACTCTGCTGATCTCATCAAAGGGCTTTGCCACCCCCGAGTTAAGGTAGGAAATGAATATGTCACCAAAGGGCAGAGTGTGGACCAGGTTTACTATGCCATTGGTGCTCTGGCTAAGTCAGTGTATGAGAAGATGTTCAATTGGATGGTGGTGAGAATAAACCAATCACTGGACACCAAACAGCATCGTCAGTACTTCATAGGAGTGCTGGACATCGCCGGGTTTGAGATCTTTGATTTCAACACCTTTGAGCAGCTGTGCATCAACTTTACCAACGAGAAACTGCAACAGTTTTTCAACCATCACATGTTCATCTTGGAGCAAGAAGAGTACAAAAAAGAAGGAATCGAATGGGAGTTCATTGACTTTGGCATGGACCTCCAGGCCTGCATAGACTTGATTGAGAAACCTCTGGGGATCCTGTCCATTCTGGAGGAAGAATGCATGTTTCCCAAAGCTAGCGACCAGACCTTCAAGGCCAAGCTCTATGACAACCATCTGGGCAAGAACAAGATGTTTGAGAAGCCACGGCCAGCAAAGGGGAAAGCAGAGGCCCATTTCGCCCTTGTTCACTATGCCGGGACAGTGGACTACAATATTGCTGGCTGGCTGGTCAAAAACAAAGACCCCCTAAATGAGACAGTGGTTGGTCTATATCAGAAATCCTCTCTGAAGCTTCTCAGTCTTCTGTTTTCAAACTATGCAGGAGCTGATGGAGGAGACAAGGGAAGTGGAAAAGGAGCCAAGAAGAAAGGCTCCTCCTTTCAGACGGTGTCTGCACTTCACAGAGAAAACCTGAACAAGCTGATGACAAACCTGAAGACCACTCATCCACACTTTGTCCGCTGTCTGATTCCTAATGAGAGGAAAATTCCAGGAGTCATGGACAACTGCCTCGTGATGCACCAGCTGCGCTGTAATGGGGTCCTGGAAGGCATCCGGATTTGTAGGAAAGGTTTCCCAAACAGGGTGCTCTATGGAGACTTCAAACAGAGGTACAGGATCTTGAATGCATCCGCCATCCCAGAGGGTCAGTTCATAGACTGCAAGAAAAGTACTGAAAAGCTGTTAGGATCGCTGGACATTGACCACACTCAGTATAAGTTTGGTCACACAAAAGTCTTCTTTAAAGCCGGCCTGCTGGGTACACTGGAGGAGATGCGAGATGAGCAACTCTCTCGAATCATCACCAGGATCCAGGCCAATGCCCGAGGGCTCCTCATGAGGAAGGAGTTTATTAAGCTTGTGGAACGTAGAGATGCCCTAATGGTCATTCAGTGGAACCTTCGGTCTTTCCTTGGGGTGAAAAACTGGCCCTGGATGAAGCTCTTCTTCAAGATCAAACCCCTGCTGAAGAGTGCAGAGTCTGAGAAGGAAATGGCCAACATGAAGGATGAATTCAACAAGCTAAAGGAAACTCTGGTGAAATCAGAGGCAAGACGAAAAGAACTGGAGGAGAAAATAGTGACTCTCCTCCAAGAGAAGAATGATCTGACCCTGCAGATTCAGTCTGAACAGGACACCCTAACAGATGCTGAGGAACGCTGTGAACAGCTGATCAAGAGTAAGATTCAACTGGAGGCAAAGCTAAAAGAAATGACAGAAAGACTGGAGGATGAAGAGGAGCTGAACGCTGATCTGACAGCAAAGAAACGCAAGCTTGAAGATGAATGTTCAGAGCTGAAGAAGGACATCGATGACCTGGAGCTAACGTTAGCTAAGGTGGAAAAAGAGAAACATGCTACAGAGAATAAGGTGAAAAACCTGATGGAGGAGATGGCTTCACAGGATGAGAACATCACAAAGATAACCAAAGAGAAGAGGGCGCTGCAGGAGGCTCACCAGCAAACTCTGGATGACCTGCAGAGTGAAGAAGACAAAGCTAACACTTTGACCAAAGCTAAAGCTAAGCTGGAGCAACAAGTGGATGATCTGGAGGGATCGCTGGAGCAAGAGAAGAAAGTCAGGATGGACCTGGAGCGCTCAAAGAGGAAGCTCGAGGGAGACCTGAAACTGATCCAGGAGAACTTGATGGACTTGGAGAATGACAAGCAGCAGCTGGAGGAAAAACTCAAGAAGAAAGACTTTGAGGTCACCCAAATAACTTCAAGACTAGAAGATGAGCAGATTGCATCAGTTCAGCTCCAGAAGAAGCTCAAAGAAAGCCAGGCAAGAATTGAGGAGGTGGAGGAAGAGCTGGATGCTGAGCGAGCAGCCCGGGCCAAGGTGGAGAAACAGCGTTCTGATCTTTCCCGTGAGCTTGAGGACATCAGTGAACGTCTAGAGGAAGCTGGAGGAGCCACATCAGCTCAGGTGGAGCTGAATAAAAAGAGAGAAGCGGAGTTTCAGAAGCTGCGTAGAGAGCTGGAGGAATCAACCCTCCAACATGAGGCCACCGCTGCCACCCTGAGGAAGAAACATGCTGACACCGTCGCTGAACTGGGAGAACAGATTGATAACCTTCAGCGTGTGAAGCAAAAACTGGAGAAGGAAAAGAGTGAGCTGAAGCTAGAGCTCGATGATTTGTGCTCAAACATGGAAAATGTAGTAAAGACAAAGGCAAACTTTGAGAAAATGTGCCGAACGATGGAAGACAACATGAATGAGTACAAGAGCAAATGTGAGGAGGCTCAAAGGACCATCAATGACCTAACAACCCAGAGGGCCAAGCTCCTCACTGAAAATGGTGAGCTTGGCCGGCAGCTGGAGGAGAAGGATTGTCTGATATCACAGCTTACTCGAGGGAAGAACTCGTACAACCAGCAGATGGAAGATCTGCGCAGACAGCTGGAGGAAGAACTAAAGGCAAAGAACGCTCTCGCCCATGCTGTTCAGTCTGCTCGTCATGACTGTGATCTGCTCCGAGAACAATTTGAGGAAGAGCAGGAAGCCAAGGCTGAACTGCAGAGAGCTCTGTCTAAATCCAACACTGAAATCTCTACATGGAGGACCAAATATGAAACGGATGGCATCCAGAGAACTGAGGAGCTGGAAGAAGCAAAAAAGAAGCTTGTTCAGAGACTGCAAGAGGCAGAGGAGGCCATTGAGGCTGTGAACGCAAAGTGTTCCTCCCTTGAGAAAACCAAACACCGCCTCCAAAATGAGATTGAAGACCTCATGCTGGACCTTGAGAGATCTAATGCGGCATCCGCAGCACTGGACAAAAAACAAAGAACCTTTGACAAAGTCTTGGCAGAGTGGAAGCAAAAATATGAGGAGTCGCAGTGTGAGTTAGAGGCATCTCAGAAGGAGGCTCGATCTCTGAGCACTGAGCTCTTCAAACTCAGGAATGCCTATGAAGAATGCCTGGATCAATTTGAGACAATGAAGAGAGAGAATAAAAATCTCCAAGAAGAAATCTCAGACCTCACTGACCAGCTGGGAGAAGGTGGCCGCAGTGCCCATGAACTAGAGAAGATCAGGAAGCAACTTGAACAAGAAAAGGTTGAGCTACAGTCGGCGCTGGAGGAAGCTGAAGGTTCCCTGGAGCACGAAGAGAGCAAGATCCTCAGAGCACAACTGGAGTTTAACCAAGTGAAGGCTGACATGGAGCGCAAGCTGGTCGAGAAGGACGAGGAAATGGACCAGGCCAAGAGGAACTACCAGCGTATGGTGGAATCACTCCAGTCCTCTCTGGAGTCCGAAACCAGGAGCCGAAATGAAGCCATGAGAGTCAAGAAGAAGATGGAGGGCGACCTCAATGAGATGGAGATTCAGCTGAGCCAAGCTAACAGGCAGGCAGCTGAAGCCCAGAAACAGGTGAAGACCCTCCAGGCGTTCCTGAAAGACACTCAGCTGCAACTAGATGATACCCAGCACGGCAACGATGACCTAAAAGAAAACATTGCTCTGCTTGAACGCCGAAACAACCTCATCCAGGCTGAACTGGAGGAAGTGAGAGCCGCACTCGAGCAGACCGAGAGAAGTCGGAAACTGGCCGAACAGGAGCTGACCGAGGCAACGGAGCGAATGCAACTCCTACACTCCCAAAACACCAGCCTGATCAACCAGAAGAAGAAGCATGAAGCAGACCTCCTACACCTGCAGTGTGAAGTGGAGGAAGCCATACAGGAGAACCGCAATGCTGAGGAGAAGGCAAAGAAGGCGATCACAGATGCAGCCATGATGGCTGAGGAGCTAAAGAAGGAGCAGGACACCAGTGCCCATCTGGAGCGCATGAAGAAGAACATGGAGCAGACCATCAAAGACCTGCAGCACCGTCTGGATGAGGCTGAGCAGATCGCCATGAAGGGCGGCAAGAAGCAGCTCCAGAAACTGGAGGTTCGCATCAAAGAGCTGGAGAATGAGCTGGAGGCAGAGCAGAAGAGGGGAGCCGAGTCCATCAAGGGAGTTCGCAAGTACGAGCGCCGCATCAAAGAGCTCACCTACCAGACCGAGGAGGACCGCAAGAACATGGCCCGCCTCCAGGACCTGGTGGACAAGCTGCAGCTGAAGACCAAGTCCTACAAGAGAGCGGGTGAGGAGGCAGAGGAGGCGGCCAACCTCAACATGGCAAAACTACGCAAGCTGCAGCACGAGCTGGAGGAGGCAGAGGAGCGGGCCGACATTGCCGAGTCGCAGGTGAACAAGCTGAGGGCAAAGACTAGGGATGGATCGTCTAAAAAGGGCCTGGATGAGTGAGGAACAGGAACAGGAAGTGCACATCGCAGGTGAGAAGAGTCAGTGACATAGTCAGAGCTCTGTAAACAATACGGTCTATCAGGTTTAATGGAACCCTAATAAATAATGTCTAAATAATGTTTATGCATTTTAATTGAACATTTACAAACAGAAAGAACAAGATAATAAGATCATAAATAATGTTTAATAGCACTACAGACCTAAGAACCTAATCCGTTTTAAATTCATTACCACAGCTATTGTAAAGTTAAACCACAACACTTTAGCAATTTTCAAACTTTCCATCAGTTTGAGTTGAATAGTTTCTGCTGATGAGAAGTTCTTCACACTAATGTGTTATGAATCATTCCTGCTGTGTTTTTGTTTCTGTCTTTTACATTGTGTTTATTATTTTAGAACATCTGATCTATTAAATATATATACACAGCATTAAAACACATGACATTAATGCTGTTTTACTCATGAGTGTGTATAAATCCTCATCTGTGGCCTTAACAGCACAGATTTATTTCTGTATTTTTTTCATGTTTATGTCATTAATGTTTGAATCTGTTTCCTCCCACAGATGTTCCTGAAGCTGAAGCTGAAACCGTCACCTCCCTAATCAGTAATTAGTATTTGATGTATTGATTATTCTGCTGATCATGAGTTCTCTGAAGCTTTTCATTCACTTGATGTTTAAGGATGTTTAGTATGTTTATGCTCACTCCAGTAAAACACATCTAGCATCACAGAGACTGAAATAAATCAAGTTCTGCTTCCATATTGTTGTTTTAAATTTGGTATACCTGCAGCTGAGGATTTTAAACCAATACTTGGGTTAATTGATTGTTTCAGGTTCGTACTCTTCTCTGATTCACAGTTTTGAAATGATTTTCAGAAACTCAGATTTTCCTGTTTCAGCAGTTTTCAGTCAAATCTTTGGGAGAGATCTCTTTGCTTTGATTCTTTCTCTGCTGAACTTTGTTTGTTTGCTTTACTGCATTTCTTTGAATGCTGAAGTGTTGATGTTATTAATGTGAACATCAATAAAGTCCCAGCTGATCCCTGAAAACTGACTTCTGATTTCAAATCACGTGACATCGATAAAACTGAACTTTTAACTGATGATGTTTGAAATGTGAATCAATCTAAAAGCTTGTGTGTGTGTGGATGCGTGTATACCATGTTTAGATATCTTATGGGGACCAAATGCCCATCCCCAGAAGTTTGAAGGCATGTTTGAGGCTCAAAATATGGTTTTAGTGTCAGGGTTACAGTTAGGTTATGGTTAGGTTTAGGCATTCATTTTAGGCTACATCCACACTAGCCTGAATAGATTTGAAAACGGCGTTTTCATCTGAAAACGCTCCGCGTCCACCCTTGCGTTTTCAGTTGTTTTCAAAGAGTTGCACGTCCACACTAAAACGGCCGAAAACGCTGACGTTGCAGCGTGAAACGCAAGACAACTCGACCTGCGTCATTTCCCTCTGCCGTTTACTTACATACTTGCTCTTTTCCTTGGGGAAAACGCCGTCTCAGTGTGGACGGGAGGCCAAATAGGAGAGAAAACGATGCGTTTTCAAACAAAAATGCAGTAGTGTGGATGTAGCCTTAGATGGTTAGGGTAAGCGCTTAGGAAAAGGGTTATGTCAACTAGATCTTCCCACAGGATATGAAAACAAGTGTGTGTGTTTGTATGTGTGTGAAAAACAATTTTTATATGTATATATATATATATATATATATATATATATATATATATATATATATATATATATATATTAGGGGTGCAACGATATTCGTATCGTATTGAACCGTTCGATACAGTGCTTTCGGTTCGGTACGCATATGTATCGAACAATATATATTTTTTAATTTATTTTATCAACTTTCCTTCTGACGATGCTGTCTGTGTTGAGCGCTCAGTGAATCTGCGTTTGACTACTCCGCCTAGGCTGCACTGTCGAGCACAGATCCACTGAGCTCCACCCACATGCATTCAATCAAGCTAGCGAGACAGAAGCTAAGCTTATTGCAACATGGCAACTGCCTCAGTGCCTCCTGAAGTCGAACCTCCTCCACCGTCATTGAAATCTGGCGTTTGGAACTTTTTTGGCTTTCGTGTGAAGTATCACCCTGATGGTAAGCGCGTTGTGGACAAAACTACAACAGTATGTCGGATGTGCCACGCCATGGTTAATTACATCGGTGGGAACACAACAAATATGAATGCACATTTACGCCGACATCACCCTAGTGCAAAGACGAGTGAAGGCAGACCAAAACAACAACAAACACACATGCTACAAACTTTGTCGGAGTCATTTAGACAGCCGTTAGCGCATGATTCTAAGAGGGCAAAAGAAATCGACAGGGCAATTGCTACTTTTATTGCTGTCGACATGCGACCCTTTTCTGTTGTAGAAAACACCGGGTTTCGGGAAATGCTGAGAGTACTTGAGCCCCGTTACAGTATTCCTTTACGAACCCATTTCACCGATATCGCAGTTCCTGCTTTGTACAAGGAGACAAAAGCTAAATTAGAGACGGCAGTGTCAGCAGCACCCGCTGTTGCTCTGACCTCAGACGGCTGGACGTCAAGAGCTACGCAGAGCTACCTCACTGTCACCGCACATTACATTGATCCGGAATGGCAGATGAAAAACTGTGTTTTGCAGACACGCCTGGTCGAAAGTCACGCCACTGACGACTTAGCCAAAGGTCTCTCTGAAGCTGTGGAAGACTGGAAGTTAGTGTGACCAAATGTGACAATACCTGTAACTACTGACAATGCTAAGAACATAGTTAATGCTGTCACAGCTGCTGGGCTGGGGCCACAAATCGGATGTTTTGCACATACAATTAATATAGCTGCTCAGAAAGGAATGGCAGTGCAGAAGGTTTCCCATCTCCTAGCAAAGATGAGAAGAATTGTCTCCTTCTTTCACAGAAGCACAACAGGATGCAATGTGTTTATGAAAAAACAGCAACTGCTGCAGCTTATTGGAAAAAAACTGATTCAAGATGTTCCAACTAGGTGGAACTCCTCTCATGATATGATGGAAAGATACCTTGAACAGCAAGCTGCAGTGTATGCTGCTATGGCCGACAATACTGTGAAGAAGAGTATGAAGAACATTCAGAATCTAACTCAGGAAGAACATGCACTGGCTGAAAATCTTGTTACAGTCATGAAAACCCTAAAAACTGTGACAGTCATGATGTGTGAAGCGTCATCTCCAACAGCATCCATGATCCTGCCACTTAAAATGAACATCCTGAACTCTATGGCGCAGTCTGGTGATGATAGCCCAGCAGTGAGAGATGTAAAAAAAAACATCAGGGAGGACCTGGAGAAGAGATACGCTGATCCTGCCCTTCAGAATTACCTACACAAGTGCACAGCTTTAGATCCTCGATTCAAGTCCCTGCGACACTTGGATAATGTCACTCAGCTGAGAGTCTACGGAGCACTCACCACAGAACTTGTCTTGAGCATTGAACAAGTAGGCATTCTTTTTTTTATTTTTGAAATTTTATTTAGCTACTGCTTGATTTATAAATATTATTTAAACAAATACAATTAACAGTTTGGTTGTTTATATTTCCTCAGGACCAAGCCGCAGGCACCACAGAAACTGCGACCTCCGCAGAGACTCAAGCAGCAAACTCTTCAGATTCCCCATCAGCATCTCCACCAGAGAAAAAGTCAGCCATGAAGGAGTTGTTTGGAGAACTGTTCATGTCACAGGAGCCAAGGACCAGGTCTGCAGCCGAAGTGGCAGAGGAGGAAATTAACTTGTACAGGTTAGCAGACTGCATTCCCACAGATGATAACCCACTGAGATGGTGGAAGGAACATCACAGCTTGTACCCTCATCTTTCCAAGTTGGCACAGTGTTACTTGGTTGTACCTGGAACCTCTGTCCCAAGTGAGAGGGTGTTTTCCACAGCAGGTGACATTGTCACAGCAAGCAGATCTGTACTGTCAGCAGAACATGTGGACATCCTAATTTTTCTGAAGAAGAACATGGAAATTGAGTAAACTATGTTTTGGTTTGTATTTAACAGGACCGTTTATTTAAGTTGTTTATGCTGTATATGCAGCTAAGTGCTAGCACTCCAGAAGATGAGTGTTAGGGGAGGTCCGTTAAAGAGTGATTCATTTTATGGGTACCTGATTTGTTATATATGCTGCTGAGAATATACCCCAGAAGAAGGGTATAGAATAGCTTTTATTTGTATTTATTTTTTATTCTTTACATGGTGGGTTTTTTTTTTGTTTGTTTGTTTTACATGGTGCCAAGTCTGCACAACAGAAAATATGTGAAGTATAGCTTTACCAGATTTAAGTTTTCATGTGTTTTCTGTACACTATAGAACATGGTTCTAAAAAAAAATTTTCATGCCAGGGATTGGGTGTGTTTGTTTTATATTCTGCCAAGAATAGAAAATACCGTCAGGGATTCCCAAACAATGCAGAACTGTATGTGGTTGATACCTTGTTTTTAGAACATTTCAAATGTTTAAAAATATATTTAGGAAGGCCTTTCTGTGCAATACATTTTTATTTAAGTTGTTTTTGTTGTATATGCAGCTAAGTGCTAGCACTCCAGAAGATGAGTGTGAGGTGAGGTCCATCAGAGAGTGGTTCATTTTATGGGGACCTGATATGTTCAATATGCTCCTGAGAATTTACCCCAGAAGAAGGGTATAGCATAGCTTTTATTTTGGAAAAGGACATTTCTCTGAAATAAACTCGTTTCCAAACTCTTTTATTCTTTTATTATTTTGTTGTTTCAGCAACATTTCATTTAAAAACTGTATTTTTGAGTTAAAATATATATTTATAATCTTAATAAATTACAAATTAAAAAAGGCATGAACATTTTTTGTATCGAAGAAATATCGAACCGTGACACCAAAGTATCGAACCGAACCGAACCGTGAATTTTGTGTATCGTTGCACCCCTAATATATATATATATATATTTGCAAGCCCTGTATCTGATTGAGGAATCACTCATCTTTGGAAAAGAGAGTTTATTACAGAGAAATGTCTCTTTCCAAAATAAAAGCTATACTATACGCTTCTTCTGGGCTATATTCTCAGCAGCATATTAAACATATCAGGTCCCCATAAAGAGACTCATGTGCTAGTACGGCAGTGGCCTCTGTCTGTGCAGAACAAAATACAAAGAACTAAATCACACAAGGCTCCTTTAAAAAAATGTGGAAGTGTTACATACATGTTTATAAACACTTACATTCCACAGAAATCTCAGCTCACTTGCAATACTGGAGCACACAGACGATCTCGCAGCTTATCCCTTGCATAGAGAAAATGGCCGCTCCACGCTGCACATACAGGTCCTTTGCATCATACATTTAAGAAATACATCATCTTGTTAAAATACTGACGTTTTGTCACTGCACTACAATTATAACAATATGTTTCAATGAGTTATGTGCATATTTAACAATTCCTTACCAACAATTTAACTCCTTCACAACATTCCCGTTCCACATCCCCACAACGAAAAGAAAAGTAAACAGGAAGTCCCAAGATGCATTTCTTGTTAAGTTTTTTTGGAAAACTGCAGTTAACCCTTAAGCACTGCCCCCCCCCCCAGTGACCACAATATGCAACTACACAAACCTATAAAATTATCAGCTTCAAATGCACACAACATGCCGATAACCAAAGAAATAGCACAAGCAATAACATTAAATTACCCAATAACACTCTTGTCTTACCATACATGGAAACAAAGAAACAACATTTTAAGAACCCTTTTTGAACCTTAAATGGATATTTGGTTAACTGAAATGGAAAATATTATTATTCATTTACCACTAGGCTACATTAGATTTATATTTTAAATAAGACAAAATTTGGAATTTACAGCAGTAAAATTATTGTATCTCTACAGTTTAAAAATGTAATAAGCTTTGCCCCTGCACAGAGTGGATAGTGAAACAAATGGAATCATCATAAATACATTATTTCATATTTATTACTTCCCCCTCCTCATTGCTTTATTATTGTAGCTCTAGTAATAAATAATAATGTAAGGATTCTGGATGAGCACCATGATGCCCATAGTATATACAGTATTCTGAAGAAGGTCTAAAATGTCACTGTGTGTGCGTGCATGTGTGTGTTTTATTTAGATGGATTTACTCATGATATAACATTGTCCAGACATACCGGGTAAGGACATGAGGAGGAAACAGCAGGAGCTGTGTGAGGCTACTAAAGGCAGTGCTATAACATTTTTCTGTCATCATTTTATTAAAGATTAAGTGCAAGAGTTGTTAGGTGTGGATAATTAGATTATAGTTTATTGCAATAGCAAGTTGTGCCTTGTTCTCAGATAGACAGCAAGTGGAGAGTGATATATGAAATGATGGGATGGAAGGAAGAAGAGAAGCAAAGAGTGATTCACAGGCAGAGCCTAAATTATTTCTCACAGTTTTTTGTTACCTTATGGTTCCAAGCGCTGTCACCAATCTTTGCATTTTGTTATTATCTCATGACACTTGTTTAAGCAGCTACCATCTCTCCTATGGACTTTTTAATGTCTACAGTCTCAGATCAACACAGCCCTGCCCTTCCTATATTAGATTCTTGATGAATGTGTGTTGTTGTTATTCAGCCTGGTTCAATGTGCCCCTTTTTAACTTTGAGCACCCGCCCCTTTAAACGTCTCTGCACGGCCCTGCTCTCCTCCCTGTGTCACAAGCAGCAGGCGCACCTCGCAAGCGAAGGGCGCCCTTACTCCCAGCAAACGGGCGATAGAAAACCGATCGGTGCTTATGCCATTCCCAATATGCGCTGGCTGACGTCGGGGCAGCATGAGTACAAGCATTGTTTTTTTTTTTTTGCCGATGCCGGTGATGCCGAACTGAGGATAAAACACAGAAAAACATGAAGGAGATTTCCTTTGCCTGTGATTAGCAGATGACCCTAAAAATATTCTGCAGTAGATCAAAAACGAAAGAAAACCATTAATCAGCATATGAACATTACCTGATGCTGCTGAAGCAGAGCAAAGTTACAGAGGTTTTAGACACAGCAAAGCGTTTTGCAATTTTGCATAATTTTAAAAAGTTTCAATTTGTTCAGTAGCCTACTGAACAGCAGAAATGAGGCTTTCTTGTCGAAGTAAAAGGGGAAAAAACAGCGGCCGACAGCTCTGTAAACAACTTGCGTGTAATAAGTAGAGATGGACCGATCTGATATTACCTATCGGTATCGGTCCGATACTGACCTAAATTACTGGATCGGATATCGGAGAAAAATAAAAAAATGTAATCCGATCCATTAAATATCAGGAAAGCACCTCACAAAACTTGCAACTCACCTCGGAATGTTAGCACGTCGGCGCAGTATGCATCACGTGATAGAGCGGCTGTGGCATGCGGGACCTGTCGGTGGTCTGGATAGCATGTGGAGCTTCGCTAGCAGCCCGGCATTTCATCTCCAACAAAGTTATAGAAGTTATAGAAGTAAAGCAAGTGTGTAAGTCCATCTCTGAATGTTTGTAAAGCATTCCGCTTAACAAACGATATATGGAGCGACTGCCTCTTCTTGCTGCTACTTCAATCATGAAACTGCTTAATGATCAGCTGATCGGCTTTTCTGTCGCGAGTCCGTCTCTCTTGTTTGTTTTTGGCCCACTTTGTACCAGAAAGAGGAAACCAGCGGCTGAAGAACAGCAGCACGTTTAAGCTTGATAAGCTGTTGTTAGAATTTATTTAATATTACGTTGTACACCAGGATCTTTTTCTACGTAGCTGACGCTGGTAACTGTGCAGGGGCGGATCTAGCAAAGTTTAGCAAGGGGGGCCGATAGGGCATTAACAGGGAAAAGGGGGCACAAAGACATACTTTTCTTTCTTATTCTCATTTAAAATGTCTAGCTTTTAATAAATAATTATCTGACACCCAAAGTTTTAATTTGATGTAAAATGAATAGAAGTCCATTACTGTATATACTAATTATTAAGTCTAATATATATATATACCCTAGTAAGCTATAATACTTTTTCCTTTGGGAAGGTACCATCTGTGCAGTCTGCAATTTTGTTGAAGAAAGATGTTGAATCTATTTAATATTTTAATATTTTGAAAAATAATTGATTTCTGTGCATTTTTTTCACACTGCATCAAATTAAGGTTGATTACGTCGATTAAGCATCATGAGGTGGAGCGTGAGGGGTGGTTCCCTATTTTTTATTTATTTATTTTTGTTGTTGCTGGGAGTTGGAACCCTATTAGTTAGGTTGCTTAATATTTACGCTAAGTACTCTTTAAAATACCAGAATAGGGAGGATGGTGTAGGTTTGAGTTTATTAGATTGATCAGTATTGCTGAACTATGAAATATATTTTTTTGCATACAGGTATAACAGAATAGCTTTAGTGTAGTTGTTGTTTTAAACTTGAGTATGAACTTATACAAAATGCAGCAAGATATTTAAAAAAACAGTTTTGTTGATTAAAACACACTATATCGGATTAATATCGGTATCGGCAGATATCCAAATTTATGATATCGGTATCGGTATCGGACATAAAAAAGTGGTATCTGCCATCTCTAGTAATAAGCAAGCGAATAATGCAGAAAACAGAGATTTTTAGATGTGAAACTGTTCTTGAAGTACAGGGAGAGAGAGAGAGAGCTCTGCGTGAAGTGTGATTTTATCATGGTGGAATCAAAAAAGAAAAAGAATTCATGACGATGTTTATGTGAAGCGAAATGTGAAGCATAGTTTGGATGTTCTTTTGCTGCTGGTTCAGTCAATATTGTTTGGAGAGAGATAAAACCTGCAGCTTCAGAATCTAGCGCAAAAAGGACGTAAACACAAAGCACGGACCCGCCGAAACATCAAAATCAGTGAGCTGTCGGCTTTCAGCCCCGACCGTGTCCGTGCCGTCGGATGAGAAAGGCGACATTTCACTGATTCTGATCCATCGGTGGTCCTCACTTTGTGTTTACATCTTTGTACAGAATCCGTGTACCTGCTCTCATTTACTGTTTTAGCTGTTTGGTGGTTGTTGAAATTTTGTGACGTTTAACCTGAGGACAAAATAAATTTATACTTAAAAATCGACTCAGGATTTCAATGAATCGATATCACGTTATCCAAGCTAGAATTTTAATCGATAAATCGATAATCAAAACCCACCCCTAGTTCCAGTCTCTGTGGGAATGAAACCTGTGTGTTTATTTTGCAGCATGAGGTCATCTGTGCCTGACAGTTTGCGGAAATGAGGACTAAACGATGCCGTGCTCTGATTGGTTCAATCTGTCCTTCTGAGCGGCTTGCTCCTGCAGCTGGTACCTGCTGAGAGGCTCAACCTGAGCATGTGCATTGTGGGTGTATCTGATTGGAGGAATTTGATTTTCTGTTGCTATCCATTTATTATTTTTTCTACTTTAGTAAAATCTTTTTTCTTTTCTTGTCCTTTTTAAAAATTTATTTTAGTTTTTGGTCACAGCAAACAATCAGGAGCAAAACTCAAACTTTATTTTCAAACTCGCTTTGAATGATCGTGCTTTTATTTTGGAGGCGTGACCATAGTTTCCGGTTCGTGCTGACCCGGTTCAGCTTGACAGAGTGGATTTAAAGCTGCGGATCCAGCTGTGGGTCCAGCTGTGGATGACGGAGGGACCTGTGCACTCTGCAGGCTCTGCCTGACCTCACGCACTCACACGAGCACACACCTCCTGCTCCTCCGGCTGCCACCATGCGGGAACCCCGCAGCTGGACCCGGAGGTTCGTGCCTGCGGCCCGCGGCAGACCGGTCACCTACACTGGGGAGAAGAAGGCGCAGCTGGCGGCCAGCGCCAACCGGAAGTGGGTTAGGCTGGCCACAGTGGCGGCGTACGTGCTGAGCGTGTCCGTGGCCGCCGTGGTGCTCGCGGTGTACTACAGCCTCATCTGGAGACCCGGGCAGAGCCTGGATCGGAACGGGAGCCCCGGGGCCGAGCACAGCCGGGGAAAGCCCTCCGAGTGTGACGTCGATACGGACGGTGACGCCACTGATAACAGATCGATAGCTGATCGTTTACTTGCTGACGGTCACGCACCCGTCACCGCTCTGAGCGCGGAGGTGTCTCCGGTCCTCGCCCCCGGACCCACCGGACCTCCCGGGCAGGGCTCCATCTCTCCGGCCGCCGTCACCGCGGAGGATCCGTCCAACCTGCCGACCCACCACGCCGCCCGACACCGGGAGCCAGCGCCCTCCGCCAGTTGGCCGGAGGCGGACTCCTCCGGGTCCGGGTCCGAGGACTTTACTGGATACCAGTGAAGGCTTTCACAATAAAAGCTCCTGTGGACGCTGAGAGAAGTCTTCCATCGGTCCAGTTATTGATCCGAGCGCGATGATTTATGACTTAATTTTATTGATTATTGTTCAGTTTGTGTTTCTCTGAGCTGCTCATTAAAGGAGCATTTCTACAATAAACGAGTTTCTGTACACCTCAGGTGCTCCTTTTCTGTCACATGATCACACCTGAGACAGGTACTCCTGAGAAGCTGATTGAGATCATGCTGCTTATTTGCTGTTCTTGTGAGTGGGGTCAAAGTTCAGACTACAGAGGCTTCAAGCTGAAGCTGTGTTGGATAAATGTGTTATTATAAATGAGAACGGTGAGGCACGCTGAGCAAATATCAAACATTTAAAAATTCAATGACAAGCTCGTCTCACACAGGTGAGCTCAGGTTTCTACTCCACACGAAGACTCGTCACCAGAGAGCTGAGAACATTTAATCCACGCTGTAAACCCAGGTTAAACCTTTAATCCCTCTGAGTTTTTAGTTGTTCCCTTATCCTCCCTGTTCCCTCCCTGAATAATCCATCTGGGGTTCCAGAACTGAGAGCAGCAGCTGATGTATTTAACAAACACGAGAATCTTTTCTTACATTAAAAGGAAAAAAAATCCTGTATCGTTTATGAATAATGAAAACTACAAAATTAAAATGAGTTCCAGAAAAGTTGGGATGCTTTTAAAATGTAAACAAAAACAGAATCTCATATTTTACTTTTACCTATTAAAAAAAACATCAAATATTTAAAGTGAGTAAATGAAAAACATGAGCTCACACTGTCACACACACATACACACACTCACACACGGACTGTCACACACACTATCACACATGCACACATACACACTCACACACACACACTATCATACACAGACACACTGTGAATGAAATGTGTATATTTGTACAAATCGTTGTATTTTGTTGTTTTTTTTACATTCATGAAAGTGAAACTTTTTTGGTTTTGGATTTTTTATATATCATCCCTGATGGGTCTAAAAACCAGCTTCATAAATGATTGTCTGTTTGTTTGTGAAATCTGATCATTTGCCCCATCAAAACCAAGAAACCTCTGTGTGGCAGCCATCTTTGTTTGGGTCAAGAGAGCAAACAGAATCTGAAGGTTTGTGATTGTCGTCACAAAGCCGAGGATTCAAAGCAGAGATACGCCGTCAGATTCCCGAGCTCCTGGAATTTGATGTGGAGACAGACTTGCTGTTTGACAGGAAGTAGGAGAGGCCGCACACTTCCATGCCTCAGTTAATGACCTGAAAATCCTGTTTACTGCTTCCTGTTTGCAGGACTGAGATAAATAAATCTGCATTTATCAGAATACCACCGTGTGACTTCAGTTTCCACAGCCGTCAGAGCTCAGCATGGATGGCTAATCACAGATTGATTAATGTAATTGATTAGAAATAATTTAAAACCTGTTGACAGGAAATAAACAGAGACAGCATTTGTAACTAATGAAGGGTTTGTCTTTCAGCACTGTTTTCCTCTAATTTAGCCCTTCAGTCTCTGAGCTGAGGAGACCAGCTACTGCACGTTGAAGCCAGATGCTGGAAAGAATTAAAAAATATTTAACAAAATTATTAGAAAGGAAAAACTTAAAGAGACATTGAAAAACATACACGTGCTCCTCAAACACTCGATGTGAGATGATGTGCTTCCAATAATTTTATTAAATAGTTTTTAGTTCTTACTACAGAGGGGTGGCCTCACTTATTCGATTCATTCAGAAATATTATTATTATCATCATTTATCAGTACATATCCATAATTTTATATCTATGTATACAAACATAGCTGATACTTGTGAGACATAATCAGAGGTGGAAGCATCACAGCAGATGCCTTTGTGTCAAAGTAACTGAGGCTTAGTGTGTTTGCCACTAAACGCTTTCCCTGTATCTTAAAGAGAAACTCAACAGAGTGTCACCTGGCAGAAAGTTGTCAATATATGCAGCAGGTTCAGCTTTTTCAAGGTTACTCAGTAGTCTGGCGTTATTATGAACGACGCAAGTGCGGTTCTGTAAGGTCAAGCAATGCATGATTGATCCAAAATGTTTGGGAGTGGGGGAATCAACCACTGATCTCAGCACAGCTATAGTCAGAGGCAGAATACCAGGGCGGTGGCTGCGATAAAGCCAGTTAGGCTGGATGTAGACTGGTGTACTGGTATACAATATATACAGAATAACAATACTGTCCTTAACGTTTATACTCTCTATGAAACTTCTGAAAATGAGGAGGACTATCTTGGTAGGCTGGTTCTTATTTCTCATTTATTCTAGATAACAGTACTATTTAGTGCACATGTTTTGGGTGATTTTAATGCTGTCAAACTTTCTCTTTCTTGACTCTACCAAGCCTCAGCAATTGCCACTGTCCTCTTCTCCAGGGCAGGTGTCTCAGGCTCCGCTCATGGGGAAGACGAGGAAGCCAGTGAAGGTGCTGAGCCGACCTTGGTCAAAGATGCTGCTGTTTTTCAAGAGGGTGATCCAGAGGCGGTCATCCTGTTCCAGGATCAGTGTCATGCCATTGGAGGTGCTGCTGTGTGGTCCCACCGTGTCCTGGACTGCAAACATGTTCTCGCCGTTCTTCATCAGAGCTGCATGCATGGACTTGGAGTTTCCAGTCAGCCCGGTGAAGTGGATGTAGTACAGTCCTTTGATGGGGGCAGAGAAGATGCCTGCAGTCATAGAGAAGGGATAAATGCCTTAAAATACTTCTTAATAGGGCATGTGGTACTTCAAATGAAACAAACCGCACACTCCCTGTATGATCCGATCTCTGCTTTTACCCTGAGCTGACCAGGTGTGTCGGACCTGTGTTGGCGTTGTAGCCATTGCCGTTGTTTGTTGTCACCTTCTCAAACACGAGCCTGGTGTCGGTGTCATGCGGCCCCTAAAATCTCCATTCCAAGCTGGTGTTTATAAGCGAGGTTTGATGCAGGTTAGCTCTCTCTGTTCACCTCAGTCTTCAGCTTTGTATTTACTGGGAAGGGGTGCCGACGTGATCTCCGCCCACTCAGATGTTTCAGGTCACTCTGACAGTTTTATCCTTTGGGTTTTGTGTCCTTTCAGAGACATTTTTACAAATGAAACGGACTTGTGAATTCGACCACTTGTTTAACACACTAACTGTAATTTGGTTCCTGTTTATTGTGCCTGACTATGATGGCTGTGTGTTCTCGTTTATTTTATTTTATTATCCTGAACCAGTTCAATAATTTCCTGGCATGACTAGCAGCTTTTTAAAAAGTCAGTCCCTTCCAGTCTCAAGTTGAACTTTAGGCTTTCTGTTCGTTCAGCTTCAGAGTTTCAGTAGATTCTGTTCATGAAAAGTTTGTTTCTAACCCTTAAACTAGGGTACACCTAGGTTACCCTTAAACTTACAAACACAGTTTAACCTCAGGACCCCAAAAGGTCCCAAGGCAACAGGTGATATAGCAATATCATATACAAATAAATTTTTCATTTTTTTCACATCAAATCTTTTCAACAACTTCAGACCTAACCATAGGTATAAAGTTTATCATTATTTTTAATTATTTTTTTATGTTTTTATGCCCTTATTGTCATAAAGACCCCTGTTTTTTTATGGGAAAACCCATAATCTGCAATATTTTCCAAAAATTAGTTGCAGAATAGCATATTTGCCATAAGGTTATTACAGCCTTGAATAGGTCAATAACTGATAACAGCATTGATTTGGATGCATTATTATTTTTGGAACAATGAAAATTTATTGCAAAAACAAAATGAACTGAGCTGAACAAACTCAAAAACAAACTGAACAAAGATGTAATTTACATTTTATAACATGAACCATAAAGCGTTTTCAGATGGATTTGGCAGACTGGGGCATCACATTTGCAGCAGTTGGTTAGGATCCTTTTGCACTGTTTGCACGATGCGCACTGT